>NC_064642.1:584801100-586051100 GCF_023864345.2 Schistocerca serialis cubense
CAATTGGCATTCCCTGCACCCTGCGTCAATTCGCTGCAGATCCTCCTGCATTTCAGTACAATTTTCCATTGTTACAACCTCTCGATATACCACAGCATCATCCGCATAAAGCATCAGTAAAGTGGGTTGCCCACAGTGAAGTGCATGAAATGTACAGGTCAGTTTCTTGTTGACCACTCACAAGTAGCCCCTCTTGAGTTGGAGTTGGTCGCACAGACACACAGACATGCTGCGGTGAGAGGTGATACGGCTGTTAGTTTATAGCACACAACGTTTTACTGTACGAATTGGCGCTGAATTTATTTAAATACTCATGGACCTTTAACTGTAGTTAGTGTATGAAAAAATTATGAAAGTTTCTATGAGACATTTGATAGTAAACTGAAGCGTTTTCATGTCACAGGGGAAGCCTGATTCATGCCACTGCGGCTTAAGACTATTTCGGGTTCACCATATACAGGGTGTTACAAAAAGGTACGGCCAGACTTTCAGGAAACATTCCTGACACACAAAGAAAGAAAATATGTTATGTGGACATGTGTCGGGAAACGCTTACTTTCCATGGTAGAGCTCATTTTATTACTTTTCTTCAAATCACATTAATCATGGAATGGAACACACACAGCAACAGAACGTACCAGCGTGACTTCAAACACTTTGTTACAGGAAATGTTCAAAATGTCCTCCGTTAGCGAGGATACATGCATCCACCCTCCGTCGCATGGAATCCTGATGCGCTGATGCAGCCCTGGAGAATGGCGTATTGTATCACAGCCGTCCACAATACGAGCACGAAGAGTCTCTACATTTGGTACCGGGGTTGCGTAGACAAGAGCTTTCAAATACCCCCATAAATGAAAGTCAAGAGGGTTGAAGTCAGGAGAGCGTGGAGGCCATGGAATTGGTCCGCCTCTACCAATCCATCGGTCACCGAATCTGTTGTTGAGAAGCGTACGAACACTTCGACTGAAATGTGCAGGAGCTCCATCATGCATGAACCACATGTTGTGTCGTACTTGTAAAGGCACATGTTCTAGCAGCACAGGCAGAGTATCCCGTACGAAGTCAAGATAACGTGCTCCATTGAGCGTAGGTGGACGAAACTAAAATGAGCTCTAACATGGAAATTAAGCGTTTCCGGACACATGTCCACATAACATCTTTTCTTTATTTGTGTGTGAGGAATATTTCCTGAAAGTTTGGCCGTACCTTTTGGAACACCCTATATATTGAAAATACAGGGTGATTCAAAAAGAATACCACAACTTTAGGAATTTAAAACTCTGCAACGACAAAAGGCAGAGCTAAGCACCATCTGTCGGCGAATTAAGGGAGCTATAAAGTTTCATTTAGTTGTACATTTGTTAGCCATTTCAGCCAATAATGTTTTTGGTCCCTTTTTCTTCGAAGATGCTACTGTTACTGGACTACAGTATCTGGAGATGTTAGAGAATTAGCTGTTCCCTCAGCTCGAACAAGAAGCACAACAATTCATATTTCAGGAGGATGGAGCGCCACCACATTGGCACTTATCTGTCCGTAACTACTTGAACGTCAACTACCCGAGGCGATGGATCGGCCGCCAGGCAGCCCGTGACAGAGCACTTCATCACTGGCCTCCCAGAAGCCCTGATCTTACGCCCTGCGATTTTTTCGTATGGGGGTATGTTAAGGATATGGTGTTTCTGCCACCTCTCCCAGCCACCATTGATGATTTGAAACGAGAAATAACAGCAGCTATCCAAACTGTGACGCCTGATATGCTACAGGGAGTGTGGAACGAGTTGGAGTATCGGGTTGATATTGCTCGTGTAACTGGAGGGGGCCATATTGAACATCTCTGAACTTGTTTTTGAGTGAAAAAAAAACCTTTTTAAATACTCTTTGTAATGATGTATAACAGAAGGTTATATTATGTTTCTTTCATTAAATACACATTTTTAAAGTTGTGGTATTCTTTTTGAATCACCCTGTATTATAAACGTGAGCTGGGGAAATTAATTACAGCTGTTGGATCCTGCCTAGTTGTCAAAAATAGGGTATCTAGGAAGCCTGCTTCTCGGATCGCTAGACAATTCAAGCAAATTGTATTAATGAGTTTTATTACGAAATGAACAATGACAATACTTAACTTTGACAGTAACACATAAGTGTCGCAAAACACGCAAATATGATATCTCTTCAGTATATACAATTCCTAAGTCGCTGGTCTTGACGTGCTTAGTACTGATGCTACTGTAGAATCGTGGGGACTGGGTAGTCTTTAACTGGGCCACGGCCAGTCGGCGCTGTGCTTGTGTCCTCCCCGCGCAGATGTTGCGCCCAAGCGTCGTCGTCCTGGAGAGGGGTCGGTTAGTTTGCAGTTGGCGGACGTCGTCTTCACAGCCCTCTCTGCTCTCTCGTTTCCGACTGGCGTGCCGCGGCTTGACTTAACGCCGTAAGAGACGCGTATAGCGCGTGTGGCGTGACGCAGCGCAGCGCGCGTTTTTGTAACATCACAGTTTCGAATGGGACTGCGCAAATTGCGACGCGACGCGACTGGGACGCGACACGCGCCTGCGCCAGATCGCGCGGCGTTGTGGTTGAGGCACAGTTTCTCGCGCCGCGCGTCGCGCGTGCCTCGCTAGCACCGTGGGAAATTTGAGGCGGGGAACGGAAGAGTAGCCCGGCCGTATGCTCGCGTCGGAACGGCGGATATGAGCGTGGTAGTACTGCCCATATGATAAATTTTGCCTTACTGTGTACTAAATTTTATTGCCTTTGCCGGCCGAAGTGGCCGTGCGGTTAAAGGCGCTGCAGTCTGGAACCGCAAGACCGCTACGATCGCAGGTTCGAATCCTGCCTCGGGCATGGATGTTTGTGATGTCCTTAGGTTAGTTAGGTTTAACTAGTTCTAAGTTCTAGGGGACTAATGACCTCAGCAGTTGAGTCCCATAGTGCTCAGAGCCATTTTATTGCCTTTGGGTAGTGTTTCGTTTTTCGCCATTTAAACGCTCCAGCTTTCTTCGTTAGTACATTATACTTTTCTGTTATTTATATCTGTATAGTTTTGTTTTGTTTTGTTTTGCTTTCCTTCTGTCAAGAAAAATGCAGAATTCAGTAACTGATGAGCCATTGGCCGCTGGAATTGAATCATATGCCTCCGCGATGTTTTCAGATCGCAATAAGGGACAGAGGGTAGTGAATAAGGAAGCAAGGAATATTATAAAATCATGTGATTAAGAATCAAGGCAGGAGAGTAAAACAAGGTTATCTTCTCACTGCCTAGTATGCTGGCGTATCTGTACGATCTGTTACAAAAATTTACAAAGGGATAATCTCCACAGTTGTGATCCCTTTGTGCTCCTGGTAAAAAACGTCCAAGAAGTATAGGAGTCTCACTGTGATTACTCTTATACGGATGTAATAATGTAATACGACACACTGTATTATATGCATGTGGACATCACATTTCCACTGCAAGCTATAAACAGTCGATAAGCAGTCACAAATAATTATGTTTTTATTGGTTCGCCGTGATGAGAAAAAGCATTTCAATTGTTGCGTGCACATTATCAGCATTAATAAACTAATTACACAGGTTACACAAATGAAGAAAATGATCGGTATTATTACGAATGTAGGAATATCCCTAAAGAGTGTTGTGATTAGATATATGTAATTTGTTGAAATGTACAGATGACGAAGGCAGATCTACTTTCATGACAATATTTTTCGAACTCCAACTCACAAGGCACACATGGCTAGCTTCTGCATTCCTGTCGTGCGCATTATCCTCCGCTGCTGACAATACACTGACCAATGTGTTGTGAGACAAATCAGTCGTATTTTTTTTGCTAAATAACCATTTTATTCGCGATCACACATTGTCAGTTTGTCAAGCCGTAGGTGAATAACCAGTATCTGGCATGTGCCTATCATTCCGCATGACGGAACGCTCGTCATTATTTCAATACTGCTCAGATCAAGAGAAGGAATAAAACCCTGTGGTAAGTTTCCATTCCAGTCGCTCAGTGTTAAAAATACGATGGGTTACAGGGAATCCACCACAATTGGCAATCTATTTTTGTGTGAGTTGTTAACCTTTCCTCATTCGAAGAAGCATAACCGTTTGTGAGTAACGGCCACATTTCTCTTGGTGACTGGTTTAATTGTACTTCCTTTGTCACAGTGTAATTTGTCAAACTCATCTCACAGCAGCTATTGAGACAGAATTCCGAAACGGAGTGCCTCAATAAACAGGTAATTGGCAATCACGGAGCTCCAAAGCTTACGAAAAACCTCATAGTGTCGGTTTGCAGTAAGATAAAAGAAGAAATTTTGTTCAAATAGCTCTGAGCACTATGTGACTTAACTTCTGAGGTCATCAGTCGCCTAGAACTTAGAACTAATTAAACCTAACCAACCTAAGGACATCATACACATCCATGCTCGAGGCAGGATTCGAACCTGCGACCGCAGCGGTCGCTCGGTTCCAGACTGCAGCGCCTAGAACCGCTCGGCCACCCCGGCCGGCAGAAATTTCGTATTTATTTTCATACTAGGAAGCTCTTGTTTCGTTAGCTGTCGATAACTCCTAAGAAATTACAGTCACTGGAGAGAAATAAATAAAAAGGGAAATACTGATACATAGATAAGAAAGTTCCGTGTGTTTAAGAACTGGCAAAATACTCTCCTCCTTGTGTGCTATCATTCGCCAAACTTTCGTTTGATGTCTCGAGTGGTTTAAGAAATATGAGAGATGTTGCGAATATTTCATTCCCGCGGGCGTGAGATTGGAAGTTAGCGCGCTACATGGGATCCATTTTCTCGAGATCGGAGGCAGATAGAGACCGCCCCCCAAGTCTAAACAAAAGTTCAAGATGTTAACTAAATTTCATACCAGCAACATACGGTGTAATACGCACCAAACACAAAATCATAGCGACCCCTAATTTTCGTTGCAAACTTTTTGAGTTTTGCGTAGTGTCTTATTAAAATGTGTACATCACGATAAGAATGGTCATTAGCGAGATCATGGGCACTTCACCACGAAGCTGACCTATTACGCTACAAGTAAGGCAAAAATCAGATATTTTAAGTGAATAGTTTCTGTAAAATCGTTTGAGGACGATAACAGGTTGCTCTCGCTTCAGTTCTGTCAGCGCAGAGCGTCGCCATTCGGCGCTTGCGAAGTATGGTGTACGCGTCGCAATATGCGCTGGACCCGCGCGACTCGTGCGGCACGTGCGTGTTGCGCTGTAGTGTCGTGTCATGTCACACGTGCTATACGCTTCTCAATTTGCGCCTAGCCTTAACAACTGCACATCAGAGAACCACTCGCGCGTATGTGAGCGACAGAGAGCAGGCCGAAGTGTTCGTTGCAACTCCACTCATGCCCTCGATACCAGTTGCACAAGTGCTTTAGAGTAACGGACAATTGCGTCATAATTAATTTCGAATATTACTATCGTTTTCTGTGGTATGTCTGTTATAATCTCGTGGGTTTGTTGTTTTGGATAGTAGTTAGACCATAAAATTAGACACACCATTTTGATTGTCGTACATCCATTGATTCTATATTGTGTTTTTTCGTTAATTTCCTTATTTAAATTTTTATGTGGTGATTTGGAGTGAGATCGGTCCATTCTCACGTAAAGTGGCTGGGAACGCCTCAAATGACCTGTGAGATTGGTAGCATAGCTAGCCCAGTTGATGTAGGAGATGGAAAAGGTCGTGGGAGTTTCGGACGTAGTGTAGTACGGTGGGCGATAAGGCCGCCAGTGTCCAGCGTAGAATATTCTGCCGTTACAGTTGGCACTGAATTTATTGGAATAGTATTTGAACATATGATAGTATTTAGAGTGAAAACACTTTTGTAAGCACTTCAATGGGAGAAAAGACAGATTTGTATTTAATAAAAGCGTTTTCAGATTATCGCGTTCTGATCGATTCATGCCACTCTAACTTAGAACTGGCTTGGATTCAACAAATGCGTTGAAAATGCAAACTTTCGTTAGAGAAATTTATTACAGCGTAGCACTTGCAACACTTTACATGTTACGAGCCACTTCAGAGATCAATATTTCAAGGGTAGAGGCGGACAACGACGCGCGTGTGTTCCAGACCCTAACGAGAGAGTGGGCAAACTTTCGTAGCAAACCACACGTTGTCCTGACGTCCACTGCATAAGAGGAGCGCTAGCGTCGTAATGATCGTGGATGGTTTGTTGCAAGGATGGACTTGTATGTAACTCTGTGCGTGCTGTAGTACCTCTAATTTCACCTTCTCGCTCTTTACACCAGTAATTCACTGTATGTTGAAAAATATTTGCAGATTGTTATAATTCAAGTTTTTCTACGTAAATTTATATTAGATTTTCTATATATATCATGCGAGCTTGCAAGCAATACCGCCACTTTTTACAGCGAACGCGGTGGAGACTTCTTGCGACAGTACACCATCTCCAGCTACGACGGTCGCTCAGAGAGTAATGCACCTAATTTTTTTTTTCTCAGCCGTAAACAATGCTAGGAAAGCCTCCTGAGTAAGCTCTCCAAATTTCTGCACTTCCGACAGATAGCGTAGCTGCAGGACAGTTTGAGAATGGCGTTCGTAGGTAACTTACGTTACAAGCAACGTGCCGTCATTGAATTTCTCACTGCAGAGAGAGAATCTGTGGCGAATATTCACAAAAGCTTGTGCAAAGTCTGTGAAGGTTTTGCTGTCGACAGACGTACACTTCATCGCTGGGCACGGAGGATGAGGTCATCAGGTGGTGGTTCGCCGGAGCTCCACGATTTGCAGGCCATCCACGGCTGTCACATCTTGCATGTTGCAGCAAGCTGATGTTGTCATTCGCGAGGACATACGCATTACGACTCGACAGTTGGCACCGCATCTGTTAACCATCAAAGGAAGTTCAAACAGTGAAGCATTGGATCCACCACTAGGACAAGGATTGGTATCGACAGGGCATACAACCCTTCTTCCGAGCTCGACGATGGCCATGGAACGGGGTGGAGATTACGTGGAGGAATAGGATGTGTAGATAAAACACCATTCTTTCGTGTGTGCATTTCTCTTATATTCAATAAAGAATTGTTAAAGAAAAAAATGCGATGCATAACCTTCTGGGCAATCCTCGTACAATGACTTTCTAAGAAGTTGAAAGCAGCTATGATAATCCCTTCGTTCGCCATGCTCCAAAAGTGCAATAAAATATTTTTTATACGTGTGTTGTCTTCTCTTTGGGTTATGTCCGAAAGAATATGCACCACACTGTGCACCTTGCCGGCAATTAATGATCATTCAGTGCTGATGCATTCTTCGTCCGACTTCTTGCGGGAATGAGTGTGAGGCTGCGAGCAGTGAAGGTAATGGACAGGGGAAGCTACGTGCGTAGTGTGCGACAACTTGGGAATTCGGTTTAGACGGGAAGCGTGCTCGGATAGCCAATACAGTTAAGGCGACCGCTCGCTTAAAGCGGGAAATCTGGGTTCGAGTGCCGGTCCGGCATAAATTTTCACTTGTCGCCACTGAATGTGTTTCGATGCCTGATTGTGGCTACTGTCGGAATTTCAATCTCGTAATTTTTTTTTCACTCATTTGCTTGTCTGCCTCTCAAAACCACATTAATTCTTTCCAGGGCTTGAAAAATTTCGTTCTTCCCTATATGAAAAGACATATTGGTATGGAGATATCACGAAAGTATCCAGATTAATTATTCATTTGTTCATTATCAGGTGGAACTGTCTATTTTCCTGTAAGTTACTTTCGTGAGATATTTACGGAGGTTAATATATCAAGTTGACTGGTTTGTTACATTTATCCGTCCATTTCTTTTGCTGTTAGTTGGTGAAATGTTCCCTAAATAATCCGAAAGATTTTTACGTAATGACATGAAACGAGTCAGTTTTGCAGGTTAGCTATACGTGACTAGTTTTCACATGGATGAAGGTACTATTTTTCAATCCTAATCATGCAACTACTTACAACCAGAGTTTTTCATAGTAACAGTTTTTATATAAAACATTCGTCTGTGGAACAGAAGATAGTGTCCAAAACAAAAGATTTTATGTCAGATTTAGTAGTAGTTTTGCTAAGTGTCACGCATTCTATTATATTGGGCAGATGATTACAAATTTTTGTTGATTCGCATCGAAATCCTTTCTGAATTACCGACAACTTTCATAGTTGTGATTATTTTCGACCAATTTCGTTAGCGAATGTATACAGAGTGGACAGAAAATGTCTGAAACGCTTGTAGGGATGTTGCAGGATAGATTGTAATGAGACATTAGTTTAAGAAAAAAAATCAAGATGTTGCGCCATTTTCAAGTTGCTAAGCACTGAAGTTAGGCAATCGGGTCGTTTCGCGCTCTGGTTCAAGCACCCTACGAGGGGCGGTGTTGCCAAATATATGATCCTTGAAGCATATGGCTGTAAAGTTCCGAATTATGGCCTGTTGTAATATCGAACAGCGTGGTCTATGGGTAGAGAGCTGGTTCCGAATTCGACCCCGTAGGGTCATCGTTTTATTTGTATTTAACCAAACGGGAAAAAGTATCCGTATTTGTTGCTGCCCAAAGTTTATGTACGAAATTCGTGTAAGTATCAGAACTGTGTAACTTTTGTTTGCATGAAACTAATTGGTATTGGCCACAGGTGTGTACATTTATTCTAACAGCTACAGTATCCGTAACGTTCAATAACTGCTTATGACTGCAACCGCAAAGGTCTAAAAGTGTGTTCCTATTTCGACATAGTAATGGAAAAGCAATAAACCTCAACAGTAGTCAATAATCATACGTGTAACAAATACAGGAAAAATAATGATTAACATAAAACAATACATGTGTTTTGTCAGGTCGTTAAAGTAACAACATAGTTTTCAAGAGCAAAACGTAACACTAAACCTTCACATTAGCAGCTCAAAGTGTCCTCGTCCAGCCTAACTGCACGCATAGCAATGCAGCGTCATGGAGTCCGCAACCTTTCCGAAATCAGAGGTTTCTCTAATTTCATCAAAAGCTACAACTACCATCGCAAGAAGGTCTTTGATTGTTTCTACCGGGATCGCTTATACGACTTTCTTCACATGCACCCACAGATAAAAATCCAACGGTGTCAGATCTGGCAAACGAGCTGGCCAGGGAACTACACCACCTCAGCCAATCCACCTCTGCGGATACAACGGATCTAAATGCTTATGTAGCACAGCAGAGAATTGCGGCTGTACGCCATCTTGTTGGAACCACATTCTCTGACGGACCACTAGAGGAATGTCTTCTAAGTACAGCGGAAGGACGTTTTCATGGAATGCTAAACATGTATGCCCATTTAAAGGAGGGGGGAGGAGGGAGTAGAGAGTAGAGGGAGTAGGAGTCACCTACGATACCTGCCCAAATGTTCACACTAAACCTCTGTTGATACGATTTAACGTAAGTGCCATGTGGATTTGCATCCGAATGTGGCTATTTCGGAAGTTGAATGGTCCCCCTCTGGTGAAGCATGCCTCGTCTGTCCGCAACACTATTCTTTCGAAATTAGGATATTCATTGCATTGCTTTAAGTGCCAGAGGAATATTGGTAACAAGAAGCATAGGTCTCTTCCACCTTCTGTAGGTGGTACGGAAATATGTTTTCGTCATCCAGGACGTCCAATACAACTGTGTGCGAAACCTGTAGCGACAAACAAACCTATATATGTACCATGTGTAGTTTGTATGCATATTTTAAAAACGTCAGAGTAACATAGCGTATCCAAAGCATTACCAACGGCCCTCGAGATGGTACTAGTTGCTAGAGCAGCCGTGTCGAGAACGTTTTCTTCTAATTGACGTTCCGTATGTGGCGTTCTCTTTCAACGTCAGCACTGGTTACAGCAAAACTTCCGGTCTCCCTTAAACGCTACAAAAGTGTTCCCAAACGAAATAACGCCGTTGGGAAACCTGGCGTTGTAAATTCTGCGGGCCGCCGCAGCCCTGTAGCGCTGTGTGCTAGAAGCATATCAACACAGTACTTGGAGTACCGATGATGTGTCATGTTACCACCAATGTGTGCGTCAAGCCTACTTGTTCTATCGCACCTGCTTCTGTGTACCTTCGCAGTTACACGAACTCTTCCGACAAAGATCGAGTGCACGCATGCGATTCCCGACGATGATTTTTTTTTTTTTAATTTTATTTTGAGTTACCAGTCTTCTGACTGGTTTGATGCGGCCCGCCACGAATTCCTCTCCTGTGCTAACATCTTCGTCTCAGAGTAGCACTTGAAACCTATGTCCTCAATTATTTGCTGGATGTATTCCAATCTCTGTCTTACCATTGAAGTCATTCCCTCATCTCGTAACAAGTGTCCTATCATCCTGTGCCTTCTTCGTATCAGTGTTTCCCACATACTCCTTTCCTCTCCGATTCTGCGCAGAACCTCCTCATTCTTTACCATATGAGTCCTCTTAATTTTCAACATTCGTTTGTAGCACCACGATCTCAAATGCTTCGATTCTCTTCTGTTCCGGTTTTCCACAGTCCATTATTACACTACCATACAATGCTGTCCTCCAGATGTACATTCTCACTAATTTCTTCTCTAAGGCAGATATTTGATATTAGTGGACTTCTCTTGGCCAGGAATGCCCTTTTTGCCATTGCTAGTCTGTTTCTGTTGTCGTCCTTGCGCCGTCCGTCATTGGTTATATTACTGTCTAGGGTACGCCTGATACGCCTTTCAATCGACTTTTGACTTCAGAATCTATGTCTGATCATGATGTAATCTAACTGAAATCTTCCCGTATCACGGTGTCTCTTCCAAGTATCCCCCTTCCTCTTGTGGATCTTGAACAGCGTACTCGCAGTTACTAGCTTAAATTTATTACAGAACTCAATTAGTCTTTCTCCTCTCTCATTCTCTGTCCCAAGTCCATATTCTCCTGTAACCTTTTCTTCTACTTTTTCCCCTGTAACTGCATTCCAGTCTCCTATGACTAATATTTTCATACACCATTACATACTGTATTACCCTTTCAATATCCTCATAGCCTTTCTCTATCTCTTCAACTTGCGACGTCGGCATGTATACCTCAACTATCGTTGTCGGTGGTGGTTTGCTGTCGATTTTTAGGAACAACCCTATCACTGAACTGTCCACAGTAACTCACTCTCTGTCCTACCTTCCTATTCATAACGAATCCTACTCCCGTTATACCGTTTTCTGCTGCTGTTGATATTACCCGATACTCATCTGACCAGAAATCCTCGTCTTCTTTCCGCTTCACTTCGCTGACCCCTACTATATATACCTTATATTGAGCCTACCATGTTCAAGCTCCTGATATTCCACGCCCCGCCTCGTAGAACGTTATCCTTCGTTGATTGAATGACGTGCAGGTAAAGTTTCCCTACAGAGGCTGGTACAATTAAAGCTGAATGTTGTCATATCGTAGATAGCAACGCACGGAATTGCTGATCCAGTGGCCCGGGTTCGATCCACGCTGGCGTCGAATATTTTCTCGTGTTTGTTTTTGTATTGGTCTCTTGCTTGGATTGAGCGAACCACACTGAAAGTATGTTTGGTGACCTTGACTCTCGCAAACTGTTTGAATCTGAGCGCGAAACGACCTGGTTTTCTAACTTCAGTGCTAAATAACTCGGAAAGCGCGCAACGATCGAATTTTTTCTTAAGATTAATATCTCCTTACATGCAACATCCCTACAAGTGCTGAAGATATTTTCGGACCACCCATTGTATTGTGAAGTGCAATTACTCGTAAAATGCATAATCCCTTGAAGAGGTAACTACAAGAAGACTTTGGCTGAATAACATGTATTATTCGTACTTCTGAGTTTTATGTGGTTAGTACTTATTTCTAAGTGATAAATTGCCCTAAAATGGTTCAAATGGCTCTGAGCACTATGGGACTCAACTGCTGAAGTCATTGGCCCCGTAGAACTTAGAACTAGTTAAACCTAACTAACCTAAGGACATCACAAACATCCATGCCCGAGGCAGGATTCGAACCTGCGACCGTAGCGGTCTTGCGGTTCCAGACTGCAGCGCCTTTAACCGCACGGCCACTTCGGCCGGCAAATTGCCCTAGGAATTTCACTAAAAAATATTACGATGCGAATACGGTAAGTGCAATAACCCGATATGCGAGGAACATCGCTCAATAGGAGTCAAAGTAAGCAAACACGTGTCTCCGATTGTCTATAGATACTCGACCAATGCTGAGAAAATGACGGTCGAAGTTTCCGACGCAATTTACATGCCTTTAGCCCTCGGTAATCTCAGCCGAAATCGTGGCGCAATGCTCGCGTCACGGCCTTCTCGTTTCCGTCCCGTGTTCGAAACCCGATTATTCTTGTTGTTGTTGTCTTCAGTCCAGAGACTGGTTTGATGCAGCTCTCCATGCTACTCTATCCTGTGCAAGCTTCATGTCCCAGTACCTACTGCAACCTACGTCCTTCTGAATCTACTTAGTGTATTCATCTCTTGGTCTCCCTCTACGATTTTTACCCTCCACGCTGCCCTCCAATACTAAATTGGTGATCGCTTGATGCCTCAGAATATGCCCTACCAACCGATCCCCTCTTCTAGTCAAGTTGTGCCACAAATTTCTCTTCTCTCCAATTGTAATCGATACCTCCTCATTAGTTACGTGATCTACCCATTTAATCTTCAGCATTCTTCTGCAGCACCACATTTCGACAGCTTCTATTCTTTTCTTGTCTAAACTATTTATCTTCCACGTTTCATTTCCAAGCGTGGCTAGACTCCATACAAATACTTTCTGAAACGACTTCCTGACAGCGAATGTTTACCAGGTTAGAGGAAACAAATGCCTTATATTAATTGCAAAATTACAGCTGTGTTTAACAATATCGGTCATACATCTATTATATGACATATATGCGTATGGTATTTTCAAGGACTACACTTTTTTAAAATTATCATATTCTCGTTTTTTTATTTTATGTCAATTCTTACATTAATTCTTAGATTTTATTCTTGTGTTTATTCTTCAGGAAGATTTGGTGCATTCCCTCGGATGATGTTGACCCTAGATAAGTGCGAGACAGAGAAATTCCGAACACCACCACCACCACGTGAAGGCAGCTTTGCACAGTGACATTTGTTCGTATGTATGTCACTCGGGAAAGAAACGTCGTTAACATTACTGATGACTGCACGCATTGGCAATAATTTCGTGACAAACCATGCATAACGGATTACTTTCCCCGTAAACTGGTGCTTCCAGTTGCTAATGAATCAAGATAAGCTACATGATTGGAAGTTGTTTTCGTTGAAATTCATTTTCTCATTCACTTATTGTTTTATTTTTTAATTCATTCATCAGATATTTACTTAAGAGGCGAATAAGGACAATGTTATTTCAGTATACATTCGTGCAATAATATTCTACGGATATAGGTAAATAAAAACAAAAATAAAAATAAGAACCTCTCTTTTACAACGGGGCACAAAAGTGCCGTGTAGATAGCTACTCTGTCACTGGTTCGGTTCGAACGTTTAGTGGCTAAGAGGCATACAAAGTACTTTGGAAACATTAACCGTAGTTTTCTCAGAAACTGTCGAATATCTACTAATAAGCCGAGACATTTATTTGCTCATTTTTACCCCTGTTCTACTGAGCGAAGTTTCTTGGAAATCGGGTTATGGCACTTACCGTGTTCTCCTTGCGAGAAGTTACATTGGTGTGCCAAAGAAACTGGCATAGGTATGCGTATCCAAATACAGAGATATGTAAACGGGTTGAATACGGCGCTGCAATCGGCAACGCCTATATAAGACAACAAGCGTCTGGCGCAGTTGTTATATCGGTTACTGCTGCTACAATGGCAAGTTATCAGGATGTGAGTGAGTTTGAACGTGATGTTACACTCGGCGTACGAGCGATGGGACACAACATCTCCGAGGTAGCGATGAAACGGGGATTTTCTCGTTCGACCATTTCGCGAGTGTACCGTGAATATCAGCAGTCCGGTAAAACATCAAGTCTCCGACATCGCTGCAGCCGGAAAAAGATCCTGCAAGAACGGGACCAACGATAACTGAAGAGAATCGTTCAACGTGACCGAAGTGCAACCCTTGCACAAACTGCTGCAGATTTGAGTGCTGGGCCATCAACAAGTGTCAGCGTGCGAACCATTCAACGAAACATCATCGATGTGGGCTTTCAGAACCAAGGGCCCACTCGGGTATCCTTGATGACTGCACGACAGAAAGCTTTACGCCTCGCCTGCGCCCGTCAACACCGACATTGGACTGTTGCTGACTAGAAACACGTTTACAGAAAGAGATTTTCACTCTGCAGCTGAGTGTGCGTTGATATGAAACTTCCTGGCAGATTAAAACTGTGTGCCGGACCGAGACTCGAAAGGCAAAGGTCCCGAGTTCGAGTCTCGGTCCGGCACACAGTTTTAATCTGCCAGGAAGTTTTAGAAACACGTTGTTTGGTCGAACGAGGCTCGTTTCAAATTGTATCGAGCGGATGGATTTGTTTGGGACAACCTCATGAATTCATGGACCCTGCATTTCAGCAATGAACTTTTCATTGTTCTGGAGGCTCTGTAATGGTGTGGGGCTTGAACATTTGGAGTGATACGACTGCCTCCATTCATGTCCATTGCGAATTCCATTGTGCATTCCAAAGGACTTGGGCAATTCAAACCGGACAATGCGACACTCCACACGTTCAGAATTACTACAGAGTGGCTCCAGGAACACTTCTCTGTGTTTAAACACGTTCGCTGGCTGCCAAACTTCCCAGACATGAACATTATTGAGCATACAGTTATCTGGGACGCCTTGCAACATGTGCTCCAACCGCTCGTACTCTTACGGATTTATGGACAGCCCTGCAGGATTGATGATGTCATTTCCCCCCATCTAAGTCTACATACATACTCCGCAATACACCATACGGTGCGCGGCGGAGGGTACCTCGTACCACAACTAGCATCTTCTCTCCCTGTTCCACTCTCAAACAGAACGAGGGAAAAATGACTGCCTATATGCCTCTGTACGAGCCCTAATCTCTCGTCTTATCTTTGTGGTCTTTCCGTGAAATATAAGTTGGCGGCAGTAAAATTGTACTGCAGTCAGCCTCAAATGCTGGTTCTCTAAATTTCCTCAGTAGCGATTCACGAAAAAAACGCCTCCTTTCCTCTAGAGACTCCCACCCGAATTCCTGAAGCATTTCCGTAACACTCGCGTGATGATCAAACCTACCAGTAACAAATCTAGCAGCCCGCCTCTGAATTGCTTCTATGTTCTCCCTCAATCCGACCTGATAGGGATCCCAAACGCTCGAGCCGTACTCAACAATAGGTCGTATTAGTGTTTTATAAGCGGTCTCCTTTACAGATGAACCACATCTTCCCAAAATTCTACCAATGAAAAGAAAGACGACTATCCGCCTTCCACACAACTACCATTACATTCTTGTCCCACTTCATATCGCTCTGCAATGTTACACCCAAATATTTAATCGAGGTGACTGTGTCAAGCGCTACACTACTAATGGAGTATTCAAACATTACGGGATTCTTTTTCGTATTTATCTGCATTAATTTACATTTATCTATATTTAGAGTTACCTGCCATTCTTTACACCAATCACGAATTCTGTCCAAGTCATCTTGATTCCTCCTACAGTCACTCGACGACGACACCTTCTAGTACACCACAGCATGATCAGCAAACAGCCGCACATTGCTATCCACCCTTTCCAAAAGATCATTTATGTAGATAGAAAACATTAGTCGAGTCCATACCACGTCGGGTTGCGGTATTTATTTGTGCTCGCGGGGGCCCTACGCGATATTAGGCAGGTGTACCAGTCTCTTTGTCTCTTCAGTGTATTTGTCTGGCATGTGGCATAAATTGTCTCTGTAACACCCCACCCGTCACTTATCTGGTTTTGGCGTGTGTTCACCCCAGCTAATTGACTAACAGATCAACAGAGAGTGCAAAACTGCTGGAATATCGGATAACGCAAAGAAAGTAATAAGGGCCCTGTGACTCCTGATTGAACTGCGGTGGCAGTGTTGACATTAATTGATTCAGAATTGTTCACTTTTAATTAAAAAGAGGTGCACATTAATGTTATATGCAGCTATTGAACACCAGATGCAAATGTTGAACATAAAATTAATTAAGAAGGTGACTTGGGATTTCAACTACTTGATTGCAAACAGATACAGTCCAGTCGATTATCACAAATTTATTTTAACTCACTACCTTCAATGATCACATTACATGACTCGCCTACCAGGCAGTGGTAATAAATTGCGTTTGCGTGGAGTAAAGCTCGATAACTCAAAAGTAATTCCTATCGACTGACCCAGGCGTAATGCGAAGTACGAGAAGAATTCTACTGAACACGGCCCATGAAACCCTCGTGGAAACTTTGCCGACGTGATCCAACAAATTAATCAGTGGCCATAGTGGGCGTAGTATCACCGAATACAGCGTGGCGGAGCGGCATCGTTGTGTGGACGTCGGCCGACCTCGTGGTGCTGCAAGGCTGCGCTCGTCTATTCACTCCTAGCTATCTTGCTCAGTACGTAGCTGAACCAAAACTTTCTATCTCCAAGCTGAATCGTTCCATTTGCTAAGTCCTAAACTGCAGAGATGCTCACTCTTTCTGAGGCAAGCTGAGTAAAGAACGCCACGTCCGCACTCTAGGCAAGCTGGGATTGGAAGATCTCTACTGAGACTTCTGCCAGTCCACTCTTCACCTAGGTTTTCCCTCCTGGAATATCACTTACGCCAATTGCTGCGCAAGTTGCGTTAATTATGCGTCGCTTCACAGCGCCGACCAATGCCTGCTCTGGGAAGTGATGAATTCCCACAAAATTTCCCTTCCTCTCAACTTCTTCTATTTAGCTCCCCCGAGGCCACCCACCAAGGTTAGTGTGTGCACAAACACCAAGTTTTCCGGAATTCTGACTCCCAGGAGAGTACTTCAAATTCCTCAGTCTTACGTTCCCATTGGAGGCTGGCGTATTTCATGCTGTCGCTCTTCACCTGATTTACTTCAGGCTCTGCAGACCGTGAACTCAGCGTGAAGTTGCTATAGTCACGAACACGCATATTTTGGCCTCTGTTGACCACTCCACCGTAGCTTTGCGCGGCTTTCTCGCATGTTTCACAGAAAACGGGACGACGGACATTTATCAACAGGCGTAAAGTTCTCTGTCTGTTTCCCAATACGGCAGCATGGAGTCGGGGTCAACCACCCACTCACTGTCACTCATCTTAAGGAGGCTGGAGGCCGCGCACCGTTACCGCTTTCTCAGAGCTTGAGCAGCCCTAAGCTGCCTATTGTCGCTTCCCTTAGCCGCACCCCCGGCCGGCCACGCTCAACTCTAAATGCTTCCCTAGGGTAAACTAGCGTCCAGTAAATCGACTCGTTTCCACAAAGTTTTCGTGTCGTATGACTTACTTTAAAACCATCACCCGACGTTAATTATTCCACTACGTCCATACCATACCCTCTACAAGATGCATTATGCCTTGTCAGTCATTTTGTTCAGCCCTACTGGTCGCTCAACGTGAGTTAGGTGATCTTTAATGACTTCATGTAAGGGGCATAGTTCTTGCCATCTTACATCTCCATTACTTTTAACTTTCGTCGAGTGAAGGAGGATGAATCCGACAGGAAACCACAGACCTTGTTCAATTTGTGTTTTAATTTTCCACAAAACAGCATTTCTTGTGGTCGATATCGTGTCGTACGAATGTCGGACACCGGGCCAGACACTGAACAGCCACTCAAGAGTGGCGCTAAACGGAGAGCACTCAGGCGCCGCCTGGGCAACACGGTTCCAACACTGCACGTCGGGCCCGCCAGCGCCACCGCCGCCCATTAGCTGCCTGGCCTCATAAACACCACACTAGGGCTCGGGGCGGCACGGGCGCCTTGCCTCGCCGCGCCACGCCCCGCACCGTTGCGCGGCGGGCAAAGTTGGGGATTTGCTGGGGCTTTAGGCAACTTGGTGCTGCCCCAGCCGCCGCCGCCGCCGCCGCCGCCGCCGCCGCCTACCGCTGCCCCTTATCGCGGCCCCCAAAGCCGGCAGCCACTTCCTTGTAATTAAGATTCTCTCTCTGCCGCCGCCGCCGCCCACGCCGCACTGCATTGTTAGCAGAGCGCGGAGACACGGCGCCCGCGAGCGGCCCGCCGCGGCCCGTAGCCCGAGCGGGAGTGGGTGCCGCCCACACCGTGGGGCGCGCTCCAGCGAAATGAAATTAGCTAATGAAGTCTGCTAAATACGCACGAAATCCGATACGCCATTATTTAGCGTCTGCATTAGCGGCTCAGGCTCTCGTATATCTCCCGCGAGACGTGCGCTCGGTGTAGCTGCGGCGGTTCCGTGACGCTAGTGGGGAGCGGGTTATAGGATTTGACGTCCTCCGCTGTGCTGAGGGGAGACTTCTTCCTTCAGCGGTGGTGACAGGCCGGGTTTGGCAACTTGAGCACGATACGAAATGCAAGGGAACGTCGCAAATATGAAAAAAATGACATTAGTGATGATGGACTCGCTGCGCTTTCAAGGAGGGAGAAAGTTTTATCCTGTAAATTGATTTATTCGAAAGAAAGAGCGTCACAAACAGAGCAAGTTATTGCATGTCGTCCTCATAGATATCGTGCCAAATTCTGCCCAGATGGCGCGTTAACTCTCAAAATCCCGATGTGGTTGATGGACCCTGCCCATAATGCTCGGAACGTTCTCAAATGGGGAGAGATCTGGCGACCTTGCTGACGAAGATAGGGTTTGGGAAGCCCGAAGACGACCAGGCGGGCATTATCTTGCCGAAATGTAAACCGAGGATGGCTTGCCATGAAGGGAAGCATCGGGGGAGTAGGATATAGTTGAAGTGCCGCTGTGTTGTAGGGATGCCGCGGATGAAAATCGGAGGGGGTCCAAATCGGAGGGCTCCCTAGACCAGCACTCCCCGTTGTCGGGCAGTAAGGCAGATGACAGTCAGGTTGGTAAAGATAGTCGATGACAAATCCTATTATCATCGGGTTTCTGCATACAGGAAGTTTTTCTCTATTAAGAAGTCTCGGTTCACCTTTGGCATGCGATAAGCGCAAAATCGGCACGACTTGGAAAGAGTGTATCATGCGTCGAAAATCGATAGCTGACTATAACCAAACGAGCTCATCTTATCAATAAATTACTCGGCTTTCGTCGACAGCCAGTACAATGTCAGACATTCCAGTCACTGACGTATCAAGCAATTCTATTGGGCTTGATGGTAAGAGGTTCAAATGGCTCTGAGCACTATGCGACTTAACTTCAGAGGTCATCAGTCGCCTAGAACTTAGAACAACTTAAACCTACCTAACCTAAGGACATCACACACATCCATGCCCGAAGCAGGATTCGAACCTGCGACCGTATCGGTCGCTCGGTTCCAGACTGTAGCGCCTAGAACCGCACGGCCACTCCGGCGGCGATGGTAGGAGGTTTCTCTCTCTCTCTCTCTCTCTCTCTCTCTCTCTCTCTCTCTATATATATATATATATATATATATATATATATATATATATATATATATATATATATATATAATCTCACACACATCCTCACCCCCCCCTCACCCTGTCTCTCTCACTATCACACAAAACAATTCTCTCTCAAGAGTATATATTGCCTAGGTATAAATTTCTGTAGACCTAGTCATCAGCCCTTCCACTGGACGTTCTAATGTCGGATCCTAGGATTTTTCATTCTGTACAGTACGGCAAGTGACAGAGAGAGAGAACGCGAGAAATATTTATGTATTTCTGATAAATTGCTTCCCTCGAAAATTGACTTCCTTCGTACCTCCTCTGTGTTATCACAGATGACGTGTCACTGATCTCGTTGTACTAAGACTGCAGTACATACGAGGTGCCTAGTTTCTTCCAAGTTAGAAACGAGCCGAAGATCTCCGTAGTGCTTCGTCTGCCTTTTCGTTTAGCAGTTGTTTATTATTCTGCTGGTGATGAACACTTTTGAAATAATGGAATGAAAACCTGCTATTGAGAAATGCTTTTATATGATGCGCAGATAAATTCATTGTTTACTTTTTCTAATTTTAATAACAAAATTAATTATTTTGATGTGCTATTTTCGGAAACAGCAGCCAGTCGCGGAGGAGAACCACAATTTGAGCGGTCTTTCTCATGACGCAGTACCGAATCAACCATGTGTCCCTGGTATCTCACTCTGAGGCCCACGAGATAGAAAAGCCGTGGCGCGTACGTCACAGCACCTGACACTGCAAATCTTATGAGTGCAAGCAGCTGTCTCTGTGGAGTAGCGAGTAATAATTCAGACCAGTTTAGCAATTCCTGAATACGTGTTTAAATGCATGCAAGTTCTCGATAGCACAGGAATATATTAAGACCTTTAGTGGGTATTTTTCAATTAAAAATTGTTATCTCGCGGTCGCAACACGGAGTAGAGAGTTCTAGAAGTGTGGCGGACAAGCCCAATAGTGTGACGTCACAAGTTCGTTGCAGGCCTCTTGTATCTCCTTGGCCCCGCCCCACACCACATTGTCATCTTCACACTGCTGACATGTAGCTGTTCTAACAATAAACTCTTGTAGGAGAATATGGTGGCTGGAAAGCCAGGAATATAACAGCAGCTTTCCCTCGTCAAGGTAGCTGTTGATGAGTGGATGCCTCTCTTTACGAACGGCTATCCGCAGCGTTCTTCCACCGCTCCTTCCGTCTCCTTTACCAGCCTATTTTACATGTTTTAGTTCCTCTTGTGTTTTTAGTTTCGACAACAACTTTCCACCTACCTGCAACACTCCACACATGTAAGTGTATACAGGTCTTCAACGTTTCAAAATCAATACTTTAAGTCATCTTTATTCACTTCTTCAGAAATTGATTTGAATCTAATTCGCATTGCTCATCTTCCAAAGTTTTATCTTATAGGCTGCAGAATTCATCTACTTCAATTTCGCCTTCTAAAATCCGATGTTTTATTTGGCGTAGATAATTCCGTACTGTACTATGAAATTATCTCTCCTTTATGCATGGCATAGAGAAAGAATGAGAGGGTGAAATCCTGTTTTGAAGTATAACTACATAGCTACTGCTGATGTATTTCATTTGCTGGCTTTTTAACGAGAAGAGTGTCTCTAATTAATCACATATAAAAATAGGTATCGTTTGTAGAATTTTATAAGTGGCGCTCATTCAGTGTGCGACTCTGCGAAAAATGTATTGCACTGAATGATTCCAGTTACGATACTTAAAACCACATTGAATAGAGAGGCATAAATATCGCTCTTCATTCAGTATTTTATTTTGGACTAGATAATACGTCTTTCGTAATTCAGCATTTTAAGTTTTTAAGCACGAATGCCTAGCTTGCAAATAAAAGGTGAAGTATGCAGATACTTTCACGTTTCCGATGTGAATGTAAACCGTTTTCCAGTACATACTGAAGAAAATGTGTTATTCAAAATCAGTTACTAAAAATCAACTATTAAAAATTTGAGTTGTCATTTACTCAGATGAAATAGTATACGAAACTGCATTTCTAACCGTTGTGCATTAAATTTATACGAATTAACGAAAACGCTTCCAGTCTTAACGTTTACTTAGCAGCAGTAAGTAAACCAGTTTGAATACCGGAGTGTCATGGCCCTTTTCTAATTGAGATGCCCATACCTTGCCGTGACGTCAGGATTGGTTCGTCGAGACGTTTGAAATCTTAAACCGTAATTTCAAATCCTAACCCTGGTTTAAATAGTAATTCTTCACATAAATTGATTACTGATCAGAATGAAACTCGTGTGAAGTTTCCGTAAAATATCCCAGTTTTAACTGCATGTATTGCCTCACACTTGCTGAACAAACAGCATTACATATCGTATTTGCAACTCAGTCACGAAATACTTCATCATCAGAATGAGAAAATATACGGGCAGCTTATCAGCAGCTCATTGCAAATGAAAATTACACGACGCTTTTCAGGTTGCAATCACCCACTGTCGTCTTCGCTTAAAGTATGCGGAAAACGCCCACTGTTTATGGGAATTGTAGTATTCATTTACATTACGTAGACGAAATGCGCATTTATTTGGATGTATAACGGAACTAGAGAGCTATCTGGTTTCACTCGTAAAATAATCCATACAAATTATAAAAATGAACATACGTATGTATGTATGTTCGTTCCACACCGCCTCCTAAGCCACTGGACCGATTTCAACCAAACTTGGTACACACATTATTTACTGTCTGGAGAGAGTCACTGTGAGAGTAAGAACCAGCCACCCATCAAAGGGGTGGGGGTGGGGGTGGGGATGGGGATGGGGATGAAAAAGCAGCCCAGGATGCCAGAATACCCATAATTTCATTATGCAGTATTTGAGGACGAAAGCATGTATACACTTTCAACGAATTTTACACGCAATTTAAAACCTTTACGGAAGTTTTTTTCACTGTCGTCCCCCGGAACATGATGATAGGGAAAAAGTTTGCAGCTTACTGCATTTTCGCTATTCATGTAGTAAAATTGTCACATGAAGCATGACGTTTTAATTTATTACTTCTTTACTGCAGAATGAATTCGTGACAAATTTTTCGGACGGTATTCGTATGTACCACTGCATGTATAAGAAAATTTACATCATTGTACAACATTTAGTTCAGGAGATACACACTGAGTTTGTGAAAAACTACCGCATCATGCAAGACGTTTAAATTTTCTACTTCGTTGCTACTCATTCTATTTGCAACATATTCTGTAGACAGTATCCAAATTTGCCGCTGAATAAACCTACAAAAATATATCATTGTTCGAGACGAAGTTCAGGAGATATGACGTGAAAAAATGAGATACGTGATAAACCGCTGGATCATTGATGGCGTTTTAATTTATTTCTTTACTACTGGCTCTATTCGCAACACATTATTTAGAGGGTATCCACGTATGCATCTGAACGTACCTAGAAAAATATATCACTGTACGACCAATAGTTCAGGAGATATGACGCCATAAATATTCAGCTGCTTCAAACGGAAACTGCAGGGCGAAATTTAGTAGACCTTCATGTGCTATATGTGTACAGATACATCAGAAATGTGTTAAATATGTGTGAAACATATTTGACACGTGCGTATGCAAGGGAAGCTAGATATGCTACACATATTACCTACAATCTGGAAATAAGTACCGCAATAGTAACAACAAATATGCTCATAAAGGGGTGAGTGCTATGATGTAGAGAGGGAAGGGAGGACGAGGAGATGGGCAGACAGCGAGGGGAGAGGAGGAGATACGTACACATAGGAGGAGGAGGAGGAGGAGGAGGAGGAGTAGGAGGAGGAGATCGAGATAGGGGAAGGGGAGATGGACAGAGAAAGGAAAGAGGAGGAGATGGTCAGAGACGGGGCGTGGAATAGACAGGTAGAGAGATGGATATATATGACCTGTGTGTATGCAAACGAAAATGTGACAGTAAGGAGGTCATTCTAGAAACATGGAATAATCCAGAATGAAATTTTTCACTTTGCAGTGGAGTGTGTGCTGATATTAAACTTCTTGGTAGATTAAAACTTGGGACCTTTGTCTTTCGTGGGCAAGTGCTCTATCGAATATGCTTCCCAAACACAACTCACGATCAGTCCTCACATCTGGACCGCGACCTGGAATAATTTGTCAGATTTGCTACACATATTACTTACAAGTCTGGAAAGAAGTACCGTAGGGGATAGAACAACCAGCCTCGTATTGGGGGAGTGTGTTAACGTGGGGAGAGAAGAGAGGACAAAGAGATGGACAGGAAGCGAGGGGGAGATAGACACAGGGGAACTGGAAATGGACAGAGAGGAAATGGACAGAGAAATGGAAGAGGAGGGTCAGAGAGAGGAGAGAGAAAAATTCAGAAAGGAGAGGAGATCAAAGAGAGCAGTAGGAGGAGGCTGACAAAGAAAGGGACAGAACGTGATGGAATTTTAGGGGGAAGAGGAGATGTACAGAGGGAGAAGGAGCAGGTGAACAGAGAAGAGAGGAGCAACTTGATAACGAGAGGGCAGAGGAGGAGATGGACAGAGAGAGTCGTGAAGATGATGGACAGGGACATCCTTGTGGAATGCGAGAGGAGGGAGAAGAGATGGATAAAGAGGGAAGGGATGGGTGAGAGAGGGGGAGGAGGAGGTAAATAGAGGGAGCAGATGGACAGAGTGAAGGGCAAGAGGAGAATGAATAGGAGAGAAGGGGATGGAATTATAGGGGCAGAAGCATAAGGACTGAGGAAGAAGGAGCAGATAGACAGAGGGGCGAAGAGCAGATGGACAGAGTTAGGGGAGGACGAGATGGAGAGAGTGGGGTTGGAGGACGTGAACAAGAGAGGGGGTGGTGGACAGAGAGATGCAGGGGTGGCGATGATGGACAGGGACAAGGCACTAAATAGACAAAGGAGGGACAGATGTGAATAAAGGGAGAGGGGACTGGTAGGGAAAGGGACAAGAGAAGGCGGACGGAGAGAGGAGGAGTAGGAGGAGGGGGAGGAGATGAATTAATAGAAGATCGGAATAAATAAATACCGGGGCAGTGCCGAGTTTCATAGCTAGTATATGATAAAGAGTGTGCCAACTTCATCTACATTGAGAAACTCTGAATGTAGCACGAAATTGTGTCGATGGTAACGTTAGATGATGAAGTGTGGAAGGTAACGTTTTATCAGTACACACGAGCCTGTTGGCTTACGTCTATATTTGTCACAAAGACACGATTGAAGTACAGACATGAGCGTCAGAAGTTTATTTAATGTTGAAGAACAATAACTCAAACGGAAACCAGTACAAATTAAGAAGGCGGGAGAAGTCTCGTCGTTTTTCGTGTGCTAATTTCATTCTGAAAACACGAGTACAGCTATAGATTTCTAATTCTCCCAAGTCGAGCCTTTTGTTATGTGACCATATGCCACTACCAAACAATCGGAAACATGTATAGCGAACTAGCAAGAAGGAAACAAGCAGATTCTTCTGCGGTTATTGGAAGTTAGAATATTCTTCGTCAAATGCTGGATTAAAAATGCCGTCAAGAGAATGCAGCACTTAGGCTGTTACGGGTTATAGAAAAATATGAAGTAGATGCCACATGGAGAATAGCAGATGCAATCCGTGGCAATAAGAGTTGCCATTGATATGTATCGTGCCTCATTCCATATGTACTATTCATCCGATGTGGTGTTCGTTAATTCGCGACTACCTGCTGTATTCCAATAAGGCGTAACCTAGAGGTTCTTCATAGCGCTGCATTTATTTAGTCCTTTGAATTTATAATCATCTTGCAAGTTAGATACGGTATGAGCGTTACCAGTCGACAGTTGAGTGTCCTTATTTTCAGAGGTTCCTTAAAACGGATGGAAAAGTCATTTAATCGCTCAATGATTCGACGCCTGGTAGCATATAAGGTTTGCCTCTTCATGTGCGTAACAAATCAGGGTTGGGATAATTTATTACTTTTCTCATCTGCAGTTCCATAGGCTTCAGGAGAAACTAAAATTGGCACTCCCACGAACAAATTGTGCTACAGGGTTCTACGAAAATCCTTCTACGCCTGCGAAACAAGTTTTGAACATCTCAATCCACACCAGGAACCCATTGTTTGGCGTAATATGTTCCCCATAGTGTATGTTTTTACCACCTTCCCCTTACGCGCTATGCTAACAGAATACTGCGCTCAGGAACGTGATTTGGGCGGTGCAGACAACAAATTTTACATTTTAGGATTCATTCATTACTCCCTGGCTTTAGATGTGGTTTAATCGCACTTACGTTCGGCGGTGTTACAACAAACACAAAGAAAGTAATTAAAAGCACCTGTTCGTCCGAACGGCACTGTCACACGTAAAAGGATTACAAATACCAGCGATTGAGCTGCTTGTGATCATCCTTTGAATTTTATTTATTGCCTTCAATATTTCCAGCTTCACAAGATCCCTTCCTGAGTTTCAGATGCTGATATATTTATTTAGCTACCTGATTTGAATATCAGTGGCCGCAGACGGCACCTGGTATTTACAAACGATTGCCTCCCTGCGTTAATCCCGCAGATATTCTACTTTCCTCTCCCTCTGAAGGCATTAGCCGGAAAGCTCTTCCGGGACGAATCGGCTGTCCCGAAATACCTGGTATTATCTGCGGCGAGTGGCACGGTTATAGATTTATCGCTTTGCGATGTAGCCGTAATTCACGCGACGGATTGCGGTGGAAAGACATTCGCCAACGGCAATCCAATGAAACGCGCTCCTCTAACACTTCTCTTTTTCCCCTCTAAATGCAGTCGCCGGCTGTTGAAAGTGCCTCAAAAATGACAGCGCGCTTTTCGAAGCCTGCATTACCTTCCCTGTGTCCAAAGGTGGGCGTATCAGTGACAATTTGTAGCTTTCCGTTAAATCTTCGTTGATTTTACTGTCCCATGAGCCTCATAAATATACACCACTGTGGAAACGTACGCTGATCTCTACGAGAATCGTTTAGGTTGTACAGGGAGAATAAAAGTGCAAATAAATACACTACTGGCCATTAAAATTGATACGCCAAGAAGAAATGCCAATGATAAACGTGTACTGATTGGACAAATATATTATACTAAAACTGACGTGCGATTAGATTTTCACGCAATTTGGGTGCATAGATCCTGAGAAGTCAGTACCCAGAACAACCACCTCTGGCCGTAATAAGGGCCTTGATACGCCTGAGCATTGAGTCAAACAGAGCTTGGATGGCGTGTACAGGTACAGCTGCCCATGCAGCTTCAACACGATACCACAGTTCATCAAGAGTAGTGACTGGCGTATTGGACGAGCCAGTTACTCGGCCACTATTGACCAGACGTTTTCAATTGGTGAGAGATCTGGAGAATGTGCTGGCCAGAGCAGCAGTCGAACATTGTCTGTAACCAGAAAGGCCCATACAGGACCTGCAACATGCGGTCGTGCATTATTCTGCTGAAATGTAGGGTTTCGCAGGGATTGAATGAAGGGTAGAGCCACGGGTCGTAACACATCTGAAATATAACGTCCACTGTTCAAAGTGTCGTCAATGCGAACAAAAGGTGACAGTAACCAATGGCACCCCATACCATCACGCCGGCCGAAGTGGCCGTGCGGTTAAAGGCGCTGCAGTCTGGAACCGCAAGACCGCTACGGTCGCAGGTTCGAATCCTGCCTCGGGCATGGATGTTTGTGATGTCCTTAGGTTAGTTAGGTTTAACTAGTTCTAAGTTCTAGGGGACTAATGACCTCAGCAGTTGAGTCCCATAGTGCTCAGAGCCATTTTTTGAACCATCACGCCGATTGGTACGCCAGTATGGCGATTACGGATACACGCTTCCAATGTGCGTTCACCACGATGACGCCAAACACGGATGCGACCATCATGATGCTGTGAACAGAACCTCGATTCATCCGAAAAAATGGCGTTTTGCCATTCGTGCACCCAGGTTCGTCGTTGAGTACACCATCGCAGGCGCTCCTGTCTGTGACGCAGCGTCAAGGGTAACCGCAGCCACGGTCTCCGAGCTGATAGTCCATGCTGCTGCAAATGTCATCGATCTGTTCGTGCAGATGGTTGTTGTCTTGCAAACGTCCCCATCTGTTGACTCAGGGGTCGAGACGTGGCTGCACGATCCGTTACAGCCATGCGAATAAGATGCCTGTCATCTCGACTGCTAGTGATACGAGGCCTTTGGGATCCAACACGGCGTTCCGTATTACCCTCCTGAAGGCAACGATTCCATATTCTGCTAACAGTCATTGGATCTTGACCAACGCGAGCAGCAATGTCGCGATACGATAAACGCCAATCGCGATAAGCTACAATCCGACCTTTATCAAAGTCGAAAATATTATGGTACGCATTTCTCCTCCTTACACGAGCCATCACAACAACGTTTCACCAGACAACGCCGGTCAACTGCTGTTTGTGTATGAGTAGTCTGTTGGAAACTTTCCTCATATCAGCACATTGTAGGTGTCGCCACCGGCGCCAAGCTTGTGTGAATGCTCTGAAAAGCTATCATAGCATCTTCTTCCTATCGGTTAAGTTTCGCGTCTGTAGCACGCCATCTTCGTGGTGTAGCAATTTTAATGGCCAGTAGTGTACCACGACGTTTGTAAAGATGATTTGGGAAACCACTGATGTAACACCACGCACTCACTCCGTTCACGAAACATTTCGTTTACACCTCCACTTCAGATCGCTTCACATTTTTTGTTGGGCAATTTATTTGTCCCGTTCTTGTTGGCGGTCGTAAATTTCGCAGTCGGCGTCTTCTCCGTTCGGTGCCGTTGCTCCTTTGCCGCTGGAGATGTTGCTGTCCATGCATCAGCACGGCTTTAGAAAGCATCGCTCCTGCGAAATGCAACTCGCCTTTTTTCACATGATATCGTTCGAACCATGGATGAAGGGTATCAGACGATGCAATATTCCTTGACTTCCGGAAAGCGTTTGTCTCGGGGTCCCACTGCAGACTCCTAACTAAGTTACGAGCATATGGGATTGGTTCGCAAGTATGTGAGTGGCACGAAGACTTCTTGAGTAACAGAACCCAGTACGTTGTCCTCGATGGTGAGTGTTCATCGGAGGTGAGGGTACCATCTGGAGTGCCGCAGGGAAGTGTGGTAGGTCCGCTGTTGTTTTCTATCCACATAAATAATCTTTTGGATAGGATGGATAGCAATGTGCGGCTGTTTGCTGATGATGCTGTGGTGTACGGGAAGGTGTCGTCGTCGAGTGACTGTAGGAGGATACAAAATAACTTGGACAGGATTTGTGATTGGTGTAAAGAATGGCAACTAACTCTAGATGTAGATAAATGTAAATTAATGCAGATGAATAGGAAAAAGAATCCCGTAATGTTTGAATACTCCATTAGTAGTGTAGCGCTTGACACAGTCACATTGATTAAATATTTGGGCGTAACACTGGAGAGCGATATGAAGTGGGACAAGCATGTAATGGCAGTTGTGGGGAAGGCGGATAGTCTTCTTCGGTTCATTGGTAGAATTTTGGGAAGATGTGATTCATCTGTAAAGGAGACCGCTTATAAAATACTAATACGACCTATTCTTGAGTACTGCTAGAGCGTTTGAGATCCGTATCAGGTCGGAATGAGGGAGGACATAGAAGCAATTCAGAGGCGGGCTGATAGATTTGTTACTGGTAGGTTTGATCATCACGCGAGTGTTACGGAAATGCTTCAGGAAGTCGGGTGGGAGTCTCTAGAGGAAAGGAGGCGTTATTTTCGTGAATCGCTACTGAGGAAATTAAGAGTACCAGCATTTGAGGCTGACTGCAGTACAGTTTTACTGCTGCCAACTTATATTTCGCGGAAAGACCACAAAGATAAGAGAGATGAGGGCTCGTACAGAGGCATATAGGCAGTCATTTTTCCCTCGTTCTGTATGGGAGTGGAACAGGGAGAGAAGATGCTAGTTGTGGTACGAGGTACCCTCCGTCACGCACCGTATGGTGGATTGCGGAGTGTGTATGTAGATGTAGATGTAGAGCCTTCACGTTGCACAGGTGCTTAGCACTGTGCGCCGTGGAACTGGCCCGTTTGGGACGGCTGCTGTCGGCCCACGCGCGACGCGCGGCTTATGAACGGCGGCCACCGTCGCGGTGTTTCCACAAGGGGCGTGTTCGCCTCTGCCTTTGTTGGGCAATCAGGGCGGCCGTGTCGGGGCGGGGGCACAGGCCGGCGGCAATTACTCGAGCCGTCGCTTTGTCTCGTCACCAGCGGGCCGGGAGACGGACGGCGCCGCGTCGGCCCGGAACCGCTGCACCGCGGCGCAGCCCGCCCCGCCTGACAGCCCGCTCTGTGCAGTCGTACGCTGCGGGGCGCGGGAGAGCGTCTGTGTGCGTGTACTCACTCCTACACGGAGTCTCGGCTTGATTTAAGGCTCCTTTCTCTTCACGGATGTCACCACACCTTTCAGTTCTTAGCGTCTCTCGCGTTTTCTCGACAAGCACAGCCGGAAAAGAGATGGCTTTCTTGATAGCGGGCATCAACACTGACGGGCAAAACAAAATGTGCAGTGCAGGAGCCAAGAAAAAATATTTCAGACCGGGATAGTAAACCGCTGACTACTGTAACCAACGTTTTCGAATTGTTCGTTTGTTACGGAGTCGAGAAACTTCTTTGTAGTTCTTGTAGGCTCGCCCTTTACAGTGATACATGCTCTGTCTGAAAAACTCGCCCTGACTACGTATTTTAACAGTATTCATTTCCCGTTTAGGATTTTTGTGAAGTGTATTCTGTTTCATGGAATATTTCACCACGAATTTAAAATTGAGCAAGTTCTTGGGTGTTCTGCCGGATTCATGCTCTACTTCTACACTCGACGAAAATTAAAACAAAAAATAATGGAGAAAATTTGTGCCGCATGCTAGACAAATACACTGAAGACCCAAAGAAACTGGTGCACCTGCCTAATATCGTGTAGGGCCCCCGCGAGCACCCCGTTATTCTCTTTTCTTCTACGCTTTATTAGTTCGTTTTTGTGTACCTTAAACCATTTTCCACGCTAAGCAGGTATTTCATTCCTTTCACCAACCGTAGATATTTATTGACCAAGTGTGTCATATGGCATGCTTCATGTTAGCTTTCGCTGCCCTCCTTTGTCCTTTTTTCGAGGACATTATCAGTTAAAGATGTAATTAAGGCAACCGGAAGTTATTTATTGGGAGGGTGGAGCTCACATTTTAGGTCAACAGTGGCAGTTTAAAATCTGACCAGTCACTTCCCATTGGTCACCTAATCCCTGTCACCTAAATCCAAACCGTCGATTGTAGGAGAATGGCCCATGATTTAGAGCAAGTCACATTTTGACAGGGATAAAATTTGAACCCCAACCACTCCAGTTCGCACTCGTACTCTTCATTAATACTACACACAATTTTCACTAGGGGCAATATCATTTCGTCAATTCCGAAATTATTTTTTGCGGGAACCAGTTCACCGTTCTCCTTGATTTGCACGCATAACGTTAAAGCCACTGAATTCAATTTAGAGCGTCATACACGATATGTTCCGTTGATTGCTGCTGTAAACCATTATACTTTCACGCTGAATATTACTCCTTAATAACTTTCTCAAAATCACTTCCCACGTATGATTAATTTCTTATTCTTTCTTGACACTTCCCTGATTTTCACACCATGTGTGTTATTCTCAAAAAACGGTGAAATTTACTGTGCCATGCTACCTTTTAGGTTTACTGTTTGTGTGTAGCGAGTAGCTCTCTACGACTCCAAACTGACTGTGCGCTCGAACGAAGAACTCAAGTTTTTGTGTAAACTATATTGCCCAACGACTGCAAATCTCGTTGCCAGTTAGATAGACGTGGCACAGTTACATTTGACACGTCGTCAGATACAACACGTTTGATTAGTAGTCGTACTAATACTGGGGAGAAAGGTCTGATTTGAAGACCAATTTCATCGAAACCGGTAATTACAAATGAATGTCTCACTGATAAGGAATGAATATTCTGTCCACAAAATTTCACGCTGCACTAGTACAGATCAGTTTTCATTTCAGCTATCTCAGTTAAATTTCCGGATAACATAGTGACATAATTTGATGTATCAACATTTCTTAGCGAGCGCCTGTATCTAGCATACGGTGAGCGCAATAGTTCGGTCCTATCTGTACGGAGGACTTTTTGAGACCACACAGGGAGCTGAACATTATTAGATTCCCTTTGAAGGCGCAGCTAAAAAGACTTGAGGAAAACTGAAATCATACTTAATGGGAAGATATGGAGTACAACTCAGATGCAAGGCTGTTGTTGGTATGAAAATGAATGACCCTTGGAACTCGCTGCGAAGACATTCCGGAGGAATGCGGGAGATGACGTAGTTCTGGGAACCTCAAACTTTATGTACCTTAGTTACGTCAAGGACTGCCGCTGTTATGCGTTTCATTAGACAGTCCTGGAAAGATGCCTACCATATTCAGAACAGATTTCCCTGTTAAATTGGTTAATTCTGAGGACCAAATATAGCTGTTAATCAAGTAAATTTAGTAGTGATGCACAGTACTGAAAATTAGCATGTGAATGAGCCATGACCTGGTCCTAAACAAGTTTTTCACAGGTTATTGGTAATGTCATACTTATTGTATTTCTAAGTGGCCGCTCACCATTTGCAGTCGTGGCTGATATTAACTTCTTCTTTATTTACCGATATTTATTGATTTAAATGAAGAAGGCAGGATACTGTCTCACAATGTGCTGTAATCGGTACTGGTGGTTGGTGACAGTTGCATACGTGACTAACTATATAGGGCGGTCCATTGATAGTGAAGGGCCAAATATCTCACGAAGTAAACATAAAACGAAAAAACTACAACGAACGAAACTCGTCTAGCTTGAAGGGGGAAACCAGATGGCGCTATGGTTGACCCGCTAGATGGCGCTGCCATAGGTCAAACTGATATCAGCTGCATTTTTTTTTTAAATAGGAACCCCCATTTTTTATAACACATTCGTGTAGTACGTAAAGAAATAGGAATGTTTTAGTTGGACCACTCTTTTCGCTTCATGATAGACGGCGCTGTAATAGTCACAAACGTATAAGTACATGGTATCACGTAACATTCCGTAACGGTATTTGCTTCGTGATACATTACCCGTGTTAACATAGACCGTTTACCAATTGCGGAAAAAGTCGATATCGGGTTGATGTATGGCTGTTGTGATCAAAATGCCCAACGGACGTGTGCCATGTATGCTGCTCGGTATCCTGGACGACATTATCCAAGTGTCCGGACCGTTCGCCGCGTAGTTATGTTATTTCGAGGCTGATCAGCACATCAGCAGCAGACAAATTGCGTGAGGATCGCGAATATCCAAAACGTCGGTGTTGAGAATGCTACATCAACATCGATTGCACCCGTACCATATTTCAATTTCATGGCGTCGACATTGAACGTCGTGTACAGTTCTGCTGCTGGGCACAAGAGAGATTACGGGACGATGACAGACTCTTTGCACGCGTTCTATTTAGCGACGAAGCGTCATTCACCAACAGCGGTAACGTAAACCGGCATAATACGCACTATTGGACAACGGAAAATCCACGCTGGCTGCGACAAGTGAACATCAGCGACCTTGGGTTAATGTATGGTGCGGAATTATAGGAGGAAGGATAATTGGCCCCCATTTTATCGATGGCAATCTAAATGGTGCAATGTACGCTGATTTCCTACGTAATGTTATACCGATGTTACTGCAAGATGTTTCACTGCATGACAGAATGGTGATGTACTTCCACCATGATGGATGTCCGACACACAGCTGGCGTGCAGTTGAAGCGGTAGTGAATAGCATATTTAATGACAGGTGGATTGGTTGTCAAAGCACCATACCATGGCCCGCGCGTTCACCGGATCTGACGTCCCCGGATTCCTTTCTGTGGGGAAAGTTGAAGGATATTTGCTATAATGGTCCACCGACAACGCCTGACAACATGCGTCAGCGCATTGTCAATGCATGTGCGATCTTTACGGAAGGCGAACTACTCGCTGTTGAGGGGAATGTCGTTACACGTATTGCGAAATGTATTGAGGTTGACGGGCATTATTTTGAGCATTTATTGCATTAATGTATTTACAAGTAATCACGCTATAACAGCATGCGTTCTCAGACATGGTAAGTTCACAAAGGTACATGTACCACATTGGAACAACCGAAATAAAATGTTCAAACGAACCTACGTTCTGTATTTTAATTTAAAAACCTACCTTCAAGCAATTTCGCCACCATTTTCACTCTCACTTAAAATGTAGCAAAATTATCGAAACGTTTGTTCAAGACGACGCTCTTAATTGGTTGAAACTTTGCCCTTTAGATTTCAGTAGCATTTTTTTTAAACTGAAGACTCCAAGTAGAATGATCACAACTAGGTTATGTGTATGTCTTCATTACCTATAAGTCGATTGCAGGCAACACCTAGAGCTCCTACTATTAAAATTAGTGGTTGTTAATTAAGCGTAATCTACAAATAACTCGGTGGAACAACAGTATAAGCAGTTCAGCGAAACAACTTTTCTCGAGCGCTTCCAGAGGTATTATACTGAAAGCAATGTCGGTCGTGTTTGGACAAGAATTTTCCACGTAACTGCAACGTATCTAGACGGCTTCTACACTTTCTGTCCGTAACCTTAAGGTTTGGCGACGCTCCGCACTTACAAGTCGAATTTATCGGTTGGTCACGTTAGAGAATATCCAAGTTGTTGAAGTATTTGTTCTAATTGCAGCGATTAGAAGTTGTGTATGGATCTTTAACGCGGTTTTATATTGTATAATGTTTCTGTTATTTTGCTCCGTATAAGAGCTATACAAACTTGTAATACTCTGACCCATTACGCGATTCACAGAGAATAGCAATCATGTCTGTTTTACTTAGTAGGTGATAGGCTTTTATAAATTACGTGAGGGGGTCGCAAATAGGCTAATGCAAGTTGTACGGCTCTGATGAAAAATAAACAGGGAAGAGCTTATTCCAGATAGAAAAATGTATGGGTAGGAGAAAAAAGAGTAACAGGGAGAGGATGCTGAAGCCGTGAGTATTACTATGATACTGTTCCGTTTTTCATCAAAAGTCGGGTGGAGAGCAAGAGATTTTCATCTTTTTCTTTACACGTTTATTCGAAAAGGATAAGCTCTGGATACACTGTTGTGGAAATTTATGCAGATTAAAACTTTCAAATGAAGGTGTATCTTCGATATATCAACATAAACTAGTGTCTGAGGGCAAGTACGTTAAATGCATTGCAGCTAGACTTAAGGAAATATCAGTAATAAATTGTGGGGCGTGTTTCGTTTGTACTCGATAATAGCTTCATAAACATCTACCACTCCACAAGTCACCTGACGGTATGTGGTGGAAGGTACTTCTTGTACCACTGTCCTTTACTCCCTTTACTGTCCCATTCGCGAAAGGTGCATGGGCAAGAACGGCTATCGATACGCGGCATTGTGAGCTCTAATTTTTCTGATTTCTTCGTCGTGATATGTGTATACAGGAGGAAGTAATAGACTGCCTGACTTCACTTAGAATGCACACTCTCTAAAGCGTAGTGTGTAACGCATCGTAATTTTGTCTATCAATACTCTCCATATGTGTCTCCATGTATAAGCGCGACTGCTCAGATAAGCAGCAATCTGTTTGCTGTCACAATTCCTAAGCAAAAATATAATCCCGCCTTTCCTAACATCTCATGTAGTCATTGAGGCTGTGGGAGTATGTTTCCCTTTAGTATGTTAATTCATTTGAAAATATTGAGTCTTTTAGTTCCTAAGAGATCAGAGACGACGGGCTCATGTATGGATCTCTACCAAACTACTCGAAGAAATTTTCAGGAAAGACGGTCAGAACAATCACACACGACTCGCTGGCGCTGGCATCAGTTTTAATCGCACGTGTCTCTCGTTCTAAAGCTGTAAAATTCAAACCTCCCTCTGTTACACTAGTACAGTAGTGATATTTACCTGCGATATTTTAATATTAGGTGGTCGTCGTACCTCACAATTCAGATGGTTATGATCGCCGATTCTCGCAATCGCGACATTTTAACGTGGCTTAGGCGGACCCATGAGGTCGCAGTCAGATGTATTCTGTATCTTGATACGCACACGTCTATCTGATTACGTCCTCCTGTGTGATGTCGAGACGTGCCATTTCCTTAGCGATAATTACAGTCTGAGCGTGCTTATAGCATTCGCTTTCTAGAAATGTAGTGTGACTACGTACAGTACCGCAACTGTCAGCTAATTACTAGTGCTTTTCCTGTAACACTTCACGAGGTCTCTACAGCTTCGGGGCCGAGTGGCAGTTCTGCGTAGAAGCTCCTTGTTTTGTACAGAAGGCATTAAGAACGCCAAGTGTGACCTCTCACTCGCACAAAGGAGCTCTGTGCATTCCGCCGTCAGAGCTCGTGCTGCACAAAGCTGCTCAGTTTCTCTCTTAGCTTCAGGCGCTACTAACAGCATGTTAATCAAAACTAACACTCACTTTGTGCTTTTCAGTTCCGAAAAACTTTCTAATCTGTAGTGTACCAATGCCTACGGAAGAAAAAGTACTGTATGCAACCAAAAGTGTCCTGACACTCCTATGTATTGCGGAATTGACCACTAAATACCACGAGGAGACCCGCCAGTATACCAACCTAATCTAAAGGATTACTATCCTTCCCCACCCAGACTCTCCCCCCCTCCCGTTCCACAATGATATGTTTGTCGTTACATGTCACAGTCTCTTGTCCCCCCCCCTCACCACAACAGCACACTGGACTCGCATTAGGGAGGACGACGGTTCAATCCCGGGTCCGGCCATCCTGATTTAGGTTTTCCGTGATTTCCCTAAATCGCTTCAGGCAAATGCCGGGATGGTTCCTTAGAAAGGGCACGGCCGATTCCCTTCCCCATCCTTCCCTAATCCGAGCTTGTACTCCGTCTTTAATGACCTCGTTGTTGACGGGTCGTTAAACAGTAATTCCTCCTCCTCCCTAACCACAACCACCACCACCACCGCTTTGAACCTTCAACCAATCGCCTATGGGTAGGTCCGTTGAAGTTTCTTGCCCCTCCCCCATCAATCTACCACCCAAATTTCTCCCACTTCTTCACTCTCTTTTTTTACTGCTTCAACATTTAATGAAATGTACACTCATATCCAACCTGTCATTTTATTCAGCACCCTCCCCAACCCATCCTTCGACATTCCCCCCCACTGTACTTCATTCCAGACCCTCTTCTTTCTCTTAATTATACTGTTAACCATCTTAATTTTATAATTCTTGGCTTAGCAATATATATTTCTGTATCTCTCGCATCCTTCTTCAGCAAGCATCAATTTACCCCTCCCATGGCCCGCCCCCCGCGCTTTTAACTGCTAATGTTATCTTTAGTATTTTGTATTATCAATAGCACTTACTGTATTCTTATACGCTAAAGCTCCAAAAAATTGGCATAGGCAAGCGTATTCAGATACAGAGATATATAAACACGCAGAAGGCGCTGCTATCGGGAGAGCCTATATTAGACAATAAGTGTCTGGCGCAGTTGTCATATCTGTTACTGCTGCTACAACGGCAGGTTATCAAGATGTGAGTGAGTTTGAACGTGGTATTCTGGTCGGCGCACGAACGTTGGTCGCAACATCACCAAGGTAGCTATGAAGTGGGGATTTTTCCGTACGACAATTTCACGAGTGTACCGTGAATATTAGGAATCCGATAAAGTATCAAATCTCTGATATCGCTGCGGCCGGGAAACCATCCTGCCAGGACGGGACCGACGACGACTGAAGGGAATCGTTCAACTTGACAGAAGTGCTTCTGCTAATTACTGCAGATTTCAGTGCTGGGCAACCAACAAGTGTAAGCGTGTGAACTATTCAACGAGACATCGTCGATATGGATTTTCGGAGCCGAAGGCCCATTCGTGTACCGTTGATTACTGCATGACACAAACCTTTACATCTCGCCTGGGCCCGTCAACACAGACACTGGACTGTTGCCCAGTCGGACGAGTCTCATTTAAAATTGTATCGAGCGTATGGACGGGTCAGGGTACGGAGACAACCTCATGATTCCCTGGACACTGCATGTCAGTAGGTAACTGTTCAGGCTCGTGGAGGCTCCGTAATGGTATGGGGGGTGTACAGTTGGTGTGCTATGGGACTCCTGATATGCGTTGATACGACTCTGATTGGTGATACGTATGTAAGCATCCTGTCAGATCACCTGCATCCATATATGTTGATTGTGCATTCCGAAGTACTTCGGCAGTTCCAACAGGGTAGTGCAAAACCCACATGTCCAGAACTGCTACAAAGTGTCTCCAGGAATACACTTCTGAGTTTTAACACTTCCACTGGCTACCAAACTCCTCAGACATGAATGCTGTTGACCATATCTTGGATGCCTTGCAACGTGCTGTTCAGAAGAGGTCTCCACCCCGTCGTACTCTCACGGATTTGTGGACAGCCCTGCAGTATTCATGATGTCAATTCCCTCCGGTTCTAGTTCAGACATTAGTCGAGTCTATGCCTACCCCTGCGGGTTCGGAGGTAAGAATAGGTCCGCGGTATTCCTGCCTGTCGTAAGAGGCGACTAAAAGGAGTCTCATCTGTTTCGGCCTTTCATGTGATGGTCCCCTGAGGGGGTTTGACCAATGCCTTTCCAAGTTTTCCGTTAGTGCGTACCATTCGGGGAAGGACGCCTTAAATGGTGCATCTTAAATCCATCTTGCCCTAAGGTCTGGCACACCCGATATTGTCATGGAGTTGGACTTCCATCGAGCTTCCGGCCACATAGGCTGCAGTGTGTTCTGGGTAGCATACATTCCCTCCATTGTGCACTTCCATCTTTGCCCTCGTGATGTACATGGATATTTCGACACCCGACATCCTGCACGGTAGCCAGTCCGTTGTGGTGGGGATGTCATGTACCCTCTTGGTGGTAGCGTCCTGACTACACAGGGATCACACTGCTGATGCCTGAGCTGCTACCTCCCCACATATGCCGAGGAGTAGATGCCTATCCCTCTAGGGCATCGGGACTCCCGGCAAGGGCCATCCTGCCGGGTGGTCTTTGCTGCGGCTGGGTGGTGCCTGTGGGGAGAGCCCATGGTCGGAGTGGGTGGCATCAGGGCGGATGACCCGCAGTGAAGTGTGGTACATCATCTCTCGCTGGTGGGCCTCCACCAGCAGTCTCTAAGTGATCGAGGTCTAACCTCAATGGGAAGAAATACGATCCGAGATCATTTCCCTCCCTAGCCACTCCATGGGAGGAACGCATGGCTAAAGACAGAAGTGGAGATTATTCACCCCGGTACCTTGTCTGTACGCGGGTTGATGGTGAATCTTTTATGCCAACCAAGCCTCAGTTTTTTGTGGAGCATTTAAAGTTCGGGGAGGTGGAGGGCTTGTCCAAAATGCGCTCTGGGTCAGTTCTCATCAAAACAGCATCCTCTGCCCAGTCACGGAGGTTGCTCACTTGCGACAAGTGGGGGGGGATGTTTCTGTCACCATCACTCCCCATAGAAGTTTAAACATGGTCTAGGGTATTATCTTCCACAGGGATGTTCTTCTACAGTCCGACGATGAACTACGCGCCAACCTAGAACGACGAGGTGTTCACTTCATCCGGCGCGTCCATCGGGGTCCGAGGGATAATCAGGTGGCCACCGGTGCCTTCACCTTGGCCTTCGAGGGTGATGTCTTACCCAAAAAGGTCAAGGTGATGGTTTACCGCTGTGATGTGAAACCATTTATCCCTCCTCCGATGCGGTGTTTTAAATGCTGGAAGTTCGGACACATGTCATCCCGCTGTACTTCCAGCATCACGTGTAGAGATTGTGGACGTCCTTCGCATGTCAATACTCCATGTGCCCCGCCTCCTATCTGTGTTAACCGTGGAGAACACCATTCCCCTTGCTCGCCGGACTGTAGGATATTCCAGAAAGAAAGGAAGATAATGGAATACAAGACCCTGGACCACCTGACCTACCCCGAGGCTAGGCGGAAATATGAACGGTTACATCCTGTGCCAATGACATCCACCTATGCCGCGGCTGCAACATCGGATAGAACTTCTACCATGTCATCACCTACAGTTCGACCTCAGCTCTGTCAGAATTCACCGGCCCCCTTGGTTGTGGGGGGCACTTCACTCCCTGTTGCTCCTGCTCCATCTACTTCAGGAGCAACACCCCCCAAACCATCGGGGACATCAGTTCCCCCTTCCCAGGCGGAGAAGCGTAAGACTTCTTCGGCTTCTCTCACCAGGAAGGGGTCCCTTGGTGACCTTCCTTCACAAGTTCCAACCAGCGGAAAAGCGGACACCCGCAAGTGGCTGAAACAACCAGCGGTCCCTGGTCGTAGGGCATCACGGTCATCGAACGTCCCTGAGACTGACCCAGTGAAGCCGTCCAAGTCTGAACAACCGAAGGCACAGAGCGAGAAGCAGAAGACGAAGAAAGTCCCCAAGAATGACGACATTGCGGTGGCACCTGTCCCACCGCTTCCTGCAAGCTCTGCGTCTGAGGATGAGGTGGAGATTCTGGCGTCCGCTGACGACCTCGATCTCGCCAGTTCCTCAGACACCATGGATAGCACTAGCACAGGTGCTCAATCGGAGGCAGCAGGTGACCCAGCGGCGTAATCTGCCTTTCCAGTCCCGTCACGCCTTTCTCAGACATGGACAATACCATCCTCCAGTGGAACTGCAGCGGTTTTTTCCACCATCTAGCTGAGCTCCGCCAACTTATCAGCCTTCATCCTTTCTTCTGCATTGCTCTTCAGGAAACTTGGTTTCCAGCAATGCGAACCCCCGCTCTCCGTGGCTATTGGGGTTATTATCAGAACCAGGCAGCTTATGAAAGGGTGTCTGGCGGCGTCTGCATCTATGTCCTTAACTCTCTTCACAGTGAGTCTGTCCCTCTACAAACAGCATTAGAGGCTGTCGCTGTTCGGCTGTGGACGCCACAGGCTGTTACCTTCTGCAGCCTTTACCTACCACAGGATGGTGATGTCACGCAGCATGTCCTGGCTGCCCTGATAGCCCAATTGCCGCCACATTTCTTGTTAGTGGGCGACTTCAACGCCCATAACCCTCTGTGGGGGGGTCAGTGGCAACAGGTCTAGGCGCCACCGTTGAGCATTTATTGTCGCAGCTAGATCTCTCGATTTTAAATTATGGTGCCTTCACACACTTCAGTGTGGCACATGGCGCATACTCCGCCATTGACCTTTCGATCTGTAGCCCTAGCCTCTTACCGTCTGTCCAATGGAGTGTGCACGACGACCTGTGGTAGTGACCACTTTCCGATCTTTCTGTCACTGCCACGGCGTCACTCTTCTGGGCGCCCCAGCAGATGGGCTATAAATATGGCTGACTGGGACTTGTTTTCCTCCACTGCCGCTATTGAGCCTCTCTCTAATGCCGGCATTGATGCGGTGGTTCACTCCGTCACCACCGTTATCGTTACTGCCGCAGAATATTCCATTCCCCGTTCTTCTGGGTCCCCTTGGAGGAGGACTGTGCCTTGGTGGTCGCCTGAGATCGCTGAGGCGATTAAAGATCGCCGGCGGGCGCTACAGCGTCACAAGCGACATCCCTGCATTGAACACCTCATCACCTGCAAACGGCTGCGTGCGCGGGCCCGCCGCCTTACCCGCCAAAGAAAGCACTAGTGCTGGGAGCGGTATTTGTCCACCATTGGCCTCCATGTCTCTCCATCGCAGGTCTGGGCCAAGATCCTACGCCTCTATGGCTATCGGACCCCTGTCGCCATCCCTGCGCTCTCACTGAATGGAGCAGTTTGTACAGACTCCGACGAAATTGCCAACAGCTTGGCAGAGCATTTTGCTCTGAGTTCCGCTTCTTCCAATTACCCACTGGCCTTCCGCTCCATTAAAGAGCGGATGGAACGTAGGAGCCTTTCTTTTCGCACCCACCATCCTGAATCTTACAATGTTCCAGTCAGTGAGTGGGAATTTCACAGTGCCCTCGCCGCTTGTCCTGATACCGCTCCTGGGCCAGATAGCAACCTGTCAGATGCTGCAACACCTTTCAGTGGACTGCCAGCGACGGCTCCTCGACCTTTACAACCGCATTTGGGTCGAGGGTGAGTTTCCGTCGCAATGGCGGGAAAGTATTGTTATCCCCATTCTGAAACCTGGGAAGAACCTTTTGGAGGTGGACAGCTACCGTCCCATTAGCCTCACCAACGTTCTTAGCAAGTTGCTTGAACGGATGGTGAGCCGGCGGTTGAACTGGGTACTGGAGTCACGGGGCCTTCTGGCTCAGTCTCAGGGTGGGTTCCGTAAAGGCCGCTCCGTCGCCGACAATCTGGTGAGCCTGGAGTCGGCCATCCGTATTGCCTTTGCACGCCGTCAGCACCTGGTCGCTGTCTTTTTCGACATCCGGAAGGCATTCGATACGACATGGCGTCATCATATCCTTTCTACGCTTCATGGATGGGGTCTTTGGGGCCCTCTGCTGATCTTTATCCGCAATTTTCTGTCGTATAGTACCTTCCGCGTGCAAGTCGCGGCCTCCCATAGTTCCTCCCGAGTACAGGAGAACGGGGTACCACAGGGATCTATCCTCAGTGTCTGCCTGTTTTTAATTGCAATAAATGGGCTCGCTGCAGCGGTGGGAAATTCTGTCTCTGCATCCCTGTATGCTGATGACTTCTGCCTTTACTACAGCTCTATTGGCATTGCAGCTGCTGAACGGCAGCTACAGGGCGCTATCCGTAAGGCACAGTCTTGGGCTGTAGCTCATGGGTTCCAGTTTTCGGCAGCCAAGACCTGCGTTATGCCTTTCTGCCGGTGTCGCACTGTTCACCCGGAGCCGCGGCTTTATCTTGACGGCGAACTTCTTGCTGTGGTGGAGACACACAGGTTTTTGGGTGTAGTTTTTGATGCCCAGTTGACTTGGCTGCCTCATATTCGGCAGCTTAAATAGACATGTTTGCGGCATCTAAATGCTCTGAGATACTTGAGCCACACCAGCTGGGGCGCCGACCGATCTACCCCGTTACGGCTCTACCAGGCGTTAATCCAGTCCCGTCTGGATTATGGGAGCCTGGCTTATGGCTCAGCTTCCCCATCTGCGTTGCGGGTGCTGGATCCAATACTACACAGCGGGATACGACTTGCCACTGGTGCCTTCCGCACCAGCCCTGTGGACAGCATACTTGTGGAGGCAGGTGTCCCTCCACTGCGACTGAGGCGCCAACATTTACTAGCTGCTTATGCTGCCCATGTTTTTAGCTTGCCCGGGCATCGTAACTATTGTCTACTATTCCCAGAGTCGCATGTCCATCTTCGAGAACGTCGGCCAAGGGCTGGATGTACGATCGCGGTCCGCATCCGAGAGCTTCTCTCCGGGCTTGGGGCTTTACCTCTTCCGCCTCCTTTTAGGGCATCTCTGCGTACATCCCCGTGGTGTGTGCCTCGCCCTCGCCTTCAGCTGGAATTGGCACAGGGCCCGAAGGACTCAGTCCCTCCGGAGGCCTTCCGCCGCTGCTTTCTTTCCCTCCTCGCAACGTATCAGGGCTCTGGCATTGTTTACACTGTCGGCTTGATGGTTGCTGGTCGTGTCGGTTATGCGCTAACTCTAGGGGACCATTCGGAACAACGTTCATTGCCGGCTGGCTGCAGCGTTTACACTGCTGAGCTGGTCACCATCTTTCGTACCCTACAGTATATCCGCTCCTGCTCAGTTGAGTCCTACGTCATCTGTAGCGATTCCCTGAGCGGTTTACGAGCTCTCGACCAGTGTTTCCCTCGTTCTCGTCTGGTGATGGCTATCCAGGAGTCCCTGCATACTGTTGCCCGTTGCGGTCGCTCTGTGGTCTTTGTGTGCACCCCCGGTCATGTTGGTATCCCGGGCAATGAACATGTTGACCGCCTGGCGAAAGAGGCCACGAGTAAACCATCTGTGGACATTGGGCTCCCAGAGACTGATATGAGGGCAGTCTTAAGCCGCAAAGTTTTTGCGCTATGGGACGTTGAATGGCGGGAACTGAACTGAACACGCGTAATAAACCCCGTGCTGTCAAGGAGACGACAGCTGCGTGGCGGTCATCCCTGCGAGCCACTCGCAGGGACTCAGTAGTCCTTTGCCGGCTCCACATTGGCCATTCCCGGCTGACACACAGTTATTTACTGCGGCGGGAAGACCCTCCTCTATGTCGCTGCGGGGCGGCTTTGACGGTGGCCCACATTTAGTTGGCCTGCCCCCTTTTAGCTGTGATCAGGCACACATTTGCACTGCCCAATACGCTCCCTGCCCTTTTATCTGATGATCCTGCTATGGCTGGCTTAGTTTTACGTTTTATTCGGGCAGGGGTTTTTATCGTTTAATCTGAGTGTTTGTTATGTTCTTTTGTGTTGATTCTGGCCATTGGCCTACGATTTTAATCAGAGTTTTTAATGTGTTTCTCGGTGGTTGGCTTTTCCTTTTTTGTTTCTATGGTTGGCCAACCACCATCACACTCTGTGATTTTAGTTCGTCTTGTCTGGTCTTTGTCTAAGTTTCTCTTGTTCTGTGTCGTGTGTGATCTATTCTGTTACTCGTTTTTATTCTCTGTGGGTGTTTTTAGTATTTGGAAAAAGGGACCGATGACCGTAGCAGTCTGGTCCCTTTAATCCCACAAACCAACCAACCAAGTCTATGCCACGTGTGATGCGGCATTCTGCATGCTGCCAGGGGCCCTACACGATATTAGGCAGGTGCACCATTTTCTTTGGCTCTTCAGTGTATGTGATGCACTGTCTTTGAATTTTATTTCATTTTGTTCCTTTTAGACTTTCGTTCCTCATCCAACTTAATGAATGTTCAATTACTGTTGTTGACGATCTGATGTATACATGTTTATAATAAAGATGATTGTGCAGTATTCTAAAAGAGGACGGACAAGCGTAGTGTAGGCAGTCTCCTTAGTAGATCTGTTATATTTTCTAGGTGTCCTGTCAATAAAACGCAGACTTTTGGTTAGCCTTCCCCACAACATTTTCTACATGTTCCTTCCAATTTAAGTTGTTCGTAATTGTAATACCTAGGTATTTAGTCGAATTTACACCTTAAATTAGACTGATTTATCGTTTAACTTAAGTTTAACGAATTCCTTTTAACATTCATGTTGGTGACGTCACACTTTTCGTTATTTAGGGTCACCGCCAATTTTCACACCATTCAGATATATTTTTTAAATCGTTTTGCAATTTCTTTTGATCTTCTGATGACTTTATTAGTCGATAAACGACAGCGTCATCTGCAAACAACCTAAGAAGGCTGCTCAGATTGTCTCCCAAATCGTTTATATAGATGAGGGACAGCAAAGGGCCTATAACACTACCTTGGGGAACGCCAGAAATCACTTCCGTTTTACTCGATAACTTTCCGTCCATTGCTACGAACTGCGACCTCTCAGACAGTTAATCACAAATCCAGTCACATAACTGAGACCATATTCTGTAAGCACTCAATTTTACAGGCCGCTTGTGTGGTAAAGTGTCAAAAGCCTTCCGGAAATCCATAAATACGGAATCGATCTGAAATCCCTTGTCAATAGCACTGAACACTTAATGTGAATAAAGAGCTAGTTGTGTTTCACAGGAACGATGTTTCGTAATCCATGTTGACTGTGTGTCAATATACAGCTTTCTTCGAGGTAATTCATAATATTCGAACACAATATATGTTACAGAATCCTGCTGCGTAGCGATATTAACGATATATTTCTTGAATATTGGTGTGACCTGTGCAACTTTCCAGTCTTTGGGTATGGATCTTTCGTCGAGCGAACGATTGTATATGATTGTTAAGTATGGAGCTAATGCATCAGCATACTTCGAAAGGAACCGAATTGGTATACAGTCAGGGCCAGAATACTTGCTTTTATTAAGTGATTTAAGGATTTTTACGTTACTCATGTTGGCAGCTGTTCTCGATTCGAATTCTGGAATATTTGCTTCGTCGTCTTTTGTGCAGGCATTTCGAAAGGCTGCCCACATGATGGAAAGGAAAACACCTCCAAAACATCACAGAAACAACTCCCGCCTGAACCGTATCCTCCACATACCCCACACAACAGACATGGATGCCTCTGTGGGCCGTTGATGCACTCGGCGACATATGTTCCCACATTTGGAATGTTTTGTGCTCTTTGTGAACCTACATACGTGGCGTGTGTGTGAGCCAATCTTGTGTTTTGTTGCAGGTACCGCAGGAAGATACCGTGCAAGGCGGCGGGCGGGGACCACCACGACGGCTACTGCGCGGCCTCAGCTGGCAGAGGCGGTGGTGGCGGGGGCGGCGCCGGCCCCACCGTGGAGTACGCCGACCTGACGGAGATCCTGCCGCCCCCGCGCACCTCGGCGGCGCTGCAGCAGGTCCTGCTGGCCAGCAGCCCTCGCTCCAGAGCGCACATTCCCAGGAACCTGGTGCAGGTCCGTAACCACTCCACCTGTTAGCAGTCCTTCATTCTGTGCTGTAGGCTAGCTGCCCATGATACTGAGTGGTTACAATTAAAGTGCAGTATGGGCAGTAATTACCGTTGCCAGCGAAACTTGATAGATATGTTAATGCGTTAAAGTGGAACCGATTTCCGCTGGAAAAAAAGAGAGTTCCAATTTTGGCGACTATGTGCCAATCTGGCGCTGCACAATATCTCGTCGACGTCTATGCTTATCTCCATTATTTGCCCTTTTCTGCCCGTGTCCCACTCCTAATGCGTTACATATGGAAAAATTTCTTTACATCTTTGTTGCGTTCACAACGCCAGATGTTCACCTGTTGGGCAGAATTGGAACTATTTTTTTCCAATGTACATTGGTTCGGCATTTGCACATTAGAATATCTATCAAGTTGCGCTGCCATACGATAATTACAGCCCACACTGAACCTCTGTAAATAGCTGCACTTCCATTATAACCACCCGATACCTGCGGGCAGTTGCGTACCTATTGGTTCTGCGTCTTTGACTAGAGTTTTGGAAACCACTACCATCACTGCCAGCCTCGTACTGTCAATTGCCTCTCCTGGATAATTACCTATTTTAATAACAATGATACAATTAAACATGTGGAACAAAATGCTAGGTACTCCAAGGTGACTTCGCGCTAATACGTGTACTATTCCCCCCGGCCCTTATAATCGTCTCAGTTCGGCGAGAAAGGAAACTCACATATTTCATCAGGTAATCAGGTATGATGTACGCTTTGCCGGGCATCCATAGCTGTTGCTATCCTTTATTTGCCTAAAATCGTACACATAGCCCGGGTTTCAAGATGTAAATACCGTCTTCAGGCGTTAAATTGCGAGAAAGCCGTACTAGTACTCGTCCACTCAGAGTACTTTTCACGCCTCACCCGCACGGAATTCTCGCATGCTGTTTGTTAAATTTGCTGTATTTTTACATGACTTGTACGACTTTCTCTGAGAAATTTCTTCGTGAAATTATTTGGTACTAACAAATTTCTTTTGGTCAGGAAGGCCTATTTCGCCACCGCAGATCTTATTTTATGTCTTCTTTGCTCCATCCGTCATGGTTCTTTTTCTGTCCAGGTAGCAGAATTTCTAAACTTCATCTGATTACCTCCATCATGATTACCAACCCTGATGTGAAGTTTCTCGCTGTCATCATTTCTGCTACTTCTCGTTACTGTCTTGTTCTTCTTCTTCTTCTTCTTTCTTCGATTTACTCTCAGGCCGTATTCTGTACCCTCAGACTATTCATTCCATTCAGCAGATCCTGTAATTCTTCTTCAGTTTCGAGGACAGCAGTCTCATCATTGACTGTAATCCTTGAGATCCCTTCACCTTGATTTAATTCCACTCTTGAACCTTTTTTATTTTCGTAATTGCTTCTTTGATGTATAGATTGAACAGTTGGGCGAGAGACTACATTCCTGTCTTACACCCTTTTTAATCTGAGCACTTCTTTCTTCGTCTTCTACTTTTATTGTTCCCTTTTGGCTCTTAACTCAGTTTGTATAGTACCCGTCTTTCCCTACAGCTTAACCCTATTCTTCTCAGAATTTCTAACATCTTGCACCATTCTACATTGTCGAACGCTTTTTCCATGTCGCCAAACCCTACGAACGTTTTATGATTCTTCTTTATTCTTGCTTCAATTATCAACCGCAACTTCAGAATTGCCTCTGTAGTGCCTTTATCTTCCCTAAAGTCAAATTGATCGCCATCTAACACATCCTCAGTTTTCTTTTTCATTGTTCTGCATATGACTCTTGTCAGCAACTTGGATGCATGAGATATTAGGCAGATCGTACGATAATTCTCGCACTTGTCAGCTCTTACAATCTTCGAAATTGTATGGATGATGTTTTCCGAAAGTCATATGGGATTTCGCCAGTCTCATACATTCTACACATCGACGTGAATATTCATTTACTGCCACTTCCTTCCAATGATTTTAGAAATACTGATGGAATGTTACCTACCCCTACTGCCTTATACGATTTTAAGTCTTCCAAAGCTCTTATAAGTTCAAATCCTGGATCCTCTGTCTCTTCTATGTCGACTGGTGTTTCTTCTTCCATGACGCCATCAGACGAGTCTCTCCCCTCATAAAGTCCTTCCATGTACTCTTTCCACTCATCCCCTCTTCTGCATTTAACACTGGATTTTCCATGTTAGCACCCTTGATTTATTTTCACCGAAAGTTGCTTTGATTTTTCTGTATGCTGCGTTAGTCGTTCCGACAGTCTTTTCTTTTCTTCACATTTTTTATGTAGCCATTTCGCCGTAGCTTTGTTGCATTTCCCTTTTTATTTAATTCCTAACAGATTTGTATTTCAATTAACTGACGTTCAGTATTAAGTCAACAAGATGTACTGCAAATACATTATTAAAAGTTGTCTAAACCACTGACTGAACCACATTTGCGTCACTGTCCTCGATAAAAGTTCCTGATTAGCCCTATCAGAGACCTCATCAGAATCCAAAAAATATTAACGCCAATTTGGTTTTTCACAGGCAAGTGAAATACCTTACATTTCGGTATTCGCAGAGAATGTTAATATGGACCATTCATTGACCACACTCTCTTGGTGAGATCAAAGTATTTTAGGAAGGAGTACTTTCAGTCAGGTGTTTATAACTCTGGTCATTATCTTGAAATCCGTGTTGAGGGGGTAATCGGGTGAAAATCGTATGGCACTTTCCTTTGTGGTAGTTTAAGTACTAGCATTAACATGCCTTTTATGAACAGCGGTGGGAAAGTGTCATTTGTCAACAATTTTTATACAGGATGTCACGCATGTAGGAGTAGATATTTTTATGTGTAGTACCTTAATATGTACACACATCAGTGCGTTGGTTTTTTTTCCGTCGAAATTCTTCCCCAAAAGAACGTCAGTAACTTTGCGACCTGATGTTTTCTGGGTGTTCTTACCGCATCAGCAAGTGGACCACGAGTGTCACTGTGGGCTAACAGTCTTGTGTCCGTGTGTCCAGACATTAGCACCTGACGTTCTGCCCAGTAGAGATGGGCAAAACTGTTCTTTTCAGAGATTGGATCAGAACTGTTCACTCCCTGAAATGAACTAGCTCTTTTTCATGACTCACCACTCATTCACAACAGAAAATAAATGGAAGGCACTTTGCCCTTTAAACTTGGTTTATTCCAGTACTATACCTGTATTTTGATCTTATTTTATCCTATTTTGAAGTAACACAGATAATGAGTAAGAATTTTGTATTGTTTATTGAAATTTCCACGATATAACAAAGTTTTTGATTATTGATTTATTTTGCACTATCGTGGTTTTTTGGGTGATCGGAAAATGTTGTAACTTGAGATTTACATTAACAATATATTTGACTATAATGTATTAAAATTTCATTAACCTCGTACAAATACATCGCAAGCCATATATTTTTAAAGTGAACATTTCCTTCCGAAGACGCCTAAAATCGCAAAATCCGTACTACAATAAGAAAAAAATATATAAATTTGACTGTAAGACCCAAGTGCTGCATATAGCCTTCCGCAGAATAAAACAAGGAAAATATTGGTGTATCACTTTTGCTATATGTTTATCGGTTCGCTCGTAATTAAAGTGTAAATTGGAGTGACCATAATAAAAAATCCTATAGTAAGAGGAGCCGTCAGGAACCTAATCTGATCAGTTTAAACAAATAAAAATAAAATAAAAACAAATGATGTATACATAACATAATTATGTAATATACATAGCGGTATTAGTACGAAGAACAATATCCAGTAGAGACGAACTCCGATGCAGAGACGCTGAGTCAAGCAGGTGGAGCCGCGAGCTGTATTACTGCGTGAGCTAAGACCGCAGAGAGCAGAGTGACACCTGAGTTGCTTTGCTCAACGCTCTAGCTAGAGTCGAGAACGGTGGGGTGAGCGTTGAGCGGGCGAGTTCCGAGGGTGGGGGGAGCGGTGAGCGGCCACCAGTCACCCGCTCCGAGACAAATCGTCCGCTCTCTTGCGAGCAGGTTGTTGCAAGTAGTTCTTATGTTCTCCGCTAGGAGGCTCTCTGTCCTGTTGCTCGCATCAACAGCCCAGAGGGCAGGACGTGCGACTGAAACGAAGTTAAGGTGCGCCAGACACCGCACGCGGCAGAGGAAGCACAGAGGGGGCACGGCATATGTGAAACACAAAATCCAATGGGGCACTGCACAATGCAGGCAGCCAAGGCAGAAGCAGGGCAGAGGCCGGCGCCGGCTGTTGTGTGGCGTGCTGTGTGCTCTGACCGGCAGAGGCCCCGCTGACCTGCTCCGACTCTCTCTCTCTCTCTCTCTCTCTCTCTCTCTCTCTCTCTCTGCTGTGGGAAACGTTTGGAGCTACCGTTCTTTTTTTCTGAATCACTGATTGCTCACTCCTTTGAAAGATTCAACTCTATGAATTAGTTCAGGAGCGGATCCCCCATCTCTACTGCCCAGGGGAAAATAAATGTCTTGATCTTGCCACATGTACTGGGAGATACTGACCAACCTGAAAACATGCAACTTGTAACAGCTATAATTGTTTGCCTGCAAATGACGTAAATACGGGTGTAATGTTGGTCAGTACACTGTCCTCATTCACCAACAGAAGTATCTCCACTTAGTCCCGTTACGTCCTTTATAATGTGGTCAGCTTTTCCCTGACAACATCCCAGCAGTTACTGTAAAACACGTTTGGCATTTCGTCTAACTCCTTAGATTTTTTTCGTCAGGCAACCATAATGATTGATTTAACTGAAGAGTTAGTTATAGTTACCAAGCATTCTGCGTTGCCGTCGTGACCCCCTGTTGCAACAGTGTTGGACAAAAGATTGTCTGTTTCCACTGTTAGATCACCAGGTCCATTTGTTTACCTAATAGCAGATTAAGATTCATCCTTTAAATTATTAGACTTTCCTCCACAGTAGCTTCACAAGCATGGATGGGATAGGTGTGAAGCGCCTCTAACCCGTGAGAACGCTGCTCTAATTTTGGTGGGGATTGGGGGGAGGAAGTGGCTCTCATAGAGCTGTTGGTTTCCATGGGACACGGTGTCAGTAATCTCGTTTATTGAAAATAACTTGTTCACTGAGATCTATAACTGTGTACTCGTGTACCCATCACGGGCCTTGATGCCACAGAACGACATAAAATCATCATCATTGGCTCTTATAGACGTTAACTGAGACTGAAGGCATCGTGTGAAGGAACGTTAGTGTCACAATACGGGATACAAGTTGGAGGCAGGGCAAGCAAAGGAATGAAATAGGGCAAGCTCTTCGATAGAAACTCTTGGCATTCACCTTGACTTACTGCGGGCATACGTTCTTTGACCAGGTACGCAGGCAAAGCGCGAAAGTTTTTGATGAGGAGGGACAGAGGGTGGGGAGGGGGCGGAGAAGAGGGTGAAATGGGGAGCGGTTGGCTTATTTGGGGGAGGGGACCAATCAGCGAGGTCATAGGTCCCATCGGATTAGGGAAGGAAGTCGCCCGTGGCATCTCAAAGGATTCGACCCGGCATTTTTCTGAAGCGATTTAGGGAACTCTGGGAAAACCTAAATCAGGATGGCCGGACGCGAGTTCGAACCGTCGCCCTCCCGAATTCGAGTCCAGTGAGATAACCACTGCACCACCTCACTCGGTAGATGCAGCGGAGCGAGAGGCAGTGATACACTGCTTCATGAGTTCTTGAGTTTATAAAATGCATTTTAAAAATACTGTAAGAGAACAGAAGTTACAACTTTTTAAAAGAAACGAGCTTTTATTTTAAAATATTCAGGAATTTGTGAAACCTGGCTTGGTGTTAAGTGGAAATATGATTACATTCTTGACAACTGACTGTTAATCTAGTAAATGAAGAAACACCGTCTGGATGACTATTTCTTTTATTAACGGCTACCCTCAGGTCTAGCGCCGCAAGGTGCGGTTTGTCGGCAGTAGTACGAACGGCATAAAACTAAGAAAATAGCGTAGCCTTCCGCGGTCAGAGTCAGTTGCCATACAAGTTTTCTGAATACGTTAGCGCTGAACTGAGCCATAAGAAGGCCATTGTAACCTTGGCCGAAAGGTTGTTTTCTCCAGTACAGTTTGTTAAATTATGAAGAGTTACCATACTCACAGAATTTTTGTGTCAGACTGCGTGAAACAAACTATACAATTTTAGTATTTTTATTGCGGTCTATTGCGACATTTGTCTTAACAGTGATTGCAGGTCCTGTTCAAATTACGAAAATCTACGGATCTGTTAAAACAAATAAAAAGAAGTGGTAAGTTTTGTGTTACATAACTAATCTGAAACATAGATATTATAAGTATAAAAGATACCAATTGTAGTTACGGAGCATCCCGTTAATTCTATGTACTGCGCGCAACTTTAGTAAGTCCCTAAGGCACACACATCAAACAGAAATTATAAAAGAGTGTGGACAAGCATGTTAAGAGTTGTTGGCCTTTATATGTTGTACTTTAAAATGATAACGTCATTTTCATAGAACATTTCTGCGTTTACGTGTAATTCATACTTCAATTAAACCTGTAACACCTAAATCCTATGTTACAAATTTCGATTTCGCTGTAGCACAATTTAAATTTATTACTTCATTTGGTTCAAACTGTGCAAATAACTCCTGCTCTTCTCCTTTACGTTTATTCTGTACTTTACTGTAGTACAGAATGTTCTTCTGTGTGAATGTTGGACTGTGAAACATAGCTTCTTCTCTGTGTGTTTTGTAACAATTTTCACCTAAGTCCCAAGATTGCTACACAATGTGATGCGGTAGTCGGTTTCAGTCTGACGAACCCTACGTCAGCAGGAATTACATTGCAAGTTACTGAATATTGTAGTATATCCACAGTGTGTGTTTTCATAGGCTGAGTTTCTTTAATATAAGTATTCGCTGTAAATTTGTTCGTTCCTTACGTTAGTCATGTGTGTTACTGCGTTTCATCAACAATATCTGCACACTGGTGCAGATGCATGTAACAGGAATTGTGCATCGTGTTTTTGAATAAAAGGTTTCCGTTGACCCTTGGTACTGTTAACTGTGCTGTTAAATACCTTGCATCAGGTCACCTTGCTTTAAATATTGTATAAAAATAGATCTTGTGATGACGTTCACCATAGTCTGGCGACGGCCCAGTTTGTATTTCAAGTTAAACAAAGTGTGTGTGATAAACTGTTTCAGTCCGGAACCACGCGGCTGCTACGGTCGCAGGTTCGAATCCCGTCTCAAGCTTGGATGTGTGTGATGTCCTCAGGTTAGTTAGGTTTACATAATTCTAAGTCTAGGGGACTGATGACCTCAGATGTAAAGTTCCATAATGCTTGGAGCCATTTGAACCATTTGATAAACTGTGTAGGTACTTAAGCTTACGCAAATCAACTAATACCGAACACAGGAGAGCAGAGCAGTAACCCAAGTACTCTCCGACCATGCTCTCTCTCTCTCTCTCTCTCTCTCTCTCCCTCCCTCCCTCCCTCCCTCCCTCCCTCCCTCCCTCCCTCTCTCCTCCTGTCTCATGAAAACTGCGTTCTAGTAGCTGATGGAAATAATAATTACTATTTTCATTATATGATAATTAATTGAAACCCTCAGCTGCCGACAGGTGTCGTTGATATACCTCGATGGGGACAGCTGAAAATGTGTGCCCTAACCGGGACTCGAACCGGGGACCTCCTGCTTACGTGGTAGACGCTCTATCCATCTGAGCCACCGAGGACACAGATGAAGCAGGACATCCCGGGTTCGAGTCCCAGTCGGGTCCACATTTTCGGCTGTCCCCATTGAGGTATATCAACAATTCCTGTCGGCAGCTGATGGTTTCAATTAATTATCATTTATTCTAGAGAAGCTCCATGGTTATCAATGGTATCTGTTCTTTCGAGAACAGTTACTATCTTCATATACTATTTTCATTATTGGATGATACATGGCTTTTGGAGTCATGATAAACGTTAAATAAGTGTGCTACCCTTCCGAACCCGAATAGGGTCACATGAGAACAATAGTTCAAAATGGCTCTGAGCACTATGGGACTCAACATCTCAGGTCATCAGTCCCATAGAACTTAGAACTACTTAAACCTAACTAACCTAAGGACATCACACACATCCATGCCCGAGGCAGGATTCGAACCTGCGACCGTAGCGGCCGCGCGGCTCCAGACTGTAGCGCCTAGAACCGCATGACCACACCGGCCGGCGAGAACAATAGTAATTCATCTAAAACCTTCATGATAGGGTGAATAATTTTCATCTTCTTCACCAACTTAACATCTTTGTAATATATATTTGATATATTTGAGATGAGTGAACGCCATCAAAGCTAATGTAAAATCATTTATACCCATTTTACGATGGAGAGCTGAGTCTTCTATGAGCTGCCAAAAGTTCTTATACATCTTTCCTGATGAAACATGCCCCTTCCAAACAGAAATCTTTTCCCGCAGGGATTATTGAAAGATAAGACAACCTGACCCTTTGGTTCCGGTCCTCACATTATCCAAAGTAAATTATAACTTGTGCTTATACTTCAGAAGCGTTATGGATAAATTTCGGATAGGATCTCGCTCTGGAACAGTCAGAAGCCTCGAGTGGGTTCGTACTAAATGGAGAGTTTGGGATGCTTTCTGGCATGCCAGAGGTGTGTCAGTGTCACGACTAATGTTGGTTTATAGTTCGATAAACAGTACGTCTACCAGAGAATGTCACATAAAATAAGTGCATGTTTTAACCTGTTCTATTTACGCTGGAGCCTTACAAATCATAGATTTTCGCAGTTTTCTATTTGTCATAGATTAAATATTTTGTTTGTGTGTACATCTTTCACCAGAAACTGTTGGTCTCTTTCGATGCTAATCCTACCAAATTTCTAATGTATACCTGCATTTAACGGCAGTGTTGGACGCATATCGCTGCCGTTAAACTAATCTCAATGTCTTTACCAACGCAGATGCAAGCGATGCCGCAACCACGCCCGCATCGACGCCCCCACGATCAGAGGGCAGCACTGTGTCCGGACTACCAGCAGCCCTCCGATCTCTACAACCCCGTCTACAACGAGATCTCCAACAGTGAGTAGTACTGCTAGCCTCCCTATCAGTAGTGTGCTTTGTACACCATCTGATCAAAAGTATCCAGAATTGACCACCAATATGCGAAATTGACCACCAGACATCTCGAGAGCTGGCCTCCGACAGTATAAAAGGTAGGGAAATACTGCGTTGACAGTAGAGAAGCAGTAACAGCAGAGTGGGTAGGTTGGGCTAGATCAGTTTCGAAGGTGGACTAGTCACTTGGTGCCAACTGATTAAAATACCCGTCAGACACACTTCATCTGCTGAGAATTCTTCCTGGTTGTATGGCCGTGGTCCGCGAATCTCTTCAATCCCTGACATTTCGTCCAAGGCTACGTTGGACATCTTATGAGGTGCTCCTGATTGTAATGAGTCTTGCCGAGTCAGTCGGCAAGACTCAGCACAACCAGGAGCACCTCAGATGATGTCCAACGTAGTTTTGGACGAATTGTCAGGGACTGAAGAGTTCCATGGACCACGTCCATACTACCTGGAGGACTTCTCAGCAGATGAAACATTCGGTCGTGAAAGCCTTCAATGTATGATTAGACATGCTTCAGCCCTGTCCAAGTCAAAAGTGATTGCGAGTTGGATACTCGAAGGAACAGCCACAGCTATTCCAAGGTCAGGCAGACTTCGTCTACTGACAGGCGGGGACCGTCGAACATTGTGGAGGATGGTTTTTAGACTCGCATGAAATCAGTGAAAGAAATGACTCGTGAGTTCCAAAGTGCTGCCAACAGTCGAGTTTGAACTACTGCGTATAGAGAGAAAAAGAATGTGGTGAAGTGCTCTAACAGTTCCTCAGAAGCCACAGATTTCTTTAATCAGCGACGGTCGAGTTGAGTTGGGGTGAAGAGCGACGCCAACGGACATTTGATGACTAGTGCCGTGAACCACGCTGTGCTCTGTTGAAATGGGATGGAAGGGTCTGGGTTTGGTGAATCTCTGGAGAACATAAACTGCCAACAGTGAACTACAGAGGATGCGGCTTTAAGGTATTTGGGTGTTTTTCGTCGCTGGGGTGTCGTCCCCTTGTTGCGCCTAGGAAAATGCGAATTGCGAAATCTTAGGAAAGAATTTTTCGGTATTATATGCTGTGTACAATGTTCAAACATTTCTGAGACGATGATTTTTGTCATAAAGGAGCATCTGTGAGGGAACGGTTTGTGGACAGTAACACATGAAATGGACTAGTCTGCCTACAGTCCCAAATTGAACCAAGTGGAACACCGTTGGGATGAGTTAGAACGACTTCGCTCAAGATACAACGTCACAACCTTCTCTGGTTTCAGCTCATGAGTAAGATTGTGCTGCCTTCCGGCACAGACATTCAGTCACTTGATGGAATGTGTCCCCTGCAAAGTTCAAGTCATCGTAAGGTGAAGGGTGGAATACACCCGAGATTAACGCCCACTAATAGGGGTATGGATACATTTGATCAGATAGTGTAGCGTCTCGAATCAATGGAGCGAGCAAATGATACAATTCAAGTGAATGTCGACAAGGATTATATGGTGAGTGTTACTGAAACAACGAAGTTATATTAAGTAAAAGGTCTACATACGAGAGTTTTACTGACTTTTGTGATGTCAAATACGATGTCTGTATGTTATCTTGCCATTTGGACTTCGTGGTTTTGAGTTAGTAGATGCAGTGTTTTTGTATCTGATCTCTGCCAACCTTAAGGCTTGTGTGTGTGGTAGCATTGTAGAGGCCATTGTTGAATCCTGTGTTTCATTTCACTGATACGTGAATTTTTGTCATAAGTATAATTATCTAAAAACCATTGTAGGTGTATAATTATTGAACTTGTCCCCAAATCTAACGATTTCAATTTCGATTATACGAAATATTTAGTAGTTTTTTTATCTACATGCAGCACTTCTGGTTTCTCAGTCACTGACTACAAAGAACTAAGGACACAATTAGAGACAGGCTATTTTGGTACTCCACATCTTTGTTGTTCAGGTGGTCGATATGTGTGTGAGATGGATTACATTCTGCCACCCCGTCCTACTAAAATCGATCTAATTAATGCATGAAAATAATGATCAGGAACCACATGAATTCCTACTTCGAATGATACACATTACATGTCATCGGAATTTCGAGACACCACACCATGGTCTTTGTTTATGGGATGATTAATTAAAGATTTTGGAACTTTTCGCTATGACGAACGTTCCAGACATTCACTCAGTTGACAGGCTCATCGGAATGCTGGATGTGGTAAGTAGGAAAGACAAAAAATTGGTTCATAATAACGACAGCGACATTCTAGCTACCGAAACTAAAGTAATAACTTCGTATGAAGTTACTACAGTTGTGTGGAACCATTGTAAACATTCACTGGAAAAAAATTACCTGTTGTGATGATGATTACAGCAGTGGAATCACTAACGCAGGTATACACTGATTTTTGCATCTTTATATATAAACACCATTCTTACTGCCAGAATGTGGTATCCGTGTATTTCTTTGCCGGCCGCGGTTCTAGGCGCTCAGTCCGGAACCGCGAGACTGCTACTGTCGCAGGTTCGAATCCTGCCTCGGGCATGGATGTGTGTGATGTCCTTAGGTTAGTTAGGTTTAAGTAGTTCTAAGTTCTAGGGGACTGATGACCACAGATGTTAAGTCCCATAGTGCTCAGAGCCATTTGAACCATTTGTGTATTTCTTTGAAATATATTCTTTCAATAACAATTATTAAACATAGTTTTAAATGTTCCTTTCAAATGTTACGGTAATAGATTATCATCATCCATGTCAATCAGGAATTAAACTCAGCCTTATGTGAGTACATCAATAAAAATTTTTGCAGGCTTGCTAGACTGCTTAAACAGCTGTGTGCACAACCAGGATTTCTGTTTCTCCAAGGATTTAAAAAAAAAAACTCTTTGGTAAACAAAACATCACTTCTCATAGATTTGTCAGATTCATGATGAACTATCTTCTGTTAATGGTCATATTTACTCTGCTGATATTTATACATTGAGTGACCAACTTCACGAACTTAAAATGGTTTTGTAATGAAAAATAGACATCGCTGTGAGATTTCATTTTCTGTTTGTTGGGTAATACATTGGTGTATACTAAATGTAGAGAGCATATTAATTATTTTTTAAACCGTGGCAGGAGATAGATATATTCCTCCATTCTCGAGAAGCTGGATTGTATGTAGAATACTCAGTTCTGCCCACGCACGAAAATGATAAAGCTAGAATGAAAAATTAATATCATCGCTTGTATGTCATAAACGGTTTGGCATATTCAAACAAGACTTTGGCAAACGATAGCAAGTAAAGGGGAGTGAATTTTTCTACATCGTAAATATGAGAGTCTTCCTTATTTGCTGTGAGACGTTAGTAAGCATAGACTTTTTCAATGATGATCGGAAACTGGTGAAATGAGAATTGATGTGGGTTTTACAGCAACTTAAGTGAACATTATCCTTTTATTTTCGTGCTCAGAATATACTTTTTAATGAACTATTGAGCTTTCTTATCCTTAGTTACCACTTTAATAATGCGCTGCTTCAGGATTCAATCACAATTTCAGCTTCGTTAGAATGTTACTGAGATGAGTCTTTGTAAAACATGCTATTCTTTGGCAAAAATGAGAAGTTGTAACGTGGCCACAAAACAAGTTAGTATTATTCAAAACTTGTCACGGAAGACATTTCTTTGAAGACAAGGAAGAAGAGAAGGAAATCCTAGAAATACGATGCTATAACCTATGTGTATTACTTATAATGACTGTCTGGTCCTGAAAATTTCCAAACAATTTTATTTCTGTATCTCAGTTATCTGAGATATATGAAAACAATTCACGGAACACTGTGTGTTATCTTTTATTTCCTGTGTGTATATAGAGTGAAGGACTTACTTTTTACATGAAATACCTTTTAGTTCATCGCAGACATTGATAATCTCTTTTCAGTTCCACAGGTAGTTGATAGGCTTCCGAAAATTGATTTGGTTTCGCATTTCACAGATAACTGAAGTATACACTGAATATAAACTGGTACACCCGTCTAATATCGTGCAGGGCCCCCAAGAGTACGCAGAAGTGCCGCAACACGAAGTGGCATGGACTCGATTAATGTTCGAAGTAGTGCTGGAGGGAACTGACACCATGAAACCTTCAGGGCTCTCCACAAATCTGTGAGAGTACAAGGGGGTGGAGATCTCTTCTGAACAGCACGTTGCAAGGCATCCCAGACATGCTTAGTATTCTCCATGTCTGGGGAGTTTGTTCGCCAGCGGAAGTGTTTAAATTCCGAAGAGTGTTCGTGGAACCACTCTAGCAATTATGGACGTGTGGGGTGTAGCGTTGTCCTGCTGGAGTTGCCAAAGTCCGTCGGAAACCACAATGGACATGAATGAATGCAGGTGATCAGACAGGATTCTTGGGTACGTGTCGCCTGTCGTATCTAGACTTTTCAGGGTTCCCATATCACTCCCAACTGCACACGTCCCACACGTCCACCTGTTTGAACATTCCCATGCCGACATGCAGAGTCCATTTATTCATGAGACTGTCTCCATACCTTTCCTCGTCTATCCGTTAGATAAAATTTGAAATGAGACTCGTCCGACCAGGCAACATGTTTCCAGTCATCAACAGTTCGATGTCGGTGTTGACAGGCCCGGACGATGCGTAAAGCTTTGTGTCGTGCACTGATAAAGGGTACTCGAGTTGGCATTGAGCTCCGAAAGCCCATATGGATGATGTTTTGTTGAATGGTTCGCACACGACACTTGTTTATGGTCCAGCATTGAAATCTGGAGCAATTTGCAGTAGGGTTGCATTTCTGTGACGTTGGACGACTTTCTTCAATCGTCGTTGGTCCCTTTCTTGCAGGATTTTCTTTTTTTTTTAGGCCGCAGCGATGTCGGAGATTTGTGGTTAACCGGGCTGCTGATATTTACGGTACACTCGTGAAATGGACGTACTGGAGAATCCCATTTTCATCGCTGCCTCGAAGATACTGTGTCCCATAGCTCGTGGGCCGACTTAAATCTTAATAACCTGCCATTGTAGCAGCAGGAACCGATTAACGATGCGCCAGACAGCAATTGTCTTATGTAGGCGCCGCCGACGGCAGCGCCTTATTCTGTCTGTTTACATATCGCTGTATTTGAATATGCATGCCTTTACCAATTTCTTTGGCAATTCAGTTTAGAAATAAGACTTTGGGATTTTCACTCTCAGCCATTCATTTTTTAAAATGGACTTGGATATAGACCTCTAAGCAGATTACGTCAGAAGTGGCTACTTATTTCTTTTAGTCTACATTTTTCTTCGGAAAAGTGTCTTCAGGGACGAGTTTTGAATAATAATTAACTTCTCTTGTTCCTGAGTTCAAATTTACTTCTGCCAAAACATGCATAATTTACGTAGATTTATCTCACAAATAATGTAATGCAAATGGAAACGTGATGCAGTGTATTATTAAACTAATAACTGAGAACAAGACAAGTCAGTAATTAAAAAAAAAAAACAAAAAAAAAACATTTCACCAGAGAAGAAAGAATGTAATTTCTTCGCGTACGTTACTACAAAACTTACAGCAATTCTCTTTTCAGCGACTTTCGATGCCTGTAAAAAATTATATTATTCCACTGAGAATTAGTTATTTGCATATTTCAGTAGATCATGATGTTTTGCGTGATAACTACGTGGCAAAATACCCTACTCGATGCATGTTCGCTAAAATCTTGTTTCAGCATCTCAAACTATTTGCGATATAGAGAACGTACGGCAAGTGCCTCATTATGGATTCCTATATAATTCTACTGAATTTTGAATAAAGTGATATCTATACAAAAAAGGAGAAACACTATATTGCATGAAATTTTTATAGCTTGGAGTTGCTTTTTGTTAGCGATATTATCTGTGTATGTGACTTTAGAGACTGCAGTACATTGACCAAACTATCTGTACACGTTTATATGATACGGAATTGACTGCTAGACATGGCGGACACGCCAGTATCAAAGGCGAGGAGTACTGTGTTGCCGGTAAAGAGGCAGAATGGGTAGCTCACGAAAGCCCATTGACTTCGTACTAAACAATGGATGCTACCTGAGAAAGAAGTCCACCAGAGGCATTTCAATCCTTTTAAAGCTTCCCAAATTGCTGTTGGTGATGTGATTGTGAATTGGAGCCACGAATACTTCTGATAGTGAATTACGCGTGTAAAAGTGTTTGTATCTATCAAATGGTTCAAATGGCTATGGGACTTCACTGCTGTGGTCATCAATTCCCTCGCACTTAGAACTATTTAAACCTAACTAACCTAAGGACACCACACGCATTCATGATCGAGGCAGGATTCGAACCTGCGACCGTAGCGGTCACGCGGTTCCAGACTGTAGCGCCTAGAACCGCTCGGCCACTTCGGCCGGCGTTTGTATCTATCCGAAGATGCTACCAACACAACATTTGGATCTAGATGATTAATAAAGGTCTTCTTCTTCATCCTCACTTACTATAATCATAACTTTGGGATCATCTGATCACAACTGATTGCAACACAGTATTTATACCATACGTATTTCCCCTTTGTTCTGTGCAAGGCAACTTCAGTGTGCTGAAATATGTACATTTTTTTTATACTGTTCAATTTACGTTTAGGACATTGTATATATACAGGGGGTAGGCAAAATAATGTGAACAGAGGTAGTACTGGGATGGTTGTGTTTGACGGCCAACAACCGAGGTAAGGTAGGTGTCGCGCTGGATTGTGGGTGTTCAGTACGGATTACGCATCAGTGCAGGATTTTACGAGCAGTGCACACTTTGTTTTTGCATGCAGAGGCTGAGGTCGACATGCAATGAAAGACTTAGCGGAGACCCAAAGAGAAGGACTGAGGGGGCTCGATTAGTTGGAGGATCAGTAACCAAGACAGCCCACGTACTGAATGTTTCAAGGGCAACTGTTTTAACAGTCATGACAGCCTACTCAAAACATTGAAACACATCATCTTATAAACGTAATAGTCGGCGCAAATCAAAACTAAATGACAGAGATTGTCATACGCTAATACGAATTGTGTCAAAACAACACAAAACTACGGCGGATAAAGTGACTGCAGAGCTCAATACCCATCTTCGAGACCCCGTATCTATCGACACTATACGCCGAGTACTCCATAAAGAGAATATTCATGGACGAGCTGCTATACCGAAACCATTAGTGACGATAACCAACGCAAAGAAGAGTAGAAATCGTGTCAGGACTATAAATCCTGGACGGTTGATCGGTGGACAATCGTGATATGGTCCAACGAGTCAACGTTTTACTTATTTCCAACATCGTGCCGGTTTTATTTCTGGAGGACGCCAAAAGAAGCCTACAATCTTGATGGCTTGATTCCAACGGTTAAGCTTGGAGGTGGAAGTGTGATGGTGTGGGCAGTTACCATGGTATTCTGCTGCTCCCATCATTACTCTAAAAAGCCGTGTTACAGCCAAAGATTACGTGAAAATTTTAGGTGATCAGGTGCACCTCATGATTCAAATGTTGTTCCTCAACAATGATGTCATAGTTCAGGACGATAAAGCAACCATTCACTCAGTCAGGACAGTACGATCGTGGTATGAGGAGCATGCAACTGAACTGCCGCGACTTCCCTGGCCACTAAGTCCCCGGACCTGAAAATTATCAAACACTGTGGGCGGTATTGGAGCGCAGCCTCCAGAGCAGATTTTCGCCTCCCTCGTCACTGCAGGAGTTAGAAGCGGTTCTGATTGAAGAGTGGCACGACATTCCACTAAAGGCTGTACAATCATTATATGCCAGTATTCCAAGAACAATCGCGGCTGTATTACGGACAAATGGGGGTCCAACCCCTTATTAATAAACCATTCCCAAGTTAGTACAGTCCCTGTCAGTTATAAGCAGTTTTGGCACTCCCTGCTGTTATGTGATCAAATAATAATTAAAAATTCAGCTTACAGATTTCGTGGCTGTTATTGTGCATGTTATGTTGATTCTCCTTTGTTACTGCTGTTCTTCTGATAACTGGCACTTGAAATTTTGTTTTCACTCTTCATAGCAATAGGAACCGAACATACGGTCTGATATTATGTTTTGTATGCTGTTGCCAAACGTACAATTTTATTTATGAGTATTAAATGAGTGTTTGTGGTCTCTCTTTCTCTCTCTCTCTCTCTCTCTCTCTCTCTCTCTCTCTCTCTCTCTCTGTGTGTGTGTGTGTGTGTGTGTGTGTGTGTGTGTGTGTGTGTGTGTGTGAGAGAGAGAGAGAGAGAGAGAGAGAGAGAGAGAGAGAGAGAGAGAGAGAGAGAGATGACTCGAACGTCCGGTGGGAGGTGCCGCGCCGTCTGTGACTTGGTGCCTGTAAACGGGGCTTCAAATGGCTCTGAGGACTATGGGACTTAACAGCTGAGGTCATCAGTCCCCTAGAACTTAGAACTACTTAAACCTAACTAACCTAAGGGCATCACACACATCGATGCCCGAGGCAGGATTCAAACCTGCTCCCATAGCGGTCGCGCGGTTCCAGACTGTAGCGCCTAGAACCGCTCGGCCACCCCGGCCGGCCATAGTGTACAATGTGCTTCTTTTCTGTGAGGTGGTGTCATTATGGATGTATGTGTGTGGCGTACATTTATCGGTTTTGGGCTTGAGTTTCCCTGCATTATGCTTTATACATGGTGTTTGTTATGTATTTGTGTTTTAGTATTTTGACTGAGTCTTTTTCGTTTGTGTCATACCCATTGTTGCTAGCTGTTTTTATGATTGCACCCATTTCTTTTTTATAGTGTATGTTGCTGAGCAGAATCGTATTTATTCCATGTGGGTCGTAGTATTGCGATCTTCTTCTTGTGGAGATGACATGATGGAGTATGTATTATTTTATCTGTGGGCATTGGCTTTCTGAAAACATTGAAGGAACGGTTGCCATTTTCTTTCATTCTTATGTCATTTATTTATTTATTTTTTATTGTGAACTTCATGTTCTGATGTGGTTTGTTGATTTCGGAGTGGATTCCATCTATTTTTTGTATATATCTGTAAATGGTGTTGTTGTGGTCTTCAGTCCTGAGACTGGTTTGATGCAGCTCTCCATTGTACTCTATCCTGTGCAAGGGTCTTCATCTCCCAGTACCTACTGCAGCCTACATCCTTCTGAATCTGCTTAGTGTACTCATCTCTTGGTCTCCCTCTACGATTTTTACCCTCCACGCTGCCCTCCAGTACTAAATTGGTGATCCCTTGTTGCCTCAGAACATGTCCTACCAACCGATCCATTTTTCTAGTCAATTTGTGCCACAAACTGCTCTTCTCCCAAATTCTATTCAATACCTCCTCATTAGTTATGTGATCTACACATCTAATCTTCAGCATTCTTCTGTAGCACCACATTTCGAAAGCTTCTATTCTCTTCTTGTGTAAACTATTTATCGTCCATGATTCACTTCCAAACATGGCTACACTCCATACAAATACTTTCAGAAATGACTTCCTAACACTTAAATCTATACTCGATGTTAACAAATTTCTCTTCTTCAGAAACGCTTTCCTTGCCATTGTAGAACTTTAAATTATTACTACATCATAAAAAAGCAAAAGTGCCTGAATTGTTAATAAGCTACTTACACACTGTCGTAAACGTAAACTAAGTAGTACAAACAAAAATATGTCCGTATACCAGACCAATGAAGCTGCCATGTAAAGAATAAAGGTGAAATGTATATGCCATAAAAATTTTCTTTTATTCAGTTATGATTAGACGGTTGCTAGGTAATTCTTCTTCTACATCTTGTGTACTTAATTGTTTGTTCCATAAATGCGTCTGTTTTTCTCTGTATGTGAAGTATACGAGTAAGGTGGATGTCCCCTCTGTAGATTACCAGCCTTGAGCAGATTGTCATCTAATGAGGCTCCCACATTGAAGCCTCACGACATGCCTGTTTGTTATTCGAGGTTTACTTCTTCTGGATGACTTCCTTTCTCCACAGTTTGAGTCTCAACTACTTTGGATTCAACCCTTTCTCTGCAATATGCAAGGTTGCCTCTTCTCTCATCTTCGCCACGTCAGAGTTCCTCTCTTCTGCCTATGCATCCGTTGAGGTTTTTAACCCTGATCAGAGGACTTGACAAGGTATTATCACCTGGTGACAGCTGAACCAACGTTGTAAGTTGTTAAACTGTATGATGGACCCAGAGTCGACCTCTGGACCTCTGCCTTTCGTGGGCAAATGCTTTTGCCAACAGTACCGCAAGTTTGACGGTAGAGTTTCAGCGAAGTCTGGAGTTCCGAGACGAGATACTGGCGGACATAAGCTGCGAGGACGGGTCGTGAATCTTGTTTGGGTAGGTCTATCGGTAGAGCACTGACCCGTGAAAGCCAAAGGTCCCGAGTTCGAATCTCGGTTCGGGACTCGGTTTAATCTGCCAGGAAGTTTCATATCAGTGCGCACTCCACAGCAAAGTAAAAATTTAAAACTGAACCTAGATTTATTGACTAGGGGTTCTTACTTCCACTCCTCTTTACTGTCCGCCCCGATAGCTGAGTGGTCAGCGTGACGGATTGCCGTCCTACAAGCCCGGGTTCGATTCCTGGCTGGGTCAGAGATTTTCTTCGCTCAGGGACTGGGTGTTGTCTTCATCATCATTTCATCCCCATCCGACGCGCAGGTCGCCCAATGTGGCGTCGAATGTAATAAGACCTGCACCAAGGTTGCCGGTACTGCCCCGCATGGGGCCTCACGGCCAACGACGCCAAACGCTCATTTCCATATTTTTCCCCCCTTACTCAGCTGGACTTTGGACCGGTATGGCGTAGATGCTAATACAGTTACTGAAAATTATCGTGCGTTTTCGAAAGAAGGTGAGAAGATTATAAAACCGGCGTGCTTGTTTCAGGTTCGGACGAGTACCTGCCTTCCGACCGGGGAGACGACGACGAGCGCGACGGCGGTGACAGCGGCAGCTCGGAGGGCGTGCGCACCTACTGCAGCGCCGAGCACCTCTCGCCGTCGCCGTCGCCCGGCGACGAGGCGCGCCCGCTGCGGCCGCCGCCCTCGGCGCCGCCCCCGCCGCCCCCAGCAGCCGCGGCCGGCGCCTTCCAGCTGCGCTACCTGCCGTCCGCGCCGCCCATCCACCAGATGAGCGACTCCCCGCCGGGCCACGAGTCAGACTCGGGCTACAGCCACCACTCGTCCAGCGGCCAGCGCCGCCTCAACCCGGCCGGCCTCTGCTAGTCACTCTGGGCGGCACCAGCCGACCAGCGTCCCGTGTCGTCCTCACTTCACACACGTGCAGTCGGGCCCAAAAGCCTAATGAGACGTCCCTATGGTTCTGCAGTCTCTGCAGACACACTCACCATGAGTGTCTTTTGAAACTAATCTAGTCAGATAACATACCCTGCTAAGAACGTACAGAATATATATATGTCGGCTGCTGAGGCAAGTTTCAGTCTCATTAAAGTCCTCCTCGGTGTGCTATCACGTTATCTCGTAGAATTCTAAAATATTCAGCATTAATTCTTCGATTGTACATGGGACTATAGGAAACGCAGACATACGATTACTTACAAAAAAATAAATTGCTTGAGGTTTCAACTGATCCGTCATTACTGCGATCAACAAATTTAACGTTATTAGTATGGTTGCGTTCGAGTAACGCCAAATTAATTTACTTCCTTAGGAAGGAAGGGAACGACATTTTGTTCAAAACATCGGTGAAAACATTCGCAATAAGCCTCCAAACATTCACCAGTTACAAAAAGTTTGATTTTTACATAACAGCATGTGCTTCTTAATGTAAATTTGGATGGGAATGCATAACGATGAACTGTAAGCTGGACAGGATTGAGGTACCTGAAGAACGGATTGTTAAAAACAAATGTATGCAATACAGATCTACAGTATCAGGAGTAATGGCTAAATGAAGATTAATCTCTTTTGGACACCTCTACCGAATGAATGAGACTAGACTCACGAAACAAAGTAATATTCCTGTATTTCTGGAGGAAGAAATCACAGGAGCATGAACTGCAGAAATAAAGAAAGAACTAGAAATAAACAACATCAAAGAATCAGAAATAGGAAACGGAAACGTTTGTAAGAATAAAATATTAAATTTAGATGGCCTTCAGTACAGAAGAAATCAGAGATCGGGAACAACATGGAAAGAAGAAAGGAAAAGGCGACACAGGATGAAAACAAAGTACTGGAAAGCAACAAGGAAAAATAAGTAATTGCAGCTACATGATCCTACTTCGTTAATACAAAATAATAGAATACACTAACTTTTTCATAATTTTAGTTGTAATGTATAGTTTGCTTACATGTAATATCTCGAGCGAACATTGCTGATACACAGTCTTCTTCGTAATTGAAACATATTTCACAGGATAGAACAAGGTGCTTTTAAGTACGATTATTGGCTGTACATAAGGCACATCTGTTTACCTTTTCTATCTTTGGATGTAGGACATATAGGACACGCGCTTTGTAATCATATCTCTTAGGAATCATTGGAAATCCAAAAATTAAAATATGAATTGGAAAAAAAATAAACTGGTAATTCCTTACACTGGGAAATTTCATACGTCACAACTTTTCTAAGATGTAACAGTTCAAAACTACTAACTGAACAACTGAGCTACACATAATTAACTAATCGACTATGTGTTACACGATATGTGTTACAATTTACAGTTACCTTGTTGCCATATTTGAGAAAACTGGGAGACTCCACAACTGTGGTGGAATTTGATAAACCCCAGCGACATAAAATGTGTTTTTCTTCGCAAATGAAGGTAAACAGACGTTAACCACAATACAAAAACGCTACCTATGTATCCAGTACAAATATTTTGCTCCATCTCGTGACAACACTGGAAAATACGTCGACTGCGGTGTGTGAAACTCCAGTGCAGTAATGAAGGGTTAAATGGTCTCCATTTTACCGTGTTACTCTCGATTTCGAGGCAGTTCGCCTCAAGATCAGTTGTATGTGACACACATGCATCATAGCAACGTGTGGTACATTCACATTAGGGCCATGTCTTACTGACAGTGATTAACCTTTAGTGACGTGCACTATCAAACCAAAGTAAGCACCACTCACGAACTGACAACCCCAGCGGCGTCTCGGAGAAAAAAAAATTACGATATATGGAAGCACTCACTCCCCAACTAAAGTATTCTACGTTCGGAGGAAGGCCGTTGCAACACGACCAAAACATTGGATATATTAGTGTTTTATAAGATGACGTGATAATAATATACACAGAGGGGCTTTAGTGAGAAATTAAAGAATGCCCTGACTGTACAGCTAAATGAATTAGCGCAAATCCAAACTCGTGAAAGTTCGTTGCAATCTTGGAAGACAATTCAACACTAAATTCTATCACAAGAAGAAATATAATAATAATAATAATAATAATAATAATAATGATAATAATTTACGTCATTGGAATCCTAATAGGAGAAGCGTTTTTCCACTTGCGACCTGCAGATATTTGAGATTTCTTATTTCAGAAATCACTTTACCACTAAAGGAAACTGTTAATAACTCTTGGCTGGAACTATGAGTTTGGAACTGTTTGAATTCTTAGCTGCAGTGCGAGTTCATACGAAGCAAATTAGTGTAGATCGTACCATATCCCTCTCTTCATAGGAATTCTGTACGTTCTGGGCAAGGATGTCTGTATCAGCTTTGTCTGCAGTGGTACGTTAACTGCATTGGCTGTGTTATTTATGAAGTTACTTGAAGTCTAATTTTTCGTGCCAGACTTTAAATCCAGAAGTGTGATTGGCAGTATACCAATTATGGAATGGACGTGTCAATCCAGTTGTTCCTCACCCCTTAATCGTCATTGAGTAAGGCGATTGTGGTTCTCGAAATGTTTTCTTGTGTACGATATTATGACACATACCTCTGTGGCATTTTCCTTTCCAAATACTGAATGCTTTTTGAGTTTCTAGATATTTTCTCACTTTAAAATGCTATTTATTTAGTTGTTTATTTCACAATGTTTAGTATTCCTTGTTTGTTGTTTCACACCCTTAGTTTTAGTGACCAATACCGTTAACTTAAGCCGTGCATCTACATATTACAGTAAGACATCAAAAAAAGACGATTTTGTTGCATCCAGATTAGTTTTAGCTTTCTGAATGTCAATTATGGCATAAGTTTGCACTCTACTGAGGTGAGTCTTTCAACGATATTTCATAAACTTCAATACATCAACATGTTGAAGTGTGACACCCATTATGTAAAGGAAATCTACTCTTTATTACAAGGGTCAAATTAAGTTGATGAATGCCTGTTAGCTTTCAGTTGCAACAACACGTCGTGATGAACACTAAGCAGATATCTGGTTGCTTATAAAAGTTTGCGAAACGACGAAAATATGCAACTCCTTGCTATTTTACAACCACCACTGAATACGCCAGAGCAGCCATGACTCTCCTCAAAAAGCAATGCAAAGACAAATTTTGAAATTATTCTGTGTTTTATGTTGAGAGTAGTCCAAGGCTTTCGACGTACTATAAGGATAATAAAAACAATTACAACCAAAAAGCGTGTTAACAGGAATGGCAAGGTGCTGGTTAGATGAACTTCCTCAAATCTCACCTCTGTGTTATTTCGAAAACAGTCTCGATAAAAGGAAATTGTTGAAATTAGTAGCATCGAAGGTGATACCTTTCGTTAGTTTGGTGGGAATGTTCTTGAGAATCTTAAAGATCTTGAGAATCTGTAGAGCTGCCGTACCCTTATTTTATTGTTGAATTAGAAGAAATTATGTTAAGGAAGACTACAGCTAATGCTTGGTAGGTTCAGGTCGGTCATGTAGTAGAATGTCTTTTGCCTTACTTTTCAGCTCAATGAAGAATAAAATAGTGTGGGATTCTTGATTCTCAAATAAAAAACTCTGAATAGGACTGACTGTCATATTTTACAGCAACATAGAAACTGAATGTATATTTCTTTTCGATACATCCATGCACTATCAGAACAGAATAGCTTAACCACCTAATGAATGATTAAAACCATGTGACTTTTTTTATTCTTTCGGTTGTAGAAAGCGTGTGTGTTTATCAAGACAGTATCTAAGTTGAAGTGAGCTGTAAGACCCGTTCGGGTGCCTAGTCTTTCTGTTTTAAGTATGCTTGACTTTGCAAATGTTTAATAGCTCAATAAATGCACATGAAACAGATTCACCTCCCGCCTTGTCATAGCACAAGTACACGAACCTGAACCAAATATATTGGATCTCTGTATGATAATCACAGGATTAAGGAAGTGTGCAGATCCAAATATAGAACCCAAAGTTTATACTCGTCACTTTTTGAAATGTAAAAGTATTTTATTTATTTACTTTGTATCCACAAGTTTACATAATAAAAATCCTTTATAATTCTTATGATCATCAGTAAAATTAATTTCATGCCATCCTGATCATCCCTGAACTCTTTATTTTATGCATTTATCTGGTTACTGGAATATATATCCAGGAGGGTCATTGCAAAAGTCATGGCAATTATTTTGGCTTTAAAATAATAGCAAATTAAAAAATCTAAAATACTCAAATAAAAGGTTACTTCATGTATAATTGTTACATGTAGGGAGACGGATAAATACCATACTGTTATAACATGAGAAAGAAGACGAAAAAAATTTGTCGTCGCGAACGTGTTTTACTGCCAGTTGCAAGAGCACACAACAGTACATAACAAACTACGTGCATTCCGTGGCATCAGAAGTCTCCTCAAGAATCCACAATAACGTAACGTGGCGCTAGATGGTAGCCATTTGCAGGAGAACAAAGCGTGAAGAGAGACCATAGGGTAGGCTGAGCAGTCTTTCAGGATGAATATTACCAGGCTTGAACAGCGCTCTCACGTAATGATTGCAGTTGAACATGGTAGAGATGCGTGACGGTGCCACGAGGAGCTTATGGAAGCGGTGGGAAATGTTGCTCTACCATGCTTGGTGGGTAGGAGCGTTCAGGTGTAGCAGAACTGCAACATCCAACAAGTGCCGATCCGGGCGGCCTGTCAGTGTGCGTACACACTATGCTCACACTCATATCGCCCAAAACTTGGTGAACGACTGAAGGTTGACTGTGCGGGAATTGCAGAGCCATACTGGTACTGAGAACACAGCAATCTACAGAACTTTAAGTGTCGATTTACATATACGTAAAGTTGCTACAAAGCGGATGCCTCATGCAGTAAGTTAAGTGGAAAAGTGGACATGTTACGAAACTCATGTGCATCTAGCGCGTTATGAGGAGGAGGGAGATGACATACTTGATTGAATCGTCGCCATAGATGAATTTTGGGCGAGAGCCTATGAGCTTGCGCTGAAACACCTGTCTGCGGAATGGCGTCATCCAGGTTCTCCACGCAGGCAGAAATATCGTTGCAATCGGTCTCCTGTCAAGCAAATGGTCACTATAGCCTTTCACATTAGAGGATTTTATGCCATTTCATCCCACACAAACAAAATGTTAATGCACTGTACAAATGTCAGACTTTCTAATAACGACATCCATGATGGTCTATGTGTGAGAAACGTCTTGAAAGTCTACACGGTGCATTAATTCTTCAGGACAATGCTGGAGCCCATACGACAGCGTGTGTGTAGAATCTGCTCACGCGAAGGGGATGAGTAGTATGGGAGCATCCATCATATTCGCCAGACTTATCATATTGCGATTATGACCAAAACTGAAAGAGTAATTGCTTGGAACATGATTTCGAACAGTGAAGGCGTTGCTACAACTGTGATTTGTGAGATGTAACGGTTCGTTCATGATGAGACCACGAGTATTCGGCTTCTTCTACAGTGTTGGCAGCGTGTGATGGATTTGTTGGAAGACTATTTCCAGGGGCTGTAAGATTTCATAGGTCTGTGTTCCAGTCTTGTGCTGTACTGTGTACTGTAGCAACCGACAGTAAAACACTTTTGAAATGACAAAATGTTTTTCGTCTTTCCTCTCGTGCTATTTCTTTAGCGCGGTGTGTGTGTGTGTGTGTGTGTGTGTGTGTGTGTGTGTGTGTGTGTATGCGCGTGCGTTCGTTCGTTCGTTCATCCATCTCCCTACGTTTAATGTTTATATATGAACTAGCCTTCCATTTCCATGTTTGAGAATTTTTTAATTTAATGCCATTTTCGAGATAAAAGGTAGTTGGAATAACTTTTGCAATGACCCTCGTATATGCCCCCAGTAAGGAGTAAGCCAGATGACTGTGTGGGACATTACCTACAACTGCCACAATCCTTACCAATCAAAATGTGTGCAGGCCTTATTGCCTACAGATTTGCTGGTTCGTAGCACAGGCCACCATGCTACTGGGACTGACTTGTATGTCATCCATCCTATTCACAACAGAGGATAGCTCTGCAAGGGGTGGTATCGACCTCCATAAAGTCCACCTGTGTGCTACAGAGAAGCCGCGTGGTGTGGTGGCAGCAAACCATCGGCACCACCTCAACCCCAGTGTACGGTCGGTAATTATGGGCGACCTTCTCTTGGGACCAGTTATCCTTCTATAGCACTTCACATGCGAGACACATCTGCACTTCCTATGGGTGACAATGTTTCCCATGCTGAAGACATGTCGTCGATGATATGAAGGATGATGTCATACTAAAAGACGATACTCCACCTCATTGCCATCATGCCTATAGAGCTGAAACACTAGTACAGGAGGCACAACATTACCACTTGCCTGGTGTAACTGTGGGGACCCTGGCCCACAGTGTATGTATTCATCACATGTCATATTTGTCTACATGTAGGGGCCGGAGAATGCCGACATGATGCTTTTGTCAGCATTCACACACACACACACACACACACACACACACACACACACACACACACACACACACACACTGCTTTCCCAACACAGCCTAGTATTATGCTGCCCATTTAAAATAGAACATGCAGTCGGTAAGTACCATCATCTAGTTGTCTGAACCTCCACTTGGCACCCAATGATGGCAGTGGTTTTGATCTTTTAGTCACAACAGACCTTAAAATTAAGTATCGCAATGTGATTTCCATCTGCAAATTGCCTGTGATTGGCAACTGTGTGACATCGTTAATGAAGAAAAGACAGGTGTGGTGCAAGCCCTCCTCCCACTGAGGGTCAGTTGCAGATGATCTGCAAGCTGTCACCCCCGCACTGTCCAGGCATGGTACGTTTACGCAATCGCCTGGCCGCCTGGAGAATGACAGCTGCTACCTGCATGATAACACACAGCCATGCTACACTGACCTATGGCCCTAACATCACGATTCACTGATTAGTCACATCATTGCTTCTTCATGGCATGTGCAGGGATCCAGACACTGGACGATACATGGAGACACTTTCATTACTCTGTAAATTAAACGTGGCGAATAAACATCGTTACAGATACAACGTGTTTCAGTTGCATAGATGGATTTATTTCAGACCACATTCCAGAAAATTCCCTGCTTGGCCTCCTGCACTCAATCGAACCCATCCCTCCAGGTCGCAACAATACATAGAAGTTAATGTCGTTTAGAAGACTTCTACTATCTGGACATATTATGAAACACATTGTGTCACATCAGTTAGTTGATTTGGTTCAGCTAACGATAGTAAGTTATTCATATAAATACAGCATACTGCTGACTAAGAGCAGCAATCGCCTCCTAACCCCCTTCTCCCCTCCCTCACCACCACCTCTCTCTCTCTCTCTCTCTCTCTCTCTCTCTCTCTCTCTCTCTCTCTCTTATGTGAACGCCACCTGCTGCGTAAGGAAATTATAGAAGTGGAACAGATATGAATGGGGAATTATACTCTCTCCACAACAGATGACCCTTAAATGTTCCCACCAACTTCAATTACGATTGCAGTGCGCATGGGATCATCAAGATTTAATCAATGAAAACGTGTCACATGATCATATGAACAACGTTTCTTGTTACACCACGTCAATGGTCGTATTCAGATTTGCTGTCATTCAGACGAATGGCTGCTCGAAACATGCACTGCACCACAGACACAAACAGTGAGGCTAATGTCATGCTTTGTGACAGTCATCTGGTCTTCCATTGGACCTATCATAGTAATCGAATGCACTGTGACAGCAGGGGGCTATGTGTATCATTGTCCATCAATATGGGTATATCTATGTTTTTAATTATGTAACTAATTTTGAGTTCTTTTGATGTATTGTATATCATATTACAGATTTGAAGTTCTCAAAATGATCGTTTGATGACCGATACCTGTCACCTTGTAATAATCGTGCCTTTGCAGTCTACACTGTTCTATAATTAATTTGAAATATTGTATTTTGATCGCTGAATGTAATTGGATTTTATGAAAGTTTAGGTTTTGTACTGGCAGTACCTGTACTTCCAGTAGTTTTTGTGGCGTGGTGTGTCCAATACGATGCAGAGTAGGTTAGCTTCATTACAGTCATATCAATGACAAGGCGAAAGCTCGCCCCCAGGTATCTCTCAATTTTTGCCGTTCACTAAAATAATGTTGGCAATTAACTCAAACTTAACCAAGAGCTTTGGTTTCCCATCCCAATAGCAGTTAATGAGCATGGTTTCTGGTGCAACAGCTGAGTAGATACAATGTGTTGCTTCCATCCAAAAATGGGGTTGTAGGGCCAATATTTCTTCTGGGATTATGCTCTTTCTGCTCTCCCTAGAAACATTGGTACATCACATGTCGTCACCTCAGTCTGCATTTCTCTGGCTGGATAAACGTTGTTATCCCTTAGACACTTGTGTAGGTTCCCTCATGACATGTTCAGAAATTGTTAATAGTTCTCACATCTACTCTTCTACCCACTGACTGTGAATCATACAACACCAACACGTCGTTCCTACCAGTCGTTGTTGGGCCTATATGTACAACCTCTGTCAGTACTCACTTCCACAATTCAATTTGTGGTAAAATACCAACATGTCCTTTCCCATCACCTCTGTCACGTGTCGTAATTATACAGGAAATTCTTTTTCCGATAACAGCAGCTCTGCCAGGAATTGTTGCGATGGTGATAATACCATACTCAGTTGTCTGTTTACTGCATTTTAAACTCTTGTAATGACTCTACTCCCATTCTCGTAAAGTTCACTCTCTCTTCTAACACGTGCAATAGTCTGGCTGGTGCTACTTCACTGTCTAGTAAGCTCAACCGCTTCTGTACTTATCCCAAATCGCTGTTTACTGTTTTCATTGTATTGTGGGTGTAATGGGGTAACACTGAGGTTAACTGTCGCAGCACTTAGGTTTTATTTAGAAGTTTGCATAAATGCCACTCTACTATGGTTATGGTGGTGCCTGCTATCAGTTTTAATTGCTCAGTTGTGCCATTTAATTTCTAAATCTCTCGTTATCTACCGTTTCAAACTGTCTGTAACGTTTTCCATCCTTCACCCAATCACTGTCTTTCTCTATGAACTAGTATACATGATTTGTGTCAGTTGAATACTCAGTTTACTAATAACCACGCTGTACCCTGGTGAGAATTTTGTTCCCTTGCACTTCCTTCTATAACTCGATAAATGAATCCTCTATATATGCGCCCAGCAATCTGCAAAACTCGTCCCTTATCACCCACACATCAACAGTCAAGATTTGTGTTAAATGATGACTGGGTAATAGCACATTCATTTGTCTGGAAAACACATGTAAATTTTATGGTTGAATGTGAATTGATGATATGCAGCAGCATCAGGATTACAACAACCTATCCAGTTTTTCCTGATGATTCACCATCCAAAGAAGGGAATTTTAATCATTACCTCCTTCCTTTGAAAACGTGTACACTAAACTATTATGAAATTAAGTGTGTCCAAATACAACTATAATGACCTATTGTAACTAATATAAATTCACTGTTCACCCAAACAAAATAAGTGAGACTGATATTAAATAGTTCTTAGAAATGGCATAAAATAAACTGGTGTGACTTCAATGCATGGGGCACACTACATGTGTCTTGCTTAATCAGTGGTATGTGACTTCTGACTGTCCTAGTGGTTTTCATGTGCTCTGACTCTGCTGTTGGAATCTGTGATAATGCAACCCCCCATTCCTTTATAAGGTTTAACTCCACTCACATGGAACATAGACATTTTAGTTGGAAACTGCACTTAAATGTTCACTGGAGAAGTTACCTGTACTTAGTGAGAAATTTCTTTGTTTTTCTCTAAGGGTGTAAGGATGAGTGATGGCTTGCTTTATCTTGTTCCACGCTTCATGCACACTTATTTCAATTTTTTTACTGATTCACAGTTATATCGAAAATCAGGGATCATAACATCAAAGGTGAATGGCATTTCCTTGTTGCACACTATCTAGAACTGTGACAGCCCTGTGCCTGTAGGTACTTTGGAGTTACAAGCGCAAACCAAATGTTGGATGTACGTGTCCAACTCATTGGGCTGGCTGTTAATGTAATAACTCAACATTTTAGACATGGTTCTATGGGCTTGCTGTGTTCTGTCATTAGTTTGTGGAAGGAATGGTCTTGTGCATAACTTCCAGATATGAAGTACATGACATAATTGCTTCATCAAATCTGATACAAAATTCGATCTATGAACAATAATTAAGGTATCAGGGACATCAAACTGAAATATCCAGCTATTAACTAGAGCCTGAGCTACTGAAATAGCCTGACAGCTATGGGTTGCCATGATTGCCAGTCACCTTGAAAAATGGCCTGTAATTGTTATCACATATTTATTTCTGCCAGGTGTCTCATTGAATAGTTCCAAAATAACAAAGCTAATCATTTGCAAGAGTTTAGGTGCCTCTAGTAGTCTTAGAAAAGGAATCTTTGGATAACTAAGATCAGCTCTTTGTGTACAATGTACACAGTACTTTACATAATGTTTGACATTACACTTGCTTGTCCTCCTCCAGAACCTTCCAGAAACCCCTCTGTCCATTGTTCTGCATGCTCCATGACTGGGCAACATATGCCCATGTGCTTGTTTCAGCGTTTTGTACCTGAGCACAGATGGAACCACTATGCTTCGTCCACAGTCCGTCATTCTGCAAGCTAACCCCTCACCCAAATGACTGATAGTCTTTGATAGCCACGTGTACTTTCTGCCATTACGTTACACTTTTCCCTAGTATGTTCAGTATAGCAACTTTTTACTCAGTGCTTTCATATATGTGTTTGCTTCATGGTTTATGTGACACCGTATCAACCTCACTGAGTTTGTGTGTTCACCTTGTTAACATCCGCAAATGGTCTTTCAGCACAGTCATTTCAGTGATGCAGCCATATAAATAACAATGAAAGTATGCAGTCCTATGTGTAACCATTGGCATTTCCTTCTCCATAGTAAAGTAGTTACACTCCACTCTGCTCACCTGCTTTGATGCATAAATACTGGATGTTCCTGCCTATTGGTATTCTGGCTCAGAATACAACCATTCTCTCTCTGCCATCATCACATGAGAACATAAATTCCTTATGAAAATCAGGAAACATAGGTACTCTCCTTAGCGTTTCAAACGCTGTTTGACATTCTGTTGGCCACTGGAGTATCACACCTTTCCTTGACAACTGATTAGAAGACCATGTGAATGGGGCAACATTATTTACGAATTTCTGGTAATAATTCTGTAAACCCAGGAATGATTATTTCATTATCTGTAACATTACAAAGTTCTGAACTGCCACTATATGGCAAAGATCAATTTAAACACTTTCTATAGTAGTTAACCTGCATCTGCACAAAATGGCACTTACCTATGTTAAGCACAGACGTGTTGAGTGTAAAGAGGTGAATATGTCTTCCAAGCATTTTGCAAGGTCTTGCATGTTTTTCGAGAATATGATGATACTGTGCATATATACCTTGCATGTTTTTGGCTTCAAACCATGTAGCAACCTTCGAAATGAGGCTGGTGCGCATTTCAGTGCAAACAGCATCATCCTATATTAGTAACGTCCCCATGAAACTGTGAGAGCAATCTTTGGCCTATCTTCCAGGACTACCACAAGTTGGTGATATCCACTTTTTAGATACATTGTTGGAAAGTACTGGCACTCTCCTAGGTTTTCTACTGTTTCTAATATTGGGGATGGGATATGCATCAGTGGCAGTTATTGCATTCAAGTAATGGTAGTTGCATCAGAATCTTCACTTCTTAGTACCATCTGGAGACTTGTTTTAGAACAACGACGATGTTTGCCCCTAATGGTGTGTCAGTGTGCTGGTAACAAATCATTTATACTGAATATAAGCATAAACTGAAGCAGTGAAGCTCCCATTGACTGCTGGTCATTGGTTGCAGCCGACCCACTTCCTGATGTAACACTAATGCACCAAAGGTTTGCTTGTTGCTCTAGTCATTTGAGATATCAGTATCATCTACACCTAATACCTTCAAAGTGACAAACATTAAACCCTTAGACAGATAGACCATGTCTATTTCAAACATATTCAATCTTACAGAAATCACAAATTCGCCATTTGTGCTACCTATGTGTCCCACACTTCTGTACATATGACAATTCATTTTGTCCACCTCTTCACTTTCCACCAGTCGCAGTACCACACATAATGCTTCACATGAATTGGTATCAGTGGAAACCCACACTAACTTTTCCATATCTGTTGGTGCTATGGCACTATGGTGCTTGAAGTTATGGACTATTACTTCATCGCTGGCCGGGGTTGCCGAGCGGTTATAGGCGCTACAGTCTGGAACCGCGCGACCGTTAGGGTCGCAGGTTTGAATCCTGCCTCGGGCATGGATGTATGTGATGTCCTTAGGTTAGTTAGGTTTAAGTAGTTCTAAGTTCTAGGGAACTGATGACCTCAGAAGTTAAGTCCCATAGTGCTCAGAGCCATTTGAACCATTATTACTTCTTCAATTTCTGTTATGTAGTATTGAGGCGTTTGTTCTTTTGGTTTCTCCATTTGGAGGTCGATGGCAGTGGTCACCAAGTGCCCTATCTTCCACTAAATTGGTGACACACGCACTGCAGCCCTGAGCTGGTCGCCTTGTTTCTGAGCTTGCTACGTAAAACTGAAAAATTTAAGTATATACACCAAAATTATTCTGCATTGCAACAGTGTCGTTAACGTCTTTCCTTATAGGTGAAATAGTAATTTCTGGAAAAAGAAATGGTTCACGAGTTCCTGTGCACAGTAGCATGTATTCCTTGGAATATTCTTCCTGTTTTATGACTAACCACGTCTATCAATCACAATAATTAATTGTAAAATTTCTTCGAAAATATGATTGGGATAAAAAAGGTGGAACACGTCTAAAAATAGAAAATTACGATTCCGTTACGATTCGGATTTCAGAAGGATCCCACCACTCTGTGTGTCATGTATCATTTCTGAGATTGTGAATTAAAGAAGTTCAGTCATAGAGTTTCACCTATTAGGATTTTTTCTGATTTGTTAAAGGCATTCAGCTGTAGAGAAACATCATAACTTTCGAGAAAGTTGATGTTTATGACCTTTGTAATGAAATCAGGTCCCCTTCATTTAATGCTATCTTCCATAAACGTCTGCGCTCCAAAAAATGTATAATAATTTTCCTGCAAATTTGGATGAACTTGGATCAACCGTTTCTTATAGTTATATGATACATTAGTAGTTCAGTTTATACAGGGAGTGCTGCAAGTAACGCATTCAAATTTTTGTGGGGAAACTCTTCGAAATTTTTAAACAAATCAAACTTCATTAATGTTCTAAATCTTTATTCCTTACGTCACCATAGTTACTTCTCAACACAGTCGCCGTGGAAACAAACATTTCTCCCTACGAGCGACCACATTTCTCCCTACGAGCGACCAGTTTGTTGGTACCGTCACTGTAGAATGTTTGACTTTGTTCACGGAGCCAGAATCTCATCCATGCTTGCAGCGCTTCATCAAAGGGAAGTCCTCAAAGGTATTCTACAAGTTTTAGAAACAGAGGGTACTCGTGTGTGGACGAACTCTTCGAATTCGTGAAACTCGATTACAGCACGCCGTTTCTCATGCACCGACATATCTAGGTTTCACACCGCCAAGTTATGTGCTGCAATTTGGATCGCTCTGGCGGCAGAGGACTGCTGCTTGCGTCACCGAAGCGGGAATGTCAGCTGAGTAATATGTATAGCTTTTAATTCATCAACCGACATTGAGAACAGTATAAAAAATTCGGAGCCATATTTGGAGGCATTACTTTTCAGTACGCCCTCGTACGTTTGCAAGTATCAACTGATTAGTTAAACAAGGCCGACATATCAAAAGTCTTTGAATGTAAACAAACGCTGCTTTTCTAAAGTCGCTGTCAGATCCAACGAGAGCACGTGTCTGAACGTTCTACCTATAAACGGAATTCTGCTGTAGCTTAATTAGCTGAAGGCAGCCAATTTAATGGCGCAAGTATTTGCTAAAGACACAACATGATATTCTACAAATATTGAAATGAATGCAATCAGAAAGATTGTCTCCACCACACTTCACACACTGGCTTTTGAAGTAAGAGGCAAACATGTTTACCGTTGGGGAATGGATAATACTTTCAAGCTTTTCACACAAAAAGATACATACTTGCTAGATATAAATTTTTTGTTAAATACACATTGAAAATTAGACGCTCCCAGTGTTTGACAAACATGCAGTTGGTGACAACAACGAGAATGCAGTCAGTAGAAATATGCATTTTTTCATAAAGAGGTTTTGCAGTAAATTAGAAAGGAAAAACTACCTAGTACTCCGAATGTCTGAAGCTGATTAACTGCATCATATACGGCAAAGTTTCCCTACAGTGAAAATATTATACGATGACCGTGACTGTCCAACAAGTTCAGTACATGGAAATGCAGTTGTGATTATCTTCTTGAAGTGAGCACGTTTACCATAGCCGCAAAAAATCAGGCTTCGATGATCCACATTTACTGGACCCTCGACGACGAAAATGGCTGAAATCGCTGGTGACAAATAGCACCGAATGCGCACTTGGAATTCAACATTCACCGAATATATAACACTCCATAAGCAAACTGTAGTAAGTGGAAAATGAACCTACCACTGGGTTCTCTCGGTTAGTAATTGCACTTCGTACTTCACAGCGAGCGCATCCCTAGTTGTCTTTGTTCTGGAAGCCAATTATTTCGACTACGTCAGCCACCGGTGTATGAGCTACTTTCACTCTACGTCGCAACGTAATTATGTCTTTACAGACGATTTGATTTTCATTATAAATATTTCAGACCACTAAAATTAAGAGCAATATTATCAACAAGGACATGAACATCAATAAATCTATAAACATTCAGCACTACTAAGAAAGCCGCTGAGCGATGGGTCAATAATTTGGCGACTAGAAAACGTGCTGAGAATCGAAGATGTACATTGCACTAATTTCTGAAACTATGACAAAATGAACTATTAGCTATGACTGGATGTGTGTTCATACTTTCAACGTACATGTAGTAAGGACTACACTTCATCTTCAACTGGCAGCTGCACAAACGGGGTGGATTAACATCAGAGTAAAATTCCAATTAGTTGAGTTGCCAGACAGAAGCCCTACTTTCACCGAGAAAACGGAAAATATTCGTAAAGGTTGTGACTCTTCCCAACTAATGTCAAGTTCTTGCAGATATGAACCACATAAATTAAATTAGTACCGCAACATGATGTGTTCTAAAAGAATTTCGAAGTTACTGACTCATTTTAAATGAAAATTATGGGATAGAAATCAGCCATCAGTCATACTTATACTTATGATGCACAAATTAACACATATATGGGAAGAATAGACGAAAGTTTAACATGAGAGTTCGATAGTGTGCTAAATATTTTAGAACCAGTCATCATGAGAATACCACAACGGTGAAACACATGTCTCTAAAGCAGTTCAGAAAATAATCCCATATGACTTAACGGGCCGGTGCGCCTCAATTGGACGCCACCTCGGTGACTTGCGTGTACCTAAGGTACTTCAGTGACCTTACCGCGTGAATGGAACCTACAGTTTGTAAGTACGCTGTTTAGGTTTTTATATTGGTAACGTCACGTAGCGCTCTGTATGAAAATCACTGGCTGTGCTGTGTGCAGTCTGTGGCTGGGTGGCATTGTTGTAATATTCGCTATTGTAGTGTTGGGCTGTCGGCTGTTAACAGCACGTAGCGTTGCGCAGTTGGAGGTGAGCCGCCAGCAGTGGTGGATGTGGGGAGAGAAATGGCGGAGTTTTGAAATTTGTAAGGCTGGATGTCATGAACTGCTATGTATATTATGATTTTTCAACACTATTAAGGTAAATACATTGTTTGTTCTCTATTAAAATCTTTCATTTGCTAACTATGCCTATCAGTAGTTAGTGCATTCTGTAGTGTGAATCTTTTATTTAGCAGGCAGTAGTAGCGCTCGCTGTATTGCAGTAGTTCGAGTAACGAAGATTTTTGTGAGGTAAGTGATTTGTGAAAGGTATAGGTTAATGTTAGTCAGGGCCATTCTTTTGTAGGGATTATTGAAAGTCAGACAGCCTACTTACATAGCCCCCATGCTCTCCACAAAAAATTTTACAAATTGTTTTGGGCAGTGGCCAATACAGATTTGATAAATTTTTTCATAGTTACAATAACAAAGATATCAAATGCACACACTTATTGATACAATGTTGGTCATAAGCTAAAATTTTCTCACAGTCCATAAATACAGTCCTGATCATTCATCACAGTAAAATTGCAGTGTTTTTCTCAAAGTCTGAGCAGTAAAAGAAAATCCACACGGAAGTAGTGGATTTCCATGCAGTCTTGAAGAAGTAATGTTGTCCTTCCAACGGAAAGACAGTGCTGACTCTCGACATGCAGACAGGTAATGGGCCACAACAGAGCAAGCCCACAGCAGAGTCATTCGACGTTTTGGAGAATATTGGTAGGTAGGTCATCACACAGTAGACCCACTGTAGTCCTGGTAGAGATTACGGTATTGGTGGGCCACCAGAGGTGCAGACCCACTGTAGTCCTGGTAGAGATTGTGATATTGGTGGGCCACCAGAGGTGCAGACCCACTGCAGTCCTTGTAGAAATAATGGTACTGGTGAGTCAGCAAAGGTGTAGACCCACTGTAGTCCTTGTAGAAATAATGGTATTGGTGGGTCATCAAAGATGCAGACCCACTGTAGTCCTTGTAGAGATGGCCAGCAGCCATCTGTTGTGACTGTGCAGGTGCACAATCACCATTGTAGAGTCTTGTGGATAATATAGCAAGTCCATAGCCACCACTTGTGCACTCATCAAGTTTTTGGAATTGTCCTTAGAACCAGCAATGGTGTTATCCAGTCCCTTGCTGAATTATTAACACACGTGCAAACACTAACACTCCCTACTTCTCACATATTGTCCATATACTATGACCAACAGAAATGTGTGCAGTGAAATGGAACTTACAAGTTAATAATATGATGAACTGGTGTCAATTAAAATTTTATAACATAAGAATACAATTACAAAGGTACAAAACAATACAGATAACATTTGTAGTACAGACCTTACAAAAAAATCGAAATAACATATACATCAGTGTTACAGGAATTATGACATGAGTACATGCATAAAAGATAAGAATAACTTTCGAAACATCGACTTCACACATAAGCATTAAAACAAAACAGAACAAATAATGTTTAAACATCTTTACAAAGTAAATAACATAGTATTTGAAAAATTCTACAACATAACAACATCAGCAAAACATATAAAGAAAGGAAAGACACAAGTACACAAGGGAACACAAACACATAATGGGATAATACAAGGAAAGGACAGGGTTTCTTTTACTGCAGTATTTTGCAAACAAAACTTTCTTTACTTCTCGGAGATTTCCCTTTGTTCTTCATTATATCCAAAAAGTCCTATCTACAGCTGCTTTCTGTACTTTTTTCGTATGAGTTCTCAATGCATTTTTTTCAATTCATCACAACTCATTTTCTTGTATAGTCTACCCCCTCTTAAGCTAACTTAAATCTACTGAGCTCAGATGCTAAACTAAGGGACGAGACAATGCAGCAGCACAGAACAATTAACACAAACAGCAATGACAAAAAAACAAAAAAAAATTGAAAGTGGCAAAGCAAGCAGCAGCAAATGCTATAACTTATATCTAAACATGACAAAGCTCAAGCAGAAAAAATATTACAGTAAAAATGGCCATCTTTAACACGTGTGTCACATCTTAACACCAGAGTGATGCATCACGGGAAGTTACACTAGCAGATCAGTTACCAAATCGTAAAAAAATTATTTATGCAATTCCTGTGAAGAGAAATGTCTATTTATGTGCCCTCGTTTTCTTGGAAGTAGATCATAAATTTCTTATTGATTGGATCTGTAGGCATAAAATAACTATATTAGTACATCTATTAAATTTTATTTTAACCAATGCTGCAGTGCAGCTAGAAACTAGATATTAAACAAAATGAGTAAATAAATACATAAAGCAAGCCATATGGCATTTCTCTCAACTAGCAAGACAATAGCCGTGAAATGTTTCTCATCATTTCATTAGGCATTTTAGTAAATATCATAAATTATGATATCATATGTTTTCAAGTTTGAGCGTGTCGTATTTGTGATGCTTTCTACAACGGAATGTCAATAGCGAGGATAATGGCAGTCTGTCCATCTGTTAAGACCCCTTTCTCTCAGAAACGGGTAGAGTTAACAAGTTCAAATTTATGCTACACACTACCGTCTAAGGTGCTCTAGTGCTATTAAAAACTGACTCTTCTATACCAGTCCAAGCCAAAGATGCGACCATTTAGGTCATGTATTTTGGTACTAGAAAACTCCCTTACCAGAACCTATAGGGTACTTTCCTTCGACCTAGAATCACAAGAAGCATGGTTTAACCGTGAAATTACAGGAGAAAATCTGAAAAGTGTTGATTAGTAATTAGTTCATACGAAAAAATATTTCGTTTTCCATTTGTTGTTCGACTGTCATTCTGTCAATTAAGGCCCCTTTTTCTCAGGAACTGGTAGGCGTATCAAATTTAAATATATGCCACGTAATGAAGTCTATGGTCTGTTGATGATGGGAAAAAATTAAGCTTCTAAGTCAACGTAATCAAAAGATACAGTAATTTCTGACGCGTATTTTGATACTCGACAACTCACTCATTGAAACCTATAGATTGACCTTGAATCATGAAATTTGGAAGAAGCGGGGTTTCACGTTACAAGTCAAGGTAAAACTAGGAGAACTGTCAATTTGTAACTATATCAAACAAAGGAATATTCCTGTTCTCATTTGGAATTCCCGGAACCGATGTCTTGCCATTATCAATGTCGATAACAGGCAAAAAATCTTCGAGATTATCGATTTCCGGGATGGATGAAGTGTCTGTATAAGTAATTAAGTTTGTACGGAACCCTCAGAGGGCAGATCCTGCTCGTACCTCACTAGTTTTTCTCTTAATGGCATCAACATCAAATTTGTAGTAGATCTCACGCAGTCTGATGATATAGTGAAGCATACCGTGATAACAATTCAGTATTTCAATGTCTCATGCTTCACCGCGTAGAAAAATCGAAGTCATCTCTTATTGATGAAAGACCATTGTGCAGCTACCAAGGCTTATAAACCGTGAAGACTCCAAGTTGTCTTGAAATATTTCTTGACATTATGTTCAAGCACAAGGACCCTTTATGTACATGCTAGATGTAGAAAAACAAACCCGTAGTACTCGGATACAGCGCTGGTGGTATGCTGCTTGGCACCGCCATGTCGTTTGAATATCTGGGCGTAACTTTGCGAAGCGATATGAAATGGAACGAGCTTGTGAAGATTGTGGTAAGGAAGGCGAATGGTCGACTTCGATTTATGAGAAGAATTATAAGGAAGTGTCGTTCATCTGTAAAGGATATCGCATATAGGACGATAGTGCGACCTACTCTTGAGTACTGCTCGAATGTTTGGGATCCGCACCAGGTCGGATTAAAGGAAGACATTGAAGCAGTTCAGAGGCGGGTGGTAGATTCAAACGACACGTAACGGAAATGCTTCGGGAACTCAAATATGAATCCCTGGAGGTGAAGCGACGTTCTTTTCGAGGAACACTATCGAGAAAATTTAGAGAACCGGGATTTGAAGCTGACTGCACAACGATTCTACTGCCGCCAAAACACATTTCGCTTAAGGACCAAGGAAATTAAATACGTGGAATTTGGGTTCACACGGAGGCATATATACAAGCGTTCTTTCCCCGCTCTATGACCAGTAGTGGTACAGGTTACCCTCCACCACGCATCGTACGGTGGGTTACGAAGTATGTACGTTGATGTAGATTAAAGTGAGAGATCCATACTTTCATCTAAGACATGTTGGAGACATATGATTTTGAACAGGCATCGAAAAAATAAGGTTACACGTAAGAACCGCACTGATGATAGAAATTACACTCTTCAGCTGCATGTAGACCTTTAAACTTCGAGGACAAAATTCTTCGAGTACAGTAACGATCTATGAAACACACGAGACGAGACTTTTGATGGAAGGAAGTTTCTTGTGTTCACGGACTCTTATTGCTCTTCAGATAGCGTAGTCGAGACAGAATCCACTCCTGCACAGGCAGGAGAATTAGGTGCCCTTCTGTTGGGTCCCTGGTCGCATAAGAATCGAGGGGAATGAGGAAGCTGACAGAGGAGCGAAATGAGCCTACCAGGAAAATACCGCAGTTCACCTTAACGTCCCCGTACAGGCTGTAGTAAGACAGTGAGTGTTGGCTGTGTGGGAAAGGAAAAAGCTGGAAGCTATGTGGCAGCAGAAGAAATCCAAGACATACCACATATTTCCAATTGGTATTCACTCTGCCCTCCGCCAGATCGCCTAGAAAGACCGCGTCTCTCAACTGAATCGTTACTGGATCAATCTCACCCAGATTTCAGGGCAGAGAATTAAAAGTATTTTTAAAAGTTTACTGACGTTTGTGCCTTCACTACTTAGATCATCAAGCGCTAATATGTATTTTCTGTCTTTCGTTCCACTATTTTGCTTCCTAACATACATACACAAGAATATACACTATCAGTATTCGTCTTAAACAGTTCAACCAAGTCATTGAAAACTCTCACAGGCTGCCGCAGAATAACTCGTTTGGCATGTTAACCCAATTTACTTGTATCTGAATGGGTGGTGTCTGTTTTTTCGAAAGAAGAAGAAAAAGGCAGGAAGGTTGGGTTTAAAATGCAATCTACATCGAGGTCATTAGAGACGGGGCACAAGCTGGGACTGTTTCTAGGTTAGGGGAGGATATCGGCCGTGACCTTTCAAGTAAACCATCCCGTTATTTACCTGCAGCGATTAGGGAAGCCACAGGAAACCTAAATCTGGATGGTTGGACACGGCTTGGAACTGCCGTTCCTCCCTTATGGGAGCCCAGTGTCCTAAACACTGCGCCACCTCACTCGATCTCCCAAAGAACAGACACCATGGATTCACATAACTGAGTCGCCTCGATAGGCGACGAATCCACCACCTTCAGTGCGAATGCCCAATCACGTTCGACCACTTGCGGGAGTCTCAAAGTAGCGAGCGTGGATAACATGGACGAGGATAGCGGACAGGTGGAGCTAGGCGGGAATGTGGGTCACCCGAGAAGCATACGGAGACAGTCCGCACAGTGTGTGTGTGTGTGTGTGTGTGTGTGTGTGTGGCTCAGTGGTTAACCCAACTGCTTCACAAGCAGTAGATACTGGGTTCGAATCCTGGTGTGGAACACCCTTTCACTCCTCACAACGTTTCCATGCAGCTGATATCATGAGTTCCTTCCCTTTGCTTTCCTCCCCCCCCCCCCCCCCCATCCCTGTTGTTATATATGAGGCGGAACTATGGGCCTCATGGAAAAAGGGTGACCCTGCTGAGTCACGCACTTTGACTCTTAATCGGATCACGTAGTGTGGACATTGCACGCGTTGATCACGTAGGCTGACGTGAAGATCAATGAACTATACTTGATGGGATGTATCTGAAACATCTCAGGTGATTAGAAAGTTAGCAGCAGGAATACAATTAAATACTTAGCTTTAATTCAGCATCAGCAGTGAACGTCGACCTTGACTTTGTACAAGAATTTACAAGTGCAGTTATAGACTGAACTGCTAATACTTCTTTACAATTCTGATTGCTTCACACTTATAGATCAATTGTCAATGCATAAACTGTATGTGGCGCCTGGCTAGGTCGTAGCTACTGACTTAGCTGAAGGCTGTGCTAATTAGCGCCTCTGCAATTGAGATCTCTGAAGCTATAACGAGTGAACCATTCCTATTAAAGTCGGCTATAGATCTGGGCAGTGCGCTAGCTTGTCTCGTAAAATATAAGACCAGCCGAGTGGTGGCGCTCGGTCTGCTAGCGTCGACAGTGGCAACTCGCGGGTCCGATGTGCACTGACGGACTGCAGCCGATTTGAGGCCTACAACCTAGCCAGTGTGGTGCCTCGCGGTGACACCACACCTATCACTTTCAATTTACAATTTGAACATTTGTGGCTATACCGAATCGAGGATTCACGCACACTATTTTCAGTGCATGTAACACGGAATATACACTCCTGGAAATGGAAAAAAGAACACATTGACACCGGTGTGTCAGACCCACCATACTTGCTCCGGACACTGCGAGAGGGCTGTACAAGCAATGATCACACGCACGGCACAGCAGACACACCAGGAACCGCGGTGTTGGCCGTCGAATGGCGCTAGCTGCGCAGCATTTGTGCACCGCCGCCGTCAGTGTCAGCCAGTTTGCCGTGGCATACGGAGCTCCATCGCAGTCTTTAACACTGGTAGCATGCCGTGACAGCGTGGACGTGAACCGTATGTGCAGTTGACGGACTTTGAGCGAGGGCGTATAGTGGGCATGCGGGAGGCCGGGTGGACGTACCGCCGAATTGCTCAACACGTGAGGCGTGAGGTCTCCACAGTACATCGATGTTGTCGCCAGTGGTCGGCGGAAGGTGCACGTGCCTGTCGACCTGGGACCGGACCGTAGCGACGCACGGATGCACGCCAAGACCGTAGGATCCTACGCAGTGCCGTAGGGGACCGCACCGCCACTTCCCAGCAAATTAGGGACACTGTTGCTCCTGGGGTATCGGCGAGGACCATTCGCAACCGTCTCCATGAAGCTGGGCTACGGTCCCGCACACCGTTAGGCCGTCTTCCGCTCACGCCCCAACATCGTGCAGCCCGCCTCCAGTGGTGTCGCGACAGGCGTGAATGGAGGGACGAATGGAGACGTGTCGTCTTCAACGATGAGAGTCGCTTCTGCCTTGGTGCCAATGATGGTCGTATGCGTGTTTGGCGCCGTGCAGGTGAGCGCCACAATCAGGACTGCATACGACCGAGGCACACAGGGCCAACACCCGGCATCATGGTGTGGGGAGCGATCTCCTACACTGGCCGTACACCACTGGTGATCGTCGAGGGGACACTGAATAGTGCACGGTACATCCAAACCGTCATCGAACCCATCGTTCTACCATTCCTAGACCGGCAAGGGAACTTGCTGTTCCAACAGGACAATGCACGTCCGCATGTATCCCGTGCCACCCAACGTGCTCTAGAAGGTGTAAGTCAACTACCCTGGCCAGCAAGATCTCCGGATCTGTCCCCCATTGAGCATGTTTGGGACTGGATGAAGCGTCGTCTCACGCGGTCTGCACGTCCAGCACGAACGCTGGTCCAACTGAGGCGCCAGGTGGAAATGGCATGGCAAGCCGTTCCACAGGACCACATCCAGCATCACTACGATCGTCTCCATGGGAGAATAGCAGCCTGCATTGCTGCGAAAGGTGGATATACACTGTACTAGTGTCGACATTGTGCATGCTCTGTTGCCTGTGTCTATGTGCCTGTGGTTCTGCCAGTGTGATCATGTGATGTATCTGACCCCAGGAATGTGTCAATAAAGTTTCCCCTTCCTGGGACAATGAATTCACGGTGTTCTTATTTCAATTTCCAGGAGTGTAAATATTTTTCCTGTGACTCATATCACTCGCTTCTGACAACATGGTTTAATGTCATCCTAACTCGTCGGACTCTGACTTCAGAATGAAGTACAGGTCAGTTCTGCCCCGGTTTACGAGTCCAGAACTGGGCTATATTCGTCTCGTGTGTGTGAGCTCCGATGCACTCGAAGAACATCACAAAGACGCTTCGCCGACAGCCAATATAGTATTCTTCCGTCTCTACAAAGGCATCTACGAGAAACTGGATCATGAAAGATACTGGACATTTAATTTATGCTGAAATCCCGATTGTGAAGAAATTTCAAAAAAGATTGCTGAAAATTTTACCTCTTGTCGTAAGTATGTAGCATGATATCCGAACATAAGCGAAACATCCGTTTGTAGCGGCTTTTACATTGAGAATTCCACCCACCTCATCCATACAGCGCAGAACGTTGTAACGTTTAGACTCGCTCCTCCAGTGAAGGCTGAAAAGTAATTGCCACTGCAGTGAGCAAGAATAGCCTATTACCGAATCTATTTATTAATACAATCCTGGCCACGATTGTGTGACTGAAAGTGTTTGTTTGGAATGTAGTCTTATATAGTTAGTAGACAAATGAAAATGAGGCAGATGGAAAAAGTAAGTAAATTGATAATTATTTCAAAGTAATCGCCGTAACTGTTAATACGTTTATCCAATTCTGAGACAAAATGATCAATGCCTTTATGGAAAAATGTTTGGGGTTGCCTACGGAACCACGATTGTATCCGGAAATCGACGTCTACGAATGTTTTTCTTCAGGGCTCCAGAAATATGGAAATTGCATGGAGAGAAATCAGATCTGTATGGGGAATGTGTAAGATCTTCCCAGCGAAACTTTTCCATCATAATACAAACAGCCTTGGTAACATGTGGACGGACATTATCGTGCAACAGAATGACTCTGTCGGTCAAGATTCCTGGGCGTATGGACTTGATGGCGAGCTTCAGTTTTAATAAAGTGCCCACGTACTGCTGTGGATCAACTAGGGCGCATTGCTCCAGAAAGTCAATGAGCAGCGGGCCCTTGCTGTCAAGGATGTAGGTCATACTGACCTTCCCGGAATTGACTTGCCTGTTGTTTCGACTAAGTTGCAGCTGATTCTCTCGAAAGCTCTCACACTTTCTCCAGGCAGTCCTGACATCTCCCTACGCGATTTCCATATTTTTGGAGAACTGAAGAAAGATATTTGTGTTCGCCGATTTGCTTCGGATGAAGAGGTGCAAGACTGGGTACAATCATCGTTCTATACACAACCCAGAAGGCACTGACAGCCTTGTCTCGCAGTGGGATAATGTATTAGCACTTACGATGATTCTTTTTGAAACAATAAACAGTTTATTAACTTTTTCCCGTCTGTTTCGCTTTCATTTGGCTGCCCCTTACGTATGGAAGTAAACCAACGACGATAAACAACAGAGACAATAGGGAAATATTATCGTTTTAAATGTGATGTTACAGAACAATACTGAAGATTAGATGGGACGGTCGAATAATTAATGATAAGCGCTGCATCGAACTGGAGAGAAAGGAGCTATATGGCGCTGGTCGAAAGCGTTGTTTGATAGGAAGCATGAAAGTGAAATATGGACAGTAACGCGCAGTCCGGAACCACGCGACTGCTACGGTCGCAGGTTCGAATCCTGCCTCGGGCATGGATGTGTGTGATGTCCTTAGGTTAGTTAGGTTTAAGTAGTTCTAAGTTCTAGGGGACTGATGACCACAGCTGTTAAGTCCCATAGTGCTCAGAGCCATATGTACAGTAAACAGTGCAGATGCTCGCCCGGATGACCGTGCGGTCTAACGCACGGCTTTCCGGGCGGGAAGGAAAGCCTTGTTCCTGGCACGAATCCGCCCGGCGGATTTGTGTCGAGGTCCGGTGAACCGGCCAGTCTGTGGATGGTTTTTAGGCGGTTTTCCATCTGCCTCGGCGAATGCGGGCTGGTTTCCCTTATTCCGCCTGAGTTACACTATGTCGGCGATTGCTGCGCAAACAAGTTCTCCACGTACGCGTGCACCACCATTACTCTACCACACAAACATAGGGGTTACACTCGTCTGGTGTGAGACGTTCCCTGGCAGGTCTACCGGAGGCCGAACCGCACAATAACCCTGGGTTCGGTGTGGGGCGGCGGAGGGGTGAAGTGGACTGCGGTAGTCGTCGTGGGGTTGTGGACCACTGCGGCTGCGGCGGGGACGGAGCCTCTCCGTCGTTCTAGGTCCCCGGTTAACATACAATACAATACAAACAGTGCAGACAAGATGCGAGTGATACAGAAAAAATTTGTGTCACAACTTGACTAAAAGAAGCGATTGGTCGATAGAATACATTCCGAGCGAACAAAATTAATATGCATTGGTGTCCCTCTACGATTTTTATTCCCCACACTTGAGGGAAGTATGAGGGGTAAAACTACTATAGGGAGACCAAGAAATGAATACAGTAAGTAGATTAAGAAGGATGATAAAAATGTTTATTTTATGCAGCCTATTTGCATACGCAGCAATTGCACGTCGCAGGAGCACCTCGAACTACGGTACAGTAAAAAGGTCTGTAATTTCTTATAATTCCTTAACTCTCTAAGTCAACTCTCTGAAAAAGAAGTATGTGGCAACAAGGTCGTAGCCGGCCGGAGCTCAAGAGGATGCGCGAAACAAACATTGACTAAACTGCGCGATATCTCCGCGAAAAGAGAGACAAGAGTTACAAATGGCTGGTTTTCCCTCACAAAATTTACAACTCATGAAATAGAGTCAACATTACAATAACTTGTGGTAACGTGACCAAAGTCTATTGTGAACAAAGCAAGGCTCTTACATTTACAATGAAAACGATCAAACGTCTCATTTACTATCCAACCCCCATTTACAACCACACTCTGCTACCATTGAAACGGCAGGAAGTGTGGGAGTAGGTGGTGACGGTGCTGGTGGTTTTACAGGACAAATTTGAATTCATCATTTATTACTAAAGTCCAAATCTAAACGTCACACGTAAATGTAAGAGCGACTTCACCGTGGTTGATCACAACTGCTTGATCTCAAAGTGCACTTTATCATATTTGGCTGTAGGACAAGAATGGTATTAACAACGCTTCATGTCAAGATATACTTAATGACATTTAAACATAAGAAAATAAATATTTGGCCTTACAGCTGGTAGCATATTTGTGTGGCTGTAATGTCTCAAAAATTGTTCAAATGGCTCTGAGCAATATTGGGACTTAACATCTATGGTCATCAGTCCCCTAGAACTTAGAATTACTTAAACCTAACTAACCTAAGGACATCACACAACACCCAGTCGTCACTGTAATGTCTCATGCACATTATATAGAAAACATAAGAGAACTCAAAGTGCATACTGTTAAGTCACAATGAGTCACCAAAGATAATGACAAAAGTGAATGAAAATGAATATAAAAATAGACACTGCCAGAATAAAAACATAAATAAATCATGTACACAAGTTAGATTAACCTTAGCAGAACTGGAGCACTAAACCCAACAGAACAAAGTGCTGACACATTTACAACAGAGAGTAAATTCATCAAAATAAATATGCAACCCAAAACTATGTAAGAAAAAAAATCCATACACGACATATACATCAGTTAGCTTAACACACATCGAATCTTCAAATAGCGCTGGGTCACTAAACCGTAGAGAATCGAACGGTAGAGGCCAGTAGCTACACACGTATGGACCAATCTAATAGGCAACTTAAGCTCTACCAGCGCAATAAATATACACTGGAGCGCCAAAGAAACTGGTATAGGCATGCGTATTCAAATACAGAGATGTGTAAACAGAACAAATACGGCACTGGGGACGGCAACGCCTATATAAGACAACAAGTGTCTTGAGCAATTGTTATACCGGTTGCTGCTGCTACAATGACAGGTTAACAAAGTTTAAGGGATTTTGAATGTGGTGTTATAGTCGGCGCACGAGCGATGGGTCACAGCATCTCCGAGGTAGTGATGAAGTGGGGATTTTCCCGTACGACCATTTCACGAGTGAACCATGAATATCAGGAATCCGGTAAAATATCAAATGTCCGACATCGGTGCGCCCGGAAAAAGATCCTGCAAGAACGAGACCAACGACGATTGAAGAGGCTCATTCAACGTGAGAGAAGTGCAACCCTTCCGCAGATTGCTAAATATTTCAGTGCTGGGCCATCAACAAGTGTCAGCGTGCGAATCATTCAAGGAAACGTCATCGATACGGGCTTTCGGAGCCGAAGGCCCATTCGTGTACCCTTGGTGACTGCACGACAAAAAGCTTTACGCCTCGCCTGGGCCCATCAACACCGACATTGGACTGTTGATGACTGGAAACATGTTGCCTGATCTCTCCGGCCTCTATGGCCGAGCGGTTCTGAACGCTTCAGTCCGGAACCGCGCGACTGCTACGGTCGCAGGTTCGAATCCTGCCTCGGGCATGGGTGTGTGTGATGTGTGTGATGTCATTAGGTTCGTTAGGTTTAAGTATTTCAATGTTCTGGGGGACTGATGACCTCAGATATTAAGTCTCATAGTGCTCAGAGCCGTTTGAACCATTTTTTATTGCCTGCTCGGACGGGTCTCGTTTCAAATAGCATCGAGCGGATGAACGTGTACGGGTATGGAGACAACCTCCTAATCCATGGACCCTGCTTGTCATCAGGGGACTGTTCAAGCTGCTGGAGGCTCTGTAATGGTGTGAGCGTGTGCAGTTGGAGTGATATGGGACCCCTTATATGCCTAGATACGACTCTGACAGGTGACACATAGGTAAGGATCCTTCCTGATCACCGGCATCCATTCATGTCCATTGTGAATTACGACGGACTTGGGCAATTCCAGCAAGACAAAACGACACCCCACACGCTCAAGCAACAACCTTCTGAGTTTAAAAACTTCTACTGGTCGCCAAACTCCCCAGACATGAACATTGTTGAGCATATTTTGGATGCCTTGCAACTTGCTGTTCACAAGAGATCATTACCCCTCGCACTCTTACGGATTAGTGGACAGCCGTGCACGATTCATAGTGTCAGTTCCCTTGTCGCACGATTGGTGATACAGGAAAGAGCAGATTTCTTGAACTGTGTTGAAATGAATACGTGGAAGATACTACATCTGCGATCTTCGGGAAAGCTTAATGCTGTTACGTAAACGATGAAAAATCGTGTACACCTAACAACATTGTTGCAACGGAACTTGGTTACTTTGCATGTTATCAACGTTTCCTTTCACACGAGATGACATTTTGAGACAAATAAATTCGTGCGCAAACAATACTTTCAGTGAAAAAGTGATGCAACAGTGCATTCTTCATATTATTCCACGAACCTCGTTCAGGCCCCTAGTCAACAAGATGGCGATTCTGACTATGACATCGTGTTTTATGAGATTCTCGGTCGACAATATTAAACTTTTTTCTAGCAGCAGCATCCACTCAACGTTCAATAGATATAAAAGAAATGTTACGATACGTGAATATCCTTAATTACTGGTACTCGCAACGGAACTTTTCAGTACACTTCCACCAGGTTCTAAGACCGTTAGTAAATAAATAAAAATAAAAAATAAAAAGAAACGGATCTTCTAAATACAGTTTCAAGAAATTTTTCCTGATTAATACATTCCTTTTACTAATATTTTTTTGATCTGTTTTACAGTAATTACAGTGACAAATACTGTTTGGACATTAATACTTATGGCTCGTTTATTTTATCATGTCTGTAAGAATTATACGTAACGAGTATTCTGGACTGTTAAACTTCTCTAACCATTCAGATTACGGTGTTTCAAAGTTTCACCAAATCATTTCAGTAGATTGTCGTGAAACTTTCCTGTTGATAGACTCCATCCGTATTTCTCGTGGCACTACAAGCCTTTGTGAGCCGTAGTATAAATAAATGTTTACTGTACATTTATTATTACTTCAGTAGTAATATCACCGGTTCCCGTCAGATCACCGAAGTTAAGCGCTGTCGGACTGGGCTAGCACTTGGATAGGTGACTATCCGGTCTGCCGAGCGCTGTTAGCAAGCGGGATGCACTCAGTCCTTGTGAGGAAAACTGAGGAGTTACCTGATTGAGAAATAGCGGCTCCGTTCTCGTAAACTGACATACGGCCGGGAGAGCGGTGTGCTGACCACATGCCCCTCCATATCTGCATCCACTGACGCCTGTGGGCTGAGGATGACACAGCGGCAGGAGTTTAGATTAGTTTATTGGCTTTTATAAACTATTTTTGATGTTTATTAATACCATAATTGTAATCGATATTATTGGTAATTGTGACTCCTTCCGTTTAATAATTTCTACATGTACAATGTGTTCTACAATCATGCGTCGCGGCCACTGAAAACAAAATAGAAGTCGGTGACAAATAGAATAATCTATCACGACGAGCCACACAGAAACACGTAAATTATGCAACTGATGATATTTTAAATGCGTAGGAATTCAGCACAACGGGGAAATCAGTTGTAAGTAGCAGCACGTATAGCTTACATGTTACCCAGTGCATAATCCCTCCTTTGCTGCAAAAAACGGCTTCCCCTGGAATTCGCATTTTCCCCCGTTTGCATGGGCCATTGAATTCGAATGGCACACGCAGTGAAGACCGTCAACGCAGCTGATGCGTGAAATGCGGTCATAATGCCAGTAACGGAAAAATGGCGACTCGCATTTCGCGACACGCTCTGAAAAGTTCGAAATATTTCATTTTCCCTTTCACAGCGCTGCCGTTGGCCGTTCACGCAATATGGTGCTGTTGCAGTCTACCCGTTATGGAAATTGATCCACTGAAATCGCTTTCGCTCCTGTTTTAATTGGCAGCTAAATGGATCTCATAGCTCTATTCGTCCATTAGCTTAATAGAGAAGTATAGTAAAAAGAGCACAGTACAAAGAATTCACAACTTTTCTAGAGGCAGTCAATGTTGTTGTGAGTTGTTTTGGATCCGAGGTCGTTGCAGCGTAACTTTCGTTCGTAAGTAACAAGGTAATAACTTTGAGTAATATGTAAAATACAAAATTTTTATCCGGGAAAACAGCAAGTTTCGTCAGAAAAACGTTATTATTCACAAAATCACGAAGAAGAAGACTCATTACCGACTCACTTACCACACAAGTGGCACTGATCGATAAAACCCAATCTGAAACGCAATTATTTATCACTAGTTGTTACTACAGAAGAATGCTGAAGATTAGATGGGTAGATCACGTAACTAATGAGGAAGTATTGAATAGGACTGGGGAGAAGAGGAGTTTGTGGCACAACTTGACAAGAAGAAGGGATCGATTGGTAGGACATGTTCTGAGGCATCAAGGGATCACCAACTTAGTATTGGAGGGCAGCGTGGAGGGTAAAAATCGTAGAGGGAGACCAAGAGATGAATGCACTAAACAGATTCAGAAGGATGTAGGCTGCAGTACGTATTGGGAGATGAAGAAGCTTGCACAGGATAGAGTAGCATGGAGAGCTGCATCAAACCAGTCTCAGGACTGAAGACCACAACAGCAACAGTTGTTACGTTTGGTTACACTCGCACGTCATTTGTTTTGTTATGATGAGTGATCGTGAGTAAGTAACCTGTTATACGTCAGCTCACCTTACATAGTTGCCTATTCGGGTAATCAGAGCATAGCCGAGCGATGCGTATGGAGAGACGTGGGAATATGCAACGTGTACATTATCCAACAAATTTGTTAAATTTAAATGTGTTTTACGTTCAATTATGCCAAAAAAGGTATCCCAGTCGTTAGTTCACCCTTTAGGTGTCGACTTTTCTTCTTTCTTTTTTCTTTCTAGAGTAGTCTTATGTTTTTTCTCGCGGTTCATATCACATCGAAATCGGTTCAGTGGTTTAGTCATGAAACCGTAACAGATAGAGTTACTTTTTCATTTAATAACTTTGGTATGGAAGCATCGATTAAGCACTGTGAGTACTGAATACGCATTGTACGCTAACTGTTACCCACGGCCATGCTCGCCAATCAGTAAAATAAAGTGAAATGTAAATGTGGTCTGAATTTATTGACCGCCGCGCGGGATTAGCCGAGCGGTCTAAGGCGCTGCAGTCATGGACTGTGCGGCTGGTCCCGGCGGAGGTTCGAGTCCTTCCTCGGGTATGGGTGGATGTGTTCGTCCTTAGGATAATTTAGGTTAAGTAGTGTGTAAGCTTAGGGACTGATGACCTGAGCAGTTAAGTCCCATAAGATTTCACACACATTTGAACATTTGATTTATTGACCAGGATGTTCAGCCACTTGGAGTAAGTGTTTTTATTTGACACCGCTTCTGCGAATTGCTCGCCTTTGTTGATGAAATGATAATCAGAACGACACACACACCCAGTGCCGAGCGGATAAAATCTGACCCGACCTGGAATAGAACCTGGGACCCCACAATAGAGAGTCAACAAAGCTCTATTTTTTGTTTTACGTCTCACGCTACATTCTTTGTCGTGCTTTTCTTCTGTTTCCCCCTCACCTTTATCGTTATTTGTTCTTAATTCTGGGAACCAAATGTCTTCATGATCAGTATGCAAAAAAAAAGTCTCCTCTTCGAGCTTCTGGTATTCATACTGCACCAGTAAAGACCGTTAACAATGCAAGAGCGTCGTCGGTCTTCAATGATTTCCAACTTGTATACTTCGTCAATGCAAACCAAGAGAGACGCTAAAAATCTTTGGAATCGTTCAAAGTATTTTCTGCCGCACTTTTGTAGCATGATCCATTGTTGCTGTTGCCTAACACGTCCGGAGTGGCTATAGTAATCGAGCAGCGAGTGAAATGAGCCACGTACCAAGGACGCAGTTGTTCTTTTGTACCTGTAAACAAGCACCAGTTCGGTTGGAAAATGAAGTTCAAGTCGGTGTTACAGGGCTCTGTTAATTAAAGCAAGTTTCTTCCTTGTCCATTACCAAATTGCAGATTACATTTTGATCTGAACAAATGAATGTGTGTGTCACCATATTCTGCAACTGACACTCTCTGCAGAGAGGATCTGGCATTAGATGGATGTTGTGAAACGTCATCCTAGTTGGAACCTTCCCGTAGGTGTTATTCTTGGTGAACGTTCCAGCGAACTCTGCTCCAGTCTGTCGATGGGTAACTCCTGTAACGCGGCTGTACTGGTCGATGCTGAAACGCTTGTTGTTATATAAAAACTGTGGAATAATGGAGAGATCCCTCACCCGTCTAACTAACCATAATGAAATACGACTGCACATAATGCGGCGGGGATTCAGTGTTAGGCATGAATACTGGTAGTGACATGTCGAGTGGACCACAAGACCACCAGCTGTCGGTGTTTATCAGTAGTCATGTTATGATAAGTGATGCTGACGGCACTAAAATAAAATGTGGAGTTTCTGATATACTTCTATATGAAACAACGTCGGCTGTCCTCATGTGTCCTCCTGTTAACTGTTGCTGCTTTCGCATAATAAAACGCAGTCTCACTAAAAGCCGACTACGTTCTGCATGTAAAATCACGATGTTTCTATTTATTTAAATGACCCTAACATTGTGTTGTGTTCAAGCGTCTCAGAAGCTGTAAGAACACGCGACGCTCAGTGGCTAAAATGCGATTGGTTTGCGATTGATGTTAGTATGGAAGTGTGGATTAAACATGTTGAGGATTGTATAAGCATCATGTTCGTTACGTTAAATAGTATCATGTAGAACATTTTCACAAATATGATAAAGTTAGAAAGTCAAATAGTAAATAGTTTTTTTCAAAGAGTAATTAGCACGGCCGGAGATCTTTTGATTGGGGAGTTGAAGCGGGAGAAGAATCGGGCGGGCAGTCACACCATCAAAAAATTGCCATATTTGGTGCAAGGCTGGGCACCAGTGACGTCACTGCCGGCGGCGCGGTTATAGCAGCACGGCATCCGCATCCAGAGGACAGTCAACCACATAACAATGGAAGAGGAGATCTCGGCAGAAAGCTCGTGGGCATTTAACCACTTGACGCGGCTTGAAACTCGAGGAATTTTATTAAAATCATGTTTCCATATTTCGCATCATGTTCTTCAACTCTTGTACTATATACTTTATGTAATAGCCTGCATTACATTTATTAAAGAGGAAATCGAAATTTTATATTGTTGAATAAATAAATACGCAATCGATAGAGACATTCTCCATTATATGTATATGTCGTGTGGCTAGGGCTTCCCGTCGGGTAGACGGTTCGCCGGGTGCATGTCTTTCGATTCGACGCCACTTCAGCGATTTGCGCGTCGATGAGGATGAAATGATGATGATTAGGATAACACAACACCCAGCCCCTGAGCGGAGAAAATCTCCAGCCCAGCCGGGAATCGAACCTCCTGTATTATGTTTTTACAGTGTCTGTTTTATTTTACATTTGTTCATGTTTTCTTTTTTCCTGATCTTCTTCACTGTGAAGTTCTTTGTATTGAGCTATCACTGTCACTGTTTCACTGTTTACCAGCTGTAAAAACAGCTGTCACTGTGACTGTTTCACTGTTTGCTGGTAAACAGTGAAACAGTAACAGCTCAATACGTAAACTTCACAGTGAAGAAGATGAGGAAAAAAGAAAACAAACTGTAAAAGAAAACAGACCCTGTAAAAACATAATACAGCAGGAAAACAACACGATATAATAAAAAGCCATAAAATTAAAAACTCAATGATGATGCTGCAACTTCAGTGAAACACGTTTGGAATAAAAAACAAAATTGTGTTTTGTAAAGGCAGATCCTATTCAAAAACATATGTATGGCTGCGGACAGTTTAGATGCATTGATGCTGAATGCACAACATTCATCTGGGAGCCATATTTGGTACATGGCATCGACGTAACGACAGGCCGACAACCTGTTCCCAATGCCTGTAACTCCACAAAATCCATGGCGTCCCCATCCTCCGTACGTGGCACTGAGAAATTGCAGACAAACGAACAGGTTGCACTCAGTGTGCCAAGCTCAGGACTGCCCTCCGTGCTCAGCGGTTGCAACCACAACTTTAATACACACGCTGGCTGCTACCCATAGCACTGCAGCAGACTACATGTCCTTCCTCGTTCATAGGCAGTCTCAAGACGGAGTGGTTGCACCAGTAAACTCTCCTCCACTCATGCCTCAACCACTGAAACTCCTCTAGCGCTCTCATGGCAAGGCTATGTGTTACTGATACCTAAAATCGTGGTGGTATGTCTTACATTCTTAAGGAAACAAACAGTATAGAGTAGGAAATAAACGACTTTTAACAATAAATTTCAACTTTTAAGCGTTTTCTCATATGACAGCTAACACACACCCTGAAACCATACTCTGGTACCACTGAAATGCTGTACCTAGTGAGGAACTGGGAGCGAAAAGGTTCCAGGTTTTTTTTATTTGAACCAGAAAAAGTAATTTATTTATAAGAGAAATACTGCAAATATTATGTTTTTCTTTAGCATTTCTTTATTAATTCTGAGGAACTCCAATAAAAGCAAGCAAATCAACAGCACAATTTTAGAAATAGAAATGGAAAAAATTAACTAAAGATAGCAGACTATTCAGATTCAACAAAAGTAAATCAATGAACAAAATAATTTTAGAATTGGAAATTGAACAATTAAACTAAAGGTAGTGGAGTATTAAGCTTCTCCTCAGTCTGGTGGTTCTGTTTCAAGGTACATTACGAAGCACATTTACAGTAGCAGATGCTCACACCAACAAACTATCATGACTGGACATTTAGTTTTCAGTTCACAGGAGGCAATGAGCCAGTATTAGAGAACACTATAAAACAAGTGGACAACCTTAAAAGTTGTAGAAAGAAGTTAAAGAAAGAACGCCCAACTATCTTGACTTAACAGCAATACTGTCAACTCTGCATACCCAAAACTGTCCAGATATTCTTAAATTACAAATCAGTCTCGATCCAATAAGCAAGGTATCTTTGTTTTAAGCACACAGAAGCAATCAGCAAAGTACACAGATTACCTTTTTAAAATTTATGTAAAAGTTGTTGTTCTTGTGGTCTTCAGTCCTGAGACTGGTTTGATGCAGTTCCAAGCTAATCTGTCCTGTGCAAGCTCCTTCATCTCCCAGGACCTACTGCAACCTACATCCTTCTGAATCTGCTTAGTGTATTCATCTCTTGGTCTCCCTCTACGATTTTTACCCTCCACGCTGCCCTCCAATGATAAATTTGTGATCCCTTGATGCCTCAGAACATGTCCTACCAACCGATCCCTTCTTCAAGCCAAGCTGTGCCACATACTTCTCTTTTCCCCAGTTCTGTTCAATACCTCCTCATTAGTTACGTGATCTACCCATTTAATCTTCAGCATTATTCTGTAGCACCACATTTCGAAAGCTTCTATTCTCTTCTTGTCCAAACTAGTTATCGTCCATGTTTCACTTCCATACATGGCTACACTCTATACAAATACTTTCAGAAACGACTTCCTGACACTTAAGTCTATACTCGATGTTAACAAATTTCTCTTCTTCAGAAACGCTTTCCTTGCCATTGCCAGTCTACATTTTATATCCTCTCTACTTCGACCATCGTCAGTTATTTTGCTCCCCAAATAGCAAAACTCCTTTACTACTTTAAGTGTCTCATTTCCTAATCTAATTCGCTCAGCATCACCCGACTTAATACGACTACATTCCGTTATCCTGGTTTTGCTTTTGTTGATGTTCATCTTATGTCCTCCTTTCAAGACACTGTCTATTCCGTTCAACTGCTCTTCCAAGTCCTTTCGTATCTCTGACAGAATTACAATGTCATCGGCGAACCTCAAAGTTTTTATTTCTTCTCCCTGGACTTTAATACCAACTCCAAACTTTTCTTTTGTTTCCTTTATTGCTTGTTAAATATACAGATTGAATAACATTGGGGAGAGGCTACAACCCTGTCTCACTCCCTTCCCAACCACACTGCTTCCCTTTCATGCCCCTCGACTCTTATAACTGCCATCTGGTTTCTGTACAAATTGTAAATAGTCTTTCGCTCCCTGTATTTTACCCCTGCCACCTCTGGAATTTGAAAGAGAGTATTCCAGTCAACATTGTCAAAAGCTTTCTCTAAGTCGACAAATGCTAGAAACGTAGGTGTGCCTTTCCTTAATCTAGCTTCTAAGATAAGTCGTAGGGTCAGTATTGCCTCACGTGTTCCGACATTTCTACGGATTCCAAACTGATCTTCCCCGAGGTCGGCTTCTACCAGTTTTTCCATTCGTCTGTAAAGAATTCGCGTTAGTATTTTGCAGCTGTGTCTTATTAAACTGATAGTTGTAATTTTCACATCTTTCTTTTGAGATTGGCATTATTATATTCTTCTTTAAATCTGGGGGCTTTTAGCCTGTCTCGCACATGTTGCTCACCAGATGGTAGAGTTTTGTCAGGACTGGCTCTTCCAAGGCCGTCAGCAGTTCTAATGGAATGTTGTCTACTCCCGGGGCCTTGTTTCGACTCAGGTCTTTCAGTGATCTGTCAAACTCTTCACGCAGTATCGTATCTCCCATTTCATCTTCATCTACATCCTCTTACATTTCCATAATATTGTCCTCAAGTACATCGCCCTTGTATAGACCCTCTATATACTCCTCCCACCTTTCTGCTTTCCCCTCTTTGCTTAGAACTGGGTTTCCTGAGCTCTTGATATTCACACAAGTGGCTCTCTTTTCTCCGAAGGTCTCTTTAATCTTCCTGTAGGCTGTATCTATCTTACCCCTAGTGAGATAAGCCTCTACATCCTTACATTTGTCCTCTAGCCATGCCTGCTTAGCCATTTTGCACTTCCTGTCGATCTCATTTTTGAGACGTTTGTATTCCTTTTTGCCTGCTTCATCTACTGCGTTTTTATATTTTCTCCTTTCATAAATTAAATTCAATATTTCTTCTGTTACTCAAGGATTTCTACTAGCCTTCGTCTTTTTACCTATTTGATCCTCTGCTGCCTTCACTACTTCATCCCTCAGAGCTACCCATTCGTCTTCTACTGTATTTCTTTCCCCCATTCCTGTCAATTGTTCTCTTATGCTGTCCCTGAAACTCTGTACAACCTCTGGTTTAGTGTTTATCCAGGTCCCATCTCCTTAAATTTCCACCTTTTTGCAATTTCTTCAGTTTTAATCTACAGTTCATAACCACTAGATTGTGGTCAGAGTCCACATCTGCTCTTGAAATGTCCTACAATTTAATCTCTGTCTTACCATTATATAATCTATCTGATACCTTCTAGTATCTCCAGGATTCTTCCATGTATACAACCTTCTTTTATGATTCTTGAACCAAGTGTTAGCTATGATTAAGCTGTGCTCTGTTCCTCTTTGATTTCTTAGCCCCAATCCATATTCACCTACTATGTTTCCTTCTCTCCCTTTCCATACTGTCGAATTCCAGTCACCCATGACTACTAAATTTTCGTCTCCCTTCACTACCTGAATAATTTCTTTTATCTCATCATACATTTCTTCAATTTCTTCGTCATCTGCAGAGCTAGTTGGCATATAAACTTGTATTACTGTAGTAGGCATGGGCTTCGTGTCTATCTTGGGCACTATAATACGTTCACTATGATGTTTGTAGTAGCTTACCCGCACTCCTATTTTTTTATTCACTATTAAACCTACTCCTGCATTACCGCTATTTGATTTTGTATTTGTAACCCTGTATTCACCTGACCAGAAGTCTTGTTTCTCCTGCCACCGAACTTCACTAATTCCCACTATATCTAACTTTAACCTATCCATTTCCCTTTTTAAATTTTCTATCCTACCTGCCCGATTAAGGTATCTGACATTCCACGCTTCGATCCGTAGAATGCCAGTTTTCTTTCTCCTGATAACGACGTCCTCTTGAGTAGTCCCCGCCCGGAGATCCGAATGGGGGACTGTTTTATCTCCGGAATATTTTACCCAAGAGGACGCCATCATCATTTAACCATACAGTAAAGCTTCATGCTGTCGGGAAAAATTACGGCTGTAGTTTCTCCCCTTGCTTTCAGCCGTTCGAAGTACCACAACAGCAAGGCCGTTTTGGTTAGTGTTACAAGGTCATATTAGTCAATCATCCAGACTGTTGCCCCTGCAACTACTGAAAAGGCTGCTGCCCCTCTTCAGGAACCACACGTTTGTCTGGCCTCTCAACAGATACCCCTCCGTTGTGGTTGCTCCTACGGTACGGCTATCTGTATCGTTGAGGCACGCAAGCCTCCCCACCAACGGCCAGGTCCATGGTTCATGGGGGGAGCATGTAAATGTGAAAAGATATAATCTGAACAAGGATACACACATGTATTCAATTAGGACAGGAAAACTGAACAGACCATTATGCTGCGTACACATTACAGCAACAACTCACAATGTTCTTGAATTATCCACAGACCACAAAGGCATTAGTCGGCCACAAGTGTGAAGTAAATCAATTTACGAATGTGATATGCCTCTAGCAACATGGGTTAACTGAAGCATAAAATAGGTAGTATAAAAACACCCCGGCGCAGTGGGTAACTCCAGCTAGCGTGTCGTCTACATGCTGAAGCTACGTTCACACTGAGGGATTTGTTGCGGAGATTTGTGCCCGGCACAAGCCACGGAAAAAAGTATATGGCGATCTAGATTAGAGACTTAGTGCCGGGCAGAAGCAGCCAACGTAGGCGTTCTCACTGGTGACGTGTAGTCAGAGGAGAGCGGTATGCTGACCTTATGCCCCACCATATACGCATCGAGTGTTGCCTATGGGTGAGGATGACACGGCGGCCGGTCGGTTCCTTTGGGCCTTAATGACCAGTTCGGGCAGAGTTTCTTTTTTATCATCCCTGGAAGTTTTGAACGTGATCAGGGAATCACTCTGAGTACATTGGTATGGATCTCGTAGGACACCAAGGTTTTTGTCACTGTACAGCTAGCTGTCACTGTAGTTGCGACAAAAATAGGAAATGCGTCTTTGCCGAAGTGGTCCCAGCATTACGTTGTTCCGGCCACGAGTAGTAGCACGTCGAACCCAGGTTCATCACAGCCAGCTTGTTGGCGCGTATAACTGTCGGGCCTGGGGCCAGCCGTACCTGGTGGAGGGCACTGACCGCCAATTCTGCGCGGCGCCATCGTGATTGCAATACGCCGCCTCCGCCTCGACCGCCGCCGCAGTAATTGCTTGCTTTATGAGCTGTACGGCCGGACGGGCTGCGGAATTAGCGGGTGCCCCGCGCTTGTGTGTGTAGGTGCTCGTACGTGGGCGTATGTAGTGTGAAGCGGGGCGGGGCGAGGGCAGCTTGTTTGCGCTGCGGCGCCGCTACAATAGCATTCACTCTGTGCAGGCGCCGCCGCCGCCGCCGCCGAATACCTCGGCTGCGTGTAGCATCGCGACGCCTCGTGGCAGTCGCTCCGCTGTTTCGCCGTGTCGTGCTAACCGCGGCCTGTGTGTCAGAGAGCGCGCTGTTAGCTCACCTACTCACGCTTCGTTAGTCAGCTATAGCGCTGTTAATTAATTTGCCGCATCTAGCTGCGCTGCCGGCGGTACAATTACGACGACTTTTACACGAGCTGGCACCAGCTGTAGCAGTTCCATTGCTCGCAAACAGGACTGCGTGTTATTACACAAATGTACTTTCCAGTGGTTTTCAGAGCTATTGAAAGGGGTCTCGTTCATTTTCACTACTATCATCATCTCGCACAACAAAACAGAATGTTTGTACACTATCCAATCAAAAGTATCCGGACACTGGTATGTAATACGCAATTGAGTATCAGACGTCACTACATGCAAGATGGTGCTGAGTAAAATACAGGTAAGCTACAGGGGAAGATAGATTACATACAATGTGTACAAGAACCAAGAAAGAATAATAAGACTAGAAGACCAAGAAGTGCTGCCGTTAAAAGTCGTGTAAAACAGCGATTTTGTCCAGAATGAGATTTTCGCTCTGCAACGGACTGTGCGCTGATATGAAACTTTCTGGCAGATTAAAACTGTGTGCTGGACTGAGACTCGAACTCGGGACCTCTGCCTTTCGCGAGCAAGTGCTCTACCAACTGAGCTATCCAAGCACGACAACGCCCCGTCCTCACAGCTTTACTTCTGCCAGTACCTCGTCTCCTACCTTCCAAACTTTCCTGCGAACCTTCTGTAAAGTTTGGAAGGTAGGAGACGAGGTACTGGAAGAAGTAAAGCTGTGAGGACGGGGCGTGTGTCGTGCTGGGGTAGCTCAGTTGGTAGAAACCTGTTGGTAGAAAACCTGTATTCAACCACGACAACTAAGCGGAATGTAAAAGTAAACAGGTTTGGCGGCAGCTTCTCTAAATAATAGTATATACTTAGCATATAATACACGTTTTGTGCCCTTATAACATGTACTCAGTGTCTCTGAAACAATACGTGCTGCACGACGGAAATTACTTTCTGCTGAGGCACTTCATTTACATCTCAATGGTACACGACTACTAGAGAACATTGCTCTTTACGGCAGTCAATCTACTTGTAAATTGACATCATGATATCGCAGATATTAAGCAACACGTTACTAGGGATGAGTAAGGCCTTAAGGTTTGCAACTAAACATGCTACTCCTAGCTACTACTGAATATGAAGTTTATTATTAACTTGTCTTCATAACCATGTGTGCGGCGTTCGACTCTCAGTCAGCATAGACGTTTTCGTCACCTTATTTCTAGTTAAACGTGTGCACATCTCGCTGATGGTGGACCGATATTGGACATTTCTCGTCTGTTCCTCGTTAGACAACGACGGCGATGGGCACCGGGTTCGAATCCTGGTCAGGCAATACAACTTCAGTCGTCATTTAAGGTTCCAACCCCACTACTGGTGACAAACTGTGATATCTACATTCTAATTTTACGTACTTATTCAACAGTCCGATTAGGTGCTGGGTTCGCATCATTGTCCCCAGCATTACATGATGGCATTTCAATTTTAAACATGTTCATCCTTTATTCCTTGACAATGCAACACTATACAACGTTTTTCAAGGTTAATTACCAAGAAGGTAATTGTCATGTTAGGGTTCCTGCTTTCGTACAAACATTATCGTCATTTACGTTCAGTGATGACTGGGTGTTGTGTGATGTCCTTAGGTTAGTTAGGTTTAAGTAGTTCTAAGTTCTAGGGGACTGATGACCATAGATGTTAAGTCCCATAGTGCTCAGAGCCATTTGAACCATTTACGTTGAAGTTGAGAATTGATAACTGATACTGGTGCAAACGTCAATATTTGACGTCTGCTTCTGCCTAGTGATCGAGTCTCGATAAGGCACAAAGCTTTCCTTGGTTAACAATGGCTTTACGTTCTGGGTTTGCATCCAGATCCAGAAGGAAGGCGTTGGTCATGTCATTTAAAGTACAACTTCGTGTACAAGTAACTGTTGATGAGTAATGTGAACAATGATATTACTTGTGATTCGCTGCTAATGTTGGGATTTCCGAAGATTGGTTGCCGCCGTTTATCACGTTTTCTTTTAACTGCTTAGTATTACATAAAGTTGATGCGAGACCACTCCCTGTTGAACGTTGAACGACGTTCAGCATGTGTTGGATAAACCTTTTAGACAGCAGTGAACTTGTTCCCAATTGCCATACAACTTTATAAATCCATATACTGTTTCAATTATTAAATGCGCGTAAGGATTACTGAACGATTTATGTGACAAAACTAGTTGTCCCATAACATTTGATATGTCTCTTATTGTAATTAAGTTTAGTTTGCATACGTTAAGGAGTGTCTGATCTCTTCTGTACTATCGTGGTGTTACTTTACAACTGGACTGACTGTCATAAAGAGTGGTGTTCTCTAGTAGTCTCTAGCTGTACCCATTGCGTATCTTACAACGACTGTACTGTGGAGGGTTGCGACTATGTGCAACACAGATACGCTATGTTGGTTGCATACATTCAGGTGCAGCCTACACGTTGGAATTCAGGGGTGACCCACTTTTTTTGCTGTCGAGTGTACATTCCTTGCCAAGAGAAGTCTACTAGTGTCAAACGTAAGCCTTAAATCAACGAAGAAATTTCAGAGAATGTACGTTTGGAACACAGTATTGTATGGTAGTGGAACACGGACCGTAGGAAAACCGGAACAGGAAAGCATTTGAGATGTAGTGCTGCAGAAGAATGCTGAAAATTAGGTGGACTCACAAGGTGGACTGACAAGGTAAGGAATGAAGAGTTCCTCTGGAGAGTCGGTCAGGAAAGGAATATGTACAAAACACTGACAAAAAGAAGGGACAGCTTGGTAGGACATCTGTTAAGACATCAGCAAGTAACTTTCATGGTACTACTGAACGCTGTAGAGGGTAAAAACTGTAAAGGAAGACAGAGATTGCAATACATCCGGCAAATAATTGAGGACGTAGGTTGCATTTGTTGTGGTTGCGATGAAAAAAAAAGGCGGACTCGGTAGTTCAAGGGCGTGCTGAAAAGTGATGCCTTCGGTTTTTTGTGTCAAAACTATGAAAGATTTTTATAATAAAACGAACGCTATTAACATTCTACATCATTATTCTTCATGTCGACATATATATTTAGAAACATAGTCACGCCGGTGACGAATGCATTTCTCCCAACGAGCGACCAGTTTGTTAATAACTTTACTGTAGAATGTTTGCTGACGGAGCCACAATCTCACTATTGCTTACCCTCCTTACTCACTACCAAAGTGAAGTCCTTCAAGGTGTCATTTAAGTTCTGAAAATAAATGAAAATCGGATGAGATCAAGTCGGGATTGTACGGAGGATGATCAATGATGGTGCACACAAGGAGGCGGATTATTGCAGGTGTCACAGTGCTCGTGTATGATCTGGTATTGTCATATTGAAGTATAGGGTGCTCCATGTGTGATAAAGTCTTCGAATTCCAAACTCAATTATCGCACGCTGTTTCTCACTCACCGACATAAGCTACACACCATCGTGTTACTCACTACAGTTCGGAGTTCTCACGCGGCGCAGGGCTGCAAATATGTAGACACAAAAAAATGTAGAATATTAGTAACGCCCTTCTTGTTTAGAAAGATTTAAAAGTTTTAGCATAAAAAGATTGGAGGAATTTCTTTTCAGCACGCTCTCGTGCTTTGCGATTGTTGTCAGAGCTACTGAAATCAGCCTAGTCCATTTATAACACCTCTCATCATCTCAGGCATTTAAACAGTATTATTGTGCGGAATCCGATCAAAAGTGCCCGTACATCGCTTCGTAATGCGCAACTGACCATTAGATGTCAACTGATGGATATGAGCGTTTGGCGTCATTTGCCGGGAGGCCCCTTACGGGGCAGGTCCGGCCGCCTAGGTGCAGGTCTTATTACATTCGACGCCACATTGGGTGACCTGAGCGCCGGATGGGGATGAAATGATGATGAAGACAACACAACACCCAGTTACTGAGCGGAGAAAATCCCGGACCCAGCCGAGAATCGAACCGGACTCATGGGACGGCAATCCGTCACACGGACCACTCAGCTATCGGCGTGTCAAGTGATGCGGACCACCTAGTATGAAACGATGCGGAGAGTATTCTTGTTGTCATTAGAGAAGCATTAAAGGTAGAATGAATCGGGCGGCAGAACTCAGTGACGTCGAAAGTGGTTTAGTAATTGTTACCAGAGTAGCGAATCCATCCACTTTTCAGACTTTCTAAAGATTCCCAATCGGTTGTTCTGATTGTGAAGTGGGCAAGAGAAGGAACTACCAGAGATAAACGAAGGCCAGGTGATCCTCTTCTCATGACGAAGAGTGACCGTCGAGCATAGAGGAGGGTGGTTGAAAGAAAATTGACTGAAGTCAGCGGAAGGAATCATTCGTGAGTTTCAAACCACTACCAGCAGTCCAGTTAGCAAAAAAAAAAAAAAAAAAAAAAAAAAAAAAAAAAAAAAAAAAAAAAAAAAAAAAAACCTGTTCCTTACCTTTTTTTACTGTCACTGGATCGCCATCTGACTGCTACATCAAACTGCGACATGAATATACTTACTCTGTTTTACTGTACTCTGTTAGCTGCTGGTGGGCTTCATAATAAGTGGCTGTATTTATTACCAAAGCTGACGTTATTCTTTAATAGCAAAGCTGACGTTGTTATTTAATTAATTTGACTGAAAATACGTAATTCATAGTTAATCTTTTTCTTGACAACCATAAAATTTTGCAAAGTTTTACGTTGATGGTTTTTGGGATGGATTATAATTAGAAATGCAATATTGCTGGCAAAAGTTAATTATATTCTGAATGAAATGATTTTACAAACGTTCAAATGGGACTTACTTTTTACAATAATCTTAAACTAGCATTGCGCAAACATACCTTCAGTAGTGTTCACTTTCTCAAAAAAATTAATTCAATAATATTAGTTCCTCTTATGATAATAGTTAGCTGATGTCTCTGTACATTCGCTTAAAAACTCTTGTAAATCATAGCTAGTGGCTGCCCAGCACACCGCTCCTCTCAATCTCTCGCTTCAGACCTGCTACCGACTCGCTTCACTTCTCGCTTACAACAGACTTCGAACGCTAAATTGCCGTTTCTCCTGCCAACAATGCTTTCTGGTGCAGACAATCCCTGCTGCCATTACAAAATGTATCAATGCGCGGTCTTTCCCGCTCTTTTCTTAAAATGTATCCATACGCGGTCTCTCCCGCCCTTTTTAAAATTATATCAATTTGCGGTCTCTCTTGTCAACAATACTTTGGTGCAGACATTCCCTGCTACCACAATTATTTCCAACATGACAAATATTAATTATTCCTACTTAATCCTATTAATAAAATATAAACATCTTTCATAAATTGTGATTTGACAATAAACAATAGAAATATACACGTCTTACAACAGTGCACCCTGTCATAAAGTGGCGTTTGTGAAGTAATGGTTTGTAGACAACAGCATTTCTGAAATGGACTGTCTTTCCCAGAGTCCCGACGTGAACTCAGTGGAACATCTTTGGAATAAGGTAGATCTCAGACTCCAGTGTCTGGTATCATTGCCTTTTCTGACTTCTGTTCTTGTGGTAGAATGAGCTGCCAGTCATCCATAAACATCCAGACACATGACAGAAAGTGCTTCGAGCAATGTTCATAAAGGCGAAGACCACACACACTCCCCGTATTGATGTCCACTAATAGGTGTCTGGACCCTTTTGGTCAGTTAGTGTATTGACGCTAAATGGATTTCCCCCTCGTTAAACTTTGTCGCGAATATATCGTTGGTGACTCGGGCGCACTAACGTCTCTGAGACGGCAGTAATCCTAGTATTCTTTGGCTTCGTCTGTACCAGTAAGTGATGTGCTTCGTCATTCGCCTTGTGGGGGATGGTGGGGTTCACATCGACCGACATGCAGAGCTGCATGAAGTCCTATGGAGTTGCATGTGTCGCACACAAAGCTGATTTACTTCGATCGTACTTTCACGGCCAGAATTCACGTTCTTAGTAGTTTTAGGTATTGGGCCATTGTTGTTGTTGTGGTCTTCAGTCCTGAGACTGGTTTGATGCAGCTCTCCATGCTACTCTATCCTGTGCAAACGTCTTCATCTCCCAGTACTTACTGCAACCTACATCCTTCTGAATCTGCTTAGTGTATTCATCTCTTGGTCTCCCTCTACGATTTTTAGTCAAGTTGTGCCACAAACTTCTCTTCTCCCCAATCCTATTCAATACCTCCTCATTAGTTACGTGATCTACCCACCTTATCTACAGCATTCTTCTGTAGCACCACATTTCGAAAGCTTGTATTCTCTTCTTGTCCAAACTGGTTATCGTCCATGTTTCACTACCATACATGGCTACACTCCATACAAATACTTTCAGAAACAACTTCCTGACATTTAAATCTATACTCGATGTTAACAAATTTCTCTTCTTCAGAAACGATTTCCTTGCCATTGCCAGTCTACATTTTATATCCTCTCTACTTCGACCATCATCATTTTACTCCCTAAATAGCAAAACTCCTTTACTACTTTAAGTGTCTCATTTCCTAACCTAATCCCCTCAGTATCACCCGATTTAATTTGACTACATTCCATTATCCTCGTTTTGCTTTTGTTGATGTTCATCTTATATCATCCTTTCAAGACACTGTCCATTCCGTTCAACAGCTCTTCCAAGTCCTTTGCTGTCTCTGACAGAATTACAATGTCATCGGCGAACCTTAAAGTTTTTATTTCTTCTCCATGGATTTTAATACCTATTCCAAACTTTTCTTTTGTTTCCTTTACTGCTTGCTCAATATACAGATTGAATAACATCGGGGAGAGGCTACAACGCTGTCTCACTCCCTCCCCAACCAGTGCTTCCCTTTCATGCCCCTCGACTCTTATAACTGCCATCTGGTTTCTGTACAAATTGTAAATAGCCTTTCGCTCCCTGTATTTTACCCCTGCCACCTTCAGAATTCGAAAGAGAGTATTCCAGTTAACGTTGTCAAAAGCTTTCTCTAAGTCAACAAATGCTAGAAACGTAGGTTTGCCTTTTCTTAATCTTTCTTCTAAGATAAGTCGTAAGGTTAGTATTGCCTCACGTGTTCCAGCATTTCTACGGAATCCAAACTGATCATCCCCGAGGTCCGCTTCTACCAGTTTTTCCATTCGTCTGTAAAGAATTCGCGTTAGTATTTTGCAGCTATGACTTATTAAACTGATAGTTCTGTAATTTTCACATCTGTCAACACCTGCTTTCTTTGGGATTGGAATTATTATATTCCTCCTTAAGTCTGTGGGTTTTTCGCCTGTCTCATACATCTTGCTCACCAGATGGTAGAGTTTTGTCATGACTGGCTCTCCCAAGGCCATCAGTAGTTCTAATGGAATGTTGTCTACTCCCGGGGCCTTGTTTCGACTCAGGTCTTTCAGTGCTCTGTCAAATTCTTCACGCAGTATCTTATCTCCCATTTCATCTTCATCTACATCCTCTTCCATTTTCATAATATTGTCCTCAAGTACATCGCCCTTGTATAAACCCTCTATATACTCCTTCCACCTTTCTGCCTTCCTTTCTTTGCTTAGAACTGGGTTGCCATCTGAGCTCTTGATATTCATACAAGTGGCTCTCTTCTCCCCAAAGGCCTCTTTAATTTTCCTGTAGGCAGTATCTATCTTACCCCTAGTGAGACAAGCCTCTACATCCTTACATTTGTACTCTAGCCATCCCTGCTTAGCCATTTTGCACTTCCTGTCAATCTCATTTTTGAGACGATTGTATTCCTTTTTGCCTGATTCATCTACTGCATTTTTATATTTTCTTCTTTCATCAATTAAATTCAATATTTCTTCTGTTACCCAAGGATTTCTATTAGCCCTCGACTTATTACCTACTTGATCCTCTGCTGCCTTCACTACTTCATCCCTCAGAGCTACCCATTCTTCTTCTACTGTATTTCTTTCCCCCATTCCTGTCAATTGTTCCCTTATGCTCTCCCTGAAACTCTCTACAACCTCTGGTTCTTTCAGTTTATCCAAGTCCCATCTCCTTAAATTTCCGCCTTTTTGCAGTTTCTTCAGTTTCAATCTGCAGTTCATAACCAATAGATTGTGGTCAGAATCCACATCTGCCCCTTGAAATGTCTACAATTTAATACCTGGTTCCTAAATCTCTGTCTTACCATGATGTAATCTATTTGATACCTTTTAGTATCTCCAGGATTCTTCCAGGTATACAACCTTCTTTCATGATTCTTGAACCAAGTGTTAGCTATGATTAAGTTATGCTCTTTGCAAAATTCTACAAGGTGGCTTCCTCTTTCATTTCTTCCCCCCAATCCGTATTCACCTACTATGTTTCCTTCTCTCCCTTTTCCTACTGACGAATTCCAGTCACCCATGACTATTAAATTTTCGTCTCCCTTCACTACCTGAATAATTTCTTTTATCTCGTCATACATTTCATCAATTTCTTCATTATCTGCAGAGCTAGTTGGCATATAAACTTGTACTACTGTAGTAGGCATGGGCTTTGTGTCTATCTTGGCCACAATAATGCGTTCACTATGCTGTTTGTAGTAGCTAACCCGCACTCCTATTTTTCATTCATTATTAAACCTGCTCCTGCATTACCCTTATTTGATTTTGTATTTATAACCCTGTAATCACCTGACCTTGTTCCTCCTGCCACCGAACTTCACTAATTCCCACTATATCTAACTTTAACCTATCCATTTCCCTTTTTAAATATTCTAACCTACCTGCCCGATTAAGGTATCTGACATTCCACGCTCCGATCCGTAGAATGCCAGTTTTCTTTCTCCTGATAACGACCATGGCCATTGGGCCATTAGACCATGGCATAGGACATGTTTCTGTGACCACCATTTCGCCTGCTAATGTTGGAGGCATCCTCATAAGTTATAAAAGCTTCGTAGTTTTATTTTCAAACTCAAACAAGCTCAACAAACTGGACTTCAGAAAGTAAGTAACATTGTTGTGGTAGGCCATGCAACTTCTGTGCCAATCTCAGTTCCTCGATGATACAAATCCACTCCTTGGTCACGAGTCATTCGAGAATCGCTCTGTGGACATTCTCATCATCGGAGAATCCTTCTACCCCTAGGTGTTTTTCAGCTTGCCGTAAAGATGGGTGCAGGACGTGGACAGTATGGCTGGTCAGCATCACGCACGTCTGCGCGGCCTTTGCCAAATTGTTTTGCGTGCGACATAGCATTTGGACACACACCACCAGCATTTCATGCTCAATCTGGTGCAGTTTACACACTTCAGGAATCGTACCGCCCTGCGCACTTTAACTGAGGAGCACATTTCCAATTGCCACACCATTTCTAATGCACACCTTGATGCACTTGCTATCTGTAATGCATCAGAACTGTGTCTGCAGGAAACCCAAGCCATGGAATCTCTTCTGACAATGTGCCTCTTGTTGCAGAGTTGTTTTAGCGTGGAAGGAATGTGTACCTTACTTGCTAAAGCCCCTACGTATGTTAACCTAGCAACGATTGGGTCATGCGTCACATAACCGACCGTTGCCTAAATAACGGAGTCGTGCAAATGTTTTTTTTTTTTTTTTTTTTTTTTTTTTTTTTTTTTTTTTTTTTTTTTTTTTTAAACCACTAAGGGCCACAACTTATCGTACCTCACTATTTCAACTTTTATGTTTAAGCTGATTATTTTTTTCCTAATTGGCCATAAGAGGAACTAACATTTCTTTAGTTGAATCTTCTTCCTAAAATTTGATAAATCGTACAATGAGGCGTTAGGTGTATGTTAACTCGGGAATGGTCATGGCCGCACAGAGCAGTAGAGGGAGCAAAGGATATGCATCTACGATTTCATAGATTAAGGTCAGTCTTATGTATTTATTAATTCAAGCTGAGGCAATAATGGCGTTTCAGGCCTTTTGTGCAGTTATATGTTTACAGGCACCAAATTTTTCACCTATTAACTTTATATGTTCCAGCCAAGCGGACTGTATACTTCACTCACAGAAAACATACGAGCATTTAGAGTACTGTTTAAACATCGAGAGTTCGTAATGTTACCAGGTCAACAACAGGAACTGGAACTGACCATCAACGTAGGACGTACAGCACCACAAACATTGCAGTCACAATATTCACGTGCATCACACGTCAACACCATAGCAAATAATGTTCTATAACACTGTAAATAATGTTTTCTTCTTTTGCAACAATGATGCATGTTTGGCGTAAGGATCCTTGTTAATCTACCGTTATTTATAATTATAATTTAGCCGGCCGAAGTTACCGCGCGGTTCTGGCGCTGCTGTCTGGAACCGCGAGACCGCTACGGTCGCAGGTTCGAATCCTGCCTCGGGCATGGATGTGTGTGATGTCCTTAGGTTAGTTAGGTTTAACTAGTTCTAAGTTCTAGGGGACTAATGACCTCAGCAGTTGAGTCCCATAGTGCTCAGAGCCATTTGAACCATTTTTTTATAATTTAGTTTTGAATTGGTCATCGTAACACAAAAATGCAAATCCATGTTTATGTTGAGGATGTTTCAAAAGAATATGCGTATTACAAAATGTTATGATGTCCAAACTGTCGATCGCTGCGCCACGGCTAGGTTATTTGAGGAACGAATACATTCTTCAGTTTGTATTAATGGCTGATGTCCGTTGTCTGCTGTTTGCTTGGTTACCTTCGAATGTTGTAATATGGCTATTCCGCAGCAGAAATCATTTTGTGTTCTCGAGTTTGCGAAGTGTAATTGCATAATTAAAATACAAAGACATGACAGGACGAGGTACCAAACTAGTCCTCGGAACTGATGGAAGGTACACAAAGATGTTATCGACAGTTTGTAGACACAAGATATATAGGCAAAGGAAATACTCCTGGTCGCCCTTGTGTTTCGAACGGAAACGACGGAGAATTCAGACCGCATCCCAACGTAGTACTACCAAGTCAAATCGCCGTGCCAGTCGTGTGTTACAACTGCCCACAACAACAGCTAGATGTGTTTTGAGACATCGGTTGATTATGAACAGTTGCAGAAGCGGACCACCACAACATCATTGGCGACGGACATACTTACCTGAAAATGGGAGCAATTCGACCATTGATGTAATATTGTTCTTGTCGCATGTGGAGGACATATTGAACACGCGAAATCTTTACAGACGAATGGAAAAACTGGTAGAAACCGACATCGGGGAAGATCAGTTTGGATTCCGTAGAAATATGGGAACACGTGAGGTAATACTGACCCTACGACTTATTTTAGAAGCTAGATTAAGAAAAGGCAAACCTACGTTTCTAGCATTTGTAGACTTAGAGAAAGCTTTTGACAATGTTGACTGGAATACTCTCTTTCAAATTCTAAAGGTGGCAGGGGTAAAATACAGGGAGCGAAAGGCTATTTACAATTTGTACAGAATCCAGATGGCAGTTATGAGTCGAGGGGCATGAAAGGGAAGCAGTGTGGTTGGGAAGGGAGTGAGACAGGGTTGTAGCCTCTCCCCGATGTTATTCAATCTGTATATTGAGCAAGTAGTAAAGGTAACAAAAGAAACATTTGGAGTTGGAATTAAAATCCATGGAGAAGAAATAAAAACTTTGAGGTTCGCCGATGACATTGTAATTCTGTCAGAGATAGCAAAGGACTTGGAAGAGCAGTTGAACGGAATAGACAGTGTCTTGAAAGGATGATATAAGATGAACATCAACAAAAGCAAAACCAGGATAATGGAATGTAGTCGAATTAAGTCGGGTGATGCTGAGCGAATTAGATTAGGAAATGAGACACTTAAAGCAGTAAAGGAGTTTTGCTATTTGGAGAGCAAAATAACTGATGATGGTCGAAGTAGAGAGGATATAAAATGTAGACTGGCAATGGCAAGAAAAGCGTTTCTGAAGAAGAGAAATTTATTAACATCGAGTATAGATTTAAGTGTCAGGAAGTCGTTTCTGAAAGTATTTCTATGAATGTAGCCACGTATGGAAGTGAAACATGTACGATAAATAGTTTTGACAAGAAGAGAATAGAAGCTTTCGAAATGTGGTGCTACAGAAGAATGCTGAAGATTAGATGGATAGATCACATAACTAATGAGGAGGTACTGAACAGAATTGGGGAGAAGAGGAGTTTGTGGCACAACTTGACTAGAAGAAGGGATCGGTTGGTAGGACATGTTCTGAGGCATCAAGGGATCACCAATTAGGTACTAGAGGGCAGAGTGGAGGGTAAAAATCGTAAAGGGAGACCAAGAGATGAACACACTAAGCAGATTCAGAAGGATGCAGGCTGCAGTACGTACTGGGAGTTGATGAAGCTTGTACAGGATTAAGTAGCATGGAGACCTGCATCAAACCAGTCTCAGGACTGAAGACCACAACAACAACAACAATCTAAATTTGAGACATTCGTAAATCTGCCACCCAAATTTCGTAGTTGAATGTCATACATTTTAATACACTGAAGCGCGAAAGAAACTGTTATTAACATCTGTATTCAAATACAGAGATATGTAAACAGGCAGAATACGCCTATATAAAGCGACAAGTGTCTGGCGCAGTTGTTAGATCGGTTACTACTGCTACAACGGCGGCTTAACAAGAGTTAATTGAGTCTGAACGTGGTGCTATAGTCGGCGCACGAGCGATAGGACACAGCATCTCCGAGATAGCAATGAAGTGGGGATTTTCCAGTACGACCATTTCACTAGTGTACTGTGATTACCAGGAATCCGATACAACATCAAATTACCGATATCGCTGCGGGTGGAAAAAGGTCCTGCAAGAAAGGGACTAACAGCGACTGAAGAGAATCGTTCAGCGTGACGGAAGTGCAATCCTTCCGCAAACTGCTGAAGATTTTAATGCTAGGTCGTCAAGAAGTGTCAGCGGTCGAGCCATTCAGCGAGACGTCATTTACATGTGCTTTCGGAACCGAAGGCCTGCTCGTGTATCCTTGATGACTGCACGTCACAAAGCTTTACGCCTCGCCTGAGCTCGTTAACACCTACAGTGGACTGTTGATGACTGGAAACGTGTGGCCTTGTTGGAAGTGTCTCGTTTCAAATTGTATCGAGCGGATGGGCGTTATAAAATAAATAAAATAAATTAAATTAAATAAAATATTAATTATTTTATCTGTATGATTGTCTCTCCTATGAGTCGTCAGGTTTTAATTATTCGGTATCAGACGCTTGACAATGGCTTTTTCGTAAAGGCAATGTTACTCGTAGTTGACCGTGAAATAAAACTGAAATAATCGGACTTCGTAATTAAATCGTTTCCAAAGACTGCTGCGGTAGGTGCGGACTCATAAACTAAATCTCAATATTACAATAATTTGCCAGCCATGCCAAAACGTCGTACAGAGGTGATTGTCTACTAAACAAAAAAATTACACAGTTAGTTAAATCAGATATATTCAATGAATAAGCCTACAGTTCACAATCCTACTTACTTTTATAAATATAAATTCTTTTCAGAATCGAGTGCCTAGTATGGTTGCAACTCGCAGTAATTTTCTATAACATGAAATATGGCGGTGTGCCAGACAATAAACTAAAATACGTGCTTCTCGCACCACTTCAACCAGAGCTCTCTTTTCTTAATCAAACATACGAGTAACGTAATTGTGCTTTTGTTTTATCAGCGACACAGCGCTGCAGTTGTGTGCCATAGGCTTTATTTATTTGTCACTGATTATTTATTTAATTAATATCTCGCGTTTCCGAGGAAACTCACGCTCGGCATGCAAATGTGCCTTTATATTGCCCCCTGAATTGCGAGGCGAAAGGACACACCTGCAGGCGAGCAATTCACCTAAAGGCACAAGAAAATCTAAGTTATCTACAACTATTTACATGACCTACATTATACACATTATATACAACTTTGAATGACGCGGGTGCGCCGTAAAAGTTCTTATGTTGGCAGATAGAGTGCGCGCATGCGCAGAAGCGTCTGTGTGACTGCCGTTATGTCGTACAGTTAGATCACGCGGCACAGTATTGCAGTTCATATTGTTCGTGTGTGTGCGTTTCTCAGTCGTTGCACAAAGAAAATTTTCAACCAAGATTACATATGAAGACTACATTCTATGACAGGTAACTTAGTTTTAAATTTACAATATTCGTTATAACACAATACAACTTAGATTGTTGAATGTTCTTAGTTACATAGTATTGTTTTGAAATACTTCAAAGAAAAATGTCCGTATTTTTCAGGTGCGTTGACCTATACACATCGTGTCGTTATTACAGTTCATATTCATCTGCTGCACAATAATTTTTTACAGGTTAGTATCGTCGTGGTAAAGTTTTTTGATCACAGTAACATCGTTGTATAACAACGTGATTAATACATAAGCGTGTCCATTTCCTATTTCCATTATAGTCGTTGTGATGCAGTTCGTAGTGAGTAAAAGCATTGCTTATTACAGATCAGACGTGACCCGTCGAGTAATTGGTCCACGTGCAGTTCGTTTTTTACATTCCGTGGAAGCTTGGTTGCAGAACCTCGGACGGCACATAGCTGGCGTCGATCCTTGGACAGTCCAGGTAAGCGTGTCCGTCACATTTCGAGAACATTTCATTCCCTGAAGTTCCAACCAAAATTCTTCCACCCGTCATGTTGATTTCTGGTCAGGCACTTTGTGTCCGTTTAATCCAGTTAACATCTTGAAGTTAGGTACTGTAGTAATGTCACTAGACGATGCACGAATTATGCACTTCACATTTTCAGTTTTTTGCTGAATATAGCTCACCTAAATGTTCATAGTTATTAATCGAGGAAATCGTTCATCGCGTTTACATAGGTACGATGCATAATGAATGGCATTAACCGTTTCCTTCACATAGGTTTCTGCGTAGTTGCAGAGTTAGTAATGTTCGTTAATGTTCGTGAACAGAGGTTCACTATGCAATGTCTTTTTGGCACTCGTTTTGTTCAAATTTTTACATGATGCATCAGTTAAAAAAATAAGTAATTATACATACACACGTCACATATTTTCTTAGCATAAACATAATACAGTTGCACATAAACATGTTTACATCATCATTACATAGCTATAGGTTATTACATTGTGTCACATTTGATTACATGAATTGCAGATATTTACATCCTCTTTAGCGGTTTTGCTGGGATATTATCGATGTTTTTTGTGATGTCATCTGAAATTAAGATAGGTTAGACACAACATTCATTACATCAGTAGGCAAGACCAGGCGTTTTCGCTACTCAATAAATATTCAAAATTGTAAGAGAGAGAAAATGTTCGATTCCTCGGTTTTTTTTTTTTTTTTTTTTTTGCGAGTGTGTAGAGTGTCTGTGTGGCCTTGACTACTGGTAGATGCTTTTCGTGTTGAGAGATGTGCGTCTAATCTATTTCTCAAAGTAAAAGATCGCTTCACAGATGACGTCTGTCGGTTCGTCAGGTGTCATACCAAGTCAGTGGTACCTACAATAACAAATGTTCCGTGAAAAATTAATATATCATTCACTGCTACGTAATCATAAATTTTACTTTAATATTCAGTCTCCTCGGTGGAGCCGCGGCGTTGAAAGAAAAGTTCTTCTGTCTTCAACTGCGACTCTGGAACGCTGAAATGAAAATTTCTATACTACTTATTATCTGTGTTGTAGCAACAGAGTTTTTCGAGTTGCTTAGCAATATTTTGATGGGTATGACTTTGACATTATTCAGCATGAAATGCTCTAAGATCTCGGTGTGCGTATAGCCCAATAATTTTGTTAGTTCTACGATGTTGTAACAGATACGCACCAGGGTGCGGTATGTTAACAATTATATAAGGTCCTTCATATAGCAGACGCCACTTAGCGTTGCGTCGTTTGAGTGCAACAGATTTATGATGAGTACGAAGTAGTACAAGCATTCCTACCTCGAATTTTTGTTTTCTTTTTATTATGTTTCTGTGATGTTTGTTTCGTATTTGTGCGTGATGTGTCAATGTAGTCAATACTTCTTTTATTTTCTGTTCAGGTGTGATTTCCTTGTCTGACAACTTAGGTAATGGTTCTATCCACTGATCGTTCTGTTTGCAATTGAACATGATCTCGTTAGGTGTGTAATTTGTATCGTAAATATTTAAGTTATTGTGTACGTCTTCGAAAAGACTTAGGTAGGACACCCAATTAGTATGTTTTGATGAAATATAGGTCCTCATGAAACGGTTTAATTCTCGGAAAAGTCTCTCGGTCGCGTTACATTGTGGACTAAACCTCGAAATAAATATACTTTTAATGTTATTTTCCTTCAAGAAATTTCTCCATTTGTACCCAGAGTAGTATGCTGCATTATCTGATAGAATTGCTTTAGGTTTTCCCACGTGCGTCAGGTAATCACTTGAGAATCTTCGTATTATAGCACTTGCAGTGGCGGATTTTAAAGCATAAAGTTTAACATGTTTAGAAAATATATCGTAAAAAGCTAAGATATATTTGACGCCTCCAGAGCTTGCTGGATGCGGTCCACTGATGTCAGTACACAGAATTTCCAGGGGTTTACTAGGTAAAATAGAATGTAAATCTGTTTTTGTGGACAAATTCTGAGGTTTTGATTTTTGACATATGACACATGTTTTCAGTTCCCTGTAAATTTTTCTTCTCATATTGCTAAAATAACAGTATGTACTGAGCTTCGCTAAACACTTTTTTGTCCCATAATGACCCCATACTAAGTGTGTGTACCAAATTAAATTACGTTCAGACTCTTTGGGAATGCATACACACCAGTTAGTAGCATTTGGATGTCGGCGGTAAAATAGCACATCATTGTGTAACTTGTAATACTTAGTCAAAGGATGATTGTGTTTTTCTACCAGTAATGTTATTATTTTATACCAGTGAGGATCAGATTTTTGTAATTCAGCCATGTTTCTGCACATATCAATATAATATTGGTGATACTGCTTGTCTTGCATTAAGAGAATCCTGTAGTCATTTATATTTTCTAAGTCACTGTTGGTATCATTCATACCTTGTGGAAGTCTAGACAAAGTGTCTGCAATGGTGTTGTCCTTACCTCTTATGTACTTAATTTCAAAAGAGTAGTTCTGAAGTGTAACTGCCCATCGTGATAGCCTAGGATGTACAAGTTTACAAGTTAACAAAAATGTCAGGGCCTGGTGATCGGTGTAAATTACTGTATGTTTTCCAAATAAATAATAATTGAATTTCTTGAATGCCCATACTATGGAAAGTGTTTCTAACTCAGTAGTGGAGTATGTACGCTCACATTCAGTTAGAGTGCGACTCGCAAACCCAATAATTCTTATCTGTTCCTCCTCTTTATTCTTTACAACTTGAAATAAGCAACAGCCCAAGCCAGTACGTGAAGCGTCACAAGTCATACAAAAATCTAAATTGAAATCTGGATGGCTCAATATGTTAGCATTCACTAAAGCATGTTTAATTGTATTAAAGTCATTCTGGCACTGTTCCGACCAGATCCAAACTTGATTCTTTCTGAGTAGATTTAGCAGATGTTTACTGTTCAAAAGTGGTTGTGGCAAAAAACGTCTGAAAAATGAACATAGCCCAAGGAATGATTTTAACTGCTTTTTAGTTCGAGGGCTAGGAAAGTTTCTGATAGCATCTAATTTACTGGGATCCGGACGTATGCCCTGTGAATTAATGATATGTCCTAAATACTTTATCTCACTGCAACCAAACTTTGATTTTCTAAGATTGGCTGTGACTCCAGCTTGTGCAAATTTTTCTAAAATTCTTTGAAGTGTGTCAACGTGTTCATTCCAAGATTGTGTAGCTATCAGTATATCATCTACATAGTGTGTGACTGTCTCAACTAAATCGTCGCCAAGCACGGTATCCAGGGCTGTAATGAATACCCCAGAGCTGACATTCAGTCCGAAGGGTAGAACACAAAACTGATAGGTTCGCCCCCCCGAACATAAATGCAGTATATTTCCGAGAATTAGGAGTGATACCCACCTGCCAAAACGAATTAGCGAGATCTATTGTGGAAAAATATTTTGCATCTAGAAATTTCTGTAATTGCTCTTCTAAATTTTCAGGTTTTGTGTGAACCGGTAAAATTATTTCATTAATAGCTCGTGCGTCTAACACTAACCTAATGCTTCCATTTGATTTTTTGACAACAAGCAGAGGACTACAGTAAGGTGAGGTGGATGGTTCAATGACCTTCCAGTCTAACATTTGTTTTAATTCTTGCCACACAGCAGGTCGTTGAGATAACGGTACGTTATATGTCTTATGGTAGAAGATCTTGTGAGGCTTAACTTCAATCTTGTACACATACGTGTTGATAACACCTAATCGTTTGGTAAAAACTTGTAAATATTTGGATAACACTTCCTGTAGTTTTATACGTTCATGTACACTGAGAGCTGTAGCTTCACTTATCTTATGATCAAGCAATGTTTTCAAGTCCATTAGCTCTGCGTCAGATGAGCGTGTTTGCATGTCTTGAATGTCTTTGTCAAGTACTAACTGAACCTTGTACCCTGTACTGTGTTTGTCATGCTTTAGAGTTCTCCTGTCCAAATCAATAATAATTACCCTGCTTTTATCATTTAAAATACATTTACCTTTGGAGAAGTCTATAATGCAGTCCTTCTCGCTCATAATATCTATTCCTAATATGCAATTTGTCACAAGGTTTTGTACAACCAGGAATGGCCATTGTACGGTTCCATTACCTATTTTAACGTTTACAAAAACTTGCTTCGTAACCCTACATGACTTATTACCTAGTGCAGTAGTTATTTTACAGTTTTGGGCAGGAAACTCAGGCACAGGTTCCAATTCACACATCTTTTTATAAAAATTAAAAGATAAAACGCTCACAGGTGCACCTGTATCTAGGATAATAGTAGTTGGAATCCCACCTACTACACCAGTAGTGGATGCTAAACAATTTCATTTGTGTTTAAACGACATTGTGTACTGTCTTGTAAAAGTTCATCTGATATATTGTTATTGTGGTTGTATCTTATAAACAAAACAGGTAGTTTTTGTTTAGAATTACTCGGCATATCATTATTCTGTTGTTCAAGTGTGGTGTCAAATAACTGATTAACATTGAAGTCGCCCCCCAAGAATTCTTCAGCCACGACCTGGGGCAAAGTAGTGACTGTTTCTAGTTTGTTGGATTAGCATTTGTACTAGGTACTGACACAGATTGAGGTTGTGCATCAGGTGTCATTTCTATTATATTCACATTCGGATATTGCCTATTATGATCTCCAAACTTTTGCGGTTGTTGTTGCTGTTGCGCATTATAACTTACCTGTCGGTCGTAAGGTATGCTCCAATTTTGACCTGGTGGCTGTTGTGGTAAAGCAGAGTTTGAATGAAAGTACTGATCGTTACGAGTCCAACCTTGATGCTGTCTTGGCTCGTAGTTATTATTATTTCTATTTCTGTTTGTGTTTCTGTTATTACCTTTGTATCCGTTGTTACCGTTGTAGTTATTACCGCGGTGCCTTTTGTATGGATTGCCGCATGAAATGTTATTACTGTTGTAACTATTGTTTGTATTGGAATACGCGTGTTGATTTTGATTTCCGTACTGAGACGGCATGTGAGTTTGCTGTTTTTGTTGTACCGCGTATCCAACTGTGGGCGCGCCAGAATTGTGTTGGCAAGCCTGCATGTTTTGCATACCACTAGTGTAAACATTGTGGCTGCTGTTTTGCCGCGCGAAGCGCTGATCTTCAAGTAACATGACAACCGAATCTAAAGCTGTTAAAAAATAATCTGAATCGTCATCCGGGATATGTAGGAGTTTTTCTTTAATGTTGAAAGGCAATTTGGCCTTCAACGCACGGAGTATATCTCGCGTTGCGACTGGTTCGTCTAAAAAGTGTCCCATGTTCAAGTATTTTTCAAAATATCTGCGTAAGTTACCATTTTTACTGTTAAAAGTTTCAGGTTCTAAAATTTGTCTTCTGAGTCGCTCCTGAACGGATTGCTACCAGAATTTGTTCAGAAAAGCACTCTCAAACTCACTGTACGTGGTACATACGTCAGCTTGACTGTATGCCCAGACAGCTGCATCGCCTTGGATGTAACCGACAATATATGAAATCTTTTTCCGGTCACTCCAAGTGCGTGGAAATGCGTTACTAAAAGATTTGAGAAAAATCACCGGATGAATGGTTCGTTTTTCTGGGATAAAAATCTGAAATTGCCTGTGTTTCATTAAGCTTTCGTCTTCCTTTGCATTATGATATGGATTTGTCCCACTGTAATTACTGCTATGTCCAGCTGGCGAGTAATTACGATAATGTTGCTGTGGTTTACCATGATAATAGCTTGTGTTTGTGTTTCCACATCGTGGTATGTGTTGTAGTCGTGGTGTGTTTTGTTCTTGTGTATTTGTCGTGTGCGGTATGTGTGTGTCATACTCGAATGTATATTGGTTCCTGAACTGTGCATTTTGACTGATATTTTCGTTACATTCAGACTGTGGTCGATCGGTGAATTGTCTCATGGGTGCAGTGACGGATTGTATTGCGTCACTGATCAGCTGTTTGTTATTAGTAATGTATTGCGCTACGGAGTCGTGCACAATTGTTGGTAAATTTTCACGTAAGCATCTATCAAAATGTTTGTCTTTGTTCACTACCCAATCATGAAATTCTTTATTAATATTTTGAAAATGAGCTGTGGCATCAGATTGTAAGATGTCAGTCAGGTGTTGTTCAACATTGTCAAATTTATTCTGTACGTCAGTAATTCGTTTTTCAAGGTTGTCAAGGGAGCAGATTACCTTTGCCTGCGTTACTAAGTAATGATAACGAATGAGTCAGCCTCCCTGCAACACACTAAAAACTCCCACTATTTTGAGAAAGAGGTCACTCAGCACCTAAAACATTAAGACACGCACCACACTCATCTCATTGTCATTTCAGAAAATAAAACGGGGTCAATATACAGTGTATCTGCACACGTGTTCCGCAGATTTCACGCGATGGTGAGTTCCCGCTGTTGATGGCAGCCATGTGTTTCGAGATAATGTCTCACCGTTATCCGCGTAGCGGAACTATTTCGCTGCAACTTTCCACACCGGCGGCTGAAAGTGACCGTAAGCCATAATTACCGACAGAAACTGCCTGTGTATTAGGCCGAAATTACCCGCCGCAGTTGTGACACTGCTGAGTTTGTTATTAGCGTCTGTGAAAGGAACACCCAAGTGAGTTCCCACAATGGATGGAAATGTCACTGTAGCTTTTGTGTAGGAAGAGGAGTATCATAATTGTAGTTATTCTAACTAGATCTAGCTCTAACAGATAATTTCAATTTCTTCTACAGAGGAGTTTCCACATATTCCTTTCCTCTCGATTCTGCGTAGAACATCCTCATTCCTTACCTTATCAGTCCACCTAATTTTCAACATTCGTCTATAGCACCACATCTCAAATGCTTCGATTCTCTTCTGTTCCGGTTTTCCCACAGTCCATGTTTCACTACCATACAATGCTGTACTCCAGACGTACATCCTCAGAAATTTCTTCCTCAAATTAAGGCCAGTATTTGATATTAGTAGACTTCTCTTGGCCAGAAATGCCTTTTTTGCCATAGCGAGTCTGCTTTTCATGTCCTCCTTGCTCCGTCCGTCATTGGTTATTTTACTGCCTAGATAGCAGAATTCTTTAACTTCATTGACTTCGTGACCATCAATCCTGATGTTAAGTTTCTCGCTGTTCTCATTCCTACTACTTCTCATTACCTTCGTCTTTCTGCGATTTACTCTCAAACCATACTGTGTACTCATTAGACTGTTCATTCCGTTCAGTAGATCATTTAAATCTTCTTCACTTTCACTCAGGATAGCAATGTCATCAGCGAATCGTATCATTGATATCCTTTCACCTTGTATTTTAATTCCACTCCTGAACCTTTCTTTTATTTCCATAATTGCTTCCTCAATGTACAGATTGAAGAGTAGGGGCGAAAGGCTACAGCCTTGTCTTACACCCTTCTTAATACGAGCACTTCGTTCTTGATCATCCACTCTTATTATTTACTCTTGGTTGTTGTACATATTGTATATGACCCGTCTCTCCCTATGGCTTACCCCTACTTTTTCCAGAATCTCGAACAGCTTGCACCATTTTATATTGTCGAACGCTTTTTCCAGGTCGACAAATCCTATGAAAGTGCCTTGATTTTTCTTTAGCCTTGCTTCCATTGTTAGCCGTAAAGTCAGAATTGCCTCTCTCGTCCCTTTACTTTTCCTAAAGCCTAACTGATCGTCACCTAGCGCATTCTCAATTTTCTTTTCCAGTCTCCTGTGTATTATTCTTGTAAGCAGCTTCGATGCATGTGCTGTTAAGCTCATTGTGCGATAATTCTCGCACTTGTCAGCTCTTGCCGTCTTCGGAATTGTGTGTATGATGCTTTTCCGAAAGTCAGGTGGTATATCGCCAGACTCATATATTCTACACACCAACGTGAATAGTCGTTTTGTTGCCACTTCCCCCAATGATTTTAGAAATTCTGATGGAATGTGATCTATCCCTTCTGCCTTATTTGACCGTAAGTCCTCCAAAGCTCTTTTAAATTCCGATTCTAATACTGGATTCCCTATCTCTTCTAAATCGACTCCTGTTTCTTCTTCTATCACATCAGACAAATCTTCACCCTCATAGAGGCTTTCAGTGTGTTCTTTCCACCTATCTGCTCTCTCCTCTGCATTTAACAGTGGAATTCCCGTAGCACTCTTAATGTTACCACTGTTGCTTTCAATGTCACCAAAGGTTGTTTTGACTTTCCTGTATGCTGAGTCTGTCCTTCCGACAATCATATCTTTTTCGATGTCTTCACATTTTTCCTGCAGCCATTTCGTCTTAGCTTCCCTGCACTTCCTATTTATTTCATTCCTCAGCGACTTGTATTTCTATATTCCTGATTTTCCCGGAACATGTTTGTACTTCCTCCTTTCATCAACCAACTGAAGTATTTCTTCTGTTAAACATGGTTTCTTCGCAGCTACCTTCTTTGTACCTATGTTTTCCTTCCCAAATTCTGTGATGGCCCTTTTTAGAGATGTCCATTCCTCTTCAACTGTACTGCCTACTGCGCTATTCCTTATTGCTGTATCTATAGCGTTAGAGAACTTCAAACGTATCTCGTCATTCCTTAGTACTTCCGTATCCCACTTCTTTGCGTATTGATTCTTCCTGACTAATGTCTTGAACTTCAGCCTACTCTTCATCACTACTATATTGTGATCTGAGTCTATATCTGCTCCTGGGAACGCCTTACAATCCAGTATCTGATTTCGGAATCTCTGTCTGACCATGATGTAATCTAATTGAAATCTTCCCGTATCTCCGCCCTTTTCCAAGTATACCTCCTCCTGATTCTTGAACAGGGCATTCGCTATTACTAGCTGAAACTTGTTACAGAACTCAATTAGTCTTTCTCCTCTTTCATTCCTTGTCCCAAGCCCATATTCTCCTGGGACCTTTTCTTCTACTCCTTCCCCTACAACTGCATTCCAGTCGCCCATGACTATTAGATTTTCGTCCCCCTTTACGTACTGCATTACCCTTTCAATATCCTCATACACTTTCTCTATCTGTTCATCTTCAGCTTGCGACGTCGGCATGTATACCTGAACTATCGTTGTCGGTGTTGGTCTGCTGTCGATTCTGATTAGAACAACCCGGTCACTGAACTGTTCACAGTAACACACCCTCTGTCCTACCTTCCTATTCATAACGAATCCTACACCTGTTATACCATTTTCTGCTGCTGTTGATATTACCCGATACTCATCTGACCAGAAATCCTTGTCTTCCTTCCACTTCACTTCACTGACCGCTACTATATCTAGATTGAGCCTTTGCATTCCCTTTTCAGATTTTCTAGTTTCCCTACCACGTTCAAGCTTCTGACATTCCACGCCCCGACTCGTAGAACGTTATTCTTTCGTTGATTATTCAATCTTTTTCTCATGGTAACCTCCCCCTTGGCAGTCCCCTCCCGGAGATCCGAATGGGGGACTATTCCGGAATCTTTTGCCAATGGAGAGATCATCATGACACTTCTTCAATTACAGGCCACATGTCCTGTGGATACACGTTACGTGTCTTTAATGCAGTGGTTTCCATTGCCTTCTGCATACTCATGTCGTTGATCATTGCTGATTCTTCCGCCTTTAGGGGCAATTTCCCAACCCTAGGACAAGAGAGTGCCCTGAACCTCTATCCGCTCCTCCGCCCTCTTTGACAAGGCCGTTGGCAGAATGAGGCTGACTTCTTATGCCGGAAGCCTTCGGCCGCCAATGCTGATTACTTATCAAAATTTAGGCAGTGGCGGGGATCGAACCCGTGACCGAAGACGTTTTGATTATGAATCAAAGGCGCTACCCCTAGACCACGGGTAAAACTGTAACTTCAGCAAAAGATGTCTAGAGCAAGGTATGAGCTACAATATGTTGTCATTTATTTCATTTTGCAGACTGTTAGGAGAATCGAGTGCCTCGGTGGGTTTTGGAACCTAAATAGAGTACATAATGTAGAAATACTACGATTTCAGCTGGAAATGTTGGTTCTACAGTTCCAGTGGAGACTGAATGTGAGTTTCTACTGCTTGTCTTCGTGCTTGCCAAACCACGGATCTTTCTTCAGCTGAGAGCGTTTGGAGCATTGTGGGCAGAACCCTACAACCATCTCGGGATTTGGACCATCGAACTCACCAGTTCCACGGAATTTGGCACGGTATCCCACAGTAGGACATCCAGCAACTCTGTAATCAGTGACAAGCGGAATATCAGCTTGCATAAGGGACAGAGGTGAACCAACGCGTTATTTACCTGCTCAATTTGTGAAGTTCATTCTCTTGAATAGAGTATGCAGTTCCTCTGAAAATTAATCTTTTTCTGTCTGTACATGTACATGTACATCAACAGATTTCCTTCGTGTTCGTCCGTTTTTTACCTTATTTTTCTCATAGAGTGTATATTGATTCCCACTTTCAGGGTCTCTTTAATGTTAATTTACATGTTGTACTGAAGGAAAGACCTGCAAAGAGTTTTACCGTTTCTGCTAGGAATCAATATTGCATAACAAGATTATGCTAAATTGTGACCATACTGGCTAGAAGCAGGGTAAATTAAGCACAAATATAATATGGTCATGAAGGGAGGACTAACTGTCTTCTTTGAATAGAATGAAATGAATGTGACGAATACTAATAACTGTCAAAGTTCAGTTTGTCATCCTCTATACAGCCCCGATCTTGCGCCCAGTGATTACCATACGTTCCTGCACTTGAAGAAACACTTGGGCGGTCAGCGTCTTCAAGACGATGACGAAGTCAAAACAGTGGTGATGCAGTGGTTAACAAGTCAGGCGGCATACTTCTATGAGGAGGGTATTCAAAAACTGGTACTACGTGTTGATAAATGCGTCAATATTGACGTAAATTATGTAGAAAAGTAGATTAAGACACAGGCTTTCATGTAAAAATAGAATTATTGAGACATCTTAGCACGACTTTTTTAATTTCAAAACGATACTTACTTAAAAACACGCTTCGTATTTTCAAAGCCAGTAGTATACCAAATGTTATGAAACACACCATCTGCCTTGTCTGCCTATCATTATATAATGATGTCAATACCACCCATTTCACAATTGTGACGTCTAAATGCTATACAAAAAAAAAAAAAAAAAAAAAAAAAGATATTCTTCAAGATACACTTTGTATTGAGCAAAGTCTATGTAAAATACAGCTAGTTTATTGTGTTCGTTTTGGTACCGACGTTAAATGCAGTTTCTTCTTTTGCATTAACGTACGAGAAGATGTCTAACGCCAGAATCATTAATCATAATAAAATGTATATGCGATCAATGGCTATAATTAAAAAGGCAGTAGTGTCCATTATGCTTCTGGAAAGACGACAAAAAGTTCCATACTCAGCGTATCAGAATTGTGCGAAGTTGACCTACTCTTCATAGTAAAGCAAGTGAAGGTCATACGTATCATTCACTACTAGGTTTATTATTTTGGAACCAGTTGCACTGAAGGTGAGGAGTTACTAATTTGTTTCTGAGAGATGACTTCAGCACCAGAATTTCATTATAGATACTTTGAATACTGATATCACGAATTTCCGCTACCTCGTAAAATGTCTTCTGATATTAAGCGTAATAATCCAGTGGCAATCTGAGAATTTATTATGGTATTTTACCCGGAATTTTTAACTAATTCCCACAATGCGGAAAGGCCAGCGAATTGCAGCGTTCCATTCTCATTAACGACAGCTTTTTTCCTTCACTCCGGATTTAACCCGGAATTTCAAACTAATTCAAACAACATGAAAAAGCCAGTGACATGAAACGCCCCATTCTGATTAACGGCAGCTCTCTTCCCTGCACTCCGTATTGAATCTGAATGCCTATCATGTAAAGTACATATAATTTAACATCCAACTTTTAAATTTACATTCTCTAATTCAAAACATGGGTAATTTGCTAACAATCTCGTAAAAATTTGATCTGAGTCTATGGCGGCGTATATGCTGTTTGAAGGGTTCTCGTGTATCCAGCGGGATACGATAATCAAATGCCCACGATATTTCGGCGAATCAACACCACCTGATGATGGTGGAACGGCTGGACACACGGGAACTCTTCAAACAACAATCTCACAAATCCTTAATACTATCTAGTGTTATCTACTGGTGAGCCACTACTAAGTCGCTAAATTCCAAGTCCTTTTCAACAAGTTCCTCTTTTCCGAGAAATAGAGACTAGTACTCTTCATTTGATTTGATTTTATTGATCTGATTTTAACGAGGAAGCTAAAACAGCTTAGGTCTAACCTGCCACTGCCCGCACCGAAACTAAGTTTATTGCGCGGTATCGCTCCCTGTATATCTAGTAAAGCCAACCAGTGCCCTTAAATACCAGTTTTATTTTAGACACAATTTCTTCAGGTCTAGTTGTCCCAAAGATTCTGTATCTTTTATTCTTCAATGCCGTGCATTCGAAGATCAGGTGTGATGCAATTTCGTCACCCTCATCACAGATCGTACATTTAGGGTCCTCGTCTGTTATACCGATTGCGTGTAGGAGTTTTTTGAAATTCCCATGACCGGTCATCAGTCCAGTCATGAGCTTGATCTCTTTCCTGTTCAATCCCAGGATTACAGAGCTTCTTTTAAAACATGGCCTGGGCATAATTACCTTACCATGTTTTTGTTTATGGACCTTGGTCCAATATCCTACGTACTGTTTCCTAAACCAGTTCCGTAGTTCTAAATTGATCATAGCCTTGGTGATTGTCAGGACAGGTTCCGGTACAATAAATGGAGTTGTTGGCCCAATCCTAGCCAATCTGTTGGCTTTTTCATTGCCACAGATCCCTGAGTGGCCAGGGACCCACCCCCCTATTGCTTCCCCCTAGCTCTACCAGAGCCCTGTGGAATTCTGGAACAATCTAGATCTTGTTGCAGGAGCTGCCAACGATTTCAGGGCTGCCTGGCTGTCTGAATAGATGCAGATGCCACAGTCCTTGTAGCACCTACGCATATTCTCCTCCACACATGCCCTGATTGTAGTAATTTCAGCTTGGAATACTGAGGCCAGTTTTCCTAGAGAGATGATGCCCTCCAGTCTTGGCTGAACACTGTAAACCCCTGTCCCAACGTGTTGGTCTATTTTCGACCCATCAGTGAACCAAACGATGTCCCTCATACAGTGTCGAAATGTTTTTTTCCCACTGCTCCCTGCTTCCAATTATTATAATTAAAGGCTTGTCAAAGCCGTTGGGAGTTATTATATAGTCGGCAGGCATTTCCCCAGCCATTCCTATATTTACCTCACTCACTATGTTAGTGTGTGATTCTGGATATCCGATTGAGATCCAGTTTTTACCAGTTTTAAGTCTGTGTGCCTCCATCTTGATCCAAGGGTGTATTGGAGGCATGTCCAGCATGGCTTCCATTGTAGCTCTTGGTGTGCTACAGATTCCGCCTGGCATGGCTAAGCAGGCCAATCTCTGCATCTTAGCAAGCTCCTTAGCTGCAACCCGCTGTCCTACCTTCTGCCACCATACTAAGGCCCCATAGAAAATCCTAAGTCTGACCACTGTGGCTTATATCCAGTGCATACCCCTAGGGCTTGGGCCCCAGTTTTTGCCACAAGCCCTTCTACTACTCACTAGAGAACTTTTTGTCTTGGAGCAGATACTCCTAATGTGAGAGGTCCATGTTAGCTTCTCATCTAAGGTTACCTCTAAATGTTTCACTATCCCCTTCACAGGTACAGTTTCATCGAAGAGCTTTAGATTCCAACCTGAGTGTTGAATATGCCTCTTCATAAATGGCATCACAATAGTCTTCTTAGGATTAACCCTCAGATCCTATTTGGTGCACCAATTTTGCACAATGTCCAAATTTCCTTGTGCCATGTTTCTAACTGTGTCAGTAAATTTGCCAAGTGTTTCTATGACAAGGTCATCTGCGTATCCTTGGCAGAAGCATTGTCTGGAATTTAATTCCTCAATGAGTTCGTTCACCACTAGGTTCCACAAAAGATGGGGCAAAACTCCTCCTTGTGGGCAACCTCTAGTGGTGTTACTTACTATCTTTTCATTCATCATGGTAGCCTCTACCGGTGACGCCTTTCCGGTGGTAGGTCCTCAACCTCCGGCATAGCCCGCAGCTTCACGCGGATACGCAAGCCTCTCCACCCACACGGACATTGCTTCGTCAAGGAGGTGTCCCCCGGAGAGGAGACTCGTACTCTCATTTAGCTATGCGCAAAAACTATTTACACTTGTTCAAGAACACTTTCTTGTTGAAATGTAGGTCTATATACGGAAATACCACGAAATGTGAAAGTTACCGTCATGATTTTCATGTGTTTGGCTAGAAAGGATACAATATTGAATGTATCTGTATGTCGAATCATTTGTTTCTTCACTACGAGATAACATTCTTGAAGATGTCATAAGGAAGAGTGGCCCACATATATTTCCTTCATCCTGCTAATTATGTGACAAAGAGTGTACATGCTTTACTCGCTGATGCCCTGAAACCTGATGAGGAAGAGTTTTAACTTACAGTTTTGGTGTGGCTATCTGCAACTATTTTGGACATACCTTTTTGATTTTGTAGTGAGGCTGTTTCTTTAAGAAACTCTAGCAACAGGGGAAATCTTTTAGAGTGCACTGTTTCTGTAGTATGTCTAATGTACAACGTAACAGAATTCATTGACAGGTAGATGTAATGAAATGCTGCCTGCAAATAATTTTGAATGTGACTCGATACGTCAGAATGCAGTTTTTTGAACAGCGTTATAGTTTATAAACAGGTAGCGCACTGCGTCCCATTATGGTGTGACGTCACTGCAGTACGGAAAGAATGATTCACATCTACATACACTATGTGATCAAAAGTATCCAAAAGCATATATTTTTCATATTAGGTGCTTTGTGCCGCCACCTACTGCCAGGTACTCCATATCAGCGACCTCATTAGTCATTAGACATCATGAGAGAGTAGAATGGGGCGCTCTGCGGAACTCACGGACTTCGAACGTGGTCTGGTGACTGGGTGTCACTTATGTCATACGTCTGTTCGCGAGATTTGCAAAGTCCTAAACATCCGTAGGTCCACTGTTTCCGATGTGAAAGTCAAGTGGAAACGTGAAGGGACACGTACAGCACAAAAGCGTACAGGGCGACCTCGTCTGTTGACTGACAGAGACCGCCCACAGTTGACGACGGTCGTAATGTGTAATAGGCAGACATATATCCTGACAATCACACAGGAATCCCAAATTGCATCAGGATCCACCGGGAGCACTATGACAGTTAGGCGGGAGGTGAGAAAACGTGGATTTCATGATCGAGCGGCTGCTCGTAAGTCACACATCACGCCGGTAAATGCCAAACGACGCCTCGTTTGGTGTAACTAGCATAAACACTGGGCGATTGAACGGTGGAAAAATGTTGTGTGGAGTGACGAATCACCTTAGTGTGGTGTCCGATGGCAGGGTGTGGGTATGGCGAATGGCCGGTGAACGTCATCTGCCAGCGTATGTAGTGCCAATAGTGCGAACAGTAAAATTCAGAGGCGGTGGTGTTACGGTGTCGTCGTGTTTTTCATGGAGGGGCTTACACCCGTAGTTGTTTTGCGTGGCACTATCACAGCAGAGGCCAACACTGATGTTTTAAGCACCTTCTTGCTTCCCACTGTTGAAGAGCAATTCTGGGATGACGATTGCATCTTTCAACACGATCGAGCTCCTGTTTATAATGCACGACCTGTGGTGGAGTGGTTACACGACAATAACATCCATGTAATTGACTGTTCTGCACAGAGTCCTGGCTTGAATCCTATAGAACACCTTAGGGATGTTTTGGAACGTCGACTTCGTACCAAGCCTCACCGATCGACACCGACACTTCTCCTCAGTGGAGCACTCCGTGAAGAATGGGCTGTCATTCCCCAAGAAACCTTCCAGCACCTGACTGAACGTATGCCTGCGAGAGTGGAAGCTGCCATCAAGGCTAAGGGTAGGCCATTACCATATTGAATTCTAGCAATACCGATTGAGGGCGCCACGAACTCGTAGGTCATTTTAAGCCAGGTGTCCGGATTCTTTTGATCACATAGTGGGCTCAGTCATCCTGGGAGGTATCATGCGTTCCTCGCGACCTTGGGCGGAGTAGAAGGTGTTTGGTGTATCGGCAAACATCTCACAAGCGAGTTCTGGTCTCTATAATACCCAGCCCACAGCACCCATGTGTGTGCTTCAATTTTAAATAAAAATCGGCAGCATTGGAATCGAAAAACTTCCAGCATAAGTAATCACCATCATTCTGCCAACGGCATTCTCAAAGAGGGTGGAGGTGCGGACAAAGATTCAGGGTACTCTCTTGCCTTTGGGGTGGGAAACTGACGCTAAATGGAGAAAGAATAAATAATGATCAACGACATGAGGCTGCAGAAGGCAATTGAAACTCTGCATTAAAAATACATAACACGACATGTGGCTGGTAATAGAATAAGTGCCACGGTGATCTCTCCATTGGCGAAATATTGCGGACTAGACAGCCATTCGGGTCTTCGGGAGGAGGCGATTAGAAAAAGATTGAATAACCAACAAAAGGATAACGTTCTACGAGTCGTGGCCTGGAATTTCCGAAGTTTGAACATCGTAGGGAAGCCGGAAAATCTGAAAACGGAAATGCTATGACTCATTCTAGGTAGGATTCAGTGAAGTGAAATGGAAACAAGACAATGATTTCTGGTCAGACGGGTATAGAGTAATATCAAAAGCAGCAGAAAATGATATAAAAGGAGTAGGATTCGTCATGAGCAGAAATGTAGGACTTGGTTTGAGGTACTGTTAACAGTTTATTGAGAGTCTTGTTCTAATCATAATCGACAGCAAACCATCACCGGCGACAATAGTTGAGTTATACATGTCGACGTCAAAAGCAGAAACTGAAGTGGTAGAGCAAGTATATGAGGATACTGAAAGGGTAATTCCGAACGTAAACGGAGATGAAAATCTAGTAGTCATTGGGGACTGGAATGCGGGTGTAGGGGAAGGAACAGAAGAAAGGCTTGATAGTAGGAATGAGAGAGGTGAAAAACTAATCTAGTTCTGCAATCAATTTCAGCTAGTAATAGCGAATACTCTGTTCAAGAATCACAAGAGGAGGAAACACGCGGGGTAAAGGCAGGGAGATATGAGAAGATTTCAGTCATAACACATCATGATCAAACAGGGAATTTGAAATCAAATATTGGATTTTATCCAGGGGAGACATAGACTCAACTTACAATTTGCTAATGATAAGCAGCAGGTTGAGGTTTAAGAGAATCAGTACGCAAAGAAGTAGGATAGGTAAGCTCTAAAGGACTGAGGAGATACGCTTGAAGTTCTCTGAGGCTACAGATTCTGCGATATCTCAAAAGGGCACCACAAATGGCTCTGAGCACTATGGGACTCAACTGCTGAGGTCATTAGTCGCCTAGAACTTAGAACTAGTTAAACCTAACCAACCTAAGGACATCACAAACATCCATGCCCGAGGCAGGATTCGAACCTGCGACCGTAGCGGTCTTGCGGTTCCAGACTGCAGCCCTTTAACCGCACGGCCACTTCGGCCGGCCAGGCACCACAGCTGAAGAGGGGAATCACAGAAGGTGGAGAGAAAAGCGTTGGTACAAGGAGGGTAACTATGAAAAAACCATGGGTAAGAGAAGAAATAGTATAGTTAATCGACGAAAGAAGGGAGCACATAAATGTCCCGGGAAAATCAGAAATACAGAAATAAAAATCACACAGGACTGAAATACTGGGTGGTGCACGAAATGTGTTACCAATTGTTTCTTTCACAATTTACGACGCACATTAGACATCCCGTTAGGATCTCTACAGCAGTACCACCAGAGCTTGGAAAAACAAATGAGTAACGAACTGACGTGTAATTCACGATACTGCCGCTAGGAGACTAATAAGCAGCAATGGCTGACAATGGAAGACTGATGACACAGCAATGATTGGCAATTGTGTTACTTTATCATGGAACGAAAAGCCTTGTTGTGACTCAGAGGCGTTTTCGACAACAGCTTAACACACGATGGGCCCCTTGACAGAAGACCATCCACAGGTTGTACGATAAATTTGTACAGGAAGGAAACCCGGCCGCTGTGGCCAAGCCGTTATAGGCACTTCAGTCCGGAACCGTGCTGCTGCTACGGTCGCAGGTTCGAATCCTGCCTCGGGCATGGATGTGTGTGATGTCCTTAGGTTAGTTAGGTTTAAATACTTCTAAGTATAGGGGACTGATAACCTCAGATGTTAAGTCACATAGTGTTAAGAGCCATTTGAACCATTTGGAACAGGAAGGAGCAGTATTGGAACCGAAGCGACCTCGGCCTAAGCCAGTTTGTTCGCAGGAGAATATTGAAGCGGTACGAGTTGCTGTACAGAGAAGTCCCGGGAAATCGTTTAGAAAGGCAGCAATGCAACTGGGAATATCCAGACGCTCCGTTCAACGCATTCTTAAAAGTGACCTCCATATGTACCCATACAAGATGACCTGTGCACAGAATCTCACTGAAGAACAAAAACAGCAGAGACTACTGTTTGCTCAGTGGGCGGAGGATAGGGAAGAAACTCTCAACAACGTTTGGTTTTCAGACGAGGCGCATTTTCATTTAGACGGTGTGGTTAACGAACAAAATGTACGCTATAGGCCCACTGAAATCCACAAGTGCTTCATGAACGACAACATTATGCTCCGAGGATTACAGCGTGGGCAGCAGTTTTCAGTCACGGACTTATTGGACCCTCTTTCTTTGAAGAAACTATGAACAGAGAGCGTTATTTGAGCATGCTTCCCAATTACTTCATTCCACAGCTTCTTGCTACTGTTTCGCCCTTCAACACGCAATGGTTCATGCAAGATGGAGCAAGGCCACATACTGAAACACTGTGTTGGAGTTTTTACACGAGCATTTCGACATGCGGATCATTTCACTCAGGTTTCCATGTCGCTTCAATGACGGACAAAATTGGCCTCCCAATAGTCCAGACCTCAATCCACGTGACTTTTTTCTTTGGGGGTACCTAAAGGAAAAAATTTTCCCGAAACGTCCACGTGATGAAATGGAGCTCACAAGGCTTATTCTTCAAGCTTGTAGTGAAATTACGGAAGACATGTGCCGCAGGGTAATCACTAACTTCAGTGTTCGTTTGAAGGAAGTTAGGAAAAGAAATGGTGGACATATTGAGCATATGCTGAGTTAGAACAATTCTCCATGGATGTTCCTTTCCGATTGCATTGACAATAAAGTTTATATTCAAAAACAAAATGGTAACACATTTCGTGCGCCACCCTTTGAATAGGAAAAGGAAAGCTAACGCGAATTTGTTCAAAATGGTTCAAATGACTCTGAGCACTATGGGACTCAACTTCTGAGGTCATTAGTCCCCTAGAACTTTGAACTAGTTAAACCTAGCTAACCTAAGGACATCACACACATCCATGCCCGAGGCAGGATTCGAACCTGCGACAGTAGCGGTCTCGCGGTTCCAGACTGCAGCGCCTAGAACCGCACGGCCACTTCGGCCGGCCGCGAATTTGTTACATGACAAATGTGAAGAAATCGAAAAGAAATGAGTGTCGGAAGGACTGACTCAGCATGTAGAAAAGTCAGATCAAGCTTCGGTGGAATGAAAAGTTAGGGTGGAAACATTACGAGTGCAATGGGAACTCCACTGTTAAACGAAGGGAAGATAGCGGATAGGTGCAGCGACTACACTGAGGGCCTCTATGAGGGGAGGGCTTACCTTATGAAGTAAAAGAAGAGAAAAGAGATAGGGGATCCAGTAATAGAATCAGAATTTAAAAGAGCTTTGAAAGACATATAACCAAATATGGCAGAAGGACAGAAAGCATGCCACCGATATATCTCAATCATTGAGCAAGTGGCGACAAAACGGTTATTCACGTTGGTGTGTACGATGTATGAGACTGGCGATATACCATCAGACTTTCTGAAAAAGAATCCACAGAATTCCCAAGATTGCAAGAGCTGACGAGTGCGAGAATTATCGCACAATCAGCTTAACAACTCCTGCATCCAAACTGCCGACAAGAATAATATACAGAAGAATCAAAGGAAAATTGTGGACATGTTAGATGACGAATAGTCTGGCTTTAAGGAAAGGAAAGGCACCAGAGGAGCACTTCTGACGTAGCAGTTGATGTTGAAAGCAAGACTGAAGAAAGATCAAGACACGTTCATAGGATCTGTCGACATGAAAACAGCGTTCAGCAATATCCAATGATTCAAGATGTTCGAAATACTGTGAAAAACAGGGCTAAGCTGTAGGGAGATACATGTAATATACAATATGTGCAAGGACCAAGAGGGAACGATAACAGTGGAGGACACTGTAAGAAGTACATGGATTAAAAAGGGTGTAAGATAGGGTGTAGGTTTTCGCCCGACTGTTCGATCTATACATCGAAGAAGCAATGACGGAAACAAAAGAAAGATTCAAGAGCGGGATTAAAATTCAAATGGAAAGTATATCAGTGTTTAGATTCGCTGACGACATTGCTGTCCTCAGTAAAAGTGGAGAGGAATTACAGGATCTGTTGAATGGAATAAAGTCTAATGAGTACAGAATATGGACTGAGAGTAAAACGAAGATAGACGAAAGTAATAAGAAGTAGCAGAAATGAGAAACTGAGAGACTTAGCAGCTTAATTCGTGATCGCAAAGTAGTGATTCTGCTACCTAGGCAGCGAAATAATCCATTACGAGCGGGGCAAAGAGGATACATAAAAAAGGATAGCACTGACAAAAAGGCCATTCCTTACCAAGGGAAGTTCACTAGTCGTAAAAATTTCTGATAAAGTACGCCTGGAACACACATGGACTGTAGGAGTACCGGAACAGGGAAGAAATGAAGAATTTGAGACGTGGAGCTACAGAAGAATGTTGAAAGTTAGGTGGACTGATAAAGTAAGTAATGAGGAGGTTCTTCGTTGAATCGGTGAGGAAAGGAATATACGATGAACACTGACAAGAAGAAGGGATAGGATGATAGGATGTTCGTTAAGACTTCAGCAGATAACTTCCTTGGTACTAGAGGGTGTCGTAGAGGCTAAAAGCTGCAGAGGAAGAGAGAGATTGGAACACTTGCAGAAATAATGGAGGACGTAGATTGCAAGTGCTATTCTGAAATGAGAAGATTAGCACAGGAGAGGAATTCGTGGCCGCGACAAATCAGCCAGTCTTTTATTTGCGTTCCAGATGTCGTAAGCCTGTTGTCTCTTTCGTTGAGGGGGCCCTCCAAACCAGTCAGAAGACTGATGACAAAAAAAGGTCTACCATTTCCACTATGTCGGGTGAAGGTTGCCGTCTGTAAATAAAACTGATTTCCAATCTACCCAGCACATGGCAGAAGAAGAAGTAGTCGGGACCTACGTTCCCTCTAACTTTTATGCATCAGACAACTGTTTCGAATGAAGATACGAGCGGCCACCATTGCATATTCCTACTCTCACTAGAAAGTCGCAGCCGTTGTATTTTGGTATTCCGTGAACTAACATTGGCCAATTACACATATCCACTCTCGCAAACACGTTAGGTTTCAGGAGCGTCACAAAACAGTTGCGCTCCAAACAAGAAAACTGAGTCCAGTGTTTCTTTCTAAGACATACTGTCACTACTTTCTTAATGATAACAATTGCAACAATCCAAATTGCACATGAAATTTCTGGTTTATCATTTGTTCCAGTGAACGTATGTGTATTACGGTCAGTTTCACGCCGTCATTTACAGTTGTACATTGTTGTACACCTATACTTTGCTTCTGCCAAATGCAAAGCCACCGCCTCTCACTCAAGGGGAACATTTCAATGCTCAGGAAATCAAGTTGAAACATATCTCAGAAAACAGTGCAATCTAAGACAAGCGTCCAAGTTTTGAAACTACTCTAACATAAACCCAACCTATCAATTAGAGCAGCTAGTATACGTTTTTCGTTTTCAGGTCTGCTGGGATTTGATTTAATAAACATTCTCAGTTCTCATACTTATTTTCGCGTTTCAACTCTCAGACTTATTTAATACTTCTATCTTCCAGCCAGTCACATCTGTAACTACAGCACTCCTGAGGTGAGCACAATGATCTGTTCTGCAGCCCTTCCAGCAAGGCTGCTTCTCTGTGTGGTCCTGTCGCCTGGAGTGACTTCTAGTACTACCTTTGACCACGTAATGAACACAGATTTCCCCTGCCTTCGTGTGAAAGCCATTTATTACTTCAACAAATCCAGGAAACACTAAAGAAACCATTATGTCAACAGTGGAAAAATACCAAATTCACCTCCTTCGTTAATGGTTGCGAACAAAACAGTACATCACTGCTGGGGCACTACGTCTGCATCTTGTGTGGAAAATCTTTCACCTTCGTTTCCCTGAGCTGCCTCACTTACCAGCGCTCAAATGTTCTTAAAAAACCACTGCACAACTGAAAGACCGAATCAGATATTTTTCTGCTGTGAAAACACGTCTCTACAATGCTCTGAAACGATTCATTGCATGTTTCTACACCTACGTCTACATCTACACTCCGCTGGCCACCTCTCTGCATGTGGAGGTGGGTACTTTGCACATCAGTGCCACTTACCCTATTTTCCTGTTCCAGTCGAGTATGGTTCGCGGGAAGAACGAATACTGGTAAGCCACCGTGTAGGATCGAATCTTTCCATCTGCATGGCCTTTCCGAGAGGTAAGCGTAGGAGGAAGCAATATAGTGACTGATTCTTCTAGGAACATACACTTCCAGAGCTTTAACATCTGATATGCCTCTTTTGTAACGTCTGCCACCAGAGTTGGCTGAACATATCCGTAATGCTTTCGCTATTACTGAATGAAGTTGTAACGAAACGTACTGCTCTTGTCTGGATATCTTCTATATTAACTCTATCAATCATATCTTGATACGGACCGCAGAGTGACGAGCAATATTGAAGTATTGGTCGAACGGCTGTTCTATAGCTACTTCCCTTGTCGTTGGACTGCATTTCGTCAGGACTCTCCCAGTGTATCTCACTCGGGCATCGACCATACCTGCGATTAATTTTATGTGGTCGTTCTACTTCAGATACCTCCGAAGTCACTCCTAGATATTTTATAGAAGAAAATGCTTCCAGTGGTTGTTCTACAATCGTGTAATCATACAGTATGGGATTTTTCTTTCTATGTATTCGTAATACGTTACATTTGTTTGTGTTGAGGGTTAACTGCCACTCCGTGTAGTAAGCATCGATCCATTGCAGGGACTCCTGCATTTTGCTGCATCCGTGAAAAGCCTCCAGGTACTTCCAACTTTACCTACTAGGTCATTTACACTAAGGTGACAAAAGTCATTGAACAACGATGTACACACATACAGATGTCAGTAGTACTACGTACGAAAAGTATTAAAGGTCAGTGCAAAGTCATTTCTATTCAGGTGATTCACGACAAAATGTTTCCGACGTGGTTATTGCCACAAGATGGGAATTACAAGACTTTCAACTCGGAATGATAGTTGATGTTAGATGAATGGGATATTCCGTTTCAAAAATACACTCCTGGAAATGGAAAAAAGAACACATTGACACCGGTGTGTCAGACCCACCATACTTGCTCCGGACACTGCGAGAGGGCTGTACAAGCAATGATCACACGCACGGCACAGCGGACACACCAGGAACCGCGGTGTTGGCCGTCGAATGGCGCTAGCTGCGCAGCATTTGTGCACCGCCGCCGTCAGTGTCAGCCAGTTTGCCGTGGCATACGGAGCTCCATCGCAGTCTTTAACACTGGTAGCATGCCGCGACAGCGTGGACGTGAACCGTATGTGCAGTTGACGGACTTTGAGCGAGGGCGTATAGTGGGCATGCGGGAGGCCGGGTGGACGTACCGCCGAATTGCTCAACACGTGGGGCGTGAGGTCTCCACAGTACATCGATGTTGTCGCCAGTGGTCGGCGGAAGGTGCACGTGCCCGTCGATCTGGGACCGGACCGCAGCGACGCACGGATGCACGCCAAGACCGTAGGATCCTACGCAGTGCCGTAGGGGACCGCACCGCCATTTCCCAGCTAATTAGGGACACTGTTGCTCCTGGGGTATCGGCGAGGACCATTCGCAACCGTCTCCATGAAGCTGGGCTACGGTCCCGCACACCGTTAGGCCGTCTTCCGCTCACGCCCCAACATCGTGCAGCCCGCTTCCAGTGGTGTCGCGACAGGCGTGAGTGGAGGGACGAATGGAGACGTGTCGTCTTCAGCGATGAGAGTCGCTTCTGCCTTGGTGCCAATGATGGTCGTATGCGTGTTTGGCGCCGTGCAGGTGAGCGCCACAATCAGGACTGCATACGACCGAGGCACACAGGGCCAACACCCGGCATCATGGTGTGGGGAGCGATCTCCTACACTGGCCGTACACCACTGGTGATCGTCGAGGGGACACTGAATAGTGCACGGTACATCCAAACCGTCATCGACCCCATCGTTCTACCATTCCTAGACCGGCAAGGGAACTTGCTGTTCCAGCAGGACAATGCACGTCCGCATGTATCCCGTGCCACCCAACGTGCTCTAGAAGGTGTAAGTCAACTACCCTGGCCAGCAAGATCTCCGGATCTGTCCCCCATTGAGCATGTTTGGGACTGGATGAAGCGTCGTCTCACGCGGTCTGCACGTCCAGCACGAACGCTGGTCCAACTGAGGCGCCAGGTGGAAATGGCATGGCAAGCCGTTCCACAGGACTACATCCAGCATCTCTACGATCGTCTCCATGGGAGAATAGCAGCCTGCATTGCTGCGAAAGGTGGATATACACTGTACTAGTGCCGACATTGTGCATGCTCTGTTGCCTGTGTCTATGTGCCTGTGGTTCTGTCAGTGTGATCATGTGATGTATCTGACCCCAGGAATGTGTCAATAAAGTTTCCCCTTCCTGGGACAATGAATTCACGGTGTTCTTATTTCAATTTCCAGGAGTGTAGTTAGGGAAATCAGTATTCCGAGATCCACAGTGTCAATATTGTGCCGAGAGTACCAAATCTCAGGCATTACCTCTCACAATACAATGGAGTTGTCGACAGACTTCGACAGTTTGAGTAGAGTTGTCACTGTTAAGAAATAAGCAACACTGCGTGAAATAACCGCAAACATCAATGTGAATGTTCGAGAAATGTATCCGTTTGGTCGCTGCGGCGAAATTTGGCGTTAATAGACTATGGTAGCAGACGACCGATGAAAGTGTCTTTGCTAACAGCACGACATTGCCAGCAGCGCCTTTCGTGGGCTCGTGACTTTATTAATTGGCCCCTAGACAAATGGGGAACAGTGGCCTGTTCAGAGATGTCACGATTTCAGTTGGTAAGAGATGATAGTAGAGTTCGAGTGTGGCGCAGACCCCACGGATGCTGGTTGTCAACAAGGCACTATGCAAACTGGTAGTGGCTCCACATTTGTGTTTAAATGGAATGACTGGTCAAGCTGACTGGAAACAAGTTCGGCTACTTGGAGACCATTTACAGGCATTCAAAGGCGGAACTTTAATGGGCGGTAATACACCTTTTCACGGGGCCACAACTGTTCGCATTTGGCTTGAAAAATGTTCTGGACAGTTCGAGCGAATGATTTGGACAGCCAGATCGCTCGACATGAATCCCATTGAACACGTGTGGAGCGTAATCGAGTGGGCAGTTCATGCACAAAACCCTGCGCCGGCAACACTTTCGCAATGAACGGCTATAGAGGCAGCATCGCTCAAAATTTCTTCAGGGGACTTCCGACGATTTGTTGAGTACAAACAAAGTTTAGTTTCTGCACTACGCAGGGCAAAAGGAAGTCTGGCACGATATTGGAGGTATCCCATGACTTTTGTCATCTCATTGAAAGTAGAGCGTGTTACAAAAGGATTCCGACAAACTTTAGAGGTTGTGTAGGGGGTATCTTGAGGAAGCCGATCGGTGTGACCGAGCGGTTCTAGGCGCTTCAGTCTGGAACCACGCGACCGCTACGGTCGCAGGTTAGAATCCTGCCTCGGGCATGGATGTGTGTGATGTCCTTAGGTTAGTTAGGTTTAAGTAGTTCTAAGATCTAGGGGACTGATGACATCAGATGTGCTCAGAGCCATTTGACCGCGGTAGTGGGTGCCGTGGGGTTTATCCTCCGCCCAAATATGATGACTGCGAGCGTTGAACGCACCTTCACGGTTGAAGGACGCCCGGTCGTGAATAAAACATATGCAGTGTATTAGGGCTGCTTCGCATGAGTGGCACAACGCTGCAACACTCACTGCCCGAACTCCACACACGGAGCAAATTCATAGGCCATCAGCGCCTGTGCCCTCTGGAAACGGAATGGATGCCTTACCTCTCTACATGCATCACCCTCTGAAGCGCTATGCGATTGCTTGGCAATGCGTGTGCCACAGCCCGAGTGCTTCTGGATAGGTCTGTGCCGAATCTCTGTGATACGACCTCTTCCAATAGTAGCATGTGTACGCTTCGCACGCTACCTTTGCCGTTTAGACGTCCTTTGAAACAACCTGTTTCACGTAGACGCTGATGACTAGCCGTAAACACAGAATGGTGTGACTGACGACCATTTGGAAACCTCTGTCTGTAGACGTGTAAAACTTTGTACCAATTTCCTCTCGCCTCACCATAAACGAAATGTATTTCTCACTGCTGAGACCAAGTGAAGTTCTGCACGATGCAGCACAACAGCACAAGACAAGCTATGGATGAACGCTGTGTTTATACCACGTATGTTTCTCTTACCCCTCTGCCAGCACTGCTGTTAGTGGTCTCTGTACTGTTATTATAACGTGCATGGACACCATATAACGTACAGAATGCTCTCAGGCTTAAAAGTAGCTAAGCTTCTGAGCTCACTGTCTTTCACCTTTGACAATCAGATAGTCACTATTGAGGCATTATAGCCATCTCAGTTACATACTGACCCATCAGGGCCATTAAATGAATGTGTAACGTGGAATGAGAGAGTTTGTTTGTCGCTAGGTTTAATAAGTGGGACAAGTGATAATTATAGAACTAAAATTGTATTTTTTTTAGTATCGGAGAGTGTGCCTGAGAGATGCGTCCGAGATGAAAAATCGATGGGTACTAGCAATTACTGAAAGGCACGATCTGACCCGCCTGGGCTGCCACAAAAGTGGGGACCACATCGGATTGTGAAATGCTAGACGATCGAATGCAATACTCGTCATGCATTAAGTTAAACAAATTAATCAAAATATCCGAAGCGTGGGCACCTGTACTGCGAAGGAAACACAGTCGCAGTGAGACAAAAATTAGATATGCAAGAACCTAACTGAATTTACTGTTTCCAGGGCGCCTCGTTAATATTACTTGCAGGAAAATCGGAGTTATAATTGCAAAGCAAGAATTCATTGAACAATTATCGATTTATTGTGAACAGAGTTATGCAAGAGCCAAAGAAAATGTGTATTAAGCACTTACTTAAACTTAAAATTTCAACTCCGTCCACAGGCCCTAGCGGACCCAGGGGTTCCGACCGGCCGCCGTGTCCTCCTCAGCCCACAGGCGTCAGTGGATGCGGATATGGAGGGGCATATAGTTAGCACACCGCTCTCCCGGCCGTATGTCAGCTTCCGAGACCGGAGCCGCTACTTCTCAATCAGGTAGCTCCTCAGTTTGCCTCACAAGGGTTGAGCGCACCCCGCTTGCTAAGAGTGCTCGGCAGACCGGATGGTCACCCATCCAAGTGCTAGCTCAGCACGACAGCGCTTAACTTCAGTGATTTGACTGAAACCGGTGTTACTGCTGCGGCAAGGCCGTTGGCATTAAGCAGCTACTGCCATCAGTATAATCAGTTTTATGAACATTATCGGCCAATTGTAGCTCACTAGAAGCTTATTTGTATTTTATTGTACCCGTAAGACATTGGACGATACGTCAGATCTAACTGGATGACTGCTTGAGAAACGCCGCAAAGTTCGTAATACACACAGCTCGCAATTGCAAAGTAATCGAATTACAAGATTCACAACATGAGTCAACTAATCAAACAACCCAATTTCCGCCGCAAATCCTGCAAATTGTGAGCTGATCAGATAACGGACAGCGGTAACTGCGAAATGTGAAACTTACTTAGAACTCAAGGAAAATGCTCACCGCCGCACAAGTTAGCTCCGAATGCAAAATGGCTGAGATGGCGGCAGAGAATAACTGCCAACGACGTCAGGACAGGTCCAGGCGTCCTCTCCACGACAGGTCCCGAAACAACATCTTCGTCTCATCCTCTCTACCTCTCGAAAAATTGAATCTGGAGTGGAGGATCTCCAGACATTGCCAAATAACCAGTGAGAATTTCTCTTTCTTCCTCGGAATACAGGTGAATCCTGCACAGATTTAGCAATTTTGGCTCACTGAATGCATGTTGTTATGCAGAATAATGAGTTCTCTGAACATCAACGGCAAACAGTAGCTCTGTAGATATTTTTATTTTGATGAACCTCTAAGCCAGGCCAGGTTCCACTCATTGAGCGAGTCCTTCGTCCCAAAGCACGGTGTCGGACAACATTCATATGTTCAGATAACCCGATTTTGGTCGGAAGACAACAGGTTTTCCGACGGTACTCTAGCAGTGCCTGAGCCGCGGTAAAAATTGCTGTTTTGAAGAGCGTGCCGCAGCGCGTAGTGTGAAGCAGCCGCCCTCCGTTTGTGGCGGTGGCGCCGCTGTGGCAATCGCAGCTTAGGTGTCTCCCTCTGGTGGGAAAGGGGAAAGGTTGCCTGTTCACGTCCATTTAAGGGGCGCTATGAGCTCGCCAGTTGGTCTGGATGAGCCTGGAGTCAGTCTGGGGTCAGTCCCTCGTCCCCAGCTTGCTAGTCTGTCTCTCGCCCGAATTTGTGGCGCAGTGTGAGAACTCAACGAGTGGTCGCTCGGTCGGGGGCTTAGTTCTTGCATCTGAGTCTGCGCGTGAGGCCGCCAGTCTGCTCCAGTTGCTCAGGCAACGGTCATTGGCGGTTGGATCGAGCGGTTGGTCGGTCGCGCACTGAGACACAAGATGACTTGTCCGCCTTGGGCGTCGACGCATGTGAGGTCGCCACGTGAGTCCAGTGGGCCGGGCCGTACAGCGAGGGGTAGTGGCTTCGCGGCCGACACGAGGGCAACAAGAGTCAAACCACGACATCGGTCTGGCCGGTGCGAGCTGCGACGCCGTGAGACGGGAGATCGGCGCGCCTTCCTGCGTCCGTTGAAGCGACTGGCAGTGGAGAGCGTTTTGGGGGTGCTGCGCCAGGTCTTCGCCAGAAATCGCAGTTTATTAGAAGTGACTGAAGATAGGTTGTTTTATTTACTTGTTAAATTCTACTTGTTTTCTTGGTGAGGTCACCAGCCGCTTTGTTTTGGGGTCGTCCCACCATTCTTCTCCGTTTGCCCACCCGCGGGAAGGTGGTTATTTATGAATTGGGTGGTCCGTTTTTCCCTTGTGGAGTTGGGTCGGGTTAGAGCAACCTGCCGGTCGGGTTGTTCGGTAATCTCCCTATCAATCTGCAGTACGTTAATAGCTGCCTCTGTTATGTTTGTCGGATTCGGTGTGTTAACGAATTTATTGCTTGGAGTGTAACGGCCTAATTCCTGAAATGTGTTTTTATCTTGCCTATCATCTTGAGAGGCGGTATATGTGTACTGTACAGCATGTTTGGCCAACCTTGTATAATTTTATGTAAGATTGCATTTCATGGGCTTTATTTAAATGGTCATTTTAGTGTATAAAGTTGCCACCCTTCCACTGTAAGACTTTTCTTAGAAGTTAAAATCAAGTTGCACCTTCGGTGGCAAATTAATCTTTTAATTTTAGTGTTTTGTATCATTTCCATCCCTCCTACGGGGTGCATAGTTTGTGTGCTAGTGTGAATTGTTAAAACTCTTACTTGAAGGTAATCTGGTGTGTTGCAGATTTGCACCAGTGTAGTCTTTCAGAGGTTATTGAGAGCGGTCGTGACTACGGCCGTGTCATAAGGGAGCGGCAAGGTTCTCAGCCCGAAAGCTCATACACTCAAAAATTTGTTTCTATCTGCCTCTGAATAAATTGTAACTTGATATTTAGAGTGGGCTTTCTGCTTATAATTTTACTCTGTTTCTTAAAAAAAAAGCTTTTAGGAATAAAATTCCTATTTCTTAAAAGCAATTTCATTTTGATTTCGTCAGTTACTCCCTGGCAACTACTTCCACGCTCACATAGTGTAATTAAATGTGTTAATGTTCTTGATGGATCGCTAGTAAATAAAGTAAATTCCTAAGAAAAAGTTTTGAAAGCAAATTCACTGTTCAGTGCCATCTCCTTCTCTTCTGAGTTTTGTGTACTGGAGGTGAATCGGTTTCCAGTCGGCAATTCCTTTCAAATGAAAAAACTGCGATTGTAACAGAAATGGACGGCCAGGGGCTAACTGCAGATGCTTCTGCGAGGATCAGCACACTTGAGTAGGGCCCCTTTCCTCCAGAGCCTTTGTGACAGACCTCCTGCGGTCGCTTTCCACCAATGAAAAACTGAAACCTTCCTCCACAGCTCGCCAGACTTGTGCTTTCCTCAATCATAACCACAAATGAGCAGATAAAAACATCACATAGCGACGTGTGGCTGGTGTGTCACAACAACGTTTGAACAATCAAGAAAAACCTCACAGAAAAGTGATCAGGGGACACAGACTGAAGGAATAAAACGCATAACTGAGGGCGAGTGAGAGAGACCCTTTCTAATGATTAAACGCGACAGCAGAAGGAGGCAGGTTAGCTCAGCGGCGGCGAGGGGCGTGGGTGGTACCGTGGTACCGATGCAACAAGCTAGCAAGAGTATCGTAACTGTTTCTGAGACTGGCTAATAATCCCTTATCGACCTCTCTGGAGCCCCTAGTACCAGCCATGGAAAATTTCGGTGGCAGAAGAACTCGGGTCCCAGTGCGAAAGAGCTTTTGCTGCGGGCTGGATTTCAAACCGCGGGTTGAAAAGGGCTGAAGGGGTGAAGGGGTTTGGCATTGTCATGGCGTAGTTTGATGAGCTGACCCTGAAGCTGTGGTGTGTGGGTCTTGATGGCACGTTGCAGCTTGTCCAATGACAAACAGTAACCGACCAGGTTCCAAAAAGTCAATGAATATGTTACCACACTGATCCCAGAAGAAGGAGGCCAACACCTTTCGGTCTGCTGTTCGTGAAAGTCTTGGTTCTTCTTCCGAGGGGAACCTGGATGACACCACTCCATTGACTGGGTTTTTATCTCAGGTTCGGTAAAAAGCAACCATGTTTCATCCTGGGGAATGACACCCTCGCACACATTCTTCCTTATCGTTTTCATTTCTCTTGTCAATGACATACGCACCCGACGTGCACAGATTTTTCTGTACGCTAGTGACTGTACCAGTGGTACCACACTACTCAATGGCAAACGAGTCATTTCAGCAAGCTGTTGTGTCGTCACACATCTTTTTGGATGATTTGATCAGTGGTCTCCTTACTCACTCACATCACTCACTGCCGTCGATGGTCTACCGCATCGTGTATTGTCCAGTAGAGAGAAATAACCTTCTTTAAACCTCTGCAACCACCGCTGGATACTGCTGCGATCCACTGGGTCCTCCCCATAAACAGGGAGCAACTTCCTGTGAATCAATGTGGCAGTATCATCGCCAGTCTTGAAGAGGAACACCATCACCGACTGTTGTCGCAACTTGACATTTACTTCACGGTCCATTATGGCTCAGCTGCAAATAAAAGAAAATACTTTTGTAGACCAGCTTATAGCTAAATGTTCCAAGTATGTTCACAAAAAATATCATTCACCTCCTGCAAAAAATAAAAAATAAAAATTGAGACGACTGTGCAAAACTTTTTGAACGCTCGTTGTAATTACCATCAGGACTGGCAAAACTTTTGCCCAATACTTCTGTATGGGGCATTATTGCACTCTATTTCGTGTCCCTCGCTCAGCTGCGAGGCACAAATAAAATTACAGTTCATAATTAATATCACTGCTACATGAAAAGGCTCATTAATGTCTAATTACGCAACTTTTGTGAAGCCTGACGTTATCTGCTTGTTGGTTTTGCAGAGAAGATAATAGCAACCAGCAATTTTCTATAATCCTGTTTATTTAGATAAATGGGACTGTAACCGGTTTGGAACCGACAGGTTCATCATCAGACGTCTTGTTCATGTTAAGACACATTTTTGTTGTTGTTTCTAGTACTTTCAACTTTCTATTCCCCAATATGATGAAAATCCCTTGAGGAGATGGTGCCCTACAGTCAAAATATGATAAGAGCAACTGTCTGTTTAACTGCATTTGTGTCTCGTAACGATTTTAAACGATGTAAACAAGTTATTAAAGTGAAACTGTTTCAGTTTTCTTACGTCGAAAATTCCGAAACATTATTCTGCACACAACCACTGTCTCAAAATGTCGGTTTTTGACAAAATAGCATAAAAAAATTATACGCAAACTTTTACTTCTTAGACTGTATTTTTATTAGACAATCAAAGCGTGATGTTCAACAACCATCTTCAGATCGTTCAGATCATTAGTGCACGTCAGAAGATTCCAGGTTCGAATCCTGGCAGGGTCGCCATATGTAACGTACCCTTAGAAAAATTAATGAATTACTCTGCTGGTAAGCCCCTACATTATTTGATTTTCAAACAGCTGAGCAGTACTGAATGTACTCAGACATTTCGCATTTCGCTCTTTACCTATTGTGATCAACATTAAAATGACACACAATATTTTTAGCGCAACGCAATCTGACTTTCAATAATCCCTACAAAAGAATGGCCCTGACTAACATTAAACTATACCTTTGAAAAATCACTTACCTCACAAAAATCTTCGTTACTCAAGCTACTGCAATACAGCGAGCGCCACTACTGCCAGCTAAATAAAAGATTCAAACTATTGAAGGCACTAACTACTGATAGGCATAGTTAGAAAATGAAAGATTTTGATAGAGAAAAACAATGTATTTACCTGAATATTGTTTAAAAGTCATATTATATATATCAGTTCATGACATGTAGTCTTACAAATTTACTGTCTCTGTCCAGATCATCCGCTCTCGAAACTCCGCCGTCTCACTCCCCACATCCACCACTGCTGGCGGCTCACCTCCAACTGCGCAACGCTACGCGCTGTTAACAGCCAACTGCCCAACACTCCAATGGCGAATATTACAACAATGCCAACCAGCCACAGACTGCACACAGCACAGCCAGTGATTTTCTACAGAGCGCTACGTGACGGTGGCGTTACCAATATAAGAACTTAAACAGCCTACTTACACACGTTGAATATGCATTGAACTGTATCAGTAGCAAACATCATGCAAAAATATTGTTCCGTATCAACAAGCAACATAAGACAATGCTGCACGACCGCTACGGTCGCAGGTTCGAATCCTGCCACGGGCATGGATGTGTGTGATGACCTTAGGTTAGTTAGGTTTAAGTAGTTCTAAGTTCTAGGGGACTGATGACCTCAGAAGTTAAGTCGCATAGTGCTCAGAGCCATTTGAACCATAAGACAATGCTGATGTTAAAATATTATCGAGAGTGAGCCAGATCGTAACCAATAATATCGTGAGACGGAAGTAAAAGAGGGGAGATCGAGGAGCTGCGTAAGTAACATAGCGTGGGTCATCCATTATAAGCATTTCTAAACCAAGTAATTAAGTTAGTAAGGTCTATGCACCGCTAACAAGTCTTACAAATTGTTCCACACTCTGGTAGACGGAAGAGTAATCAATCACAACACATAAAAAGAAATCGTTACATTACATCCACTCGTTACTAAAAATAAAATGAAGCCAGCGCTGGTACACTCTTCACTCCGATCTTCGTTTCGATTATCTTTTTATTCAATTTTTCATCGTTCCAGACGTGTTGTTTCCTTTACTTTAAATTTGTGCTGGAGTTTGCTTCGTCACTAAATCCAGCGGCTAGTTTGCTTGACTTACCAGGAACGCTTGTGACGCCACACTCTTAGATCTTAGTCAAACAACTTCAACTTAAACAAGTCTTGGAGAACCCTCAGTGGCGATTCTCCTCGACAGTTTACACATTTTCCCGTAGCTGAAACTGTTTTTGGGAAGGCGATATGGTCCGTCACTTACCTCGTTTTACTCTTACCTGATTCATAATTTCTTATATAAATGTATGTCTTGAACTGTTTTACCTTGATACCTCGTGTTATTCCTTTGTGTTTGTTAGAATTATCAATAAAGACAAATAAGAGATTTCATGTCCTTACTCTGCGTTTGCGAACGTGTGCAAACACACACACACACACACACACACACACACACACACATATATATATATATATATATATATATATATATATATATATATATATATATATGTTCAGAAGAGTATATCAAATTTCCATATTGATTTCCTCTTTGCACAGTCTAGGTTTAATCTCGTCTGATGATACCCCTTGACAAATGTAAGCGGCAAATAATTAGTAGGCTTCATTCTTAAAACAAAGCCAACGACGCATTATCTATGTGTGAGTCGCCGCAAGCGCAGATGCTCTGGAAGACAGAGGAAGTTGGGCGCTGGCCACGGTTCCCGTCTCCGCCTACTCCACCGGCAGGCTCGCAGGCATGCAGACAACGCCGTCCACGTCCCACACGTGCTGGCGTTGGTGGCGTACGTGGGTGTGCTCGTGTGTGCGTGAGCATGTGTGCACGAGGCCGCAATTACGCGCCGCGTGTGGAGGCACCACGATCCGATCGTGTTTGGCCGGCGTTCGAAATGAGCAACCACTCCCCACACCCCCCCACCATCCCTCCCTGTGGACTGCGGAACCGCCCCCTTACACCCTGACACCCCCTTTACCGCTGCACGGTGACCGGATGGACCAGCCCCTCCCTTACACCCTCTCCCCCCCCCTTCCTCAGGCAAACAGATCGTTAATTAGCGAGGCCGGAGAGCGATCGAGTGTCAATTAATTAAGGGACGCCTCTTGAGCGCCCGACAGTTACATACCACGGTACGGATATTCCCGCCACCGTCCCACAGGCAACCCCTGGTCGCTCTTCCTGCCAATCCGCCGCTCCCTCCAATCAACTGACAAGTCCTGACATATTCGGCGTGACGGTCGTGATTAACGCCAACCGCCGATGTAGTTCAGGAGACGTGTGTATTGGTTCGCACCGCGGAGTACCACGCCGTACGGGAACGTAACATTTCAGGGAGTAGTCGCGTAAGAATGCCCGCGCTACAAGCACTTACGATACACGTGACGATGTGTTCAACAGAGACGTAGGTAAACGGACTCACGAAAGAAACCTGAATTACAAGAGCACGCGCTCCCTCAGGTTATTCAAAAAAATGGCTCTGAGCACTATGGGACTCAACATCTTAGGTCATAAGTCCCCTAGAACTTAGAACTACTTAAACCTAACTAACCTAAGGACTTCACACACACCCATGCCCGAGGCAGGATTCGAACCTGCGACCGTAGCAGTCCCGCAGTTCCGGACTGCAGCGCCAGAACCGCTAGACCACCGCGGCCGGCTCAGATTATTAGTAACATCCCCATCGGTCACTTTATTTCTACTACCGAATAAATGCTCCTCAAGACTTTTGTCGTTTTTACTCGTACAGGGTGGCGCACGAAATAGGTTACCATTTTGTTTTTGAATATAAACTTTGTTGTCAATACAATATGAAAGGAACATATACTACAATGAAGAGCCGTCCATGGAGATTTGTTCTAACTCAGCACATGCTCAATGTGTCCACCATTTCGGTTCCTAACTTCCTTCAAACGAACATTAAAGTTAATGATTACCCTACGCACACGTGTTCCGTAATTTCACTGCAAGCTTGAAGAATAAGTCTTCTGTGCTCCATTAAATCACGTGGACGTTTCGGGAAAATTTTTTCCTTTAGGTACCCCCAAAGAAAAATGTCACATGGATTGAGGTCTGGACTATTGGGGGCCCAATTATGTCCGTCATTGAAGCGACCTGGAAACCTGAGTGAAATGATCCACATGTCGAAATGGTCGTGTAAAAGCTCCAACACAGTGTTTGCAGTATGTGGCCTCGCTCCATCTTGCAAGAACCACTGCGTGTTGAAGGGCAAGGCAGTAGCAAGAAGCTGTGGAATGAAGCTATTGCGAAGCATGCTCAAATAAAGCTCGCTGTTCACAGTTTCTTCAAAGAAAGAGGGTCCAATAAGTCCGTGACTGAAAATTGCTGCTCACGCTGTAATCCTCGGAGCATAATCTTGTCGTTCATGAAGCACTTGTGGGTTTTCAGTGGCCCGAAGGCGTACATTTTGTTTGTTAACCACACCATCTAAATGAAAATGCGCCTCGTCTCAAAATCAAACGTTGTTGAGAGTTTCTTCCCTATCCTCCGCCCACTGAGCAAACAATAATCTCTGCTGCTTGTGTTCTTCAGTGAGCTTCTGTGCACAGGTCATCTTGAATGGGTACATATGGAGGTCACTTTTAAGAATGCGTTGAACGGAGCGTCTGGATATTCCCAGTTGCACTGCTGCCTTTCTACACGATTTCCCGGGACTTCTCTGTGCAGAAACTCGTACCGCTTCAATATTCTCCGGCGAACAAACGGGCTTGGGCCGAGGTCGCTTCGCTTCCAATACTGTTCCTTCCTGTACAAATTTATCGAACAACCTGTGAATGGTCTTCTTGCAAGGGACCCATCGTGTGTTAAACTGTTGTCTAAAACGCCTGTGAGTCACAAGGCTTTTCGTTTCATGAAAAAGTAACACAATCGCCGATCGCTGGTGTCGTCAGTCTTCCATTGTCAGCCATTGCTGCTTACTAGTCTCCTAGCGGCAGTGTCGTGAATTACACGTCATTTCGTAACTCATTTGTATTTCCAAGCTCTGCTGGTACTGCTGTAGAGATCCCAGCGGGATATCTAATGTGCGTCGTAAATTGTGAAAGAAACAATTGGTAACACATTTCGTGCGCCACCATGTAATCACACTCAGATTTGTCTACTGCATACTGTGTTGCCATTGATCCACTTTCCATTATGCCATCGTCTCTGTCTTTTCTTGTCTCTTTTAGTGCAACAAAGAACTTCTTTACACTTTTAATCCTAAAAATCCACGCTATATACTGACGGTGATATTTGCAGACGGCCAAAACAATGAGAATAATCTCCAAAGAGCAGCTTATCAACTTCAAAGAAACTGTGCTTCACGCAAAAAACAAAGTTGATGGAATTTTATGGCAAAAAAGGTCGAAAATAGTAATAAATGAGAAAAAAGTAGACGAAGTATGTAGCAGGATTTCGATGAGAGCTGTCTTTGGCTGCGGGTTTGTAACCATAGGCTCCTCACGAAATGCTTTCTTTTATTAGTAACAGTTTAGAGTGCCACAGTGCTTACATAAATAACACAGGCCAACGAAAAATTTTTTGAAAAACTTTTTTTTTTACTTTGATAGCTGATGTTTATAGATTTTTACGAGCTGATTCCAAATATAGCCTTAGTTTTTTTGGATCACCTATAGTTTTCGAGCAATATGCTTTTTATCATGTGGTATAAAAGTCCTATGCTATATTGTAAACGGGCAAATTAATGAAACGGTTTTACAACATATGAATGGTAAGTATTTACAGTAAGCTACTTAAAATAATGATATATGTTAATAGAGGTTTCACTTGTCAGCTGGAATTGGTTTGTATTTTCTTTCTCTTTTTTCTCTGAAGCTTCTTGTGTAGATTTTTCTACGATGAGCCGCTTGCTGAACTTTTCAGTGAAGTGACCAACAGTAGTCCCCCATCATGTTAGTGTTCCAGCGACCTTGGTAGCGTTTTTCCTTCAATTTAATGTCCTGGTGAAAACGCTCTCCTTGCTCCTCACTAACATCTCTCACATTGACCGGGAAGTAATCAAGGTGACTGACTGTTCAAAAAGTGAACTTTCAGGCTCATTAAACGTCCTAAAGTTTTAAACTTCTTTAACATTGTATCTATAATAAAAACTTATTCTTGGTCTTTGGAACGACTTGCTTGAATTATACCCATGCTTCTTTCTCATTTAAGGTCATTGTGGATTCAAAGTTAACATAAAACATCAATTTTCTAACGTCAGGTCCGACAAAGACGCCTTCATTTAGTTTAGCTTCTGAAAGGTGTGGAAACTTTTGGTAGAGATACTTAAAACATGGTCCATCCTTAGGCAAAGCTTTTACAGACTGTTTCACTAGGCCTAACGTTGTATGTAGAGGTGGTAGGAGAACGTTTTTTGGATCTTCAAGGTTTTTGCGTAGAATGTTCTTCAAACCAGGTTTTAAAGACTCCCTCACAGGCCAGTTCTTTCTGCACCAGTTTTGACCCGTAGCCCTACTGTCCCATTCACATAAGAAACATGAAAATTTGATGAAGCCACCTTGCTGACAAAGGAGCACGCATGTTACTTTTAGATCGCCACATATCATCTAACCATGACGAGAATAGCTTATTCGCACTATTTCTAGGTTTTCATAGATTTCATTCATATATACAGAATGTCGAACATGTATAGACGCATACATGTTACCATTGTGTAATAAAACAGCCTTTGAACGAGTTTTGGATCAATCAATAAACAGCCTCCAGTCTTCCTTTTTGTATTCGATACCAAACTCATTCATCAGACTGTGAATGTCTGAGCAGTACACTAAATCACCTTCTTGCTGGAAAAACTTGGAGAATTGCTGCTGTCTCTTTCTATACATGTATATGTTGGTTCTCACTGCCAATAAGTTCTTTTCTTTTAATGTAGGGCCAAGCAATTTAGCTTTTTCTTTCGTTAATCCCACATCCCTAACCAAATCGTTAAGCTCGGTCTGAGTAAACAATTTGGGCTATAGACTTTCTGTATTACAATGGAATTCATCATCATATGCCGCTACTTTTCAATTAGTTTGCTCCTCAGTGTGCCTCACAAGGGTTGAGTGCCCCCCGCTTGCTAACAACGCTCGGTAGACCGGATGGTCACCCATCAAAGTGCTAGCCCAGACCGACAGCGCTTAACTTCGGTGATCTGACGGGAACCGGTGTTACCACTGCGGCAAGGCTGTTGGCCATCAAAAGCAGACTAGCACTAGCAAAAAGGGCATTCCTGGCCAACAGAAGTCTACTAGTGTCGAACAAAGGCCTTAATTTGAATAAGAAATATCTAAGAATGTACGATTGAAGTACTGCATCGTATGGTAGTGAAACATGGACTGAGGGAAAACCGGAACAGAAGAGAATCGAAGCATTTGAAATGTGGTGCTACCGACGAATGTTGAAAAATTGGTGGAATGATAAAGGAAGAAAGGAATATATGGAAAACGCTAGCAAGAAGAAAGGACAGGATGATAGGACATCTATTAAGACGTCAGGGAATAACTTCCAGAGAGGGTAAAAACTGTAAAGGGAGACAGAGATTGGAATATATTCAGCAAATAATTGAGGACGAATAATGCAAGTCCTACTTAAAGATGAAGAGGTTGTCACAGGAGAGGAATCCGTGGCGAGCTGCATCAAATCTGCCAGGAGACTGACAAAAAAGGAACAAGAAGCGTAACTATACTGCACAACTATCACTCCGACGTAGTAGCGCAAGGTAGCTAAATCTAAGACCAAGTTAGGGAGAGTAACAACGATTGCTCTGACTGAAAACGTTTCTTGATCCGTGAAACGAGCATCGCATTGTTTTCAACGACAGTTTAGAGATAACACTACTAAATTTGGAGATTACGTCATTTTCTCCTTTCGTCTGTTATTCGCGTCATCATTTCGGTCCCATTTCTAGGATTTGCTTGGCTAATCCTGCAAGAATTTCTTTTTTTTTTTTTTGCGTTACTGCGTTCTGTTTGAGCAGTTTGAGGATTACTTTGAACACTGCATGCTGAAAAGTATTTAACAGATTAAGTTGAGATTTGACCTGCTTTACTGTACATTATGCACCAACGTAACAGGAGGAGACTTTCATTGGTATTAACGCCATTTGTGTATGAGGGCGATAAAGCTTTTCCTCGCGAGGGCAGTCAAGCTTTTCCTCGCTCTTTAACTCCATCTGTTACCTTTTAGACGTATTTTATCTCACGACTCTTAATTCTGAATACCTAATAACTGAGCGAGAAACGGTTGAAATGAATTTGGAGACTGCACTGCTACACATGCAGGAGGTACCATATTCTGTCGCACGGTTCCTGCGCTGTTTAACCCGTCACTCGTTTACACGTCACTCGTATGACAATTACAGAGCGGTAATTCCGTTTAAAAATAGTAGAAACCGAACAAGAGGAGGAAAAAAAGTTTTTATTCGTGGTCCGCTGATCCGAACTCTCTACGGATGGACGAATTATTAAATACTCTCTCTGGAGGAGATACATAATAGGGAATACCAGCGAAATGGAACAGAATATCTCTCGCGGCACGAGTTTGTATTGGTTTAACGGACAACACAAAAAACATTTTCAACACGTTGCATGCTATTTATTCTTGTTATAACGAAGAAGATGAACTAAACACTTTATCACACAGTACACTGTATACATCTTTACGGCGTTCTTAGAATACACTATTCACACTGAAAAAGTTTTTAATAGAATCATGCAGTAGACATGAAGTTTATAGGCCGTACTTTCTGCGCAGGTGAAATATCACTGGGTTACTTGCCAGTTTCTAGCACTATGTGCGTCACTATATTTTTGACACAGGATTTGTGTACATTATTAAGAGATATACACTGCATGTGCCATAATATACAGGGTGAGTCACCTAACGTTACCGCTGGATATATTTCGTAAACCACATCAAATACTGACGAACCGATTCCGCAGACCGAACGTGAGGCGAGGGGCTAGTGTAATTGTTTAATATAAACCATACAAAAATGCACGGAAGTATGTTTTTTAGCACAAACCTACGTTTTTTTAAATGGAACCCCGTTAGTTTTGTTAGCACATCTGAACATATAAACAAATACGTAATCAGTGCCGTTTGTTGCATTGTAAAATGTTAATTACATCCGGAGATATTGTAACCTAAAGTTGACGCTTGAAACCTCCGATGTTCAGTTGCGTGCTGTAACAAACAGGGGCCACGGTCGGCGAGCAGCATCTGCAGGGACATGTTTACGATGACGACCGTGTTTACGAGTGTGGATGTAGTGCACTATTGGGGTTTGGTCTAGCTGTCGCAGTGTCTGCATGTAGCCTTGCTGCTATTGTTATTCTGCATTCGTCTCCGATCGCAGATCAACTGTAGTACACCGTGTTACCAGACGTCTGTGATAGTGTAGTGTTGTAGGAACTGTGACCATGGTGTATTCGAACTCTGAAAAGGCGGAGATGATACTCATCTACGGCGAGTGTCGACGAAATGCAGCTGAAGCCTGCAGGGTGTATGCAGAACGGTACCCAGACAGAGAGCATCCAACGTGCCGCACATTGCAAAACATCTACTGCCAACTGTATGCAACAGGTATGGTCGTAGCATGCAAACGGGTCCGTAACAGGCCCGTCACAGGAGAAGCGGGTGCAGTGGGTGTGTTAGTTGCTGTTGCCATTAACCCACACATGAGTACACGGGACATTGCGAGAGCCGGTGGACTGAGTCAAAGTAGTGTCACGCGCATACTGCATCGTCACCGCTTTCACCCGTTTCATGTGTCGCTACATCAGCAATTACATGGTGATGACTTTAAACATCGAGTGCAATTCTGTCAATGGGCATTAACAGAGAATGCGTTGCAGTTTTACCTGTTTACCGATAAAGCGGGTTTCACAAACCACGGGGCAGTGAATCTACGGAACATGCATTACTGGTCGGTGGACAATCCTCGCTGGCTCAGACAGGTAGAGCGACAGCGACCGTGGACTGTAAATGTATGGTGCGGAATCATTGGCGACCACCTCATTGGTCCTCACTTCATTGCAGGGGCCCAAACAGCTGCAACATACATCGCGTTTCTACAGAATGATCTGCCAACGTTGCTCTAAAATGTCCCACTGGAAACGCGTCGACGTATGTGGTATCATCATGATGGTGCACCTGCACATTTCGCAATTAACACTAGGCTGACCCTTGAGAGGATGTTCTACGGGTGTTTCATAGGACGTGGAGGACGCATAAATTGGCCAGCCCGTTCTCCTGATCTTACACCTCTGGACTTCTTTCTGTGGGGTACGTTAAAGGAGAATGTGTACCGTGATGTGCCTACAACCCCAGAGGATATGAAACGTATTGTGGCAGCCTGCGGCGACATTACACCAGATGTACTGCGGCGTGTGCGCCATTCGTTACGCCAGAGATTGCAATTGTGTGCAGCAAATGATGGCCACCACATTGAACATCTATTGGCCTGACATGTCGGGACACACTCTATTACACTCCGTAATTGAAAACGGAAACCACGTGTGTACGTGTACCTTACCCCTCATGGTAATGTACATGTGCGTCAGTGAAAAAGACCAATAAAAAGGTGTTAGCATGTGGACGTAATGTGCTGTTCCAGTCTCTTCTGTACCTAAAGTCCATCACCGTTCCCTTTGGATCCCTACGTAATTCGGTGCTCTCCGATACACACGATCGAACAGCGGAGGAGTGGTACTCAAGCGTCAAATTTAGGTTACAATTTCTCCGGATGTAATTAACATTTTACAATGCAACAAACGGCACTGATTACGTATTTGTTTATATGTTCAGATGCGCTAACAAAACTAACGGGGTTCCACTTAAAAAAACGTAGGTTTGTGTTAAAAAACATACTTCCGTGCATTTTTTTTATGATTTGTATTAACCAATTACACTAGCCCCTCTACTCACGTTCGGTCTGTGGAATCGGTTCGTCAGTATTTGATGTGGTTTACGAAATATATCCTGCGGTAATGTTAGGTGACTCACCCTGTATACCGACTTTGATTTATTGCTTACATGGGAAATTTTTATTATAATGCAATATTTTTCTAGCACTCTCATCAAAAGAATATTCTTTGTTTGAAAAGTATTTGTCCAAAATGTTACACTTGTCCCCTGTGAGACTTGGTTGTTTTATCCTGAATGCTAGTGTTAACGCAACTATTCGACGTCAATACTAATACGTTGTTTGATTTATGGAACGGAGTTCATATTCATTTGTGTCACGTACAATGTAACCAAGAAAAGCTCCTTCGGAATGTAAATAAAATAAAGATTAACAGAGCACTAAAAATTGTCTTGTCACTAAAGGCTTATTATTGACGAAAATTTGCTGGAAACAGTCTCTTCCATAAAATTTATAGTAACAACTATCCAGAGCTACCTCCAGTCTGTAACCCCTGACACAGCACTCGTTAAAGCCTGTGCTATGATAAGTGAGCGGGATTCACCTTATGAGAAAGGAGTTTCGTATAGATATCGACCGCGTGTACCTGAATGGTGGCAAATCAGACTTACATGCACTCTGTAATAACAATGATCCGTCAAGTAAGTCCGAAATGCAATTACATTTCAGGGTGGATCAAAAGCAACCCAGAAGATGCTACCAATTTGATAATAATACGGTCGCCAGCCTAATTAGGCATTAACTGAGTTTCTTCCCTGTACAAGTTGGTATATATTCATACAAAACAACAAGTTGTAACACTGCATAAAATAGTCGAATTTTAGAACCAGAAAATCTATTGAACTGATAGTTTCACGTTCTGTACTGATATGGATGAATACATAACACTACACTATAATGTATACTACAAAACTTTATACTGTCTATTAATCTGATTAAAATCGGGCATAGGTTACCCTAGAAATTGCACTTTCGTGCCACACACAAAATGTCAATTTTGATAAAGATGAACACTGGTAAATTTTGACTTTTATATTGACTTTAGCTTTTGCCGGTCAAACCAATTTAGAACACTTCAAAATTCAAGTGAATTAGGGGGGGGGGGGCGGCTGAAACTGTTATGATCACTGTATTTAAAAAAAATGATTACTGATTTTATTATTCATTCAAGATTTCCAGTATATAAGTTACTACTCTTTTCATCTTTTTTACTGCTCATTTAAATGTCTTTAAATCTCTCTCGAAATAATAAACTTCATTACTATATCAATACTAAAGTTATCTTTCGACTTCGTTAGACGTTCGCTATTGATTTCCTGGTTCATTAACAAACCATTTCTTTAAACACCATTCTAATATAGCTAGGTCTGCAAATAATAATTATTAACACAATTTTTAATTTTCATTTCGGGACACTCGGATTGGGCAAATGCCGGGATGGTTCCTTTGAAAGGGCACGGCCGACTTCCTTCTCCGTCCTTCCCTAATCCGATGAGACCGATGACCTCGCTGTTTGGTCTCTTCCCCCAAACCAACCAACCAACCACTCGGATTGCACAAAGTTTGGAAAGGACCCTGTCTAGGTTAGCTGTGAGGATAATTAAATGATGGAAAAGTTCTGGTAAAATTTAGGTTATTATTGCATCAAACAAACACAGTTCACTCTCTGATCCATACGAATACAGTACTAAAAGTTTCAACCTGCTAGTATCGATGCGGCGGTTGGCGGGCGGCGAGAGGGTGAGGCACAGAGCACACATACAACCACAGCTATGGCTCTTGACGTATCGGCACTTTAATTCTTCTTAGCGTCGCAATACTTTTCCATTTAGTGCCTATGGAATTTTGCCATACTGTGTGGGCGTTGGAACGGCATACCCGAGGCTCAATGAAGCTATGTCTTCCAGGAGAGCCTCCTCGCTCCGGAAGGTGTTGCTCAAACCAATACCAAACTCCAACAACCACTGTGCCCGTTGTGCCGTGCAGTGCCTGCGTGCATTTTCCCGCGCTCGCCTGCCATCCACCTTTTACCGCTCCCTGACAGACCTGGTATTCACCCCAGGTTTTGCATTCTACATATCCTAACACATAGCATACGTATGGACCAGATGCACAGTCACAATTTTAAACATCTTCCAACAGTTTCAACATTTGTTACATTTCAATTCCATTACAATATTACTTGACATTTGACATAAACATTAATATTGACATTGAAACTTAGTTACAGCTTTCTTAACATAATGGCATGAAACAAAAAGAAATGGAATCAGAACATCAATTACGCAAGTTTATCGAAAAATCAGATAGAAAAAATTACTTATATGTACAATAGTACAGAGTCGTTGTTGTTACGAGTCGAATGACCACATAAAACAACTTGTAGGAAAAGTAGACGCCAATCTGAGATTCATAGTAAGAATTTTGAGCAATGTAGCTCATCCATGAATGAAGTGACTTACAAGGCGATTGTTCGACCCATTCTTGTGTATTGTTCATCACTTTGGGACTCTTACCAGTTAGAACTGATACACGAGAGTTGCCCGCATCTCGTGGTCGTGCGGTAGCGTTCTCGCTTCCCGCGCCTCGTGATGGCTGGGTGTTGTGTGCTGTCCTTAGTTAGTTAGGTTTAAGTAGTTCTAAGTTCTAGGGGACTGATGACCATACATGTTAAGTCCCATAGTGCTCAGAGCCACCCAGAGCCACCCCCTGATACACGAGATAGAGAAAATCCAACGAGGAGCGGTACTTTTGGTCGAGGGATCGTTTAGTCGGCTCGAGAGCATTACAGAGATGTTCAACAAACACCAGTAGCAGACGCGACAAAGAGGCGTTGTGCTTGTAACGCACCTCCTTTAAGACACCATTTTAAAGGCTACATATAGCGCCGGTAACAATCGAAACTTCATGAAACCACTGGGGCTCAAGCGGGAATATTCCACGATGTCTCACAACAAATTCTGCATTTTCTTTCAACAGAAATCAGTCGAGAGAAAAGTGTTGCATTACTTTTTGAACGCTCCTCATATCATCAATCCAAACACCGGGTCTGAGTTACTAGAAGGCACTGGCTGATGTTAAATCTCGTTTGAACTGCGATCAGAAGATGAGCAGACTGAGTATAAAAATGTTGATAGAGACAGTCTTCAATGGAAGTTAATGGTTTATCACGTAAATCAAACTGTCATATAGCTATCATTCCATGGCCAATGAATACGTCACTCGAATGTCCTGTCGAACATAGTATGATCTAAAACATAATGACCACCTGCTTAATAGGGTTTAGGTAATCTGTGGAAAGCAATACAGCACCAGTTTTGCGTGCCATGGATTCGAGAAGACCTTGACAGGATTCTGAAGGTGGAATATCTACATACAGGCGACGCAATACCCATAAATTACTGGTCGGTGATTTGTGAGCGCGGAACTGGTCCCCGATAGGAGTGTTCCGCCGGTTCTGATTAAACGAGCTTTGTGACCACAGATGGCCGCCTGTCCCACATTAAGAAGCGGGTCAGCCTCCGACCTCCACGTCATAATAAAGATTCTATCTCTCAATGTTTCTCAGACGCAAGAGTTTCTTCTACGACCGAGGCGGCAGATGGAAGTGGGTCATAGGCCTATTTGCAGTATCGGCGAACGCGAAAACTTGCAAATTATTATTAGGCGCGGCACAGCATACAATACCCAGTCTACAACTCCACTGTGTAGACGTGTCCCTTCAGTCCGTCGCTCCCAGCCCAGCCTTCGGCTGGCGCCAATGCAAGTATAGTTCGGCATTGTCCTGTTGGAGACCTGTCTCGACTAGGGGGTGCTCTGTCTGCCCTGTACAGCAAGATTTACTGAGGGATGGGCTCACTGCCACTTGCTTTCAACTTCCAAGATGTCGTTTCTACGAACTAAGAACCATAAAAATACCTCATGCTGTTAGTGCCCTACCAGGCTCCATCAGTGCCTGCTCAGGCCGTTAACTTTCTAGAGTCTCACTCAAGTTGCCTAACGTTGTGTAAGTAAGCTGTTTAGGTTTTCATGTTGGTAATGTCACGTAGTGCTCTGTATGAAAATCACTGACTGTGCTGTATGCAGTCTATTGCTGGTTGGCATTGTTGGAATATTCTCTATTGTAGTATTGGGCAATTGGATGTGAACAGCGCATAGCGTTGCGCAGTTGGAGGTGAGCCGCCAGCAGTGGTGGATGTGGGGAGAGAGAGATGGCGGAGTTTTGAGAGCAGACGATCTGGACGTATGTTCGTCAGAAAAAGGAAATTTGTAAGACTGGATGTCATGAACTGACATGACTTTTGAACACTATTAAGGTGAATACATTGTTTGTTCTCCATCAAAATCTTTCATTTGCTAACTATGCCTATCAGTAGTTAGTGCCTTCAGTAGTTGGAATCTTTTATTTAGCTGGCAGTATTGGCGCACGCTGTATTGCAGTAGTTTGAGTAACGAAGATTTTTGTGAGGTAAATGATTCATGAAACGTATAGGTTATTGTTAGTAAGGGCCATTCATTTGTAGGGATTATTGAAAGTCAGATCGCGTTGCGCTAATATATATATATATATATATATATATATATATATATATATATATATATATATATATATATTGTGTGTCAGTTTAGTGTTGATGAGAATAACTAAAGAGAGAAATGTCTGAGTACGTTCAGTTTTGCTCAGCTGTTTGAAAATCAAATAACCTAGAGGTTTTCCAGCACTGCACTGACATTTATAAAATTTTCTAAGGGGATGTTTCAGTTGTAACAAAATCTTTATGAAAAATAGGCGAGAGAGTAACCTGCCTTCTCTCAATATGGGAATGTTTCAATTGTTTAGGTGAGTAGATGAAGTCAGTTGGTGTTTTTCTGGCTCTATTGCAAAAAGCAGGAGAGTATTGGCCAGAGTCCTATGCAGACTATTTAGAGTCCTTCTGGTAGCTGCAGTCATTCCTAATGGTTCAAGGACAGTGACTGTTGTTTTCGTTCCGAAGCCAGAGAGAAGTGATCATACAAAGGCGAAGAATATGAGACCAATCTGCTTTCCCTTAAAGGCTTTATAAAGAATGTTAAAATCGCACGGTAGGGAAAGGAGATGAGGCGTGAACGTCTATCACCTTGTGACTTACCCATACCAGGTTTCCCCGTCCTTCAAAAACCTTTCATAGATTCATAGATGCTCACGATAGTACAACAGGGACAGCCGATCAGCATCGCCGTTTGTGAGGTGCCCGTTTGCAGGCGCCGGCGATAAAAATCTGCCCTTCGTCGAAATGACACCAAGCGCTGTTCAGTCCTAAGGTGGGCAGTAGTGACAACGTACTAAGGTGGGCAGTAGTGACAACGTACTGGCTCAATCATGTACTGTGCGCTCCCTGTAGCTGAGTGATCAGCGCGACAGAATGTCAATCCTAAGGGCACGGGTTCGATTCCTGGATGGGTCGGAGATTTGCTCCGCTCAGGGACTGGGTGTTGCGTTGCCCTAATCATCATCATTTCATCCCCATCGACGCGCGAGTCACCGAAGTGGCGTCAAATCGAAATACTTGCACCTGGCAAACGCTCTACCCAACGGGAGGCCCTAGTCACACGACATTTGCATTTTAGTCATGTACTCATGCTTCTCAGTGCGTTAAGAATACTTATACGAACGTTACTGAATAGCAGCAAAAATGGTTCAAATGGCTCTGAGCACTATGGGACTTAACTTCTAAGGTCATCAGTCCCCTAGAACTTAGAACTACTTAAACCTAACTAACCTAAGGACATCACGCACATCCATGCCCGAGGCAGGATTCGAACCTGCGACCGTAGCGGTCACGCGGTTCCAGACTGTAGCGCCTTTAACCGCTTGCCCACACCGGCCGGCGAATAGCAGCAAATTGTCTTGTAGGTAATATAGTGGAGTTTAAGATTCAAATAAAGAAGTTGCAGTTTTGCAGTACGTTCTACCCCATTGATGAGTTCCTTCACAGAAACTCTTAAATTAATTTTGTAATTAACGTTTGGAGTATAATAGAATAATATTTCGTTCTGTTAAGCCATTTCACTGTCTTACATAAAATAAAAAAAGACGTTTCCCCATCCAAAAGCCCTCTTTATACAGGTACGATATTGCAATGCCCGTGTAACTCTGAATTACGATGCAAAGTACGAGGCCTGTTCAGAAAGTAAGCTCCGATTGATTGCCAAATTGAAACCACAGTGAACATCAGAAATGTTTTACTTCTAACAATTAGCTACACCTTTCAGCTACTTCTCTCCGTAGTCGCCGTTCTGACTTAGACTTTTGTCATAGCGTTGTACCAACTTTTCAATAGCCTCATCATAGAAGGCAGCCGCCAGTGCTTTCCGCCAATTCTCCACGCTGGCCTACACCTCGTTGTCTGTGTCAAAATCTTGTCTTCAAAGACAGTGGTTCATGTGACCAGAGATGAAACTCGGGGGGAGTCAATTGCGGACTGTATTGTGGGTAATCTAACATTTCCATTTGAAAACGATGCAGGAGCATCTTCATTGCCCCTGCAGAATGCGGCTGAGAATTGTCTTGAAGAAGAAACAGCACGACAGTTATGTAATGTTAGCTGCATAGCTTCAGGCGAAATTTCTCACCAGGCCCTCGTACTTGGCGGCAGACACTATTTTCTAGACATCTTTACGCACTCACTGCGAGCTCAGAAATGAGAAGAGCGACGTGATGCTAACTGGGGTTATACTAGAGACACTACCCAACACATCTGTGCAAAGCTTTATCGGATTTTCATAGTCGTTTCCATTTCGCGACCGATCGGAGCTTACTTTCTGAACGCCCCTCGTAGTTTTGGGTATCCCGCTTATTGCGAGCGGTCGTCTTACCATTTGATTATGCGTGCACGACCTACCGCCAGACCCGAGCCACCATATGTCGTCAACCATGCGTCTACAACCTTTACTCGTACATTCATCATGTATATTACCATACAGGTGAGACATTTTGCCTGAAATTCGCATATAATTCAGATTAACGCAGACACTGCAGTATCATACTTATCCGCCGACACCGGGCATGCGACTTTCAAGTAAAACGTGTCACCTTAGCGGTAATATGCATGAGGGCTGTACGAATAAAGGCTTTAGACGCATTGTTGACGACATATGGGAGTTTGGGTCTGGCCATGAGTCGGGCAGGGGTAGTCAAATCGTAAGACGACCACTCGCAATAAACGGGAAATACGGGTTTGACCCCCGGTACGGCACAAATTTTCATTCTCATCATTCCATGCTACACCTGGTGGCTGTCCATATTTGCAAAAGTACAAATACATTTGATGCATCTCCATAGGGTCGAGGGAATTGATAGTAAAAACGCGGTGATGTCTCACAGAATTAAAGTGAGGTTTACTATCTTTTGCTTCAAAAAATCGATTTTTTTTAAATTGCATTTTTGAATCCATAAAAGTGTTTAGAATCCACCCCTGAAACGATTTTTCCGAATACGGAACGGAAATGTTTGTTATTCGCGGTTGAACAAAAAAGTGCACCTGCCTGAAATCGGCCTTTTTCACGCACAGTTGTTTTCTTTCAGAGGACGAGTTATTCTGCCGGTGCTTGGGAGGAAACACACAAAATTCAAATGAAAGTTTAAACGCGTATGTTTGGAAGTTAGCCCCCAAGCATTTGCATTCTGGTGCGAAGACTGTGGAGATTGCGACTTTCTTGGCATGAGCAGCTTCAACGAAGGGTATTCAGCAATTCTGAAGACCATGACAACGATGGATGTCACCCTGGGACTCTATTCGACGCAGTTCGCCAAGCATTCGGACGACCACAGGATTCAAGCGGCAGAAAACCGCTTGTCATCGGCCATACTAGCGGCTCTGGAGGAGCGCAGGATGGCCCAGACCGAGCAGAACGTCCTCTGTGAGAAAGAGGAAGGATTAGTTTGTGGACCCGGAATAGCAGATTGAACGTAAGTTGAATAATATTGCATTTGTAAGTAGTCAAAACTTCAAACGCGTTTTTCTCGAAATGACTTTTTTTATCGTGCGATACGGTAACTTCAAATTTACTGAACCAATTGGCATGATTTTTTGTTTACGACGAAGCTAACTAAATTGTCTAGGAGTTGTACCACTTTCATTCCGATCCATCAACTATAAATATTTTTACTTGGACGATGAGTCGAAAAACCGATAAACAAACCCTATTTTATCAAATGGCCGCCATTTTGTTTCGTATGGTCCAAATAACTTAAGTGAGGTACAACTCTTGAAGAATCTTATATACTTTGCTAACGGCCATACAATTTTGATTTCAGACGAGCCGGCCGACCTATGACATACCGAGGTGTACACCGAAATTTTGTTTCGTTCCTAGGGCACTTCCGCCTTTGCTCTTCGACATTTCCGGTCGAAAAATTTCCAGTTTATAGAGGAAATATCAATAAACATTTTGACCAAATGCAACGTTGATATCTGTAATACGTCCTGAGAAAAAAATTCTCAAAAAATATGCTTTTTTCGGGCCAAAGGTAGTAAACCTCACCTTAATCCATGACATAAACGAACTGTCTTTGGTAGTATCACGCAGACACTACCGGCTGGCAGACTTTAGTGGGCCCTAGGCGATTTCAAAGAGACTGAGAGCTTAAAACGTTAAGTATCGCCACTGCATTCCATCTGGCCATCATTTTTGACGACACCCATTTTGACGGAACATTAATCAATAAATTTTCTGTTTTATTTTCTAGTAGTTTTGATAGCACCCTTCTGCTCCCACGCCCGTAGTGGATTCGATGGGATGCTCAGGCGATGCGTTTAAAACCGCCGAGCCTTTAAAAATTATTTACGAGGAGCCTAATTTTTGCTCTCATAATCCTGTTTTGTAATTTGAAATTTCCCTCCCTATTTTTTGCATTACATCTCCAAATCGCTATTCCATACCTAACAGCTAAATGTACGTGGGAGTGGTACGTGCACACTGATGACAGCACTCTATGGGTAACATTCTCTTTGTCAGTATGTTTATGTTCTCATCCAGCTGAGAAGCTGAAAGTTCAGCTCGTGCGAAACTCAGCTTGTACAGAAAATGATATCAGCGAACTATGGATGAAGGGCAAAAGGTAGATTCCATATTCCTATATTTTTGGAAGTATTTGACACTGCGCCCCCTGCAGACTTTTAACAAGCGTACGAGGATACGAAATAGATTCCCAAAAGTAAGAGTGGCTCGAAGACTTAAGTAACGGAACCTAGTATATTGTCCTCGATGGCAAGTGCTCATAAGAGACAAGGGTACCATCAGGAGTGCCACAGGGAAGTGTGAAGGACCACTGTTATTTTCTACACACATAAATGATCTGGTGTACACGATGAGCAGCAGTCTACCGTTGTGTGGTGATGACGCTGCAGTGTACGAGAAGGTGTCGAAGTTAAGTGACTGTAGGAGGATGCAAGATGATTTATACAAAATTTCTAGTTGCTGTGCTGAATGGTAGCTAGCTCTAAATGTAGAAAAATATAAATTAATGCAAATGAGTAGGAGAAACAAATCCATGATATTCGAATACATCATTAGAAATGTGACACTTGACAGAGTCACGTCGATTAAATATCTAGTAGTAACGTTGCGAAGTGGTAGGAAATAGAATGGGAGTGTAAGGGTTGTAGTAGGGAAGGCGAATGGAAGGAGGGGACAGTAGGTGAGTGTAGAGGGAATAGTTTTCAACAAATATAGGTGCTGCAATAGGATGGACTGAGCATGCATTTCGCAGCTCATAGAGACTATTGCCTGTGCTTGAGCTGTTCGTGTTTTTGAAATAGCCGGTCAATCGACAGTGGATTTCTTGGCAAAATTTTAGAAACGTGTGGTTCATGCGTAAAAGAGACCGCATATAGGACTCTTGTACGACTCATTCATGAGTACTGCTCAAGTGTTTGGGATCCGCACCTGGTCGTAGTAAAGAAATGTAGCGAAGAAGTTAGAAGCGGGCTGCCAGATTTGTTTCCTTCAAACCACACGCAAGTACTGCGGAGGTGCTTCGGGAACTCAAATGGGAATCACTGGTGGGAATGCGAGTTCTTTTCTAGGAACACTGTTGAGAAAATTTATAGAACAGGTATTTGAAGCTGACTGCAGAACGATTTTACTGCCACCATCATACATTTCACGTAGGGACAAAAAAGATAAGAGAAATAAAGACTCTTAAGGACGTATATAGATAGTGATTTTGCCTCGCTATGCTTGCGAATGTAACAGGAAAGGAATTGACCAGTAATGTTACAGGGCACTCACCGCCACGAACCTTGCAGGGGATTACGCAGTATGTATTTAGATATAGAAGACTGTCCACATTCGTTTTTAAGATATTGGTGTTTCTGGCTTGAAGTTACTTTTTTTATGCTCTAGTATTAGCTGTTTGTTTTCATCACGTTCAGTGATTGCGAGCATCCCCAGCTGTTTCATTTACTTTCTGTTCTAGGAGTAGTAGTGTTTTATGTTTAGTATTATCAGCAAAGATCGTCACTTTCCAGTATTTATCATGTAAAGAATAGTGACCCTATGGTCCTAGACTAAGAGAAGTCTACGTTAATGCAGTCATTTTGATAAAATTAAAGAGCGCTAGCACGGGAACAGCGACCGTCAGAAATTAAATCTATCGAGTAGCGACAAATTGTGCGTGATTTTCTTTTAATGACATGTTTCTCGGTATGGCATCTTCAAAAATTAAGTAGCCAAAGGCCACGCGTTAAATATATATCAATTATTCGAAAACAGTCTTAATCGCATTTATTATTATTATACCGCCAACCGGTTTCAACCCGACGTAGGGGTCATCTTCTGGGCGTTTACACCATTGGTCGACTGCTGGTGGTGTCACTCCTGTCTACATAACGGCGGGAAACTACAGTCGACCAATGGTGTAAACGCCCAGAAGATGACCCCTACGTCGGGATGAAACCGGTTGGCGGTATAATAATAATAAATGCGATTAAGACTGTTTTCGAATAATTGATTAATCATACTAATCGCTGCTTAATCTCCACAACCATGTTGCCCAAAAATTTAAATATATATATGGCTGATAGATACATTTAATAAGTAACTCTTGGCTGCTTAATTTCTAAAGATGATCGCGTCTGTCGAGCGAACCGAGTCAATAAAGGAAAGTTACATACAACCTGTCGACAACAAAAGTTTAATTCATTTGAGATGTCTGCTGTGCCTATCATCTGTACCCTATATTCGAAAAACAGGCAGAACTTGACATTTGCTGTTTCTGTAATTTTATGGTCAGCAGCGTCAGAGACCTTGGACTGATTTTAAGATTCCTCCGTAATGCAAATTTCTACCGTGATCGTAACTGATTTCAGTGGAAACCCCACGAACTTACTGAGTCGTAGTACCCTCAGAGATATTTTTGAGGATTTTGTTGAGAAACTGAATTTTTAGGAAGATAACAGTACTGTAGCTGTCTCTCAACAAACTTCAATAAGTGTGACCCTTTGAATTTATAGAGCTCTTCCGACATATGGCTAAAGTGGATAAAAAATGGTTCAAATGGCTCTGAGCACTATGCGACTTCAGTCCCCTACAACTTAGAACTACTTAAACCTAACTAAACTAAGGACATCACACGCATCCATGCTCGAGGCAGGATTCGAACCTGCGACCGTAGCGGTCGCATGGTTCCAGACTGAAGCGCTTAGAACCGCTCGACCACTCCGGTCGGCAAAGTGGATTAGTAAAATGATGGGAAACATACTTAATGTTTATGGAGTATGTATGGGCACCGTTCCTTCCTATGGTTCTTAACATTGCTGTTCTAGCCGATTATATATTACCGTAAGATACATGATGGAGCAGTATGATGCCGCGCTGAGAGGGAGGAAGGTAATCGTGTACAGCAGAGAGAAACAAAGCGAACCCGAGGTAAGTGCAGGCTGCAATACAGACAAGACAGCAGGAGACGAGGCGATGGCGTTCACTCGCTGAGCGCAGCCTGACAAGCTTCGTGATTGATGGCCGCGCTGGAAGCGGTATTGTGCGGCGGCAGGACCAAGGGCCAAGGGCCGAGGGTCGAAGGCGCCGCCACTGGCGCTGATAGCGGCCTTCCACTGGGAGTTTAGTACTTGGCGAACTGAAAGCTGCTCCTTATAAAATCTCTGGTTTCGTGTTAAAATAATATAACTAAATCTCTGCTGCCGAAGCTGAGGAATATCAGGATCATGTAGTGATCCATGCGCTGTCGAAAAAAAAAATCGCAGTACCAAGAAGTAATTAATGCCAGAATGAGATTTTCACTCTGCAGCGGAGTGTGCGCTGATATGAAACTTCCTGGCAGATTAAAACTGTGTGCCCGACCGAGACTCGAACTCGGGACCTTTGCCTCTCGCGGGCAAGCGCTCTACCATCTGAGCTACCGAAGCACGACTCACGGCCGGTACTCACAGCTTTACTTCTGCCAGTACCACGTCTCCTACCTTCCAAACTTTACAGAAGCTCTCCTGCGAACCTTGCAGAGCACTTGCCCGCGAAAGGCAAAGGTCCCGAGTTCGAGTCTCGGTCGGGCACACAGTTTTAATCTGCCAGGAAGTTTCATATCAGCGCACACTCCGCTGCAGAGTGAAAATGTCATTCTGGAAACATCCCCCAGGCTGTGGCTAAGCCATGTCTCCGCAATATCCTTTCTTTCAGGAGTGCTAGTTCTGCAAGGTTCGCAGGAGAGCTTCTGTAAAGTCTGGAAGGTAGGAGACGAGGTACTGGCAGAAGTAAAACTGTGAGTACCAGCCGTGAGTCGTGCTTCGGTAGCTCACATGGTAGAGCACTTGCCCGCGAAAGGCAAAGGTCCCGAGTTCGAGTCTCGGTCGGACACACAGTTTTAATCTGCCAGGAAGTTTCAAGTAATTAATGTATTGACATTTTGGAAATACATTTGCCTAGGTAACATATTTAAGTGATTACCATTGCAAGATCACAGGCTACTATCATCGCGAGGTAAGCCATAGCAAATGCGAAATGCCAACCCTCGAACGTTGAACAAAAGTGCATGTATTGTGCTCTACAGGAGCTGGATGTCAGTTTGATGGGTGGAGTTCCATGTCTGTTGCATTTGGCCAGTCAAAACAGGGGCGGTTAATGCTGTTTGTGGATGACGCTGGAGTTGTTGTTCGATGATGTCCCATATGTCCTCCACTGGAGACAGATTTGGAGATCGAGAAGGCCGAGGCGACATGTCGACACTCTGTAGAGTATTTTGGGTTACAACAGCGGTGTGAGGGCGAGCCTTGTCCTATTTAAAAACACCCTGCGTAATGATGTTTATGAATGGAAGCACAACTGGTCGAATCACCAGACTGACGTACAAACTTGCAGTCAGGGTGCATCAGGCAACCATGAGAGTGCTCCTGATGGCATACTAAGTCGGTACCCAGACAATAAGTTCGAGTGGAGTGTCAGACAGGTTGGTTGCACGCCCTCAACTACTGACCAACACACAGTCATCACTGGCATCAGCACAGAACCAACTTTATCAGGAACCACAACAGACCTCCAACCTGTCTACCAATGGGACCTCACTTGACGCCACTGAAGTCCGAGATGGGCGGAAGGGGGTGAGAAAGTGTGGGGAGAGAGAGTCGACAAAGGGGGGAGAAAGGGAGAGAGTGGGAGAGAGAGTGGGGAGAGAGAGGGGGTAGCAGGGGTTGTGTGGCGTGGACTGGGCGGTTTTTTAGGTTAGATGGCCTCGGGCAAGTACAGAAAGGGCAACAGCCTCAAAGGGTGCGGGGCAAAGTCAGGACATGCGGGGACCAAGCAGCAATCGGTATTGTAATTGTAAACTGTCGAAGCTGCATTGGTAGAGTTCCAGAACTTCAAGCGCTGATAGAAAGCACCAAAGCTTAAATCGTTATAGGTATAGAAAGCTGGCTGAAGCCAGAGATAAATTCTGCCGAAATTTTTACTAAGGCACAAACGGTGTTTAGAAAGGATAGATTGCATGCAACCGGTGGTGGCGTGTTTGTCGCTGTTAGTAGTAGTTTATCCTGTAGTGAAGTAGAAGTGGATAGTTCCTGTGAATTATTTGGGTGGAGGTTACACTCAACAACCGAGCTAGGTTAATAATTGGCTCCTTTTACCGACCTCCCGACTCAGCAGCATTAGTGGCAGAACAATTGAGAGAAAATTTGGAACACATTTCACATAAATTTTCTCAGCATGTTATAGTCTCAAGTGGAGATTTCAATTTACCAGATATAGACTGGGACACTCAGATGTTTAGGATGGGTGGTAGGGACAGAGTATCGAGTGATATTATACTGAGTGCACTATCCGAAAATTACCCCGAGCAATTAAACAGAGAACCGACTCGTGGAGATAACATCTTGGACCTACTGATAACAAACAGACCCGAACTTTTCGACTCTGTAAGTGCAGAACAGGGAATCAGTTATCATAAGGCCGTTGCAGCGTCCCTGAATATGGAAGTTAATAGGAATGCAAAAAAAGGGAGGAAGGTTTATCTGTTTAGCAAGAGTAATAGAAGGCAGATTTCAGACTACCTAACAGATCAAAACGAAAATTTCTGTTCCACCATTGACAATGTTGAGTGTTTATGTAAAAAGTTCAAGGCAATCGTAAAATGCACGTACGTGCCGAGTAAAACTGTGAGGGACGGGAAAACCCCACCGTGGTTCAACAACAAAGTTAGGAAACTACTGCGAAAGCAAAGAGAGCTTCACTCCCAAGTTTAAACGCAGCCAAAACCTCTCAGACAAACAGAAGCTAAACGATGTCAAAGTTAGCGTAAGGAGGGCTATGCGTGAAGCGTTCAGTGAATTCGAAAGTAAAATTCTATGTATCGACTTGATAGAAAATCCTAGGAAGTTCTGGTCTTACGTTAAATCAGTAAGTGGCTGGAAACAGCATATCCAGACACTCCTGGATGATGACGGCATTGAAACAGAGGATGACACGCGTAAAGCTGAAATGCTAAACACCTTTTTCCAAAGCTGTTTCACAGAAGAAGACCGCACTGCAGTTCCTTTACTAAATCCTCGCACAAACGAGAAAATGGCTGACATCGAAATAAGTGTCCAAGGAATAGAAAAACAACTGGAATCACTCAACAGAGGAAAGTCCACTGGAACTGACGGGATACCAGTTCGTTTTTACACAGAGTACGCGAAAGAACTTGCCCTCCTTCTAACAGCCGTGTACCGCAAGTCTCTAGAGGAACGGAAGGTTCCAAATGATTGGAAAAGAGCACAGGTAGTCCCAGTCTTCAAGAAGGGTCGTCGTGCAGATGCGCGAAACTATAGACCTATATCTCTGACGCCGATCGGTTGCAGAATCTTGGAACATGTTTTTTGCTCGAGTATCATGTCGTTTTTGGAAACCCAGAATCTACTCTGTAGGAATCAACATGGATTCCGGAAACAGCGATCGTGTGAGACCCAACTCGCTTTATTTGTTCATGAGACCCAGAAAATATTAGATACAGGCTCCCAGGTAGATGCTATTTTCCTTGACTTCCGGAAGGCGTAAGAGCCTACGGAATATCAGACCAGCTGTGTGGCTGGATTGAAGAGTTTTTAGCAAACAGAACACAGCATGTTGTTATCAATGGAGAGACGTCTAGAGGCGTTAAAGTAACCTCTGGCTTGCCACAGGGGAGCGTTATGGGACCATTGCTTTTCACAATATATATAATGACGAAGTAGATAGTGTCGGAAGTTCCATGCGGCTTTTCACGGATGATGCTGTAGTGTACAGAGAAGTTGCAGCGTTAGAAAATTGTAGTGAAATGCAGGAAGATCTGCAGCGGATAGGCACTTGGTGCAGGGAGTGGCAACTGACCCTTAACATAGACAAATGTAATGTATTGCGAATACATAGAAAGAAGGATCCTTTATTGTATGATTATATGGTAGCGGAACAAACAGTGGTAGCAGTTACTTCTGTAAAATATCTGGGAGTGTGCGTGCGGAACGATTTGAAGTGGAATGATCATATAAAATTAATTGTTGGTAAGGCGGGTAACAGGTTGAGATACATTGGGAGAGTCCTTAGAAAATGTAGTCCATCAACAAAGGATGTGGCTTACAAAACACTCGTTCGACCTATACTTGAGTATTGCTCATCAGTGTGGGATCTGTACCAGATCGGGTTGACGGAGAAGATAGAGAAGATCCAAAGAAGAGGGGCGCTTTTCGTCACAGGGTTATCTGGTAACCATGATAGCATTACAGAGATGTTTAGCAAACTCAAGTGGCGGACTCTGCAAGACAGGCGCTCTGCATCGCGGTGTAGCTTGCTCGCCAGGTTTCGAGAGGGTGCGTTTCTGGATTTGGTATCGAATATATTGCTTCCCCCTACGTATACCTCCCGAGGAGATCACGAATGTAAAATTAGAGAGATTCGCGCGCGCATGGAGGCTTTCAGACAGTCGTTCTTCCCGTGAACCATACTCGACTGGAACAGAAAAGGGAGGTAATGACAGTAGCACGTAAAGTGCCCTCCGCCACACACCGTTGGGTGGCTTGCGGAGTATAAATGTAGATGTTGATCTAGGGGGAGAGGGGTCAGAGAGAGGGGGGAGAGAGAGAGAGAGAGAGAGGGGAGAGAGAGGCACAGGGGGATAGTTGGGGAGAGAGGGGGAGAGAGCAGGAGAGAGAGAGAGATTGGGAGAGAGGGAGAGAGAAGGGAGAGAGAGAGGCAGGGGGAGAGAGAGGGGAGAGAAGGGCTGAAAGACAGGGTGAGAGAGGGGGGTATAGAGAGGGGAGAGGGAGAGTGGGAGAGAGGGTGGGGGAGAAAGAGAGGGGTAGGAGGGGGAGAGGGAGGAGGGAGAGTGGTGGAGAGGGGGGAGGAGCGAGATGGGTAATATCTCAAATGCTTCGATTGTCTGCTGTTGCGGTTTCACCACACTCCATGTTTCACTACCATACAATGCTGTACTCTAGACGTACATTCTCAGAAATTTCTTCCTCAAATTAAAGCCGATATTTGATACTAGTAGACTTCTCCTGACCAGGTATGCCTTTTTTGCCATAGCAAGTCTGCTTTTGATGTCCTTAGTCGGTCATTGATTATTTTACTGCCTAGTAGCAGAATTCATAACCATCTATTTTGTGACCACCGGTCCTGATGTTAAGTTTCTCGCTGTTCTCATTTCTACTCCTTCTTATTACCTTCGTCTTTCTTCGATTTACTCCAATCAATAGACTGTTCATCCCGTTCAGCGGATCACGTAATTCTTCTTCATTTTCTCTCACGATAGCAGTGCCATCAGCAAATCGTATCATTGAAATCCTTTCACCTTGAACTTTAATTCCACTCCTGAACCTTTCTTTTATTTCCATCATTGCTTCCTCAATGTACAGATTGAACAGTGGAGGCGAAAGACTACATCTCTATCTTACAACCTTTTTAATACGAACACTTTGTTCTTGGTCGTCCACTCTTATATTTCCCTCCTGGTTGTTGTACATATTGTATATGACCCGTCTCTCCCTATAGCTTACTCCTACTTTTTTCAGAATTTCGAACATCTTGCACCATTTTACATTGTCGAGCGCTTATTCCAGGTCGACAAATCCTATGATTGTGTATTGATTTTTCTTTAGTCTTGTTTCCATTATTAATTGCACTGTCAGAATCGCCTCTCTCGTGCCTCTACTTTTCCTAAAGCCAAACTGATCGTCATCTAGCGCATCCTCAATTTTCTTCTCCATTATTCTGTATATTATTCTTGTAAGCAACTTGGATGCATGAGCTGTTAAGCTGACTGTGCGACAATTCTCGCACTTGTCAGCTCTTGCCGTTTTCAGAATTGTGTGCATGATGCTTTTACGAAAGTTAGATAAAATGTCGCCAGACTCATATATTCTACACACCAACGTGAAGAGTCGTTTTGGTGCCAATTCCCCCAATGATTTAAAAATTCTGATGGAGTGTTATCCATCCCTTCTGCCTTATTTGACTTTAAGTCCTCCAAAGCCCTTTTAAATTCTGATTCTAAAACTGAATACTAACGAGGAAGAAACACAAATAAAAGCACCATCAACTGTCTAGCTTTTGCAGATGACATAGAATTAATTAGTAACTCACTCGATAGTGCCACAGAACAAATCACAGAACTATACAAGGAAGCATACGAAACAGGACTATAAATATCATTTGGAAACTTACACTTCATGACAACTATCAATAATGCCTTCCCCCTCCCCAAACCTTAAAATTAATAGTAACACATTATCCAAAACATAATTTGGGGGAATGAGTAACAGTCAGTACAAAAGAACAGATATTCAAGAAAGATAGAGTATTACATAAAATATAAAGGTAATGCTACATGACAAAAATTATATATATAACAAAACTGTTTTGTCCTGGAACACAAGACAAAGACGCTATAAAACACCGGCAACGCCTGAAACGCCGTATGCACCAGAAACAAACTAACGAGATTTGGGAATCTTGAATAACTGGAAAAAAGTTGTAAGAATAATTTAAGGAGAATACTGAGACCTGAAGGTAATAGTAATCCTGAATACAAATTAAGACCAATCTGAGAGCTCTATTTGAAAATGGGAAAGCTGGCTGATGTAATAAGGAAAAGCAGTCTACAGTTCCAAAGACATATATATTGAATGGATAATAACACACTATGCAAGCAGATCTTCAACTTACTAAGCAGCTACAAATCCAAACACGTATGGTTCACTGAAACCGACAAAAGTCTGAAAAACACTGTAATTAGAATGGGCGTAATGGATGACGTACTACATTTTAGAGAAGCAACACAATGAGAATTATTTCAGAAGAAAGAGGCGTGCGAAAGGAAGGAAGTGACCCAAGAAGAAAAGGAACGACACGCTCGAAGTGGAATGAAGTATGGGAACAACAAAATTTAAACACAAAGAAGAAAATCCAAAATTGATTTAATGTACCCTTCAAAAGAGTTATCCGAAAAAAATGAATAAAATGAAATTTGCCAGATTCTGACAAAATGGAGCCCACAGAAGATAGCATAAACGCTAGGAAGAAGAGAAAAAAAGAAGAGACCGTAGTTTTCAAAATGATGGAGAACAGCAGTAAGTCGTCCTTTCCTTTCAGGCTTTATTAAGAAAATCTAGATTTCGGCTTGTCACAGGCTATTATCAGGGCAGCATTTCAAAGTTTTAATACATGCCCCAGTACGTCGATCCCGTGGTATTCGGGCTCGTGTCACTGTTCATTCAAGTCTTGAAAGAACTGCGACATGCGCCCTATTAACAGGGGACTGACGTACAAGGGCATGTATTAAAACTTTGAAATACTGCCCTGATAAGGGCTAGTAACTAGTCGAAATTTGAATTTGCTTTAATAAAGACTGAAAGGAAAGAAAGACTGGCGTCAAATCGAAAGACTTGCACCCGGCGAGCGGTGTACCCGACAGGAGGTCCTAGTCACACGACATTAACATTTTTTTTTTTACTGCATTCCACATTCCTAGTAGACGGTAATTTGATGAAGAGGTCATAATTGTTGTAACACAACTAATAGTAGCAGGTGATGCAGATAAAGCAAAATTAGTCACAAACGACGGAAATAACAAGAACCTTTGGCCCTTTTTCTGTGACAACAAAGGGACTACGGAAATAGAATGGAATGAAATGTCACAGAGAAAATAGGTATGGAGTAGCGGCTAGATAGTAGCACAAACAAGATACGTAAATAACAAGAACTTGTGTGATAGATTTTTGTAAACTCAGGTAACTGTCAAAAACAAAAATCTATTGTCATCAATGTTAAGATAAATGTGATTTGTTGCGTAAAGGCCCACTGCTATTATCAAGAAAGGGGACCAAAAAGAATAAATAAAGGGTCCCGAGTTAGAGTCTCGCTCCCGCACACAGTTATAATTTACCAGGTAGTTTCAATAGATAAATAGTATATCAAACTTCCAAAGACCCATTTAATTCATCAATAATTATTAGTACAACATTCTTGGAATGTTGGGGTCTACCAAATGAAAATGACTTATTAAGGGCTGCATGGCCCTAACCGTTCGATGGGTAACAAATCGTTACCGTCAGAAATGGTACGACTCACTAGGTAACAGGTATTAGGACTTTAATTTTAGCCGTCAGTATACACACGATAGCATTGACAGCTAGTTACTAGTATCAATTTGATCCTGGTAAGTGATATGATGCTCACAAACAGTGCTGGGTTGTCTAATGAACGATTGTTTAAACTCACATAATCCATGTTTTCATGAGCTGCAACACAGTCACGTATTAGAACAGTGATCCAGAAAATGTACAATAAATTGCCTTTCCTTTCTGTCAGTGATCACAAAATTTTTGGACTTTAGACTACCGGTTACGGTTCAGATCTGCATAAAAATGGGAAATGAAATAGAAATAGTAGACAGATAAGGAAAAATTTTTGCTTTCATTGATGTGGAAACATGCGCTTCAAATACTCCCAGGAACACCTGTTTTGTAACTTTTCCTAATATAATAAGGTTCTAGTGGCTTCGTCACAAAATATATACAAAACCAGCATAATTTAGCCTCGCATATTTAAAACATGGTATAAACTAGGCCACAGTGCTCTCGGATTCATACTGTCAATAGCGCTACTGTTCGTAACAAACTGCAGGGACGACTGAGAAAAATATGCGTATTCTTCACAGAAGGCAAAAGGACCGTGTTCTCGGTTGTTTGGAAAAGCACGAAGGTTATAAATCCAAAAATGAGGTGCCAGCAAAAGTGCTCAATGGGTAACGCAATATTGTATCCAGAGCCTACTTGGCTATGTTTGATAATGTTTTACATTAATTAATGAACGCCTCTGGTATGTATTTCTTGCCCTGACGTTACATAGTATAAAGTGCGTTACATATTTTCTCCATTTTTCTTACGTTGTTCATATTGCTTCCACGTTTAATTGCCCTTTCTCCTTTTATGTAATATGTTTCAGCAGCAAGATAGCCGGCCGAAGTGGCCGAGCGGTTCTAGGCGCTTCAGTCGGGAACCGCGCGACCGCTACTGTCGCAGGTTCGAATTCTGCCTCGGGCAAGGATATGTGTGATGTCTTTAGGTTAGTTAGGTTTCAGTAGTTCTAAGTTCTAGGGGACTGATGACCACAGTAGTTAAGTCCCATAGTGCTCAGAGCCATTTGAACCATCTTCAGTTAGGTTTAAGTAGTTCTATGTTCTAGGGGACTGGTGACCTAAGATTTTAAGTCCCATAGTGCTCAGAGCTATTTTTTGAATAACAAGATAATATTATTAAGTGACAGACACAACATTTTTTTAAAATTTTCTTCGAATGGTGTGTCGAAGCGTACATAAGTCCCTCTGGCTTAAGCTCCTCCGACTTCTCGCCTCTGCTGCATTTTGACGGTTGCGCCAACAAGAGTCGCTAATTACACTACTGGCCCTTAAAATTGCTACACCACGAGGACGACGTGCTACAGACGCGAAATTTAACCGACAGGAAGAAGATGCTGTGTTATGCAAATGATTAGCTTTTCAGAGCATGCACACAAGGTTGGCGCCGGTGGCGACACCTACCACGTGCCGACATGAGGAAAGTTTCCAACCGATGTCTCGTACACAAAAAGCAGTTGACCGGCGTTGCCTGGTTAAACGGTGTTGTAATGCCTCGTGTAAGGAGGAGAAATGCGTACCATCACGTTTCCGACTTTGATAAAGGTCGTTTTGTAGCCTATCGCGATTGCGGTTTATCGTATCGCGGCATGACTGCTCACGTTGGTCGAGATCCAATGACTGTTAGCAGAATAAGGAATCGGTGGGTTCAGGAGGGTAATACGGAACGCTGTGCTGGATCCCAACGGCCTCGTATCACTAGCAGTCGAGATGACAGGCATCTTATCCACATGGCTGTAATGGATCGTGCAGCCACGTCTCGATCCCTGAGTCAACAGATGGGGACGTCTGCAAGACAACAACCATCTACACGAACAGTTCGACGACGTTCGCAGCAGCATGAACTGTCAGCTCGAAGACCATGGCTGCGGTTACCCTTGACGCTGCATCACAGACAGGAGCGCCTGCGATGGTGTATTCAGCGACGAACCTGGGTGCACGAATCGTAAAACGTGATTTTTTCGGATGAATCCAGGTTCTGTTTACAGTATTATGATGGTTGCATCCGTGTTTGGCGACGTAGCGGTGAGTGCACATTGGAAGCGTGTGTTCGCCATCGCCATACTGGCGTATCACCCGGCGTGATGGTGTGGGGTGCCACTGGTTACACGTCTTGGTCGCCTCTTGTTCGCACTGACGGCACTTCGAACAGTGGACGTTACATTTCAGATGTGTTACAACCCGTGGCTCTACCCTTCATTCGATCCCTGCGAAACCCTAGATTTCAGCAGGATATTGCACGACTGCATGTTGCAGGTCCCGTACAAGCCTTTCTCGATACAGAAAACGTTTGACTGCTGCCCTGGCCAGCTCATTCCCCGTATCTCTCACCAACTGAAAACGTCTGGTCAATGGTGGCCGAGCAACTGGCTCGTCACAATACGCCAGTTACTACTCATAATGAACTGTGGTATCATGCTGAAGCCTCATGGGCAGCTGTACCTGTACACGCCATCCAAGCTCTGTTTGACTCAATGCCCATGCGTATCACGGCCGTCATTACGGCCAGAGGTGGTTGTTCTGGGTACTGATTTCTCAGGATCTATGCTCGCGAATTGCTTGAAAATGTAATCACATGTCAGTTCTAGCGTAATATATTTGTCCAATGAATACCCGTTTATCGTCTGCATTTCTTCTTGATGTAGCAGTTTTAATGGCCAGTAGTGTATCTACTTTTCCCTCGTTATTCTTTCAGCTTTTTATTATTTTATTAGCTCCATAAACTTGTCTTTTTGTATGTTATTATTTTTGTGTAAAATAATCACAAGACGCTCTCAGAATCAGATATTGCCACTTAACCATTTGCTTTTCAATGTTTTAGGACTTACTACATCGGCGTTTCAAGTTATTACATTATTATCAATGCAGTAACTTGTACATTTGGCAAACCTATTACAGTCTTTATCTGTTGTACTCTTCATTCTTACTTTCTGCACAATTTTACAATTGACTAATATTCATAGACTTACAGTGGCGACATCTAACGAGCTAACGGCAGAGTCATACGTTGCGGCAACTGTGCCTGCAGTTTGCTATGAATATTAGTGCTGTTGACAGTTCCGCTGGCACTGTGGTCTAGTTTACACCATATTTTAAATATGTGCAACGATGCTACACTAGTTTTGTGTGTATTTTGAGACCGTGCCACTATGACTATTATACTAGGACATGGTGTATAACAGTTTTACTTCGTCATATTTTAAGCGCATTTTTCCACACTGATGAAAGTAATAATTGTTCGTTATGGCATATCTGATTGCTTTAATATGTAATCTGCCAACTACTTTACTTGATTTTCCATGTTTTCGTACAGATTTGAAAATGGGCTGTCCGAAACCGGTTGTTTAAGGACCGAAAGTTTTGTGATCATTGACGGAAATATAAAGAAATTTATTCGAATCCCTGTTTTACTGAAATTAAAGGACCGACCCCAACTCTTCTGGTCGGCTTCCTTCGTCTCCACTCCTCTCCTAGCACAGCATAAGTCTTGGTCGGGAACGGTATCCCTCTACACCCTCTCGAATTCCTCCTCCAAAGATCTTCCCACGCACTGTCCCAAATGCTACGTTCCCATGATGCCGATCTTCCTGGTTGACTAAGTCCACTCACCGTCCTTTCACTGGTCTATGCATCTACACAACTGGCTAATAAATTTGCTACACCAAGAAGAAATTGGACAATATGATTACATTTTCATGCAATCTGGGTGCATAGATCCAGAGAAATCGGTACCCAGAACAACCACCTCTGGCCGTAATAACGGCCTTGATACGCCTGGACATTGAGTCAAACAGAGTTTGGATGGCGTGTACATGTACAGCTGCCCATGCAGCTTCAACACGATACCGCAGTTCGTCCAGATTAGTGATTGGCGTATTGTGACGAGCCAGTTGCTCGGCCACCATTGACCAGACGTTTTCAGTTGGTGAGAGATACGGGGAATGAGCTGGCCAGGGCAGCAGTCAAACGTTTTCTGTATCGAGAAAGGCTTGTACGGGACCTGCAACATGCAGTCGTGCAATATCCTGCTGAAATCTAGGGTTTCGCAGGGATCGAATGAAGGGTAGAGCCACGGGTAGTAACATATCTGAGCTGTAACGTCCACTGTTTAAAGTGCCGTCAGTGCGAACAAGAGGTGACCGAAACGTGTAACCAATGGCACACCATACCATCACGCCGGGAGATACACCAGTATGGCGATGACGAATACACGCTTCCAATGTGCGTTCACTGCGATGCAGCCAAACACGGATGCGACCATCATGATGCTGTAAACAGAAACTGGATTCATCCGAAAAAATCACGTTTTGCCATTAGTGCACCCAGTTTCGTCGTTGAGTACACCATCGCAATACGCTCCTGTCTGTGATGCAGCATCAAGGGTAACCGCAGCAATGGTCTCCGAGCTGATATTCGATGCTGCTGCAAACGTCGTCGAACTGTTCGTGCAGATGGTCGTTGTCTTGCGAACGTCCCCATCTGTTGACTCAGGGATCGAGACGTGGCTGCACGATCAGTTACAGCCATGCGGATAAGATGCCTGTCATCTCGACTGCTAGTGATACGAGGCCTTTGGGATCCAGCACGGCGTTCCGTATTACCCTCTTGAACCCACTGATTCCATATTCTGCTAACAGTCATTGGATCTCGACCAACGCGAGCAGCAGTGTCACAATACGATACACCACAATGGCGATAGAGGCTTTATCAAAGTCTGAAACGTGATGGTACGCAATTCTCCTCCTTACACGAGGCATCGCAACAACGTTTCACCAGGCAACGCCGGTCAACTGCCGTTTGTGTATGAGAAATCGGTTGGAAACTTTCCTCATATCAGCACGTTTTAGGTGACGCCACCGGCGCCAACCTTGTGTGAATGCTCTGAAAAGCTAATCATTTGCATATCACAGCATCTTCTTTCTGTCGATTAAATTTCACGTCTGTATCACGTCATCTTCGGTGTGTAGCAATTTTGATGGCCTATTGCGTACTTTAATCAAATGGCTCTGAGCACTATGGGACTTAACATCTTAGGTCATCAGTCCCCTAGAACTTAGAACTACTTAAACCTAACTAACCTAAGGACATCACACACATCCATGCCCAAGGCAGGATTCGAACCTGCGACCGTAGCAGTCCCGCGGTTCCGGACTGCAGCGCCTAGAACCGCAAGACCACCGCGGCCGGCTGCGTACTTTAATCAATCATCACCTTGCCTTTTTACTTTTTTAACTTTTGCAACTGTCCCTTTGTCTTCTATCTGTTGTGAAACGTTCACATGCCATTTCATCTGTGTCAGTCTTTTAATTAATCAACAAATGCGTCTTTTATATTTTAAATTACAGATACGAATCCATGTGTTTTTACTACGTCAAACTTTCGTTTTGTCAACTACCGCGTCCACTTTTAAAATAAGTTTTAAACTTTTTACTCTCATATGACTAAAGAGCGACGTCTTGTATCAGCTGAGAGCCCACCCTCCTCCAAAAGGGCCAAAGTGAATTAAATGAAAACAAAGAAAAAAAAGTTAAGGGAATTATCAGAGAACTATTATTTCCTTATACTTCGAAGTGAAAGACTGAAAACATACTAGATGAACGCCCTGTAGCAGCAATTCCTTCTGCAATCGGGGAGCACCACCTCGGCGTAATCCATCCCGCGGCAGCAGCGGCAGTAGTGGCGGCGGCATTACGGGGACGCCAGTCCGAGAAATTACTGCGACGGCCCGCTGTCGCAAAGTTTAGCCGGGGGCACGGGCCGCGGCGAAGAGATTTGTGTTTATTAGAGCGGGCGGGGCGCCATGTCCCGAGATCCTAGTTCGACCTCGTTTCTCGTGAATTAGGGAAGACGCTGTACGTATACATACATACGTATATATATATTCAGAGTCTGGGCCGGAGTATAATTGAATTACGCTGCCTCTGTAGGAGGCGGCATAAATCAAAGGCTTGTGGGGGTGGGAGGGAGACGGGACTGAGTCTGGATTGTTTATGCGGGCTGGGTAGGTCCCGACTTAGCCGAGAATACGACGCCGAGGGTTTGCCTAGGCTGCAGGCGCAAGCGCCACCGCCCAAACTTTTTGCGTAGCCGTAGCCGAGTCTCCGGAAGAAAATTTCAAAACACTCGCCGCCAGCCGTCTGGACGGAGATCAAAGGAGTTCTGATGGCCTGGCGCCAGTTCACTGCCGAGATGTCTAAAAAAAAGGGAGGTAAAAATTATATTGCTAGTATGCGTCTGGTGGAGAGGGCGTTGTTATGATCACAGCATTACGTTCGGCACGTGTGCCTGAATGTTCCAAAGACTGTGAGAGTGTTTAGGTTTCTTGGTCGAATTCTTAAACAAAAGCGGCCTACTCAATCTCTTTCTTGAAAGACTCTTATGCTCTCACATGTCGGACAATTCAACAAACGGCCGAAATATTTTTGTGCCACAGTAAACATTTCTTTTGTTTTGATAACAGACACACATGATTCTCTTGCAAAAATCGCGTCTTCTCATCTGTCAGAGCAGAAAATATACGGTATAAAAGTATAACGCAATACTTAACGATTTACAGTTCGCTAGCTAATTTCGCCTGACACGAGGCGATTAGCTAACGCTCGATTCTTTAGGGAATCGTACCATCATGTATCAATGAGTTTCAAACTTACGAATGTTTACAAAGCAAAGGAAATTTAGAAAAAAATTGTTCAAATGGCTCTTAGCACTATGGGACTTAACATCTGTGGTCATCAGTCCCCTAGAACTTAGAACTAACTAAACGTAACCAACCTAAGGACATCACACACATCCATGCTCAAGGCAGGATTCGAACCTGCGACCGTAGCGGAAACGCGGTTCCAGACTGTAGCGACTAGAACCGCACGGCCACACCGGCCGGCCGAAGTTTAGAAAAGGTTTGAAATTATGCATAACGCTGCAGTCTTACTTCGTGAACAGTGGAAATATATAAGCGATAGTTTTTCTTTCGTCATTTAGTGGGGTTTGTCAGCTACAAAAAAGTTTCACATTTGTTTGAAATTTTGTGTAATGTTTGTTGCAAGTCACTCACAAGGGAACATTCCTAAATGTAAATAAACGATCTTCATGAAACTGAGAGGATGTGTAGAGATGTCAAATTATGCAATACATATTTTTGGTTTGTGACTACTTCCACTTTTAAGGGTTAAAACAAACCCTCACAAGTAACTTGGCAATTTGATATACTAGCTTTCGATAGAATATCTTAGAAACGATGATACATAAAATGTTTTTCATATACATGTGATTCGTGATTAACGCTCTTAAAACCTGTTTAATCGACTCTTGTGATAATTTGTAATTTTGAAAAGTACACCACCGCAATCAGTTACTTTTGAAAAAGAAAACCTTAGTTACAACATAAATTAAAGAAGCTTTCAAGGCACAAACGTCTTTCAGCTCTGAGACCGTTTCTGAAATATCATTTTTGGAAAATAAGCTGTACACGACGATCTGTCGGAGTATTTTCAACAGACACAATTAAAATATCTAAACACTTATTATTTTTCAAACTATTTATTTCCTTACATTTTATTTATGTTTTAAACTATTATATTACGTTTTACACAGATTATTTTTTTTACTGTTCAACATATGTGTATTTTGTTAATCGATAATAATACGTAACTCATAATTGTGTGACAAAATCATTACAATACTGTTCGTCTGTTAAGAAATGGTGAAAACATAATGTTTGTTTACACCATGCACATAAAATGAACGACATTGTTGCGCACAATATACACGGCGGAGAAAGTAATACAAGGTCCAGCAGGATTTCAAATTTTTACGCCTGATCCTGTAAGTATCGTGAATTGTGTCAGGCCTATTTCAGTACATTGGTAAGCATTGGTGACGAGGATTGATTGTACGCTAGTGACTTCAGTTTGATTATATTGTTTCTCAACTGGAGACTGACATCATAATCATTCAACAGATCTAGGCCCGAAGATCTTCTCCAAAAGTTCAAACATCGAAAGCCATATCGACCCACGGGTGTACCTGTGGCGTCGAGCCCTTTAGGGTCATCAGATGAACACGTTCCTTGTCCTCAGATACGATACTCTAAACAGTTGTTAATCGTCCCAATAATCTATCAATAATACAGATTTTTCTTCCTCAGTGGGAAATAACGTTCTTCAAATATCTTTTGATCTGATCAGACGTTTGTTTACCAGATTTCAATGCTCTGATAAGGACATTTGGTGCTTCAAAAAGAGATTCCTGAAGTCTTGGTCCAATCTCTCCACAAATTTCTTTTAAAACTATGAAAAGGCGGATGGTCAGCTTGAAAGCAACCGTTTTGAGTGTCGTTCCCGAAACAAAGAAACTAGTTAGTCTGGTGATCCCAGACGCCTCGAAGGCACAGGTACTGAAAGTATACGGGTTTCGCTATTGGAAGAATCTTGTGAAAAGAGTTTCAGATCTGGTTTTGTTGTATGATTATGATGTTAACTTCCACTCTCGAAACAAAATAGTCAGGCTGCAGTCCCTAGTACATAAACAATTCTCTTCGCCAAGGCTTACTAATGTACTGAAATATACCTGATACAAATCTACATATTTAGAGGATTATCCGTGAAAATTTGAAATCCTGCTGAAATTTGTACTACATTATGGTCTTCGTTGTGTATATTATGTAAAGAAATTTCGTTCATTTTATGTGCATTATGTAAAAAAAGTAATGTTTAAATGATTCTTTTACAGATGGTAATTACACTAACTCAGCAAATGTCATGGGATAAAAATGGTTCAAATGGCTCTGAACACTATGGGACTTAACATCTAAGGTCATCAGACCCCTAGAACTTAGAACTTCTTAAACGTAACTAACCTAAGGACATCACACACTCTCATGCCCGAGGCAGGATTCAAACCTACGACCGTAGCAGCCGCGCGGTTCCGGACTGAAGCGCCTAGAACCACTCGGCCACCGCGGCCGGCGTCATGGGATAGTAGGACACATAATGCGCCGGTGTGTTGTTTGCGTACCACACTCCCCATGCGCCAGCTGTAGTTGTATAGGAGACCTGTTGAGATGTGGTGGAGTACGTGATTTGTGTAACACGCACCGTCGTCATGAGCTCACGCTGTTCGAAGGAGATAAGTTGATTGGTGCCCGGCAGATGGGAATTAGGTTTCGGCGCTGGTGCAGAAATTCGGCTTCACACGTTCAACTGTGTCGATGCTGTATCGCGAATGGCTGAATGAGGGTGTCGCAGTCCACAGCAAATGAACTACCCGCCATCCAGCCACCCTCGATTATCAGCCCATCCTCAGCACTGACAGAAGGGCAACAATGCAAGATAGACTAAGTTCAACACAGGACTTGCTAAACACGTCTTGCCATAGGAACTTAGGTTCTGTGCGGTATGGGCACCGTCGCTCACACAGTGCCACTATTAACCGAACTTCAACAGCCACAATGGCTTGCGCTTGTCGCCATTCACCAGAGTTCGACACCGGAACAATGTAGTAAAATGATACGGTTGAACGAATTACGATTTCAACTGCACCATGCCGTTATGAGGCACGTGTGTGGAAAGAGCCACGTTAATCGATGGATCCCGCCTACCGGAAGGGTGTGGTCGAAGCCTGTGGTGTCTCTGTTATGGTCCGGGGTGCATTTTCCTGGTACGGAATGGGCCCACTACTTGTTGTGGAAGGGGACGTGAACGGTCCGCGGTATATTCATTGGAAGAATCCCAAGGAAATGCAATCCGAAAACAAAGGAAGTAGGTTATAGTACGCTTGTTCGCCCACTGCTTGAATACTGCTCAGCTGTGTGGGATCCGTACCAGAGAGGGTTGATGGAAGAGATAGAGAAGATCCAACGGAGAGCAGCGCACTTCGTTACAGGATCATTTAGTAATCGCGAAAGCGTTACGGAGATGATAGATGAACTCCAGTGGAAGACTCTGCAGGAGAGACGCTCAGTAGCTCGGTACGGGCTTTTGTTGAAGTATCGAGAACATACATTCACCGAGGAGTCAAGCTGTATATTGCTCCCTCCTACGTATATCTCGCGAAGAGACCATAAGGATAAAATCAGAGAGATTAGAGCCCACACAGAGGGATACCGACAATCCTTCTTTCCACGAACAATACGAGACTGGAATATAAGGGAGAACCGATAGAGGTTCTGAAGGTACCCTCCGCCACACACCGTCAGGTGGCTTCCGGAGTATGGATATAGATGTAGATATTTAGCTGCTTGGGGACCATCTCCACTCAGTTTTGGCCTTCCAACACCCTGACGGTTCTGCGGTGCTTCAAGATGATAATGCGCCGCCACTTCGCTCACACGTCGCCCGAGAATGATTCCAGAAACATGCAGGGGAAGTCCAAAGATTGCGATGCCCATCTGAGAGCCCAGATTTGAACCCCATGAAGCATATCTGGGATGTCAAGGAAAGTAGGCTCGTTGCCATGGATTCTGTACCAGAATGGGCTGCCGTTCGGGAAACGATTTGGTGTCAGCTACTTCCAGAGGAGTTCCAGGGGCATGTAGACTCACTTCCACGTTGTCTCACTGCAGTCCGCGTTGACAGAGGAGTCCCCTCGCTGTATTAGGTGCATATCCAATGACATTTGCTAAGTAAGTATAGTGTAACGATTCTGTATCATAATAATGACAGACTTACTATTTTCCAGTTACAAAAGTACATATATGTGAAACGGAAAACTTAAAAACAACAAAGTATTGTAAAAAGTAATATAACAGCTTAAAACATAAAACAAATATAAGTAAAATAGATAATTAGAATAATAATAATAAATGTTTAGACGTTTTAATAGGTCTGTTAAAAATAGTCTGACAGCACGTTGTGTTCAGATTATTTTCCAAAAATGGTATTTCAGAAATCACCTTCATTACATATGGGTGTATATGGCTTGAACGCTTCTTTAGTTTATTATTATTTTATTATTATACGCGTAGTAGACCCTTTGTGGATCACGTAAATCTTCTACAGTTATTCCTGCAGTTTTTCCATGAGACCTTCATTTTCTCGCTCATAGCTTTCTTTCTTTCATCCGTCCACTTTGTACTGGTGTTCTTGGCTCTTACCGGGAGAGCGGTGTGCTGACCACATGCCCCTCCTATCCGCTTCCTCAACTGAGGATGACACGGCGGTCGGATGGTCCCGATGGGCCACTTGTGGCCTGAAGACGTAGTGCTTTTTTGGCTCTTGTCTCTGGCTGGACTACCCACTTTTCTATTTTGCTTCTGTAGATGTTACAGTCTGCAGTGTCCGTAATGGTGAGTTGAGCATCGGTAATTTCTCTTCGTACTTGTTCGGCACATGTCATACCTCTACGGTTTCCAGTGGCTTGAGTCTCTGACGTGTGAGTCTATACTCAGGGAGTCGGTGTATTTGTCCATAGAATTTAAGGCGTCTTTTTCTAATGTCAGCAGCGATATTTGAAATTTCCTCTGTAGTTTTGTTGGTTTGAAGTCTATATCCAGCTTCATTTTTTCGTGGTCCAAGGATTTTCCTCATTTTCGTTCTTCTTTTTGTAGATTTTATAGTAGCATCTTGTTACGGAGTGACAAGGTTTCTGCTGCGTATAGCACATCGGGTCTAATGACAGTGCTGTAGTGCCTGATTTTTGAATGCATGGACATTCACTTTTTGTTGTCAGGTTGGTGTGTTCGACCGTAGGCTCTCTTTAGTTTTTGTGCTCGAGTTTCTTGAGATAGTTTTTTCTAGTCCAAAGGGTTCCAAAATTTCCCCCAGGTATTTGAACTGTGGAAATGTGTTTATCCGTTTACATTTTGTATGTTTAAGAGCGTACGCATAAATTCCGTTTTCTCAGAAGAAATTTGCAAGCCAACCTTCGCGGTGCATTCCTTGAGTATTTCTATTTGATGTAGTGCATTTTGTTCATTGTCTGTCAAAATTGCAAGGTCATCGGCAATTTGTATTATAACAAAATTTTTAGTTTTTTGAAATCATTTAATGGTGATGGGATATTTTACAAAATTACAAATTATTACAAAAGATTATACTAGTTTCAAGAACAGTGATTACGTATCAACTTCCATATGAAACACATTTTTTACGTATCATCGCATCAAAGTTATTCCCTCTAACCCTACTACGCCCAAGTACCTTTCGGGGTGTGTCTCACCCCTTAAAGGTGAAATGAGGCAACAAAAGTATTGCACTGTCTTGCCCCCTCTACACACCCACCAAGTTCCATCAAGATTGTTTACTTACACTAGGGAATGTTCCTTCGTAAGTGCTCTGATTCTCAGGTACTGGATGAAAATAGTCTGGGTGTTTGAACGCTGTGAGTTACCCTGTCTCAAGACGTATACATAGTTTGTAATTGTAATCGTTATAATACTGTGTTGATCCTTTCACAGAATACTCTCACATTATACTACAACTCTTGACAGAACCATTAAAAAACGCTTTAAGGAATGTAAATACAGTTTGTGTTCCCTGTCAACTAAATGTTGAACTTTCACAGAACACTGTACTCCGTACTGAGCAGATTTTGTAAGCACTTTAAATTATTAAATTCGGCAACTATTTTTACGAAACATTTAAAATAAAAATAAAATTTGCCCTGGAGGCTATTACACAGGAACCTGCAACAGGGGATACTGCGGTGACAAAAGTCATGGGATACCGATGTGTACAGTTCTGAACAAAGCGAGCGAGACCCCTCGCCTTTTACTAATGCTCATCTGCACAGCTTTAAAGTTTGCTACACAACATAACACGCAAGGTGACGAAGTGCTACCAACATACTGTGCAAAGGAGTGAAATTGACAAACTATCCGAACTTTGTCAGACAGTTTTCGGTCATGTCTAAGACTATATTAATGGTGATTATTGTGTTAAATACAGCAGGTAAATATAAGATATAAACGAAAGAGGAAACACTATTTCGTATTAACTATACTAATAAAAATGAATTTCAGCTTATCGAGATAACATAACTGTTTTAGTAAGAGAAAATACCCCAGATCGTTACGAATTAGCAAAATATTATGCTTATTCGGCTGCGAAACGGCCTGTGTCAACGTTCAGACCAGTCATACTGGGTTCAAATGGCTCTGAGCACTATGGGACTTAACTTCTTAGGTCATCAGTCCCATAGAACTTAGAACTACTTAAACCTAACTAACCTAAGGACATCACACACATCCATGCCCGAGGCAGGATTCGAACCTGCGACCGTAGCGGTCGCGCGGTTCCAGACTGTAGCGCCTAGAACCGCTCGGCCACACCTGTCGGCCCAGCCATATTGGATTACTTTTCCTGACCTACGATGCAAGTGTGCAAATTTAGCAATGTGTGAAGATTCATAACGAAATTCAGTTAAAAATCATTCAGTGCCACACTTAAGTCAATTCAATTATTGACAGAAGCGGGAAAAGTAGGCAGTAACAAGTATGAAATTCAACAATATCTTCATATTTACATCAACAGGGCGCCGGTACATAATAAAGGTAGCAATAAAACGTATTGGGAGCGCGAGAATTTCTTAAAATTGCTTTACTGATAATCTATCTGCCTCCATCGAGATTAGAACCAAAAACAAACCAGACCTCCCTTGTAGTATCAAACACCTTTCACTACGCTAGCAGACAACCCAGGCAAACAGCCCTCTATTATTACCCCAGACACGAATAAGCCGGCAATTTCGAAATGAAAATGGCAAAATGATCTGCACTTTCTGTTGCATAGAGCTTTCTGGACTCAAAAACAAGGATTTTCTACTTTTGTGTCGCCGCTTATGTGACAATCATTCGAGCTGTTTATCGAAATAACAAAATACTGTTATTAGCGAATAAATTTAGTAGGATAATTCTGCACCACCCCAGGAAATAAACAGATACATAGCTGCCAAACGTATTCTACAGTGTTTCGAATGCCTGTTATGCTCTGTAGCAGACTCTGAAGCTGTGCGGATCAGCATAACGAGAACGGGAGGGGTCTCGCTCGTTTTGTCCACGACTGTATATGCAGATGGCGGTAGTGTGGCGTGCACAAGGTATGAAAGGGCAGCGCATTGGCGGAGATGTCATTTGTACTCAGGTGATTCACGTGAAAAGGTTTTCCACGTTGTTATGCCCGCACGACGGCAGTTAACAACTCTGAACGCGGAATGGTAGTTGGAGCTGGACGTATGGGGCATTATACTCCGGAAATCTTTAGGGAATTCAGTATTGCGAGAGCCACAATGACAAGAGTGTGTCGAGAATACCAAATTTCAGGCATTACTTCTCACCAAGGACAGCGCCGTGGCCGACAGCCTTCACTTAACGATCGAGAGCACCGGCGATTGCATAGAGTTATCAATGCTGGCAGACGAGCCACACTGCTTGTAACAACCGCTGAAATCAGTGTGAAAATACAACGAACGTACCCGTTAGGAATGTATCGCAAATTTTGCTATAATGCGCTAGGGCAGTAAACGACGGACTCGGGTACCTTTGCTATCAGCACGACATTGCCTCCATCGTCTCTGCTGGGTTCGTGACCATATTGCTTTGGATCACAGACGACTGTAAAATCGTGGTCTGGTTAGCTGGGTCCCGATTTCATTTGGTAAGAGCTGATGGTAGTGTTAGAGTGTGGTGCAGACTCCACGAAGCCATTGACCCAAGTTGTCAACAAGGCACTCTGCAAGCTAATGGTGGCTTTGTGATGATGTGGGCTGTGTTTACACGGAATGGACCCATCATTGACTGGAAATGGTTTTGCACTGCTACTTGTAGACTTTCTGCAGCCATTCACAACAATGGAATTTGTATGGATGACAGTGCGTCGTGTCGCCCGGCCATAGTTGTTCGCGACTGGTTTGAAGAATATTCTGGACAGTTCGAGTGAATGGTTTGACTAACCAGATCACCTGACATGAATCACATCAAACATTTATGAGATATAATCGAGAGATTAGTGCGCAAAAATCCTCCACCGGCAACACTTTCGCAGTTATGGACGGCTTTAGAGGCAGCATGGATAGATATTTCTTCAGGGGACTTATAAGACTTGTTAAGTCCATGCCACGTCGAGTTTCTGCGCTACACCGGGCAAAATAAAGTGCGACACGATATTAGAAGGTGTCCCATGGATTTTGTCACCTCAGTGTAGATAGATGGATCAGAATAATAAAGAGACTGACAGTTGAGGAAGAAAGAGGAGTATGTAGTTTCGCTGTTATGGGAATCCACAGTATGGCTCCGGTAGCAACAGATGTGTTCTGTACTGAATATCTGAATCCATTCATACGTTCCCTGGTAACTTCCAATGGCGAATTTTCAATGTACGATCGTAAGACTTTCACTTCCCTAAGCAATTATACAGTTTGATTAACACATATGGTAAAAGAATCGTACCGCACGGAGAAACAAAGCACAGAGCAGCAAGTCACAATGGTTATGTTACAGATCCTGTTTGTTGTCCACTGCCGTTTGGCAACTAGCAGCTGGGGTGGGTGAGCGATACGACACCTACGCGCAGGATAGGTGTGACTAACATTTGCAGTCTGATTGGTTTTGCTATCGCATGTGTTCTGTAAACAGCTAGATGTCAGTCGTTTTGTTATTATGATTTAAGTATACACACCATATTCACAAAACGAAGGCACTATTTCGAGCTGGAATTTTTCTGAAGATCATTTCCGAACAAATGTTTGTAGACAGAGAGCGACAGAAACGTTGCCTCATAACTGATTGTAGTATAAAAATAACTGGCAATACTGTATACATACTCAACGATGCTCTTATACGCCTGATAGGATTTGATCTACCTGGGTAGTTAATTAATATTGAACATTTCGCTATTTACACAGTTATTCAATTTGTCATTAATAAATTACTGTTACTCATCAGAGAGAATTATTTCACCCGATCTTCAAGGGAGACTGTTCTCAAAGAATGATGTAGGATCATGTTGTCCTGTTTCTGAGTCTGACTTTCAGTTTCTTCGTGACTTCTTCATTAAGCTCTCTTTTATAACAAATACTTTATTTGTGATCCATTACTTCATTTTTACGTTATTCTCCTCTACCATGAGTTTGCTGTCATTGGAAAGTCTTGCAGCCTGCTACTCATTTCGAGGTGAAAGACATTTCGTACAGCTGCTTGCTCAGGTAAGTCGTTTTGAATGAACCTCTTAAGTACCGTCATTCCTTCGTCTATACATGTGCTTGTTTTCTGCTTTAACATCAATACTTCGACTTCCACATCGAATTTATTAAAATAAAAGCCATAACTTCGGCATCTATACCCATGATGCCTGCTAATATATTAGTACCTGTAACAACAAAATGAATGTTTGCTTTTGCTCTTTTGTAATGATACTATTCTCCGCATCAACACCTTAATTGCTGACAAACTCACATCGGTGTCACCAAATTCATTTATTTAAGACTTCGTACTCCGAATATCCCAAGAGATGAATGAGAGCCGTTAGGAATGTGGAACGACTGAGGTACCATTAAACTAAACTAATAAACCAATCCACCCCATTCCAGTTATATCTAGCAGATATCAACAAACATTGATATTGCAGGAATTTCGTCTTGATTACTTTTCAATGCCTCATAAATCAAAGTACAGAAAAGCAGGTAGGGTGGAAAGTCCACAGCTTTTGCTCTAACGACAGTAGGCTACCATTTTTATCTACTACTTCATATTAAGCATTTGCGGAAGCTTACTGATTTCGGCCTACAGTATCCATCGACTATTGAGAAAAAACTAAAATTTGATTACTTGTTGTTGTGGTCTTCAGTCCTGAGACTGGTTTGATGCAGCTCTCCATGCTACTCTATCCTGTGCAAGCTTCTTCATCTCCCAGTACCTACTGCAACCTACATCCTTCTGAATCTGCTTACTGTATTCATGTCTTGGTCTCCCTCTACGATTTTTACCCTCCAATACTAAATTAGTGATCCCTTGATGCCTCAGAACGTGTCCTACCAACCGATCCAAGCTTCTAGTCAAGTTGTGCCACAAACTCCTCTTCTCTACAATTCTATTCAATACCTCCTCATTGCTTATGTGATCTACCCATCTAATCTTCAGCATTCTCCTGTAGCACCACATTTCAAAAGCTTCTATTCTCTTCTTGTCCAAACTATTTATCGTCCATGTTTCACTTCCATACATGGCTACACTCCGTACAAATACTTTCAGAAACGACTTCCTGACACTTAAATCTATACTCGATGATAACAAATTTCTCTTCTTCATAAACGCATTCCCTGCCATTGCCAGTCTACATTTTATATCCTCTCTACTTCGACCAGCATCAGTTATTTTTCTCCCCAAATAGCAAAACTCCTTTACTACTTTAAGTGTCTCATTTCATAATCTAATTCCCTCAGTATCACCCGAATTAATTCAACTACATTCCATTATCCTTGTTTTGCTTTTGTTGCTGTTCATCTTATATCCTCCTTTCAAGACACTATCCATTCAGTTCACCTGCTCTTCCAAGTCCTTTGCTGTCTCTGAGAGAATTACAATGTCATCGGCGAACCTTAAAGTTTTTAGTTTTTCTTCATGGATTTTAATACCTACTCCAAATTTTTCTTTCTTTCCTTTACTGCTTGCTCAATATACAGATTGAATAACATCGGGGAGAGGCTACAACCCTGTCTCACTGCCTTCACAACCGCTGCTTCATTTTCATGCCGCTCGACTCTTATAACTGCCATAAGGTTTCTGTACAAATTGTAAATAGCATTTCGCTCCCTGTCTTTTACCCCTGACACCTTCAGAATTTGAAAGAGAGTATTCCAGTCAACATTGTCAAAAATTTTCTCTTTGTCTACAAATACTATAAACGTAGGTTTGCTTTTTCCTAATCTAGCTTCTAAGATAAGTCGTAGGGTCAGTATTGCCTCACGCGTCCCAATATTTCTACGGAATCCAAACTGATCTTCGCCGAGGTCGGCTTCTACCGGCTTTTCCATTCGTCTGTAAAGAATTCGCGTTAGTATTTTGAAGCCGTGACGTATTAAACTGATAGTTCGGTAATTTTCACATCTGTCAACACTTGATTTCTTTGGGATTGGAATTATTGTATTCTTCTATAAGTCTGAGGGTATTTCGCCTGTCTCATACATTTTGCTCACGAGGTGGTAGAGTTTTGTCAGGACTGGCTCTCCAAAGGCTGTCAGTAGTTCCAATGGAATGTTGTCTACTCACGGGGCCTTGTTTCGACTTAGGTCTTTCAGTTCTCTGTCAAACTCTTCACGTATTATCATATCTCCTATTTCATCTTCATCTACATCCTCTTCCATGTCCATAATTTTGCCGTCAAGACCCTCTATATACTCCTTCCACCTTTCTGCTTTCCCTTTTTCGCTTAGAACTGGGTTTCCATCTGAGCTCTTGATATTTATACAAGTGGTTCTCTTTTCTCCAAAGGTCTCTTTAATTTTTCTGTAGGCAATATCTATATTACCCCTAGTGAGATAAGCCTCTGCATCCTTACATTTGTCCTCTAGCCATCGCTGCTTAGCCATTTTGCACTTCCTGTCGATCTCATTTTTGAGACGTTTGTACTCCTTTTTTCCTGCTTCACTCACTGCATTTTTATGTTTTATCCTTTCATCAATTAAATTCAATATTTCTTCTGTTACCAAAGGATTTCTACTAGCCCTCGTCTTTTTACTTACTTGATCCTGTGCTGCCTTCATTACGTCCTCTCTCAAAGCTACCAATTCTTCTTCTACTGTATATTTTTCCCCCATTCTTGTAAATTGTTCCCTTATGCTCTCCCTGAAACTCTGTACAACATCTGGTTTAGTCAGTTTATCCAGGTCCCATCTCCTTAAATTGCCACCTTTTTGCGATTTCTTCAATTTTACTCTACAGTTCATAACCAGTAGATTGTGGTCAGAGTCCACATCCGCCCCTGGAAATTTCTTACAACTTAAAATCTGGTTCCTAAATCTCTGTCTTACCATTATATAATCTACCTGAAACCTGTCAGTATCTCCAGGTTTCTTCCATGTATACAAACTTCTTTTATGATTCTTGAACCAAGTGTTTAATGTTAACATTAATTTTAATCGAAAATTAAATCCTCTACCTGCATGCGGGAGAGTACTGAAAACTAACTCTAACGAATTTTTATGAGAAATTTTTTAAATATTTTCAATAAAACAAACTTTCTACATCTTTATTCTTCATGTCTACAAATTTATATTCCAACATAGCCACTTTGGCGACGAACATATTGCTCCCTACAAGAAACAAATTTGTTATTACCGTTTGACTTTGTTGACGGAGCCACAGTCTCACTTATGCTTGCACAACCTAATCACTGTTATAGTGAAGTCCTCGAATATGTTCTTTAGGTTTTAGAAACAGATGAAAGTCGAATGGGGCCAAGTCGGGATGACAGCGGATGAAAGGCGTCCGATTATTGCATACGTCACAGAGCTCGTGTCTGCTCCAGCATTTCCATGCTGAAGGATAGGGTGCTCCATGGGGTGCGGACGAACTCTTCGAATTCGAAACTCGATTAAAACATGCTGTTCCTCACACCGCCATGTTACACGCTACAATTCAGAACCCTCTAGCGGTAGAGGGCTGAAGATGTGTAGACCAACTTTTTTTTAATTTATCCCAAAACGCTTTAAGAATTTCCCAAAAATTTCGGAGGCATTGCTTTCTTGCACGCCCTCGTATAATGACAGATTAATAAACAAAATCCGTCAGTTATTAATTAAATTCCACATCGAACATTAAAATCTCCGGAGATACTAATATAGTACGGGTACGCTGTAGGGAGATACGGGTAATACACAATATGTAAAAGAACTGAAACGTCCCCTTAGAAAAATTAATGAATTACTGTGCTGATAAGCCCCTACGTTATTTGCTTTTCAAACAGCTGAGCAAAACTGAACGTACTCAGACATTTCGCATTTCGCTCTTTACTTACCAATAGAAGAACCTAAACAGCCTACTTACAGAACTAACAGGGAATAATAAGAGTGGACGTCCAAGAAGAAAGTGATCGGATTAAATAGGGTGCAAGACGGGGTTTAGTCTTTGGCCCCTACTGTTCAATATGTGCATCAAGGGTGCAATGATGGGAATAAAAGAAAGGTTCAGGACTGGAATTAAAATTCAAGGTGAAAGGATATCAGTGATACGATTCGCTGATGACACTGCTATCCTGAATGAGAGCGAAGAAGAATTACATGATCTGCTGAATGGAGTAATCCAACGAGTACAGAATATGGATTGAGAGCAAGCTGAAGAAAGACAAAAATAATAATAAGTAGCAGAAATGAGAATAGCGAGAAACTTGACGTTAGGACTGGTGACCACGAAATAGATGAAATTAAGGAATTCTGTTACATATGCAGCAAAATAACCCACTAAGGGACAGAGCAAGGACGAGATATATCCAAGTTATCACTGGCCAAGAGAAGCCTACTAGTATCAGACATCAGTCTTAGTCTGAGGAAGAAATTTCTAAGAACGAACGTTTGGAGCATAGCATTGTATGGCAGTGAACCTTGAACTGTGAAAAATCTAGAACAGAAAAGAATCGATCCTTTTGAGATGTGATGGTGCACCCGAATTTTGAAAATTAATTGGACCGATAAGGTTCTGCGAAGAATCGGAGAGGAAAGGAATATGTGGAAAACACCGACAAGGAGAAAAATGGTTCAAATGGTTCTGAACACTAAGGGGCCTTCTGAGGTCATCAGTCCCCGAGAACTTAGAACTACTTAAACCTATCTAACCTAAGGACATCACACACACATCCATGCCCGAGGCAGGATTGGAACCTGCGACCGTAGCGGTCGCGCGGTTCCAGTTTGTAGCGACTAGAACCGCTCGGCCACCTCGGCCGGCGACAAGAAGAAGAGACAGGATGGTAGGACACCTGTTAATACATGAGGGAATGACTTCCACGGTACTAGAGGGAACTGTGGAGGACAAAAGCTGTAGAGGAAGACAGAGATTGGAATTCATCCGGCAAGTAATTGAGGACATAGGTTGCAAGAGCTACTCTGAGATGAAGAGGTTGTCACAGGATAGGAATATCAGAGGAATCATTCTTGTTACGATAAGGGCCGCGGATGGAGAAATACACTGAACTTGGCCGAGGGAAGCCTGAATATGGGATTGGTAACGAGCATCTCGGAAACGGCATGATACTGTCGTGAGCGTCCACGGAACTGGTGGAAGGACTGAAACCACGAGCAGTTGGCAAGGTTATGGAAGTCCACAGATTGTCGTCTCCAGTAAAGCGCCACAGAACTGTCGTCAGACTTCAATGCTGGTACAGACACAAGTATTACGGAACAAACAGCTGAACACAGAGCTCCACGCCGGCCGCTGTGGCCGAGCGTTTCTAGGCGCTTCAGTCCGGCACCACGCTGCTTCTACGGTCGCAGGTTCGAATCCTGCCTCGGGCATGGATGTGTGTGAAGTCCTTAGGTTAATTAGGTTTAAGTAGTTCTAAGTCTAGTGGACTGGTGACCTCAGATGTTAAGTCCCACAATGCTTAGACCCATTTGAACCACAGAGCTCTGCAACGAACGACGCCCATCTGTTCCCATGTTGACCCAACGACATCGTCAGTTGAAACTGTAGTGGGCACAGCTCTTTGAGAATGACAGCTGCAGCCTACGTTAACATTATATCGGACCATCTCTATTGATTCATGCTTGATGTCGTCCTCGATGGCATCTTTCAGCAGGATAACTGTCCGTGTAACAAGACCAGAATAGTGATGACTTTACGTAAAGGAACTTGGTCACCAAATTTGCATGATATGAAACTGATGGAACACATCTCGGCCGCTATCGGGCGTCAACTCTACGCTCAGAAACCACCTACCCGTAAATTACGGGACCCGCGTGGTCTGTACGTAGACTTCTGGTGCCACACACCACTACAAACCTTCCAAAGACATGTCGAATCCTTGTCTTGCAGAATTGATGCCGTATTGATTTCCAAAGACGGGCGAAAATACTATTAAACAGGTGGTCATAATGTTTTGGTTTATCGGTACTCTTAAGAAATAAATACATGTTCTGGCCAGGATTCTTCAGATACTGCGATAAAGAATATCACAATACACACTTAAGTAGGTAGAAGCTCATACAAGCAACCCAAGTTCGAAGAAGCATTGGATGACGGGAGAAATAAGTTGATCACAGTAAAATGAAAATTTGAAAAAGTTTAGAGGAAGGAAGGAATAAAGTAATAGCGACCGATGAAGAATGAAGTTAATAGAACACGGAAGGAAGCTAAAACGAAATGGCTATACGAAAAGAAATCGTCGTCGGGAGGACACATTCAGCAAATAGAAAAGTAAAATCAAATTAAGGTGAAATTAAAAGCAAGAGCAGCGAAGTTAAGAGTGAAAAAGTAATCCCGCCGCTAAACACAGTGAGCCCACCGGTGGTGAGAGTACAGTGGGGGCATCTTAGTGGACGAGGATCTGTATGTTGATCTTACAGAAAAAAAAAATGGAAAATCTATTTGTAAGACGCAGAGGATCCAGAATTTGGATCAAGAGTTTTACCAAGCTTTAAAGACCAAGAGACAAACGAAACAGGTAAGACAAATAACATTGCATCGGAGTTTCTAAAATGTGTCGCCAAACAACTGTTCTAAGTACTGCGTAGGATCTATGAGACTAGACATACCATCGGTCTTTCGGAAGAATATCAGCTGAACGATCCAACACAGGGTAAATGCAAATAAGTGATAAAACTATCGCACAGTTAAAACTTCTACAGTCGATCTGTTCGCTGGTCGAATGCTTCGGTATTCATATTAGGCACCTATCTGCTGACTTAAAGCGTGGTGTGTCAAGTTAGGTCGTATCTTTCTTGGGCAGCGCATGGCGCAGCAGAACCGAATTCTGTTGCGTAGCATTCCCTTTGGCCAAAGCTGGTCAGACCTCTCCATTTACGTCAAACTGGCTCGTACTTTCTCGGTTTTCTTAAGATAGGTCGCCCTAGCGAATAAAGCGACGCATGGCTGATTGTCTGTGACCAAAAAAGTGACTTTCGCCAAGCATGGAAAAATTGTATAATGCACGAACGGTGGCCGTTCCAAAGTGGCCATCTTTCAACGTACGTCTGTTTTTCAGAAGCCTACTTTCTCGTGCTTTGCAGTCTATGGTACACTGTGTAGCACTGGAATTGTAGTGTTGGAAACATGCCGTTTACTGCTTTGCTACCTAATACATAATTCATTCTAGTATGAGGTTACTTTGTACCGAAAGGAATGGAAGAAAACCACATGTATGGAAGATACTCGAGGTTTCTACTTGCTATGCAATAAACATTTCGACGTCCCATTATTTCTTTTATTGCACTGCTTTAAACTGAAATTAACATATATGCAACACAGTCTGACTGACATATCGTTTTAGTAGAAAATAAGCAACTCAACGACTCTTGAAGTGGTCGAAAAGTGGGATACACTGATATCACTCTTTTTCTTGTCTGATACATTACAGGTTCGCATATTGTGTACGTATTTGTCTTCCCAATAAATTGCCTCCATTTTCATCCATTGTCAGTAAACAAAATATTTCTCGTACAGCATAGTAGCAGGCGCCCTGTTGCCAGTACCACACATTCTTCCATAATTATACTACGAAACAAGTGTACATACACATCTGACTATATATACCGGTGACCTAAGTACGTCAGGGCTTCTATAATAAAATGAATGTACTAAGACAGTGACCTTTACTCATAGTTTCAGACTCCAGTTTCATCTTTCATTTATTGTTACGTTAATCTCTCGTAAGGATGGTTTATTAAGAACACATTAACTGTTTATCGCTACAGTCTATGATGCTCTTCTACCTTTCCAACATTATTGTACTCCTTTTATTGCATTTCTACGTTCATCTTATATTCAGACGTCTAGATATTGAAATCTTAATGGGTTGTTACACCGCGCTTTCCTCGGTCGCTTTATTAAAACCTGAATTAGTCGTCTTAGAGGTCAAGGAAATGGATTTTTAACACCGCTGTGTGCGGACGATGATGCTACAGCAATTTGACGCTTCTTTTTCAAGCTAAATCGCTCATTCTACTTAAGTTCCAATGCGTATTGTTTTTTGAAGATAATAAATAAAGTGCTAGGCCCATTTTCTTCCTTTCTTAGTTTTCAGTAGCATATGAAACTGTGGAACTAAAAACTGTGGAACTAACCCCGTAGTTACTGCTGCAGTAAATGGGGAAAAAGAAGCTCTGCCACACAGCAAAATGAGCTTCGAAAAGATTCTGTACAGGAAAAGAAAGAACGCAGTATTTAACATGGAAAAAATCATTCGTTCGTTAAGCATTGGTGTTTAAAGTAAATAATGATATATGTTGCACTTTTGTCTCACATTGTTGTATTTCTGTGCACTGTTGGCACATTAAGCAAAGCAGGTCTTTATACACTGCACAAAAGTTTCTTCAATTTTGAGGAAATCCTGGGGATGGTGAGCCGTTGAGTGATGTCTATAATGAAAGTATTGAAGGCGGTCACCAACTAACGAAGAAAAGAAAAACGCAAAGCCACGTACCTCAGGTAAACAGACAGCTTAATTTAATGTCTCACAAGATGGGAGACACCTGCCATTGTAGGTTATAACGGTCTGAGAACGCGACGAAAGATGCAAGACTAAACATTTTATAAGAATTCAAATTAATGAGATTTCTGTATTTTCGGAATGTTTATTTGTGTGGTTTCATTTATGTACTTCCAGTACGGCATACAAGGACTAGGAAAGATGAATCTGAAACAAAATTTAAGAATGCAACGTACAAAAGTGTTAGATGGAGTGAAAGAATTTGTAAGTTGTCGCAATGCATTTATGGCAGTGCATGGTACATAAAAAAGTAAGATTCAATAAACACGGGAACAGTCCCCGTAAATTCAGTGATGAAACAGCTAAAACCATTAAGTAGCATATTGCCTCCTCTACGTGTAGAAATAGTTGTGGATTAAAGAACACAACTGAAGTATACCTCTCTGAAGAACTGGACATAATTAAAATGTCCAGCTTTCTCAAAGAGGCTAACCCATTAAGGCATCTTGTGAAACATATAGTGACATATTTAATACGAAGTTCAAGGTTGGATATCGTCCCTCGGGCACATAATCTACCTGTGACGTAAATACAGGCCAAGTAAAATGACTGGAAAGGGAGAAACAAAAATTTACTGAACTGAGATGAGAAGTACTGAGTATCAATTGAAAAATTTAAATAATTTTCTACAAATTGCAAGCCAACACGTTTTATGGCAAGAAGGAAAGCCGTAAGAGTATAGAAAAGCAAGCCATATGTAAGGATTGTGGCAAGAACCTGCTTCTGCCTAAAATTATAACTAGCGTTGTGCACTATAAACGGGAATTATACATTTTTTTTTTTCAAAATAGGGTTGTACAGCCAACCGGTTGCACATAAGTGGTAGGTACATTGACCTCGGTTTCGGCACCTACTAGCGGGGGTATGTTCATCAGAATGAAATTTTGATGAATCACAAAATTACTTTGCTAAAAAGCAATGGTGATCATTTATAGCAGCTATGCGCAAGTAAAAAGTGAAATAAAACTCTCTAGCGTTTGCCACTTGTGCCCAGCTGGGAACAACATCAGATTCTGATATTGTTCCCAGCTGGGCATACGTGGCAAAGGCTAGAACGTTTTATTTCACCTTTGCCTTGAGCATTTCTGCTATAAATTCTGATAAGTGCTTTTTAGCAATGTAATTTTACGATTTATCGAAATTACATTCTGATGAAGGCAACCCTAGTAGGTGTTAAAACCTGGGTCAATGTCCCTACCAGTTATTTGCAACCGGTTGGCTGTATAATCCTATGTTGAAGCTATAAGACAGTTGTTGAGTAACAGCCATGTTTAAAACTGTAAGGCAATTATATATGTACGCTTTCAATATCCTGTGTTTATCAAATGCAGAGAGTACATTTTTCCTTTATCTGGAACGCGTTGCAGAAAAATGTAATGATGATGTCTGTACAATGATTTATATATTTTGTTGCAATTACCTTAACGTGGTTGTGAAAAGTCTTGATACTTTTGTGATTTATGTTATGGCCAAGAATTAATCAACCGTTTTCGATTTTTGCACAACTTGATTACAATAGAGGGAAGATTCGACACTATAAAAGTAACATTTCCAATAAGAGGACATTCTCTTTTTAGAATGTGACTAAACTACATGGCTTATAAAGCAGAAAACCCACACGGAAGTTCCCAAAGATTGGCTGGAATTGTTCATATCAGCTTAGTCAAAATCTTCACCATTAAATGTTGTTGAAGTTACATCCTAAACTTTTCAATAAGGGACACCATTCCTGACGCCCTTCTACGAGCAGAAGAGTCCCTTTCCTGTGCGTCCCGTTATGGCGCAATGACAAGCGCCGGCACGAAGGTCAAGGACGATGCAGCAGAGAGGCCTGTGAGACGACGTCGGCCAATAGCACGCTGACTAGGACGTCATCACAACTGGAGCGGCCTCTACACGAAGGTAATAAAAGCGACGCGCCGGCTAGCCGCGGCCGGACTAGAAGACAGCACTAGAAGACTCGCACTAGAAGAGCCGCACTAGAATATTCGGGCGTATGAACTTGTGTGATCTGTTACTAATAGCTTACAGGGAAATTGTCCACATTGAAGGACACTGATTATTCGCATGTCGCAAATTGCTTGCGACACATCCTTGTAAATCAATGTTAAGTATTGCCAATTCAGTTAATGCAATGAATTCCGTTAATATGATTTGCTTGAATATTGTCTAGCTATCTGAGAAAGAAGCTCCCTAGGCAGCCTATGAGACAAGAGCGCTCAGGACCCCACACGTCCAGTTAGAGAATCTTCAAAGGCAGAACACGCCCAAGGCTTGTCAAATTCAGGATGATTTATAATGGAAATGGAAATGTCGTGTGGCTAGGGCCTCCCGTCGGGTAGACCGTTCGCCTGGTGCAGGTCTTTCGATTTGACGCCACTTCGGCGACCGGCGCGTCGATGGGGATGAAATGATGATGATTAAGACAACACAACACCCAGTCCCTGAGAGGAGAAAAATGTCTAACCTAGCCGGGAATCGAACCCGTGCCCTTAAGATTGACAGTCTGTCACGCTGACCACTCAGCTACCAGAGCAAACACTTATAATGGAGCATTGTAGACTGTTGCTTTGAAATCGGGTCATCTATTTGAAGAAGCCTATGAACTAGAGTTCAATTTACCTGAGTTTTCTGACACCACTAAGATTGTACGATAATATCCAAAGGTTATTTGTTTTTTACTAGGCTATAGTTTGGAATTTTAAAATGTACTTTCTTATGTTTTCAGACCTACTACTCGTCTCTTGTGAGAAATACCAGGATATGCAGGACTGAAAATTTTTTGTGGGTCAGAAACATGAAGATATTATTACAGTCTTCCTGTTGCTAGAAGTTCTCGGAATAAGCAGTCTCGTACTGCTTTATGAATATAGATTGGTTTTTCTTTGTCCGCAGCTCGTGGTCGTGCGGTAGCGTTCTTGCTTCCCGCGCCCGGGTTCCCGGGTTCGATTCCCGGCGGGGTCAGGGGTTTTCCCTGCCTCGTGATAACTGGGTGTTGTGTGATGTCCTTAGATTAGTTAGGTTTAAGTAGTTCTAAGTTCTAGGGGACTGATGACCATAGATGTTAAGTCCCATAGTGCTCAGAGCCATTTGAACCATTTTTTTAGATTCTTCTTTCAGGAAAAAGTAATGTGTATGCTACTTTGAATTCGTGGACACAGCCTCTTCTTATATTAAATAAGTTACTCTTATTCAACTTCTTAACATGCAGCACCAAGAGATGGAATTTAAAGGCAATAATATTGTTGCATGTATACATCGATTTTAACTTAAAGCATGTAACTTTGCAAAATAAGTGTAATTGTTATAGAAAAGGTAAAATACGAAAAGACTTCTGCGAATTTCAGTGGGGGAAAATGTAGCGTGATTAGATGTAGAACGTGCAGCAGACGACGTTTTGAATGTGTTTTTGCGACATGTTTTAAAAGCCTGTCAGTACCAGATATTGTGTATACTGAACCACCTCAACAAATGTGTCTTACGTCCTATAAAAATTTCTCGTATTTTTTACGTACACTGAATTTCATTTAATTTATAAATATTTGTTTATTATGTGTGTATTTGGTATATTATGTGTACGAGTTGTTCTCATGTTAAGCGCTGTATTTAAATTTAAATCTGATTTTCACCACTGCGATACGCTAGGGTAAAGTGTACATAAATGTCAGGGGTAGCGATTCTTGCAAACTGTTTTGAAGAGTGATCCAGATACGTCTGTTTGGCGCGCTCTGATGCCTCCGTGGCGATACCATCAGACAGAGAACGTAGCGCTCCTAGTTGGATACGAGCATTAATTTGGCTAATGTTGCTGTATTCTCTTGATACTCCGTCTGATGCGACGTTCCTGTCGTTATAATGAAAAGCCTCATAACTAGTTACAGTGCGTTGCTAAGCCAACCCATGTGTGCCAATGAAACAGGAGGGACCGGTGGTACAATGTCTTCAACCATTCGACGCCATCGTAAAAATTCATCTGCATCATCTTCAGCCCTATCCGTGTGAGAACAACGACCTAGATAGACTGTAGAATTGTGTGACAAGGCCAATGGTTTATTTCTTAGATTTCAATAGAATTAGTTTAACTCACAGTGCATTGTTACCTTGAGTAAGATCTTGTTCACATTTTCCGATTATATTCAGAGATCATTGGAAGACTACAATGAAAATAACTAACGCATGAACCAAGAATTTTATGTAATAGTGATTTTGTCAAAATATGGGAAGCATTTTTTTCAGACAAACATGCGTATGTGTCAATTTAGTTAAATTAAAAACTTTTTTTGGGGATTATTCACATGATGAAGACGCCGAAAAACTCTAAATATAGATGAAATAATCAGTGAGGAATACACGGTGACAAACTTAACGTCTTTCACTACAATCTAGCTGAAAAGTTCCGTAAATAATCCCTACCGAGCGAAACTACAAGCAAATGTATTGCTGAGATAATTCCGATTTTTTGTTCTGTTCAAGTTGCCCATTCTTTAATAAATTACATGTTTCCATCACTCAGGATAGTGAGAATTGTCTTAAATCTGCATCTAGTTACTGAATCTCTCAAGACGAATATATCGCTATAGCAATTGTATTTTGTCATAACTGTGAATTTAATAAACAACCACTTAGGCCTGCTGATAAAAGTCACGCACATGCCATGGGCTCCGTTTCCATAGGGGCACAGTTTTAGTTTTAATGCTGATGAGAATAATGAAAAAGGGCGAAGATGAAGAGGAAGACGGAGGAAGTAGTAGATTGGGGGGGGGGGGGGGAGAATAAGCACAGGAAGAATAACAATAAGAAGGGAAAGCTTTGGAAGGTACTAAAAGGGGAAGGGGGCAGAGATGCATAAAATGAAAGCAGCAGGAGATTCGGACTGTGGTGAGCACACTTCCATACGACCTATGTCTTCGTGGTATGAAAGAATTTGTGTATTGTTCTTGGGGCTTTTTGATGAAGTCGGCTTCGTTAGGTAAGTGAAGCTACGTAATGGAAGCGTAAAAAGTATATTTGGAGTTTATTGCTTTGTTTGTTACAGCTTTGCTCGACCACTAATGAAACAACGGAAGGGAAATCGTGTTATTGACGCAAGCAACGCATCTTTGGACTGTGATTTCCTAATATTAAATTGTGTTACACGGAAAATAATGAAATTTGTACCTGAAACTTCCTGGCAGATTAAAACTGTGTGCCCGACCGAACTCGAACTCGGGACCTTTGCCTTTCGCGGGCAAGTGCTCTACCAGCTGAGCTACCGAAGCACGACTCACGCCCGGTACTCACAGCCTTACTTCTGCCAGTACCTCGTCTCCTACCTCATGTGGTAGAGCACTTGCCCGCGAAAGGCAAAGGTCCCGAGTTCGAGTCTCGGTCGGGCACACAGTTTTAATCTGCCAGGAAGTTTCATATCAGCGCACACTCCGCTGTAGAGTGAAAATCTCATTCTGGAAATTTGTACCTTTTGCTTCTTTTTAAATCTAAAAAATCCAGTAAACAGACCAAGCAGTGTTCCGTCAATTAGCTATTCACGGCACAGCCGTATTCCCTCCCAGCCTGTATACAAACAGAGTGGCCATAGGTGAAGTTGCCCGTGACTGGTTGATTAGCTTTGGAGCCATTTTTATGCCAAACGTCTCTGGTGCTTCCTCTGTTCGCCGTGCTTTTGAGTTGTATTGAAGTTCAGAGGACTTTTGGAAACGATTAAAAGGCATTTGAATTATTGGAAGACTTGTTATGCGTTGTGCATGCATGTTCGATTTAGTTGTATATCGTTTTTAGTACGTAATTAGCGTTTGCGATATTAAATACCAGTTGAAATAATGAAGCGTTTTGTGATGAAGTCGGTAGGCCTACATGTTTGAAGTAAACACTTCAGTAATTGTACAGTATTGTTTTTGACATCTGTAATTCGTTCTGCAGACGTTCGTAAACGATGCCGCGGTGTGCTGCATTCGGTTGTTCCAATAGAGGCGAAGGTAGATTTTGCATGTTAGCATTTCCACGCAGAGAAGAAAGACGAAAGCAGTGGGTAGTCGCAGTCAACAGGGCTGACATAAATCCGATATGAAACAAATGCTATAGGCTATATTTTTTTTATTTACGTTACTTTCATTGCAATATGTCTAGTAAACGAACTTTAAAGGAGATAAATGCAAGTAACGAATAATTTTTGCAGCCACTGTATCAAATTTTCCTGTGCTGTACGTAGTAGGCTACTATGAGTATGTTATAGCTGTAAAGAAAGGCATTTAAGGAATGATTTCGCCATATTGTCTTGTGCTTTTGATTCGGTGAGTGTGTACTCCACTACTGGCCATTCAAAAGTCCCGCCTGCAGTTTGGCAGAAAAATTGCCGCCATATCGTCCGGTTGGCTACTCTCTCCCTATACAGGCTCTCTACAATACAGCCACTCGCAGCGCCTCGGGAATGTGAAGAGTAGCATACTGCCATAGTGAGGAACAGTCTGAAGCACACGGCTCAAGCAGTCGCATTAGCTATGCCCCATCGCCTACCCGCCGTCGAAAGGTCTGGGTAAAACTTGGTATGGGGCCGGTGGCAGGATGGCTCGGCATCTTATTTATGTCCGGGACTGACTGACTCATTGAGTTAGCAGGCGATAGTGGCCGGCTGCTCTAGCAGGAAGGGGCAGCCATTGTCGTCACCAGAGAGCAACCACACCAGAAGCGCGTTACAAAGATAGCCGACTAGAAGGAACAACAGGCAGTAACTATCGAAGAGGGCACCAGGCTGGACAACGCGAAGCACAAACTCGTGTAAAAAAGCAGTGGAGGCAGCCTGGTGGTGTCTGGGCTTAAGTGCTTGCTGTCAACTCGAGGCATTAGTCGCAGTCCGGATGAGAGGATGGTGCCTGGATTTGTGGATGCAAGGAACGTGGTACCGCCGGAATACGAGTTGCTAATAGCCATGGTGTGTGTTTGGCTATGATGGTTAAAGCAGGTTGTGCTGGTTTTGCTCACTGCAAACCATTGTTGTGCGGACGACTGGATGAGGCCTGGTTACTCTCAGTTGTGCAAGCGGCCACATTGCCAGCACAGCGAGCTTGCTGTAGGACCTGGTGCGCTATTGCCTGTTGTGTCTTCTGAAATTTTGATCTGTTTTATTGCTGGTGTTCATTGAACTGCTCTCTGACTTACTGTGGGCTGTGGTTGGCACTGGGTTTCCTGACAGTTGTATTTTTATTGGTTATGCTCTGTTTTCTTGTTATCTTTCTATTGCAATTTAAATGCGTCGGATCTAGGCGCGGTATATTTTGAGATTTTGTGTGCAGGGATAATATTTGATTATTGTGATTGTTCCTCACATCATTTACAGCTGCTCTGTTTTTTACGGCGCAATTTATTGTGCCCTAGTATTGTAAAGCTGGAGTTACGCTGAGGCAAAATAATGTATTGTATTTATAGTTTGCTAGGTAATAAGCTGGCATTTGTAAAATGAGCGCTAGTTTATTTGATGATCATCTTTTGCACGTGCTCGTATTGGTTGAATTTTATTAGTAACTACATGTAAGATTGTCCCCCTGTGGAAAAGCACCTTGCCGAGGTGGCGAGGAATACATACCTCAGTGATACAGGTAGCTGCAACCACTTGTTAAGGCAGAGTAACACATGGTTCCGGAAGAAGTGCAGCAGCCTTTCCAGTACTTTTTGGGGCAACAATCTGTATGATTGATTGATTTGGTCTTGTAACATCAGTCAAGATGGCCTTGCTATGCTGGCAATGCAGACGGCTGAAAGCAAGGCGGAACTACAACTATTAATTATCCTGCAGCTTGAAGCTTTATTTTATGGTTAAATGGTGATGGTATTCTCTTGGGTAAAATGTTGTGGAGGTGAAATAGTACCCCATCTGTATCTCTAGGGCACGACTTCTCAGGAAGACGTCTCATCAGGAAAAACAGAAGTCGGATTCTACGGGTCAGAGCGTCGACTGCAGTACCTCTTAAACGGGTATGCGGATCAGAAAATTTTAAAAGGAATTCGAATAGGTTGAAGTTGTGTATTGTTGGAATTAGTGAAGTTGTTTGGCAGGATGAATAGGACTTATGGCCTTATCTATAGAAATAAAAAAAATGGTTCAGATGGCTCTGAGCACTATGGGACTCAACGTCTGAGGTCATCAGTCCCCTAGAACTTAGAACTACTTAAACTCAACTAACCTAAGGACATCACACACATCCATGCCCGAGGCAGGATTCGAACCTGCGATCGTAGCGATCTAGCGGTTCCGGACTGTAGGGCCTAGAACCGCACGGCCACTCCGGCCGGCAGAAATAAAAACAAATAGGTTAAAGCAGGAGTAGGTCTCATAATGAATGAGAAAATATCAATGGAACTAAGCTACTATGGATGAAGCTAAGCTACTGTCAACACATAATCGTAGTAAGGACAGACATCTAGTTAGCACTCACCACAGTAGCACAGGTTTATAGGCCAACTAGCTTCGCTTACAATGTAGATGCTGGAGAATTTTGCACAAATTTATAGGCCAAATAGCTTCGCTCATAATGTAAATGCTGGAGAATATTCGATGAGATAAAATTATCCGGACAATTAAGGGAGAGGAAGATTTAACGTTAATAGCCGACTGGAATTTGATAGTAGGGAATGGAAAGAATGAAAATAGTAGAAGCATATGGACTGGGCGAAGGACTGTAAGAGGAAGCAGCCTGGTGGAATTTTGCACAGAGAATCAATTAAACAGTGCTAATACTTGGTTTAAAAACGATGAAAAGGAAGTTGTGAACGTGAAAGAAACTTAAAGATACTCGAAGATTTCAGATTGCTTAAACAGCATTAAAACTGAGATTTTGGAACCCGATATTAAATTGTAAGATATCTGTGGGGTCCGATGTGGACTCTAGATTAAAGGTGAAGGAACTGCAAGGAGTAAGAAATAGATAAGATGGTATCTAAAAAATTTGAAAGAACCAGAGGTTGTTGAGAGTTTAGAAGGGAGGATTAGGCAATGGTTGGATGAAACAGGGGAAAGAAATACAGAAGATGTTGAATTTAGCTGACGAAAGGAGAAAACATAAAAATGCCCATATAAAGCAAGCAAACGGGAATACGGGTGTCTAAAAAATGAGACTGACAGAAAATGCACAATTGCTAGGCATGAATGGCAAGAGGGCAATTCAAAATCTAAAGAAGCATGTATAATTAGGAGAAAGAGAGGTAGTGCCCATAGGAAAATTAAAGAGACCTCTGGAGAAAAGAAAAGCGTTTGCATAAATATCAAGAACTCAGTTAGGAAACCAGTACAAAAGAAGAGAAAACTGAAAGCTGGACGGGACATATAAGGGGAATTACTAATAGGAAGAGAAAAAAAATAAAAGAATTCAAGATAGAATGGAGCGGAAGGTGGCTGTAAAGGGAAAATGAAAGAGACAGGACACACTGAAAGGAGAGTAAGTGAAGGACTGTAAGTGGACCAAGGACGCTTTTAATTCGGGTGCACTGTTTTAGGTAGGTGTAGTATAGACTAATTTGAACAATGGGGTACAAAGTACACTAGCCTCCAAGTGGTGTACCTCGGGCAACGTAACTAAGTTACGGCTAAATAGTCTACAGATATAGGCTGCTGCACCTCTGGTGGTTGCAAATTACCTGAGGATATCTCAGCTGTTAGAGGATGCATAGCAATGAAGCAAAACAGTTCTGCCAAGAACTACCTGACAAAGGACTTAGGGAATACCCTCCGGCTCTTACAGCTAAACATAGAGGGGACAAGCAGAGCAAAAAGTGAGTATCTCACTCAAATATTGATTGAAAACAATGTGGACGTTGTTCTACTACAGGAAACCCACTGCTCAGACGAAACCAAACTTCATTCCAGGTGTAAGCTCCCTGGCTACACGTTAGCTGCTGCGACATACCATGCAAGTTACGGATCTACAACATATATCAAGAATGATGTTAAAGAGGTAACATGGGTTAATGAAGCTGCTCAAAATATTCCACATCCAGGAATAGTAATTGGGGATTTCAACGGCCATAACACACAATGGGGCTACAGAACCACGAATGAAGATGGTGAGAAAGTATCAGAATGGGCTGAAATGGAACGCATTTTCTTGCTATTTGACGGGAAGGACAAAGGAACATTCCGCTCAGCTAGATGGGCTCAGGACTACACTCCTGATCTCTGTTTCGTTACCACTAACAACAAAGGATTACCCTTGCAGAGCACCAGGAAGGTGCTCAGTGATTTCCCTAGAAGCCAACACCGACCTGTACTGGTGAAAATTGGACTCGAAATCGCAGTTGTGAAGTCTATACCAAAGCCACGATGGAACTTCCAAAAAGCCAAATGGGAAAAATTCTCTGAAGAGGTTGATCAAATTATTCAGTTTATTCCACCTAAAGTTAGGCACTACGACCGCTTTGTTAGACTAATTCATTCCATTGCCAGAAAACATATTCCAAGAGGCTACAAAGAGAACTACATTCCTGGATGGAGCCCTAGATGTCAAGAATTGTATGACGAATTTAAAGCGACTCGAGACACCAAGGTAGCAGATGAATTGATTTCGGCCCTAGATTCAGCTAGGCAAAAGAAATGGATGGAACTAACTGAAAACATGTCTTTCCAATACTCGAGGAAGAAAGCTTGGAATTTATTAAGAAAGCTTGGCAGTGCCACAAAAGTTAATATCTTATCAGACAAAATAAATCCTAAGAAAATAGCAGCCAGGATTGTTAATATAACAAGAACACCAAGCAACAACAACAAACAGAAAGCCAAAGAAATAAAATATGAGCTAAAGTCTAAAATGTCTCAAGCACAGCGCTCCGAATTTGCACAGAAAATCTCTGCAGCGGAAGTTGTTTGAGCCGTAGATACTCTGAAATCTAGTAAAGCGGCTGGTTGTGATGGTATGTACCCGGAGTTCCTTAAACATGCTGGCCAAGGTGCAGTGCAGTGGCTAACTGCACTGTTTAATGAAATTTCGCAACAGGAAGACTGCCAAATCTTTTAAAGAAAACTAAAATAATTACCATCCTGAAACCGTCAAAATCTGGTAACAATCCTGAAGACTATAGACCCATTGCACTTCTAAGTGTCTGCTATAAACTGCTGGAGAGAGTACTCTATAATAGAATTGCACCAACTATCCTGAAACACATTCCCGTAGAACAGGCTGGCTTCAGACGAGACCGCAGTTGTAGCGATCAAGTGCTAGCGTTGGGAACATACATAGAGAAGGGCTTCGAAGACCTGAAGAAAACAATGGCCGTGTTTATTGACCTAACATCAGCATATGATACAGTGTGGCGGAAAGGCATGCTTCTTAGGTTCTTAAGAATAATTCCACGTAAAAGAATTGCACAACTACTCAATAACATGCTGTTCAACAGGAAATTCCAAGTTCACCTAAAAGGTCAAGTAAGCAAGGTATACAGTTTAAATGACGGACTACCACAAGGATCAGTATTGGCCCCCCTACTTTTCAATTTATATGTCGCTGACTTCCCAGAAACGAAAGCAAGAACATTTATCTATGCTGATGACATAGCCTTGGTGACGCAGGCTAACGATTTTACAACCTCAGAAATGACTCTCACTCAGGATCTGCGAATTCTAGATGAATTTTTTAATGGATGGCGACTCAAAGTAAACAGAAATAAAACTGAATCCTCCACCTTCCATCTGAGTATTAGGCATGCTCACTATAAACGGCAAATTTCCTTTAGAAATCAGTTGCTGTTATATAACCCATTCCCAAAATATCTCGGCGTGACCTTGGATCGTTTGCTGACATATAGAAAACACCTAACTGAAACAGCTTTAAAAATGAGAACCAGAAACAATATATTACACAAACTCTCCGGAACGAGCTGGGGAGCTAAGGCATCAGTACTCAAAACAACTGCCCTCTCACTTGTATGCTCTGTTGGGGAATATTGCAGCCCAGTATGGCTGAACAGCGCACATACAGCCATGGTAGACACGCAGCTGAGTGTAGCCATGAGAAGCGTATCCGGGACAATAAAATCCACACCCACAGAATGGCTACCTGTTCTGTCTAATATTGCACCACCGAAGTTACGACGTCAAGCAGCGTTGAAAAGGGAATGGGAGAAAAGCTCCAAGAATCCCGAGTTACCGCACACCAGGACTGTGATGCCACTCAAAGGCAACGTCTTAAGTCCAGGAAACCCTCCTGGAGACTTGGAAAAAGGCTTACTTCTGAAGGATTCCAATCAGAAACAGCATGGCGGGAAGAATGGTTCGCAGCCAATCCCGATTCTGCAGGTCTCATTGCTGATCCTACACGAGTCCCTCCTGGATTCCACCTACCTAGGAGGTCGTGGACCACCCTAAATCGCATACGCACCAAGCACGGAAGATGCCAGGACTTGAAGTGGGGAATCGCTGAAAGTGACAAGTGTGACTGCGGACACCAACGACAAACAATACACCATATAGTCACAGAGTGCCCCTACGGAAATATGCTGGAACTCTGACCAGCCTACATGAGGTCTCTGAGGAAGCAATCTCCTGGCTGGATACTTTAGATATTAACCTATAGTTTTTATTACAACTTGAAGCTCTGTTTGTCAATATTACTGTTTATAAGAACCACATTTTCTCTTTTACATGTAACATGTTTTTATCAATAAGTATATTATTGATTTATCCATCTAATCTAAGACTTTTATTACCATAAATGAATGTAATCTATTTTATTTGTAGTATACGCATATTGTGTTACCAGTAACATCATTGCTGTTCAATTCAAGTAATGTATCCTTGATGCCAAACGAAATAATAATAATAATTTGAACAAAACATTCGATACAGCTGTGCCCGATTTTAAGTGGTTACAGAAATACAACTGTTAGAATGTAACGCAAATTAACACTCCAATAGGGTGTCAAGCAGAGGCAAACTGATAAGTTACAGGTCAGTTTTCATAAAATAGATCTCGTATTTCAATGAACTTTCGAATTGCTTGATAACTCTACGAATAGCTATTCTGAAATCTGCTTTGTGTTCTTTTATGGTTCAAATGGCTCTGAGCACTATGGGACTTAACATCTGATGTCATAAGTCCCCTAGACTTGGAACTACTTAAACCTAACTAACCTAAGGACATCACACACATCCATGCCCGAGGCAGGATTTGAACCTGCGACCGTAGCGGTCGCGCGGTTCCAGACTGAAGCGTCTAGAACCGCTCGGCCACACAGTCCGGCGCACATCGGTGTCTTACGCTCTATCGAATGCAAGCCTTTCGTTGTTGATCTTTCATATCTTTTCTTGGTTCTTGAACATATCGTGTATTACCCAAGTTTCCCTATAGCTTACCGCTATTTTTCTAAGAATTTCTAACATCTTGGACTATTTCACACTGTCGAACGCTTTTTCCACGTCGACAAATCTTACGAAAACCTCCCAATTTTTTTTTTCAGTCTTACTTCCACTACCAACCGCAAAGTGAAAACTGCGTCTCTGATGCCTTTCCCTTTCCTGGAGCCAAACCGATTGCCACCTTACAGATCCTCAATTTTCTTTGCCATTCTTCTGTATATTATATTTTTAGAAACTTGGCTGCTCGGGCTGTTAAGATGACTGTGCGATAATTCTCACACTTGCCAGCTCTTGCAGTCTTCAGAACTGTAGGGATGATATTTTTCCGAAAGTTTTATGGTGTATCGCCAGTTTGATACGTTCTACACACCAACATGGACAGTCGTTTTGTTGCCACTTCCCCAAATGATATTAGAACTTCAAATAGACTGTTACCTATCCCTCCTGCCTTATATGATCTTAAGGCTTCCAAAGCTCTTTTAAAAACTATTGCTAGATACCCGACGTCCTTCTTTCTCCATCTTGTCATTAGACAAGTCCTCACACTCAAAGATGCCTTCAGTGTAGTCCTTCAACCCACTCGCTCTCTCCTCCGCATTCTACGTTGGAATCCCCTTGCACTCTTAATGTTACCGTCCTTGCTTTTAATTTCACCAATAATTGTTTTGACTTTTTTGTGTGCTGAGTCAGTCCTGACAGTTATTTCTTTTTCGATTTCTTCATATTTTTCATGCAGCTATTTCTCCTTAGATTCACTGAATTTATTATTAATTTCATTTCTAAGTGACTTGTATTTCTATATTCCTGAACTTCCTTGAATAATTTTGTACTTCCTTTTTTCGTCGATCAGCCGAAGTATTTATTCTGTTACCCGTGGTTTCCTCGCAGTTACCTTCCTGGTACCTATGTTTTTCGTTGCAACCTCTGTGATTACCCTTTTTAAAAATGTCAATCCCTTCTAGGTATAGCATTTGTAAATCCATGCGGCATATTTAAACGATATGTTAGAACTGTACAACCAATCACAGACACAATGACAGTCGAAAATCTTAATTATGTACAATAAAGCACATCATCGTAAAATGACCTTCAAAACAATTATGTCGATAAATACACCGAAACCAGCTGGAGTACCAACACGTGGAGAGAGAACTTACCTCTGTAACCAACGGAATATCTGTAACGAATGAAAATAGGTCTTCTGTTACACGAAATATTTTTTTCGAATTAGTCTTTCGATTGAAATAATTGAAATCACAGAAAGGAGAAGAAAAGAAATACGTCTACCACCAACAGACAACGTTGTTTGCAGTATTTCAGCAACTGATGAAAGAATGCAAGTGGAAACCTTGGGTAGGAAGAGTGTAGCAAACGTAATGGTGTTCTGCAGCTGAGATATTTTCCATTAAAGAAGTCACGTTTGGGGTACCAACTTATTCACGCTCTTTGCCACTGTGCTATCAAATTTTTAATCTATCTTTTCATAAAAGTTTAAATATGACCTGCGATATGACATGCTGAGACACGGTATTATTTATTAATTCCCTCATACTCTGCTCTGAGCCACCGAGCGTCCAGATTAAAAAGACCGCTCTGCTCACATTGTTGTTTGTCGTTTGATAAATGTTTAAATGTTGTTGTTGATGTAGTCTTCAGAGACTGGTTTGATGCAACGCTCCACGCTACTTTATCCTGTGCAAGCTTCTTCGACTACAAGTAACTACTGCAACCTACATTCTTCAGAATATGCTTGGTGTATGTATCTCTTGGTCTCCCTCTACAATTTTTACCCTCCACGATTCCCTAAGATACTAAACTGGTGATCCCTTGATGCCTCAGGACACTTCCTACCAAATGATCCCTTCTTCTAGTCAAATTGTACAACAAATTCCTGTTCTCCCCAATTCTGTTCAGTACCTCCTCATTAGTTACGTGATCTACCCATCTAATCTTCAGCATTATTCTGTAGCACAACATTTCGAAAGCTTCTGTTCTCTTCTTGTGTAAACTATTTTTCGTCCATATTTCACTTCCATACATGGCTACACTTAATAAAAATACTTTCAGAAACGACTTCCTGACACTTAAATCTATACTCTATGTTATCAAATTTCTATTCTTCAGAAACTCTTTCCTTGCCATTGCCAGCATACATTTTATATCATCTCTACTTCGACCATCATCAGTTATTTTGCTTCCCAAATAGCAAAACTCATTTACTACTTTAAGCGTCTCGTTTCCTAATCTAATTCCCTAAGAATCATCTGATTTAATTAAACTACATTACATTATCCTTGTTTTGCTTTTGTTGATATTCATGCTATATCCTCCTTTCAAGACACTGTCCATTTCATTCAGCTGCTCTTCCAAGTTCTTTGCTGCCTCTGACAGAATTACAATGTCATCGACAAACCTCAAAGTTTTTATTTCTTCTCCTTCGATCTTAATCTCTACTCCAAATTTATTTTTGTTTCCTTTACTTCTTGCTCCATATACAGATTGAATAACGTCGGGGATATGCTACATCCTTGTCTCAGTCCCTTCCCAACCACTGCTTCGCTTTCATGCCCCTCATTCTCTTATAACTACCATCTGGTTTCTGTACTAATTGTAAACAGCCTTTCGTTCCCTGTATTTGGACTCTGTTACCTTCACAACAGTCAACATCGTCAAAAGCTTTCTCCGAGTCTACAAAAGCTATAAACATAGGTTTGCCTTCCCTTAACCTATCTTCTAAAATAATTCGTAGGATGAGTATTGCCTCACGTGTTCCAACATTTATACTGAATCCAAACTGATCTTTCCCAAGGTGATCTTCTACCAGTTATTCCATTCGTCTGTAAAGAATTCGTGTTAGTATTTTGCAGCCATGACGTATTAAATTGATAGTTCGGTAATTTTCACATCTGTCAAAACCTGTTTTATTTGAAATTGGAATTATTATATTCTTCTTGAAGTCTGAGGGTATTTCACCTGTCTCATACATCTTGTTCAACGGTTGGTAGAGTTTTGTCAGGGCTGGCTCTCACAAGGCTTAATTAATTTTAATTTTAAAAATCAACAGCCTCCGTTGTGCAGATTACGTAGATTTACCTAGGTTTCAGTCAGTACAGTACTCGTGGCTGCCACATCGCGGTCGCGAAGTGGGGCCGAGGCAGTTTCAGATACGTTTTTACAGTCTGATGATAATTTATGGATTTGTGGTTTTAGCTTGACGATGTCCACTATGGACAAACGGTAGTTACTTTTATTCTGAAGAAGATTGGGCTATCCCGACTAAAACCTAGGTAAATCTAGGTAATTTGTGCAACTGAGGCTGGTGATTTTTAAAATTAAAATTAATATTTACACAGTTGCTGACAGAGCCGCGAAATGTTGAAAATATTTAAAACCTCCGAAGGCTGTCGGTAGCTCTAATGGAATGTTGTCTACTTCCGGAGCCTTGTTTCGACTTAAGTCTTTCAGTGCTCTGTCAAATTCTTCACGCAGTATAATATCTCGCATTTCATCTTCATCTACGTCCTCTTCCATTTCCATAATATTGCCCACAAGTACATCGCCCTTTTATGGACCCTCTATATACTCCTTCCAACTTTCTGCTTTCCCTTCTTTGCTTGGAATTGGTTTTCCGTCTGAGCTCTTGATATTCATACAAAAGTTTCTCTTTTCTTCAAATGTCTCTTTTAATTTTCGTGTAGGCAGTATCTACCAATCCCTAGTGATATATGATTCTACATCTTTACAGTGTCCTCTAGCCATCCCTGTTAGCTATTTTGCACTTCCTGTCGATATCATTTTTGAGACGGTTGTATTCCTTGTTACCTATTTCATTTACTGCATTTTTATATTTTCTGCTTTCATCAGTTAAATTCAGTATGTCCTCTGTTATTCAAGGACTTCTACTAGCCCTCGTATTTTTAACTACAGGGTGGCACACGAAATGTGTTACCAATTGTTTCTTTCACAATTTACGACGCACATTAGATATCTACAGCAGTACCAGCAGAGCTTGGAAAAACAAATGAATTACGAAATGACATGTAATTCGATAATGCCGCTAGGAGACTAGTAAGCAGCAATGGCTGACAACGGAAGACTGACGACACAGCAACGATCAGCAATTGTGTTACTTTTTCATGAAACGAAAAGCCTTGTTGTGACTCAGAGACGTTTTCGACAACAGTTTAACACACGATGGCTCCCTTGCAAGAAGACCATCACAGGTTGTACGATAAATTTGTACAGCAGAGACTACTGTTTGCTCAGTGGGCGGAGGATAGGGAAGAAACTCTCAACAACGTTTGGTTTTCAGACGAGGCGCATTTTCATTTAGGCGGTGTGGTTAACAAGCAAAACGTACGCTTTTGGGCCACTGAAAACCCATAAGTGCTTCATGAACGACAACATTATGCTCCGAGGATTACAGCGTGGGCAGCAATTTCCAGTCACGGACTTATTGGATCCTTTTTCTTTGAAGAAACTGTGAACAGCGAGCGTATGCTTCGCAATAGCATCATTCCACAGCTTCTTGCCCTTCAACATGCAGTGGTTCATGCAAAATGGAGCAAGGCCACGTACTGCAAACACTGTGTTGGAGTTTTTACACGAGCATTTCGACATGCGGATCATTTCACTCAGGTTTCCAGGTCGCTTCAATGACGGACAAAATTGGCCCCACAATAGTCCAGACCTCCATCCATGTGGCTTCTTTCTTTGGGGGTACCTAAAGGAAAAAATTTTCCCGAAACGTCCACGTGATTTAATGGAGCTCAGAAGACTTATTCTTCAAGCTTGCAGTGAAATTACGGAAGACATGTGCCGTAGGGTAATCACTAACTACAGTGTTCGTTTGAAGGAAGTTGGGAAACGAAATGGTGGACATATTGAGCATGTGCTGAGTTAGAACAAATCTCCATGGACGACTCTTCATTGTAGTATATGTTCCTTCCAGATTGTATTTGAAATAAAGTTTATATTCAAAAACAAAATGGTAACACATTTCGTGCGCCACCATGTACTTGATCCTCTACTGACTTCACTATTTCATCTCTCGAAGTTACCCATTGTTCTTATATTGTATTTCTTCCCCCAGTTCTTGTCAATCGTTCCCTAATGCCCTCTCTGAAACTCTCTACAACCTCTAGTATAGTCAGTATATCCAGGTCCCATTTCGTTAAATTCCCACCTTTTTGCTGTTTCTTCGGTTTTAATCTACAAAAGAAGTTTTGTAAGTAGGCTGTCTAGGTTTTTATATTGGTAACGACACGTAGCGCTCTATATGAAAATCACTGACTGTGCTGTGTGATGGCTGTGGTTGGTTTGCATTGTTGAAGTACTCACTCCCCACACCCACCACTGCTGGCGGCTCACCTCCAACTACACAACGCTACGCGCTGTTAACGGCAAAATTCCCAACACTACAATAGCATATACTTCAACGATGCGAACCAACCACAGCCTTCACACAGCACAGTCAGCGATTTTCATATAGAGCGCTACGTGGCGTTACCAATATAAAAATCTAAACAGCCTACTTACAGTTTGAATATAAAATGCGACACCGCAGTACGAGACACGGTACTGTTCACACGGTGCCCCCAGAGTTTAGCTCCGACCTTCTGAGCGTTCCCCAGACGTCTGGGTGACAGGCAAGTGGCACGCGGTGGCGTGAGGCACCTGGAGGTGGGCGACGCGTCCGTCCACAGAGGAGCTGCCGCAGCGGCGCCCTCATCTGCAAGTCAATGGTCGCGTCAGCATCGCCCAGGGAAACTTCTCCATTACGGCCGCGCTTACTCGATTATCGTCCATTACGTAAACCTGATACTCCCAATGATGAAAAGCCGCCTTCTATCGGAAGCTCCGAGTTTGCCGCCCAACTCCAGCGCCGGTTCCCGCCTGCCTCTGTCTCGGCGGCAGCGCTCGCCCCTGGCACGTGTGACGCCGAGAAATCCAGCTACGTCGTTCCTTAAAGTGTTTCAATATTGTGACAGCGATCTGATTGCTTTTAGGCTTGCTTCCTCGGGCATAAACTCAGAGGCTGTCCACGCCTAGACTAAACCCGAAGTTATAATCAGAGCAGTTGGCATGTTTAATAACCCAGTTACATATTCAGCTTGGTTTGTGGAATCTAGAAACAGATGTACACCGTGAGACTTTCAGAGCGATACATTCCACACAATTCCGAAGATAGCAAATGGGAGACAAGTGCGAATTTACTGGACAATCAGTTCAACATCTCATGCATCCGAGTTGTTGACGATAATAATATATACAGAAGAACGGAAAATAAAATTGAGAATCTGTTAGATGGAGACTGGTTTGGCTTAAGGAAAGGTAAAGGCACAAGTGAAGTATTTCCGACGACGTACTTGATAATACAAGAAATACTTACGAAAAATCAAGATACATTCATCATTAATCGACTAAGAAAAAGCGTTATAACAAGTAAAATAATGCAAGATGTTCGAAATGTACATCAACCGAGAAGGAGCAAGAAATATGTACGATTAACTATGAAGTCCTCGGACTAAAAATGGTATAAAACAGAGATGTAGTCTCTCACCACAAGTGTTCATTGTATACATCGAAAAGCAAACGCGCGGAAAAAGAAAGGAAAAAACTTTTTGTGCCAACGGCTGTACAATTTTTTTTATTCTCCACTGGTTTCGTTACTGCCTATCATCTTCACAGAATATATATGTATTCTGTGAACATGATAGGCAGTAACGAAACCATATATATATATATATATATATATATATATATATATTCTGTGAAGGCGATAGGCAGTAACGAAACCAGTAGAGAATATACACTCCTGGAAATTGAAATAAGAACACCGTGAATTCATTGTCCCAGGAAGGGGAAACTTTATTGAAACATTCCTGGGGTCAGATACATCACATGATCACACTGACAGAACCACAGGCACATAGACACAGGCAACAGAGCATGCACAATGTCGGCACTAGTACAGTGTATATCCACCTTTCGCAGCAATGCAGGCTGCTATTCTCCCATGGAGACGATCGTAGAGATGCTGGATGTAGTCCTGTGGAACGTCTTGCCATGCCATTTCCACCTGGCGCCTCAGTTGGACCAGCGTTCGTGCTGGACGTGCAGGCCGCGTGAGACGACGCTTCATCCAGTCCCAAACATGCTCAATGGGGGACATATCCGGAGATCTTGCTGGCCAGGGTAGTTGACTTACACCTTCTAGAGCACGGTGGGTGGCACGGGATACATGCGGACGTGCATTGTCCTGTTGTAACAGCAAGTTCCCTTGCCGGTCTAGGAATGGTAGAACGATGGGTTCGATCACGGTTTGGATGTACCGTGCACCATTCAGTGTCCCCTCGACGATCACCAGTGGTGTACGGCCAGTGTAGGAGATCGCTCCCCACACCATGATGCCGGGTGTTGGCCCTGTGTGGCTCGGTCGTATGCAGTCCTGATTGTGGCGCTCACCTACACGGCGCCAAACACGCATACGACCATCATTGGCACCAAGGCAGAAGCGACTCTCGTCGCTGAAAACGACACGTCTCCATTCGTCCCTCCATTCACGCCTGTCGCGACACCACTGGAGGCGGGCTGCACGATGTTGGGGCGTGAGCGAAAGACGGCCTAACGGTGTGCGGGACCGTAGCCCAGCTTCATGGAGACGGTTGCGAATGGTCCTCGCCGATACCCCAGGAGCAACAGTGTCCCTAATTTGCTGGGAAGTGGCGGTGCGGTCCCCTACGGCACTGCGTAGGATCCTACGGTCTTGGCGTGCATCCGTGCGTCGCTGCGGTCCGGTCCCAGGTCGACGGGCACGTGCACCTTCCGCCGACCACTGGCGACAACATCGATGTACTGTGGAGACCTCACGCCCCACGTGTTGAGCAATTCGGCGGTACGTCCACCCGGCCTCCCGCATGCCCACTATACGCCCTCGCCCAAAGTCCGTCAACTGCACATACGGTTCACGTCCACGCTGTCGCGGCATGCTACCAGTGTTAAAGACTGCGATGGAGCTCCGTATGCCACGGCAAACTGGCTGACACTGACGGCGGCGGTGCACAAATGCTGCGCAGCTAGCGCCATTCGACGGCCAACACCGCGGTTCCTGGTGTGTCCGCTGTGCCGTGCGTGTGATCATTGCTTGTACAGCCCTCTCGCAGTGTCCGGAGCAAGTATGGTGGGTCTGACACACCGGTGTCAATGTGTTCTTTTTTCCATTTCCAGGAGTGTATATATAAAACAAGAGTACATAAAAGAAAGTAGTGAAAATCTATCTACAACAGAGGAAAGTCAATGAAACAATTATTTTGATAATTCGTCACAGTTATACTTGCTGCTGTCGTATTCGGCAGAGGTGTTTTTAATCATTTGATGTACATTATTATCTCCTGTGAAGATGGTAGCCAGTACCGAAACCGCTAAAGAATAAATAAAATTGTGCAGCTGATGGTAGAAAAATTGGTTTTTGCCAAATTTTTATAGGCTGTAGATAACAATTGAAGAACATTTTATTTAGAAAATGAAAGAGAGACCGGAAAGCTAATAAAAAACTCAAGGAGAAAAGAAATCAGGATTCATTGATGAGCTTGCTATCCTCAGTCAAATTGAAGTTGGATTTCAGGATCTGTCAAAAAGAATGAACAGTGTAATACTCAACTCACTGTCGATTGGAAGTAAACCAATGAAAGACGAAAGTAATGAGAAGTAGCAGTAACGAGATTAATGGTAAACGTAGCTTTAAAATTTGTGACGTCAAAGTAGACGAAGTGACAGAATTCTGTTACGGTGGAAGCAAAACAACAATTGGTTGACGATGCACGGAAGAACAAAACAAACTTGCCTTAACCTGAGGAAGAAATTTCTAAGAATATACGTTTGGGTCACGGCAATGTATTGAAGTGACTATGGGAAAAAAGGGAAGAAGAGAATCGAAGCATTTGAAATGTTGTGCTATAGAAGGATGTGGAAAATTAGGTGGACTGATAAGAAATGAGGAGGATCTCTGCAGAATGGCCGAGGAGAGGAAAATGTGGGAAATATTGTCACGAAGAAGGGACAGGATGATAGGACATGTGTTAAAACACTTTTACACTGTTCAAGAGAATCAAGGGATCACGTGTATTAACGTCTGATGTGTTAAATCTATGCCGGCCGGGGTGGCCGAGCGGTTCTAGGCGCTACAGTCTGGAACCGCGCGACCGCTACGGTCGCAGGTTCGAATCCTGCCTTGGGCATGGATGTGTGTGATGTCCATAGGTTAGTTAGGTTTAAGTAGTTCTAAGTTCTAGGGGACTGATGACCTCAGAAGTTAAGTCCCATAGAGCTCAGAGCCATTTGAACCATTTTTTTGTTAAATCTATATTGATGCTGGCGGCACCTGTAGTATTATTGCAGGCGTTGAGATCTTCGCTTTCAGTGTAGGCAATGATTAAAATCATTAGCCATTTATTGGCTGTATTATGCATTACAGTGTCAGATGAGCCCTCAGAAGGAAGTGAGTGTCTGTGTCCCAGTGTTTCCTAGTGAGGTACCCAGATAACAATTGTCATTTGTGGATGTTATATTCTACCAAGCACATGCAGTGTGACATCTTAATGCAGCGCAAGTTGCATGGGCGGTATTTTTGATAAAAAAGGATGGAATTTCCGTCGCTTTGCTGCAGATGTCACTGTCGTTCCATCCGTCGTCCATAGGTTGTGGATACGGTGATGGGAGACAGATCACTACACAAGAGGAGTTGAACATGATTGCCGACTCATTACATCCGCACGTGAAGACCGATATCTGGCCATCTCTGCGTTGCAGAGTCGTACGGATACCGCCTGGGCAATGCAGGACGATCGGAGTAGGGCCCCTAGAGCTGCTGTGACCGAGTAGACTGTAATGAACAGGTTACGGTAATGGACCTTCCATCCCAGACGTCATGTTCGAGTACCCCGCTTTACACGACACCATCTTGTAGGTCTCCTTCAGTTGCACGGTTACCATTTCAACTGGCAACTTCCCTCACTTCCAGAAGCTTTTATTCACAGACGAGTCCAGATATCCTCTGACGCAAGGTGATGAACGTGTCGTGTGCGGGCACCCGTGCTGAGCGGTACCTGCCAAATACTATTCAGGAACTCCACAGATGTTCTGTTATGTCGTGGGAAGGCTTCAGTGTTGACAATCATTCGGATCTTCTTTTTGTCCTTGGTCGCCTTACCGCCAGGCAGTAAATCGAACAGATCCTGTTGCACCATTGGTGGTTGCTGCATAGCGGGGGCAGTGGTTGCCCTGAATTCCTTGTAATGCCATAGCCCATGTGCCATGTATCAGTAAGGATGTCATGCGAAGCCTGGACATTGATGTAATGGAATGGCCGGCCGGCGGCGAGTCCCGATCTAAACTCCATCGTTCAAATGTGAGACATGTTCGTTGTCGCCACAAAACAGGAACAGCGAGCCTACAGAATGGTTGATATTAATAAACAAAACCAATAAAATAAAATAAAATTAGTACTTAATAAGGCTACTTCAGGAGATATAAAACACGGAGAGTAATACACAAACCAATTAAAAGAAGAAAGAATTATCAATGTAGCTACAGAATAAATACGGAAATTAAGCAATATCAATACGATCAACAGAAATGAATGAATGGAGGAAAATGCTGGAGTGTCAGGGAATATACAGTAAATGCAATTTTTGAGAGTGCTGCAATAATACATTTTAAAAAATGTTCAAATGTGTGTGAAATCTTATGGGACTTAACAGCTAAGGTCATCAGTCCCTAAGCTTACACACTACTTAACTTAAATTATCCTAAGGACAAACACACACACCCATGCCCGAGGGAGGACTCGAACCTCCGCCGGGATCAGCCGCACAGTCAATAACTGCAGCGCCTTAGACCGTAAATTTTAAAAGGCAAAAAGAGCTAAACAATACACAAATACAAAAGGAGCAAATAGGAAAAACATTAGCATTATACTCGTAACTGTGACTATGTAACAGTTTCCATTAAATAAATGAATCAAGTAAAATAAAAACAATACCTAATGAGACTGCTACAAGAGGTATTATACATGGAAAGTAATAAAAGTACCAGTTAAAAGAAAGCCTTAACAACTGAAATTACAGGCTATATGGATTACATATACAGTTTCAATAACTCAATGAACACCGGAAAATGGGAATATGTAGAAACAGACAATGTGGGAAGTAATGAAAAACAGAGAGGATTATATGGAGTTTAGGAGAGGTGAAGTGTTGAGATGAGTCTGGTCATTTAGGGTAAGATCTGGACTACGACCTAGATGTTTGTTAATTTCGAGGGCTTGTTAATTGCCAGCAGGTTGAGCTTATGGCCTTTCTTTGCTAAATAAAGGACATGGGAACAGTAGTTGTGGCCCTCACTGAGTACATGCTCAGCAAATGTGGACTCACAATTCGGCAACGTCCAGGTGCGTTCGTGTTCAGCCAGCAACTCTGGTAGGTACATTTTATTTGCCTCGAAAGTCCTGCTCTATTTTGTTGGCTTGTATTCACGAAATACTGCGGAGTATAAGCAGCACTTATCTGATTTGTGTATAACAACATTGCGCAAAGTACCACACAAGCACACTCAAAAAAAAATTTGTCACATGGGATAATGCGCACAAGGATGACGATATTAGAGAGACAACAGTGCCAAACAAATTATCTCTCAGAGATTGATTTGTCAGTAGAAAATTTACAAAAGATAGACGTTACGTTATATGCACTTAATATTCAATGAGCAGTAGTTAAAGTTAACAAATGGTGCTCTGCATATGGTTTATTTCTAAGTGTGTCGTCTGTGGTGTAACAACGGCAAACACATTACAAGATCAACTTCTTTGCCAAGATCGCTAACAATAGCCTTTATACGCGATAACCGGTTTTGGTAATCAGTGTTACCATCTTCCGACTTCAACAGACAGCTTGTTGTATATTTCTTAAAGGAGCAGTAAGAGTACTCTTTCTCATGAGCTGGCAAGTATGTAACAGCCTAGAAGCAGCAAATGCGATCCAGGAACCATCATTCGAAGCAAAACATGTCTAGTAAATATGGGCATTAAAATGCGTACCTTAAGAACTATGAGTACTTCTCCACCTTCGATACTCTGAAACAAGTATGTTCAACTACAAGGTCTTTGCATTCCATGTTTTGGGAGGAGGTAGTATGGACAAAAAACAGAAATAAAAGTGTCCAGTAAACGTGGACTCTATAATGCACAACTTTAAGAGGTATGAGAATTAGAAGAGATCAGTTTCACGATAGCAAATAGATACAACTGCTCATAGGTCTTGACCTTTAGAGCCCATGTTTATTCGACACTTTTTCCTTGTTTTGGTCTGTACTACCATTTCTCAAAGCGTGGAAAGCAAAGAGATCGCAGTAGAATAAATTTGCTTCACAGTATCGAAGATGAAGAAGTGCTCATAGCTCTCAAGATATACATTTTAGAGCCCATGTTTATACTGGACATGTTTCCTTCGTATGCTTGTTCTTGTCATATCCCTGAATATTGACCATCCACCCTGGAACGCTCCGTGTATGGAGAATAAATTGTTCACATTTCCACAAATGACGATAGATGGGACGAAATGACTTGAATTGGAGCGACCACATAGATAATGTTGTGGCGAAAATAAACATAATACTGCGATTTACAGGCAGAACACTTAGAAAATGCAACGGGTCTACCAAAGAGATTCCTCACTCTACGTCTGTCCGCCCTCTTGTGGTTATTATTGTGTGGTGTGGATCCGCATGATAAGATTAAAAGCAGACACAGATAAAGTTTTAAAAAAGGGCAGCTTGTTTTGTATTATCACGAAATCGGAGAGAGACTGCCACGGATATGATACGTGAATTAGGGTGGCAATCATTAAAACAAAAGAACAGTGGATTGTTCTCCTTAGCAAGAGAAGCCCTGCAATATGTATTTATCCGCTAATGCGAGGTAGCGGTGGATTGCAGCAGTGGTCTAGGGGTAGCGTCTTTGATTAATAATCAAAACTTCCTCGGTCCTGGGTTCGAAACCCGCCCTTGCTTAGATTTCGATTAATAATCAGCATTGGCGGCCGAAGACTTCCGGCACAAGAAGTCACCCTCGTTCTACCAACGGCCTTGTCAAAAAGGGCGGAGGAGCGGACAGAGGTTTAGGGCACGCTCTTTTGTAGGGGTGGGAAACTGACCCTAAAGGCGGAAGAATCAGCAGTGATCAACAGCATGAGGATGCAGAAGGCAATGGAAACCACTGCACTAAAGACACACTACGTGTACCCACAGGACATGTGGCCTGTAATTGAAAAGTGTCATTATGATCTCTTCATTGGCAAAAGATTCCTGAATAGTCCCCCATTCGGATCTCCGGGAGGGGACTAATGGTTCAAATGGCTCTGAGCACTATGGGACTCAACTGCTGTGGTCATAAGTCCCCTAGAACTTAGAACTACTTAAACCTAACTAACCTAAGGACAGCACACAACACCCAGCCATCACGAGGCAGAGAAAATCCCTGACCCCGCCGGGGAGGGGACTGCCAAATGGGAGGTGACCGTGAGAAAAAGATTCAACAATCAACGAAAGAATAACGTTCTACGAATCGGGGCGTGGAATGCCAGAAGCTTGAACGTAGTAGGGAAACTAGTAAATCTGAAAAGGGAAATACAAAGGTTCATTCTAGATATAGCAGCGGTCAGCGAAGTTAAATGGAAAGAAGACAAGGATTTCTGGTCAAATGAGTATAGGGTAACATCAAGAGCAGCAGAAAGTGGTACAACGGGGTCAGGATCGTTGTGAATAGTAAGATAGACCGGAGAGTGTGTTACTATGAACAGTTCAGTGTTAGGGTCGTTCTTATCAAAATCGACAGCAAACGAACACCGACAACGTTAGTTCAGGTATGTATGCCGACGTCGCAAGCTGAAGATGAAGAGATAGAGAAAGTATATGAGGATATTGTAAGTGCAATACAGTATGTGAAGGGAGACGAAAATCTAATAGTCATGGGAGACTGGAATACAGTCGTAGGGGAAGGAGAAGAAGAAAAGGTTACAGGAAAATATGGGCTTGGCACAAGGAATGAGAGAGGAGTAAGACTGAGTTCTGCAACAAGTTTCAGAAGCATTAAAGAATGACGTGATACGCTTGAAGTTCTCTAAGGCTGTAGATGCATCAAAATTGAATAGCTCTGTAGGTAGTACTATTGAAGAGGAATGGAAATCTAAAAAGGGCCATCACTGAAGTTGGAAAGAAAAACATAGATACAAAGAAGGTAACTGCGAAGAAACCATGAGTAAGATAAGAAATACTTCATTTGATCGATGAAAGGAAGAAGTACAAAAATGTTCCCGGAAACTCAGAAATACAGAAATATAGATCGCTGAGGAAGGAAATGAATAGGGAGTGCAGGGAAGCTAAGATGAAATGGCTGCATGAAAAATGTGAAGATATCGAAAAAGAAATGATTGTCGGAAGGAAAGACTCAGCATTAGGAAAGTCGAAACAATCTGTCAAGACATGAGGGAATGACTTCCATAGCTTCTCGGCTTTTGGCAAGATCAATGTGTAGTTTTTTTAATAGATAAATATTAAGGATAAGGAAGGGAACTTTATTTAATTTCTAAAATAATTAGTCAGATCACTAACGAGTGCGATCTTTTTACAGTTGTCAGGAATACAGAAATATAGATAGCTGAGGAATTAAATAAATAGGAAGTGCGCCGGCCGGAGTGGCCTAGCGGTTCTAGGCGCTACAGTCTGGACCCACGCGACCGCAACGGTTGCAGGTTCGAAACCTGCCTCGGGCATGGATGTGTGTGATGTCCTTAGGTTAGTTAGGTTTAAGTAGTACTAAGTTCCAGGGGACTCATGCCCTCAGAAGTTAAGTCCCATAGTGCTCAGAGCCATTTAGGAAGTGCATGGAAGCTTAGATGAAATGGCTGCAGGAGAAATTTGACGAAATCGGAAAAGAAATGACTGTCGGAAGGAAGGACTCAGCTTAGAGGGAGGTCAAAACAACCTGTCACGACATGAGGGAATGGCTTCCATGGTACTAGAGGGAACTGTAGAGGACAAAAACTGTACAGGAAGACAGAGATTGATATACATCCACCAAATAATTCAGGACGCGAGTTGGAACTGCTACTCTTAGATGAAGAGGTTATCACATGAGAGGAATCCTTGTGGCGGTCCGCATCAAACCTGTCTGATTACTGACAACAAAATAAAAAAAAAAGAGGTTGCGACTTTCAATTAAAATGTTGTCCCATGTTAGGGAATTACATAATGTATAAGTACAGGTTGCGTCGTGGGAACGACGATATATGGAAGCTTGCGTCTGGCTGTGAGTCGTTCACTGATAGCCAAATAGTCTGCTTTGGCAGGGCAACAGGACAGACACGTTAGTGTTTCCGTGTGCAGAGCGAGAGCTCGTCTTGTTTACATTCTGACGATCGTTGCTCACGTGCCGGCTTAACGTCTACAATCCAAGGCGAACCTTACACGCTTATCGTCCTATGGCGGTCTTCTTGTCAGCGCGACGCGACTCACTGTAGTCCCTAGGGTAAGAACGTTCTCCGAGACGTCGCAAGAGAAGGTACCCAACCGCCTCCGGCCAAGAGGAGGAGCTGCAGGTCGAGGACGAGGCCACCACCGACCTGAACGATGCCCACGAAACCACCACTGCCGAACGAGACGTCATAAGTGGGGTGACATCCACAGGAGTGCATGCTCCCGTCCCCTCCAAAGCATTGTGAGGATGCTGAACTGTTTAAAAGTCGTAGCACACCCGAAACTACACAACGAATTACTACTCCATCTTATGAGCACAAAATGGACGATACGCAATTGTCTGCCTTTACGGTATGACATAACGAGGAGATCGAGGGGCAGGACCCGTTGCGGTTCTTGGCGCTGCTCCACTAAACATGGTTTTCCCTACCCCCGTGGGTGAGCAGGCTGACGTTCCACCACAACACGCACGTCCTTCCGCTACAGTGGATCAGCCTTCAGCGGCCCGCCACCAGGCCAATCAGATAGCAAAAATCAACACCAACAACATTCGTTCAACAGTTAAAATCTGCATTATGCTGATGTTCTGGGTTTCACTCTCCTGCAGGAAGCTCACTTGGCAGTCTCCCGGATATCAGTCGCTTTACCACCCACGCCTCCGCCAGTGATACCATGGACCCTGAAATGGCTGTCTGCGTCCGTGAAGGGATTCCTGTCACTGATGTCACTTTTCTTCCATCAGCTGGGGCTTGGCACTCACTGCCAAGAGGACACGCTTCATTAACGTCTACACCCCATCTGGCAGTGACCACCAACATGACAGGGCCTAATTTTATTCTGAGGACATGCCTCCCGCCCCCGTGCCCCGTCCGCCTCTGCTTTTAGGGCGATATGAACACTGTCTGCTAGGAGGTGATTTTTAACTGTGTTCTGCACCAGAGAGATCAGAGTCCGTACTATACTATTTGACAGGAAATACATATAGTAATGTGGGTAATGCGGGACCTCCTGCTCCACGATACCTAGGAAGTCCGACATGGCGAACCTTGAGGCCATGCCTTTCTTACCAGTATTCTGCAACCCATCTGGACTGGACATATGCCCCACAGCATCATACATATGCGATATGGGATGCAGAACGCTGGGCACTGAACTTTTCTGACCATTGCACATGGTCTTCCTTCCATCCCAACTTGTATGGCGCTGCCGTGTGGTGTGGCTACTGAATACTGCACGATCTGGCTCGTCGCCAGAAAGTCAACAAGACATGGGCAGCCTGTGAACGACGCCTTCCCAGGTACCAATCAACTTTTGCGTAGTCGATGTACTGCACCAAACCCACGATCTGGAGAACTGCTGAGATATAAGAAGGGATTGGCTGAATGGCATTGCAGCACCATCAACTTCTACTATCCTCTGAGATCTGGACGCTCAGCAGGCAAACTAAGGCAACGGCAAACAACTAAGACGAGGATGCGCCGGCACGCTGCAAATTGCAGGGGGTGGTGATACGGACGCAGCTGCACGATCAAGCGGAACTGTAAATCCCCCATCCATGTGTCGTATAGTATCCAACGGACGACGGCGTCATCAGTAGCTCATCGGCGCTCTGGCATCGCCACATGGCCGACAGGTGGCTAATCAGAATAACATCGTTAATACGTTCATCACACACTTGTGACTTACTTTAACAGTGGCGGTCACATGTGACAAACAGTCAATAATGGCTCCGTCAACAAATCGCCCGGCATCGATGGCTTACCAATCTAGTTTTCCTGAGAAATGATCACATCTGACCAAGCAGTCCCACCCACCTTTGTTGAGGACGTCGTCATTCCGGTTCAAAAACCAGCCATGGTTCGAGGGTCACAAAATATACACCGCTCATCCCACTCAACGCAGATTACAAGATCTTAACTCGCTTACTGGACGATACTGCTGATGTCCTCTCCCCAGAGCAAATGATACGTGGGGGCAGATTCACATACAGACTGCGACCAGCAGACTCTGTACAGAAGTTGTCGATATAGATTTCGATAGCCCCTTCGACTAAGTGCGCCACCGATTCCTACTTTAGTGGCATCCCACCTGGGCATCCCATCTCTCTTCACTGACGTCCTCTGACGCCCAGGCAGCGGTGTCATGTCCAGTCCAAGTCAGCGGACATTTAGCAGGACAGGGTGCTCTCTCTCAACCTTCCTGTATGCTTGCCATAGAGCCCCTGATTGGGGGCTTCATGACCGAGCTCTCCAGACTGACCCACCATCAACACGCCTTTCACTGTTGGGGATATGCTGATGACTTCCTCCTCCTCATCTGCTCTGCTCACAGATTCGAGAAGTTACTGAATTGGGCCAGGCCGCTGGGAAGGTTAAGTGACACCCCTGCTGTTAGTGCTTGCCGGCCAGCGTGGCCGAGCGGCTCTAGGCACGTCAGTCTGGAACCGCGCGAATCCTACCTCGGGCATGGATGTGTGTGATGTCCTTACGTTAGTTAGGTTTAAGCAGTTCTAAGTTCAAGAGGACTGATGACCGCAGATGTTAAGTCCCATAGTGCTCGGAGCCGTTTGTTGGTGCTTACGTTCCAGTACCTGGACATTTCCTTTACCCCCGTCGTCACACTCACACCCTCGACGATCTCCATCACCTCTTACACGTCATCCGTAACCCTCTCCGCTAGAATCTCCTTCAATATCAGGACACACTTCAATTGAAAGAGTTGGCTCAGGGACCTAAGGACATCACACACATCCATGCCCGAGGCAGGATTCGAACCTGCGACAGTAGCGGTCGCGAGGTTTCAGACTATAGCGCCTAGAACCGCTCGGTCATCCCGGCCGGCTTGACAGAGTCCCTTAAATGATAGATGGCATCAAAATTGGTCCACCTCTCGCAGGTGTTACCTCTGTTGGCAGTGATTGGGCGTCAACCTTCAGATGGCCCTTGGCTTATTATCTGGCCCTTGGCTATTATCTTACAGCTGGTTTCATGTTTAAAGCCCGTTATGAAACGCTCAGTCTGCCCCAAAGGGATGGTGGCTTCGGATTTGTCAACGTCTGTATGCGAGCTGTGGCCTTGTGTATCAGTACTGTGAGAAGACAGTGGAATGGATGGGTACATCCCTAACACAAGTTTGCTTGAGGTTCTCCTTCCTGCGTCTACTCGCCACCAGTGCCTTATTTGTCTCCCTTTTCGGCCTTTCTAGCCGACTACAGTTACATTCCAGTCTACCAGATACATGTCCATCTGGGACCAAGGATTTTTGCAACCTACTATTGCACTGTTTACCGCGTCATGTGCTGGGGACCAAGTATCCCCTCCATCTGGTGGCCCACAGTGTGGAGTTCCTTCCACCAACCCTTCTTCTCTATGGTATCACATAGCCAACAGGGAATCTGCCACAAAATAGCGACTGCAAAACATTGGTTTGTCAGAATCCCCTCTTTGTCTCCAGCAACTCGACACTGATGAACACCATCTGACCTCTGCGTGATGTCTGGCGATTTGCGTAAATAATAACTGCCTACTACAACTGAGTGCCGGCAGATACGATCTAACCGCCAATTTTTCTATACCCAGAGGACAAATATTTTCCCGCATAGAAATACCAAGCTATTACGTGGGTCAGGGGGTGGGCTGCCAGTTACCTACTCTGCGATGGATCAAAAGCCTGCCTCGACTGGTGGACCAACAGCCCATGCAGCGCTCGAACACAAGCCACATTATCGAATTTTACTTGCCAACTATCTTCGAGGGTTCTTTATTAGACCTCCAATTAGCTGGGGAGTGTCTGGAGCTGAGAACACCTATACTCCTCTCCCCTTCGGCTGTGTACGAGTTTAAGCCGCCTATGATTTATTCTACCCTAGACCTCCGCGGATTGGCGAGCGGGCCATAGGATTTTTTATTTATTTATTTAATTATTTACCAAGTCTTATTTTCTTCTATGTAGTTGACGTCTGTTCCACAACAGTAAAAACGCCAAACATAAATAAATAAATAAACAAAAGCCTTCCACTTCTGTCGATTCGCGTGTCTCCCGATTTCCTGTTCCCCACAGGATTCGACCCCTGTCCACTCTGCCCCCTGAGCCCCCACAAAAAGATAACAGCAGTTCAGGCGACCGCTCGCGTAGAATGGAAAATCCGGGTTCGAGTCTAGGTCTGGTATAAATTTTAATCGTCGTCGATCCCTCATACAGCTGATGGTTGTCTTTGCAACCACAAATACATTTCATCTATTTCACTACAAATGTAGTCGCCACAGTGCCTGTTCCTTTGCACAAGGAACAGTGCATCGTTCTTCTTAACAACAGAGGCACCGCAATATCGTGAAAAGAAATTTATTAATATTGAATATGAATTTAAGTGTTAGCAAGCTTTTTCTGGAGGTATTGTACGGAAGTGAAAGATGGATGATAAACAGTCCAGACAAGAAGATAATAGTAGCTTCTAAAATTTAGTGATAGGTAAGTCGAATAACAATGGGAAAGTGCTGATTCGAACAGTGAAACAGAGAAATTTATAGCACAACATGGTTAAAAGGGACGATCGTTTCATGGCACGCACGATGATCGTCATTTGGTAATGGAAGGAATTCTGGAATATAAAAATCTGTAGAGAAAAATGAAAGTTTGAATATAGTAAGTAGGTTCAAATGGATTTTAGTTGCAGTAGAAATGCAGAGACTGGAACAAGGTAGATTATCCTGGAGAGCTGCATTAAACCAGTCTTCCAAGTGAAGACTTTAGTAGTGACAGTGAGGGCAGATATTATTTAAACCGACAGCATTCACCAACTGACCACTTGGGACTGAAATCTCTTATTTCTTAGCGTACAAAAAGTCTTACAGTCCCCATTTCTTGTTTATGACAACTCTTCCGTCTTTGTACAATAAATTTGCAAGTCGTTCGGATGTGATCTAGAGAGCTCTTACGCTGCTTTGTAAGAATTTTCTTGATTATAGGCTGTACCAGTTAAGCATCAGCCATTAAAAAGTGAGCCGTAAAGGCTTTCGAAGAAGAACTTTACGTTAGATGTTTATTACAGAAGGTACTTTACGCGACGAACATTTCGGTAATGTCCAGAGGCCTTCTGAGATTCGGTCATTAAAGCGGAAAGAAGGACTGTAAATTATCTTCCCTAATAGACGATAAAGAAATCGCGGTATCACTTAGCTATTCAAAGGCCTTGCCTAATATTGACGTTATCATATATCTCGTGGTACTTCAATTCGAGTAGAAGAAAAAACAGGTAACTCTCAAAGCCAGCAAAGATGTTAGCATAGCACCAGCGTCCACCGTAATTAATATTCACTTTTACCATGAAACGACTGGTGGCCATAAATATTCAGGTGTCTTAAGTCTTCCCCAGTTTGTAATTAGGGATGGGACGCTAACAAACTCAAAGGTTATAAGAGGCGAGGAGACAGCCTTTGATCGCCTCGGCCATGCTTTACGCCGCCGTAAAGCATCGTCCGGTGTCATTTATTCCGCAGTATCCCGTCTTTTATGGCCCAACAAATGCTGAGTTATTTACTACGGCGAGGTTGCTATTTATGCTGCAGGACGGAAGGGAGAGCCGCAGCAGCACTGACTCGCAGACGCCCAGCTGTGGCCTGGGGCAATGTTCGCTGAGGATGATCAAGGGTGATGAAACGTTCTGTGGTACCACATAGCGTACTCTGCACCTTCTCACTCTTACAATGCTGGTGATCGAAATGTATTCACAACGAATGTACCGTAAATCGAAAGTACTTTCATCGATTTTCAGATTCAAATGTGATTTCGATGCCTGCTTCTTTTTTAACTTCTGCGATATTTATTGTAGGGAACATAGGGGATTTTCTGCAAGGATTGCATCGTAATCAGTAAAACACATTTTATAAAAGCAGTGGAAGTAATGTAAAAAATTGTAGGTGAAAGCATTGACCGATCTACACTTCGTCCACAACTGTTAACTACCACTTCATTTGTGGTCAATGTTTCAAAAACCGAATGAAACTTTGACCACCGAGAAATAAATACTCTGATCTAAAGATTTCTTAAGTGCCTTATTAAGACTAGACTGGTAACGAAACCGTGTGATTTAAATATAATGATAGTTACTAGAACGGTGCACTACACACGTAACTCCAAATCTAGTTGAGCATAATACTTCCATTTCATCCATCTTGAACCTAAATTCTCGCTTCCAATCATCCAGTGGAGCTACAACTAAGGTTATGCGTTCTTCATTTATCGAGTCAATACCTCGCACTTGTAGCCAAACTTCATTCCTTTCTTTCTGGAGATGTTTTACAGCCTACGTTAATACACAATAACTCGCAATTTGAGCAATATATGACTGACGTTTGTTTTTCTCGGTTGTAGGCACATTAACTATTATAAACGAACCTTTGTCTATATATGGATGGTTAATGTTTGTATTCCTTAGTTTCACAACGTCATTGGCATCAATACTCTTCACTAAAATGTGTATCAGTAACTCTGGAGTAACAATGACTAGTTGTCAATGTAGCACCGCAAGTGAGAGATCATCATAATATACTGGCACATATACACATGTAAACAAAAAATAAGTAGTGATATGTTTTGAGAGTTAATTGAGTAACCTACATTATATAGTTGGTAATACTGATGGTTTTCCAGGTAAATGATATTCGTGGATTTTGCGAAACCAGATTTAAACATACTTTTTCGTATACAAATGTAAGTTGCAACAGCTTCGCCAACTATTGCGCAAGGAAATCGGCATTACATGGCGCCATCTAACATTATATTCACAGAACTGTACCGCTAAACGGTATATAATGAGCACCCAACTGATAATCAGCACAGTGTTGTAAAAGTTTTGGTGTGTGGGTGGGAAAAGTAACCACGACAGTCAAAGTACACATACTTTATGGTACTGTAAAGCAATACATGTTGGTGTAACGTAAACCTGGTTATAAGATATCATACTGAGTTGCACTTCCACTGACCAACATATTGCATGATCGGTCCGTCTTACGTAAACCAAAAATTTTACTGGCTATTAGTAATGAAAATTGTTGTGAATGTAATAACTGAATGATGCTATTAGGTCGGTTCAAACACCAACGGCAGCAGGAAACTGTTTCCTTGCTATGGCTGCTTAATGTCGGGCGATGTTACTTGCAAATTAACACTTGTGTTATAATAAAGATGTGGCAACACAATAAGTGATAGCAAATAACATTTATTAGAAGTAGTTACAATATGACAACTTTGGTGCAGTTTGAAATCCTAAACCTAATACAATTATATCTACATAGCTTTCCAGTCTATATACAGGAAGATTCTTCTTAGGTTTTAAAAACCCGCAAAGCGAAATAGCAGATGCTGTGACAAGTAATTTAATGTGATACGAGTGGGTCCACAAATGTCGGGAAATACCCCCAGAGTGGATGACAATGTTGATGTACTGTAACCAGGTGATATAGCACGGCGCACATGTAGTCGCTGTGCAAACGGTCCGTCGCAGCTGATCATCCTAACCCAAATCAAGCGCTCTCATCGGTGTGGCTTCGGGCCTACTTGTGCGACTTCAGTGCGTACGGCTCAGGGTTCTTGTCTTGCGTCTGTCAGGCAGTGGTTTTTTTTTTTACATTACTTTAGACAGTTAAGTGTTTACATTAAGATTTATTATTTTATTTATCGGTCCCGTGGTCTGGTTCAAATGGCTCTGAGCACTATGTCATACAACATCTGTGGTCATCAGTCCCCTAGAACTTAGAACTACTTAAACCTAACTAACCTAAGGACATCACACACATCCATGCCCGAGGCAGGATTCGAACCTGCGACCGTAGCGGTCACGCGGTTCCAGACTGACGCGACTAGAACCGCACGGCCACACCGGCCGGCGGTCCCGTGGTCTCTGCTGGTTTATTGCAAAATAATCTACCGTAGTGCGTGACAAGTAAATGAGTATAAGCTTCCGGACTGTTTCGCTGCCAACAAACCACCTACGTTTCCTTTACTAAAAAAAGTTAGTAAACAAAACAGAAGAAGGTACTAACGGAGAGGAACACAAAATAAGAAGATTTTCCTTGGTTACATGAAGGATAGATTTTTTTTTAACTTCCACGCTTACAATAGATCACATTTGCGAAAGATGTCCTAAATTTCCACCGTTTGCTTGAGGGCAAGTATTGTATCTCTCAGTCATCCCTTCACGCTTGTACTCGGAAACAACCTATATGTTTAGTACCTCCACAACGACAGTGACTTTGCGGGCTATGAGATCCATTTGGTAATCTACTCTAGTTCTCTAAACTAGCTCCTTCATACGCCCTCAAAAGAAAAAAGCGTCAAGTCGGTTTAAACCCAGGGATCTTGCTAGCCAGAAATCTGGCCAACGTTGCCCTATCGTCCGCAAGTGCTGCGAGGTACTGCATCTGCTGACGTCACATGTTCAACATTTGTCATCCGCTTATGTGGTATCTCCCGACATTTGCGGCTTCTGGAGGTGACAGAGGAGACAATGGCAGTGGGATACACTGTAAATTAATGGGAAAAAAGAGATAGTGGGAGAGAGGAATATATACACAACGGCACTGAGAAGGAGAGGCTGAGTACGAAGGCTTAACCACATAGAGGGACTGGATAATAGGATTTACAGTGTCTTTTGCTAAAATTTTTGCTCAGGAAGGCGAAATGAGTACTGATGCAACTGGGTCCACACTTTTCCGCCAGAGTCTTTTAACAAAGGACATATTCGCCTTTTTTTGTGCTCCGACAGCAAAATTTTTCCGCCGGTATTAATACACTCATGTTCAGAAGAAACAGAACACCTTGAACGACTGGAGATAGGACGTATATATCGGCAGGACACGTACATTAGTATGTTCTGCGGAAATGATTATCATTTGAATTATAACGACTAGTGAGTTCAGGGTCAACACTGCTATCGCTGCGCAACACCACCTACCGGTAAAATGTGCCTGCGGCTCTCGTTGTCGCTGTAAACCAAAGATAATGGATCAGTGTGACCCGAGCAGAAGTGCAGGATGCTTCGCAGACGTATGAGCGAAGTGTACCGTCACATCAGTGAGTTTGAAAGAGGGTGCATGAGAGAATGTGATGCATTTATCCTGGAAATTGCTGCTCGTATGGGACGAAGTGTAGCGGCAGTGCAACAGCTGTGTGCAGAATGGTTCACGGAAGGCCGTTGAACACGAGGACATAGGTCAGGTCACCCCATGCAGACCACCCTCTCCCCCCCTCCTCGAGAACATCAAAACCTCATCCGAATAGCATTGCAGGACAAACCTGCGCCCTCCTGGGCCCTGGTGCAACAGTGTAACACATGGTACACTATCAGGGACGACAGTCTGTTGCCATTTATTACGACATGGGTTACGTGCGCGTCGTCCAATTCTCCACCTACTTTTGACGAATGTGCAGAAACATACTAGCCGGCAGTTATGTACGGAACGGCGTCACTGGCGACAGAAATGGCATCAAATTGTGTTTTCGGACGAATCCAAGCTGTGTTGGATTGAAAATGATGGCCGCATTTTGGTTCGTCGCAGACGGGAGGAACGGCACTAGTGACTGCACTCGCACAGGACATACAGAGCCAACTCGAGGTCTTATGGTGTGGGGTGTCAATGGGTACAACCACAAATCACATTTGATGCGTGTCCAGGTTCCTTTGACCAATGTGACCTACGTGAATGACATCCTGTCTGCACAACGCCCCAGGCGCCATTTTCCAGCAAGACAATGCACGATCACTTGTTACTCCTAGAACACGTGCCTCCTCGGTGTCACAGGACGTCAGTCTTTTGACCAGGTCCGCCAGATCACCAGAATTGTCGCCAATCGAAACTTTGTTCCATACAGGTACTCTTCAGAGTAGTGTCTGAGCTAACTGCTAGCATAGAACTTAGCTGTCTAACTGCTGGTTTGGAAATGAGTGTCCATGGAAAATAGTATTTTCGGTGCCTGCCAGTGGAAGAAATCCCTTCTCCACCAGTACGAGGTAGGAGCGAGATGGTCTACAGTGACAGCGTTTGCTATTGGCTGTGCACACTAGTGGCGGATGTACATGACGTGCTGGAGGAAGGGGCGCAGAAGCAGGAAGAGATGTGGGTTCGTGAGTGCCATCTGGATTGTTGCATGGAACTACATGGTGTCAGGTGATTGGTTGTCCTGTGTGGTGGCGCTCTCTAGCGGTATTTGTTGCGTACCACTTGCTGATATACAACGAAACTGATACGAGTGAACGTATATGATAATAAATGCAAAAAGCATTACAGTGGGAATACGTCCAAAACGAACCATTTGCAAGATAATTGGGATTATGTGGATGCCATCTGCCACACACTGCCTCATGATATATTGTCTTAGCACATACATTCATTAACACACAATGTTCCATCAGTCCCACTCAAGAATGAGGAGCGAGTTAGTTAATGCACTAAAAAAGCAGAAAACAACCACTGTTGGCTTTCTCGGCAAAGTACGCAAGTATAAATTGTGACTGATAGTAATGTACTCAAATTGATAATTACTTCTAAATTACCTTATGTATGTGTGTTAAGAGAAAAACAGCTACTTTTTAAAAATCCGATTGCTCTCCATCCTACTCTATGCAGCTGATTTTTTCATCTAATAATTTAAAGAAAAAATTTATACAATTTTACATAGACCACTCTCGCGTGTCTATATACCTTCAAAGTCATGATCTATCTATCATATTTGTCACAGTTAGGCAAAATTTTGATTCCTGAGTTCATGTATTGTGATAAAGTATTATTTTGTGTAAGAAGTGGCTAATGTGATGTTCTTTTACTTTGATTTTAAATTTTTGTGCAGTTTCAAAGATAAGTATTTCTGCCTATAGTTTTGTGGTTGTGAACTGCTGAATACATCCTAAATTCATTCTTGTCATTAAAATAAATACCATTAACGGTAATATGCATAGTGTGAGAATCTCTAAGTCCCAAAATAGGCTTCTGAAATATGTTGAGTTATCACCATTATTGCATCCTTCTTTAGAGTAAACACTTTCTGACATAGGCTGAAATGCCACAGATAGATGTCTGTAAGACAGAACTATGCTAGCAGTTCTGCCAGCAGGTCAACACATTGAGAGAAAATTCTAAATCCAAAGCAAGCAGAACGGAGCTACTGGTACCACCTCAGTTTGTTATCCATCTGGGTGTCCAGGAGCGTCACGCATGGATCCTCACATAATGTACGTGTCCACTAATCTCCACTTACATGTCACCTTTGTTTGTTTGGAATGGCATAAGATGAGTTAATGGAAGATTAAGAGTTAAGATGTTTGTTGTCAACCAGTTTGAAATCGGTTCCATCGTTCTCCTGGTTGTATCTGGAACTGATGCGTCTGCGTCATTTATCGATGTAACCTATCTCTTCAGCAAACACATCTAATTTTGAAGTGTCGTTCACTCATGGGTAAATCATTTTTTTACACTAAGAACAGGAGTGGGCCAAGGACTGAACCTCGTAGCACACCATATTAAATGTTACCCCACGATGAATTTTATCTTATTCCTGTCAGATGTATTGGAAATGTGAACTTTTCAATGATGTACCCATCTCATTGGGATCACCTTGCACCCACAGCCAACCTTAGCAGTATATGCAGTACTGCTTCAGGCGTAGTGTATTACAATTTACTATACGTTTTCACCTTTTCAAGTATTTGTCCCATAGGTGCTGACCTCGCATTTGGATGTAATGTTGCATTTGCCTCTGCAGTGATATACGAATTCTTTCGAACACCTCCTAATTATCTCGTGAATACCGACAGTTTAGTGACCTAACCACGAACATCATCATCATCATCGTCACCATTCTGAATCTCGACTGGGCTGTACTGTTTACTGCTTCAGATCTTCTAACTCCAGTTTTAGATGACCTCAGACCAAAAATCGAGGTACCTTGGACGTCGAATCATGCACTCTGTTCGACCTATCCTTGTTCGAGCATGTTGTCATGTTGGAGGTCGTCTTACATCACCAGCAAAATGTGGAAAATTATATTTCCCATTGGTGGGTCATGGATAAAACGGGAGCCCAATTGGCTAGGCGCCTAATCGAAAAAGCTTACATCGCTAACACATTTGTACCAACTAGGACAATATAGTATACTGACGTCAATGGTGGTACATAACCTCACATTTGTCAGTAATTGGCGAACCGTTCATAGCGGATACGTGTTAACTGGAGCACTGTTGCTCCGACAACGAATATTTTCAACTGTTTCAGTTTTTTATAGTAATTGTGATATACTATGAGTAGTCACTGAAATATGTGTCGCATCTTCTGTTGGTTCTGTCGTATATTTACAGAATAACATTATGGTACAACCCTTTTCCTCCTTTTGGAGTTCCTTACTCGCTAAATTATTAGTAGTTTATTAGTGAAAAAATTCAGTCTGTGCGACTGTGCGTCCGCATCTCGTGGTCGTGCGGTAGCGTTCTCGTCCCGGCGGGGTCAGGGATTTTCTCTGCCTCGTGATGACTGAGTGTTGTGTGCTGTCCTTAGGTTAGTTAGGTTTAAGTAGTTCTAAGTTCTAGGGGACTGATGACCATAGATGTTAAGTCCCATAGTGCTCAGAGCCATTTGAACCATTTTTTTGCGACTGCGCGACTGAATAAAAGACTATTGTTTTTACTGTTTCATTGCTTCTTTTATTTACGAATCTTCTTCAGTCAGTTTCTCGTGTTATATATATATATATATATATATATATATATATATATATATATATATATATGCCGTGACAGAACTGCTTTTATTTGTTCCACGCAATCCAAGATGTGTTCGCAATACCTACATGCAAATTTCATTATAGTATATACCTTGCATTTCCACATGTGTTTTATTAAAATGTGTATTTAATACTATTTACGTCTGTACGTCGCACTTTCAGAGGTGTGTTTTTAAAATGTTTATTTAATCTAATATTTAGTTTGTATTAACTGTGGCATCATTTGCTTCTGTACTTGACTATTTTTACGGTTTTGGTCCTTACTTGTTATACTATTTGATCATGTTACAGATACATTAAAGAGCGTCTATTTATAGGTGTTTACGTACTGTATCACTTATTAAGGTGTTGTGGATGTTATTCTCAGATAGTTTTTTAATCATTTGCATTTATCATTGCATCATCCCTGACAGAGCTAGAAAAACGTGACCAATTGGCTTTCCATTATTAATTACTGGCACTGTAATTCCTGTCACCACAGAATTCAGCTTCTTTAAGCGACGAAAGCTGTGACTGCAATAGGTTTGTGAGATACTTAAACTCTGTTTTATGACTATTCGCATTGTAATTGTTTATGTGTTTCATTTCTCAGCTGGCTGTGCTGAAGATGTCCGGAATTTGAGCAGAGAAACCTGAAAATCATTTTCAAAGCTACACCACTTTGGCTGTCAAATCTTCAGCATAGAGTTTTATGACTCGCCAAAGCGCGGATTTTATGTTCGCATCTTTTATTGGCAGCTTTTTACTCTATAATCTAGGGGATTATTCTCAGAATAGTCGAAAGATTGCTGTAAAGTTGGTTTTCGCAGTTACTGCGCGTATGAACATTTATTATGCCATTAATGGAGGAAGCCTATCACACTGTGCAGTTTCGCAGTTTCTCGGTAGTCCGTGATTGCACCTTTGAACGTCCGAGAGCCCTATGTCTTGATTCATCTGCCTATTTCTTTAATATTTCAAAATTTAGCAATCAGGCTGCTTACATGACTTCACAAACTATGAATTTATCTTGTCAATAAACTACGCGAAAGAAATAATCATTGTAACTCAGTTCATTCTATTGAGGAAAATACGCACTACATAACTTCCTTGTTTAATTGTACTTCACTCTTTCGTTTTGCCAATATATTGTCCAAGGTATGCACAGCTCAATGGTGCTAGTTTACATTTGCTTTGTAGCAAACTTCACTCCCATAAAAAACAATTAAACAAATAGTCACTACCGTTTCTTACGAGCTAACAGCATGTATTTCCTTCCGCTAAAAGTTTCCAGTATATTTCTTAATTCATCTTCTATGGATGAGGCTTTTTAACTATTTTATTTGTAGAAATAATATTTTAATTCACATAACGTCACACTGCAAAGACATCAAATTTCTTCTCTTTAGCTTTTCCAACTGCACATGTTTCACTTCTGCTCAATGTTTCTGTGATAATTTTAGAAACTTTCGGAAATGATGCAGTAATACCGAGTTTTCCTTTGCAGGATTCATCCAAGGCGGAATTCAAAGGAGAAACGCTGGCAAGACCAACACCACTTTTTAATTAGTTACGGAATGTTGATGGCTACGTAGATGTAGCCAAACTAGCTGCGTGCGCCTCATGCTGCGGCCGTTGATGATAAACTGATTTTTTACAATCACAAAGGTAAAAGGTATGACCCTGTTCTTACATAATAAGGAATTATGTTAGTAAATAGTTTGTCAATGAGGAAACATTCCTAAAGACGACGGCAGCATTGAATTTTACTTATTTTAGAGGCATTTTGAAATTCAATGTCGGAAATATCACTTAAAACGTTTTATTCAATTAGAGTAAAAGTAAATGATATACAGAGTAACAAAAGTGGGAAAGAGAACAAAAAGACAACGAGGGTTTAGGCTAACACAACCGTTCTGTAACTCTGGTTTTTGTTAACTTCTTTTTACAGTGGCTCAGCCAACTTCAACTTAAACAGAGCTTTCCCGTCTCACTGCTGCCGTTGACGCTTGCCATTCCGGCTATTCACAGGTCGCTACAATACAAAAAAAAAGCCCCAGTAATTCCACCAACTTCAATTTAGAGGCGGCCCGAGAGCTGCCGGCTTTACGGAATTAAAATTTCCGAGCGCCTCTGCTAGGATTCTGGCGACGTACGTGCCAATACCAAAACTCGGCCCCACTCTCTCAATCAGCGACCACTGCCGACTGGCGCTTATTTCTTTTTTTTTTTTTTTACCCCTCTGTCTTTCGCTCTCTCTTTTCTAATGGACACAGACGACAGGGCTGACCGCGTGTACGGCCGGTCCCCTCTCGTCCCCACTCTTTCGAATGGCCACAACACCTGAAAAAAGGTTTCTCCTTGCGAGTTTCGCTCTCTGTTTGGCCCGTCACCCAGCAGGTAGTGTCCGCGCGGGATAAAGCGGCCGGGAGCCGGCCCCAGCTCCCAGCTCCCGGCTCAGGAGAGGAGAGCACCCCGGAGCCACACAAAGAGTTGATTAACCGGCCACCGCTGGGGCAGCCGGGCGCGTATCGGGCGCCAGTCGCACCCACCGCTGGCGACTCCACAGGGCCTGCGCTGATTACTGAGGGCACTCGCTACCTGAGCCGCCGGCGGGCACGCTTCCGGGGCTCCGATTCGAAGCGCAATTGTTAATGTCCCTCTGCTCATCTACTTCTCACGTCTCTCTTCTTTCATTAAACAACTTTCCTACATAGGCTGTTCTTTCATTTTGATTCGAACACATTAATTCATTATTTACACTTAACCACCAAAGAAATTGGTATAGGCACTCGTATTCAAATACAGAGATATGTTAACTTCCAAGTATGTTACCTTCCAAGTAATAATGGGGAATGAGAGAAGTAAACAGATGAAACTCAATAATGGTCTCCCACAAGGCTCTGTCCTTGCGCCCCTTCTTTTCAGCTTTTACATCGCTGACATGCCTGCAACCAGATAGCACAAATTTGGTTATGCTGACGACTGGGCTCTGGCAACAGCCCACAGAAATATAGAAACTGTCGAAGATGTCCTTACGAGTGACCTAGGGATTCTCAGAGAGTACTTTAGAAAATGGAGGCTACAACCAAGTGCTACAAAGACGGAAGTATCTGCCTTCCATTTGAACAACAAAATGGCCAACAGAGAACTACATGTATATCTAGACGGGAAAATACTAAATCACAACAAACACCCAAAGTACCTTGGGGTTACCCTAGATAGAGCACTAACATACAAAGAACACCTGACGAAAACTGCAGCGAAACTTAAAACACGCAACAACATATTGCAGAAGCTCTGTGGCACCACTTGGGACTCCACAGCATCTACCTTAAGAACATCCGCACTTGGCTTGGTGTATCCAGTGGCAGAATACTGTGCCCCAGAGTGCCTCAACAGCAAACACACACACACATGGTACACAGCCAACTTAATGCAACAATGCGTATTATATCAGGCACAATCAGGCCAACTCCTACAGTGTGGCTGCCCGTTCTCAGTAACATAGCCCCTCCTAACCTGCGCCGTGGACACGCTTAGAGGATTTCAAAAAATCATGACCAACCTTCAATTACAAATCCATGAAGATACTCACGACATCCAAGGAAACCGATTCCGGTCTAGGCATCCTCCACTGAAGACCGCACAGGCGCTGCACGAAACCAACTTTAAAATAAATGACCGATGGAAAGAGGAATGGGAGAGCAGAACAGCAGTAAACTGCCACAATATGCCATGCATCTTTAGTAAACCAAAAGGATTTGATTGCCCTCGCAAAGTTTGGTCAACTCTTAATCGCATCAGAACCAACTGTGGAAGATGCGCCGACTCCTTACACAGATGGAGTAAACTTCCTTCGGCCGCTTGCGACTGTGGCACTGAGAGACAGACAGTCAAACACATCGTGCAGAAATGCCCACTACGGGCATATGAGGGTGACCCACAGGATTTCCTAATTGCGATCCAAGAGGCAATCGACTGTATATTATCTAAGCTGGACGTTTGTTTGTGATTGCTCTTCTGTGAGTGTAAATTTACAATCGGTGTTGTCCTTATATACAAACTGTTATTTATTGTTCTGTTTATACATATGTGATTTTTTTTTAAAATCGTGTTGTTTCTGTAAGTTTTACTGCGATGTTATGAGCCATACGCTTAATAAATAAATAAATAAATGTTAACTGGTAGAAGATGGCGCTGCAGTCGGCAACGCCTATATAAGACAAGTGTTGGCGCAGATGTTACATCGGGTACTGCTGCTGCAATGGCAGGTTATCAAGCCATAAGTGAGTTTGAACGTGATGTTATAGACCGCGCACGACCGAAGGGATACAGCATATCCAAGCCAGCGATGAAGTGGGGATTTTCCCGTACGAACATTTCAAGAGCGAACCTTGAATATCAGGAATCCGGTAGAACATGAAATCTCCGACATCGCTGCGGCCGGCAAGAAGATCCTGCAAGAATAGGACCAACGACGACTGGAGAGAATCGTTCAATGTGACAGAAGTGCAACCCTCCCACAAATTGCCGCAGATTTAAATGCTGGGCCATCAACAAGTGTAACGTGCAAACTACTCAATGAAATATCATCGATATGGGCTTTAGGAGCCGAAGGCCCACTCGTGTACCCTTTATGACTGCACGACACAAAGCTTTACCTCTCGCCTGGACTGTTGATGACTGGAAACAGATTGCCTAGTCGGATGAGTCTCGTTTCAAATTGTATCGAGCTAATGAGCGTGTACGGGTATGGACAGAACCTCATGAATCCATGGATCCTACATGTCAGTGGTGCACTGTTCAAGTTGACCGAAGCTCTCTAATGGTGTGGGGTGTGTGCGGTTGGAGGGACATGGGACACCTGATACGTCTACATACGACTCTGACAGGTGACACGTACATAAGCATCCTGTCCGAATACCTGCATCCATTCATGTCCATTGTGAATTCCGACGGACTTGGACAACTCCAGCAGGATAATGCGACAGCCACACATCCAGAATTGCTGCAGAGTGGCTCCAGGACCACTCTTCTGAGTTTAAACACTTCCGCTGGCCACCAAACTCCCGAGATATGAACATTATTTAGCATATCTGGGTTGCCTTGTAAGGTGCAGTTCAGAAGAGATCTCCATCCCGTCGTACTCTCACGGATTTATAGCCAGCCTTGCAGGAGTGATGGCGTCATTTCCCTCCAGCACTGCTTGAGGCGTTAGTCGAGTCCCTGCCAAGTTGTGTTGTGGCACTCGTGCGTGCTCGCGGCGGCCCTATACGATATTAGGCAGGTGTAGCTGTTTCTTTGGCTCTTCATTGTAGTACTTAGCTAACTGGGCCCCCTTGGATACTATCAAGCTACAAAATAGTAAAAATTTCTGTGATTATACCATGTTGCATTACATATAGCAGTATGGAGGAAAACATATGACGGCACCCCTAGCGGGAGTTTCGCATAACTAAACTAGGACTGGGCGCAAATATGGGAAGATGTAAGGTTGTAGCACCTGAGATATCGAGGGCCGCCCGTAAATAATCACTCAAATATTTTGTAATTACACGTTTAGAAAAAACAGAACACCTTGAACACCTGGGGATAGGACATTCGTATTCACAGAACATGTACATTAGCATGTTCTGCAGAAATGATTGGCATTTTAGTCACCGCGCTGCATCATGTGTCCTGTTGCCCAGTAGGCACAGAGTCCGCCATGGGCCTTGGTAACTTGTTCCATGCGTTACGGCATCGACGCGTATAAGGCGCGAATAGCATCTTGTGGTATATCCATACATCCTGTGTTCATCTGGATCCAAAGTTCATCTGTGATGGTTGGCACTGGGTTACAGTGCTGCACCCGTCGTTTCACCGTATCCCACAAAGTTTCGATTGGCGACAAGTATGCTGATCTGCCAGACCAGGTCAAAAGACTGACGTCCTGTGACACCAAGGAGGCAGGTGTTCTAGGAGTAACAAGTGATAGTGCATTGTCTTGCTGAAAAATGGCGCCTGGGGCGTTGTGCAGACAGGATGTCATTCACGTAGGTCACATTGGTCAACGGAACCTGGACACGCATCAAATGTGATTTGTGATTGTACCCATTGACACCCCACACCATAACACCTGGAGTTGGTTCTGTATGTCTTGTGCGAATGCAGTCGCTGTAATGTCGTTCCCCCTGTCTGCGGCGAACCGAAATGCGGCCATCATTTTCAAACAAACACAATTTGGATTCGTCAGAAAACACAGTTGATGCCATTTCTGTCGCCAGTGACGCCGTTCCATACACCACTGCCGGCTAGTATGTTTCTGCACATTCGTCAAAAGGAGGTGGAGAAGTGAACGATGCGCACGTAACCCATGCCGTAATAAATTGCGACAGACTGCCACCCCTGATAGTGTACCGTGTGTTACACTGTTCCACTGTTGCGCCAGGGCCGAGGAGGACGCAGATTTGTTCAAAAATGTGTGTGAAATCTTATGGGACTTAACTGCTAAGGTCATCAGTCCCTAAGCTTACACACTACTTAATCTAAATTATCCTAAGGACTAACACACACACCCATGCCCGAGGGAGGACTTGAACCTCCGCCGGGACCAGCCGCACAGTCCATGACCCGCAGATTTGTCCTGCAATGCTATTCGGATGAGGTTTTGATGTTCTCGAGGGAAGGAGGAGGGGGTGGTCTGCATGGGGCGACCTGACCTATGTCCTCGTGTTCAACGGCCTTTCGTACACCATTCTGCACACAGCCGTTGCACTGCCGATACACTTCGTCCCACACGAGTAGCAATTTCCAGGGTATATGCATAACATTCTCTCATGCACCCTCTTTCAAACTCACTGATGTGACGGTACACTTGGCTCATACGTCTGCGAGGAATCTTGCACTTCTGCTCGGGTCACACTGATCCATTATCTTTGGTTTATAGCGACAACGAGAGCCGCAGGCACATTTTACCGGTAGGTTGTGTTGCGAAGCGACAGCAATGTTATCCCTAACCCATGAGTCCTTATAATTCAAATGCTAATCATTTCCGCAGAACATACTAATGTACGTGTCCTGTCGATATATACGTCCTATCTCCAGTCGTCCAAGGTGTTCTTTTTCTTCTGAACATGAGTGTATTAATACCGGCGGAAAAATTTTGCTGTCGGAGCAAAAAAAAAAAAAAAAATAAAATAAAAAAAATAAAATAAAATAAAATAAAATAAAGGTGAATATGTCCTTTGTTAAAAGAGTCGGACGGAAAAGTGTGGAACCAGTTGCATCGGTACTCATTCCGCCTTCCTGAGCAAAAATTTTAGCAAAAGACGCTGTAAATCCTATTATGCAGTCCCTCTTTGTGGTTAAGCCTTCTTACTCAGTCTCTCCTACTCAGTGCCGTTGTGTATGTATTCCTCTCTCCCACTTCCTCTTTTATCCCATTAATTTACAGTGTCTACCACTGTCACTGTCTCCTCTGTCACCTCCAGCGTCTCCTTTCGTCCTTCTTTCCCAATGCCACCGCTTCCACCCATACATCAAAATTTCCGTCCGAATTCCCCTCCGATGTACGGCCGTGTAGTAAAATCCATATAACTATACCAATGTCGAAGAAAATTCCAAGGTTCCCCGAGAGCATTATCCTAAGAAAATATGGTAAAAATTTCTACGATTAGCCATGAATAGAAATTCTAGACATGGTCATACCCACAACACACATTGTGGTATCCAAAAATCGTGGCTTCTCGGATGTGTTTTGATAACGTATTCATATTTTCGAAACGCGAAAATGGCGCTTTTAGATGAATGTCTAAAGAATGTACAGTTATAATGTGAGCCATTTGCTGTGGTTTGTTATTTAGATAATTTAGGTCACACTAAAAAATTTGCTGAAAACTGGGTTTTTTGTTTCCTGTATAATGGCAATAGCTTTGAACCTCTGGATCTCGGTAACGGGTAATAATACCGTAAAAAGATTCGACGTTCCTGAGAATATCATCTTAAGAACATATGGTGAAAATTTCGACGATCTGCCTGAACAGAAATTGCATAAATGATCATACCCACAACTGTTACTTTCTGTACTCAAAAATTGTGGTGTTTTGTGATTTTCCCAATAAAGACCATGAAGAAATGATGCTTTTATTAGCTGCCTGAGATACACCCTAGACCACACCTACTGCACTAAAACCAATTGATTCGCTCGATTTGCCTGAGCTCGAGGAAATGTGTATGGTTTGGATTTTGACGTTATACTGCAGTATAGTTGCTGTATGCCTGTTGCTCCGATACACATGAACTACACAACTGGCCATTAAAGTTGCTACACCAAGAAAAAATGCAGATAATAAACGGGTATTCATTGGACAAATATTTCATACTGGAACTGACATGTGATTACATTTTCACGCAATTTGGGTGCATAGGTCCTGAGAAATCAGTGCCCAGAACAACCACCTCTGGCCGTAATAACGGCCTTGATACCCCTGGGCATTGAGTCAAAGAGAGCTTGATGGCGTGTACAGGTACAGCTGCCCATGCACCTTCAACACGATAACACTGTTCATCAAGAGTAGTGACTGGCGTATTGTGACGAGCCAGTTGCTCGGCCACAATTGATCAGACGTTTTTAATTGGTGAGAGATCCGGAGAATGTGCTGGCCAGGTCAGTAGTCGAACATTTCCTGTATCCAGAAAGGCCTGAAAAGGGCCTGCAACATGAGGTCGTGCATTATCCTGCTGAAATGTAGGGCTTCACATGAATCGAATGAAGGGTAGAGCCACGGGTCGTAACACATCTGAAATGTAACGTCCACTGTTCAAAGTGCCGTCAATGCGAACAAGAGGTGACCGAGACGTGTAACCAATGGCACCCCATACCATCACGCCGGGTGATACGCCAGTATGTCGATGACGAATACACGCTTCCAATGTGCGTTCACCGTGATGTCGCAAAACACTGATGCGACCATCATAATGCTGTAAACAGAACCTAAGTCGCCCGGGTTCCCGGGTTCGATTCCCGGCGGGGTCAGGGACTTTCTCTGCCTCGTGATGACTGGGTGTTGTGTGATGTCCTTAGGTTGATTAGGTTTAAGTAGTTCTAAGTTCTAGGGGACTGATGACCATATATGTTAAGTCCCATAGTGCTCAGAGCCATTTGAATCATTTGGGAACCTAAATTCGTCCGAAAAAATGACGTTTTGCCACTCGTGCACCCAGGTTCGTCTTTGAGTACACCATCGCAGGCGATCCTGTCTGTGATGCAGCGTCAAGGGTAACCGCAGCCATGGTCTCCGAGCTGATAGTCCGTGCTGCTGCAAACGTCGTCGAACTGTTCGTACTGATGATTGTTGTCTTGTAAACGTCCCCGTCTGTTGACTGAGGGATCGAGACGTGGCTCCACGATCCATTACAGCCATGCGGATAAGATGCCTGTCATCTCGACTACTAGTGACACGAGGCCGTTGGGATCCATTACGGCGTTCCGTATTACCCTCTTGAACCCACCGATTCCATATTCTTATTGGATATAGACCAACGCGAGCAGCAATGTCGCGATACGATAAACCGCAATCGCGATAGGCTACAATCCGACCTTCATCAAAGTCTGAAACGGGATGGTACGCATTTCTCCTCCTTACACGATGCATCACAACAACGTTTGACCAGGCAACGCCGGTCAACTGCTGTTTGTGTATGAGAAATCGGTTGGAAATTTTCCTCATGGCAGCACGTTGTAGGTGTCGCCACCGTCGCCAACCTTGTGTGAACGCTCTGTAAAGCTAATCATTTGCATATCACAGCATCTTCTTCCTGTCGGTTAAATTTCTCGTCTGTAGCACATCATCTTCGTGGTGTAGAAATTTTAATGCCCAGTGGTGTAGAATGGTGTGCGGCGAGGGCCTCCCGGCACTACACCCGATCGTTCGGTGCAAGTCGTTTGAGGTGACGCCACTTGTGTGTTTTGCGCGTCGAGGAGGATAGAATGATGATGATGAAGACGACACAAACACCCACTTCCTAAGCGGAGAAAATCTCTAAGCCAGCCGGGAATGGAACCCGGGCCCCCAAGCAGGACAAGCCGGCGAGTTGTCCACTCACCCACGGTAGCGGACTTGTGGTAGACATAAGTGGCCGCTAGGCAAAGAGCTGTCCAAGACGCTTGACCTCTTATCTTTGTGTTCAGTATAAGCCGAAATACGATCCCCCGAAGAAAAGCATTCTCGCGCGCAGATTTTGTAAGATAACGCGCACTTTATTGCGTGGACCTATAGGATATGACTTCATGTGTGAGTCTGCGATCACTGTAAATATTTTGTGAATAAAACCGTCTAGATTGCTTATTAGAAATTCTTTCAAAATGGTTCAAATGGCTCTGAGTACTATGGGACTTAACATCTGAGGTCATCAGTCCCCTAGAACTTAGAACTACTTAAACCTAACTAACCTAAGGACATCACACACATCCATGCCCGAGGCTGGATTCGAACCTGCGACCGTAGCGGTCGCGCGGTTCCAGACTGAAGCGCCTAGAACCGCTTGGCCACCACGGCCGGCCGAAATTCTTTATTTGTTGCGACGTTTTGGGTACTGTTATCACAGACACTTGCAGTTAAGATGAAAGGAACACAAAGAGAGGCAATTTAAAAGGCAGCATCACCGAAAAGCTTAGAACTTGCAAAACATGGCAGTACTAAAAATCATTACGTAATCGAGGCGTGTGGTGCTAGTGTGGGGGACGTTGTCTTAAAATATTGTTTTATTTTATTATTTATAGTTCCGAAGAAACACAAAATATATACAAATAATAAAATAAAATATCCGTTGAAGGCAACGACCCCGACACTAGCGCTGCCTCCTGTCAGTTAAAACTTACGTATTGAAAGCACGCTTTTAGTTTACGCCCAGATTGGGCATAGTTTTTAGTACTGAGGCAGAACCTTCGTTTACAAGTTCTAGGCTTTTTGCTGAGTAGTCCTTTAAAAATATTTTTCAATCTTTCATTTTCTGATCTTTTGCAGGCTTGTTGTTCAATAACCATCGGCTCTCTTTCTATTTACGTTCCTTTCATATTAACTGCTGATGGCAGTAGCCAAAACCTCGTAACAAATAAAGAAATTTTAATACGCGATTACACAGTTATATTGAGTAATAATTGTAAGAAGGTTTTTATGTAGTTTAATTTCCGATGTAATATTCAGATTAGTTTTATAAAAACTTTATGGGAGAAATGTATATGTTCAGTTACAGTGACAAGAGCAGGAAGAGTTGTCAATAATATCCACAGGTAGAGCAGCAACTGTAGCCAAACTTTCAGCTTGAAAGCATAAGCCTTTGTTTAATTAAAACCCATAAAATGCAGAAATAAGGAGTGACCGTTGCTCAGTTCTGAAGCAGCTACTTCGTTAGAGCTTCTCTCGACACGCATTTGCCAAATGGAGCTTGAAGACTTTATTAAAGCTATTTCAAAAATCGTATCAAAACCTAAAGTTACAGTATTATTAGCATCACTTACATCGGTATCATCATCTTCGTCATCCCCTTCTTCAGAAACATCATTATCATCCAGAAAATCTTCGAGAAGAGCTGCAGCAGTGGAGAACTCAACACTCCGCCGCGCAGTGGCACTTTCAACGGCCCCTGACGTGGAGACAGGCGCTGGCGCTTTGGTTTCTAACAAATTGGCAACATGTAGATTTAAGCGGTCTCATGATTTTTTTTCTTCATCTTCTTCCAAACCGACCTGATAAAACTCCAAACACATCCTCACTTGCCGTCTTTGTATAGTCCAGATCAGATAGTGGTACGTACCAACCCTCCTTTTTAGGACAAAGGAGATAGTCCATTATACCGCCAATTTCAGCATAGATCATCCATTTTTATCTGTTTTACAGAGATACGATTAGCAAGTATTGTGGGGTTGATGAAGCGATATGATGCAGAAAATTAATTTTCAACATCGGCGCCGGGATGTTATACTTAATCCTTCGCCGCCGGCGTTGATGCAACGGCGGGTGCTGTTTCTTGCTTGCTCTCAACCACTAGCAGTCAGCCAAGTAAGAACGTATGTCGGGTATTCAGTTGTCCACAAGTTTCTTTTCTTTATGCTTCAGTCCGAATATTAACATGTTAGGGACGGCATTCGAGTCTAATTCGCGCATAGGCAGTGCCGGAGTAGGACTTCCGTGCTGCTTCGTAAGAATTAACATCACGACAAAAGGTATCATTCACAAGAACAGAATCACCTTCATCGTTATTGTCGGAATCACTTGAAAACACCGTCACTTTATGCTGCTTTACAGGTCTGATGGTGTCTGTCCCGGGAATCGACCTCTGAACCAAAGAGACATTTATTCTCCCAGGCATTCGCAACGTCCTTGTCACTAGATCTTCACTGTCATTAATAAAATTAAAATATGAATTATCATAGTGAAAAATCTTCGACAGTACAGGGTGATTCTAAAGTCACTATACATTTTGTACTTAAACAAATTTTTTAACCAATATGTACTGGCACTGCAACTTACGTTACAATAGGACATAATTTCAGTACCTTTCAATGTGACCACCTTGCATGTCTAGGCAGCCCCCCCCCCCTCCAGCGCTCGACTGTAGACCGAAAAACCTGCCAAAGCATATCTGGTGCACTCTCAGCAGTTGCTGCTCGAATCCGCTGTGTTAAGTGTTCAGTGCTGCGGATCTTCACCTGGTATACCTTAGACTTGATAAACCCCTACGCAAAAAAGTCTAAAGTTGTCAAGTCAGGAGAGCGGGGCTGCCCGCATCCGGGGAGAGGCACGACCAATCCGTCTGCCAGGAAATGCTTGATTCAGATAATCCCGAACAACGAGAACAAAATGGGGTGGTGCACCATCCTGTTGAAAAACAACAGTATCCAAAATCCCATCAGATATCAACTGGGGCTACAAAAACTGTTCCAACATATCTAGGCACGTGGTTCCAGTAACGGTTTGTTCTGCGAAGAAGAAGGGCCCGTACAGTGTTGACCTCGTTATCCATAACCACACGTTCACTTTTGCTGTGTCCCGTTCCACTCACGTAGCACACTTGGTTGTTCGTCTGCCCAGATCCTGTAGTTGTGTCTGTTCACATGTCCACAGGTATGAAATGTAGCTTCATTACATTTTGCATCAAATTATCATTTTCCACAGCTTGTAGCAGGTCATGACACATACGTTGTCTGGCTGCGTAGTCCTCCGCTTCAAGCTTATGTACGACCTGGATATGGTACGCATGTTTGTGGAGCTTGTAACGAAGAACTCTGCACACACTCATTTGAGGAATACCAATCTCCCTACTAAGTCTCCTGGTAGATGCGGAAGGGCTACGTGTGATCGCATCCTGCACACTTTGCACTGTGTCTGGCGTTATGGTCGGCCTCCCTGGGCGATCTTCATCAGCAACACTACCAGTACACTGGAATTTATTGACGAAGGTCTTGATAGCAAACCTGATGGGGCCTGTTTTGCGAAATCGACGGGCAAAGTCTGTCCGCACCTGTTCACACGTCATTCCACGAAGACGAGCAGAAACAACAGCGATTCGTTCTTCTTTGGTTAGCATTCTGTCGCAGTACCTCCAAGAAACAAATATTCCGCTACTATATCACTGAAATGTATAATGACTTACTACTGAATCACTGAATGTATAGTAACTTTAGAATCAACCTGTATTTCAGATTCGCTCATATCCTACCGTTTTCGGAACGGGGCCATCTCTACAAGCAGAAGGAACTTTAAAACGAAAATAGTAACCACACCCATAAAAAAGGCATATAAATTGATCTCGTATCTTGAGACAGATGTCTCATACTGTACTTTTTTTATAATAAAAATATTACGCAGAGAAAACCAACATATACGATCTCTTGAAGCGATTATGAAACGAAAAAGAAACGTTATTTGAAAAAAAAAATGTTGCAATAACCCACAACATTAAAAAACATAGAACTATGTGTACAGTGAGCCGTGGTAAAAATTGCTGTTTTGAAGAGCGCGCCGCAGCGCGTAGTGTGAAGCAGTCGTCCTCCGTTTCTGGCGGTGGCGCCGCTGTGGCAATCGCAGCTTTGGTGTCTCCCTCTGGTGGGAAAGCGGAAAGGCTGCCTGTTGACGTGCATTTAAGGGGCGCTATGAGCTCGCCAGTGGGAGTCTGGGTTAGTCTCTCGTCACCAGCTTGCTAGTCTCTCTCTTGTCCGCATTTGTTAGGCAGTTAGTGTCTGTCTGTCGTTCGGAGTGGTAGTATGTCTGTCGTTCTGATCAACCTTTAAAGCCGGCAGAATGAGTGTCTTTCCACTCCGCCAGAAAGAGAACTCAGCTAGTGGTCGCCTGGTCGGGGCTTAGTTCCAGCAGCTGAGTCTACGCGTTAGGACTCCAGTCTGCTGGAATTTGCTCAGGCAATGGTCATTGGCGGTCGCGCATTGAGACACAAGATGTTGTCCGTCTTGAGCGTCGGCATATGTGAGGTCGCCACGTGAGTTCAGTGGGCTGAGGCGTATAGCGAGGGATAGTGACTTCGCGGTCGACACGAGAGCAACAGGAGTCAACCCACGACAACAGTCTGGCCGGTGCGAGCTGCGACGCAGCGAGACGGGAGATCGGCGCGCCTTCCTACGTCCGTTGAAGCGGCAGGCAGCGGACGGTTCGAGAGAGCTATTTGGGGGTGCTGCGCCAGGTCTTCTCTAGAAATCGCAGTTTATTAGAAGTTAAGTGATTGGTGATACGTTGTTTGATTTACTCTTGTTAAACTCTACTTGTTTTCTTGGTGAGGTCACCAGCCGTTTTGCTTTGGAGTCGTCCCACCATTCTTCTCCGTTTGCCACCTGCGGGAAGTAGGTTTGTGGTATACACCACTTCTAACAAACACCGAACAACGCGCTCCAGTACGCGGCCGCCAAATACATCGCTGGCCGCACTTCTCTGGTTGGCCCGCTGCTTCCATCGCTGGCCGTCTTCACACGCACGCTCCCTTACGTGGCCGAGAAATACATCGCTGGCCGCACTTCTCCGGGCGGCTCGCGGCTACCATCGCTGGCCGCCTTCGCGCGCGCGCGTTTGTCAGCACACAGCAATTGGCTACGCCAGGAAACATTGCGATTGGTTTTCCCTGGAAAACAGCGACCCCAGCCTATGGCTCCATTAACTAGCAAGCCTTATATAAACCCGGCCGCCGCCGCAAACGACAGTTCCCATCGGGAAGTGCATTACGCCGTGTTCCAGCTGCTTGTGGATGACTCGCCGCACCACTCGAGGTTACCTGGCTGCTCGGCGGAAATCTAGCGACTTCACTTGGAGATACTGAACTTCACTGGACTTGGGAATAATTACGGGACGTGCACCCCACTATGCACATTTGGCCATTGGTATAACCAAACTTTAATTATGCATTACTTCTGAGTGTGAGCCTGGGTAGACGCTTGGCTAACATAATTGTTAAAAAGTAATTTGTGATTTAATAAACCAGACTGACGAGGCTATTGTGTTATTCCTGGTTATAACAAGGTTGTTTATAAATTGGGTGGTCCGTTTTTCCCTTGTAGAGTAGGGGCGGGTTAGAGCAACCTGCGGTTCGGGTTGTTCGGTAATCTCCCTATCAATCTACCGTACGTTAGTAGCTGCCTCTGTCATGTTTGTCGGATTTGGTGTGTTAATGAATTTATTGCTTGGAATTTAACGGCCTAATACATGAAATATGTTTTGATCTTTGGAAACTTTGATATTATTGCCTATGATCTTGAGAGGTGGTATCTGTTTACTGTAGAGCATCTTAACTTTTGTTTGGCCAACCTTGTAGAATGTTATATAAGATTGCATTTCATAGGCTTTTATTTAAATGATCGTTTTAGTATATAAAGTTGCCACCCTTTCATCGTAAGACTTTTCTTAGAAGTTAAAATCAAGTTGCAACTTCGGTGGCTAGGTTAATATTGCAATTCTTAGTGTTTTGTACCATTTCCATCCCTCCTACGGGGGGGGGGGGGGGGTGTATAGTTTGTGTGCTTGTGTAAATTGTAAAACTCATAGTTTAAAGTTATCTGGTGTGTTGCAGATTTGCACCAGTGTAGTCTTTCAGAGGCTGTTGTGAGCGGTCGTAACTACAACCGTGTCAAAAGGGAGCGCCAAGGTTCTCTGCCCGAAAGTTCATAGAGTCAAAACTTGTTTCTTTCTGCCTCTAAATAAATTGTAACTTTGAAATTTAGAGGGTGCTTTCTGATTATAATTTTAAATGTTTCTTTTAAAAAAATGCTTTTAGGCACTACTAAAGTGAATAAAATTCCCATTCGTTAAAAGGAATTTGGTTATGATTTCATCAGTTACTCCGTGGCAACTACTTCCATGCTTACATAATGTGATTAAATGTGTTAATGTTCTTGATGAACCGTTAGTGAATAAAATAAATTCTTAAGAATATTCTTTGAAAATAAATCACGTTTCATACAGTGTACTGTTAAACAACGTGTAGGCCCTCCACGAACCCTCAGGCTCATTTGAATGTGACGGGGCATGCTCAGAACCAACTGTCTGTAAGCCTCTTTACACCTGCAGAGTATTCCTGAGACCTTCACTCGCTCTTTTGACCAGGTTCCATGCATGCTCTGAGGAACCCATATCCTTTTTGCATGTTAACCCAGCCATTCTTCGGATTCCATACCCTGTCAGATAGCGACACACGCTGCTAGCACGATGAGGTCGGACGTTATCATCCTGTTAGAGTGAACCTTTCCAGCCTCTGCAAAACCACCGACTGTGGGTCGGAGAACGTTGTTTTCACACACCGCAGCAGTCACGTTGCCTTCAATTGGAACGAGTGGCTTGCGGTGACCATACATGACACCTGCCCAGAATACGGCTGAGCCGCCGGCCGTTCCACCGTCACTGAGGGATGATTACATTCCCCTGTTTGCCTACATACGCGAAAAGAGTTGTCGTCAGGTGCAAGCCTATTCGCACTTTGTCTGCGAACAGCGTTTTGGACCACTGGTCTCGTATCCAATGTTGATGTGCTCTAGCCCATCTTACAGGAGCACACAGCTGTGTGGACGGAGTGGTGGAGTCTTGAGAGGTCTTCTGCTGTACAACCTCCATTCAATATGTCTGTTGCGCACAGTTTTGGTACTTACAGTACGTGGTGCAGAGTTGTTGCTGTCTTCGTAACGTGTCTTCGTGCAGATATCGTAATGAGCTGCTGTAGTTTTACGTGGGCGGCCTTCGCGATGCCGATACCCTATTGAATGCGTTTCTTGGAGCTTTTTCCACAGTCTGGAGACAATACTTTGATTAACGTGAACAGTATTCGCAACGTCAACTTGTGTCATATTTTGTCCCATGAGTGTGATGATTTTGTTACGATCTGACATGAAGATCCTGTTCCGAGGCAATGTCTTGCGCTACGAGGCACACAAGTAACTGTACAGTCACAAGAACTCAAATGGTTCAAATGGCTCCGAGCACTATGGGACTTAACATCTTAGGTCACCAGTCCCCTAGAACTTAGAAGTACTTAAACCTAACTAACCTAAGGACATCACACACATCCATGCCCGAGGCAGGATTCGAATCTGCGACAATAGCGGTCGCGCGGTTCCAGACTGAAGCGCCTAGAACCGCTCGGCCACTTCGGCCGGTTCACAAGAACTCAGCTCTGGCGCGCAGCGTTTGCTTACAGGCCGTGACTGCGCAGCCCCTATAAGGCAGAATGGCAACAGAGAGCGAGTTCGTATTATGTAGACAACCACCTTCCTAAACATAAAAGGAACTTCAGTAGTAACTATCGTGGGTAATTTGGAAATACGTTTAACTTTTCTTGATGAGTATGTTTGAAATATCAAAATACAACGAGAATGCTAAATAATCAAAAAGTACATGAAGGGAATTAAATCTGATGCATTGACTACCTACATAGACGCGGTAATTAAAATGTATAACAGCAGATGGCATCTACATACGGCCTGTATGAGACACGAGTTAACTCGAGATCCGTCCGTAACTCATGGGGCGCGAAAGACGAGTAAATTCGGGATCCTCCGCAATGTGCTGATCTCAAAGTGTAGTATCCTGCCCACGCGTCTACTATAGTGTGCCTAGGAAGCTGTTTACTCTGATCGCTAGACAATAATTCAAACAAATCACATGAATGGAGTTTATTACAGCAAGTTAAAATGACAATACTTAACTTTGCGTATACACAATGGTGTGTCGCAAGCAAACGGCGACATGAAAATAATCAATATCCTTTGTGGTATATACAATTTCAATGTAAGCAAAGAAATAGAGTTCATAAGTCACTGCTGTAGCGTTTGTTTGACGGCTCTTCTTCCACTGCAGCCGCTCTAGGCGGCGCGGCGCTTATGTTCTCTTCGTGTAGAGGCTGGTCCTTTCGTGGTGTAGTCCTACTCAGTGTACTATTGGTTGACATCGTTTCACAGCCCTCTCTGTTCTTCCGTTCTCCATTGTCGTACCGGCGCTTGTCGTTACGCCGGATCACAAAGTGCATTAAAGTGTGTCGTGAAAGCTAGTAACAGAAACCATGGTTATTGGACTAGTTTAATTACAATCGAGAAGGACAGACCTCATGCTGAATGGTTAATTAAGCTTGCTGCAGAAATTCACAAGAATCATACGAGACAATGCTTGTTCTAGTCGGTGGCCAGTGATAGCATATTACCTATGATTTACGTTCTACATAATATCCATCAGTTTTAAATGATGAAACTGCTGCTTTTCCTTATGTCTGTCTCCTGATTATGTTTGTTGAACCCGCTAGCCTGATGTTCCGTTATTTTACTCTGAGTAATGAATCCTGTCACGGTCACCTGGTGAAACGAAGGCCCAAGCCTGCAAGTAGGAGATGTTACCGATTGCCGGGTGACAGCAGTTTACCAGATAACCATAGTTGCCAGTCAACTGAGAACATATGGAAACATAGCATCAGTTATTTATCTGCCGATGTTAACAAAAAAATGGTTCAAATGGCTCTAAGCACTACGGGACTTAACATCTGAGGTCATCAGTCCCCTAGACTTAGAACTACTTAAACCAAACTTAAGGACATCACACACATCCATGCCCGAAGCAGGATTCGAACCTGCGACCGTAGCAGCAGCGCGGTTCCATTATGCTTTGGGGAACATTCACGTGGACATCCATCAGTCCAGTAGAGCTCGGTAAGGCACCATGACAGTCAAGGAGTATCGTACACAAGGAGTATCGTACACTGGTTCCGGACCACGCACATCCCTTCATGACGACGGAAGTAGCATTTTTCAACGAGCGCGAGAATTATCGCACAATCAGCTTAACAACTCATGCATCGAAGCTGCTTACAAGAATAATATACAGAAGAATGGAAAAGAAAATTGAGAATGCGCTAAGTGAAGATCAGTTTGAACGTGGCGTCCGGACTCATTGCCCCCATCCCTCTCCCCTTCCCACGAATTTATGGGAATTCGTTGACATTTGTGTGCAGATGTGATTCCAACTTTTTCCAGCGACCTACCGAGGGCTCAGTGCTTCCATGCCACGACATATCGCCGCTACTACCCGTGCCAAAGATGGACGTACCGGCTATTAGGTAGGTGGTCATTGTGTTCTGGTTCAAATGGTTCAAATGGCTCTGAGCACTATGGGACTTAACAGCTATGGTCACCAGTCCCCTAGAACTTGGAACTACTTAAACCTAACTAACCTAAGGACATCACACAACACCCCGTCATCACGAGGCAGAGAAAATCCCTGACCCCGCCGGGAATCGAACCCGGGCGCGGGAAGCGAGAACGCTACCGCACGACCACGAGCTGCGGACATTGTGTTCTGGCTGATCAGTGTAGGTACTTTAGGGATAATAGGCAGTCATTGTAGATTCATACAGATGTAGCACGCAAAAGTGAATCATCCACAATACCCTTGCGTAATATTTTACACTTCACACAACCGTAGCTACACGACATCGTAATTAATACATATGTTAAGCACAGATTTGCGCGTTTACATTCCAAGATTCCTGCAAAAAATTCCGTTAAGTACACTTTATATACGAGTGTAAGAAGGAAAGTAGTCACAAAAGCATATATATTTCGTATTAAAACAAATGACATTCCTGTTATTTGCCTCTATTGCATAAGACTCAATTATGGTGCCAGAATATGAAATGTTAGATCAAGAGCTGAAATAAAAGCATAATTTTGTGCTGAAGAGTGTCTGTGCTATTTAGCACAAATGGCATTTCCATTTCAGTGTTGGAAATATGTACCGTTCAAAAAATCGAACTCTACCTGCACGCCACGACGTTTAATTTTCCTTTAGTCTCATATATAATGACGAACATCGTACGACGCACGTATTGTACCTAATTGTTATGTTTAAAATTGCTCAATATAAGAACGAAACAGCAGTAACATACCGAAGATTAAAACTGTTGATTGTATTTTATAAGTTACATTTTACAATTTTCATGTTTTTCTGTCTTCTTGTATTTGTTCCTTACTGTAGAGATACGCTAAACGCAAATAAGTGAATGATAAATACCATGCCGATGTCTTCAAGAACTTGGCATTAATTTCGAAACCAAACCATAATCATTAGTGTTGGATGTTGTACAGTATATCACGTTTCGATAAGCCTTATGTAAGATCTACAGACCGCCTTGTTGAACTTGTGGTGCGGTCCCAACCTATGGAAATTTTGCGATACGTAATTAGTATAAAACAGCGTTTTATTGAAATTTTCGAAATAAGCCTTTCCTTAGCAGAAAATCTGTCTAGTGTTGCCCACCAGTCAGGTCATTCAGGCACGTGTTATTTAAACTGAAGTAACTGACACTATTGTGACTGCTTTTGATGTATAAGTACTTTTAAAATAATTTTATTTATTTGAAGTTTGCGTGTAAACGCACAATTTTTATACTTTTACTGGTGGCTCTTTCTTTCTTATTGCAAATCTGCGCATGGTCTACAGACAATAGCGCAATATTGTGAGCTTACAGATTTGGTGCACTTTTGTAATTTAACGTTTTTTATCTTTCTGCTCTACGTAATACGCACATCTCCTTTTCTTACCTGGTGATTTCACTGCCCTTCCTCAACGCGGTGCTACTAATGAATTCATTGACTTCTTTCCCAAATTGATGGTGTAAGTCCAACGTCTCATTTTTTTTTTTTTTTTTTTTTTTGGTAGTCAGCATCATCCAAATTATTCATTACATTTACGTCGATCATTTTGAAGAAATCAACCAATGGCCAGCCCATTCTCACTGTAGCATCGCGTCTTCTGGTGCATTTGTCAACGCCGCACATTGTGGTATTGTATGCCATTATAACTTCAGGCTTTTTTACTTGTGATGGTGATACTGTTGGGTGGTCATGAAGAGAGCTAAGGGTGGTAATGTAGCGACCCTTTTTTCTATCCCGACTTCCGTATCTTGCACGAAAGTAGGAATGTTAATTCATCTATACATTGACTGGTATTGAGGGGTTTTGTTTTATCCCGGCTGGTTCTTAAATTAACCCCAGTGAGTCACTACACGTATTGTCTTCCCAGTTCTGAAGAAAAAAACCATACGCAAATTAATACTAGTGTTTTCAGTAGACTCTCGTTCACTTGTTTCAGTTACTAGTCTGCAGTTTATTCTTGGAGAAAATCACGTAACCTAATTATTTATGAACCTAAATCGAAGTAAAGTTCAAGACGAACAGTCAGTTTCAAATTAACACGTTATTTTATTTAACGCTAATTATTAATAAATCAGCTCATTCACACGATCGCATTCAAAGGGGTTCTTTGAATAAGTATCTAATCTGGAATCCCGTCAATATCAGAGATACTAAACAATGTTCTGTCACTTTCGATAAAAAGATTGTTCCCGTTTAATATCCATAAACTGTCACGAACTATGATTACTAGTCGCGTGAAGTAAAGCTTTTCCGCAATTACAATACAAAGTCCGAATCTGTCCAAAAATCGTTAATTCCGTAAAATATTTTAATCTTCACACGAAGTGACGTTAAAGTCAGAGAGATTATTTATCACCTCCCCCTTTCCTCTAATATGACAAAAGTTCTAATTCTGATCTGAAATTAATGGTTCCGAAAAAACAATCTCATCGCGATTTATTCTTGCGCCCTGATTTAATAAAGCTCCTATTGTTACTTCCTAAAGCTGTACGTCCTAATTGACTTTGAACAGACTAGAGGATAGAGACTGGAGTATCATAATTGCATTGTATGTCTATTTATACTTTAGTAAACGCTATCTTTGGTGTTCAAGACCTACGTTCTGTGACTATAATATTGATTTTCTCACATATAAGAATAACTAATAATTTAACCATTTCTATCGTTTTCCCCCCTCCCGCGCTTCCAAAATTTATGATTAAAATTCTTTTCTTTTTCTATTATTTTTCTGCTATAGCTTTCCCTCTATTTGTCTCTTATTCCTATTTCGTAAATTACTACTTGTGGAGGGGTTCGGGACATTTTCTGAATTTATATTTCGAGGGCATGGGAGTTAATTTGGGAGCTATTTTGGTTTATTAACACCGAGAGGCGTTGTAGGTGTTACAGTAATAACGTTGTTTTTCTAAGGAACTTAAGAGGCTATCATCACATTTGGTTGAAAACCAAATAATGAAGAGGGTAATTTACGTGCTTTAAGTGTAATAACATCGGCACGCAGTTCACCTTTGTTTTTTAGGATAGTACTGGCTAGTGTCGGGTCTTTTAACAACAAGTAATGAGCTAAATAGAGAGATGTACAAAACTTATCATAGGTAATGTTACGTCCAGACTATCAAGCTGAATCACCAAGATTTTCACAACTTTGTCTCCAAGTAGCACGGTTCTGGCTACTTCTTCCTTTCCCAAATACACTTTCATCTTTGAGCAGTAGCTTGTTGTACTGCCACTAGAGGCCCAGAACTTTATTCCGTATCTACCAGGTTTTGATGGGATGTATTGTTGAAATGGACAGCGACCTCGAACTGTTCACCCACGGTCATGCACCATCATGGTATTTAGCCATACCAAGGGTGGTTTCCCACATCTCAAACACTTCTATAATTGGACCCAGTTTGTCATTTGACCTACGTTCATGTCGGTCTGCTGTACTGTCAAAGCGCAACAACCTCAGGATAGCATGGATGCGGTTGCGAGACATAATTTCATTACGAAGTGGTCGGCAATTTTCAACACTCCAGAGCTGACAGATATCTTCATTTCTTGACTGTTAAACTCTAGTCAGGATCAGAACACCAACAAACTTGTTTCATTTCATGCATATCTATGTCCACCCAATCCTTGTAAATGATTCGAACTTTCTCGTTAGTCCACAAACGCACTTCGCCATTGAGGAGTACACGAAAGAGCAACATAAAACAAGATCCTTCATTATCACAGTTCCTAATCGAAGAACTTGTAAGTACCTGGTCTGCTTTCAATACATCCTTATTGCTCTGCCAGCCGCAAATTCCGTCTTGAGGAGCTGTAGTCCATACTTCATTCCCATTGCGAGAAAACAATAAGTCGCAATAAAATTTGCACTAAATTGTCCTTCTCCATCTTGGTAAAGTGATTATTCATGATTATCGTCTTCGTTTAGTTCTAAGTGACATGTGCCTCATTATCATCATCATTGGAAGATTCACATTCGCTAGGTGAGTTTTCGAAATCATAAAACTGCTCCAACAAGGCCCTTATCTGATAGTCCTCTTCTCTGTAACATTTTTAGTTTGTGGAACAGAAAATTGTTATCAAACAATTCACCAAAAGAGACATGAGCCCATCACAAAGAGGACTGTTGAACACTGAAAGAGTAACAGAGCGTGTCAACAATGCCAAATGACGTAAGAGGCGCTGTGCAGAAATACGTCTGATTGTTGAAAAATTGCTTCTAAGCATACGGGTCTGGCAGGAAAAGAGCACCAACATTTTAACAGAAAGCCATTGGTAATTTTTTATAATTATGTTCCAAAATTATGAATAACTTTAAAAATTAGGAAAATTCATAAAATTTCATAAATAAAATGCATCGTTACTAATAGAGCAGATATTAAACATCGCTGACGGTCCTCTGAGGCCAGTTAGTAAGTAAAGTGTTAAAAGACTGTATCACAGCCTTTATAGCTTATTTCATTCTGTAATATTTTTTATGGTGTAATGCACCGACACTATTCAGAAAAAAGAAATGAACTGATTAAGGTAATCAACATAGTTCATTAGTTTTGCTTTGAGCGATAATACCTTTTTCATAAAAAACCTTTTGTATTTATGTCCACGAAAAAATAATAACTGTTTTAAAAATTACGAATTCTGTCCATAAGAAAGCACATTTCTCAGTAAAATAACAGATAACAAAAGGAATCAACACCAGGCAAACTTCATCTGTGTTAAGTTCAGATACAACACTTTAGCACAATTAATAGTTAATGAATGAAGTCGTCTGAAAATTGTTTTTCGCAGTTTCAAGACAACAGATGTCTACATCCAGCGGCGGGACGTTAAACTTTCTATGGTATCTGGTTCGCCTGAAGTGAGCTATGAAAGAGGAATTGAACTCCCCTCAAACTACAAATATTCCGCTAATCCTTCTTTCAAGAGTGTGGCGATTTTACCAGAGAAGTGCCACTTGTTTAACCGGAGGCCACTGGAGAAAAGTACGGAACAGTATGGGATTTGAGAGGTGAATACTAACTTAATTCAATCAGGTGCCACCGAAATAGCCGAATAAGCCCATACGAAACAATTACGCCCACGTCTTCCATTTTTTAAAAGGACTCGTACAGAAAAATTAAAGGAATGACCATTTTTGTTGTCAAGGCTGCTAGGTACAGCCTATATAGCCAGCACGAAGCACAGCCCTGATGTTCTCTTCAAGGTAGCAAACAACCGTCTGCATCTCTCCCTGCACCAGATATCCTACAAAGTTTTCTCCCCTTCTGGCCTCAAAAAGTATAGCCAAAAGCGTATTATTTTACCCGAAACTCGAAATGAAAACGGTGGCATGTGAAGGGGAAGAGGGTGGCGAAGTGGCCGTACTTTAAGGAACTTTACTGGGTCGTGTTATTTTTCGCCATCTGATGACAAATTTGAGTACTTCTGAGAAGTGTGATCTGCCTGTTCAGACATGTAATGAGCCATCACTACATGAAACACTGTTGAGGAGTTGACGCCTGCGTCTGACTTCAGTATGTTTTTACTCTTTTTTATTTTCATGCAATAATGAAACTGCCGTCTGTACTTTGCGTGTCAATGAATTCCATGCAACGAAGAATTCTTATGCGTACATATTTCGATAATGAAAGCACGCAACTTCGAAACTCGTTAAATTAGTACTTTTTCAGTGTGTGTGGTTGAACAGACATTCTTTCAAGAAAATTGGCAAAAAAATGTGTGTGTAATCTTATGGAACTTAACTGCTAAGGTCATCAGTCCCTAAGCTTACACACTACTTAGCCTAAATTATCCTAAGGACAAACACACAGACCCATGCCCGAAGGAGGACTCGAACCTCCGCCAGGACCAGCCACACAGTACAAGAAAATTAATAAGGAACTAGCTCATCAAATGATGCTATAGCAGGAAATGCTGAGATTTCTTAATTGGCTAGGTGTATTATCAATTTTGATTACAACCAGTTGGAATTAACTTCACACTGCGTTATTTCAAAGAAAGCGTCGCATAAAGTGCGTTTTAGAGCACAAAAGACTGGGATTTCATATATCAGGCCAGACTTCCAGCTCAGATTTACGTCTGAATTATTCCATTATTAATCTAGTCAGTGAAATATCTTTAGAGGACCAAACATTTTCCTGTGGCCCCTCCCCATCCTCCCGCGTCTCTCCCTCTCGTCCTTTCCCACTACTTGAGCTTTCGCAGCCGTGGAAATAACAAACATGGGAGAAGAAAAAAGTTAAAGATTTATTTGTGAAGGACATGCCTTAGGGATGATAGTAGGGACCGTTCTTAAAAGGCAAAACGTGTTGTAAGTATATGCGCTATTCTTACTTGTTTCCGCGATATGTAGCACTGTTAGAAGTGAGAACATTACAGGTAATAGTAACAAATAATGTTTCTTAAGTTTAGTTGTAAAATTTCGTGTGATATGTTAAAAAAATTGGTAATGTGTGATAGGTCTCGCGCTCTCAAGGTTTCGTACATAATTATGTATACAGATAATAAAGATTTCGTGTGGCTCAGCGAACCTGTTGCAAGTTTTTCTATTGGACGCCACTTCGGAGACCTGTATGTCTACCCCATTCGTACAAGCCTGTTGTTTCCGGCGACTCGTCACATCGTTGAGAGCTGAAAGCTAGATTAAACTGTGGACTGAAAAAAATCCATAGTTCGACCGAAATTCGAGCCCGTCCCCTTCCAATTTACAGCTATGCTGTTTAGCACCAGACTTGTAAACAGACTCTTCATCTATAGGTTCTGGCTTGTAAGTTTGCGAGTATCACAATATGTGACATAAATGGCCGTGAGAACCGGGCGTGAGTCGTGCTTCGGTAGCTCAGATGGTACAGCACTTGCCCGCGAAAGGCAAAGGTCCCGAGTTCGAGTCTCAGTCGGGCACACAGTTTTAATCTGCCAGGAAGTTTCAAATAGAAACTGTTTATTACGAGGGTGAGTCAAATGAAAAACTTAAATTTGCAATAACAAATCGAAATTTCGCGCAGTTATCCTGTAAGATGGTAAGCGTGCTACACATAGCATGCAGAATGGCCTGTAGGTGGCAGCATAGTGCAGATCCACACATACCGTCGCAGTATCAGTATAAAGATGACCGTCCTAATTGCGACTTGCACCAGGGAAGAAAAAAATGGTTCAAATGGCTCTGAGCACTAAGGGACTTAATATCTGTGGTCATCAGTCCCCTAGAACTTAGAACTACTTAAACCTAACCAACCTAAGGACATCACACACATCCATGCCCGGGGCAGGATTCCAACCTGCGACCGCAGCAGTCGCGCGGTTCCGGTCTGAGCGCCTAGAACCGCTCGGCCACCGTGGCCGGCGCACCAGGGAAGAACAGCGTTCTGTTATTTGGTTTTTGCGTAGTGAACGTGTGAAATCTATTGAAATTCATCGACGTATGAAGGTTCAGTACGGTGCTGCATGTTTGTTATAGAAGCAAGTCTACGAATGGAGTAGGAAGTTAGCAAATGGTGTGCTTCAGTGGAAGATGCTCCTCGTCCAGATCAGTCACAACGAGTTGTGAGTCTACAGAACACTGCAGCAGTTGAAGCCATAGTGAAGGAAAACCGCCGGGTGACACTAAATGACATCGCAGGATGTTTACAGATTAGTAATGGCAGCACACCACATTGTGCCTGATGTGCTCCAGTTTCACAAAGTGTCTGCAAGATGGGTGCCACGGCAGCTGATTCCTCAAATGAGAGAACGACATTGATGCTTGTGAAGAACTTCTTCGGCGCTTTCAACGAGAAGGTGATGGCTTCCTTGCAAGAATCTTTACTGGGGACGAAACCTGGGTTCACTTTCGCCAACCGGAAGCGAAGAGAGCGAGTAAAGATAGGCACCATACCCCTTCCTCACCAAACCAAAGAAGTTTCGAAGAGAACCATCAGCAGGTAAGGTTATACTGACTCTCTTTTGGGATGAAAAAGGCGTCATTTTGGACCATTACTTTCCTAGAGGGACCACTGTCACCAGTGCATCATACACAGATCTCCTAAAAATTCATCTGCGGGCTACAATCAAATCAAAGCGACGTGGATTGTTGTCAGCCGGTGACCTTTTGCAACATGACAATGCAAGGTCCCACACTGCCCGTACAACAGTTGCAACAATCACAGACCTGCATTTTGAGTGTCTTTCTCATCCACCATACTCACCAGACCTTGCCCCAAGTGATTTCCATGTGTTTGGACCACTCAAAGACGTAATGGGAGGAAAGCAGTTCCGTTCTGATGAAGAGGTACACCACGTGGTGCATGAGTGGTTGCACGAACTACCAAAAGAATTTTTTTCTAAAGGAATTTATGCACTTTGTAAGCGCCGGAGGACTTGCATTGAGCGTGGGGTAGATTATGTTGAAAAGTGATACAGCTTTGTACCACTTCTGCACAAGAAATAATATTTACAAAAATATTTAAGGTTTTCATTTGACCCACCCTCGTATTTCAGCAGTAATCGCCGAAACTGTCAGTACATTTATCCCACTGTGAGACCAGGCGGTCAATGCCTTCACGAAACAATATTTGCCGGTGTCTACGGAGCCATTATTGTGCACAGGCGTGGTCCTCTGCGTCAGAAGCAGACGGCCATGAATGTCTTCCCTCAACGCTCCTAAAATATGGATATCGCGTGGGAAGAGATCGGAAATATATGAAAGATGTTTAAGGGCTTCCCAACGACATTTCTGCAGCATTCTCGAAACAGAATTGGCAACACGTGGGCGGGCGCATACTAGTGCAGCGGGTGGTGAAGTCCCTGCACAAGAGGGAAGTGAATGGCAAGACGGCCTGCTAACTGAAAGCGCTATATTAAAATAGTCACATCACCCTACAGTTCAGCTACAGACAGTATACGGACGTCATTGAAATCGAAAGAAGCCCTACAACTCAATAAAACTGTCACCATAACTGTACAATATTGTGTCTAGAAGTTTAATTTAAATGTATATTTACTTATATCAAAGTAATAACCATTTGCAGACATATTATTAACATCTATGACACAACAACGAATAGCTCATGACTTTAGCTACACGACGAGCGAATGAGCAAACGAGTGTTGCGATATACATTAAACTAAATTGTTAACAAATTATTTGTAATATTTTATTTATCTGTGGGAAACACAAAGATTTCCCCACATGGTCACTGTCAATTAACTTCATCATGTTGACATTGGAGAGACGAGCACGATGTAATAATTTATGTAAGAAGAATTCGTTAAGTTTTGTAGGAATTAAGATATATGCTTTGTGTCACGTGGTACTGCAACGGCAGGTAGAATATCTATATGGACTCGACTATGTTCTGTGACTCCCTTTTGGAAGGAATATAAGTTAATAAATTGAAAGGATAAAACGTTGATATGGGACAAGATGTAAGTACGTATATGTAGATTTATGAATATGTATATTAAATATGTACGATGTAAGAAACAAGTGTAAAAGCATAATATTTCGGTAAGGTGGTCCGGGGAGAGTTGCACTCTTGACTGCAGTGGTTGGTCATGTGGCCGAGTTCCGGAATAAGCGAGCAGAGCGAGCCTCGTAGTCTTTTGTCGCATGATCTTGGTCGATGAGGGCGGCAGGATTTGGCGGAGGTCGAACCGTATGTGTTAAAGTTCCTCAGTATAGCAGTATTACGGACTTAGCACGTTTTCCATGTGACCGTGTGGAACATTATAGTATTATGTGACTGAGGAGATGAATTGATAGCAGCCGCGCGGTCTCGGGCGTCTTGTCACGGTTCGTGCGGATCCTCCCCCCCCCCCCCCCCCCCCGCCCTTGGGCATGGGTGTGTGTGTTATCCTTAGCGAAAGTTAGATAAAGTACAGCAAATAAACAATTTTTTTTTTTTTTTTTTTTTTTTCAGCCTTCAGTTGCAAGGTAATTTTAATCGTTTACCTAGGTTTCGATTCCAGTAATGGAATCTTCTTCAGAACAAAAAATTAAATTATTTTGTGAGCCAAACACTGGCCATGTCACAGAGTAAAAATTAAAACATTAAAGACGCATAATCATAAAATTATGTCAGTCAAAATTAAAACCATTAAGGCGAATGTAGACGGAGCTACGCCGGCCAAAAATCAGGACGACACGTAAGCGGCTCGAAAACTAGGCGTTGCTAGTTTTCGAGCCGCTTACGTGTCGTCCTGATTTTTGGCCGGCGTAGCTCCGTCTACATTCGCCTTAATGGTTTTAATTTTGACTGACATAATTTTATGATTATGCGTCTTTAATGTTTTAATTTTTACTCTGTGACATGGCCAGTGTTTGGCTCACAAAATAATTTAATTTTTTGTTCTGAAGAAGATTCCATTACTGGAATCGAAACCTAGGTAAACGATTAAAATTACCTTGCAACTGAAGGCTGAAAAAAAAAAAAAATTGTTTATTTGCTGTACATTTCACAGTTGCTGACACGCTGCAATATGTTAAAGATTTTTAGATAAAGTAGTGTGTAAACGTAGGGACCGATGACCTCAGCAGTTTGGTCCCATAAGACCTTACCACAAATTTCCAAAATTTTCCAAATTGATAGCAGTGACTGAACTACCTTGCTCATTACGTGTTCCTTTCTGTGGAACATTGCGTATTATTAGAATTATGATTTAAGTGCTGGCAACCGCAAGATTAGTCAGCGTTCGGAACTTCCCGCGAAATTCGTCAGCGTTCGGAACTTCCGTGTGTCGCTCTGCTTACTTTGCTCTGCTCTCTCGATTGATTGATTTAAATAATGGCAGCAAATCCATTTAGAATTGCATAAACACCTATTAGTACTTGTTTCTTATTGTTTTTAATTGTAATAAGTGTACCAACTGAATTAAAACTTGTGCATTTGGCTGCACCATTACCATTCGGGATCGAATATCTCATTTCATTTTTTATTTATCAGTCGGACTTTAAATGTGTTTTGATAAACCTATGCTTAATCGTAGTAATATTTCACTTGCTACGAGGGCTATATGGAAAGTAACGTCCGATCGCACACGATACGGGAATCATAGTCAAAATTTGATGAAGCTTTGCCACATATGTGTTGGGCATTGTCCTAATACGCGCGTCGATAGCATCACGTTGGTATTTTCAGTTCTGAGCCCACAGAGAGCATGTAAAGATACTTGAAAGATAGTCTCTCCTGCCAAGGATGGGGACCTGATGGGAGATTTCGACTGATGCCATGCAATCTGCATATGCTTTTCCCTGTTCATATAATTCTCGGACCCACTCTGCAGGGGCAATGAAGGTCCTCTTGCAGCGTTTTCGATTAGAAGTGTTTGATAACTCACAATACAGCCTGTAATTACCTCCCTGAGTTTCATCCCTTCTCACATGAACCGCTGGCTGTGAAGACCCCATTTTCGCACAGACAACGAGCTTTAGACCAGCTTAGAGAATTGTCGGAAAGGACAGACGGCTCCCTTTATGACGAACTTATTGGAAAGTTGATACAATGAAAATGTGGAAGTCGGAGCGGTGACTGTGCAGAGATGTAGCTGGCTGGAAGGTGTAGCTAGCTAACTGTTGCAGATCACAGTGGTTTCCATTTCGTTACCGATGCGCCTTACTTTACGAATATCCCTAGTTTAACATTAGGTCACCTTGAGTGGTTCCATGCCTTCTTTTGCATGTCTCCTCTCATTTTCATCAATTTTATTAATGTTCTATGTCATTGCACGGCACTAACAGACCGAATAAGGTTATTTGTAATAAGATTATTTGTACTGAGAGCTCAAAAAATACTTTTAACTTGATTGCTAAACACGTTGGGTTACCTCCCTGGGTAGCTTGTGCGAGGCAAGCATCTTAGGACGCGGCACATGACACTTCCGGTTGGGGGCTGCAATTCCCTGAATTCTGAGGGGTTCGTACAATAGGCTTAAGCGCCTTACGGAACGACTGACGAGTTTCGCCTATTGTATGTAGGGACAAACGGCCTGCGAGACGTCTGAGTGTCGCCGCAGTTTATGTATTTACCATTCAGGCGCGTCCGGATCGAAGATTCCTGGCACCGACTGACTGCATTGTCCTCTTGATTCAGAGAAAACTTGTGGACTGTGCCCTGCTGGGTGCGACTGTCTGGCACCGGATGGCCGGTGGTCTAGGCAGGTTGTTTTCGTAGCCGGTCAAACGGCAAGTTCAGTGCCCTCAGCTGAATAGCAGAGGCATGATTGGTCAACTTAAACTGAGGCTAGTTAATGTCATAAATCCCTGCTCGAAATTGGAGGGAACGGTCGCCATTGGCGCGAATGATGTTCTGAGACAGTGTGGGGGAACTGGGGAATCAGAGCTGAATGCTGATTCGCGGTTTTTCTAGGAGAGTAGGGAGTAGAGCAATGTAGGCTTCACTCTTGCGTTGCGCGGGCAGTGAAATTGGGGATCCGATCCTCGTCGGAGTCGGACAGTCTTGCGACTTGGTCGATCTTTTTCGGTAGAACTTAGAATTCTTGGACAGCCTTCGAGGCCAGGGGCTGATACAGAGTTGCTGCACGGCAGAAGTCGGCGCCTACATCATCAGAACGCTGCCTACCGACGACGCGCTGCAGATTTCAGTACTGGTACAGTGTTTTGCGGCTCCGGCACTGTAGGACCTTATCAGTTTTATACTGAATCCTTCAGCAGCACGCGTGCTCGCTTTGCTACAAGTCCACCTTGCTTGTTCCTCCATGTGATCCCATTTGAGCTCTCACTACTAATTGCGATACTGCTATATAGTCGGGAGATTAATATTCTATTCATCAGGACCTCCAGTCATCATCGTCAGTCTATTGCATCACAGAATAGGAGCCCCTTATTCTCGAGCCAACTCTTATTCTTATAATATTTCAGTATACCCTATCCTTTAACCTACTGTGTCTGTCGACAATCACGTGCATTTATGTTCTGATGTGTAATAAATCTCATTGTAATATGTAATCCGCAAATCATTTCGTAGACATAAGCAGAATCCCATTTCCTGTTGTTTATTATGGTAAAGTTCTCTTTTTTGAGTAGATAAAGATTTTTATTAAATTATTGTGAGTGTGCACTCCTTATTTTACCAACTAGCAGGGTCCACTATCATTTCTTTCCGTTACCGTTGTGCGCATAATTAATTAGCTGGTAGATAAGGAGGGGGTCGAGTGCATGTCTCGTTCTCATGCAAAATTCGTCTGAATTAAAGAGGTACAAACTCTTCTCCACTCCGGCCCTCGCAACCTCAATGTTTAAATATAACTTGGGCCAAAATGCGGCAGTACACAATCTTAGATATAGCCGACTCTGAGTTATTGTAGGTCGTGTGCTTGCCGAATCATTGCATACCTCCATTGGCTGGACGTCAGTGAGAACTTCCTTGGTTTGTTCATCTGAAATACTCGTAATTGCACAGATAGCTCACACACAGTGCAATGCTGAAGAAATACGTTATACGTTTGTGTGACTTTGTGTCACGCCAGGTGATGAACAAATGGGCTCTACAAGGTTGTTCCTAAGAGTATGTCAGATTCCTGAATCTGTTATTTTCTTGGATCGTTCTCGTAAGCGCGTTGCTCAACAAGGATTAGCAGATGGTAGGTTTGATCTTGTCTTGCATCACAAGTTTCCAGAGCCGTGTTACACCAAATACTGGGCATGGAATGGTAGTAACATGTCGATATTTTGAGTTATTAGATTGTTGCATAAGCTCGTAGCGTTTTTCCATAACATTAACTAACACAACAGGTATGCGTAACTGAGACTTACCAATAACATATTCTCCTTCACTATTTACAATATTCTGTCAATACTGGGATAACTTTTCATTTCTGTTACTGTACAAATCACGTGGTTTTGCGGCGAAGAAATCGTGGAGCCATGTTCGGAGTGCTTTTTCACCCGGAAAGTAAGTTTCTTGAAGGTTGTTCGATGGTGAAACTCTTAGGGCGCAAGATCAGTTGAATACTGTTGTGTACATAGTTCCGCGTAGTCAGCACGTACACAACTTTCCCACTAGAGCGCGCCCCGCTAAGCACAACAGCACAGGCGCAGCGCTCGTCCACCTCCGCACTACGAGATGGCGCTGCCTTAGAGACGGATCAAATTCTGCTTCCGCCGATCCGCGTATTAATATGTAACGCGGCCAATGAGATTGCTGCTAACGTAGAACCTTTTCTCCTCGCGGATCACACTCGCGCAGTGATACCTGAAAGCGCGAAGTATTATAACGAGTGTATAGACCTCTGATTAGTCAGTCTGCATTTGTCTGTACCAGTCTGTAGTCAAGTTTCAGTCTGCGCCTAATAAGATTATCATATTCATGTACATAGCCATGAAGATAAATGTATAGACACTTTGTCAAGTATCAGAGATATGTGAGAATAAGATTAACGTACCAAGACCAAAGGAACTTCAGATTGTCAATTGTAAACAGCATCCAGAATCAAGTTACGTAATGTCTATGCTTTTTATTATTTTAATAAATGTGTGTGAAAATTAATCAAGTTCTGCTCAAAGTTGGTCACCGTCAATCTTGTACTCTAAGCGTGCAAGTGGCATTTCAATAGTCTGACCTAACGGCAGAAGATAATCCCGCCACGATAAGACCATGAGACATATTGCTGGCACTCGCCTACTTCGTTAGAGCGTCAAGTCAAATAATCTGAGAGTGTGTGTACCGAAGGTCTTACAGTACGCACACCACAAATACGGAATGACTTTCCAATCCAACTCCTGCATAATGCTTTTTATCACTTTAACAGAACGCAGGCGGGTGGTATCGTGGAGTAGCATCAGTTCGCGCAATCTTCTTGGTCGTTGTTCTTGGACTGTGTATGCGAGACGTCTGAGTTGTTCAAATGGCTCTGAGCACTATGGGACTTAACTTCTGAGGTCATAAGTCCCCTAGAACTTAGAACTACTTAAACCTAACTAACCTAAGGACATCACACATATCCTTGCCCGAGGCAGGATTCGAACCTGCGACCGTTGCGGTCGCGTGGTTCCAGACTGTAGCACCTAGAGCCGCTCGGCCACTCCGGCCGGCTCTGAGTTGTTGACATTAAACATCAGCAGTGATGGTTACACCCCAGGTAAGGAAGCTGTAGTACACCTCACCATCACTGTTTCACCAGATACATAATATTATTTTTTGTGGATGCGTCCACGCCTTTGTACGGGGACCTGGACCTTTGTTTGGGCTGAACCATTCCTTCCTTTTCCTCATGTTAGCATAAAGGCACCATATTTGTATGTGTGAAATCTTATGGGACTTAACTGCTAAGGTGATCAGTCCCTAAGCTTACACACTACTTAACCTAAATTATTCTAAGGACAAACACGCACACCCATGCCTAAGGGAGGATTCCGCCGGGACCACGCAAATTGCAATGCGCTGATTTTTGTTATTGTGACTTAGAGCTTGCGGCACCCATACAACCGATTTTTGAACCTTCCCCGTTGCATGCAAAAGATGCACGATGGTGTAACGATCACGGTTCATCACATTTGCCAGTATTCGAGTATAATGATAAGGATCTTTGTGAATTAAAGCTTCTGAAGTATGTTCATCAACCACGAGAGTCCTTGATACGCCTGGGCATTGAACCACAGTTCATCAAGAGTAGTGACTGGCGTATTGTGACGAGCCAGTTGCTCGGCCACCATTGACCAGACGTTTTCAGTTGGTGAGAGATCTGGAGAATGTGCTGGCCAGGGCAGGAGTCGAACATTTTCTGTATCCTGAAAGGCCCGTACAGGATCTGCAACATGTGGTCGTGCATTATCCTGCTGAAATGTAGGGTTTCGCAGGGAACGAATGCATGGTAGAGCCAAGGGTCGTAATACATCTGAAATGTAACGTCCACTGTTCAAAGTGCCGTCAACGCGTAACCAATGGCACCCCATACCATCACTCCCGGTGATACGCCAGTATGGCGATGACGAATACACGCTTACAATGTGCGTTCACCTCGATAGCGCCAAGCACGGATGCGACCATCACGATGCTGTAAACAAAACCTGGATTCATCCGAAAAAATTACGTTTGGCCATTCATGCACCCAGGTTCGTCGTTGAGTACACCATCGCAGGCGCACCTGTCTGTGAAGCAGCGTCTAGGGTAAACGCAGCCATGGTCTCCAAGGTGATAGATAGTCCATGCTGCTGCAAACGTCGTCGAACTGTTCGTGCAGAAGGTTGTTGTCTTGCAAACGTCCCCATCTGTTGACTCAGGGATCGAGACGTGGCTGCACAATCCGTTACAGCCATGCCTGTCATCTCGACTGCTAGTGATACGAGACCGTCGGATTCCAGCACGGCGTTCCGTATTACCCCCCTGAACCCACCGATTCCATCTGCTAACAGTCATTGGATCTCGACCAATGCGAGCAGCAATGTCGCGAAACGATAAACCGCAATCGCGGTTATGAAAGTCGGAAACGTGATGGTACGGATTTCCCCTCCTTACAGGAGGCATCACAACAACGTTTCACCAGGCCACGCCGGTTCAAAATGGTTCAAATGGCTCTGAGCACTACGGGACTTAACATCTGAGATCATCAGTCCCTTAGAACTTAGAACTCTTGTAGAATTTTAGAACATGTTTTTTGCTCGCGTATCATGTCATTTCTGGAAACCCAGAATCTACTATGTAGGAATCAACATGGATTCCGGAAACAGCGATCGTGTGAGACCCAGCTCGCCTTATTTGTTCATGAGACCCAGAAAATATTAGATACAGGCTCCCAGGTAGATGCTATCTTTCTTGACTTCCGGAAGGCGTTCGATACAGTTCCGCACTGTCGCCTGATAAACAAAGTAAGAGCCTACGGAATATCACACCAGCTGTGTGGCTGGATTGAAGAGTTTTTAGCAAACAGAACACAGCATGTTGTTATCAATGGAGAGACGTCTACAGACGTTAAAGTAACCTCTGGCGTGCCACAGGGGAGTGTTATGGGACCATTGCTTTTCACAATATATATAAATGACTTAGTAGATAGTGTCGGAAGTTCCATGCGGCTTTTCGCGGATGATGCTGTAGTATACAGAGAAGTTGCAGCATTAGAAAATTGTAGCGAAATGCAGGAAGATCTGCAGCGGATAGGCACTTGGTGCAGGGAGTGGCAACTGACCCTTAACATAGACAAATGTAATGTATTGCGAATACATAGAAAGAAGGACCCTTTATTGTATGATTATATGATAGCGGAACAAACACTGGTAGCAGTTACTTCTGTAAAATATCTGGGAGTATGCGTGCGGAACGATTTGAAGTGGAATGATCATATAAAATTAATTGTTGGTAAGGCAGGTACCAGATTGAGATTCATTGGGAGAGTCCTTAGAAAATGTAGTCGATCAAGGTGACTTACAAAGCACTCGTTCGGCCTGTACTTGAGTATTGCTCATCAGTGTGGGATCCGTACCAGATCGGGTTGACGGAGGAGATAGAAAAGATCCAAAGAAGAGCGGCGCGTTTCGTCACAGGGTTATTTGGTAACCGTGATAGCGTTACGGAGATGTTTAACAAACTCAAGTGGCAGACTCTGCAAGAGAGGCGCTCTGCATCGCGGTGTAGCTTGCTCGCCAGGTTTCGAGAGGGTGCGTTTCTGGATGAGGTATCGAATATATTGCTTCCCCCTACTTATACCTCCCGAGGAGATCACGAATGTAAAATTAGATAGATTAGAGCGCGCACGGAGGCTTTCAGACAGTCGTTCTTCCCGCGAACCACACGCGACTGCAACAGGAAAGGGAGGTAATGACAGTGGCACGTAAAGTGCCCTCCGCCACACACCGTTGGGTGGCTTGCGGAGTATCAATGTAGATGTAGATGTAGAACTACTTAAACCTAGGACATCACACACATCCATGCCCGAGGCAGGATTCGAACCTGCGAGCGTAGTAGTCGTGCGGTCCCGCACTGAAGCGCCTAGAACCGCACGGCCACCGAGGCCGTCACAACGCCGGTCAACTGCAGTATGTGTATGAGAAATCGGTTGGAAACTTTCCTCATGTCAGCACGTTATAGGTGTCGCCACCGGTGCCAACGTTGTGTGAATGCTCTGAAAAGCTAATCATTTGCATATCACAGCATCTTATTCCCGTCGGTTAAATTTCGTGTTTGTAGCAAGTCATCTTCGTGGTGTAGCAATTTTAATGGCCAGTAGTGCAAATAGCAACAGTGAATTAGAAATAAAAAATAACAAACGATAAAGAAACCCGTAGCAACCGCAATATCAACATGCATAACAAAAACGCTCCGAACTTTTGCATGAGTCTAATATATCGACCGTCACCCATCGCCCAAGAGGACACTCGAGTCAACGAGTCGTGAGAGGGCTTTAGGAAGAAGAAGGAAGGAACTTACCATTGCGTGCCTGCTGAAACAGATGGCGGTGGCTGTGGAAGGTGCTGGCTTAATCTGATGGCCCTATCGCCCTCTTACGCGGGTCGCAGTTTGCCAGCTATCTGCGCACGACCCGGCCATATCGGCGGGCGGTCTTCAACAGGTAAGCTGCTCGGCTATGGCGGCCCGCGCGTCTCGTGCCTGGCTCCCGTTAGCGGGCGCAGGCTGCTGTGTACACTGGCTGCCAATTGCCCGCGCTATCGCCGCCGTCACGTCAGTTCGGCGGGCCAGCGTACTTCCCGCGGCGCCGACAGCCGCCTGCGTCCCGTTCAGGCGGCCTCACATCGGGGCGCCAACAGCTGCCACGTGCAGGCGAGAAGGCCACTCGTGGTCGCCCAGCAGCTGTTATTGCCCGATGTAACTTTTTATTTCAAGTGGCTGTTCCGGGGGAAAAAATTCCGCTAAGACTGAACTTGTCATCTCTTCACCGCTTCTCTGTCTCTAATTTTTGCACCACTGACTGTTAAAGCTGCATTGTCATTTTAAGCAAGGAAGGAAGATTGGTTTCAACGTCGCGTCGACATCGAGGTCATTGAAGACGGAGCGCTAGCACGGCTTGTGTCAGGGATGGGGAAGGAAATTGGCCTTGCCCTTTCAAAGTAATCATCCCGGCATTTGCATGGAGCATCTACATCTACATCTACATCCATACGCCGCAAACCACCCGACAGTGTGTGGCGGAGGGTACTTTGAGTACCTTTATCGGTTCTCCCTTCTATTCCAGTCTCGTATTGTTCGTGGAAAGAAAGATTGTCGCTATGCCTCTGTGTGGGCTCTAATCTCTCTGATTTTATCCTCATGGTCACTTCGTGAGATATACGTAGGAGGTAGCAACATACTGCTTGACTCCTCGGTGAAGGTATGTTCTCGAAACTTCAAAACAAGCCCGTACCGAGCTACCGAGCGTCCCTCCTGCAGAATCTTCAACTGGAGTTTATCTATCATCTCCGTAACACTTTCGCGATTACTAAATGATCCTGTAACTAAGCGCGCTGCTCTCCGTTGGATCTTCTCTATCTCTTCTATCAACCCTATCTGGTACGGATCCCACACTGATAAGCAATATTCAAGCAGTGGGCGAACAAGTGTACTGTAACCTACTTCCTTTGTTTCGGATTGCATTTTCTTAGGATTCTTCCAGTGAATCTCACTCTGGCATCTGCTTTACCGACGACCAACTTTATATGACCATTCCATTTTAAATCACTCCTAATGCCCACTTCCATATAATTTATGGAATTAACTGCTTGCAGTTGCTGACCTGCTATATTTTAGCTAAATCATAAAGGATCTTTCTTTCTATGGTCGGCCGGAGTGACCGTGCGGTTCTAGGCGCTACAGTCTGGAGCCGAGCGACCGCCACGGTCGCAGGTTCGAATCCTGCCTCGGGCATGGATGTGTGTGGTGTACTTAGGTTAGTTAGGTTTAATTAGTTTTAAGTTCTAGGCGACTGATGACCTCAGGAGTTAAGTCGCATAGTGCTCAGAGCCATTTGAACCATTTTTTTCTTTCTATGTATTTGCAGCACATTACACTTGTCTACATTGATATGCAATTGCCATTCCCTGCACCATGCGTCAATTCGTTGCAGATCCTCCTGCATTTCACTATAATTTTCCATTCTTACAACATCTCGATATACTACAGCATCATCCGCAAAAAGCCAAGGTGAACTTCCGATGTTATTCACAAAGTCATTTATGTATATTGTGAATAGCAACGGTCCTACGACACTCCCCTGCGGCACACTTGAAATCACTCTTACTTCGGAAGACTCCTCTCCATTGAGAATGACATGCTGCGTTCTGTTAGCTAGGAACTCTTCAATCCAATCACACAATTGGTCTGATAGTCCATATACTCTTACTTTGTTTATTAAACGACTGTGGGGAACTGTATCGAATGCCTTGCGGAAGTCAAGAAACACGGCATCTACCTGTGAACCCGTGTCTATGGCCCTCTGACTCTCGTGGACGAAATTACGGAAAACCTGAATCTAGATGGCCGGACGCGGGTTTGCACCATCGTCCTCTCGAATGCGAGTCGAGTGTGCTAATCACTGCGCCACCTCCCTCGGTACGTTTTAGGCGGCAATTTTTCGCGTTTATGTTTCATACGAATTTCGTGCGCAAGCTGCGAGTTTCTTGTCTCCAGAGAATTTGACACACGGCTTGCTGTGAATGGTTGCCTTGGGATCAGAAGAACTGGACCAGAGGAGTACTGAACACCATCCGTGGCCCCAACAAGTTTTAAAATACATTTATTGAACATACATCAACCAAATCAATTAAAAACTAGGGTTTCCTGTACAAATAAGGTCTAGTGGCTAGCGCTGCCACTGCCCGGCGACTGGGTGTCCTCATCGTTTCATTATCATCATCATTATTCGTGGCAGTTGCTGCATTGAACCGTGTAAAAAAAAAAAAATTTACTGTGTAAAAACTGGGACTTTGCACGGCCGCTGATGACCGCGCAGTTCAACGCCCCACAAACCAAACATCATCATCATCCACAAATAAGGAATGACACAATACGGATCTCAAATACAGCATCATGAAAGTGTGTTTCGTATCGAATGACAAAACCAATGCTTTGACTTAAAGCAAGTGTTACAGGAAAATTAATCAAAAGGTTAACACTCGCGTGAGCAGCTAGTGTTCTTGACATTTGCTTAAGGAAAAATCACCGAAAACTTTACTGGTCAAAAGAAGTTATCGAACACAACAAGGCATATAGCAAGTACAGAAAAGTATGTACATAAGTGAACTCTGCTTGCCAGTAAGCCACTGAGTGCCCCGTAGTCGCCCAAACTTTCGGGACGTCTTCTCAACCGTCACCCACAGTACCCAGCTACCTCCTCTCTGAAACATAAATACCAACAGATAACATGCATGAACATTTACAGCCAGTTCAGGACCCGCCCCGGGGTATAATTAGCTTTAAGTGACAACAAGCAATGAAAACCCAAAATTCGGCAAGCTTTTTTAAGTTGCACACTGAAACAAAGCCATTACTTCCGACTTAATTAAATGGGTTGACGATGTTTATAACAAGGCAAGACAGAATAACAACTATTTCAAAATGTAATGACTCACTAAACAAAGACCAGCTTAAATATTGACACCAAATGCACCGAAAAGGTGAAATCACGGCATTAATAGTTAACTTAAGCCTGGGGAAGGTGCAGTTCTTTTCGCAATTTGAATAACCAGAAACCGTTATTAATTCTCGTCAAAGCTTAGAGTCTTCAATGGCGTCATAAGCGCTGGCCACTCAACGAGGAAACAGAAGAAAATAACTCACTCAAAGACTTCAAAATCCGATTGAGAAGACATCCATGACAGCCAAACAGTTACAAAACTTGGGTTCTGGCACGAGGGAAGTGAACTCGAGAAGTACACCCCGCATACTCGGACCAGCACCAGGCAACGAACCCACGTATTTTCACAAGAGGACCACATGGTCACAACATTAACCGACTCGATCGCTACTGTCTCCGTTAAGCCCCTTCCTTCCCCACCTTGCACCACGCCGGTCACTGCCCAGGTCACTCGACTCACTCGCGCCGGGCCTCGCGCTCTCTTGTTCTCTTCTCTGGCGAAAGACAACGAGTGCGGAAGCGTGACGCGAGATATCGAACGCGGCACAGCTCAGAATTGCAGACAATGTAAAACGTTTTTAAACCTATGCAGGAAGAGATCGGAATAAGAACTAAATTTTTGTTTTTCTCGTTTTTCATGACGCAAACCAACCGTTTCTAAATGGTTCAGTCACAAGAATATGACCACCTGCCAGAAACATGAATAGCTAACTACCTTTTGCAGCGCGGGCGTGCAGTATCTGAGTCAGGGAGGTTCTGAAAGGGTACCGACAGGAATGTGAAACCACGCTTACTGCAGTGCCATGGAGGGCTGCGCTAGGTTTCTCGGCTGAGGATCCATGGAGTGAACATCCACTTCTTTCTAAAACTATGCCCATTGGTGGACATCGAAATGAGTATATGTTAAAGGGTTCTGTTTGCTGCAGACTCCTTGAATATATTCTAAGTTCGAATATAATAAACTTTCTTGAGACTAAGAGATTTATGTCCACGACCAGCGTGGTTTTAAAAAGCATCGCAACCTAGCTTGCCCCTTTCTCTCATGACGTACTGAGAACTATGGATGAAGGGCAACAGGCATATTCCATGTGACTTCTGAAATTTTCCCTGCGTATTTATTTTTCCAATAATTTTCATGTTTGCAACCGGATCCCATCAATATTCTGCCACGATATTTCGGCCCAGAGACGTCCGGCCATCCTCAGGTGAGTAGACGAAGTACTCACCTGAGAATGGCTGGGAGTCTATGGGCTGAAATATCGAGGCAGAATGTTGATGGGATCTGGCTACAAACCCACAAATTGCGGGAAGAAGGTATATTCCATATTTCTGTATTTCCGGAAAGTATTTGAAACGGTGCCCTTTTGCAGACTGTGCGAGCATGTGGAATAAATTCGCAGATACGTGAGTGTCTCGAAGACTTCTTATGTAATAGGATCCAGTACGTTTCCTCGACTGTGAGTGCTCATCGGAGACAAGGGTTTCGTCAGGAGTGCTCCAGGGAAGGACCGCTGTTGTTCTCTATGCTCATTGATGATTTGGCAGTAACCTGCGTTTCTTTGCTGATGATGCTGGGAAGTACGGTAAAGTTCACTGATTCACTGTAGAATATACAGGGTGATTCAAAAAGAATACCACAACTTTAGGAATTCAAAACTCTGCAACGACAAAAGGCAGAGCTAAGCACTATCTGTCGGCGAATTAAGGGAGCTATAAAGTTTCATTTAGTTGTACATTTGTTCGCCATTTCAGCCAATAAAGTTTTTGGTCCCTTTTTCTTCGAAGATGCTACTGTAACTGGACTACAGTATCTGGAGATGTTAGAGAATTGGCTGTTCCCTCAGCTCGAACAAGAAGCACAACAATTCACATTTCAGCAGGATGGAGCGCCACCACATTGGCACTTATCTGTCCGTAACTACCTGAACGTCAACTACCCGAGGCGATGGATCGGCCGCCAGGCAGCCCGTGACAGAGCACTTCATCACTGGCCTCCAAGAAGCCCTCATCTTACCGCCTGCGATTTTTTCTTATGGGGCTATGTTAAGGATATGGTGTTTCAGCCACCTCTCCCAGCCACCATTAATGATTTGAAACGAGAAATAACAGCAGCTACCCAAACTGTTACGCCTGATATGTTACAGAGAGTGTGGAACGAGTTGGAGTATCGGGTTGATATTGCTCGTGTGTCTGGAGGGGGCCATATTGAACATCTCTGAACTTGTTTTTGAGTGAAAAAAAACCTTTTTAAATACTCTTTGTAATGATGTATAACAGAAGGTTATAGTATGTTTCTTTCATTAAATACACATTTTTAAAGTTGTGGTATTCTTTTTGAATCACCCTGTATAAGGCGACTCTGACAAAATTTCCAGTTGATATGATGAATGGCAGCTAGCTCTAAATGTGGAAAAATGTAAGCTAATTTGGATGAGTAGAAAGAGCAACTCTGCAGTGTATGGATAGGGTATTACTAGTGTCCTGCTCGACACAGTCAAGTCGTTTAAATGTCTGAGCGATATGAGATGGAACGAGCATTTGAGAACTGTGGTAGGGAAGACGACTGGTCGACTTCAGTTTATTGGGAGAATTTTAGGGAAGAATTGTTCACTTGTAAAGTAGATTGCAAAAAAATGGTTCAAATGGCTCTGAGCACTATGGGACTTAACATCTGTGGTCATCAGTCCCCTAGAACTTAGAACTACTTAAACCTAACTAACCTAAGGATATCACACACATCCATGCCTGAGGCAGGATTCGAACCTGCGACCGTAGCAGTCGCGCGGTTCCGGACTGAGCGCCTAGAACCGCTAGACCACCGCGGCCGGCAAAGTAGATCGCATATAGGAAGCTGGTGTGACGTATTATTGAGTACTGCTCGAGTGTTTGGGAACCATACCAGACTGAAGAGTAGCGGCCTCACGGTTTAAGATAAGGAAAGTTAGTTTTGTGCGATATTCTGAGCACAAGTTACAGCCAGGTGCGGGCTGGATTGCAGTAAGTTTAGCTGACCAGCGGTTACGAAGTGGAATGGAGGCCACAGTGGTCATCGAACTGCTGTAAAGCATAAACGCAGTGGTTCACATGTTGCAAGCTATAGGACGAAGGGGTCCACTGGCGCAACCGTGGTGTGGGGCGTACGTGACTCGGAGCGATGCAGTAGCGAAACAGAGCTGCGAAGCCGAGTATAAATTGGCGTGGTTTTCTAATGAGATTCATTCAAGTGTGGCGGCTCTCCTGGATGGCGGGGCGTGTCACACTACCGACGACACGCTGCAACAGATGGGGCGACAGCATTCCAGTCCATGGCGGGTTGTTGGTTAGACCCTCTGAGGCTGATGCGGGGTCCTCAGCCAGCCAGGGTGGGCCACTCTTCGGCTCGCTACCGTGGACAGTCGTCTCGGCTCCCAACACATGCTGGAGACTTACAAGGCGAGGACCGCAGGTTCGGACACCGGAACAGGAGCGGTCATTGACACCGCATTCCCAGCTACACCAGCTGAGGAAGAAGCAGCAGCGTGGCTGGCCTACGGCTCCCAGTGGAGAAGTGTGGAGTCAACGGGGACGGTGGCCGCTGGGTCGGCTGCTAGCACAGCCATCCTGAACTAATTGGGACTCTGCAGCTGGCGTACAAGGCTGGCTCGAGACAGCGCATTGCACGGGCCGCTATCTCAGCAATGCGGGGCCAGTGACATGGACCGAGGGCAACGAAGCTGCATAGTGAAAAAAATAAATCATTTGAAAAGCTCTGTCGAGTTTTAATACGGAGCCTCCTGGCACCCATCCACTACAGAAGGAAGTCACCGAAGCAATTGAGAAGCAGCCTGCTAGATTTGTTACCGGTAGGTTCGAACAACACTTAAATGTTACAAAGATACTTCAGGAAATGAAATGGGAATCCCTGGAGGTGAGGCGACATTCTTTTCGAAAAATACCATTGTGCAAATTTAGAGAAACGGCATTCGAATATGAGTGCCGAACAATTCTACTACCGCGAACATACATCGCGCGTAAGATCAGATACGTGAAATTAGTGCTCATACGGAGGCTACAGATAGTCGTTTTTCCCCCGCTCTATTTGCGTGTGTAACAGGACGGGAAATGACGAGTAGTGGTTCAAATGGCTCTGAGCACTATGGGACTTAACATCTGAGGTCATCAGTCCCCTAGAACTTAGAACTACTTAAACCTAACTAACTGCCCGAGGCAGGATTCGAACCTGCGACCGTAGCAGCCCCACGGTTCCGGACTGCAGCGCTTAGAACCGCAAGACCACCGCGGCCGGCACGGGTAGTGGTACAGAGTATATATTTAGATGTAGATTTCGGTATAGAAGTGGTTCCATAGATTGTCAATTGTCACATCAGCTGAGGTTGAACAGATTGTTTAAAACTGGGGAGTTTGGTGGGCAGGTGAGTACAGTAAACTCATTCTGGTGCACTTTGAACCCCGCACGTGCACTGGGAGCTGTGTGACACGTTGCATTTTTCTACTCGCAGATGATATCGTGCTGAGGAAACGAACAAATTGTATATAGCGTTGGACATGGTCCCCAAAGATTGATACATACTTGTGTTGATCCATTGTCCTTTCCAGAATGAAGAGATCGTCCGGGAAATGTCACGGAAACATTCCCTGGGCCATAACGCCCCTCCTTGGACCTCGACCATTCCGACGATCGTTACAGTGACCTACACACTAACGGCCATCTGTCCGATGGATCATGAAACAAGTCGCCACTCAATGGACGTCCAATTACGGCACAGGCGTGCAAATTCCAGCCTACATCGCAGATGAACAGCAATTAGAATATATGCAGGAAACGCGCGCGTATTGCACAGGCAACGTTCGTTGAACGGTCGTTGAGGAGACACTGTTGATAGGCTATTGATTCATCTAGACTGTTTCTCAAGAGTTGCAAGTCTAGCCCCCTGTACACACCTCCGCAGCCGTCGTTCATACTTGCCATCTGTGACCCATGAGGCACAACAGTTGCCTCGGCGCTGGTTTTTGGACAGTATCATTTTGCTACCCACAGAATACTGTAACAACGCCGGAAACCGAACTGTTTACAGACTTAGGCGTTTCGTAAATACTTCCACACTTTGACCGAAATCCAATGATGATGCCCTTATGACTTACGATAAATCGCTTCGCTTCCGCATTATGATACCGGCACTGTTTTCCGCATCCTCATGACATGCTTTATATACCCTCCACTGCTAGTGCTGCCACTTGACGTCTGTTAGTGGTTATTGCATGTTGATGTTGAACTTAGGCGGTGATCACATTAATGTCACTGCAATATGTAATATATGATGGAGAGGGAGAAAGAAAATACTCTGTGACATGTAAGGGTATTGCTTACTGACAAGTTGATGCAGATTCTTGGTTACCGCCGCGCGGGATTAGCCGAGCGGTCTAAAGGTCTGCAGTCATGGACTGTGCGGCTGGTCCAGTTGGGAGTTCGAGTACTCCCTCGGGCATGGGTGTAGGTGTTTCTCCTTAGGATAATTTAGGTTAAGTAGTGTGTAAGCTTAGGGACTGATGACCTTAGCAGTTAAGTCCCATAAGATTTCACACACATTTGAACATTTTCTTGGTTACCGTGGCCGGCCGAAGTGGCCGTGCGGTTAAAGGCGCTGCAGTCTGGAACCGCAAGTCCGCTACGGTCGCAGGTTCGAATCCTGCCTCGGGCATGGATGTTTGTGATGTCCCTAGGTTAGTTAGGTTTAACTAGTTCTAAGTTCTAGGGGACTAATGACCTCAGCAGTTGAGTCCCATAGTGCTCAGAGCCATTTGGTTACCGTTGACTGTCGAGGAGGGTGACATATTTGTGACCGGGAAAACTAAAACTGGAACAGAGACGTTTAAATGTGAAGTGGAATCTTGTATTTATGAATAACAATAATAATGGCGTGTGACGAGGGCCTCCCGTCGGGTAGACCGCTCGCCAGTGCAAGTCTTTCGATTTGACGCCACTTCGGCGACCTGCGCGTCGATGGGGATGAATTGATGATGATTAGGACAACACAACACCCAGTCCCTGAGCGGAGAAAATCTCCGACCCAGCCGGGAATCGAACCCGGGCTCTTAGGATTGACAGTCTGCAGCGCTGACCACTTTTTTTTTTTTCGTTATTGATAGTTGTGTTTGGTCGTTGCGGACGTCGCAAGACATCCTGTTCAAGTTCGGTGGTTTATCCTTCAACTCAGTTTTTTTATTACAGAGGCCAACCGGCTCTCTGACCGAAAACGCTGAGCTACCGTGCCGGCAACCTCAGTTACCGGAGGCGGACTATATTTGTGAAGATATAATGATTCTTTGCTTTTCTGTACAAGCAATAGGATCATCATTGGTATTCCATTTTCTCGGTGGAGAAAAGTTGGTGCTGGATCGTTGAGGAACAATGATAAAATTATACATTTAAATGATTTCGTAGAAAATCAAATACTAAAAGGGCTGTGGAATGCAAGAGAGATTGTTGGCATTTGTGAAGAGAGAAAGATATTTTGTAAATGTTGTTCCGTTCTAGACGACAGTACAGTGTAAGTTTATATAGTATCTTATTCCGAAACAACAGATACCATTGATGACGTGCAGCTTCTCTAGAGTGAAATTATAATTAAATTGAAACCCTTAGCTGCCGACAGGTGTTGTCGCTATGCATCAAAAAATCGTTCAGATGGCTCTGAGCACTATGGGACTTAACATCTATGGTTATCAGTCCCCTAGAACTTAGAACTACTTAAACCTAACTAACCTAAGGACATCACACAACACCCAGTCATCACGAGGCAGAGAAAATCCCTGACCCCGCCGGGAATCGAACCCGGGAACTCGAGCGCGGGAAGCGAGAACGCTACCGCCGCTATACATCAATGGGGACAGATGACAATGTGTGCCCCGACGGGGACTCGAACTCGGGATCTGCTGCTCACATGGCAGACGCTGTATCCATCTGAGTCACCGAGGGCACAGAGGATAGTGCGACTGCAGGAACTTATCCCTTGCACGCTTCCCGTGAGACCCACATTCCCAACTGAGCACAAACTACATTCGTAGTGTTCCCGGCTCGAGTAATGAGTGAATGGGCAAATATCTATTAGGAACACTACGAATGTAGGTTCTGGACAGTTGGAAATGTGGGTCTCACTGGAAGCGTGCAAGGGGTAAGTCCCTGTAGTCGCACTATCCTCTGTGCCCTCGGTGGCTCAGATAGAGCGTCTGCCATATAAGCAGGAGATCTCGGGTTCGAGTCTCGGTCGGGGAACACATTTCCAGCTGTCCCCATTGATGTATAGCAACAACACCTGTCGCCAGCTAAGGGTTTCGATGTAATTATCATACAGTGTAAGTTGTTTTCATTATGCAGACTCGTGTATGCTTCTTGCTTTAAAGATTTCAATGGCAGTTTTTACCAAGTACTATTTCTAGGATGCTGATATTCTTGTAAGTAACTTATTGCAAATCGAACCACAATGCACTTACGTGGAGAACGATTACGTTTCTGTTTTCAGAAATCAGCGCTGAATCTCGTCTATTCATCAAGCACGAAAAATAAAAATACATCTCACGATAGTTGGACGCTGGATTGACTAGGATTTTGGGAGCGGTGATTTATCAATGGTTGTCCTGGCCTCCTAGTGTGTGAGGCAGGAGATGCGAGAAACGTATTTCAGAAATTTAAGGATATGTTGGTTTTCTACCATCTGCGGATGGCATCTCGTTACACTATATAGCCGACACTAAAACTTCTGAAGAAAAAAATCTATTTCTCGTGAAGCACAGTTCTTAACTTCACCGTTCATTACTTTATCAACAGAAAACTCTCGTTTTTGCTTGCGGATGCATGGCTCACTACAATATACACGCGGCCAAATTTTAGAAATATTCACTACATAAAATACTTCGTTCGCCTCATGCACGGTGTCCGACACCCACAGTTTTTGTGATCTAGCACCATGAAGATGTGTACTATATCATTTCCTGGGCGCCGAAATATGCTAGTCGTACTCCCAATAACAGGAACCTCGACGTGTACCCGTCTTTCCCTAATCTGTCTAATGGATGGCTAACGTCAAGGACGAGTCAATGCCCCATGACGATTCTGTATTTTTCGATACCCTTTGCAGAAGAAGTCTAAAAAAGTCGTGCAAGGTAGCAACACCATAGAGAAGCCCTATTGGTGGGAGCAGGAAACGACCAACGAAAATGACTGCATTCTGCTTCTGATTCAGTTGGCTGAAAGGTGTGAATTTAAAGTAATTTAGTGGAGCGGTCTGGAGTTCGGCGAAATGGGGGAGCCGAGAGGGAGCCATCGTGGCTCGCAGAAGTCGTGCGCTCTCTGTTGTTTTGGTTACGTGTTTCTGAAGTCGGGAATAGGTGCTGTTTCGTGATCAACCACGTAATTCGTTCAGCACGGAACACTGGAATGGGGAAAACGATACTGGTATTTCAGTCCTGATTAGCCGGTATTTGTCTGGTTCGTTTATGAGAGGCCTTTACTTTTATTTTGTGCTAACAACGGAGCAAAAAACTGGAATATCAATTACCCATAGCAGCAGTGCTGAAAACTCATAATCGTGTCAGGTCATATTAGTATTACAGTGAAGAAAATGATATGATCGTATGTCATATTGGCCGGGAGCTCCCCTCTGGCTATCTGGGGTTGTTCGGCTGCCTAGTGTAAGTCTTTTCATTTGACGCCCCATCGGCGACATGTGCGTCGATTATGACGAGAATGTCACAACACCAAGTACCTGAGCGGATAAAGTTTCCGATCCGGTCGGGAATCAAACCTGGGCCCCATGCGTAGCAGTCCATTGCGCTGACAACTTTATTTCCCTTCCGAAATTCCGTTCAAAATACAAGGAAATTCGTGGATTCGAACTCGCGACTCTGCATCCAGATCCTACGATATTTCCCACTTTCTTTTCGTTTTGAGTAGGATTTGTTTGAGCCTATTGAAAACCGTAGCCTCAAGTTTGAGTCTGGCCCTGACGGCAGGCACACAAACTTAGTATCGACCTTGAGGAGGACAAGCGATAAGAAGAAAAGTGCTGTCTATGAAACTTGACCTGCGGAGCCCGCGCCCACGAAACTGGGCGCTTATACTCTTTTATATTTATTTTATTTTTTAATTAAAGAAGACCAACTGGACCAAAAAAAAAAGAAATAAACTGTGAATCAATTTACATGAAAATTGAGCATGACCAGATAGATTCATAGATCGGCTAACTCAACGGACACCTTGACGTTGAAATACATGTTTCAACACACTGGCGAATAAGTTGCGATGCCATGGGATTCACTGTTCGTATAATGTCACTCCCGCCCACCATCTACAATGCAACGAGCGTAATAGCCCAACAACCATGCAGGTCTATTTGACTTTGTCCTCAGAAAGTGTAAATAGTCTCGACGCAACAGGATATCAGTGAAAGGTAGTCTCAGCCGATTGAGTTAGAAACGCTAATTGTCTTCTAAGACAGTGTCAGTTTACTTCGTGATCATGAGGAGTAAATTTGTCTCGTAGTGTGGCTATAGTGGGAAAGAGGCTGAATTTATTCATTACACTAAGTCTAAAGCGAAATAGGCACTCATTCGTGGATAACAGGTTATAGACCGCTTGATACCAGGAGGCATCCACTGCCATTGGTAGAACAGGAAGGCTAAAATGAAGCCACATCCTTTTCCAAGAGGATTACGGTGAAGCTCGTCAACCCCTCCCCAGGACAACAAAAATTTTATAGTGAGATGCGGCCTCTGTAGAATATCAGCCTCCAAGTAACTGACAGCAGTATGAAATTCACGGACATACCTTAACTGAAAATTCTATCGAACGACATCGACAGGCGGATCAAGACTGCCCTGCGGCAGACAGTAAAACAACCGGGACGTTAATGTGTTGTTTGCGTGAGAGATAGTCAACATGGTGGGCCGAACAAATAATACTGACGCTCTCCTTTGAATATCGCAAAATCTCGTACCGCCGAGGGGACAGTCACTCACAAACATCCTTTAATTGAACAATGGGATGCTTAAATAGCAAGCTGTTTCAGTTTCATAGCCACCATCACGGGAAGGGGAAACACTTGAGCGATGTAGTATGCTTTGCACAAGACTTAGGTATCCAGAATCCAAATTTTCTGAAGCAGGTTAAGAGAATTCCGTTCATGTTCAAGGATTGCACTTTATATCTACCCCGTAACCGACTTCCAGTTAAGTGTAGCCATTTTAAATGGAGAACGATCAGTTGTAACTCCAAAAAACTTACGTCTATCGACCTCCATTGCCCATGGAATGGCAGTATTGTCAAAACGCCGTAAATTCATCAACCAACACGTGCCGTCTTTGATGAGGGCACTAGATACAGAGCAAAGGGCATCCACGGTAGCCTAGAGCAACGAAATTTCAACTAGCGAACGGATTAACACCATAACATCATCCGCATATGGAGACTGTCGCGTCCAAGTGTGTCCATCCTTGTAAATGAGTGGCGATCCTTCGAAGAAGGGGAGCAAGTGATAGAACAAACAACGACAGTGCAAGCAATCTTCAGTGAGGAAAACTGGCCATTGACAGCCACTGCAGCTTGGATACCCATGAACAAATTAGACAAGAGCCTTAACGCATCACCAGTGAACACAAACGGCTTCCAGTACCTCCAACAGGAAGCCATGGCTGAACGGTTGAACTCTTTGTCGAAACCGAAAAAAGGAACAGAGTAACAGCGGCCACCGATACATCACGACATTCAGCTAGCGGCGTCAGAATAGTACGACAAGAAATTCAGCTTTGATGGTGAGAAACTACTTTCTCCAGAAACTCAGTCAGCCGGCTATTTACCGCCCTCGCCACAGTCTTGTAATCAGAATTTAAGACGCTAATCGAGCGAAAGTTACCAGTTGCTGCTTGATCAAAACTTTAAGGTATTAACACAATTTTTCCAACCTCAAAAGTGTAGGGCACCAACCGCCCTTTCATCATTTCGTTCAACTGCACCGGAAGAGTAGGATCCAACAATCGACAAAAATGTACATGCAACTGTTTTCGCAGAGGATCCAACACCAACGATTTACAAGAAGGTAATCTGACGACAGGGTCATAAGCCTTGTCACACTGAAAAACATCAAACACCGCAACGTTATGTGTTTACGATCCAGCTCCGGAACAACAAATCGGATGACATATCAGCGGAACGGTTACTTCATTTACTTCATACAGCCCAACATAGAACTGACGAAAGGCATGAAATATGTTCTTCTGAGCCACATAACATTGCCCATCTTTGTCTACGATGAGTCTGATGTCGAATCAGATGATATAGAGACGTCAGTTCATTTGCTACCAAGGAAAATGCTTTGGATCGCATCCTTAACCCTTCCATCTGACGTTACTTCGACAGTAACAATTGTGCGTTTACATGCCTGGCGTCCGAAATTCTTAGGGAGCATGATCACAGCTATCATAAAAGTCATTTAAGAGACATCGGTAGCATTCTTCCGTCTTCCAAAATTCCCGCGGTCTGTTAGCGCTGAGTCGTATCAATGTTTGTCGGAGCCTCGGCTTTGTCTGATGAATCCACCATTCCAAAGTAAGGGCGTATCGCACAGTTCAACGGAGACTACGGTCCCACGCTTCCCGGATGACCTCACCTGGTGAGGGATCCTCCAAGTGCACCACATTCGACATTCAAGATGATCGAAACAATTTCGTCGATCGTCGCACGTAATTTAAAGTAATGGTCGCTGTGCAATGGTCCATGAAGCTGGCGGGGATGACATCAACAGCCAAAATCCTGTCACACTTGGAATCAGATAAATAAAATCTGTCAGGCCTATTGCTAGTAGTGGCAATAAAATATGTAAATTTTCCAAGAGTCGTCTAGTACCTCCCGCCGCGGAAGTCGAACACGGGGCAGAACAAATGGACGTGGTCAGCCCATAGAGGGCTCCGCGTCAGCGGCGGCTATTCCGCGCAGCGGCTCTCGCGCAGCGAGGGCGCCACCGCTAAGCCACGTGCAGACAGCGGCCAATGGCCGCTCCCTCCGGTTTCGTATATAGGGACCCGCTCTGCCCCAGTCCAAGGATACGGATGCTGTACACCTCCCGCAAACTCGATCCTCCTCACCCACTCGTCTCCCCGATCCTCTCCCACCCCCACCCGCTGCCGCGCCTGTATTCGCACGTTCCACCCGGTCTCCATCTCTCCACCCTCCTTACCCTCTCCCAAGGTGGCTTCCGCCAGCTCCCCCTCCCTGATGATGTCCTCCTCCCCTGCATCTACCCTCCTATCAACTTTGATCCTCCCCCCACCTCCTGTGTCCTTTCCTTTAGGCAACCTCCCTCCCTCCCTTCCCTTCTCTTTCCTTTCCCTCCTCCCCTCTCCCCCTGGCTTCCCCTCCCCCTTCCTCCCTCCCCATCTCTCCTTTGCCCATGGCATCTCTGCTCTCCCCTCTCCCATTCCCCTTCGCCTCCCTCCTCCTCCACCTCCTCTCTTGGCAGGTCCCCGGACTCGTACACGCTCGGTGAACATTCGCGCGCCGGAGATCATCGCCATCAGTGTCTAGTGTGTGTGCCTTCGTTTAGTGTTTAGTGTTCTTTCGCCGTCACGCCACCACTGTTCACCTGTGCCGTCGCAGTCGTCCGTGTTTTGTGCGCCGAGTCAACGGGTTTTCGTGTTTTTTCTCGTCCAGCGTGAACGGCTTCATGTTTATTGTTTTTCGTGTCTACCGTTTTTGCCCGCCATTTTTATTGTATTATCTGTACCACCTTTCTGTCATATTTATTGTACCACTCGCGGCTGAAGAGCAGCGTACTATGCTGCTGACAGCCCACCTTTGTATAAGGTGATTAAAATAACAGAAGTTCTACGGAATGACGAGATACGTTTGAAGTTCTCTAACGCTATAGATACAGCAATAAGGAATAGCGCAGTAGGCAGTACAGTTGAAGAGGAATGGACGTCTCTAAAAAGGGCCATCACAGAAGTTGGGAAGGAAAACATAGGTACAAAGAAGGTAGCTGCGAAGAAACCATGGGTAACAGAAGAAATACTTCAGTTGATTGCTGAAAGGAGGAAGTACAAACATGTTCCAAGAAGATCAGGAATACAGAAATACAAGTCGCTGAGGAATGAAATGCATAGGGAGTGCAGGGCAGCTAAGATGAAATGGCTGCATGAAAAATGTGAAGACATCGAAAAAGATATGATTGTCGGAAGGACAGACTCAGCATACAGGAAAGTCAAAACAACCTTTGGTGACATTAAAAGCAACGGTGGTAACATTAAGAGTGCAACGGGAATTCCACTGTTAAATGCAGAGGAGAGAGCAGATAGGAGGAAAGAATACATTGAAAGCCTCTATCAGGGTGAAGATTTAGCGGATGTGATAGAAGAAGAAACAGGAGTCGATTTAGAAGAGATAGGGGATCCAGTACTAGAATCGGAATTTAAAAGAGCTTTGGAGGACTTACGGTCAAATAAGGCAGAAGGGATAGATAACATTCCATCAGAATTTCTAAAATCATTGGGGGAAGTGGCAACAAAACGACTATTCACGTTGGTGTGTAGAATATATGAGTCTGGCGACAAACCAGCTGACTTTCGGAAAAGCATCATCCACAAAATTCTGAAGACGGCAAGAGCTGACAAGTGCGAAAATTATCGCACAATCAGCTTAGCAGCTCATGCATCGAAGCTGCTTACATGAATAATATACAGAAGAATGGAAAAGAAAATTGAGAATGCGCTAGGTGACGATCAGTTAGGCTTTAAGAAAAGTAAATGGACGAGAGAGGCAATTCTGACGTTACGGCTAATAATGGAAGCAAGGCTAATGAAAAATCAAGACACTTTCATAGGATTTGTCGATCTGGAAAAAGCGTTCGACAATATAAAATGGTGCAAGCTGTTTGAGATTCTGAAAAAAGGGGTAAGCTATAGGGAGAGACGGGTCATATACAATATGTACAACAACCAAGAGGGAATAATAAGAGTGGACGATCAAGAACGAAGTGCTCGTATTAAGAAGGGTGTAAGACAAGGCTGTAGCCTTTCGCCCCTACTCTTCAATCTGTACATCGAGGAAGCAATGATGGAAATAAAAGAAAGGTTTAGGAGTGGAATTAAAATACAAGGTGAAAGGATATCAATGATACGATTCGCTGATGACATTGCTATCCTGAGTGAAAGTGAAGAAGAATTAAATGATCTGCTGAACGGAATGAACAGTCTAATGAGTACACAGTATGGTTTGAGAGTAAATCGGGGAAAGACGAAGGTAATGAGAAGTAGTAGAAATGAGAACAGCGAGAAACGTAACATCAGGATTGATGATCACGAAGTCAGTGAAGTTAAGGAATTCTGCTACCTATGCAGTAAAATAACCAATGACGGACGGAGCAAGGAGGACATCAAAAGCAGACTCGCTATGGCAAAAAAGGCATTTCTGGCCAAGAGAAGTATACTAATATCAAATACCGGCCTTAATTTGAGGAAGAAATTTCTGAGGATGTACGTCTGGAGTACAGCATTGTATGGTAGTGAAACATGGACTGTGGGGAAACCGGAACAGAAGAGAATCGAAGCATTTGAGATGTGGTGCTATAGACGAATGTTGAAAATTAGGTGGACTGATAAGGTAAGGAATGAGGAGGTTCTACGCAGAATCGGAGAGGAAAGGAATATGTGGAAAACACTGATAAGGAGAAGGGACAGGATGATAGGACATCTGCTAAGACATGAGGGAATGACTTCCATGGTACAAGAGGGAGCTGTAGAGGGCAAAAACTCTAAAGGAAGACAGAGATTGGAATTCGTCAAGAAAATAATTGAGGACGTAGGTTGCAAGTGCTGCTCTGAGATGAAAAAAAAACAATAAAGAAAGAAAAAACCTAGTCCAGTCAGCCTGGTACTCGCTCTGGATTGCGTCTATATATATCGACGGTACTGCGTTCTGGTCGTTGCTCGTTGTTGACGTTTGCCTGACTCTGGTTCCGAGTGGATTTGCTGTTGGTGTTTGTTTTTGTGGTTTCTACAAGCCTCCATTGTTTATCTCTTCCTTGTTGTGTCGGTCATTGTCGGTTGTTGTCGGTTGTCGTTGGTCTGTCGTACGACTCGTCCTTGTGTTTACCCGGTGGTGCGTGCACCACCGCCGGCGGCTTCCCCGCCTGGCGGCTCCGATCCGCAGCCCAATTCGTTCCCGCGGTTGGTTTTGGTTACTACGAGTCGAATATTTACAGACCCAAACGTCTCACAGTTTCAAGGAACCAACTAAATGTTGCAGTTCCTGACAAAAATTAAAACAGAGAGTAATCCATAGGACACAATACCCAGTTAAAATCACCGCCTGTCAAAATACTCTGCGGACTTTTTCGTAACAAATAAATTATCTCTTCCATATAAAATCGGCTACTGTCCAAAGTGCATCCGGAACCGGACAGGACAGGAAGAAGCATTAAGGTCAAGTGAAGAAAAGTACATCGTATTCCTCTATCACAATGAAAGCTCCAACACCTTCAATGGGAATGTCCTCCCTCATAAACAAAGCAGTCCCTGTGAAACATTTTGGAGACACAGACTAAATACAGAAACCAGGAAGGGAAAAATAAGTAAATTGGACTTTTTGTAAGAATACTGCATCCACACGGGAATCGTAAATAAACTGACACAACGCAGCAAGCAGCAGTGCCCATTCCACCCGATTTTTTACGAATCACTACACGCACAGGCTAATGGGTTGTTTATAGCGTGCACGAGGTTATACAGTCTCTGCAGTCTGGGACTCAGAGGCCCACTCCGCTGAATGAAATCCTTGTAATTCAAATCAACACACAAGAGACGGGTCAGGCGTCACAGTATCTGGTCAACAGATGCTACCAATCTCCTCCACGGGAGTAACAACAGTGAACCGTCCCGATGTCGCCTGAAAGGGAACCTCAATGGACCAGTTGGGTTTAGAGGATTCTTAGAGTGCTGTTGAATCATTGAGACACAAGAAGGCCCATGGACTTCTACACCGCCGGTGTGGTTAGGAGGACCACAAGGAGATACACTGAAGACATCAGACGCTGTTTTCGCGTCACCGATCCCATCAGAGTGCAAGATTCAGCGCTATAAGAGACATCAACCGGCAAAAATTTCAGCGAGGGGTGGGTACGGAGAAGACGCATCCCACTCTTCTCCATTCTGCGTACGACGTCTCGTAATTTGCGCTGTGGACACTGCCAGCTTTACAATAAGTTTCATGTCTGTGCTGCGAAGTAAGTGGCGGACGTTCAGGAGCAGTAAGCTGCGCGTCCCTCTGTTGTCCCAATTCACTCATGGAAGATGTGGCACGCATCTCGTGAATCAAATGAGGATTTCAGTATACATACTCGAAGCGGACAAGTAGACGTGAGACGCCCTGATAAATCCACAGGGCACGACAGGTTCAAATGGCTCTGAGCACTATGCGACTCAACTTCTGAGGTCATTAGTCGCCTAGAACATAGAACTAATTAAACCTAACTAACCTAAGGACATCACACACATCCATGCCCGAGGCAGGATTCGAACCTGCGACCGTAGCGGTCGCTCGGCTCCAGACTGTAGCGCCCAGAACCGCACGGCCACTCGGCACGACAGGTAGTTTAAGTTGTGGAAAGGGGCCAAAATAAGTGTCTGTCAGCTACACTCAAGCATACAACTTTATTTATTTGAGAAAACATTACCAGAGTCAAGATTTTTTTTTTTAACATAGCACTAAATTTTGGAACTTGATTATCGGCTGAATGCGCCATACAATCTCATGCCTTAAGGGCAAGACCACTTTAATTTAAAATCGGCTGAAAGCCAATAACTTAAGACTCAAACCAAAATTAAATTTTTAAAAGGCCAAAAGCCTTACCTTAAAACAGTTCTTTAAATTAGGCTGAAGGCTCAAACAGGCTTACGCCTTAAGGGCAAAACAACATTAATTTAAAAATCGGCTAGAAGCCACACAAATACAATCAACAAGAATAAATAAGAAAAGGCAGTACAACCAATGGCGCTCAGAAGTTTCCGTGGGTCGGCCTGGAATTCAAAAACTAACGCTCGCTTAGGTGAGACAGGCAGTCGGCCCAATTATTCTCGATCCGACGACAACCCAACCGACAGACAGTCAGCGGACCCACTGACAAGATAACTTCCGCTCCATCCGACCAACACACAACAGGTAGTTCAGTGGAACAACGTAGAAGGTATTGGTGTCCACAACCAATTATACATTCAGCTGTCAAACTACACACAGTGCTGGACAGCGACAACACGCTGAGCAAAATACACTGCCTGAATTTACGTCAACGGCAATTGCAGGTAACCGGAACATTAACGGCCACAACGCAGAAGATTCCGCTGGAGCACTTCAATCCAAATAACTAAATACAATGAAACTCCACCGGAGGGTGGCTAAAATTTGCCAACTTGAAAATACTCGTTGTTGCTCGCGGGAATGTCCCAACAGCCGGCAACGAAATCCAAACGACACAATGACTTGCTGGTAGATTAAGCCAAAACTCAACTTTCGTGTCCAAACTCGGTGACCCACGGACCTCGTAGCAATGGGAACAGCACCACACACTCCGACCGCGCGTGGACGCCGCCAGCGGCCTCAGCCAAACTAGGAGTCGCAGAGATTTCCTCGCTGCTCCACGCCAACCGACCAACAACCCGCACACAGCACAGCAAGGAACTATAAGCGCCAGGCCAAAGATAGTGGAAGGTGCGAATATCGATACACACCGCTGCTGCCACTCGCGGAGAGAGGATAGCAGCATAATCGCGATAACCGCAGGAGACTAAACACAGAATGGCAATCAAGGTTCAATGCAACGCATAACATGAGACAGCCACGTCTCAAGATGTAAAGTGGCTACTTTCATTGAAGAGAAATCACGTCCCCATTTGTCCATCATACGTTAAACGAATGCGATAACACAGACCTGTAGATGAGGAGGAATGTTGCGGTTAACTACCATCCCTGCTTAATGGATACCGTTAAAACACTGCAGCCAGTCGTGAATCGCCAAAGATACGGCCTGCACGGAACATGTAGACTTGTCAAAACTAAATGTTACCGTAGTTGGAAATCATGATCAGCATTACGGAGCGGACTACGCTGGTACGGGCGGATACATATAACAACTGAAGCTAAAGACCAAACGGCAATGTGACACACACGAAGACACAAAAAATGAGGAAAAGCTATACGGCACGCGTGACGCTGCGGTGGGGCCGCAGCAAATCATGCTGCCCCCTCCGCACACTAGGCGGAACTGCTACGCAGCTATGTAGGTGGACAGACAGTGAAGGAGCATGGCACTGAGCTCGTATTGATGTGTTGGTCGCCACACTCGTCTGATCCGAGCCAAATGGAATAATCCTGCGACGCTATCCCCGTCGTCCATTCGCCTAAAATCCGCTGTCTCGTAATTTACTTCTTGTATACATCTAGTGTCACATTCCTCCAGAAAGGTACCAAGACATCGTCTATACTATGTCACGCGGAATCACTATCATACTGTGTATCTAAGGTAGACCAGCAAGTGGGCATAATGTTTTGCCTCATCAATCTATGTTACTGTATTCTGGAATACGCATTATAATAAGCTGACCCTCTGCTAACAGCCTACCTTTGAGTTTTGAGAAATGGCTCATTGGCGGTACGTATGGCGACAGGTACGGCTGCAGAGGCGGCAGTTCTAGTTGAGCACGGGGTCTGTGCCGTGTTGCGCAGTGTGAGCTAATGAACCGGCTGTGGTGGTCGCAACTGGCGGCGTTGCGCAGCGGGCAGCCAACCCACCGCCTGCTCCTCGTTAGGCTGCTATCCCGCTGTGCCCGAACCACCGGGCTGCCTATCGGAAGCGTTCCGCGCACAGGTGAAGCTCCCACCAAACAAGTCACGGTTGCAGAAAAGCGGCTCGTATTCTCTCTGTGAACACAGCCAGTCACATTCGCGGCCAATATTCTACATAGTGCTGCTGTTGCGGATACCGGTTCGATGCTTCTCTCCACACTAGTTGGAGTCACGAATGACGGCAGTGTAGTCCGGTCTTGTTCTGAGCATCTGACGTCACGCATTCTCAAACAGCCAATGGGTGTTCAGTAGTGTTCCGAGGTCTCTGCTTTGAAAGTCGTAGCCAGTGAACGTTTATTCCATTTGCTGCGGGTTATCGTGGCTGATGATGATGGTAAGCGAAAAATTCCACACAATCGAGCGAGAGACACAATTTGCAGGATTCACGCTTTCTTTAAGTACAAAGCCCATCTACACGTACACTAAAACCGCATAGCTACTAGAACCTACGGCAATTTAAACATGCCTTTTTCATTTCCCGTCATCTTTAGCCTTTAGCCTTTGCTCCATTGTAACGCTGACAATAATAATTAGATCTGAGAATTAGATTTCTAGAATCTACATCTACATTTATACTTCGCAAGCCACCCAACGGTGTGTGGCGGAGGGCACTTTACGTACCACTGTCATTACCTCCCTTTCCTGTTCCAGTCGCATATGGTTCGCGGGAAGAACGACTGCCGGAAAGCATCCGTGCGCGCACGAATCTCTCTAATTTTACATTCGTGATCTCTTCGGGATGTATAAGTAGGGGGAAGCAATATATTCGATACCCTATCCAGAAACGCACGCTCTCGAAACCTGTACAGCAAGCTAAACCGCGATCCAGAGCGCCTCTCTTGCAGAGTCTGCCACTTGAGTTTGCTAAACATCTGTGTAACGCTATCAAGCTTACCAAATAACCATGTGACGAAACGCGCAGCTCTTCTTTGGATCTTCTCTATCTCCTCCGTCAACCCGACTTGGTACAGATACCAATACTTAAGTATAGGTCGAACGAGTTTTTTGTAAGCCACCTCCATTGTAGATAGACTACATTTTCTTAGGACTCCCAATGAATCTCAACCTGACACCCGCCTTACCAACTAATTTTATATGATCATTCCACTTCAAATCGTTCCGTACGCATACTCCCAGATATTTTACAGAAGTAACTGCTATCAGTGTTTGTTCGGCTATCATACAATAAAGGATCCTTCTTTCTATGTATTCGCAATACATTACACATTTCTATGTTTAGGGTCAGTTGGCACTCCCTGCACCAAGTGCCTATCCGCTGCAGATCTTCCTGCATCTCGCTGCAATTTTCTAATGCTGCAACTTCTGTGTATACTACAGCATCATCCGCGAAAAGCCGCATGGAACTTCCGACACTATCTACTAGGTCATTTATATATATTGTGAAAAGCAATGATCCCATAACACTCCCCTGTGGCACACCAGAGGTTACTTTAACGTCTGTAGCTGTCTCTCCATTGAGAACAACATGCTGTGTTCTGTTTGCAAAAAACTTTTCAATCTAGCCACACAGCTGGTCTGATATTCTGTAGGCTCTTATTTTGTTTATCAGGCGGCAGTGAGGAACTGTATCGAACGCCTTCCGAAAGTCAAGTAAAATTGCATCTACCTGGGAGCCTGTATCTAATATTTTCTAGGTCTCATGAACAAATAAAGCGAGTTGGGTCTCACACGATCGCTGTTTCCGGAATCCACGTTGATTCCTAGATTCTCGGTTTCCAGATTTCCAGAAATGACATGATACGCGAGCAAAAAATTCTACAACAGATCGATGTCAGAGTATAAGCCTATAGTTTTGCGCATCTGCTCGACGACCATTCTTGAAAACTGGAACTTCAAAAATGGCTCTGAGCACTATGGGACTCAACATCTTAGGTCATAAGTCCCCTAGAACTTAGAACTACTTAAACCTAACTAACCTAAGGACATCACACACACCCATGCCCGAGGCAGGATTCGAACCTGCGACCGTAGCAGTCCCGCGGTTCCGGACTGCAGCGCCAGAACCGCACGGCCACCGCGGCCGGCAAAACTGGAACTACCTGTGCTCTTTTCCAATCATTTGGAACCTTCCGTTCCTCTAGAGACTTGCGGTACACGGCTGTTAGAAGGGGGGCAAGTTCTTTCGCGTACTCTGTGTAGAATCGATTTGGTATCCCGTCAGCTCCAGTGGACTTTCAACTCTTGAGTGATTTCAGTTGCTTTTCTATTCCTTGGACACTTATTTCGATGTCAGCCATTTTCTCGTTCGTGCTAAGATTTAGAGAAGGAACTGCAGTGCGGTCTTTCTCTGTGAAACAGCTTTGGAAAAAGGTGTTTAGTATTTCAGCTTTACGCGTGTCATCCTCTGTTTCAATGCCATTATCATCCCAGAGTGTCTGGATACGTTGTTTCGATCCACTTACTGATTTAACGTATGACCAGAACTTCCTAGGATTTTCTGTCAAGTCTGTACATAGAATTTTACTTTCGAATTCACTGAACGCTTCACGCTTAGCCATCCTTACGCTAACTTTGACATCGTTTAGCTTCTGTTTGTCTGAGAGGTTTTGGCTGCGTTTAAATTTAGAGTGAAGCTCTCTTTGCTTTCGCAGTAGTTTCCTAACTTTGTTGTTGAACCACGGTGAGTTTTTCCAGTCGCTCACAGCCTTACTCGGCACGTACCTGTCTAAAACGCACTTTACGATTGCCTTGAACCTTTTCGATAAACACTCAACATTGTCAGTGTCGGAACAGGAATTTTCGTTTTGATCTGTTAGGTAGTCTGAAATCTGCCGCATATTACTCTTGCTAAACAGATTAACCTTCCTCCCTTTTTTATATTCCTATTTACTTCCATATTCAGGGATGTTGCAACGGTCTTATGATCACTGATTCCCTGTTCTGCGGTTACAGAGTCGAAAAGTTCGGGTGTGTTTGTTATCAGTAAGTCCAAGATGTTATCTCCACGAGTAGGTTCTCTGTTTAATTGCTCGAGGTAATTTTCGGATAGTGCACTCAGTATAATGTCACTCGATGCTCTGTCCCTACCACCAGCCCTAAACATCTGAGTGTCCCAGTCTATATCTGGTAGATTGAAATCTCCACCTAAGGCTGAAACATGGTGAGGAAATTTATGTGAAATGTATTCCAGATTTTCTCTCAGTTGTTCTGCCACTAATGCTGCTGAGTCGCTAGGTCGGTAAAAGGAGCCAATTATTAACCCGCTTCTGGAACACTGCATTGTGTGGAAGTGGAACATGGACTGGTAAAGCCGGAAGAGAAGAGAACTTAAGCATCTGAGATGCGATGCTATAGAAAAAAGTTGAAAATCAGGTGTACTGATAAGGTAAGGATTGATGAAGCTCTCCGCAGAATCGGCGAACAAAGGAACCTACGGAAAACACTGACAAGAAGACGAGACTGGATGATAGGACATCTGTTGATATATCAGGGAATAACTGCCACGGTACTAGCGGGAGCTGCAGAGGGTAAAAACTGTAGAGAAAGACAGAGCTTGGAAAACATGTAGGAAATAATTGCTACTCTGAGATGAAAAGTTTGGCACAAGAGAAGAATTCGGTGCTGGCCTTACAAATCAGTCAGAAGAGTGATGACTAAAAAACAATCCTTCGGTGACTCTAGATGCGTTTTGTCAGCGACCCTTCTTCTCACTAGATTGTAACATAAATATCTTTTCTCCCTAAATTCGTTCAGTACTGTTCTTTAGGTACTAGATCTATCTACCTAATCTTCATGATTCTTTTATAGCTGCAACTTGACAGAGATTCTATTCGCGTCTGTACTGTTTGCAGCCCATATTTGAGAGCGGTTAGAGAAAAATACATGAACAGTCATCCTATTCAGTACGATATACGGTCATTTTGTGCTTCCGGAACGGTTGTGGTCATCCATAGTTGTCCTTCTCTTTTATAATTACATTTCTTCGACGCAAAACTGGTATATGCAGACCGGGAACGTGTCCCACGGGTTTATGAGATTGCACAGTTTTGTGGATTTCGATTCATTAATGCGCAACTTATATATAGTGAGAATTAGTGAAGTTTAGTGGCTGGAGGAACAGGACTGGCGGTCAGGTGAATACAGGGTTGTAAATACAGAATCAAATAGAGAGAATGCAAGAGTAGATTTAATAATGAACAAGAAAATAGGAATGCGAGTGAACGTGTTATTGTAGCCATGATAGACTAGTACAAATTTATGTGTCAACTAGCATCGCAGTTGATCAAGAGATTGAAGGAATGTATCATAAGATAAAAGAAATTATTCAGGCATTTAAGGGAGAGGAAGACTTAATTGTGATGGGGGACTGGAATTCGACAGTAGGGAAAGGAAGAGAAGAAAAAAAAGAAATTTAATAAGGACTGGGGGAAAGGAATAAAAGAGGAAGCAGCCTGGTAGAATTTTGCACAGAGCATAATTTAGTCACCGCTAACACTTGCTTTAAGAATCACGAAAGAAGGTTGTATACGTGGAAGAGATCTATAGACACTGAAAGGCTTCCTGCTGATCCGGATCAAGATCTGAAATTGGAAGACATTTGTAGGACTAGACGTGGACTCTGACCACATTTTATTGGTTATGGACTGTAGATTCTAACTGAAGAAAATGCGAAAGCGTAGGAAATCAAGGAAGTAATACCTGGATAAGTTGAAAGAACCAGAGGCTCTTCAAAGTTTCAGAGGGAACATTAGGCAACGGTTGACTAGCACATGGCAAAGGAATACAGTAGACGACGAATGGGTAGCTTTAAGAGATGAAATAATGAAGGCAGCAGAGGAACAAAGAAGACAAGGCCTAGTATAAATCCTTGGATAACACGGGAGATACTGAATTTAAATGATGAAAGGAGAAAATGTGGTGTCACCGCCAGACACCACACTTGCTAGATGGTAGCCTTTAAATCGGCCGCGATCTGTTAGTATACGTCGGACCCGCGTGTCGCCACTGTCAGTGATTGCAGACCGAGCGCCGGCACACGGCAGGTCTAGAGAGACGTCCTAGCACTCGCCCCAGTTGTACAGCAGACTTTGCCAGAGATGGATCAATGACAAATACGCTCTCATTTGCCGAGACGATAGTTAGCATAGCCTTCAGCTACGTCATTTGCTACGACCTAGCAAGGCGCCATTACCATTTTATATTGAGATTGTTATTAATGTATCAACAAGAGCGATGTTCTCCAATTATGGATTAAAGTTAAGTATTACATCAACTACGTACTTTATTTGCTACTATTAATTCCCTTAACTGTTCCAGACCTCACGCCAGTCTGTGTGAGCTTAAACGCGTGCATTTCGGCCTCCTCTAGCAACACGGTGTTGGCTCTTCTGCCAACACATCAGAAAATATAAAAAAGCAGCAAATGAAGCGAAAGAAAGGGAATGCCAACATCTAAAAAGTGAGATGGACAGGAACTGCAAATGGCAATAAAGTGTGACTACAGGACAAATGTAAGGATTTAGAAGAATATTTCAGTAGGAGAAAGGTAAATAACGCCTATTAAAATTAAAGAGGCTTTGGAGAAAAGAGAAGCAGCTGTATGAACATCAACAGCTCAGATGGCAAACCAGTGGTAAGCAAAGAAGGGAAAGCTGGAAGGTGTGGGGGATCCGTACAAGGGAGACGAATTTGAAGGCATTATTATTGAAATGGGAAAGAACGTTGATGAAGATGAGGTGAGAGATATGATACAGCGAGAAGAATCTGACAGAGCACTGAAAGACCTATGTCGAAATAAGACCCCGGGAATAGATGACATTCTGTCGGAACTACTAATGTCCTTTGGAGAGAGAGTCATGACAAAACTCTTTTATCTGCTATGCATAATGTATGAGACATGAAAGACACTCTTGAACTTCAAGATTAATGTAATAATTCGAGTTTCAACGAAACATTTGCTGACATGTGCGAAAATTACCAAGTATAAGTATAATAAGGCATGGTTGCAGAATGCTCACACGAATTTTTTACAGAACAGTGGAAGAACAGGTAGAAGCAGTCCTCGGGGAAGATCAGTTTGGATTTCGGAGAAATATAGGAACATGCGAGACAATACTGATTCTACGAGTATTCTTAGAAGATAGGGTGAGGAAAGGCAAACCTAAATTTTTAATATTTATAGACTTACAGAAAGCTTTCGACAATGTTTACTGGAATACACTCTGCTGAAGGTAGCAGGGGTAAGGTACAGTGAGCGAAACACTATTTACTACTCCTACAGAAACCAGACGACAGTTATAGAAGTCGAGAGGCACAAAAGGGATGCAGTGGTTGACAAGGGAGTGAGACAGTGTTATTCAGGCTGTACTATGAGCAAGCAATAAAGGAAACGAAAGAAAAATTTGGAGTAGAAATTAAAGTCTAAGGACAGGAAATTATAATTATGAGGTTTGGCGATGACATTGTTGTACTGTCATAGACAGCAAAGGACCTAGAAGAGCAGTTGAATGGAATGGACAGTGTCTTGAACGAAGGATATAAGATGAACATCAAGAAAAGCAAAACAAGCATAACTGTATGTAGTCAAATTAGATCAGGCGATGGTTAGGAAATTAGATTAGGAAACGAGACGCTGAAAGTAGTGGATGAGTTTTACTATTTGGGCAGTAAAATAACTGATGACGAATGGTGTAGGAAGGACATAAAATGTATGCTGCAATGTCAGGAAAAACATTTGTAAATAAGAGAAATTTATTAACATCGAATATAAATTTAACCGTTAGGAAATCTTTCCTGAAGGTATTTGTCTGGAGTGTAGCCATGAACGGTAGTGAAACATGGATGATAAACAGCTTAGACAGGGAGAGAATAGAAGCTTTTGAAATGTAGTGCAACAAAATAATGCTGAAGATTGGATGTATAGATCACGTTACTAATGAGGAGGCAATGGATACATCTATATCTGCATCTACGTGTATATTCTGCTATTAACAACAACGTGCCTGGCAGAGGGTTCCATAAACAACCTTCAAAATGTCTACCTACCGTTCCACTCTCAAACGGCGCGCGGGAAAAACGAGCACATAAATTTTTCTGTGCGAGCCATCATTTCTCTTATTTTATCGTGATAATCATTTCTCCCTACGTGGGTGGATGCGAATAGAATTTATTCGCATTCGGAGGAGAAAACTGGTGATTGAATTTTCATGAAAAGAACATGTCGCAACGAAAAACATCTTTCTTTTAATGATTGCCACTCCAGTTCACGTATTATATCTGTGGCTCTTTCTCGCCTATTTCGCGATAATACAAAACAAGCCGCACTTCTTTGAACTTTTTCGACGTCATCCGTCAATCCTACCTGATGCGGATCCCACATCGCACAGCAGTACTCCAGAATAGGGCGAACAATCGTGGTGTAAGCAGTCTCTTTTGTAGTCCTGTTTCACCTTTAAGTGGGCTGCCAAAGAATCGCAGTCTTTGGTTTGCTCTACCCACAATATTTTCTATGTGAGCGTTCCAATTTAGGTTATTTGTAATTGTTATCCCTAAGTATTTAGTTGAATTTACAGCCTTCCGATTTGTGTGACTTACCGCGTAATCGAAATTTAGCGGATTTATTTTAATACTCACGTGAATAACTTCTCACTTTTCTTTACTTAGGTCAGCTGCCACTTTTCGCAGAGATATCTTATCTAAAACGTTTTTCAATTGCTTTTGGTCGTCTGATCACTTTACGAGGAGGTAAATAACAGCAGCATCTGCAAAAAATGTAAGACAGCTACTCATATTGTCTCCTATGTCGTTAATATACGCTACTGGCCATTAAAATTGCTACACCAAGAAGAAATGCAGATGATAAACGGTTATTCATTGGACAAATATATTATACTAGAACTGACATGTGATTACATCACGCAATTTGGGTCCATAGTTCCTGAGAAATCAGTACCGAGAACAACCACCTCTGGCCCTAACAACGACCTTGATACGCCTGGGCATTGAGTTAAAACAGAGTTTGGATGGCGTGTACAGGTACAGCTGCCCATGTAGCTTCAACACGAAACCACAGTTCATCAAGAGTAGTGACTGGCGTATTGTGACGAGCCAGTTCCTCGGCCACGATTGACCAGACATTTTCAGTTGGTGAGATATCTGAAGAATGTGCTGGCCAGGACAGCAGTCGAACATTTTCTGTAGCCAGAAAGGCCCGTAAAGGACCAACAAAATGCGGTCGTGCATTATCCTTCTGAAACGTAGGGTTTCGCAGGGATCGAATGAGGGTAGAACCACGGGTCGTAACACATCTGAAATGTAACGTCCACTGTTCAAAGTGCCGTCAATGCGAACAAGAGATGACCGAGACGTGTAATCAATGGCACCCCATACCATCACGCTGGGTGATACGCCAGTATGGCAATGACGAATATACGCTTCCAATGTGCGTTCACCGCGATGTCGCCAAACACGGATGCGACCATCATGATGCTGTAAACAGAACCTGGATTCAACCAAAAAAAATGACGCTTTGCCATTCGTGCACCCAGGTTCGTCGTTGAGTACACCACCGCAGGCGCTCCTGTCTGCGACTGTCTGTGATGCAGTGTCAAGGGTAACCGTAGCCATGGTCTTCGAGCTGATAGTCCATGTTGCTACAAACGTCGTCGAACTGTTCGTGCAGATGGTTGTCGTCTTGCAGAAGTCCCCATCTGCTGATTCAGGGATCGAGACGTGGCTGCACGATCAGTTACAGCCATGCTGATAAGATGACTCCCATCTCGACTGCCAGTGATACGAGGCCGTTGGGATCCAGCACGGCGTTCCGTATTAGCCTCCTGAACCGATCAATTTCATATTCTGCTAACAGTCATTGGATCTCGACCAACGCGAGCAGCAATGTCGCAATATGATAAACCGCAATCGCAATAGGCTACAATCCGACCTCTATCAAAGACGGAAACGTGATGGTACGCATTTCTCCTCCTTACACGAGGCATCACAACAACGTTTCACCAGGCAACGCCGGTCAACTGCGGTTTGTGTCTGAGAAATCATTTGGAAATTTTCCTCATGTCAGCACGTTGTAGGTGTCACCACCGGCGCCAACTTCTTTGAATGCTCTGAGAAGGTAATCATTTGCATATCACAGCATCTTCTTCCTGTCGGTTAAATTTCGCGTCTGCAGCACGTCGTCTTCGTGGTGTAGCAATTTTAATAGCCAGTAGTGTACACACATCAGAAAACGTTTTGCATCACCCCGGTTCCCTAAACTCCTGAAGATTTACATTGACTGTGGATATTGTATCACAGACACAGTCCCTTTGACTTTTCACTAAACCTGCCTAAAGGTGTAATTAACCATGTATGACCAGCGCCTACTAGACGGAGAGGGTCCGACAGCCGATCAGTTCCAGTCATTCCACCAGGAAGGAGCTGCACGGCTCGTGTTGTCTGTAGTTCAACCACGCCTAGACGGTCAATACCGCTGTTCGATCCCGTCCGCATTGTTACTTTGTGGCAGGAAGAGCTCTCAACAACGGAAGTGTCCAGGCGTCTCGGTGTGAACCAAAGAGATGTTGTTCGCACATGGAGGAGATAAAGAGAGTTAGGAACTGTCGATTATATGCCTTCATCAGGCTGCCCAAGGGCTACTACTGCTGTGGATGACCGCTACCTACGGATTATGGATCGGAGGAACACCGACAGCAACGCCACCATGTTGAATAATGCTTTTCGTGCAGCCACAGGACATCGTGTTACGACTCAAACTGTGCGCAGTAGGCTGCATGTTGCGCAACTTCATTCCCGATGTCCCTGGCGAGGTCCATCTTTGCAACCACAACACCATGCAGCGCGGTACAGATGGGCCCAACTAAATGCCGAATGGACCGCTCATGATTGGCATCGCGTTATTTCCACCGATGATATTCGCATATGCCTTCAACCAGGCAATCGTCGGAAACGTGTTTGGAGGCAAAACGGTCAGGCTGAACGCCTTAGTCACTATGTCCAGAGAGTGCAGCAAAGTGGAGGTTCCCTGCTGTTTCGCGGTGGCATTATGTGGGGCCGACGTACACCTCTGATGGTCATGGAAGACGCCGTAAAGGCTGTACGATATGTGCATGCCATCCTCCGACCTATAGTGCAACTATATCGGCAGCATATTGGCGAGGCATTCTTCATGGACGACAATTCGCTCCCTCATCGTGCGAATCTTGTGAATGACTTCCTTCTGGACAACGACATCGCTCGACTAGAGTGGCCAGCATGTGCTCCAGACATGAACCCTATCGTACATGCCTGGGATAGTTTGGAAAGGGCAGTTTATGGGGGACGCGACCCACTAACCACTCTAAGGGATCCACGCCAAATCGCCGTCGAGGAGTGGGACAATTTGGACCAACAGTGTCTTGATGAACTTGTGGATACTACGCCACGACGAATACAGGCATGCATTAACGCAAGAGGACGTGCTACTGGGTGTTATAGGTACCGGTGTGTACAGCAATCTGGACTACCGCGTCTGAAGGTCTCGCTGTATGGTGATACCACATGCAATGTGTAGTTTTCATGAGCATTAAAAACGGCGGAAATGATGTTTATGTTGATGTCTATTCCAATTTTCTGTACAGGTTCCGGAACACTCGGAACCGATGTGATGCAAAACTTTTTTGATGTATGTAGATCAGGAACAATACAGAGCCTTGGGGAACGGAAGGAGTGAACACTGTCTTCGCAACCATTTACGCTTATAGTGGCCTCATGAACTAACTGTTCAAAATAATTTTCTGAGAAAGCATTCAGTACAATTTCGGATGACGTTTTATGCCTGCCGCCAGCTTTAAACGTGTAATTTTTCCAGCATATCGAGGGTTGATTGGAGACACCACCGACTGTAATTCTATGAGTGGGGTACCTATTTGAAATGATACTCAAGTTTTTTTTTTTTTTTTTTTTTGAACTGTTCAGAAACTATATCTTCAGAGTCGGGAGTTCGGCGAATTGGTCCAATTAATACTTTAGTCCGATTGTCTACCCATACTATTATGCAGGTACTATCTACTTCAGTTTCACTAAAAGGTAAGCTACTTCTGACAATTAATACTCCATCACCAATTGCATTTAATCTATCCTTTCTGAACACTGTTAGATCGTTTGAAAAAATATCTCCTGAACTTATTTACGGCTTTAGCCAGCTTTCTGTGCCTATAACTATATGAGCTTCAGTGCTTTCTATTAGAACTTGGAGCTCTGATTCTTTCCCCTCTCAGCTACGAAAATTTACAAGTACAATACGGATCGTTTCTATTGTGTTTTATCTGGCCCCTTTTAGACAGACGCCCTTTCTGTGGTTCCCTGAGAGCCCCTAACCTAAAAATCCGCCCAGTCATTTCCGCACAGACCCCGCTACCTGTGTAGCCGTTCCTGTGTATAGTGGACTCCTGACTTATTAAGCGGAACCCGGAAACCACCACCCGATGGCGCAAATCAAGGAAACTGCAGCCAACACGGTCACAGATCCCACAGAATTGGGAGAAAAGAAATTTGTGGCACAATTTTACAAAAAGGAAAGGTTCAGTTGACAGTACACATTCAGAGATCAAGGGATCATCAGTTTAGTATTGGAGGTCAATTTGGGGGTAAGACTCGTAGAGAGAGACCAAGAGATGAATAAAGTAAGCAGATTCAGAAGTATGTAGGTTGTACTAACTATTCGAAGATGAAGCGATTTGCACTGAATAGAGCAACATGGAGAGGTGCTTCAAACCAGTGACCGGACTGAAGACTACAACAACAACGACGAGTCCTATGATGGTTCCTGAAGATGTCTAGCTATCTAGCTACGAAATCGATGGTGTACAACTAAGTCCAGTAAATGCAGCTGAAGGAAAAGAAAAAAAAAATCAATCCATTCATTAGCATTACCACATTGTCATAAGTTGAGAATTATCGACAGAAGCGGAAGTAACGTCAGATGTGACTCTGGAAAATATTTTGGGACACTTAGTGACTATATATATAAATATATAGTCAGTAAGTGTCCCATATATATATATATATATATATATATATATATATATATATATATATGGTGTCCCAGCTATCCTGTCCACCCAAAATATCTCTGGAACAATAACAGCTATTGGAAAACGACTTTCACCGGTATCAATGTAGGGCTGGGGCCCATGGACATGGATGTACATATTTGGAAACATTCTAAACCGAAAACATATGTGTTTTTTAACATAAACTTATGTTTTTTTTAAATGGACCTCCTATATTTGTTCTTCAGCAATCCATAGCATGACAAAGCACATACACAATGGCGTTGATTGCATCGCAATATTCCCATTACATCCCGAGATACTAAGACGCAAAGTTGACGCTTGAAACACCCGACATGCGCTGCTAGCGCACGTCCTGAGGCTCAGGCGTGAACCCCATGCTGCCCGTAATCGCGATGTGATTGACATGCGTAATCACACTTCCATACTTATCAAGAGGTCCGAAACGAATAATATGGTCTGCTGCCATCCTGCATTAACGTCGTACATTCCAGCAGGTATTTATCCCATACGCTAGGGGTGATGCGGTTCTGTAACATATCTGTGTACCGCAACGTTAGTCACAAAATTAACTTCGCTTATCGTTAATCCGTTACTAAAAAGGTAATGCCGTTCAACGTTAAAACTTTACTTTACTGTAGATCTAGCGCAAGTGACAGTTAGTCATTCACTCGTAATAGTAAACTTCATGTTGATGGTTTTAGTGAAACGAACAAGTGGACTAAAAGTTTTACCGTTGTTTAGGTAAAAATGTTTTGATTTGGGAAGTTCAGGTAGGACATAGAAGATGAATGTAAACATGTTTAACCAATTAGTTTTATTATCACATAACTATCAATGTTATGTTTATCTAATGCGTTAAATGACAAATTGTTGCAAACAATCACTGGGTAAAATGGCCCTTTGTAGAAACTTCCACTGTGATAGCAGCACTACATACTAAACATAGCGTTCACATCTCATGCTCAAGGTGATGCCCATTGGCTTGCATACATAGGGTCACTCTGCGGATGAAGGATGCCCTACTTCGTGCTACTGTTTCCTCTTTGATGGCTGTACAAGCATCAATAATGCGTTGCTTCAAGTCCTCTGGTGTTGTTGGTTCATGTTGGTAAACAGCATCCTTCACTGCTCCCCAAAGAAAATAATCCAGCGGTGTAACGTCCGGAGATCGGGCAGGCCACCTAACTGGGCCACCCCGTCCAATCCACCTACCAAGGAACTTACGGTTCATAAGTCGTCGTGCGCGTAAGGCGTTATGTGCGGGGCGTCCGTCATGCTGATACCACATGACCATTCTCCGGTTCAGAGGTACGGTGTCCAAGAGAACAGGAAGATTGTGTCGTATAAATCTGGAGTATTGTCAGCCATTTTGGATGCCATTTATAAAGAAAGGTCCGATAATGGTATCTCCAATAATCCCACACCAAACATTAACTTCCACGGACGTTGATGCTCTACCTGACGGAGCCATTTTGGATTGTCTGCGGACCAACAATGCATATTCCTCATATTGACAATTCCTTTGTGGGAGAATGATGCCTCGTCGGTAAAGAGAACATCTACAAAAAATTTTGAATTAGTCAGAAGTTTTTGCTGAGCCCACCGACAAAATGTAACCCTATTGCGGAAGTCATTTCCATGAAGATCCTGGTGTAAATGAACATGGTAAGGATGAAATTTATGACGTTTAAGAATAAGCTGTGCACTTGATTTCGACACACCAACTTCACGTTCAATTTGACGCGTGCTGATTTGAGGATTCACAGCTATGGTAGCGAGCACAGCAACTTCAGCACGTTCATCTGTGCGTGTTCTAGGACGATGTCGAGGTCTTGGATTTAAGCTTCCCCTTTCACGTAGACGAGATGTGAGACGACCAAACATCCGGTGCGAAGGCGATGGCTTGTCAGGGAATCGTCTTCTGTACAGTCGTTCTGCCTGAACAGCATTTCGTCCACCTACAACAGGGTACAGTACAGGTATGTAGAGTAGGGTAGAAAGCAGACATATTAACTTAATAATCATAATGTTCGCTAACAGTACTGTCAACAAACAAGCAATCTCATAACGTATTTCCCGTCAATGTACATTCTCCATAGATCAGCAGCATTTCTACCATATCTTCATGTGTGTACATTATACTGTACAGTATAAGTTCCACAACACAACGTTTATTTACAATGTGTACTAACTCCGTGCCGTCACTAGATTACTCTGATGCACGACTACACTGGCAAGCGGTGTACTGCACGCCAAAGCAACAACAAATGGGATGCTCGGAGGGTGGTGGAGTACAGGAGTTTGCATGCGTAGCAAATCATAAACAAGGCGAAGTGGTAACTGTGGCAGTAGTGGGAACTACGTTGGACACTAGACTAGGTAGAGCCAGGCCCTGCGCGACACGCACAATGGGTCATATAACGCATTAGATAAACCTTATTTTGGGTGTGCAGGATAAATAAGACAACTTGACGGGTGTACACCGATCGGTACTGGTTCAGATTGTGTACGTAGATACGTAAAACGTGCAAGAGGGAAACCATTATGTGCTTACGAGAGTTGATGGCAGCAGACCGTATTATTCGTTTCGGACCTCTTGATAAGTATGGAGGTGTGATTACACATGTCAATCACATCGCGATTACGGGCAGCATGGGGTTCACGCCTGAGCCTCAGGACGTGCGCTAACAGCGCATGTCGGGTGTTTCAAGCGTCAACTTCGCGTCTCAATATCTCGGGATGTAATGGGAATATTGCGATGCAACCAACGCCATTGTGTATGTGCTTTGTCATGCTATGGATTGCTGAAGAAAAAATATAGGAGGTCCATTTAAAAAAACATAAGTTTGTGTTCAAAAGCACATATGTTTTCGTTTTAGAATCGTTTCCAAATATGTACATTCATGGGCCCCAGCCCTACGTTGATACCGGTGAAAGTCGTTTTCCAATAGCTGTTATTTTCCAGAGATATTTTGGGTGGACAAGATATCTGGGACACCCTCTATATATATATATATATATATATATATATATATATATATATATATATATATATATATATATATATATGACCTGACAGACAGTGTTAATAGTAACCTGGGATATTGTGCAGATGATGCAGTAATCTCTAATGAAGTAATATCTGAAAAAATTGTGGAATTATCGTCAGATTTTGACAAGATTTCAAAGTGGCGAAAGACTGCCAGCTAGCATTAAATGTACATAAATGTAAAACAACGTACTACATAAAACCCAGGACAGTTGTACCCTATGACTGCAACATCAGTGAGTCGCAAGTGGAATCAGTATGTTCAAACAAATACACTAATATAGCACTTTTTAGAGATACAAAATTAAATGATCGCTTAGGTCCAGTTGTAGTTAATGTATGCGGCAGTCTTCGGTTCACTGGCAGTATAATGCGAAAATGCAGCTACTCTACAAAAGAGACTGCTTACATATCTCCTGTGCGTCCCAACTTAAAATATTGCCCACGTGTTTTGGACTTAAACCAGACCGGTGTAACAGGAGTTGTTGATCGTACACCGAGAAGGGGAACACGAATGATCGTAGTTTGTTTAACTCGCGAGGGAATGTCACTAAAATGTTGAAAACCGGAATCGGCAGTCTCTGGACACAGATGCACGTTATTCTGCGTAAAAGCCCACGAAAAAATTTTCAAGAACCTCTCTTGGGTGACAAATCCACAGTTTTGGTTCAGCCCACAACGTCTCACTCACGTAGCAAAAATGAAATCTAGTTAAAGCATGCACAGAGACATCTAAGCTATCAGGCATCTAAGCTATCATTCTTTCGACGCGACACCCGAGATTTAAAGAGGAAACACCCCAACATATGTTACCATTCTAAAGACTCCCGGCATGCACTTCGCAGTGGTTTAAGGATTATATACAAGTATGTAACTGTATATTAGAGGCTAAAGTAGCAATATCGCGTCTTGTAGAATATACTGAGGGTAGCCGGCCGCTGTGGCCGTGCAGTTCTGGCGCTACAGTCTGGAACCGCGTGTTCGCTACGGCCGCAGGTTCTAATCCTGCCTCGGGCATGGATGTGTGTGATGTCCTTAGGTTAGTTAGGTTTAAGTAGTTCTAAGTTCTAGGGGACTGAGCCGGCCGGAGTGGCCGAGCGGTTCTAGGCGCTACAGTCTGGAACCGCGCGACCGCTACGGTCGCAGGTTCGAATCCTGCCTCGGGCATGGATGTGTGTGCTGTCCTTAGGTTAGTTAGGTTTAAGTAGTTCTAAGTTCTAGGGGACTAATGACCTCAGAAGTCAAGTCCCATAGTGCTCAGAGCCATTTGAACCATTTTCTAGGGGACTGATGACCACAGATGTTAAGTCCCATGGTGCTCAGAACCATTTGAACCATTTGAACTGAGGGTCCTGACAAGTATGTCGAAATGAACATGAAACAGATGTGCTTCGGAGAAGTGGGTATCAGTGAAGTTGTCGGTTTACGTACTCCTTCAGATATTCGCATCTCTGATCCTTTACCCCATCTGCATTTGTATGTCATCTGTTTCTATTTCCATGCGACTATGGAGAATTTATTCCGCAGCTCCTACCACTTTGTTAACTGCTTAATCTCAAAGTTTCTTAAGGTGTTTTCGTTTCGCCTGTTTTGGTAGAACGTTCTGTTACACTTCAGAAACTAGTCATTTACAAGTATTTCTTCTGTTTTATTTATACAAATTTCTGTATGACATTCACCTGTCATTGGTGTTCCTAAGTACGCCGTTCAAATGAGTTGTTACACCTATCTAAGTTCTCAGGTACCGTTATTTGGTAATTTTTGACATAATTAGGAAGGATAGCGATCGTAAATTACAGTTTTAACAAGAAAACATTCCAAATCGTAATAAAATATCTATTTTTAACCGCGATAGTAGGCTTCGGTCTACAGGGTGAGCCCATGATGCTGTCACAAACTTTCAGGGATGATGGAGAAAGGTAAATATTTCAATTTGAGGCAAGCGCCCGGAAGAGAATGGACCGCTTCTACTACAAGCTCTTTGCCTTTCATGTTTTAAGGGGAGGTAGTAAGGACAGAAACAAGCTCAAACTGTCCACTAAACACGGGCTCTAAAGTGCATTCCTTAAGAACTGTGACCTCTTGGTCAGTAGAAGAGAGATATTCAACATTAGCAAAGATGATCAAGATATGCACTTTGGAGCCCATGTTTACTGGACTTTTTGTTCTTATTTCTGTCCATATTACCTCCCCCTAAAACATGGGAACTAAAGAGCATTCAGTAGAAGAGTCCACTATCAGAGGTATCAGAACGAGTTTCACTCATAACTTTCTAGTCGGTCGTCTGTGTACAAGGGTCCCTTATATAAAATTAAAACGCTTATCCTCTTTCATCGTCCCTGAAAGTCTGTAACATCATTACGAAATTACCCTGTACGTCGTCAGCTTCAATCGAGAGACGCGGATGACGAGAGGAGTCGGTACACGGGGCTGTTGTACTAACGGGTACCTGTCATCAACTGTTCAACTCATGTACACGTTGATAGTCGCAGCAACTTCGTGTACCAGCTCCTCGCGTCATCCGAACCTCTGGTCAGGAGACGGTCGTATAGACCGGAACAGGTTACTGGAATAAAAACAAATAAATAATCTATTGCGATCTGGACTCTTGTTGATAAAAATGCTGCCAGGATGTATTTCTGGGTAAAGAAGAAACGAAGGCCTTGAGTGAAACGACAGTCGGGCAGCAATTGCCAGACAGGTGAATCGTCTTTTATTACATGACATTTAAAAACTTCAGTATACTTCTGACAGCTTTGTACCATAGCTCAAGTGTTGATCCGCTTTTATCCACATGAAGAACAGTATCACAGGCCTGATTGTGTCAAGTAGGCCTTTAACTAAGCAGTTCTCTTTGACATTGGCATTACCGAGATATTTAGCATTAACCATAGCCGATTATCTGTGTAATATACAACGTAAGTTAATCGTTTTATGTGATTTGAGGCACTGTCTACATTGATACCAGAATCATATTACACAATTAGAAAATCTTGAAGAAATCTCTCTTTGCAGCAGTCCCTCAAAATTTCGAAGAATTAGGCATCTGTGTTCTGCTTCGGCGGTAATCTTAAAAACAGAATCCAGATATTTATCATTAATTAACAATGTGACTCCTAAACGTGACGTATGAGCATTTATTTCTTATTTTCTTGACGACCCACCTGACGTTTCCATTGTTAGTGCCTGTAATCTAAAATTTTTGTCGTATATTTTTTGGCATTTTCCTACATATTCGAACGCTGGGAGAAAGAAGTGTGAAGATGCTAAGATAGATGATATAACCTTGTTTAACCTTTTAAATAGTTTGGAATACTCGCTCTAGTCATAGATGTTATATTTAAAGACAAATTTGAAACCTAAATGATAAATCTTTTCTTACAGATAATAAGTAAAAAATCTGAGCTACATGAAACCAGTATTTCGTCTGTAATGTCGATTCATTCCAACCTTAGCACTACTATAACATGAAACGCTACGTACGTTTCTAAAATCTCATATTAGCACAATAATTAATAATGCAGTTGAATGCACTGGCAATGTCAACAAGGAATTAGCGAATATGCATTGTTCTGTGAATGTGTGCAACACGTGCTGTACGATCTGGTGACAAGTAACACGCAGTAATCTTCGTATAGGCATTCGACAAAAGCTTGTGAAAATACAGAAAGGTTTGTATATTGTTCTCGCAAGTTAACCAACACATCAATTCCAACAGCGTCAGCCTCATGTTTGCCTTTGAAGTGGTCCTATTACAAAGCAAAGTTTACGCGTTCTGTAACAGCGAGTAACATTCCTTAAAATCTTGCGTAAGCTACTTATGATAGCAATAACAATGTAATAAATGATCACAGCGATTCAAATTTAATTTATTTATGTGATTATCAATGGAATATGCGCCTTGCAATTTTATCTGTGTTTAGTACTCTGTAACATGTGCTACCCTACTCCGAATATGTAACTGATCTCAAAATATATTTAAAATCATTAACTTTTCTGGAAAAAACAAGTTTTTAAATTTGTAGTGCTCCATTATTGAATACACAGCTGCAATTGATACTTTAATTAAAAATGTGCTCCATATGAATTCACTACCTGAAATTTATTTAATTTATCTCCATTCCTTTCTGTACAACATGAAAGCTCAGAAAAACCATAATAATTGCACTCCCTGCCGATCTTCTTCACCTTGTGACTGCAGAAGTATTATTATGCTTGCATGATAGCAGTTCACGTTGTGGAAGATTAAAAATATTGTAACATGATTGGTTTCATAACGTAAGTATTCCACTTTATATTATATACTTTCTGCAAAGCAATCCACTGTTCGCTACAGTCCTTAAGTTCGCCATAGCCCTTTGCGTAGTAAGTAGACAATGTTTACACATTTTAGTAGTCATTTTTCCCTACCGAAATAATTGCATGGTTTGAGAGGCAGCCTCTAGGAAGGAATAACAAATAAATATAGTATTACTTCATTTGTTGGACCTCTTGTGCCTGTTTAAAGATACAGCTTATTCTCAAAGAGATCGTAGATGAACTCACAGTATATAACAGCACATATTCCATTATTCATCTTAAACATCAAGTCTTCCGCATACTGTTCACATTCTTTTACCTCCTAGGCCAGACTGTCTCATTGTCTCACGTCATTTACGGGGTATCTACGTAGGTAGAAATAATAGTTTAACGGCAGTCAAATTTCGCTAATGCTTTGTGATTTCTGATGTTTTTCTGGAGCAGAATGAACCTCAACACGGAAGCGACCACTTAGCATTTGCAATAAATACCATGCCGAAAGAGGTCATAGATTTTCACATCAGAATGAGCATCTACAGTGACTGAAACATTCATCATATCTCTAACGTACAACTTACATTACAGTAGTAATGCCGTTTCACATTCGGCATCACATACTTGAGTTTTCTGTTGTAATGAATTGCGTCCCTCAAACATGATACACCATAACAAAAGAGTGTTAGACCTGGTCGTCCAGTGACAAAGCGCGTGTCTGGAAACAGTGATGTGAAGATTCTCCAGAAACAACAGGTGATTCGGATTCCACGTTAAAATGCAGGTCATCTTTCCAGGTAAGATTACTGGCTTACGTTAGGGACACACTGCTGCAGAAGTGGCGTTCAATTGAAGGATTTGCACCACATGGAATTATGATTATTGTAACAAAACAGGAAAATCGTTACAGGAACGAATTACATGAACACGAGGCGAATGTTTAAAGCTGAACATGCATGTACGCTATACATCCCAAATAATTAATACGTTTTTTTGCTATTGTTCCGAAATAAATGGGACACTGAACAATGAGAACTATATTCTAATTGCACATTATATACATATTTATTTTCCATTTCAGAGGAATCTTCTGACAATCCTTGTTCTTGCACGTACCAGAGTTTTCGGTATCAACTTCCAGAGTTCTGACAGAGTGGTCAGTTCAAACAAACCGCAATGCAGGGCAAGTAGTTATCCTGTTATGTTTGAAGTTGAAGTGATCATTGTTATTGTGTGAAAACATGTAACAGTCCTCTGTTTTTGCGGTGATTCAGTCAGCTCTGCACAATTGTTTTCTTTATGTGCTTTAGGCTGTAGTTATCAGCTGTTGGGTAACGCTTGGCGGATATTTCATGTAATATTACTTTTTGAACACAACTTTTCGTGTGATGATATGCTTTTCGCTTTCCAGGTTGAGAAGCTAATTTTTATTAGTGATATTTATGGACTAAAATGGCATTTGAGTATGGTATTTGCAATGAGCAACAAACAAAAGATTTAGATTCACCGCTTGAAGGAATATAATTACAGTGTATTGTAATTGCTTCTATTTCCAATATACTTATCTCACTCTGGACCAAGGCTAAAATTGTTTCTGGTATCCTCAAAAATTGTTATTGCTGAACAAAATTTTTCGAGCTTATATTAAGGTTAAGGAAAAAACGATAAAATTTCCAATGTATCAATAGTCAGAGTAACCTTTGTGGGTGTATTTTATTTATTTTCAGACAAGTGGAATATTCAAAGGGGGACTCCATGGGCGTACTGCAGTGCATTTCATTGCTAGGCTGTGCAAGACAGTGAGTTGCCGTCTACTACCTTGTACATCCATTATTCAACGGATAGCATTTTTTGTGGTAGGTGTTGTACGTGTGAATACATTGGCCAGGTTAGGTAAGACATCAATAACGAAACAGCCATTTCACTCTTGACTGGCCTTCCAGCTGATGAGCTTCTCATCAGTCCTTTCAGTAAACTGTCCCTCAGTAGAAGCATCACTTTGTCTCCTCTCCCCCAGGCATTACACAAAATTCGCTCTGAGCATTTCCGTACATTTGACTATTTACCTTGGATTGTTCTGTCAAAAAACCTATTTATTTGTTAATTTCGTGGCTGTTCCATATGGCCTTCTTCACCGACACTGAGAGAAACACACGATTGTGACAAAAGGTCCATAGAAAAAGCGTTCCCATCCTGAGTAGTATTTAGTTTTGTGGTATCTTCCAGACTCTACAACTTGCAAGCCCTGCTGGTTCGAAGATCTTCTTGTCGTCAGACCCTTCCAGTGTGCAACATCCTGATCTCCATGAAAAAACAGCAATGATACTTTACATGCTTACTACTGCTTAGGGAAGACTCACCAACTGCATAATTCCCTCGCAAGTGCCTGTGTCTGGATGTTTCTTACAGGTACATCACCACGTGCAAATTATTGTTTATGTTCAGAAATGCTTTGTGCTGGCTAAACGCTGTGTTGTAGGAGAGCAAAATCGTTGATGAGTGCAATGTCCGCGTTAATTTGACGTAAATTATCATGTAAAGTTAATTTATTAATGAAACCCAAATTGCTTGAGAGGTTAGTACAAGTTACGATAAACAACAAATCCAAAAAAATATTCTGGACACTGTTTGCAACCGATTGTCACAATGGCTACAAATGCTGTAGTTCGTAAAAATAAAGTGAAATTCATCAGATATTGAGACAGAAATTATAAAAACAAGAGGACTTCACTCAGTTTGAAAGCAGAAGAAATGATGAAGGAGACTTTAGCACTGACATACGTCTCTTTGGGATCTGTGTCCACTTTAGCAGCGTGGCATCAGTCTTAGAAATTCGCTCTACAGTCGAGTAACGTGACGACCTTATCTGTCATATTTTACAACACGATATGGTGCACTAAAGAGCTCTGTTGTTATAACAAATGATTTTTCCTCTTAGTTCATGTATTCCATTGATATGTCAATTCAAGAAGTCACTCGCATATCGTGAAGTCTGGGAAGCCTCCGAAAGACAAAGAACGCTGTGCGTCCTCGATGTTAGCCCTCCGCCATCAGCCCCTTTCAGTAATTACGAATGGTTGATTGTAGAACAGTCAGGTATTCCCAGAACGTTATTAGACTGGAGCCACCGCCTAGAGAATACCATTCTGTTTAGGTTCAGTTCACATTTGTTATAGCCCATTGTAACTGCTCTCCTCTGCATTGCTGACAACGTGATACACATAGCAATCACCTCTTGACACACAACCTTCCCTCTCCCTCGCCCCCATCCCATTGCCACTAACCCCAGTTATAACCACATTCGATGATACAAGTCGACCACTGGCAGAAACAAGGCATGCACACAAGTTGTTTGATGTGGTATCCCTATTCGTGTGAGCATCTGCGCGTGTGTGCCGGTCATCGATTGCCAGAGTTGCGTGGGTTGGCTTCCACTGTAACTCGGCGAGGGACTGTGCTGTAACTGGAACTTCTCTCATAGTCTACTGACCGCTAATAGGTGGACATGAAGCTGGTGCAATACACCCGTGTTGGATCCGTAGCTTACCAGACAGACATTACGCAGTAGCTACTGCGACTGCTTTTAGATACAGTTACTTTAGCACAGGTCATTGTGGAATTTTCATGTCAACAACGATTGAAATGCATGAAACTTAGGCTTTCTCGTAGAAATCTCTTACATTACATCCGATTATTCCAAGTGTTCCCTTCCTTCCGAAGATTGAAGAAACGCTATGATGCAGCAGAGACAGGAAAAGCTAGGAAGCAATAGCTCAGTTGGTTAGCTTGGAAGCCTCTGACTACAGAGAAGCTATGACTTCAATAAAATGAACAGAAGATATCTCCTTTTCTCAAAGAATTTTGACCCAAAGAACGATTATTACTGCTATCCGACGTCGATCTAATTGAACTCTTTCATGACGAAGAATAAAAAGGGGGACAGATATTTGAATGAATGGAGCATTAGAATTACCCCCTGTAACTTTCTGGCACTATGTATAAGTGCGATTATGGTCTCCCTTGAACAATGATCACTTCCAGTGGGGATGTAAGACGTTACCTTGTAAACCTATCGACAAAATGATGACGAAGTATAATAGTCACGTCAAACATAGGGATCAACATGGAGTCTCGAAGTTTCCATCAACAATGACTTACCTTACTGTCTGTAATATACACGCAAAGAATTCGAAAGATTTCTGCTGATGGCATCTCGTTTTTTGAATAATAATTCCACTGAAGGCAGAATGCGCGTGGTGGTTTATTGTTCAGATCAAACACTGCTTCATGTAAAATTATAGAAGCACATGAGAATGGCTCAGAAATCTAATGAGCGTTACGAATAGCTATGATGTGCCACGTGGAGTACCATTCCACGAAACATGAGAAATGGGACGTAATAAGGCTCCATACACTTTAGAATACTGGAAGCTATATTTAAGCAATGGGAATAAACGTCGCACGCCTATCTCATGGATAGACAGTTGCAATACCGACATTGTTTCGTGAATATGGATCAAGATCTCTCTGTCACAACGACGGAAGTTAAGCCTGGACACGACGAAAGGTACATATATAGTCCTGCAAACGATGAAAAAAACTACTACGCAGAGTTGCGCTTGCATAGGAACGACCTCACTAAAATTTTTCGAGCTTACACTAGGAACAAGGAAAAAAAAAGTTCCAATGTGTTCTTATTTATTTTCAGACAAAGGGAACATTAGAGGTGGACATGGCCACGGCCATCGAATCGCAACATCGACTTATTACAGGCAGCGTTTCTCGACGCACATAACCAGCATGATGAAGAGCAGCAACAGATTGGGTTTGTCTAGTATCGACAGGGGTATACTGCTTCTGAAAACATGATTGCTTTGTTAGCTACATCCTATGGAAAACAAAGGTACATACCACCAACAAATTATTCGAATCGCTAAATAGATGATTACAACTTCAGAACAATTGCTTGATTTATTCAAGAGAAGGAGCTTCACAAAATGAGCAAATCAACAAAGCGTCGGTCAACCTCTGGCCCTTATGAAAGCTATTATTTGGCTTAGCGCTGTTGTCGGACGTCCTCCTGAGAGATACCGTGTCCAATTGTCCCACTGAGTTGTTAGATCGTCAAAATGACGATCTGATTGGATGGCCCTGCCCACAATGCTTCGAACTTTCTCAACTGTGAAAAGATCCGGTGACACTGCTGGCCAAGACAGGGTTTGGCAAGCATCAAGACAAACAACAGAAATTCTCGCCATGTGTGGGTGGGCATTATCTTGTTGAAATGTAAGCTCAGGACTGCTTGTCATGAAGGGCATAACGGGACAAAGAATATCGTCGACGTACCGCTGTGCTGTAGCAGTTCCACGGATGGCAACCAAAGGAATCCTGGTACGAAATGAAATGGCACTCCGGACCACCACTCTTGCGTGTCGGGCCGTTCGGCCGGCGGCAGTCAAATTGGTCACTCACCGCTCTTCGGCACGTCTCCACGTCTTCGTTGGTCATCAGGGCCCAGTTCGGAGCGTGACTCATCACTGAAGACAATTCGACTCCACTCAATGAGATTCAAGGCCAAAGACATGTCTGGAGACGTCCCTCACTGCTGTGGCATACCAACCTGACTGTCACTCGCCACTTAAGTGCAAAGCATATGCAGATGGCCTCATGCTGGTGGTGTGGACTGAAAACGATATGCATGTGGCATTAGATTGGATCCACAAATATGGAATGGCAATTGGCAGCCGCATGAACGTGGACACATCGATGGCTATGAATATTGGTGTTGGACTAACGGATGAATGTGTATCGTCCTTACGACTAACGGATAGCAGCGTGCAGCTGTAAGAGTCTACTACAATAAACCCGGACCCGCGTTAAAGGAAACATCACACGGGCCTTAGGCATGCTCCAGCGGGTCACCTATGTTGACTTCTACCTGGAGTCAAAAGTTCTGCACGTTTCCCAATTACTCCCGATGCCAGTGATCCCACGACCGCGTTCGATTGGTTCGTAAGTGTAGGCCTACTTTTCAAAGCTCATACCCTCTCTCATAATAGAGGTGGACTGAATCTTACACATGTTCACGGTAGAGCTGTGCCGCTACGTATCAGCACGATGTTAAATCTGTGGAGACGACATCTTTGACAATTATCTTAACAGAAGAACTAGCACCAGTTTCTCGAATGGCACCAGTGGCGGTACAGCACATTTCCCAATCACTTCAGCATATATGCACTTTTTTTTGTCGAATACAGCTACGTTCAGATGGGTCTGACGGGAATCGGACCTACGACGGCGTGCGATATCTATCGGACACTAACGACTGGACGATGCCGCAGTTATATTGAGAGGAGGCATCCACATATCAGCTGGCATGTGGTATAGCGATCAGTACACTATGTTTACTTTCACACAGAGTCATGTACAATGTGGTACCTGACAGTCAATGGTAAGACATGTGACCCGATTGAGGATTCATGCGATTCATATGATGGATTAACCTCTACGTCCTCAACGCCAAGCTCTGGACGACGATGAACACCGCCTTACACATGGCCCCTCGGCAGGAGTGTGGCGTTTGGTGACAACAGATGATCGCTTTCTTTTTTCAAGTGGGAGAACACGTCATTGGATCAGGGATTGTATTCCTCCAGGACGGAAGTGCTATGCATGTACTAAAACGGATGCAGTAACGTGGCTTCGATGCCAGACGGTGCTCTGTTTGCTGAGAGATGGCCAGAAGAACTTGCAGGACTTTTCGATACTGTTACAGGAAATGTATATGAAGACCTTATGTCAGTTGTTAGGAAATGAGACACTTCCAAAGTAGTAAAGGAGTTTTGCTATTTGGGGAGCAAAATAACTGATGATGGTCAAAGTAGAGAGAATATAAAATGTAGACTGCCAATGGCAAGGAAAGCGTTTCTGGAGAAGAGAAATATGTTAATATCGAGTATAGATTTAAGTGTCAGGAAGTCGTTTCTGAAAGTATTTGTATGGAGTGTAGCCATGTATGGAAGTGAAACATGGACGATAAATAGTTTGGACAAGAAGAGAAAAGAAGCTTTCGAAATGTGGTGCTACAGAAGAATGCTGAAGATTAGATTGGTAGATCACATAATTAATGAGGAGATATTGAATAGAATTGGGGAGAAGAGCAGTTTGTGGCGCAACTTGACAAGAAGAAGGGATCGATTGGTAGGACATGTTCAGAGACATCAAGGGATCACCAGTTTAGTATTGGAGGGCAGCGTGGAGGGTAAAAATCGTAGAGGGAGACCAAGAGATGAATACAGTAAGCAGATTCAGAAGGATGTAGGTTGGAGTAGGTATTGGGAGATGAAGAAGCTTGCACAGGATCGAGTAGCATGGAGAGCTGCATCAAACCAGTCTCAAGACTCAAGACCACAACAACAACAACAATGTTATTCGTATTACCGACAGTATTTCTCCTCCGTGGAGTGCATTTCAGGACTCGCCGCGTGGATGGAATGTCTACGGTAGGAGATGTTGAACTATCGCAGCAATGGAAGACTGTATGTGAGATAAGAATTGATGAAAAATATATGTTTACAAGGAGACATACCAGGGTGAAAGAGAAGCGGGGAGATTCTAAATCAAATTCTTCATTATGCTGTGGGTGTTTGTTTCTTTATGTTATGCGAGAAGAGTATTAAGTTTAGTATGTGATGTGTGCATGAGTGAGCAGATCCTTTTTTAGATAGGTTTACTACTTATTTTTACTTTTATATTTTTATCTTCACGAAAAAAATAAATGAACTTCAAAATGATGTATGACGACTCGTGATAAGCGAGAAATCTGTGTTCGAGTCCAGGTCCGGCATAAAGTTTTGTATGTGTCATCTGAATAATACATCTATACCTATTACAAATGAATACATGAAATTTGTATTCAGCGAAAAATTTGGCATAATATTTCATACACCTGCTGATCGTCAAATCATACGTAAAGATCAACAGTTCCCATGGGGGTAAATGAAGAAAACAGAATTTGCAGATGTTATGCAAAGACAAATTACATTACAATTACATCTAAACTTAACCGTTAAGAGGTCAGTAGTTTCGTAGTAAGAAGACTAGGAAAGTAAAACGATTTAATTATTAGTTTTACTCCATTAAAATTTACAATAATTTGGGGTAAAAGTTACGTAAACGTCAGTTTTACATTTTGTAAGTACAAGAGCGAGATAGTTTTAATATTCGAGCCAAATCTTCTCGCGGAACTCTTGCGCTGCAGCTTAGGTTTCTTTTTCGGCCAGTTTGAAGCTGGTCACGGATTCATAGACAACAAGGATCCTATAGCAACTAATTCATCTTGACTTCAGCTATATCGCTGTGGTTTGTTTTAAACAACTATCGTTTACATCCCGTATAGTAAATTTCACATCATTTACACTCTATATTACCTACAAATAATCACTTTTCTGTTGTACTACACTGAATATGAACAATAAATGAAATTTGCGATTTCTGGTCCTTCTGGTAGCCTCGAGACGCAACGCTTAAGCCGTTATCACATGTGCCGTGGCCCTCACTACGTTTACGTGCGACGCAATTTCCGGAAGACGAAAACCGAATTTCGGAAACCATTTATCGCTGTCACTTATACAAGTTGAGACATGAAGCGAATTTGCTAGCCCAGTCAGATATTGCGCTAGAAACCAGCTGTTCCAGTTCCTGATATATTCGGCACAATTGCTATTTCTCTTCAGTTTAATGTTAGAAGAAGACAGCCTGATGCTCTGTGTAATATTTCTGCTTCACCTACACTGTGCAAAAATGCACTCCATTTACATTAGTCGAAATTTTTTAAGAAGTCGTAACCTGACAGCCCAAGCACGTTTCAAAAACGGTTGTGCGTTTACATGATAGCGAAACTCGATTGTGGAAGTGAAAAACCGGCAGCAAGAAGCGGATTTTGGAGTGTTTACATGACCAACCAAAAGCGATATTGGGAAATCTACATCTACATCTATGTGATTTCTCTGTTATTCACAATAAAGTACCTGACGGAGGGTTCAATGAACCACCTTCATGCTGTCTCTCTACCGTTCCACTCTCGAACGGCACACGGGAAAAATGAGGACTTAAATTTTTCTGTGCAAGTCCCGATTTCTCTTATTTTATTGTGATGATCTTTTCTCCCTATGTAGGTGGGTGGCAACAGAATGTTTTCGCAATCGGAGGAGAAAACTGGTGATTGAAATTTCATGGGAAGATCCCGTCGCAACAAAATCGCCTTTGTTTTAATGATTGCCATTCCAATTCACGTATCATGTCTGTGACACTGTCTCCCCTATTTCGCGATAATACAAAACGAGCTGCTCTTCTTTGTACTTTTTCGATGTCACCCGTCAGTCCCACCTAACGCGGATCCCACACCGCACAGCAATATTGCAGAATAGGGCGGACAAGCGTAGTGTAAGCAGTCTCTTTGATAGACCTGTTGCACCTTCTAAGTGGGCTGACAATGAATCGCAGTCTTTGGTTTGCTCTACCCACAATATTATCTATGTGATCGTTCCTATTTAGGTTATTTGTAATTGTAATCCCTAAGTATTTAGTTGAATTTACAGCCCTCAGATTTGTGTGACTTACCGCGTAGTCGAAATTTAGCTGATTTCTTTTAGTACTCATGAATAACTTCGCATTTTTCTTTATTCATGGTCAATTGCCACTTTTCACACCCTACCGATACATTACATAAATCATTTTGCAAGTCGTTTTGATCATCTGGTGACTTTACAGGATGGTAAATGACAGCATCATCTGTAAACAATCCAAGACGGCTACTCAGATTGTCTCCTATGTCGTTAATATAGATCAGGAACAATAGAGGGCCTATAACACTTCCTTAGCGAACGCCGGATATTACTTCTGTTTTACTCTATGACTTTCCGTCTATTACTATGAACTATGACCTTTCTGACAGGAAATGATGAATCCAGTCACACAACTGAGGCGATACTCCGTAGGCACGCAGTCTGACTGGAAAACGCTTGCGAGGAACGGTGTCGAAAGCCTTCTGGAAATCTAAAAATATGGAATCAATTTGACATCCCCTGTCGATAGCACTTACTACTTGATGAGTATAATGAACTAGTTGTGTTTCACAAGAAAGATATTTTCTGAATCCGTGCTGACTATATGCCAATAAATCGTTTTCTTCGAGGCACTTCATAATGTTCGAATACATTATATGTTCTAAGATCCTACTGCAAATCGACGTTAGTGATATAGGCCCATAATTCAGCGGTTTGCTCCTACTTTCCTTTTTCGGTATTGTTGTGACTTGAGCAATTTCCCAGCCTTTAGGTACGGATCTTTCTGTGAGCGAGTGGTTGTACATAATTGCTAAATATGTAGCTATTTTATCACCATACTCTGAGAGGAACCTGACTGGTATGCAATCTGGACCGGAGGCTTTGCCTTTATTAAGTGATTGAAGCTGCTTTGTTACACCGAGGATATCTGCTTCTATTTTTCTCATCTTATCAGTTGTTCTTGACTGGAATTGAAGAATATTTACTTCGTCTTCTTTGGTGAAAGAGATTCGGAAAATCGGTTTAATAACTCTGCTTTAGTGACACTGTCATCAGTGACTTCACCGTTGTTACCGTGCAGTGAAGGTGTTGACTGCGTCTTGCCACTGGTGTGCTTTATGTATGACCAGAATTCGTTTGGGTTTTCTGCCAGATTTCGAGACAGAATTTCGTTGTGGAAATTATTAAAAGCATCTCGCACTGAAGTAGGCGCCATATTTCGAACTTCTGTAAAACTTTGCCAATCTTGAGTATTTTGCGTTCTTTTGAATTTCGCACGCTTTTTTCGTTGCTTCTGCAACAAAGATTTGATCCGTGTTGTGTACCATCGGGGATCAGTACCATCACTTATTAATTTATGTGGTATATATCCCTCAATTGCTGTTGATGCTATCTCTTTGAAAACATTCCACAACTTCTCTACACTTACATGATCATATCGGAAGGAGTGAAGACAGAACCTGATTCATCCGAAAAAATGACGTTTTGCCATTCGTGCAACAAGGTTCGTCGTTGAGTACATCATCGCAGGCGTTCCTGTCTGTTCAAAATGGTTCAAATGGCTCTGAGCACTATGGGACTTAACTTCTGAGGTCATCAGTCTCCTATAGCTTAGAACTAATTAAACCTAACTAACCTAAGAACATCACACACATCCATGCCCGAGGCAGGATTCGAACCTGCGATCGTAGCGGTCGCGCGGTGCCGTTCCTGTCTGTGATGCAGCGTCAAGGGTAACCGCAGCCACGGTCTCAGAGATGATAGTCCATGCTGCTGCGAACATCGTCGAACTGTTCGTGCCGATGGTTGTTGTCTTGCAAACGTGCCCATCTGTTGACTCAGGGATCGAGACGTGGCTGCACGATCCGTTACAGCCATGCAGATAAGATGCCTGTCATCTCGAGTGCTAGTGATACGAGGACGTTGGGATCCACCACGGCGATCCGTATTACCCTCCTGAACCAGCCGATTCCTTATTGTGCTAACAGTCATTGGATCCCGACCAACGCGAGCAGCAATATCGCGATATGATAATCCGCAATCGCAATAGGCTACAATCCGATCTTTGTCAAAGACGCCGGCCTCGGTGGCCGAGCGGTTCTAGGCGCTTCAGTTTGGAACCGCGCGACTGCTACGGTCGCAGGTTCGAATCCTGCCTCGGACATGGATGTGTGTGATGTCCTTAGGTTAGTTAGGTTTAAGTAGTTCTAAGTTCTAGGGGACTGATGACCACAGAAGTTAAGTCCCATAGTGCTCAGAGCCATTTGAACCATATTTTTTTTTTTTTTTTTTGTCAAAGACGGAAACGTGATGGTACGCATTTCTCCTCCTTACACGAGGCATCATAACAACATTTCACCAGGCAACGCCGGTCAACTGCTGTTTGTGTATGAGAAATCGGTTGGAAACTTCTCTCATGTCAGCATGTTGTAGGTGTCGCCACCGGCGCAAACCTTGTGTGAATGCTCTGAAAAGCTAATCATTTGCATATCACAGCATCTTCTTCCTGTCGGTTAAATTTCGCGTCTGTAGCACGTCATCTTCGTGGTGAAGCAATTTTAATGGTGTATAGCACCGAAAGCTGTCAAACACACACTACAGACTCTGTTCGATGTCACTACCCAACTAGTGCCACGTGAAAGCTCTCCGCATGCGAGCAGTGGGCGATACAAGGTACTGCTTTATAGCGCCGTCTGGCGATAACCCAGCACCGCTACGACAGACACCGCGTGAGAGTGAAGTGGGAGCGCGGCAGCCGGGCCTTTACGGTGGTCTGCGCCCGGGGCTAACGTCGTTAGTGAGCTCTGAGCGACCGGAACAGTCACAACAAGGCGGCCCGGCAAGTGGCTGGCCGCTCTGCGGCCTTCGTTAGGCTCGGCCGTCGCAGCGGGAGGCACAGCTGCCGACCGGGACAGCGGGCTCCGTGGAGACGGACGCGGCGAGGCGGTGCTGGGGGCTCCATTACGGCCACCGCCCCGCTGCGCAACCAGGACGCCTCGGCCCGGGGCAATTCAAGCGGCACTGCGACCCGCGTGCCTCTACATTCCATTAGGTTGGTACTCATGTTCGTTGCACGTTGATATTCCGGTGTCTATGGGTTTCCTCATAGACTGTATTTTTTTTAATAGCTGTTCACTGATCCTATTTTAGTTTACATAGTGTTATTTTCAGAATGAGATTCTGACTCTGCAGCGGAGTGTGTGCTGATATGAAACTTCCTGGTAAAATGGTTCAAATGGCTCTGAGCATTATGGGACTTAACATCTATGGTCATCAGTCCCCTAGAACATAGAACTACTTAAAGCTAACTAAGCTAAGGACATCACACAACACCCAGTCATCACGAGGCAGAGAAAATCCCTGACCCCGCCGGGAATCGAATCCGGGAACCCGGGCGTGGAAAGCGAGAACGCTACCAAAGGACCACGAGCTGCGGACCAACTTCCTGGCATATTAAAACTGTGTGCCGGACCGAGACTCGAACTTGGGACCTTTGCCTTTCGCGGGCAAGTGCTCTACCATCCGAGCTACCCAAGCATGACGCTCGCCCCGTCCTCACAGCTTTGCTTCTGCCAGTATCTCGTCTAGAGCTTGGACCGGAACCTGTCTTGACAATCACCAAGGCTATGATCAAATTAGAACTACGGAACTGGCTTAGGAAACAGCACGTAGGATATTGGACCAAGGCCCATAAACAAAAACATGGTAAGGTAATGATACCTAAGCCATGTTTTAAAAAGAAGCTCTGTAATCCTGGGATTGAACAGGAAAGAGATCAGACTCATGACTGGACTGATGACCGGCCATGGGAACTTCAAAAAACACCTACACACAATGAGTATAATGGAAGAGAACCGTAAATGTAGGATCTGTGATGAGGGTGAAGAAACTGGATCACACCTAATCTTTGAACACATGGCATTGGAGACCAAAAGATACAGAATCCTCGGGACAACTAGACCTGAAGAAATTGTGTCTAACAAAAACTGGTAGAGAGACTCCTTGCACTATTTAAGGGCACTGGTTGGCTTTACTAGATATACGTGGAGCGATACCGCACAATAAACCTAGTTTCGTTGCGGGCAGTGGCGGGTTGGACCTAAGCTGTTTTAGCTCTCCTGTTAGAATCACTCAATCAATCTCGTCTAAAGCATTTGCCCACGAAAGGCAACGGTCCCGTGTTCGAGTCTCGGTCCGGCACACAGTTTTAATCTGCCGGGAAGTTTCTTATTGTTATTTTGTTATTTTGGAGCTCTGGCCGCTACGAAATGGAGAACCAATTGGAGAAATTGGGAAATTTCAGCAGGGAGGAGACCCGCAGTGGAGGCAGTCACAAATATTTGGCCGTATATGAGAGTAGCGCCGTTGGACAGAGCACTGCAACAAAATGGTTTTCTATGTTTAAAGATAGTCTTTTTCGACGTTAGTGACTCTCCAGGTTCAGGGAGACCTTCGGAGTTTGAAGAAGTTTAAAGACATTAATCTGAAATAATCCATGTCAGTGTCTTCGAGAACTGGCAAATGTGTTGAACTGTTATCATTCCATCATAGAGCGACATGTGCATCCAATCGGCAAGGTTCGAAAATAGGGTGCATGCGTACCATAAGCTCTAAGCCAAAACCACAAAGCCGGCCGCGGTGGTCTCGCGGTTCTAGGCGCGCAGTCCGGAACCGTGCGACTGCTACGGTCGCAGGTTCGAATCCTGCCTCGGGCATGGATGTGTGTGATGTCCTTAGGTTAGTTAGGTTTAAGTAGTTCTAAGTTCTAGGGGACTAATGACCACAGCAGTTGAGTCCCATAGTGCTCAGAGCCATTTGAACCAAAACCACAAAATTTAGCGAGTGGCCATTTGTACATCCCTGCTTGCTCGTCTTAATTGGCTCGTGAACAACACAGACCATTACTATCCTCTGTCCCTATTGATGACGAGAAATGGTGTTTTTACGCAAACAGAAGGAAAAGAAAGGAATAGAAAGAAGAAAGATTGGGGTTTAACGTTCTGTTGACATCAAGATCCCTAGAGACGGAACACACCCCCAGAATGTTTCAAGGATGGGGAAAAAAAATCGACTGTGCCCTTTCAAGGAAACTATCCAGGCACTTAGGGATATCACAGAAAACCCAAATCAGGATGGCTGGACACGGGTTTGAACCATCGCTATGTCGAATGCGAGTCTATTGTACTAACCGATGCGCCACCTTGCTCTCTAGGAAAGGAATGATAAAGCAAACGAAACAGCAACTCCCCATACAAAGACCTGGACGCAACCACAAAAGATAATGTTATGTGTCTTGTGGAACAGCGGCGGTGTGGTGTGCTACGAACTACCCCTCCCCCCCCCTCCCCCCATGTGGACATGTGGAGTTGGATAGGGCAGTTATTCCGCACCCACCTTATTCACCCGATCTTGCGCCCTCATATTGCACTTTTTCGGCTCTCTGTTGAACAGCCATCAACGAAATTCCTTTCCGGATGAAAACGCTCTCCGAACATGGGTCGATGAGTACTCGCATCAAAACTACATGATTTCAACAACTGCGGAGTTTAAAAGTTACTCTAGTGTTGCACACTGTCGTAAATAGTGAGGGAGAAATTATTCAAAATGGTTCAAATGGCTCTGAGCACTATGCGACTTAACCTCTGAGGTCATCAGTCGCCTAGAACTTAGAACTAATTAAACCTAACTAAGGATATCACACACATCCATGCCCGAGGCAGGATTCGAACCTGCGACCGTAGCGGTCGCTCGGTTCCAGACTGTAGCATCCAGAACCGCACGGCCACTCCGGCCAGCAATGTATTATTGATTGTGATGCTTTACCAACTCACCAAATTACAACCTCCGCTCACTTACACTGAAAACCACCGATCAACTGAGTCCAATAATCCTACAGTTTCCCCTCTACTTTTCAACGGTAGAACGCTGCCCCGTCTCTACCAACACATCCCGTCAACTCCACACCTACATACCTTCTACATGCCATCCCAGAGAAACTTCAAACGTCTACCCCTCCAAGATTATGAACTGCATCCCGACATTTGCTCATCCTAGCAAATTCAAACTCACCCCACTCATTCCACCTCATCAGGGCTCCCTGTACCTCCCTTCCCTACACTTCCCTTCCCCCCTTCTCCACTGGCCCACCCTTCTTTCCTTAGCCACTTTTCCGCACCAAATTTTAGCTTCACTGATACCACATCTACTCCATCTCCTCTTGTATCCCAACAGCCAGTCCTACCTCATAGAATCTACGCACCAGTCCTCCGTCCATACACTAACACCCTTATACCTTCCTTAATAAACAACCTTTTCCTCTTTACTAACAGACTATTAATCTTGGAGTAAGTCCTTCCAGTTGTAGTGCCGATGAAGTGCTTCTTTTAAACAGCAGTGTTCTGCATCATGAGTTTAAATGTACTTCCGTTGTGTTCTTTTTATTACTACTGCTCTTGGCTGAAATAGAGGGGAGACATGTCTCTTACCTTTAAAATCCTCCAATTTATTATCCACCTTTAAAATTTTTTAAATTCATTGCATTTATGTAACCTTTATGTTTTTCGACTTACTTTATTTTATTGCCAGTTGGCTGAAAAGTAGATTGACTATACCGCTGACAGCCGATCCCTGCCAATAAGGGCCAAAGGGGGATTAAATAATAATAAAGAAAAAAGACCTTGTTTTCGCTGTTTTTTTGAACGCACACTATTACGATAGAAGGGAAAATTTAAATTGTATATACACTCCTGGAAATTGAAATAAGAACACCGTGAATTCATTGTCCCAGGAAGGGGAAACTTTATTGACACATTCCTGGGGTCAGATACATCACATGATCACACTGACAGAACCACAGGCACATAGACACAGGCAACAGAGCATGCACAATGTCGGCACTAGTACAGTGTATATCCACCTTTCGCAGCAATGCAGGCTGCTATTCTCCCATGGAGTCGATCGTAGAGATGCTGGATGTAGTCCTGTGGAACGGCTTGCCATGCCATTTCCACCTGGCGCCTCAGTTGGACCAGCGTTCGTGCTGGACGTGCAGACCGCGTGAGACGACGCTTCATCCAGTCCCAAACATGCTCAATGGGGGACATATCCGGAGATCTTGCTGGCCAGGGTAGTTCACTTACACCTTCTAGAGCACGTTGGGTGGCACGGGATACATGCGGACGTGCATTGTCCTGTTGGAACAGCAAGTTCCCTTGCCGGTCTAGGAATGGTAGAACGATGGGTTCGATGACGGTTTGGATGTACCGTGCACTATTCAGTGTCCGCTCGACGATCACCAGTGGTGTACGGCCAGTGTAGGAGATCGCTCCCCGCACCATGATGCCGGGTGTTGGCCCTGTGTGCCTCGGTCGTATGCAGTCCTGATTGTGGCGCTCACCTGCACGTCGCCAAACACGCATATGACCATCATCGGCACCAAGGCAGAAGCGACTCTCATCGCTGAAGACGACACGTCTCCATTCGTCCCTCCATTCGCGCCTGTCGCGACACCACTGGAGGCGGGCTGCTCGATGTTGGAGCGTGAGCGGAAGACGTCCTAACGGTGTGCGGGACCGTAGCCCAGCTTCATGGAGACGGTTGCGAATGGTCCTCGCCGATACCCCAGGAGCAACAGTGTCCCTAATTTGCTGGGAAGTGGCGGTGCGGTCCCCTACGGCACTGCGTAGGATCCTACGGTCTTGGCGTGCATCCGTGCGTCGCTGCGGTCCGGTCCCAGGTCGACGGGCACGTGCACCTTCCGCCGACCACTGGCGACAACATCGATGTACTGTGGAGACCTCACGCCCCACGTGTTGAGCAATTCGGCGGTACGTCCACCCGGCCTCCCGCATGCCCACTATACGCCCTCGCTCAAAGTCCGTCAACTGCACATACGGTTCACGTCCACGCTGTCGCGGCATGCTACCAGTGTTAAAGACTGCGATGGAGCTCCGTATGCCACGGCAAACTGGCTGACACTGACGGCGGCGGTGCACAAATGCTGCGCAGCTAGCGCCATTCGACGGCCAACACCGCGGTTCCTGGTGTGTCCGCTTGCCGTGCGTGTGATCATTGCTTGTACAGCCCTCTCGCAGTGTCCGGAGCAAGTATGGTGGGTCTGACACACCGGTGTCAATGTGTTCTTTTTTCCATTTCCAGGAGTGTATTTACGGAGAAAGTAGCAGGAATATCGACAATGCCATAATCCCTCATGCTCAACATTTTTGAACAAGGTGCGAGCACACTCTTCTTTTTTTCGGTTATTCGACATTTCTCCACCGTGGTAATTGTCCAGCCACGGAAAAGGAGCCATCGAAGAGCAGTTGCTAGAGAGAGATACTGAACTGCGATATTAGCTAAAGTGTATCATAACCGCCACATAACCGCTCCGCAGTCATGAATTAGACTACTGTTTGCCGAATTTCGAAACGCATAAAATGTCATCCATTTCATATTTTCCTCCATCAAGAATTCCATGGTAATGACTTTCAGAACTGACTAACCAGTGGTCGCTTCAGCAAATACGGAGACTACGGTTTTGTTGCTGAAGTATTGTTCTCTAGTGAGTCGACCTTCACAAACCACGGTGCGATTAATGACATAACATGGATTGCCGGAATGTGTAAAATCCACATTGGTTACGACAAGTTGATCATCATTCCTCATGACATTTCAATAATTGGTGTGGATTAAATGGTGACAAACTCATTGCTCCATTGTTTATCGATGGCGCATTAAATGGTGATAAATATCGAGATTTCTTACAGGACGATTGCTTGCAGACCTTCCGTTGGGATTGCTACAAACAGTGTGGGTTCATCATGATGGCTATCCAGCAATTTGTTGTGAGGCACTACTCGCATAATCATTAGTGGATCGCAAGGGGCGGTCCAGTGTCTTGGCCTGCAAGACGGCCAGATCCTTCTTCTCCTCGCTTTTGTTTGTGGGGTTACCTGAAGAGTGAAGTACATAATTAAGTGCCACGATTCAGCGTGTCATCAATGTAAGCCGGCAGATTATATCGGAAATACTTCTCAGGTGTGTCGAATCACTCCATGTGCAGATTAATGAGTGCATCGAAATGGGCCGCGGCAGTTTTGAGCGCTTACTGTGAAATAATTTTTACAAACAAGCACCCCGTTGGTCTGAGGGGAGAGAACACACCTCAGACGAACACACCGTAGATGAGAAGGAGAAGACACACCTCAGGCAAGCTGTTTTCGCAATTGCTGAACACGTTTGGCTTTCTTTCCTGATTTAATACATTTTTCTCGGGATAATACGGTTTTGGAACTAGTTTGTGTTATTTACAGCTCCATTCAACGCTCAACGACAAAAGTATTACAAACAAAAATGTTCGTAGCGTTTTCCGTAAGTAGTTTTCTTCCGTAAGTGTAATAAACACAACAAATTCTCGCAACAGAACTTTAGTCATCAGTGATATATTCTCTTTCACTATTTACAACAGTCTGCCAAGGCTGTGGTAAACATTCGATTAGCCACGCGGGGTAGCCGCGCCATCTAGGGTGTCTTGTCACGGACCGCGCATGGGTGTGTGTGTTGTCCTTAGCGTAAGTTATTTTAAGTTAGATTAAGTAGTGCGTAACCTTGGGGACCGATGACCTCAGCAGTCTGGTCCCGTAAGACCTCACCACAGATTTCCAAATTTCTAAACATTCGATTCCGCGACTGTAGAAATCACGTGATTCTGAGGCGAAGAACTCGTCGCAACATGTTCGGAACGCATGTTCATCCGGAAAGAACTTCCTTAAAGTTTGTTGAAAGAGGAAAAGGTGTAAATCTGACGGCGCAAGATCTGGTGAATGAGGTGGATGCGAAATGACTTTCCTGTTATATTGCTGTACTGCGTTTTTGTCAGTCTAGCAGTCTTCTTGGACTGCGTCTGCAAGACGCCTCAGTTGTTGACAATAAATGACAGCAGTGATGGTTACACCTGAAAGAAGCAATTCGTAGTACACCACACTGTCGCTGTTCTACCAGATGCATAACGTTATCTTTTGTGGATTCACGCAGGTCTATGTACGGAGAGTTGCTGCTTTGTTTGGGCTCAACCATTACTTTCTTTTCCTCATCTCAGGATAAAGACACCATATTTGGTCACCAGTAATGGTACAGGAAAGGAATGGTCGTTGTTATTCACGAGCCAACTGATGTCGAGCGACCGGAGATGAACATATGACGATCGGCTGATTTTTGTGGTTTTGGCTAAAAATGTCAGACGACGATGCATTAATCACAGTTTATTACATTTGCCAGTTCTCGAGTGCTCTAGCGTTGATCATAGTGGGTTAATGTGTTTAAACGATCGTACTCATAAGGTCTTCCTTAACATGTATAGTCACTAATGTCAAAATGAGAAAACCACTTTCTTGCCGTGCTCTGTCCACTGTCAATATCCCTACACACGGCTCAAATGTTTCTGGCTGCCTTCTTTACTGTCACCCTGTAAGGTGCCTCTTACGTGAAGAAGACATTTTTACCAGTTTTAATAAATTATTGTCTCTTATTGATGTATTCACGATAGTTAGGAAGTACTGTAGTCCGTAGCCGGCCATGAGTCGGAGAGCATTTCCCACGCTGGCTGGCTAGGTGACGAAGCGACCATATGTCGCGCGTAGTGGGGTGGGGCTCGGCGCTGGACCGTAGCAGCAAGCGTCAGCCTGGGAAATATACATGACGGGAAGTACCGCCATCTTGGCGCCAAAGTCACCGATTTTGTTTATTTATATTTAATAATTGAAGTCATTTATGACAACATGAATACTAGCAGGAGCCTCTGGATGTTTAAAACTATTTATCGTAATTTTGCCTCGTTAGAATTCACGCCCGTTCCTTATCAAATGCGTATCTTAGTAAGTACGAACTTGATCGGAATTCCACGAACTGTGACGAAACGAGTATGAGATACGGACTGCGCGCCAAAGTCGGCAGTCGCCGTTAAGAGCTCTTCCTGTCTTGTTCCTTGGTAGCCATGCTCTCGGTTACGAGTAGTTTGTGACATGAGTGTTTCATTATTGATCTAATAGGAATAAAAGTGATATTACGGCTTTCTGATTGTCAATTTCGAGTAGATAGATACCCCAAAGTTGATCGACAGCAATTTCAGATAATTAGCTTCCACCGACAGTGGCATCCAATGCGCCAATGAAGAATCTGCACGGGACGACATTTACGAGAGCTGCACCGCGCACAGATAGGAGGAAATCCGACGACACGACCCACCAAGGCGGATCAAGGAAGGTCCGACTTACATTCGCAAATTTCGGGTGGAAATGCTGACCAGTCATACCGTACCTCACATATACCATCCTCTACGGACTCGCGGCTAAGATGAGTAATGACAGTATCAGTTTAGAAGCGAGGGGATCTTGCAACCCCTCTGCTCGACTCAAACAGAAGAATATGACGGAAAAGTTCCGATTTCTCCACTTTCCCTTCCGTTTTCTAGCGTCGACAGCTCCACTCACTATCTCCAAAGGACAAAATGACAATGTGCTAACTGCAACAGCAATAGCGAACTGCAAATAAAAAATGCAATCGATAAATAAGCCCATAGGGACCGGAACAGCAATATGCAAAGTAAAAAACGCTATGAATTGATGCACCAACCGTACAATAAAAATGGGATGCTCATATTTGAGATTAAGTTAGCCCCGCCCACCTTGACAAATTACATAAAGGAGTTACGGAACTGTATTATCTCGACAAAAATGCACTCAGTGTAAAAAGGAAAACCAAATGTGTTCAGTAATTGTGAAAACAGCTTGCTTGAGGTTTGTTTACTTCTCTTCTAAGGGGATCTCGTTTGTTTCTTCTCTCACATTTCACCAGCGAGGTGCTTGTTTGTAAGAATTGTTTCACAGTAAGCGCTCGGAACTGCCGCCCAGGATAAAAATCTCACCCTGTGTAGGGGTATAGTTGATCGATGACTGAACCAATTGTAGGCCCTGTCCTTGTATTAGGAATCATTACGATTCTTCTTTGAAGCAATGTAGGGAAAGCAAAGACAAATCAGAACACCTGCATGGAAATCAGACTCCATATTTCCCAATAAAAGGTCAACCATTTTAAAACAGCACGCCCTCATTCGGTCGCGTCAAATACCTATTAAACAACGAAAAGCCCATCAGAAGGCTCTCAAGCGGTAATGTGTTATTTCCGTTACTTTGAAAGTCGAAAAATGGAGGCTTTAGCTCGAGCAGAAATCTCTTAAAAATAATGCTCTACCTCGTTATGTCACAGAAGAAAAAATTAAAAATTGTTCCGAGAAACTCGTAAGTGCAATTTTGTACACACAGAGCGGCCGTTAGGAGCGCACCCCTGCTTCCGTTTCTCTCAATGGGCAAGAACTTGGGCGAGGGACAAAAATAACGCGCAAGTTTATGAAGCGCGGTCGCCGTTAACAGCGGCCAAGGCAGCGAAAACAATGCGGCCACGCGCTGCCCGCCTGAGGCCGGTAAATGAGTTTCGCACGGTCTGCTCCCCGCCACGGCCAGTACGAGCGCTAAAGCACTTTTTAACTCGCCGCGGAGACGCGTGCGCCAGTTACTGCGGCATTCGGCATTCCGTGCCTACGTACGCCGCCGCCGCGACTGAGCAACTTGTAATTGTCTCATTCTCGAGGGTTAAATAATACTACCCCGGTGGACCGGGCGCGGAAGGAGAAAAACTCTTTAAATGCGGAGGAATTTATACTCGCGCAGTTTTAATTAAATCGTTAGAGTGCAAAGCTGCTAATTGGAAAGCGGGCGGTGGGCGGCCTGGCGGACGGGCAGACAGATCTGCCTTGCCGAGAGCTCATTTCTTGCTGGATCACTGGTCCCCAGTGCCTCCGTTGTTAAATCCTCCACCGCTAGGCAGAGGAGCTGACTGGTACTGCAGAATATGAAATCCGAGAGGAACGGTGCTGTGTTAGACAGATTTACTTTTCAACTTCGCTCCCGTAGACTGTTGGCAAAAATATTCCAACAGCAAAAAATAATTAATGTAGAGTAATGAAATTTCTAGAATAAATTCGTCTAGGTAACATATTGAAGTGATTAACGTTCAAAGGTGATAGGTTAACGTAAGCGGGAGGTAAGTCACTGCGTTTGTGAAATATTGGTACGTTAATAACCACTTGTAACAGCCAGAATGTTGAATCCAAGGAAGCAAAGATGCACTGATGTGTTGTACAAGTGGTGGATGACAGTTTGTGGGAGGGAGTTCCACGCCAGTTGTACTTGGTCGGTTAATACATGCACGATTAATGCTGGTTGTGAATGATGCTGCAGTTGTCGTCCTATGTCGTCCCATGTGCTCGACTAGAGACATACATGATGATCGAGCAGACCAAGGCAACACGCCGACACTCCTCAGAGCTTGTTGGTTACAAGAGCGGTATGTGGGCAAGCGATATCCTGTTGGAAAACACCTTGTAGAATGCTGTTCATGAATGGCGGCACGACCGATTGAATCAACAGACTGACGTACAAGTTTGCAGTCTGGGTGAATGGGATAACCACAGGAGTGATCCTGCTGTCATACGAAACCGCACCCCAGACCACAACTCCAGGCGTAGGTAAAATGTGTCAGGCATGCAAGCAGGTTGTTTGCAGGCCCTGCTAACTAACACATCGCCATCACTGGCGCAAAGGTAGTAACAGCTTTCATCAGAAAACCCAACAGACCTCCACCCCGCCCTCGAATGAGCTCTCCCCGAAACACTGAAGCCGCAAATGGCGGTGGTTTTGGGTCACTGGAATGCACGCCACTGGGAGTCTGGGTTGGAGCTGTCCTTGAAGTAACTGATTCGTAAGGGTTCACTGCGTCAGTGTGATGCCACTGCTCTCAAGTTGCTGCTTCAGATGCAGTAGGAAGCGCCAGAGCCATAGGCAGAACACTATGGTCCTCCCTCTAGTTATTGCCAATTGGCCGTCTGGATGATGATGATGATTATGATTTTGGTTTGTGGGACGCTCAATTGCGAGGTCATCAGCGCCCGTACAGAGTCACGAATGATGGTGATGATGATGGTGACATGATGAGGACAACACAAACACCCTCCCCGGGTAGAGAAAACCCCCAACCCGGCCGGGGATCAAACCCGCGATACCGCGATCCAGAGGCATGGCCGTCTGGAGTCTAGCCATCTTGCGACCGTTCATTTCCGTGATCACCACTGTCAGCAATCATGCACAGTGACCACAATCCCGCCAAAACTTCCTGCAGTGTCGAAGAAGGTACATACAGCTTCCTCTAACTCCGTTACAGGACCTTGTTCAAGCTCACTGAGGTCTTGATAGCGCCGTCTATGTAGCCTCAAAGTCATTCTTGTCTAACATCAAGTCACCAAGTCCAATCTCAAAGCTAACTAACGCTCACGACAGATAAATCGTGTATTTAAAGCAAACGTGATTTGCGTCTTCATAGTGGTACTTCTGGCGCCATTCTTATGCGACTGGCGCAAAATATGAATAGACATCATCTTTCAGATGTGTTAAAATGCCTACCAATTTTCGTTTATGTTGTACAATTTCCTCTTTGTGTTGCAACTTTTTCTTCCATCCATGTACAGGGTGGTCCATTGATCGTGACCGGGCCAAATATCTCACGAAATAAGCATCAAACGAAAAAACTACAAAGAACGAAACTCGTCTAGCTTGAAGGGGGAAACCAGATGGCGCTTTGGATGGCCCGCTAGATGGCGCTGCCATAGGTCAAAGGGATATCAACTACGTTTTTTTAAATAGGAACCCCCATTTTTATTACATATTCGTGTAGTGCGTAATGAAATATGAATGTTTTAGTTGGACCACTTTTTTCGCTTTGTGTAGATGGCGCTGTAATAGTCACAATCGTATAAGTACGTGATATTACGTAACATTCCTCCAGTGCGGACGGTATTTGCTTCGTGATACATTACCTGTGTTAAAATGGACCGTTTACCAATTGCGGAAAAGGTCGATACCGTGTTGATGTATGGCTATTTTGAACTAAATGCCCAACGGACGTGTGCTAGCTATGCTGCTCGATATCCTGGACGACATCATCCAAGTGTCCGGGCTGTTCGCCGGGGAGTTACATTATTTAAGGAAACAGGAAGTGTTCAGCCACATGTGAAACGTCAATCACGACCTGCAACAAACGATGATGCCCAAATAGGTGTTTTAGCTGCTGTCGCGGCGCTATTGGGCAACGGAAAATCCAAGATGGCTGCGACAAGTCGAACATCAGCGACCTTGGCGGGTTAATGTATGGTGCGGCATTATGGGAGGAAGGATAATTGGCCTCCATTTTATTGATGGCAATCTGAATTGTGCAATGTATGCTGATTTCCTACGTAATGTTCTACCGATGTTACTTCAAGATGTTTCACTGCATGACAGAATGGCGATGTTCTTCCAACATGATGGATGTCCGGCACATACCTCGCGTGCGGTTGAAGCGGTATTGAATAGCATATTTCATGACAGGTGGATTGGTAGTCGAGGCACCATACCATGCCCCGCACAGTCACCGGATCTGACGTCCCCGGATTTCTTTGTGTGGGGAAAGTTGAAGGATATTTGCTATCGTGATCCACCGATAACGCTTGACAACATGCATCAGCGCATTGTCAATGCATGTGCGAACATTGCGGAAGACGAACTACTCGCCGTTGAGAGGAATGTCGTTACACGTATTGATAAATGCAGTGAGGTTGACGGACATCATTTTGAGCATTTACTGCATTAATGTGGTATTTACACGTAACCACGCTGTAACAGCATTCGTTCTGAGGAACGGTAAGTTCACAAAGGTACGTGTATCACATTGGAACAACCGAAATTAAATGTTCAAACGTACCTACGTTCTGTATTTAAATTTAAGAAACCTACCTGTTACCAACCGTTCGTCTAAAATTGTGAGCCATATGTTTGTGACTATTACAGCGCCATCTATCACAAAGCGAAAAAAGTGGTCCAACTAAAACATTCATATTTCTTTACGTACTACACGAATGTGTGATAAAAATGGAGGTTCCTACATAAAAAAACGTTGTTGATATCCGTTTGACCTATGGCAGCGCCATCTAGGGGGCCAACCATAGCGCCATCTGGTTTCCCCCTTGGAGCTAGTCAAGTTTCGTTCTTCGTAGGTTTTTCGTTTGTCACTTATTTCAGGAGATATTTGGCACAGTCACGATCAATGGACCACCCTGTATATAAGCGAAATTGAGTATTACCCACAGCATCCAAAGCCCTGGAGCACATAGTTCAAAGCAGCTCACAGAACAGCAAACTTGTAAATAGGCTGTTTAGGCTTTTATATTGGTAACGCCACCCCCACGTAGCGCTCTGTATGAAAATCACTGGCTGTGGTGTGTGCTGTCTGTGGCTGGTTTGCATTGTTGTTGGCTATTGCAGTGTTGGGCAGTCGGCTGTTAACAGCGCGTAGCGCTGCGCAGTTGGAGGTGAGCCGCCAGTAGTGGTGGATGTGGGGAAGTGAGATGGCGGATTTTTGGCAGCGGATGATCTGGACGTGTGTCCATCAGAAACAGTACATTTGTAAGAATGGATGTCATGAACTGCTATACATATTATGACTTTTGAACACTATTTATGTAATACATTGTTTGTTCTCTATCAAAATCTTTCATTTGCCAACTATGCCTATCAGTAGTTAGTGCCTTCAGTAGTTTGTATCTTTTATTTAGCTGGCAGTAGTGGCGCTCGCTGTATTGCAGTAGTTCGAGTAACGAAGATTTTGTGAGGTAAGTGATTTGTGAAAGGTATAGGTTAATGTTAGTCAGGGCCATTCTTTTGTAGGGATTATTAAAAGTCAGATTGCGTTGCGCTAAAAATATTGTGTCAGTTTAGTGTTGATCAGAATAAGTAAAGAGAGTAATGTCTGAGTGCGTTCAATTTTGCTCAGCTGTTTGAAAATCAAATAATGTAAGAGGTTTATCAGCACAGTAATTCAATAATTTTTTAAGGGGACGTTTCAAGCTTTAAACAGCAAGATTTAAACCTGTAACATCCACGATAAATAAAAATTACGCTTCCGAGTACAACATAACACTGCAATTGCGTTAATCACTGTGACCAACAACATGAAGGAGGCCACGGACAAGCACCAGACCATCACCTTTAGGACTGCTTAGTTGCAGAAAGTTTTTTCATAGAGTTGATTTTGATATATTACGAAGATGAGCAGATGAATTTATCAAGCAGTGCAATATTGTTGTTTGACAGTTACCTCAAAAACAGGAGGTAGCGATTTATCTATGTGACGGTGATGTCATCATAGGAGCCTATGCTGTATAGGGCCCACAGGGTTTAGTCCTTGGTTCATTGCTTTTCTCACTCTATGTCAACGATGCTTGATCAGTGCCTCATTCCTGTAACTACTACTTGTATGCTGACGATATCCAGTTGTATCTTAGCGCCAGACCTAAGGATTGCCACCGTTGTCTCAATAAAGAATCAAGATCATTGTTCGGTATCACGATGGACAGCGACATATTTTAAATCAGACATTAAAAACTCACAAGTCATCCTCATTCACACCAAAAGTTGAACACTAGGCAGTTTCATGAACTAATTCCTCCAATAAATCTTACTGGTATCAAATTACCCTTTAAAAAAATCCGTATAAGTGAGACTAGGTCGCGCAAATCGAGAGTTCTGAACACCTGTACAAATTATTTATACACATATAGGAATTCCAAGACTTCTGAGAGTTTTTTAATTTTTGTATGATTTGTCATTTACGTCATTTTTTTGGAGTGATATTAACATGGTACACTAAAGGGCCATTGCAGATGCGTTGACTTCGTCTGTTGTCGTTCCTGTTTCGATTACTGGTAAGATTTATCGGAAGTTTCCGCAGAGGATAACACTACAGCCGGTCATAGGGGTGCTGTTGTTAGGCAAAAGTCGAATTGTCCTTCAAAGGATATTTTATGGCATACCGGAACTTCATCCCCAACAACGGCAGTGCAATCGTGCCTCAGTTACCGGTATTAGTTTACTTTGAAGCATTACATATGATATACACGGCGTAGACATAGACCTGAACAATAGTTGGTCGTCCATACGCTTATCACCACCAGTTGGTAAAGCCATCGTTTTCACAGCTGCAGAGGACTTCATTTCATTCCAGTCAAGTCAATTAGTACGGATCCTTTGTAGATTATATTCACTAATCTTCCTCGTGAATCACTCTACCTAGAATGAAAACGGGATCAAATTACTTATAGTAGTTCCTGAGATTTTTGCCACATTACGAACCCAATGTAAGTCTGTAATGTCAAAAAATATTTCAAGATTCTAGGTCAACGCGAAGTGCCCTATAAGTTTTTATGAGTGGGATCGCGAGTATCGACATAGGTGGCATAAATGACCGTATTGTTTCACGGCATTGATAGATAATATTGAATTTTTTACACCGCGAACAGGCTGTAGCACTTAGTATCCGTCTATCCGTTCCTGAGAAAAAGACGTGTTAATAAATGGACAGTTGACTAAGAAATGACAATTTTTGTTGTTGTGATATACGCTATGTGACCAAAAGTGTCCGGACACCGGGCTGAAAATGACTTACAAGTTCGTGGCGCTCTCCATCGGTAATGCTGGAATTCAGTATGGTGTTGGCCCACCCTTAGCCTTAATGGCAGCTTCCGCCCTCCCAGGCATACGTTTACACAGGTGCTGGAAGGTTTCTTTGGGAATGGCAGCACATTCTTCACGGAGTGCTGCACTGAGGAGAGATATCGATGTCGGTCGGTGAGCCTTGCGCGAAGTCGGCTTTCCAAAACATCCCAAAGGAGTTCTATAGGATTCAGGTCAGAACTCTGTGCAGACCAGTCCATTACAGGGATGTTATTGACGTGTAACCACTCCGCCACAGGCCGTGCATTATGAACAGGTTCTTGATCGTGTTGGAAGATGCAATCGCCATTCCCGAATTGCTCTTCAATAATGGGACGCAAGAAGGTTCTTGAAACATCTATGTAGGCCTGTGCCGTGATAGTGCCAGTCAAAACAACAAGGGGTGCAAGCCTCCTCCATGAAAAACACGACCATACCATAACACCAGCGCCTCCGAATTTTACTGTTGACACTACACACTCCAGCAGATGACGTTTACCGAGCATACGCCATACCCACACAATGCCATCGGATCATCGCACTGTGTACGGTGATTCGTCACTCCACACAATATTTTTCCGCTGTTCAATTGTCCAGTGTTTATTTTCCTTACACCAAGCGAGGCGTCGTTTGACAACTGCCGCCATGATGTGTGACGTACGAGCTGCCACTCGACCATGAAATTCAAGTTTTCTCACCTCCCGCCTAACGGTCATAGTACTTGCAGTGGATCCTGATGTAATTTGGAATTCCTGTGTGGTGGTCTGGATATATGTCTGAGTATTACACATTACGACTCTCTTAAACAGTCGGCGGTCTCTGTCAGTCAACAGACGAGGTCGCCCTGTACGCTTATGTGCTTTACGTGTCGCTTCACGTTTCCACTTCATTATCACATCGGAAACAGTGGACCTAGGGATGTTTGGAGTACGGAAATGTTGTGTATACAAGAGACAACCAATCACCTGTCCACGTTCAAAGATCGTGAGTTCCGCGGAGCGCCCCATTCTGCTCTCTCACGATGTCTAATGACTACTGAGGTCGCTGATATGGAGTACCTGGCAGCGGGTGAGCACAATGCACCTAATGTGACAAACGTATTTTTTTGGGGGTGTCCGGATACTTTTGGTCTCATAGTGTAATTACAGATTAACAGTCTTCAGTTTTTCCCTTACCTGTACTGTAAAGCCGTGCTTCATGCCAATATTCATGATTCTACATTAACAGGAAATGCTCTATAGTTTCTGATGAGTGATTTTTCGAGAATCGATTTGTGATATAAATGGCCGTATCTTTTGACTGCATTGTCTTAGAAGCTTCTATTTATTACGCCGCCTAGGGACTGTAGGCCTTAGTATGTAATATAAATTTGAACTTCATATTTCTACATTTCCTGAGAAAAAGGGTCCTAACAGTCGGACACAGAGGCAGACAAACAGATATACTGACAACAAAGTCATCGCGTGAGGGTTCCATATAAAAAAAAATGGCTCTGAGCACTATGGGACTCAACTTCTGAGGTCATCAGTCCCCTAGAACTTAGAACTACTTAAACTCAACTAACCTAAGGACATCACACACATCCATGCCCGAGGCAGGATTCGAACCTGCGACCGTAGCGGTAGTTCGGTTCTAGACTGTGGAGCCTAGAACCGCACGGCCACTCCGGACGGCAGGGTTCCATCTTTACCGATTGATGTGTGGAATACTAAAAACAGTGAAGGACCTCGGCATAATCTTGCATGAGCATCTAAAGTGGATAGAACAAACTGTGCAACATGAGGGAAATCTCTCTCTTTCCTACTTCCAACTTCACAATCTAGAAAAATACTTTCCCTTCAAACAAAAAGTAACCCAGTCTCTAATCCTGTCAAATCTTTCTTACCATGTTGTAATTCAACAGGGCACAAATTGTGAAAACTCCAGACGACTCTTGTTAACTACGAAAACTTTTATAAGATATACGTATAATGTTCGATTCTTTAATCGTATCAGTGTCTTCTGTGACTGAACAGACGCTCTGTTTACTTCATCAGTTCCTTAGTAACTGACGCTGATATCCTCAGCCACAAAACAGATACCAGTAACCATTCCACAACTGCGAGGTCAGATGGTATACGTCCAGGATCTTGGCAGAACGTATGCGTAGCCCCAAAACTGTTTTCACCTTCTTCTCCATTTCAGGCTGTAGCCTGTGTCTTATCCAAAACCGCTCTGCATTCAAGAGAGGACCTGTTGTCATTTTTATAGTTTCCCCTCTCTGCTCATTCCAACAGTTTTATTTCTGTCCACCAAGGAACCAGCATCTGTGTCACCATGTTAACTTCCATTCTTTTTTCACCCCTTGTTTCCATCTGATCTGCTAATCTCACCTCATCACTTCTCACTCTTCTTTCCGTCAACTTTTTTTCCAGATTGATTTGTTATGCACTGCAACAAACAATTGTGTTGATATGTTTGCTCAAATTCGACAACGGGAAAATTACTTAACACGATGTTAATAAAACTTCCAGGTCGGTTAACCGGAATTTCTAAAAGCTTTGTGGGTAGTGGCAACAAAACGACTGTTCACGTTGATGTACAGAATGCACGAGATTGGTGATGTACCATCGGACTTCCGAGAAAACATCAACCATCCAATGATGAAGATTGCAAGAGCTGACAAGTGGGAGCATTGTCTGACAGTCAACAGCTGATGCATGTAAGTTGCTGACGGGAATAATATAGAGAATAATGGAAAAGAGAACTGAGAATCTGTTTGGTGATGATTAGTTTGGCTTCAGGAAAGGCAAAGGCACCAGAGGAAGCTCTGACGTTGCGGCTAACAGTGGAACAAGACTGAAGAAAAATCGAAAAATGCTCATAGGATTTGTCTGCCTGGAAGAAGCGTTGGACAATAAAAAATGAAGCAAGATGTTTGAAATGCTGAGAATATTAGGGTTGAGCTATAGAGGAAGACAAGAACCAAGGAAGAACAACAAGAGTGGGAGGCCAAGAACAAAGTGCTCGGATTAATAAGGGTGTAAGGTAGAGATGTAATCTTTCTCCAGTTCTGTTCAGTCTACAGAATGACGAAATAAAAGAAAGATTTAAGTAAGGGTTTAAAATTGAGGGTGAAAGAATATCAGTGATAAGATTCGCTTATAACATTGCGCTCCTCAGTGAACGTGAAGAAGAATTGCAGGATTTGTTGATTGGAATGAAGTCTAACGTGTACAGAATACTGGCAGAGAGTAAAACGAAGAGAGACGAAAGTAATGAGAAGTAGCAGAAATGAGAACGGCCAGAATCTTAACATCAGAATTGGGGATCACGAAGTAGACTAAGTTAATGAATTCTGCTATCTAGGCTGCAAAATCACCCATTACTCACCAAGCCAGGAGGACATGAAAAGCACATTAGCACTTGACAGAAGAATATTTCTTACCAAGAGAAATCTGCTAGTAAAAACGTTGACCTTAATACGAGGAAGAAATTTTCGAGAGAGTACGTTTGGAGCACAGCGTTGTATGGCAGTGAACCATGGACTGGAAGAAATACAGAACAGAAGAGAATCGAAGCATTTGAAATGTGATGTTACAGGATAATGTTGAAAATTAGGTGGACTGATAAGGAAAGAGGAGGTTCTACGCAGAATCAGAGAGGAGAGGAGTAAATGGAAAATACTGACAAGAAGGAGGGACCCTATAATAGGACACCTGTTAAGACATCAGGGAGCTGTAGAGAATAAAAACTGTAGAGGAAGACAGAGACTGGAATATGTTAAGCAAAACAGTTGAGGACGTAGACTGCAAGTGCTACGCTGAGATGAAAGTGTTGGCGCAGGATAGGAATTCGTGGCGGCCGTGTCAAACCAGCAGAAGACTGATGACTAAAAAATAAAAATAGTTCGAGCTTTCGTACTTATGCTTGGTGCGTGGGGCGAATTAGTAAATTTTGTTGCGAGAAGCTTGGTAATTATTCGCCAGTTTTCAGTTGAATACCGGTGCGTGAGATGAAGTATGGTACAGGAAGTAAAACACTGATCTTACCTAACACTTGGACGTGAAGTAGTTTTCAACGTCTACCCGAAATTCGTCTTTAAACCATCACCTGCAGGATTCTTCAGATAAATTAATGAACTCAGATGATTTTTGAAGCAGGCATGCAATTTTTGGAAGACAACTATTTTTTCAGATCTTTCAGCTTGATTTAATAAAATGACGAAAAGTGGTAAGCAGTGAACCCTTGAATCATTAGTCACAATTTATTCTGATCAAGTTAACTACTCTCTTCCCTACTAAATCCTAAAATCTATTGCAAAAGAGTACAGGTGCTGCGTCATCTCCTGATAAGTTTTCGACCTATAAATGTAACTGCCTCAAGTTATAACATTAGCGAATTAAGCAAAATATTAGTCACCTCTTTAAAAGAGAACACTGGTCGCTTTGAGGCACAGTAGCTGGTGTAGGAGTGGAACCAGTTGGTCATGTGACCTAACAGTGATGTGTATGTGCCTCGGTGTTAATGGAATCACTGGAGTAAGATGCGACGGCGTGGAGAGATGGCAGGGTGGCATGAAGCTGTTATATTTGGACGTGCCCATGACCACACTGTATTGAGGCTACGCCATTTTTAAACGGTCAACATGGACTGTACAGAGTGTCAGAATGTCGTATCACTCGCAGGCCTAGGAACATGAACTACGATGTTTCTCATCACACATGATGACCAACTGGGCCTTGTATTTCTACATCTTCATGATAAGAATGCTATGGAGACTTCCTTTTCCGAACTGACAACAACCTTGTTCAAAGGACTGGACGCTTGCGTTCCTCCTGGTTTGACAAACACTCAGCCTGTCTCACGTTGACTGGCTCACCAAATCACCAGATCTTAATCCAATGGAAAATGTCTGGGACTATTTATAACAGCGGGGGAGGCACGAAATTTTGTGTGTTTATCCATTGTGGACACGGGACTGCGGCTGGTCAAACATTTAACAAGAAAATTCGCCAGATAGCCTTGCGATTTGAGAAGACATTTTACTTTATTTTCACAACCAGTTTCGGCAATTCAATATGCCACCTTCAGGCTTCATATGCACCTATGTACAGACATTAAAATGGGTGGAAACTGGCATACTGGAGCCATCAGAATCTAGATGTCGTGAATTCGTATTTCAAGTGCTACCTTCGAAGACTTGACAACAACTCGGCTGGGCCTAAACCTCCAATAGTAGCACCCCTTTGCCTCCCGTGCATAGCCGTGATGCACCTGTAAGGTGCTTTATCAGTTTTTACCAGCAAAAAAATATTTGAATCCTTTCGACGCTTTGTATGGCTCTGAGCACTATGGGACTCAACTGCTGAGGTCATTAGTCCCCTAGAACTTAGAACTAGTTAAACCTAACCTAACCTAAGGCCATCACAAACATCCATGCCCGAGGCAGGATTCGAACCTGCGACCGTAGCGGTCTTGCGGTTCCAGACTGCAGCGCCTTTAACCGCACGGCCACTTCGGCCGGCGACGCTTTGTAAATCCATGGATAAAATATTGCGTAAATAATACACTTTATTGCACTTTAAAGTGAACAAATAACATACGTACTGTGGAAGTACTGAAATCTGACTGCCAGATTACCTGCGCGTACGCGTGACTAACGGGAGGCTAATCATGAATGTAAATGTGTGGCATACCTGAAGAAAATAGTGGACTCTCTTCTCTCTGGATCGAGGACATTATAACGCCAACGGGCTATATCAAAAGGTATTACCGTGTCCTGGAAGGGACTAATTATTTTTCATAGACGCTTATTTCTGCCTGCTTTGGCATTCTTCTTGCTGATAATTTTTTCACTACTGAACTTGCTGTATTTGGCCATAATTACGAGACATAAAATGCATGTAACTCTACCACGCTGTTGTTAGAGTCAGGCATGAAAAGTATTTATTATTTGGTAGTGCATTATTCGAACTCTACCGAACCATTAATACTGAAATACGAGTAGCAGTTATGACGGTCTTTAATAAAATAAACGTTAATTCTTACCATTTTACAACGAGAGCAGCTAACAGCATTGTTAAGACAGAATGAGAGAATCTTTTCTCTTACATGTAGAAATGAACTGGAATGGCAATGATAAATAATCCGTTAATATCACTAAAACTACCAGTCCGATTCGCTTAAAGGCTGGATAGAGGTTTATCCGTCTCTTGCAGCCCTTGAATAACTAACTGGATATTAGTAAGTCGGAAATAACTGGCATAGTCGGATGCCAAAAACTACCATCCTACGAAAATATAAAGCACGGATAATTTGAATTTATGTATTTTCTACTGAATCTGCATGGTAGCAGATGAACCTCGACACCAGCAGAGCATAATGACACTGTCGATACAAAATGTTTCTCAAAATATTCGCTATTCTAAGGAACCTTCTGAGATTCTACACCTACGTCTAGGTACATACTCCGCAAACCAATGTACAATGCGTGACGGACGGTACGCTGTGCCATCCGTAGTCATTTACTTTCCTTTTCCATTCTCAAACAGAGCGACAGAAAACTGTCTATATGCCTCTATATGATTCCTAGGTTCTCGTATCTTCGTGGTCCTTACGCAAAATGTATGCTGGCGGGAGTAGAAGTCTCCACAGTCCGCTTCAAATGGCGGTTCTCTAAGTGTTCTCAGTAGTGTCCATGAAAGAGAACATCGCCTTCCCTCCACTGATTCCGATTTGTGTTCACGAGGCGTTTCCGTAACACAAGTTGTTCTAACCAACTGGTAACGTATCTGGTAGTCCGCCTCTGAATTGCTTCGATGGCTTTTTTAATCCAATCTGCCACGGATCTTACGCACTCTAGAAGTACTAAAGAAAGGGTCGTACTAGTGTCCTATATGAGATCTCCTTTGCAGATGAAGCACGCTTTCTTAAAATTCTCCCAATAAACAGAGGTCAACCTTTCGTCTTCCCTACTATAACCCCTACATGGTGGTTCCATTTCATATAGCCTTGCAACGTTACGCCCAGATATTCCATCAATGTGACTGTCAAGTAGCATACTACTAGTGCTGCATTCGAATATTATGGCTCTGTGTTTCCTACTCATTTGCACTGACCGTGATTTTTCTACATTTAGAGCTTCTGCCATTCATCACAGCAACCAGAAATTTTGTCTAAATCATTTTGTATCCTCCTACAGTCACTCAGCGACGACACCTTCCCGAACATCACAGCTTCATCAGCAAACAAGCACAGATTCGGATGCTACTCAAGGTCACACAATACCTGTGCAATATAATAAAACCATAGAACCATCTGTTTCACAAAACGATCTACATTTTCACGTGAAATAAAGACAAAGAATTCTCTGTTTAATACGAAAACACACGGCGGTGACTTCATCTCGATGACATAGAGTACTGCGAATTCTTGAAAATGACTTTACCACTCACAAACTTTCTGAATCTAATTTATATCCTTTACCAATGTGGTCATTGTTTTCCAAGCGACTGCAGAAGGCAATCAAATCGAAGTCTATCCCTTGCGACAGTAACTAACGGTTATTACTTGCATAGCTGTTCTTCTAAACAGCAGTCCATACGAGCAAATCAGCTGCGTCTTTAGCTGCGGTTACTTGTACCTTATGTACTTTGGCTATGCACGGCTCTGTTTAAAAAGAATAGCTCGATGTAGTCATAGGGTCAAGCCATGCACATCTGCTTTCACCCCTCGTAGCTAACTGACTGCAAATAACTATCTGTAGCTGCGATCCTGCAGTCAAGAGCTATGCGTTGGATAGAACTGCGAGTTAACAAAATACACAGAAATAGTTATGGAATAAAATGTACATGAATAATTGAATGAAAAGGGATCTATTCTAACATCTGTAACTGATGTGAACGACATAGAATTATGTTCAATAGTGTTTGTTCACCGAGATATGGTCCTACGATGTTCAGTTAAAATGTTCTGTTCATATTGTCACCAATAAGCCGTTAAGTACTTTGCATGTGGGGGGGTCGCCATGAGTGCAAGAAAAAAAAATACTGCGATATAATTGGCGTTTAGGATCACTCACGAATGGCAGCCTAACGGATTTGTAGTGTTCCCCTAGAATTAGCTTGTAAAATTGACCTAGTCTGTTTTAAAAAAAGTCCATTTAGTGTGTCTATGGGAAATGATGTTAAGCATCACTTTATGCTGTTGCCCAGTCGCTCCAAGTGTGATACGGCAGACCCACTCACTCCAGCTATTGCAGTGATCAACATCGTCCTCTACACACAGAAAGCCATCATTTTCCACTGTCGTTTTCCATTGCTCTTATTTCTCTCTTACTGTCCTCAGCTCCACAGAGCTTTCTGAACGTTATAAAATATTAGTTTACTAAAGCTTTATCAATTTGTGAATTCAAAGCTCCCTGTCCTGTTGCTTTAAGGGTAAGATATTTGTTTCCTTGTATGAACATAATTCGTAGGTGGGCAGTGTGCTTCATTTATCCAGTAAGATTTAGGATCTTCTCGGTGTGATGTTCATAATATGGCCTTTACTGTCATTCCTCACCGCCTCGAGTGATCGTGATTGGTACATCTGTATAAGCAGAATTGAGTACGATGCTTTCGTGGTTATACAGAATAGATTCTCCTTTTGTTTGGACTGTTAGAGAAGCTGATGAACAGATCAGGTGTGGCAGATGTACTACCACAAGGTTATTGTTTATAGCGACGACGTCAAGACGTGCCTAAATCCCAGCAATCTTGATCTCTGTATACGTTAAAAACTGCAAAACTACTCAGGTCGTCACAATATATGGCATCCACAATGAAGAGGGAGTCTTCAGGGAGAAGAAGTGAACTACCTGCGGTTTGCCGCAGGCTTTGCAATTCTGTCAAAAAATTCAAAGGATTTGCAAGATCAGTTTAACGGAATGGACGGTGTCGTGAAAGGATCTTACAACACGAATATCAACGAAACATAAACGAGGTTAATGGAATGTAGCCAAATGAATTAAGGTAAAACTGACGGAGTTAGATTAATTAATGAGACACTAAAAGTAGTATATGAGCTTCCCTATTTGGGCAGCAGAAAACTGACGAGGCCAAAACAGAGAGGATACAAAATGCAGACTGGCTGTAGGAAGAACATCATTTCTGAAAAAGAGCAAGTTGACAACATCAAATATAGATTTGTTAGGAAATTTTTTTTTGTGACATTTATATGGAGTAGCCTTGTATGGAAATGGAACATGGATGAGAAGCAAGTGAGACAAGAGGACAATACATGCTTTTGACGTGTGGTGCTCCAGATGAATGTTGAAAATTAGATGGGTATATCGAATTACTAATGACGGCATACTTAATCGAGTTAAGAACTGGGCCACAACTGAAAGAAGGTTACTGTTTATAAGACTCGTCCTGATGCTTCGAAGAATCATCAGTATGGCAGTGGAAGGAAATGGGTGGAGGGGAATCGGGGGCTTGAATGTAGTAAGCTGGTTCAAAAGGATATATGTTTCAGCTGCTACGCAGTTTTGCAGAGCATAGGCTAGAGTTGCTTCAGACCAGTCGTTGAACGATAACAATGGTAGCGATTAAGGTCGTAAATGTATATAGCCGTTTCCTTATAAATAAAATAGCATGTCGAAAAGCAATGCCCGTGAATCTAATCTCTCAAAGTAAAAGAATGAATTACACGTTGTTGAAACTTCAAAAATAAACAGCGGCTTAAAGGAGCTACAGTCTGGAGCCGCGCGGCCGCTACGGTAGCAGGTTCGAATCCTGCCTCGAGCATGGATGTGTGTGATGTCCTTAGGTTAGTTAGGTTTAAGTAGTTCTAAGTTCTAGGGGACTGATGACCTTAGAAGTTAAGTCCCATAGTGCTCAGAGCCATTTGAACCATAAACAGCGGCAGCTTTTCTAATGGCGACCTCGACATATATACAGCTTCGCAATTATTTGCTTGAGCAAAAACTGTAATATTTTTCTGTTTTTCTGTCACATAGTAGGGGACAAACACGGAACTTCCATTTTCTTCCTCGTATACGCGATTATTCCGATCCATGACTCAAGTAAACTATTTACTGTGTGTGAAGCAATGTTATCGTTTCATCATATGAGAGCGCGACGAAAAGGCTTCCAATTATTCCGACGTAGATTAAGTTTATTCTCCGAATTTCGATGCGTGTCTATAACGAATTACAATATTTGACCTGCACGTTTTCAAGTGAGTTTGTACACTCTCAGGCATAAATACTTACAGCAACAACGCGCAGGTTAGCCACGCGGTCTCAGGCGTCATATCACGGTTCTCGCGGCTCCCCCCCTCCCCCCTTTCCGTCGGAGATTCGAGCACCCTCTCCCCCCCCCCTCCCCGTCCATGGGTGCGTGTGTTATCCTTAGCGTAAGTTAGTTTAAGTTAGATTAAGTAGTATGTAAGTCTAGGGACCGATGACCTCAGCAGTTTGGTTCCATAGAGGCTTACCACTTACAGCAACACGATCGTTAAGTGTCTTTCCTGCCCCGCAGCTAAAGCTGCACAACAAAAAGAAATGATCAGTTTTAAAGAGGTCATATTTTACCAACAAGTGTCGTATTGTTATAACTAAAGTGCAGCTTCTTACAGAGGTCCACTGAGGACAGTAAGTATCCCATGCCACCGAACCTTGGCAGCTATTCTAATGCGTTAAAGGTGAACCGTTTTACACTGGAAAAAAATTAGTTTTAGGTTTGGCCACGACGTGAAAATCTGGCGTTGTGAATGCAAGGAAGACGTATAGAAATGTTTCCATGTGTAATGGATTGGGATGTAGCAGTAAAGATCAAACAAGTAGGTAGGAACATAATGTTGATTTTGAAATGGAACACCGCTTAACAATTTGTTCAGTGCGAGCACCGGAGAGATCGACTAGATGCAGAATCCGTAAAATGAATTGATGAACGGCAGTTCCCTTGGAATCTGAGCAACGCGTTCCTGTATATTGGGCATCAGATCAGGAAGAGACTGATCATATTCCTGCTAAACGCATTCCCCAGAGCCAAAAGTGTGTGGGTTCAGATTCGATGATCTTGCATGTCATGCATCTGGAAAAAGATTGGAAATTTGTGGTAAGTGCTATGGGACCAAACTGCTGAGGTTATCGGTCCCTAAGCATACACACTACCTACGCTAACTTTAACTAACTTACGGTAAGTACAACACACATATCCACATGCCCGAGGGAGGACTCGAATCTCCGACGTGGGGAGCCGCGTGAACCGTGACAAGGCCCCCCTGACCACGCAGCTACCCTGCGCGGCTGGCATCTGAAAAACGTTTAGAGGTAACACGTTTGTGGAACGTCGCATTACGTAGATCTTCCACTGGCGAACGACATGAGGCGTTGCTCCGTCTAGCATGAAAACTGTGGTTTCCACACTGTTGCGCTCTTCGAAAGCGGTAATTTCATTCCGAACAAGGAGGTCTCCATGAAATGCAGACGTCACGGTACCTGATAGACCCTCTTCATGTATTCTCGTCGAAGGGGGACGGAGCCAGAGGAAAGGTGCCTGTGAATCGACGCTACTCTGTAACGTATGGCGAGTGCAATGGCACAACAAGCGGTTTAACAGTAAACCAAATTCGGCAATTCTCTGTATTAACTGAATCCTATAACCTAAAATGTCCCTAGTCACTCCATAGAGGCGCGCGGTGTTGCCGCGCGGTATCAGGCGTCTTGTCATGGTCCACGCGGCTCCCTCACGTAGGAGGTTCGAGTCCTTCCTCGGGCATAAGATCTTACCAAAAATTTCCAATTTCCACACCATAGAATATTGTTCGCCGATGTGTCATTTACTTCGATGCGTGCCAGAAACCGAAGAGCAATTTCAGAACGTTCCTACAGATCATCGTTTCAGTTGCTGCACCGCCTGGAGTTTGTGCAGGTACCTGCCTAATATAGACCGTAAAATTTTCGGTACTGTTGACCATGGGATGGACAATTCTCGTGGCACTGCGCGTGCTGCATGGTCAGTTACAGAAACAGCAACCTTCTCAATACCTACAACCGGGATATTACGAATTCCTCTTCCAGGTGCCACACCGAGCTCACCGGTGCTTTATAATTCCATTGGCATCTTCTTTAAACCATTTAATGACACTGGGACTCGCCTGACCTTTCAGCCACCGATACATGCAGCACTGCAATTCCTGCCATTCACGTAAAACAGCTTAAATAGCAGTGTTCGATCTTTCTTCTCGCTAGCGATACCGTTCACTCACGCTATGCCTATGAAACGAAAAACAGTGCAGAGCGCGAGGTTTTCACCAGGTGGCCAAAACTGCAACTAATTTTTTCCAGCGAAATCGGTCCCACATTAACGTATAACAACATTCTACTGCCACACGATAATTGCAACCCACATTGGACCTCCTTGAGTAGCTGCACGTTAATCATAACTACCCGGGATTTTGTTGCTGGCTGGAATCGTTACTGTGAAAACGAAGAAATCACCTCAAAATTCAAAAAAAATTCAATCGAAATTCAAGATTTTTTCAGAGTTTGTGTTTAAATGACATACTCGTTACATGGCTGCAGCACTGAAAATGTTACTTAATACTTTTGAGTGCTGAGTCAATATTCTGTTCCTAAAATTTGTGGTCAGTTACCACCTAGAATGTTACAGATGTCCTCCAACGTGTACCTTAACGTTTCCATTTGCTGTATGAAACACCCTTCAACCATTCTCTTCGGTTTAAAAATGTGCTGTAGCTAAATGCGCTTACTTGTAATGATAGTTTTGATTCAGGGTAGAAAAAATAATTCTGGTAAATTTCATTGCTACTAGAATATTAAATGTTTTAACGGTAAATGTTAGGTCAATATATGATGTAGTATTTCTTACACTATGAGGAAAACAAAAGTTATTATATTTCAAAATACCCAACAGAGACAACCCAGTTTTTTTAAATACTTGGCGAACGAAGGTGTTCCACGCACGTTTCGGTCCTTTCGCCCACGTGTACCCGGACGGCGACCTAGATAGGAATTCGATATCATATTTTCTTCCTTCCGTCACGCAGTTTGGCGAGTTATCCTTTCCACTTTGCAACAAATTTGCCCCAATTTCAGCACAACAGATGAAGTTTCAGACCAAGTTTTATATCAAGATGAGAGAAACTTTCCTTGTTGACGCTGTTCTAAAAGAGGCGAGAGAAACTCGAACATTATGTTACCTTTTCCCGTTAGAGTTAACGCTGTCGACGCCCTGTTTAGCGAGATGCATAATTTATAAGTCTCTTCTTGGAAGGTCTTTGGCTTACAGTTTTTTTTATGCCGGCGGAACTAGCAACTCTGAAGAATACTTCGCGTCGTAGGCATAAAATATAAAATATAAAATTCAGGCGTATTTGCATATGAGATATATTCAACTGATAAGCATATTACGTATCGAGTAGTCGAAAGAAGTGTAAAACCAAATTAAGGAAAACTAATTCCTATCATACTGTTTAAATAAATGTTCCGGCGTACCGTACGTTACACAGAGGAGAACTGCTTTGTTAACAACATGTTAAGTTGAAAAGTTTTTGGCTCCTATGTTGTGAAACTGGATTAATATTAATTTCATTCAGTAGACGTACAACTAATACGGCGTAAACATTGTAAAATGGTGTAGCTGATGTTTGAATAAGAAATAAACAGTACTTCTGCCTATTTGTCTTAGTTTTGGCAAATTGTTCGTATGAATCTACACGAACATCTACATTTATACTCAGCAAAACACTGTAAAGCGCATGGCAGATGGTGCGTCTCGTCGTACCTGCTATTTAGGCTTTTTTCTTGCTCCATTCACGTATGGGGAGCAGTAACGATGTTTGCTTAAATGACTCTGTGCATGCTGTAATCAGTGTACTCTTGTATTTTGACTAAAGTTCAGCCTTGATCACATTATGTACACTCCTGGAAATGGAAAAAAGAACACATTGACACCGGTGTGTCAGACCCACCATACTTGCTCCGGACACTGCGAGAGGGCTGTACAAGCAATGATCACACGCACGGCACAGCGGACACACCAGGAACCGCGGTGTTGGCCGTCGAATGGCGCTAGCTGCACAGCATTTGTGCACCGCCGCCGTCAGTGTCAGCCAGTTTGCTGTGGCATTCGGGGCTCCATCGCAGTCTTTAACACTGGTAGCATGCCGCGACAGCGTGGACGTGAACCGTATGTGCAGTTGACGGACTTTGAGCGAGGGCGTATAGTGGGCATGCGGGAGGCCGGGTGGACGTACCGCCGAATTGCTCAACACGTGGGGCGTGAGGTCTCCACAGTACATCGATGTTGTCGCCAGTGGTCGGCGGAAGGTGCACGTGCCCGTCGACCTGGGACCGGACCGCAGCGACGCACGGATGCACGCCAAGACCGTAGGATCCTACGCAGTGCCGTAGGGGACCGCACCGCCACTTCCCAGCAAATTAGGGACACTGTTGCTCCTGGGGTATCGGCGAGGACCATTCGCAACCGTCTCCATGAAGCTGGGCTACGGTCCCGCACACCGTTAGGCCGTCTTCCGCTCACGCCCCAACATCGTGCAGCCCGCCTCCAGTGGTGTCGCGACAGGCGTGAATGGAGGGACGAATGGAGACGTGTCGTCTTCAGCGATGAGAGTCGCTTCTGCCTTGGTGCCAATGATGGTCGTATGCGTGTTTGGCGCCGTGCAGGTGAGCGCCACAATCAGGACTGCATACGACCGAGGCACACAGGGCCAACACCCGGCATCATGGTGTGGGGAGCGATCTCCTACACTGGCCGTACACCATTGGTGATCGTCGAGGGGACACTGAATAGTGCACGGTACATCCAAACCGTCATCGAACCCATCGTTCTACCATTCCTAGACCGGCAAGGGAACTTGCTGTTCCAACAGTACAATGCACGTCCGCATGTATCCCGTGCCACCCAACGTGCTCTAGAAGGTGTAAGTCAACTACCCTGGCCAGCAAGATCTCCGGATCTGTCCCCCATTGAGCATGTTTGGGACTGGATGAAGCGTCGTCTCACGCGGTCTGCACGTCCAGCACGAACGCTGGTCCAACTGAGGCGCCAGGTGGAAATGGCATGGCAAGCCGTTCCACAGGACTACATCCAGCATCTCTACGATCGTCTCCATGGGAGAATAGCAGCCTGCATTGCTGCGAAAGGTGGATATACACTGTACTAGTGCCGACATTTTGCATGCTCTGTTGCCTATGTCTATGTGCCTGTGGTTCTGTCAGTGTGATCATGTGATGTATCTGACCCCAGGAATGTGTCAATAAAGTTTCCCCTTCCTGGGGCAATGAATTCACGGTGTTCTTATTTCAATTTCCAGGAGTGTGTGTTTTAATGATATAGGTAACCGGTTTCGGTACTTTCTACAAAACCATCATCAGACCTGTGGATAAATTTTAAGAAATACTAGATACCAATCTTTAAATAAAATGAAAATGTCTAATGATGTCAAAATTTAACAAGATAAAATAAAATTAATTATACCCATGGCTCCCTTAGGATGGTAGGCGGAGCTCTCCTCGCTGCTACACAGTCAACTGATGGTTATGAGTGCTGAGCACGAGCTTAAATATGCAGAGGCTCCATCTACTTCCTGTCACACTACTTCACAACTGCCAATCAGCGTTCATAATATGGCGCCACCGTCAAAGTATAAAAGTAGGAAATACACTAATAACATAAAATTGATTCATTTAAATGTCTGATTAACAGATAGTTAGTATGTCTACAGCTTATTTATATTTTGGATAAAAACAGTGAACTACCATGTGTAATAGTTGTGCCCTCTATGGGCAACCTCAATACTATTACAGTGCCAGTTACATCAAAGATGTGAAAGTCCTTGGCGTTGTGGTATATATCGATTATACCGAGTCGCCTACATCACAATTGTATCTTTGTTGGATGCTGCAGAATCGTCTTACTTTAACTGTAGTTTTTATAGCAATATTCTTTATAGCAGTAGGGTAGCAGCCAAGAGTACGTTCCACATTATGTATATCTGAATAACTGATGAGACTGCTGATTAAATTTTTTAAAATCATCGATCTAATAGTGTTTATAATAATCAATGTCAATTTAATAATTTTTTTATGTTTGCAGCATATTTTACATACATTGCTTTTGCCATGGGTATAACTAGTCTTATATTTTTAAAAAACAAAAGAGTAGATGCTCTTATTATAAAATTTCGTCAAAAAGGTCGTAATAATATTTTTCGCGAAAATCTAATTGTTCATTGAGCAGCATTGATGATTTGGTTTTCAAATGAGCATATATCTCGATTTCTTCTAGGGTATTCATAAGCAAGCCTTTATTTGCATAATGAAGAACTTGTAAATTCTGTTGTACTGTCCCCTCAGCATGATTATTGAATGCTATATGATGGCCAAATACAGACTTTGTTCGTGAGGTACCCGACGTATGTTCTTTGTACCTTACTGCAAAATTTTCGACCTGTTTGGCCGATATATATTTTCTCACAGTCTCTACATTGGATCTTGTACACTCCTGATCTGGTAGATTTTCCATTATCTTTACTTACGGTATGTATCCAAAATATAAATAAGCTGTAGACATACTAACTATCTGTTAATCAGACATTTAAATGAATCAATTTTATGTTATTGGTGTATTTCCTACTTTTATACTTTGACGGTGGCGTCATATTACGAACGCCGATGGGCAGTTGTGAAGTAGTGTGACAGGAAGTAGGTGGAGCCTCTGCATATTTAAGCTCGTGCTCACCACTCATAACCATCAGTTGACTGTGTAGCAGCGAGGAGAGCTCCGCCTACCATCCTAAGGGAGCCATGGGTATAATTAATTTTATTTTATCTTGTTAAATTTTGACATCATTAGACACTTTCATTTCATTTAAAGATTGGTATCTAGTATTTCTTAAAATTTATCCACAGGTCTGATGATGGTTTTGTAGAAAGAACCGAAACCGGTTACCTATATCATTAAAACATACATGATGTGATCAAGACTGAACTTTAGTCAAAATATAACAATTAATTGATCACTGCTTTCCAAAAATGTTTACCAAAAGTGTACTCTTGCCTTTCCGATCATTCTGGAGTGATACGTAGGGCTTAACTTGAAGTTCGTTCTATAAACTTTGTAAGTAGACTTTCGCGGGATACTTTACATATTCAGGTGTCTGCCAGATCAGTTGCTTCAGCATCTCCGTGATAATCTCTCAAGAGTCAGACAATTTGTGCTGCCATTCTTTGTATACATTGAATATTCGATGTTAGACTCACGTCGGTTCGAGTCCCACACACTTGGGCAATATTCTATGATCTATTAAGCACGACTGATTTGTATACAATCTGGTTTATAGACTTATTCCTACCAATGAAAGGCAGGCTGCCACTAGCTTACGTACTACTAATCTTATGTGATTGTTCCATATCATATCCCTACAAATTGTTACAGTCAGGCATTTCTATGAGTTGACCGGTTACTGATGTAGTTATACGATACTTCGTTTGTGAAGTCCAGTACTTGGCATATCTGACAATTAAAACAAATTTCCAAGCTTCTCGCGACTTTGCAATAATATTATCAGACCCGGCTGAATATTTGCACAATTGTTTTCAGGTTGTACTTATTCATCAGCTTTTATGGCCTCATTCGACCACTCCAGTCAGTCATTTTTTGATTATCTTCTTCAATAAGTTTTCTTTCCGAATTGACAAGTACCTTATCATTTGTTATGATCTTTTTTGTCGTTCCTCATCTGTAAATAACCTTTTCGTTGAAGGTCGTTTGTCTACTTTTGTTCTGAATATTACATTATGCCGGCTGGGGTGGCCGAGCGGTTCTAGGCGCTACGCCGGCCGCGGTGGTCTCGCGGTTCTAGGCGCGCAGTCCGGAACCGTGCGACTGCTACGGTCGCAGGTTCAAATCCTGCCTCGGGCATGGATGTGTGTGATGTCCTTAGGTTAGTTAGGTTTAAGTAGTTCTAAGTTCTAGGGGACTGATGACCACAGCAGTTGAGTCCCATAGTGCTCAGAGCCATTTGAACCATTCTAGGCGCTACAGTCTGGAACCGCACGACCGCTACGGTCGCAGGTTCGAATCCTGCCTCGGCCATGGATGTGTGTGATGTCCTTGGGTCGGTTGGGTTTAAGTAGTTCTAAGTTCTAGGAGACTGATGACCTAAGAAGTTGAGTCCCATAGTGCTCAGAGCCATTTGAACTATTTTTCTTACATTATGCCGTGCTGTCTATGGCCCCTTGTCACGGTCCACGTGACTCCCCCGTCGGAAGTTCGAGTCCTCTCTCGGGCATGGCTGCCTGTGTTGTTCTTAGCCTAAGTTAGTTTAAGTTAGATTACGTAGTATGCAAGCTTAGGGACCAATGACCTCAGCAGTTTTGTCCCATAGGACCTTACCACAAATTTTCGAAAAAAAATATTCTTTCTTTTATGTTATCCAATTTCTTCAAATTTTCTGTTTTGTTTTGCAAATCGTCCAGGTTTAGTTCTAGCTTTTTCATATCCTCTATGATTTCTATTATCCTCCCTACTTGTTGCTTCATCTCCTAAAATATGTCTATAACTTTTCTCGGTAATTTGCTTTCTGGTGTCCTCATAAGGTAACAAAAAGAAGAGATCCTTTTCTTCTGTATGTTATGGGGCTTCAGTTCACTGTACACCACTTCATTTGGCGCTGTCCGCCATTGCACATCAATCTGGTATTTCTTATTTAGGCGTATTCTAGGTATTCCTTCCCGTGTTTTTAGGATTTTGTCGATACTGTTTTAGTGCGACCTTGACATGTGCTCAGTTCACAGAATTAAAAAAAAAAAAAATTCAAATGGCTCTGAGCACTATGGTACAATATCTGAGGTCATCAGTCTCCTAGAATTTAGAACTACTTAAACCTAACTAACCTAAGGACATCACACACATCCATGCCCGAGGCAGAATTCGAACCTGCGACCGTAGCGGTCGTGCGGTTCCAGACTGAAGCGCCTAGAACCGCTCGGCCACCCCGGCCAGCCACAGAATAACAGCAAGCGTAAATTTTCTATCTAATGGTTCGTAGGCCCTTCTTTGATATTTTTATTTCGAGCTGTACTTTATAGGACGATACCTCTGGATATTTATATTTTCCTTTCTTCTTTGATATATAAAATCTGATGATGCCACAAAAAGGCGAAACGCCTCAGTGAAGAAGAATTTTCGCAATTAAGACTTTTCCATAATTTCCTTTCCTCGGCGATTATGTGGAGAACGTCCTCGATCTTCACCAGTCCATTCTAACCTTCAACATCCTTCTATTGTACCATATCCCGAATGCTTCGATTCTCTTCTTTTCCGGTTTACCCACAATTCATGATCAACTAGCATACAACGCTGTGCTCCAAAAATGCCTTCTCAGCATTTGTTGCTTAATTTAAGCCTGATGTTTTTTACAAGAAACCTTATTTTTGAGAGGAATACCTTCTTTGCCAATACCAGGCTGCATCGTATATCTTTCCCGATTCGACCATCACGTTTAATTTTGCTTCCAAGGTAGCAGAATTCCATAGTTTCGTTTATCTCATGCTCTTCAATTTGCATGTTACCTTTATCGATAGCATCAGTTTTAAGGTTGAATAACAAGTGTCTTCGTTGGACGTCGGGGCTCTGTTCGATGCTGGATACATCTCTGAATAGAATTCTAGTGAAGCCAACGAGAATACTGGCCGGAGACATTTCTGGAGACGCCCCGCAGTGGTGGGCTACCAAACTGAATATCGCCCACCACATGGCGCGACAACCAGGAGTGATGGGCTGGGGTGCCAATTCCTTTCACAAGAGGACCCTTTCCGTTGTCATTCGCGTCGATGATATTCTACCTGCCGACAGTTTCTCCTCCATGACTTTATGCTTGCCAAACCCTACCTTGGCCATCAAAGCCGTCGGATCTCTACCCGACAATATTTGTAGCACTGTGGGCAGATTTCTCCATCTCAGGATTTTGTCAATCTGACGCACCAGTTGAACAGAATGTGGCACTGTATCCATCATGGGTATATCCAACAATTCTATCAATCAATAAGGGCCTGAGGTGGACCAACGCCTTATTGACTTGTTCAGTTTGTGAAGCTCTTTCTTTCGAATAAATCATTGAAGTTTTCTGAAACTGTCATGAGCTGTCCGTTTGTGCGTGTACATCACATCTACTATTTGCGTCCCATTCGGATGATTCTTTCTTGGTGCGTCACTTTTTTTTAAGTTTAATTTTTATTTTTTTTTATCTTCTTTCTTTTATCTTCTTTCTTGCCAGCAACATGGATGCATGAGCTGTTAAGCTGACTGTGCGATAGTTCACGCACTTATCTGCTCTTTCTTTGTGATTACGTGAACGATGCTTTTACTGTTGTCAGATCCTAGGTCTCAAGACGTTCCTGATTTCTCTTTAAATAGATCGTCTGATAATTACTTTCTAAGAAGTAGAGGCGAAAGACTACGTCCATTACACACTTTTTAATTCGAGCTATTCATTCTTGGTCTTCCTCCTTTATTATTCCCTCTTGGTTATTGTAATACACTGCCGTTTGTAAAAAGTGCAAAACCGAGAAGGAACTACCCGAATAGCACCGCACTTGATGGAAGTGGCGACGGGTGTGCAAGCAATACATGATACGATTCTCAGCGGGATGGGGTACTCGTAGGCCGAGCAGAGCCCTCTCCAGTCGGTCCAACAGAGTCGGTGTTGCGTCCAGTGTAGTCGGTGCAGAGCTGTCATAGAAGGTGGAAACAATACAGTGAGTGCCAATATTCCTCGTCGACGTCATGTGAGTGAGTTCGGACGAGGCAGAATGATCGGTCTCCGGGAAACGGGTTTGTCATACCGTGACATTTATGTTCGCACAGGGCATGCTGCTACGATAGTGATGCGTGTGTGGAAGCAGTGGAGAGATAAAGCGACGAGCGGGAACTTGTCCACGGAACATGACCACAGCACGGGATGACCGTCATCTTGTACGCATCGTCATTACGGTCCCTACAGCGTCATCCACAGTGTTGGTTTGTCGCTGGTGCACTGCAACAGGTGTGAATTTGTCTGCATCGGCGGTTCGTCGCCGTCTGCTGCAGGTTGGACTGGTTGCAAGCATGCCATTACGTCGCCTTCCATTGTCCAGAAACCACACGCTCCTCCGACCGCAATGGGCACTTGAACACCGTCACTGGGGTGCTGAGTGACAACATGTAATCTTTTCTGATCAGTCCCGCTTCAATGTGTCCTACAGTGATAGCCGCATACGTGTCCGGCGATACCGTGGTGAGCGCAACGGGGAAGGTCTGCATTGTGAAGCGGCATAGCGGACAAACATCAGGTGTGATGGTTTGGGGCGCCATTGGTTACAACAACCGATCTCGCCTCGTACGTATTACGTGCACTTTGAACAACAACCGGTACCTAACGGAGGCTGTGGAGCCTGAGGTACTCCCCCTGCTTCAGGCATCTCCACAGGCCACATTTCAACAGGACAATTCCCGGCCATATGTTGCGAGGAATGTAAGGCCTTCTTCGAAGAGCGACGGGTACCACTGCTTCCTTGGCCTGCACGTTCGCCAGACATGTCCCCATCGAACATGTATGGGATATGGTTGGTCGGCACCTGGTGCGTCACGGTCCTCCAGTAACAGGTGTCACGGATTTGTGGGCTCGGATACAAACTACGTGGAGGGATATCCCTCAGGAACATATTCACAATCTCATTGATTCAATGCCATGGCGTATAGCAGCTCTAACTGCGACGCGTGGTGGCCACGCGACATACTGAATAGTAGAGCTCAGAGGACATGTACAGATTTGCAAAGGTAATCATTTGTTATTTGTCATGTACCTGACCTGTGATATTAAATTAATTGAAATCATGCGTTTCCTTCTTGGTGTTGCAATTTCCACAAACGGTAGTGTATATTGTGCATTACTGTGTTTTTTTTTTACTGCTTACACCTGTTTTCCCGAGAAAAGGGGAGGTTTTACACCGCTTTACATTATCGAACTCATTTTTCTAAGTCGACATATCTTGATTTTTCTTGAGTCTTGTTTCCATTATCAAGTGGACCTTCAGAGCTGTCTCTCTGGTTCATTTATCTTTCCTAAAACAAAACTGTAAGTCAGCTAAAGGATTCTCATTTTTTCTTTTTACGTTCTCTTGTACATTGTTCTTGTCAGCGACGTGTACGAATGAGCTGTTAACCTTATCGTACGATAGTTTTCACTCTTATCTGCCCTTGCTATCTTCGGGACTGAGTGGATGATACTTTTCCTATTCTCTTATGTATTATTTCTCAAGCCCTTTCTTATTTCTTTTTAAACAGGCGTCTTACTTTGTAAGAAGTCAAAACCTGTTAAGATGACACTTGTGTGACCTGAGACCGAAAAAAGAGCTGTAGAAGAAAAATATTTTCACCTCCGACCGGCTGTTATCTACTCCTTCAGATCTACTCAGTTTAGGAACCGCCATCATCTACATAACTTTGCAGCTGAACGTTAAAACTTCCGGTATTATCACATGTTTTTCATTTCCGTCCCCGGTACTTTTCCATCAGAGCGGTATTCCATACGTACCGATTTTTTTTATTGGGAGACCCCCACCTTTTTCATATGAACATGACGCACAGTGTAACCTTAATTTAAGTCTTTCACTAACGGCCGTCGTGGGAAACGATACGCAAACCTCAGACTTACGAGACAACGATGTTACCTCGAACCAACAGTGGTCAACATACACAGTGTGTTCCAGTTCCTTTGCAACAGACTGTGTGATATCCCAAATTGCAATGCTATGTCGTGGTGAGTTGCGCCGCTACGATCCTTGAAGTTTCAAAACCCGCTGTGTAGAAAGTCAACTTGCTAGAATTTTCTGAAACAGGCGTCCTGACAGCGAATGCAACACTACGTGTCTGACAGTCGTCGGGAAATGGCAGTGAAGCTACGTCAACTTTTTTGAGTCCTCCAGCGTTTGAGGGCGAGATTCGTCAATAAATGTTATCTCCATCTTGGACTCAAGAGCGTGGGACAGCGGCTGGTCGGTGACGTGTAATAATGCTGTATCAAGAGCAGTTTATATTTTTTTATCTGGCAACCAATTTCGACGTTCCAAGCACGTCATCTTTAGGCCAGTCACAAGTACCACTCGTGCATATATAAGACAGGGAACCAATTTTTCGTACCTGGTTCCATAGATCTCCGCTCTTCATGAGCATGTCTGAAGAACACTAGTTGTTCTTAGTGTAACTCATACGACAGACCTTAAGATGATATGACTGGAACGTCGAAACTGCATGCCTAATAAAAAAACTGCAAAATAACGGGTGTTGGTTCGGTGTTATTACATAGGAATCCGTCGAGTTCGACCTTGATAGCGAGAGGCAGGTTCCCTATTGCTCCTCCGTAACGACACACAGCGAAGACTGTGCCGAGTTTATGGCCTGAAAATGGATCATAGATCTGGATCACATGATGATGATGATGGCGTTTGGTTTTTTTAGGGTGTTCAACTGCGCGGTTGTCAGCGCCCGCCCATTTTTCCAATCTCTCCACTTTCATGGATGACGATGAAATGATGACAAAATGATGACAACACAAACACCCAGTCTGCGGGCTCAGAAAATCCCCCAACCCGACCGGGAATCGAGTCCGGGACCGCGTGATTCAGAGGCATCCTCTGGACCACGAGCTGCGGACAGTCCTGCATCATTCAACGTAGCAGCCGGATTTGGCCTCAGCCGGCTTCTGGCTGTTCCCCAAATTGAAGGTGGCTATGAAAGGACATCATGACGCATCAAGGTTACACAAGAAAACTGTACTACAGTACTAAATGCAACTCCAAAAAACGATAATAGTGACTGTCTAAACACTTTTAAAACGAGAATGAGATTTTCACTCTGCAGCGGAGTGTGCGCTGATATGAAACTTCCTTGCAGATTAAAACTGTGTGCCCGACCGAGACTCGCACTCGGGACCTTTGCCTTTCGCGGGCAAGTGCTCTACCATCTGAGCCACCGAAGCACGACTCACGCCCGGTAGGAGACGAGATACAAGCTGTGAGTACCGGGCGTGAGTCGTGCTTCGGTAGCTCAGATGGTAGAGCACTTGCCCGCGAAAGGCAAAGGTCCCGAGTTCGAGTCTCGGTCGGGCACACAGTTTTAATCTCCCAGGAAGTTTCACCTTTAAAACGATTTCAGCTGCGCTTTGAACCAAGGAGAGCCTATTTTGAAAAAAAAAAAAAAAAAAAAAAAAAAAAAAAAAAAAAGGAAATAGGGCAATTTTGTGAACAATCCACGACTTTTATTCTCCACAGTCGAAATCCTAACACACACCGCTTACGTCGGAGATTACATGCCCAGCAGGTAATGCGGTATGACTGTAAGTGTGAGACTGATATGTTTACTGAGTCACCGTGAGGCTACTACTGGTCGGCAGTAATGGGTGGCGTATTTCATGGGACTGGCGGTTCTCAGTGACGTGGAGGAAAACAAACCATCCTAGTGTCTGTGTGAACGGTTTATATGCGATTTGTTTCGGTGAGTGGATGTGTGCGTGTGTGCGCAAGCGCGCGAGCAGACCAGACCGGGGCAGTTCGGCCAGGGCAGCGTTTAGCGGTCGCTGCTTTTGACAGTTCATTAACTGCGGGCAGGGTTGCGGCTCGCCGCACTGGTCACCGCTCCGTTTGACCCGCGAGGCCGCTTCGGCCCGTCGGCTCGCGGCGCATGCGAAAAATCTAAAACGAATATTCCGGACAATGAGGTAGGGACAGAGGTTTGTATCTACCTCTTGGAGCTCGGCAGAAATCGTATATGTGACTTTTACACCCCTGAGCTACAACTCCTGTAAATATCTTTTGCCTCCACCGTAACGCTCTTCCGTATCTGAGGCTTTTACGCTGGAAAATGAGGCAGTTCCTGACAGGTAAGTAACCACTTCTAATCTTTTCGCTCTAAAATTCTAGTATGCGATAAGCTGACTGTACGTCAGTGTCTGTTTTAAAATCTTTTCAAAATGTTAGGTACAGAGAAATCGCTAAGAACGATTCTTAGTCAAACACGAAAAAAAAAAGGTTAGGGTTAAACGTCCACGACGTAGTCATTAGAGACAGAGAGTGAATTGCGGACGGGAATCGGTTATGCGCTTCCAAAGAACCCGCAGCATTCGCCTCACTAGAGTAAGGAAGCCTGAATATGGATAGCCTAGTGCGGCTTGGAAAACCGCCGTCCAGAAACAAATCCACTGTCTTAAAGGCTGCATATGTCACTCGTTCTGCTTTCGAGATTATGAACTCTTGGTGATTTTCGGTGTACATAACACGCTCGCTACATGGCCAACTGAATCACAAATGAAATGGCCGCGTCACGCCATATCGACTTATCGTAACCACCTAGTCCAAATTTCCCTTCTAAAATTTGGATGAGAACTGTATCCACCGCCTTAATGCATTTGTTGAATTTACTCATTGCACTTCTGTTAAATATTCATTGCGATGCTTATTTAAGATACTACAGCAATGCGGCATAGGGCAGAGGCCTGCGATTTTGTTGTTAGTCATTACCCCCTGTGGTAGATAATTATATCATCAATAACACTCGTTTGCTTTCTTATCAAGTTCTGCTCTAAATTAGCTTGGGAGTTGTCTGTAGCACCTGTTCCTCCCTTGCTAGTTATTAGCGAATTATTCAATTGAAAGTTAGCCACAGGACGTATTTCAGCAGTTACGAACTAGTGAAAACATTCTTTAATGTAATATTGTTCGCCTGCCGGTGTGGCCGTGCGGTCTAAGGCGCTTCAATTTGGAACCGCGTGACCGCTACAGTCGCAGGTTCGAATCCGGCATCGGGCATGGATGTGTGTGATGTCCTTAGGTTAGTTAGGTTTAAGTAGTTCTAAGTTCTAGGGGACTGATGACCTCAGATGTTGAGTCCCATAGTGCTCAGAGCCATTATTTGGTATTGTTGTTGTTGTTGTTGTTGTGGTCTCCAGTCCAGAGACTGGTTTGATTCAGCTCTCCATGCTACTGTATCGTGTGGGAGGTTCTTCATCTTCCAGTGGATACTGCAACCTACATCCTTCTGAATCAGTATAGTGTATTCATTTCTTGGTCTCCCTCTACGATTTTTACCCTCCACGCTGCCCTCCAATACCAAATTAGAGTTCCCTTGATGCCTCAGAATATGAACAACCAACCGATCAAGTTGTGCCACAAATGTCTCTTCTCTCCAATTCTATTCAATACCACCTCATTAGTTATGTGATCTACCCATCTAATCTTCAGCATTCTTCTGTAGCATTACATTTCGAAAGCTTCTATTCTCTTCTTGTCTCAACCATTTATCGTACACGTTACTCTTCCATACATGGCTACACTCCATATAAATACTTCCAGAAACGACTTCCTGAGACTTAAATCTTTATACTCGATGTTAACAAATTTCTCTTCTTCAGAAACGCTTTCTTTGCCATTGCCAGTCTACGTTTTATATCCTCCCTACTTCGATCATCATCAGTTATTTCGCTCCCCAAATAGAAAAACTCATTTACTACTTTAAGTGTCTCTTTTCCTAATCTAATTCCCGCAACATCACCCGATTTAAATCGACTACATTCCATTATCCTCGTTTTGCTTTTGTTGATGTTCATCTTAAATCCTCCTTTCAAGACACTGTCCATTCCGTTCAGCTGCTGTTCCAGGTCCTTTGCTGTCTCTGACAGAATTCCAATGTCAATGGCGAACCTCAAAGTTTTTATTTCTTCTCCATGGATTTTAATTTGTACTCCGAATTTTTCTTTTGTTTCTTTTACTGCTTGCTCAGTATACAGATTGATAACATCGGAGATAGGCTACAACCCTGTCTCACTCATTTCCCAACCACTGCTTCCCGTTCATGCCCCTCGACTCTTATAACTGCCATCTGGTCCCTGTACAAATTGTAAATAGCCTTTCGCTCCCTGTATTTTACCCCTGCCTCCTTCAAAATTTGAAAGAGAGTATTCCAGTCAACATTGTCTAAAGCTTTCTCTAATTCTACAAATGCGAGAAACGTAGATTTGCCTTTCCTTAAGCTGTTTTCTAAGATAAGTCGTACGGTAAGTATTGCCTCACGTGTTCCCAAATTTCCCCGAGGTAGACTTCTACCAGTTTTTCCATTCGTCTGTAAAGAATTCGTGTTAGAATTTTGCAGCCATGGCTTATTAAACTGATAGATCCGTAATTTTCACATCTGTCAACACCTGCTTTCTTTAGGATTGGAATTATTATATTCTTCTTGAAGTCTGAGGGTATTTCGCCAGTCTCATACACGTTGCTCACTAGATGGTAGAGATTTGTTAGGCCAGGCTCTCCCAAGACTGTCAGTTGTTCTAATGGAATGTTGTCTCCTCCCGGGTCTTGTTTCTACTTAGGCCTTTCAGTGCTCTGTCAGACTCTTCACGCAGTATCATATCTCCCATTTCATCTTCATCTACATTTTCTTCCATTACTATAATATTGTCCCCAAGAACATCGCCCTTGTATAGACCCTCTATATACTCCTTCCACCTTTCTGCGGGCACAACTGTGCTTAGAACTCGGTTTCCATCTGAGCTCTTGATATTCGTATAAGTGGTTCTCTTTTCTCCACAGGTCTCTTTAATTTTCCTGTAGGCAGTACCTATCTTACCCCTAGTGATATGCGCCTCTACATCCTTACATTTGTCCTCTAGCCATCCCTGCTTAGCCATTTTGCACTTCCTGCCGATCTCATTTTTGAGACGTTTGTCTTAGTTTTGCCTGCTTCATTTACTGCATTTTTACATTTTCTCCTTTCATCAATTAAATTCAATATCGCTTCTGTTACTCAAGGATTTCCATTAGCCCTCATCTTTTTACCTACTTGATCCCTCCTACCTTCACTATTTCGTCTCTCAAAGCTACCCATTCTTCTTCTACTGTATTTCTTTCCCCCATTCTTGTCAATAGTTCTCTAATACTCTCCCTGAAGCTCTCTGCAACCACTGGTTCTTTCAGTTTATCCAGGTCTCATCTTTTTGCAGTTTCTTCAGTTTGAATCTATAGTTCATAACCAATAGATTGTGGTCAGATTCCACATCTGCCCCTGGAAATGTTTTACAATTTAAAACCTGGTTCCTGAATCTCTGTCTTACCATTATATAATCTGTCTTAGAACTTCCACTATCTCCAGGCTTCTTCCATATATACAACCTTCTTTTGTGATTCTTGAACCAAGTGTTAGTTATGATGAAGTTATACTATATGCAAAATTCTACCAGGCGGCTTCCTCTTTCATTCCTTACTCCCATTCCATATTCACCTACTACGTTTCCTTCTCTTCCTTTTCCTACTACCGAATTCCAGTCACCCATGACTACTAAATTTTCGTCTCCCTTCACTATCTGAATAATTTCTTTTATCTCATCATACATTTCATCAATATCTTCGCCATCTGCGGAGCTAGTTGGCATATAAACTTGTATTACTCACGTAGGCGTGGGCTTCGTATCTATCTTGGCCACAATAATGCGTTCACTATACTGTTTGTAGTATCTTATCCGCATTCCTATTTTCCTATTCATTATTAAACCTACTCCTGCGTTACCCCTATTTGATTTTGTGTTTATAACCCTGTATTCACCTGACCAAAAGTATTGTTCCTTCTGCCACCGAACATCACTAATTCCCAATATATCTAAATTTAACATATCCATTTCGCTTTTTAAATTTTCTAACCTACCTGCCCGATTAAGGGATCTGACATTCCACTCTCCGATCCGTAGAACGCCAGTTTTCTTTCTCCTGATAACAACGTCCTCCTGAATAGTCCCCACCCGGAGATCCGAATGGTGGACTATTTTACCTCCGGAATATTTTACCCAAGAGTACGCCATCATCATTAACCATACAGTGAAGCTGCATGCCCTCGGGAAAAATTACGGCTGTAGTTTCCCCTTGCTTTCAGCCTTTCGCACAGCACAACAAGGCCGTTTTGGTTAGTGTTACAAGGCCAGCTCAGTCAATCATCCAGACTGTTGCCCTGCAACCACTGAAAAGGCTGCTGCCCCTCTTCTGGAACCACGCGTTTGTCTGACCTCTCAACAGATACCCCTCCGTTGTGGTTGCACCTACGGTACGGCCATCTGTATCGCTGAGGCACGCAAAACTCCCCACCAACGTTAAGGTCCATGGTTAAGGGGGGTGGGGGGTGGGGGGGTGGGGGGTACTGTAACTGATACAAACAAGAGTTAAAAAGACGAATAAAATCAGAATAATTTATCCCCATTGGTAAATGGGATGTGATTGCCAGTACTCAATTAACATTGTCTATGTTTTTATGCTGAACTGCATGGTTCACTTAAATAATAAGCTGCTCTGGAAGTATATTAAGCTGAGCTGCAAGCGCACGGTCATTAGTTAGGAAATTTGTGGTAAGATTCTATGGGACCAAAGTGCTGAATTAATCGGTCCCTAAGCTTACACACTACTTAAGCTAACCTCAACTAATTTGCGGTAAGGGCAAGACATACAGAAATCCATGCCCGAGGGAGGACCGTGACAAGGCGCCCTAGACCTCGCGGCTGCCCAAGCGGCTCACACTGGTTGGACAAGGGAAACTGCACCTGATGAGAATTCTCTGAATGCACTAGCCGGCAGCTGCACAAGTCAGTGCCACTAAGTGAGTCAGCCTCTGTTTGAGGACTTATGACGCCACCGGGCGCCTTGCCACGGTCCGCGCGGTTACCCGCTTCGGAGGTTCGAGTCCTGCCTCGGGCATGGGTGTGTGTGTAGTCCTTAGCGTAAGTTAGTTTATGTTAGATTTAGAAGTGTGTAAGCCTAGGGAACGATGACGTTAGCAGTTTGGTTCCACAGGAACTTAAAACAAATTTCGAATTCCAGGGCATCGGTCACTGAAGTCAAAATGCAAATATGATTTCCTGTTGTGTAGAGCCATCAGCAGAGTCTGTTTTACAACTTTAATGTGGAAGGAGGAGAAATTTAGGTTTTGTGAACAGAATGTAGGAATCAGAGCTTTTTCGAAATAGACCATCCGCCACAGATAAATTTGAAAAGTGGAGTGAGAACATGTAGTTAGGTCACCTTTGAGGGATTTGGATGTCGCCAAACTAGGGCACTGAAAACACCGAATGCTTAACACAATATGAGAACTGCTACTATCAGATGACAAGTTTGGCGGAGGATAGTAATTTATGGTGGGCTGCATCAAAACAGTCTAAGGACTCACAAATAATAAATAAGCAGCCAGGACTGACTAACGCAAGTAAATTAGAGAGAGTGAGACTCGACTGTGCTGCTGAGGACCCTCCTCATTTGTCGTAGGAAGAGACAGAGAGAGAGCAAGATACAGTTCCTCAGCAGTAGGTGTTATGGAGCGACTTGCTGGTCAATCACCTGAAATCAGAGTCAGAGGGAGAACCAGCTTCCTGTAAAACATCTTTTTACTAGTCAGCGATTGGGATATCCATAGTTTAGTCAATCTAAATGAGAGAAAAAAACTCCTAAATACCGATTCTACGTTTTTGGAAGCAGATGGAACAAAATCACTTCTTCTCCAGAGCTCCTCACCACCAATGATCTTTTCTCCCGGACTCTTTTCCATCAGACATCTTCTCCACCGGGCAGCCAGGAGGCTTCCAAGGTTTTCCAGAACTTAGAAAATATTACGGTTGGGTCGAACTTAGTCGTAGGCGCAGCTAAAGACTGATTTTACGTTCACTTCAGCCTCCATCTGCAGATTAACATGGCGAGATTAGTCACAGGGACAAACAAATAATTATCACTGAGCGTCAGTAACTTCAGTTTTCATTCTGAAGGTCTGCTTGCAGACTTTATGATCAATATGCTTTCAACTCTGACCGCAGATGCAAACATATACCATTCTGTTGCGCTGCCTGCCTTTTAATACTAACATTTTGGCAATTATGGCATGACTTCACAATCATAATAGTGTTGCATTGATATTAGTTTATTAAAGATCCTTTAATAACCTTGGCAAGGTATTACTTTTGATTTTCCAATCCTTGTCTGATGTTTTATCATGCACTTTCAGTGTAATAAACTGAATTAATTGTGAAACTTCCTGGCTGATTAAAACTGTGTGCTGGACCGAGACTCGAACTCGGGACCTTTGCCTTTCGTGGCAAGTGCTCTACCACTGCGAAAGGCAAAGGCCCCGAGTTCGAGTCTCGGTTCGGCACACAGTTTTAATCTGCCAGGAAGTTTCATATCAGCGCACACTCCGCTGCAGAGTGAAAATCTTATTCTGGAAACATCCCCTAGGCTGTGGCTAAGCCATGTCTCCGCAATATCCTTTCTTTCAGGGGTGCTAGTTCTGCAGGGTTCGCAGGAGAGCTTCTGTAAAGTTTGGAAGGTAGGAGACGAGGTGCTGGCAGAAGTAAAACTGTGAGGCCGGGCTGTGAGTCGTGCTTGGGTAGCTCAGTTCGTAGACCATTTGCCCGCGAAAGGCAAAGGTCCCGGGTTCGAGTCTCGGTCCGGCACACAGTTTTAAACTGCGAGGAAGATTCATATCAGCGCACACTCTGCTGCAGAGTGAAAATCTCATTCTGAATTAGTTGTGATTCTAGGTTAATTTTGTAGCTAATGACATCCTTATTCATTTACTTTGGAGGGAACAATTAGCTGATGCAAATTAGCAGGGCCACTAAGAAAAACCAAATCCATGTACATACATTATAGCCTCCCACTGAAATTGGTTGATGATTTCTGCAGAATTTTTGTAGCTACATAAGATACACATAAGGCAAGTGGCAGATCTAATTTAAAATTCTGGCTTTTTTGCCTTTTGGTACTCAGAATTGCTACAAATAGGCAAGCACTTTGTGAGGATTGACAATCTCAGACTTTCAGATTAAAAAGCATTCTCATTTTATTAATTCTTTTGCTTTCGGTATGTCTCGAAATAATATTTCACCAACGGTTTGAAAACACAATTTTTTTCTGGACGTGGAGGCGATGAGTTGGAAGCTGTTTGGAGACGGTGATTGCAACTGAGGACTGGTGAGACCATTATAGTTATTTGTAATGGTTGTTAACATGCAGCTATAAGAAATCTCAGTGGGATAACATTTCGCGTGCTGAAATGATGGAGAACTGCGAGAGTGGTCTCTTATTTAGCCAAGTAGTGCTAGAGATGCTCAGAGATCGATTACTTTTCCTAAGCTCGTAGCTGATTACAGGTCACTGTCGTAATTGTATGGTACAATCTAATACACTTTGTCCTCAGTTTGAACTTCAGGTTCTGCAATGATTTCATCTCTCCACTACTTCCACACACATGCAGCATGCGAGCCGAAATTTCACGGTATAACAACCCCGTTTCACTCCTCAGATAATGGGTATTCACATGCTAGCCTCTGTAAAAGGCTTCTTTGAACAATGTTGTGTTTTCTTATGTAAGGCAGCTATCCTGTCCACTACCTGGAGTGTGAGGGTGGGGGAACTGAATGCCACTCTGGCTACCTAGGCTGAGAGCGACTCTTGCATTCTGAACATTTTTCCAGTAGCCAGCTCCTTTTAAGACTTATCTTTTGCTAACCATACGCTCACAATTGTGTTATCTCTTTGTAAGGCGGCAGTTTGAATGAATGTTTATTTCGCACCTTACATCGGATTCTATACAGCGTTGGGTTTGGGTTGTTTTGGGGGAAGAGACCGAACTGCAAGGTCATCGGTCTCATCGGATTAGGGAAGGATGGGGAAGGAAGCTGGCCGTGCCCTTTCAAAGGATCCATCCCGACATTTGCCTGGAGCGATTTAGGGAAATCACGGAAAACCTAAATCACGATGGCCGGACGGGGGTTTGAACCGTCGTCCTCCCGAATGCGAGTCCAGTGTGCTAACCACTGCGCCACCTCGCACGGTCTATACAGCGTAACGAGTAGATTGACATGTCACATGACATACTTCGGTGATAGTAAGTAGGTTTGACTATCAAAATGTACTGTATGTAAGGCAAGGTATGACACTCGATTCGATGGATTAACACACCAAACCCAAATCTTTCATGTCAATGAGCAAAAGGTGGAAAAAGCTGCTGGAAGAGACGCTTGAGTTATGACAGACTCGGGTACAGTGAAAGGCTTTTAGCTATGAGTGACCAGTGGCAAGGGAGACGGCGAATGCACCAAGTTGTCCATCAGAGGGAGCAAGTGACGACCAAGCACTGCATGCGATGGAGAAACTCTTTAGAAAACTTCGTTGGGGAATTTCTAGATAGATACAAACAGGTGTGAGACGTAGTTAAATGGAATCGCATTTTCTGATCACATGAAAGGCCTGTGGTGCTCTTGTGAAGTATGCGTGTAACATTTAGGGGTCAGGAGGGGGCACATAATGTCCGATTGGCTGAAATAATCTCAGAAGGAGTAGAAGTGGCGAGATTATGGCGCAGTTTGAAGGTATGCCCTTTTCCATTGGCACGGTAGTTTCCACGAGATGGAAAGAACGCTCCCATTGATCTAAAAAGCCATGGCGCGAAGCACAAAAGTACGCAGGTAGAAGACAGTTTGCTACGAAAGACAGAATACCGAAAACTTCGTGGGCTCTCCTCTGAACCAGCGTCAAATGTAGAACAGGGCGCATCACGCTCTGAACGACGTAAAAAGAGGAATTTTGTGTGAACACTGCATTCACTTTGACTGACATTCAGCTAGAAATCAGCTGTAGAGGAGCTCCGATAGCAGAGAAAGGAAACAGCGACGTAGTTAATTGTTTTGGCGAGAACAGAGAAGGCGTTGAAGTATACATGCTGCTCTATCTATGCAAGTGTATATGGCCATATTTCACAGACTACGGGTGAGTGCATGTTATCTCGCCTAGCGAGAAACATAGGGCAGTTTCAGCTGATAAAATCAGTAAGGATTTTGATTAGCTTTTTATAGGATTTTCAGAGGGCGAGGGCAGCCATATACCTGACAACACGTCGCAGCTAAAGGTAAATGCTGCTGGCAGAGGCGTAAAAATATTGAATCACCAGCTTGTGTTCACTCTGAACACGAGCAATCTTGACTAATCGTTTCCATATCTCGTCACAAAAACTAACCATCCTCCTTAGACTTGATTGTCATCATAAATATTACCAAACTTAGAAACTGGAATTTGATGACTTGACGTAATATTGGCCAACTCAGACAGTGCTTCACTGTCTAGACGTAAGAAAAAACTTGTAGAGAACCTTGTATTTAAATTTGACATTGTTGTGTTCAGTGTTATTTCTGATAATCAGGACATAATATGTTATCTTGACAAGTGTCCAGAAATTGTCATGTCGCACTCTGTGTTAACCAGTGTGCTTCATTGACAATAATACAGTAAATGAACCAATTTTGTACAGCTAAAGGCCGATGTCCTCTGTCGTGGAATAAGGGTCCACTACTACCCTCTTAATTTATTCCAGTGACGCTAACGCACTCACAGGGTGTTTCTGCTGACGCCTGACGAATGTGAAAAGGAGTGGAATGTCAGATCTTTACCGTCAGAAAAAGAGAAGTTGAAAGCAAGCTACAAAAGCAACAGTCAAAGGAGGTGCTGAATCTAGGTTGTAGTTTTTATGCGGTGCCGTAGATCGGTTACATTGTACAAGGGGAATGAGCATCAATTGTTCTGAAAGATGTTTCGAGAAGGTTTCAGAGGAAAATGGCCACCTTAAAACTGGTTAGACGCATGTTAGTGGAAAAGTTTCCATTTCAAACACATCTCCACTGACAAGAATAACTATTTATCACACTGTCTACGTATTTTGTTCTTGGGTATCTCTGGCACCGTTCTTAGTTTGGTGCACCAAACGGCTGCGATAACCAATACCAGCGTCAGGCCAAAAGGGAGACTGAACGTTATTCGTGTTGTGAGCTTTGTTTTTATTTTAATAGAACAGCTAAGTTAGATTTACGAAACTTGTATTGGAAAAACACCTCCAGTGGAATTGATTCCTAAGACACAGAATAACTTGAAGTCATATATGGTACCAAATTGCTTAATAGTAAACAGGTTAAGTACAATAATAACAACTGTAGCAGTACAACGAAAGAGCTAACAATTCTTTCTCAAAAGAAACTGTAAGATTTACAATCCAAAATTAAAAGTATACTCCGCAAATAAGCGCCTTATAAGAAAATAACTATACCGCCGGATAGCGGAGGTGCACAAGGCAAATAGGAGGCATACCTAGACAAAATAAATGTTAAATATTGCTGAATAGTGGATATCGGAGGTGCACAAAGCAACCAAATGAAATAACCAGACAAAATTGATGTTAAATATTGCGTCGCGAATGGTGCAAATGCTCTGTGAGAACCGTCATGAAATTAACAGATCTTAAATCTCCTAGTGTATGGCCAATTCAAAAACCAACAGTACGCTCAAGGAGCACGATGAATAACCATTTAGTTGGCCGACCCACACTTGTATAAACACATTTATGTAAATAAATCTAATAATTACTCAACTGGCAGATTAGCTTGTCAACACTTCAACAATTTACACGAGCTAGATATAAATAAAAAAATAACAATAAAGAGAGAGCTGCAGTATAGATTACCCGTTTTGCGTCCATGCGTTCGCACTTTAGCACCTCGTCTGCTGCTCAGGGAAAGATAAGAATTAATGGCTTCCTCTTGCCACATGTTTCTCGACGTATTATCTATCTTAAAAGCGTATCACTTGTAAGAGCTGCAATTGTTAGTCCGCAAATGATGTAAACAGTGATGTAACGTTGTTCAGTACACCTTTCTCAGCCGACACCAGAAATATCTGCACTTATACGCTTTATACCTGTGTATGAAATGTGAATTCACGGCAGTTAGCAGGTTATTGATATATGATGTCATTGGATTAATACGTAGAATTTAACCAAAGAGCTTTCTATCATGAGCTGTTGATAGAATGGATAAAGTTATGGGGGAAGAATATAATATGAGAATTAATAAAGCAAAAACAAAAGTAATGACATGTGACAAAAATATCAAGTGAAAGTCCAAGTTCATGTAGGCAATGAACTGCTTGAACAAGTTGATAAATTTACTTGTCTAGGCAGTAATATTACCAGGGATGGAAGGAGCAAGGCAGAAATGAGAAGTAGAATTGCTCAAGCAAAGGCTGATTTTAACAAGAAGAAAAACATCTTAACATTTAAGAGCATCAACCTTGAAATCCGGAAAAGATTTTTGAAATCATATGTGTGGAGTGTGGCATGCTATGGGTGTGAAACATGGACTCTTGGGACAGAGGAAGACCAGAAGCTAAATTCTTTTGAAATGTGGTGCTATAGACGCATGCTCAAAACAAAATGTATCGATAAGGTCACAAACGAAGTGGTTCTGGAAAGAGCAGGTGAGAAGAGAAGCTTCTGGAGTTTCATTGTTAAAAGAAGAGTGCAATTTACAGGCTATCTACAGGGTGTCCAGAAAAGGACTACCTGATTTCAAAATTAAATATCTCGAAAACAAAGATCGATAGAGGAATACAGTAAACGGTACGTTTATTGTGAAAGCTGTAAGAAGTTTATACAGCAGTTTGAAATAATAGTTACAAAAGCTGCTAACAGATGGCGCTGTAATCGCCACACGTAATGCCTAGTATAAATAGTGATCCGAAGCCCAGAGCGATCAGTTCCACTATTGAATCGTGAAAGGAGGTTAGCGTACCGAAGGAAGAGATTAAAACCATGTATTCCATTGAACAACGCGTTTTTCTGGTGCTAGAGTACCACAGGTTAGAAGAGAGTCCTACGGCAACAAGGCGAAGTTTTTAAGCACGATTTAATTTTCCAAAAGGACCCGATGCGAAAACCATTCGTACGCTCTTCACAAAATTTCAACGAACAGGAAGCGTAACTGATGATCTAGTGGGGCATGTTGGCCGCAAACAAACCGCAGCTACGCCTGAAAATATCGCCACAGTTTCTGGAATTATTCAGCGAAATCCAACGTCATCCGTCCGTAGAATTGCATCTGAGACTTGTTTGAAGCGTTCCAGCACGCAGAAAATACTTAGAAAGAGCCTACACATGTTTCTATTCAAAATTCAAACGCACCAGGCTATACCCGTACGAGCTGTGCAACAAAGGGTTGCCTTTGCTAATCAGATGCTCCCAATGATTGATAGTGAAGGATTTGATGTTGGCTGCGTCTGGTTTACAGATGAAGCACACGTCCGCCTGAATGGATACGTGAATAAGCAGAACTGGCGATTTTGGGGTTCCGAAAAGCCATATTGGTGTGAAGCGAAACCCCTGTATTCTCCTAAAATTACTGTGTGGGCTGCAGTATGCAGCAGAGGCATTATTGGCCCTTTTTACATTCGAGAAACGGTCACTGGTGCACGTTAAGTTGCAATTTTGGAACAATTTGTCGCCACACAGCAAGCGTTAGAGGATCGACCAGGCACTGAATGGTTTATGCAAGATGGTGCTCGACCACATCGGACCGAACAAGCGTTTCGCTTTCTTGAGGAATACTTCGGGAATCGAGTCATTGCTTTGGAATGTCTCAAATTTACTGGTGCAGGCATGGATTAGCCTCCATATTCGCCGGATTTGACTCCCTGTGACTTTTTTTGTGGGGCACAGTGAAAGACTTGGTCTACGCGAAGCACCCCGCCACGCTGGACGAGCTTGAATCGGCGATCTCTGTGGCATGTGAATCCATTTCGGTTGAGACACTACGAAATGTGATGGCGAATTTCATTCTTCGTTTGCGCCACCTCTGTAGTGCCAATGGTGAACATTTTGAAAACATTGTGATGTGATTGTTTGCAAAGATTGTTTTCATACGAATATTTCACTTATGTATGCTGATATGAGCTGTACAGCGTACAGCGCCATCTGTGAGCAGCTTTTGTAACTATTATTTCAAACTGCTGTATAAACTTCTTACAGCTTTCACTATAAACGTACCGTTTACTGCATTCCTCTATCGATCTTTGTTTTCGAGATATTTAATTTTGAAATCAGGGACTCCTTTTCTGGACACCCTGTATTAAGACATAAAGGACTCCTGAACACAATCATAGAGGGATATGTCGAAGGAAATACCAAGAGGAACACCACGACTGAGGTACATGGATGAAATCGTGAAAGATGTGGGATGTAACATCTATAAAGAAATGAAGAGAAAGCTGAAAGACGCACAGAACGAAGACAAGCTGCCATTGTAGCTGTTACAAACCAATCCTTGGATTGACCACTACAGAAGAAGAAGGATTAATACGAAAGGTGTGTACAAAGAAATATCAAATGATCGTGTTAGAAATTCCTTTGGCAATTGTATTAAATTGTAGCTTTTACAAATTAAGGGTTTCGCATTTACGTTCTATTATCTTCTGGGTTAGTTGACTAACGCAAATTCTTTACAGACGAATGGAAAAACTGGTAAAAGCCGACCTCAGCGAAGATCAGTTTGGATTCCACAGAAATGTTGGAACACGTGAGGCAATACTGACCCTACGACTTATCTTACAAAATAGATTAAGGAAAGGCAAACCTACATTTATAGCATTTGTGGACTTAGCGAAATCTTTTGACAATGTTGACTGGAATACTCTCTTTCAAATTCTAAAGGTGGCAGGGGTAAAATACAGGGAGCGAAAGGCTATTTACAATTTGTACAGAAACCAGATGGCAGTTATAAGAGTCGAGGGGCATGAAAGGGAAGCAGCGGTTGGGAAGGGAGTGAGACAGGGTTGTAGCCTGTCCCCGATGTTTTTCAATCTGTATATTGAGCAAGCAGTAAAAGTAACAAAAGAAAAATTCGGGGTAGGTATTAAAGTCCATGGAGAAGAAATAAAAACTTTGCGGTTCGCCGATGACATTGTAATTCTGCCAGAGACAGCAAAGAACTTGGAAGAGCAGGTGAACGGAATAGACAGTGTCTTGAAAGGAGGATATAAGATGAACATCAACAAAAGCAAAACGAGGTAATGGAATGTAGTCGAATTAAGTCGGATGATGCTGAGGGAATTAGATTAGGAAATGAGACACTTAAAGTAGTAAAGGAGTTTTGCTATTTCGGGAGCAAAATAACTGATGATGGTCGAAGTAGAGAGGATATAAAATGCAGACTGGCAATGGCAAAGAAAGCGTTTCTGAAGAAGAGAAATTTGTTAAAATCGAGTATAGATTGGTCAGGAAGTCGTTTCTGAAAGTATTTGTATGGAGTGTAGCCATGTATGGAAGTGAAACATGGACGATAAATAGTTTGGACGAGAAGAGAATAGAAGCTTTCGAAATGTGGTGCTACAGAAGAATGCTGAAGATTAAATGGGTAGATCACATAACTAATGAGGAGGTATTGAATAGAATTGGGGAGAAGATGAGTTTGTGGCGCAACTTGACAAGAAGAAGGGACCGGTTGGTAGGACGTGTTATGAGGCATCAAGGGATCACGAATTTAGCATTGGAGGGCAGCGTGGAGGGTAAAAATCGTAGAGGGAGACCAAGAGATGAATACACTAAGCAGATTCAGAAGGATGTAGATGGCAGTAAGTACTGGGAGATGAAGAAGCTTGCACAGGATCGAGTAGCATGGAGAGCTGCATCAAACCAGTCTCAGGACTGAAGACAACAACAACAACAGTTGGCTTAGTAAGTACTGTCCTGTCAATTACGACAATGTTGTTTCCGTGCAGGTTATCGGAAGACTTATGCTCGTTCACTTAGCTGTGGAAAAGCTCACTTTTCCTTTCAGTCACGAGTCGGCCGACTGTATTCGAAGTACGCTACCTCTGTCGCTGCGAGCGTGTGTCAGTGTGTGTGTGTGTGTGTGTGTGTGTGTAGCTGCGCGTTCACGGGTATGCGCTCGCTAGCTGCAGAGCCGAAAATACCTCCGGGGCGGGCGGTGTACCGGAAAGGGAACGCAGCGGCGCGTGGGTCTGTTTGGTAGGCAGAGGCTAAGGGGGGGTGGGAAGAGCGGATCTGGCGGTCTGCATACGGCGCCGTGCAGTCGGAGGAAGCGCAGCCATCAGAAGAATATTTACGGCGTCGCCGCGGAATCCGAGATCTATCTCGCAAAGTCGGCGCGCGACGGAGACAGAGGCACAGTGGGCTGCGGTGGCGGAGAGCCAGTGGCGCCGCTGCCCCACCACCCACCCCCTGCCTCCGCCCCCACCCCAACCCTCCACCTTCCAGTCCGAAGGAGGAAGGGAGGCGTATTCCGTGGCCGCCGCGCCGCTCTGCATGCGGCTTTCTGCGTGAGACGTCGGCCGGAATATGCGAATGGCAGCCGGGACCCTTTCTGAGACAGACGGATCCACCGCGCAGCGGACTTCTCCGCTCCTTCCAAGATACTTTGCGCCCAGACACACACACACACACACACACACACACACACACACACACACAGATGCATGGAGTGTCGGCCCATTGCAGGCGGTCCTTGAGACACACGCGGTCCGGTCCACACTCCGCCTTTCGCAGCATCACAGACGCATTCTTCGGCGCCATCTGTCCTTCCCGCTGATCTCCTCACTCGCTCCTTTTCACGGTCGGCGTCTGTTGTTTCCTTATCTGCTTCAGCGAAACGCCTGGGCCGTCTGAGGAGTCCCATCTAGGTGGTCGCACACCTCGTCTCGTAAGCTTGAATTTTTGTATGTGTTCCCCGATGTGGTTATGAGGAATTAGACATGACTTGAGGCAAAATGTATACATTCCAGGAGTAGAGATGTCCGCCACGGTCGAACAGCAACATATCTGGCGATTGGGCAAGACAGAAAAAGACTGACGTTTCTGATTTTCACCAACAGCATCGGAAAATGGGTTTATTGTGGAGCGATTTCGGAAGCTACACTTCAAACGGTTCAAATGGCTCTGAGCACTATGGGACTTAACTTCTGAGGTCATCAGTCCCCTAGAACTCAGAACTAGTTAAACCTAACTAACCTAAGGACATCACACACATCCACGCCCGAGGCAGGATTCGAACTTGCGATCGTAGCGGTCGCGCGGTTCCAGACTGAAGCGCCTAGAACCGCCGGCCACACCGGCCGGCCGAACAAGAATCCACTGAATCCCGAACACCTGCTGCGATTCAATGTCCGAAGTAGTCTCTCGTGAGAAGTTTTTCTAATTCACGAACATTTCGGAAATTCTTGAAATTGTTTCACACCACGCTGCTGTTCTGAGTGTAGGTCCACCAAATCGACTGTAGCACGCTTTTCTAAATACCGACCTCATGTAGGGATTTTGTAAATTCATAGACCCGTCACACGAAAAATTTCAAGCACTGAAATTCACGACTGACATACTGCTCGTCTGGCCTACACATGCTCGTACAACCGAGTGACTGGATATGGGCGCCGTGTTAACAAGTCTTCCATCGATGATGGCAAAACTCACAAAAAGCATTCACAAAACATTTTTTTGCTATCACTATACATCCAAACATTTAACACAGTTCGCGCTTACGTACTGATACTTCAGACATGATGACATACACCATTTGCACTATTAAATTTGCTTTTTAGGGTTCCGTACTGCAATCAGTAAAACCGGAAACTTCATAGGATCACTTTTTTGTCCGTCCGTCCATCTATCTGTCGGTTTGTGAGATTGTTATGACCGCCTTTTCTCAGGAACGGTTAGACGTATCAAGTTTAAAGTTCCATTGTCTCCTGTCAGTGTTAAAAATTTAAGCTTGTAAGTCATTGTTATCAAAAAATACATTCATTTATGTCACATATTTTGATGCTAGTAAATTCACTCATCAAAACCTATACGGTACCTCCGTTTAACCTGGAATAAAATTTTGCAAGTATAGTTTATTAATATTTCGTGGAAAATTGGTTGAGTAATGAAGATGGGTAGATCACATAACTAATGAAAAGGTATTGAATAGAATTGGAGAGAAGAGAAATTTGTGGCACAACTTGACTAGGAGAAGGTATCGGTTGGTAGGGCATATTCTGAGGCATCGGAGGATCACCAATACAGTATTAGATTGCAGCGGGGAGGGTAAAAATCGTAGAGGGAGACCAAGAGATGAATACACTAAACAGATTCAGAATGATGTAGGTTGGAGCAGGTACTGGGAGATGAAGAAGCTTGCACAGAATAGAGTAGCATGGAGAGCTGCATCAAACCAATCTCTGGACTGAAGACAACAACAACAACAACAACAACAATGAAGAATTTATCAACTCTGTAAAACGATGCTATTGCCATCTTCTGCTGAAAGGTGGACTTAATACTTAAAATTAAGACATTCATAGAAGTCTTGGCATTCCTGAGAAGGATATAATTCCAGGATCCATATCGATAATGGGCAAAAACCGTGGGGATTCTTGATTCGCGGGATGGCTAAACTATCTATATACATTATTAAGTTACACAGAATCATCAGTGCGCGAGTCATACTAAGACTTAGCCATATTTTTTTTAATTGGTAAATCCTGCACAATGTCGCTCGTCGGTCATGCGTGGACTTTTCAATGAATGAAAACTATATACAATTTCCAATAGTATTTCACCAGCTTTTATATGGTTAGTTACTTTCTGAGTCTTTTAGCTTGTGAGTTACTTGCATTTAATTATGATGAAGTGTTCAAGGTTAGCAATATTCATCATAATTATTTAAACCAAGGGAGAATTATAAATATACAGACAGCTAATCTGATTAATTACATCATAACTCCGCTATTTCGCTCCTTTTTCAATTTGTTTTATATTAACATGCGTTTTTTTAACCATCAAAATCAACATTACAGCTCATTAGTCATACTGTTCTAATTCCTTAAAAATCTAATTCTGTGTCTCAGTAGGGCTGTTCCAGTGCTATATCTGACAATGAATACATTATTTTCATGTAGCTGATGTATATATGCTTCTACAGCTATGCCCAGTTGGATACCATTTGCTATCTCTTCCTGCTTGGAGTTTGTCTTTCCTATACACGTAGGTAACACAAACAAATTGTTTTCAGTATTCAAATATTCCCTTTCTGATGCTACAAAGTAAACAGGCTGAGAGGTCAGGCAAGTCTAACATAAATTTCCATGGCACTGAATAGCATGTATATCTCTATTAGGTATTAATCCGCCTTAATACAACAAAACCTTTCAAATTTCAGTAATTTCATTTGGAGAATATTCCAGGATTACGTTTAGTCCTGCATATACTTTTGTATTACAAAATTTGCCTGAAAGCACTTCTATAAACGACATCAAATCCTTTACTTTGATTTTACTAATAAATTCCAAACACTATCAAGAGATCATATATTTTGAAATATAAATGGTTAGAATGTTCATTAATAATAAGTGGATGTAGGTTAGCATAATCGTCATCTACGTTCAATATGGCTACAGAAAGAGAAGTTAAACTCCACGTGGGAAATATTAAATTAATTTTGTGTTGATGAGTGCATAGAAGCTATAGTCTCCAATTATGATGACCGTGCATTGTTTATGGAAAACTACCCTTTTCCCCAAGACTTTGCATGCATAGCCATTCGACACACATCTGGACACACCTCCTCCTCCCTCTGTCTATCCACCTCATCCTCCCACCTGTATCTGTCTCACCCTTCCCATTCTCCCTGTCAATTTCCTCTGCCACTCTTTCTGATCTATCTTCCTCCCACTACCTCTGACACTATCCTGTTTCCCCCCCACCCATCTGGTTCCATCTCTGCCTCCCTCTTCCTTTTTTATCTAATCACCACCCTTCCACACCTTCCTCCTGCCCCATGTGTCATGCATCTTCCACTACTCCCCCTCTCCATCCATTTTCTCCTCCCCCTTAGTCTGTCCATCATCTCCTCTATCCATCTCCTCTGTCCCCAGCTTTGCTTACCAGTAAGTGTAGCCCCTGAAGTACAGTGTAACAAAGTCGGTTGGTACCACTCCCACAACATGTCTGTCATTCAGTACAGGCTACACATCAGAGGATTGAAAACCATTTATTTGCGCCTCACATACATTCTGCTATGTAAAGCAGATCGATAAAGCAGGCCAATACTAGTAGGGCAGCCTACATGGTGGGGGCCGGAAAACCATTCCTTGTCTGTAACACACAGGCTGCCCGGCAAAGCACGTTGATTCAGCAGGCTGGTACTGTTTCCATACAACATGCCTGTCATGCAGGGCAGCCTACAAGCCAGGGTCTGAAAAAAAGTGTTCTTTACCACCTCCACTCCATTGGAATTAGCAAGCCTGCTGTTTCTGTGCCATTCTTTTAATCGATCCAGGGTTGGGAGAGGATGATCCCAGATACACGTTTACACCATGGCTTATATGTATAACAGATTAGGAGTGATGGCTAAAGCAACAGAAAGGGAAACTGCATGCATGCAGCTTTCGTCATTGTTGAGGGTAAATGCAAAACTCAGGGTATTCTAGAACAACTTTGTTGAAATAATTACGAGTAGAAAGTGTTTGATTATAAAACTTTCTTTCTAAATATCTGCTGTGAGAACAAGATTGGAGTTTTCTTTTCTTTTGAAGACACGTTTTCAAAATCATAGTGAGCAAGCAGTTCGGCACTCTACAAAAATAGGAATAATGCTTGCAAAAGCCTCAAGGCATTTCCCGGCCACACGGTACAGAGAAAATTTTAAAAAGGCTCGTGTGACAATATTCACGTGTTTGTTTACATAATAGTTACTATTTCACCATTTTTGGATTACTGATTAACTCGTTTCACGTCCGTCTACAGTTATTGTGATGGTTGATGAGTTTCTTTCTGTTAGTTGCCGAAGATGTTGTCAGTGAATCCCAGGCCACATACGGGTTTCATAAGCAGTACTGTGTTGTACTCTTCCCTGTGCATCTTTATGTATACAAATAAAAATATAAATGTTTGTTTGTTCAAAATCATATATCTCCTAAAGTTCACCGATTGCTTTGAAATTTTGAAATAACGTAGCATCCAAATACACACGTTTTGTTGCATACCTACTGGGGCGCCATATGGTATATAAATATATGAGTAATACGTTGATGGCCGACACCTCATGTCCGTTTTGCCAGAATCTTAAGTCTCTGAACGTTCTCCACTAGTTCCTTTGAAATTTCGACACAACATTGTATTCTAACTGGGCGTGTTTTGATATACCTATTGGAGCGCAATGTATAATATATAAATATATATGTAATAATTATAGAGGAAATCTGTATAAAAATACAAATGTTCATTTACGCAGAGTTCCAAATCTCCGAAAGTTCTTAACCAGCTGCTTCGGAAGTCTGACGCAACGTTGTATTTACATATATGTAACATAGTAATAAATACATAATATTTAAAAGGAAAATTACTATCAAAATTTTGGGAATTCTTGACCGATTTACTTCAAATTTTTACACGATTCAGTAATGGACACTCAGAATGTCATAAGCTGTATACGTTTCAAATGTATAATATTTTAAGACATAGGATATATATAAAGGGGAAACACTGTTACCAGACATCTCAAAAGGTACTACACTAAAATGTTTAAAATTTTTACGCATGAATATAATAAACGTTTTGATACATATAGGCCATATATTTTTAATATATATATATATATATATATATATATATATATATATATATATATATTACATAAACAGTTATATAAATATATAACAGTACATTGTTATATACAGGGTGACTATTATTGACCTATATGAAAAAATCATAAATTAGTTACAAACACGGCGTCCTCACGCTTTATCCAATATGTACACGTCACTACAGATATTCAAATTTGTGCTATGACATGTTTGATATGCTTGCCATCATTGGCGATGACGTGGCGCAGACGAATAGCGAAATTCTACATGACCTGCTGAAGTGTCGGAGTATCGATGCTGTCGATGACCTCCTAAATGTCTATTTTCAGCTCAGCGACTGTTTTGTGGTTATTGCTGTACACCTTCTTTTTATTTAGAGACCCACAAAAAAGAGTCGCATGTGTTCAGATTCGGAGAATATGGCTGCCTATCGAGGCCGATGCCAGTGACCTCTGGGTACCAAAGAGCCAGAATGCGGTCCCCAGAATGCTCCTGCAAGACATCAAACAGTCTCCTGTTTCGATGGGGTAGAGCTCCGTCTTGCATGAACCACATCTTGTTTAAATCAGGGTCACTTTGGATAATGGAGATGAAATCATCTTCAGAAAACCTTCACGTACCATTCGGTAGCCACCGTGCCATCAAGTAATATCGCACCGGTTATTCCTTGACTGGAAATTGCACACCACGCAGTCACCAATTGAGGACGTAGAGCCTTCTCGATCAGGAAATGCGGATTCTCAGTCGCCCAAATGAGCCAGTTTTGCTTATTGACGAACGGATACTAATGAATGTGGGCTTCGTCGCTAAACCAGCATGCATACTAACTAATTCCCGTCATGCCCCACGGCCAAGTGTGCAGTTTGAACGTCCTAACACAAACTATGCAGATTAATTTTAATTTTATTAATTAACAGCCTCAGTTGCACCATTTACCTATAAATTTACCTAGGTTTCAGTCGGGATAACCCAGCCTTCTTCAGAACAACAGTAACTACCGTTTGTCCATAGTGGTGCCACGAGTTTGCAGTTCCAGTACAGCACTTGTGGCTGCCGCATCGCGGTTGCGAAGTGGGGCCGAGGCAGTTCCAGATAAGTTTTATAGTCTGACGATAATTTATGGATTTGTAGTTTTAACTTGACGATGTCCATTATGGACAAACGGTAGTTACTGTTATTCTGAAGAAGGTTGGGTTATCCCGACTGAAACCTAGGTAAATTTCTAGGTAAAGGGTGCAAATGAGGCTGTTAATTATCAAAATTAAAATGAATATTTATACAGTTGCTGACAGGGCCGCGAAATGTTGAAGATATTTAAACTATTCAGAAGTTACGGTGAATTATTTCATTTTATATAATTTAATAATTGTTACCCTGTAGGAAAGTTATAATTATGGATCAACGGCTTGTGACTGGAATACTGTACAGAATATGAGTTTGCAATAAAAATAAACAAATCAGAGAGAGAGAGAAAGAGGAAATGGATGAAGGGGTGGGAGGAAATTGATGTGGAAAGCAGAAAGGAGAAGATGGACAGAGAGAGGGCGGAGGACAACAACATGGAGAGGAGAGAGTAGTTGACGGGCAGAAAGAGGGGGAAGGACAAGGAGATGGACAAAGCAGATAGACAGTGATAATACGTGGGCGGGAAGAGTTAGTTACTGTCGCAGCCCTTTTTCTGTTTTCGCTTTTTCGTCTAATAGGTGAAAGTTTGATTTTATTTTTTACATTTTGACTGTCATTGAAGGGTTTTACTTTTATTTAAGATTGTCCCGGCTAAGTATCAGTTTGATTACTTATAAAACCCAATGTTAAACGTGGGTAACTACACGTATAGACTTCCCAACTCTGAGAGAAAAAATCTATAGTAGCTTTACTACCAATGTTTACTGACGACGATACTTTAACCTTTCGTTCAATTGTTTGAGTTACGAATCGCTAGTTTGTTCTTGGCGTAGATCACGTAACCTTAACGTTTATTAAGGGGCTCCGGAACGCCCTATACTTGCAATGTTAAAATAACGCTTATAAATTACATCTCTCCTCACAAAGTATTTGAGGTAGGAAGTTGAAGTTTTTACAGATTATTTATTGGAATATGGGCTACAACTTAACACAGGGATTTTACAAAATTTTAGTTCAGTTATTAAAGATGATTTTTTTTCAATTGTAATGAAAATTCACAACATTTTTTTGCAATTTTTTATTTATATATTCAAAAATATACAGTTTTTTGGAAAAAAGGCTGTGTTAAATTATGCAGAAGGTACTGTGTAACATTTACTGAAAGTTTGAAACAAATATGTTTGGAAGATCCTTAGAAAACATGTAATTAGTATGAGAAAATAAAAGTTTTGGGAATCGAGCGACAAAGATTGGATTAACTTTTTAGTGCATTCCAGGTCCATAGGATGGATTATCTTCATCCTCTGCAAACTCCTCCTCCAGCTTCCTCTTGTTCCTCCTCCTGTTTACTCTTGCTTGTATTTCTAGACTCTTTACAGCCCTGTCTGCAGTCCGAAGGCGTTCCTTGTCTAAAGCAAGCATCGCTCGTACCATTTTAGAACCTATCTTCATTCCCATATTTCTAAATACCTTGCACCTTACAATGTTGCCATCATTGAAAGTCGCAACAGCATCATACACACCAAAGTGAAGTGTTTCTATTCCAACAAATACAGTCTTGGGGATTCTCGACCATATAACACTATTTATACTTTCATTGGGGTTTTGAGTTTTTCCGTGAATACACTTTTTCAACAGTTCAGGTGCTGCTAAGTCTCTGAAAATAGGTTTTATCACCTCCATTATTGTATGAGGCAGACTATGCTTATGAGTGTACACTTCACCAGTTAGCAATCCTTTGTTATATTTACACCAACTGTCTTCTTCTTTGGGACACAAGCTATGTTGGGGATTTTCATCGGTTGAAGAAGTATGAAAAAAAAGAGCCCAAACAGCCTTCTTCATTTCGTCGACACTTTGTGTATTTTGCCTAATAGCCATTCCATAATAGTTCTGTATTTTGTCAATTACACTGTCAGTTAACCTTCCCTTCCCATCCAACCCTTTACCATCACTGATTTTTTGTTTTTTGTACGAAGCTTTCAGTCGCCGAAGTCTTGTTCCCATTCGCTTCTGTACGTGTCCAATACACTCAAATTCCTGCACTACAACATCATCACCATAGGGCTTCAGTCCTTGAACATGTTTGAAACTTGTAGAATCACCGTCACCAAGGTAATTAACATATCGCACTTTATCACACGCCTCAGAACGCTGGAATATACTGGCAACACCAGCCACTTCCATTCCTCCACTACTGCCACTATAGTTAGCTTTGCAATTATTTTCATGTGTACCTTTATATTTTTGTGGACATCTACAATACTTTGATATTACTGCTACATCTAAAACTTTCCCTGTATACATACTGGTGGCAGATACTACACCATGAAGAGATGTGTGTCCCCGTTTATGCCAGGTACCATCGAACGCTGCAGTCAAATCTCTGTTACCATTATTTTCCATTACTGCCTCTTCCACAGCGTTCTTCATAGATTCTGTACAGACATCTTCTACTTTAGACCCTATTAATTTATTATAGGTCGTAAACGTGGTTGGGGGATTTGGAAGATTCATGATGCCACAGAAAATTGCACCTGCAGTAGCACCCTTACCAACTGATTGCAAGGAATAAACAAATCTAATGTTGTGTTCGTAGATTTTGGTACCATTTGCTTCAGTTGCAGTTACTGCAACACTGTTCCAAAAGGTGGTCATGTATGAACACTTATCACATTTCAGTTGTATTTCACTAGCAAGTCCTACGTGCTTTATTATGGAGAGTTCCAGACCAACTTCACTACAATGAATACATCTTACACAGTTTGAAAAAATTCCTTTGAGAACCGACATATCAAATATTTCATTCACATCCGATTCACCCATAAAACATTCATAGTTTTCACTCATTGAACCAAGCTTCTTCTGTGAGGTATTTTCTTTCCCACTTTGACTGCGATGGGCAGGTGTACTTGAGAGGTTAGGTTCACTCACTTGGTTATCGTCTTTATTGTTTACAGTAATAACACATACCTTCGGCTTTCCAACATTTCTCCTTTTCTTAAAAGCCTTCAGAGGATTTCTAATAACTTTACTTTTACTCATTATTATACTTCAACAAAACAGAGACTCAAGAAACAGAATTAATTACGAATATTTTCGAGATAACGACAGAGTAAATAAACATGAAACAATCGACAATCACACCAGCGATATGTATTGAACCATCACAGGTTAGCCACAACACATACTTTATCTCACATCACTAAAATGTACCTGATGAACACGGACGTTAATAATAACACCATTTGACAGCAGTTTAACAGGGCCACAGTGGGTCACGCCCATGTAGAACACATTTCAAAAAAAATTTAAAAATAGTTGTAGTCTTCGGAATGGAATAAATTATATATCTATTAAAAGGTAATAGTCTGCAGATTCAGAAAACGCAAAAAAGTAAAAATTGAACTTTTCATGATTTTGAGCCTTTCCGGAGCCCCTTAATCTAAGTTAAATTAACGTTCAAGACTTGTATTACGTTCCAAATTCACAACGTCAGTTTATTGACAAGAATTACTAATAAATAGGTTCACTCATACAATCTCATTCAAAGAAGTTCTTTAATTAGATGTCTAAGTAGGATTCCCGCTAGCATCAGAGATGTTAGATAGTATCCTGTCACTTTCGGTAAATAACTTATTTCTATTTAATATCCGCAAACTGTCATTAACTATGATTACTAGTCGCGTGAAGTTAAAGTTTCCCACTATCACAATTCAAAATCCGAACCCAGTTAAAATTCTCAATTCAGTGAAGCGTTTAAGTTTTCACACGAATTGACATTAAAGCCAAAGAGATTACTATTCACCTTCCCATTTATCTAATCTGATAAATGTCCAAATTAAAGTCTTGAATTGACAATCCTCAAAAACAATCTCATCACGATCTGTTTTTGACCCCCGTTTAATAAAGTCCCAATTTATGTTCTCTAAAGCTGTACGTCGTAAATAACTTCCGAACTAGAACAGACTAGAGACTGGAGTATCGTAATTACAACGCATGGCTATTTATACTTCAATAAACACTATCTTTGGTAATGTTACTAAAATCCGTCTAACATTATGAAATCACTGATTGCTGTTATCCCATAAGACATTATGTCTATTTTTGCAAAACTATCTTTGGTGTCCCATTGGAATAACTAAGATTTTAATATTTTCTACTGTTTTCCCCCTTCTCATGTTTCTAAAATTTATAATTAAATTCTCCTTTTCTATACTAGCTATTTCCCTCTATTTGTTTTTCATTTATTTTTCGTAATTACTACTTGTGGAGGGGCTTGGGTCATTCTGTGAATTGATATTTTAAGGACATGGGAGCTAATTTTGCGAGCTATTTTTGTTTTTCAACACCGAGAGGCGCGTAGGTGTTACATTACTCATCTAATAGTCGTACATAGGGTTGAAGCACTCAGGAATCTGGATGGACGTATATAGAGGCATCTTCTCATTTGCAGGAAATTTCGTTGATTCTATTTTCATAAAGAACTACTCGAACGAATTTCTGAGATGCTGTGAACCCGAGACCCTTCTTCTTCAAAAAGAAAGCCAGCAGTGAACTCAAGCACGTAGAAGGAGGTGTTCCATTAGCGAGTTTTCTTCAGAATCCGCCGATTATTTTGCAGCCTACTTGTTACGGGCGCATCTCTGCTGGCATTTTGTTACTGCCGTGACTGGGTGCCCGTGGAAGAGCAGTTCAGGTCTTCCTTTTGTGCTGTCCTGTGGCCGATCCTTCATTAGGGCAGCAGCGGACGAGCGGATCAGATTAATGGGTCGTGGGAGCGGGGACGCGTTACAGGGGATGGCGCGCTTTTTCCGCGTCTCCAAGTTTGAGGGGCCAGAGGACGGACGAAGGCCCGCTGATCCATCACTGCGGAATTAACGAGCCGCGGACCCAAGATTGATGTGTTGATGAATATGCAAACGCGCCAAGGACACGAGTCTCGCAGGGCTGTTGTTACACGCGCCCCGATCGCATTCCTGTCGGTCAGCGAAAACGCTGTGGGACAAGCCTAAACGTGTTGGACAGCGTCGTCAGAGGGGCTACGCTAACAGGCGGTTTAATGCGCCCTCTTGTTTACAACGATGGCCTTCCCTATAGGTTTTTGCATTTTTATAAGTCTTGCCGCTGGTTTGATGCGGCCCGACATGAATTCCTCTTCTGCGCCAACCTCTTCATGTCAGAATATAACTTTCACCCTACGTCCACAATTATTTCCAGAATATATTCCAATCTCTCTTTCCAGTCCAAGTCTACAAATGCTAGAAACGTAGGTTTGCCTTTCCTTAATCTAGCTTCTAAGATAAGTCGTTGAGTCAGTATTGCCTCACGTGTTCCAATATTTCTACGGAAGATGAAGAAGCTTGCACAGGATAGAGTAGCATGGAGAGCTGCATCAAACCTGTCTCAGGACAAAAGGTCACAACAACAACAACAACAACAACAACTCTCTTTCCCTACAGGTCTTACCCTCTACAGCTCCGTCTAACACGAGAGCGTCCTGGAAAGTAACGCCACGAATTTCAATAGTGATGACAGCTAAATTCTGCCATCTCCGTGGGAAACTAACCTTTGAGGTGGACGCGACACTGCCTTTCGACAGTGTTCAATCGTCCAGGGGCAACGGTGCATTCCTGAAGAATATTCCAGCAGACCGATCGAAACGTCGCGGAGTGAAGTATTTTGAAGAAAAATAGGGCTCGGGCTACAGACTGAAGATTTTATCGTTAATGACCACGGCTACGAAACCCTGCAGCATTGTACACTCGATCTCATGTCCATTTTCCTTGCACAATCTTTGAACAGATGCGACTCCACGTATCGGATACTAAATGTACCGCATTAGCAAAATTTGCTGTTTTCTCATTTGCCCAGAGCTGCACTGGGTGATCTTGTGTCGTAGATTTGTTTTAGTATGATACACAACAAAGAACAGATTTTATTCGAAAGTAAAATTTTCTGACCTTTTAGGCATCGACATGCTCCTTTCATACGATCGACGTTTTGACCCCTCTGCTGCGATCTTCTTCGGGATCTTGCGTTGACCGCAGTTCACGGAACACTGTCAAAGAAAAGTGTTGCCTTTTCTTATAATGGGGAAATTTTCCCGCACTTACGCTGAAGAAGTGGTTTTATTGGGTAAATTCCCCTTGGCTACTATTTGTGGGTCACCGTTTTTGATCGGTAAGACAAGATTCTCCCGCTAATGCTAAGAAACGGGTTGCTGGCTAAAATACTTGTGGCTACCATTGGTGGGCCCATGGTCGTTAGATAGGAAGAGATTGTTCCTGCATTTATGCTGGAGGAGACTGGTTAACATTCTTCTTGCTGGTACTCGTTGGCCACCGTCATTGGATAGAAGCGAAAGGGGCAGGGCAAGAGGGAGGGAAAGTTTATAGAAAATATTATTGTCCGGAGAGTGGGCTGCCTGGCCGTTGTTTGCATTGCTCGCGCACCGCGGCCATGTATTCACTTTCTTGATTGGGGGCAGCCATGAAGGCGGAAACCTACAGCGCTTCTCTCTATTGAAGCTACATTTGTTCCTAGAAATTTCTATCTTATCTCATACTTTTCTTCTATAGATGTTCGATTCCTTAGGCAGCACACGTACATTACTGAAATTAACGTAAATGCCACAGCTCTCTTGATTTTCACTACCGCAGATTTCACACTTTGTTTCGGCCGTTTGTGGCGTTCGTGTTCCTTAATGCATTCTTTAACAGATCTTTCCGTTTCTCCTACACACACTTTGCCGCAACCGTATGTCATTTCACAGACACCCGCAGTAATCGGGTATCTCTTTTTTGCATCGGAAGAAGTCTTTATATCATCTTGACTGAACGAAGACGTCTGTAGACCATTTTTTTCGTAGAATTCTGTATATATGGTCAGTGACCCCAGAAGCTAACAGCAGCTTAACAGAGAGAGGAGTTCTTTCCCATTCCTATTAGCCTCATAAGTATTTAGTTCAAAAGCACTGTCTATTTTATTTGTTCCTCATGTATTAGTTCAGCGAAAACTGTTAAGTAGAAATTAAAAAAGAGAACCAGAATCAAAAGTTGTGAAAACATCGATCATAGCAACTGTTTTCATTATAACTTTGCGTTTTCTCGTTTTGAACGAAGCAGACTCATTTACTATGCCATTAGTGTCACATTGGCAGCTGTATCATATTCTACCGACAAGAAAGCTAAATTTGACAGTCTTTTTTTGAGGTCGTGAGCTCACTGGGGTGTGGTCACCCCCAGGTGGAATTTGCTAGCAAGACGACTCCGACGCAAATGCAGTATAGACACTTGTCGATTGCCGCCTTGAGTCACATTACTGCTAGCCTGTTGATTACTTTGAGCAGAGGAGAGCAGCATTTCTCACATATAGGTGCCACTATTTTCATTCGGTCCGCGTGATTAGGTCGCGTTTTTTTGCTATGAGACGCTACGCTCTGCCATATGGTAAGCAGTCATCTCAACCATCTCCCTTGTCACCTCGATTGTTATTTCACTGTTCTGTCCAGCACGTTCACAATCCACGTGCTGTGTAAGCCTTTTTGATGATTATACTGATTTCTGCTTTCATCGGTTGCTATCTCTGAAAGTAAGTAGTACGAACTAGTCAGTGAAGACAGCTCTCGGCTATAATTTTATGAATTCTAGTGGAATATATTTCATTGTTAAACTTTATTCTGCATTATTAGTGTGGATACTATGTCCAACTTTCTCCATTTCCCAATTAATTAAGATATCACGTATGTGTGTACGATACCACAGTCTAGTCTGAGTTGAATCTCAATGAAACTCAAGGAAGTTCGCAAATTTACCCTGCAAAAGGCCAAGCCCATCACTATCGTCTGAGTAATCTGTGGCAAGCAGCTTACAGTCGGCTTTTCGATTATTTATAAAACGGAAGAAAGGGGGGAAGGGGAGGGGTGTGTTACACCACACTCAGCTGTTTCTTGAATAATGTCCTTTTCTAGTTATCTCTTTTCTTGACAGCAGTTTTTTTGCACCTCGTCTTTGAATGTGGCCTTAACAGGAGTCTATCTCGCCACGGATGCCTTTCAATCCGGTCAGTGGTAGAAATTCACAAAATTACTCCTGTTTTTGTCAATTGGCATTGGCAATTTCTATTCATTGTCGATTAACATCAATAAGTAACTCTTGTCCGTTTTTGGACGTATTAGAGCACTATAACTGTTGAAACTGAAGATTTATTTTTCCATGGTACCATCTGAGATGCCTGGCATCCCATCTTCAGATGTTTACATTTACTTACGTGTCGAGCATCGTTTCCTTGCTAACGACGTTGCAGAATTTTGCAACGGGAGTTGTTAAGACATCTACTGTAAAACGTCGTAACTAAAGATACAGTGTTCATAACGCTTACATAAACATAAACATCTGAAGACAGAGTGAACATGAAGTGAAAGTACTCCCAGAAACGCGTGCTTATAGGCGTAAATTGCTGGCGTGATGAGTCGGGAAAGGTGTGCCGTTTATGTCGGTGCGTCACCCCACGTGCTTTTCATATCGGTGGGTCACCCCATAAATATTAGTCACGGACGATATGGGCTGGGCGAGCCGCTGTCGTGTAATGTGCCAAGGCGACTCGTTACCTTAAGTAAGTATGCGAATCAGTCCTGCGAGTCACGAAAGCTGCCCGTGCCTGGTCTAGATGGCCACCATATATAGTTTCTCAGCACAGTACTGGGTGGGAAATGGAGCTGTGAGGACTTTACATGGATGAGAGGGAAGCATTTTCACACGAAGTACACGCTGACAAGACTCTGCTAACGAAACATTGTCAAACTCATGTGCGAAAAACCACTAACCCATCGGTGACTACCAGCTCTCTTAGTAATATGTCACAGACATTCACACACGTTTGCCAATAGGCTTGCCGCAGTGGTAAGACCTGTTCCGCTCAGATCACCTAAGTTATGCGCTATCGGGTTGTAATATTCAAATGGTTCAAATGGCTCTGAGCACTATGGGACTTAACAGCTGTGGTCGTCAGTCCCCTAGAACTTAGAACTACTTAAACCTAACTAACCTACGGACATCACACACATCCATGCCCGAGGCAGGATTCGAACCTGCGACCGTAGCAGTCGCGCGGTTCCGGACTGCGCGCCTAGAACCGCGAGACCACCGCGGCCGGCGGTTGTAATATTTCTGGCTTAGTCAACCATCATTTTAGGCTCCAAGAAGCTGTTCTCAGAGCAGTGGAGATGCAAGAAGTACATAGATGACGAAATGTGGTGTGAGGTACCTGTGACAGATGTTAGATTCGCTACCATTCCCGTGAGATAGACCGCCTGCATAATGCTACTGCTCTGTGATTGGCATCTGTGTTCGGAGCAAGGGCGCCAAAACGTTAAAGTAGAGTTATTATTATAAGCTAAACTACTCATTGGAATGACTTCACTTTTCAGAATAAATATCTCTCAACAGCTGACTATCAATCAGTCATTTCAGAATTATTAAAAACAATTTAAACCAAAAGCAAAAGACTGACGAAATTGCAGACGAAGCACTTCGAAAGCGTTCAGGTCACGCCTTTTCTGGTATGGTGCGTGAAGTGTTTCGTGCTATTCGTCACTCTGGATTAGGCAGTCGAGAAGTACAGACATGTTGTCTGACGTAGGATGTGTTTCCAATTTTTATTTAAGTTCCTGCTCGTCACTCTGGATTAGGCAGTTGAGATGTACAGTCATGTTGTCTGTGGCAGGTTGTGTTTGCCAGTATTCAGTATTAAAAGTTTCACTCCGGTAGTCATGAGGCACAGACACGTGCCACAAATAGTGTTAAGATACATTTTCGTAAACATTGTGTTTGATCATGTACTTTGCTGTACCAGAAGGTGTTGTATTAAGATCATGTAGTCTTCTCATGTGGCTATATTAAAATACGCGAGTGGCGTCCCAAAGAAGTGATACATTACTTCAGAACAGAACCTCGCTAAAAGTCAGTTTCAGCCTGAAGATACAGAACCTACGACCTGCGTGCTGTTTTCTGCGCTGGGGACATCAACTTGAAGACAGCAGGTTAGTGGACTATAACAGAACCTTCTTATTCCACAAAGTGCAGTGAAAACAAGTAGGCGCCTCACATGTACTGCATGCACAGAACAAATGTGCTCAGTGACACGTCGTCTGCACTAATGCAGAGGAGGTAAAGGAGGATGATCGTTATTAGCACCAACAATCAATTCAGTCTTCCTTTCTTGCCGTGGGGTTGGGCTAGCACTTGGGTGGGTGACGATCCGACCTGCCGACCGCTGTTGGCAAGCGGGGTACATTCAGCCGTCGTGAGGCAAACTGAGCAGATACTTGATTGAGAAGTAGCGGCTCCGGATTCGTAAACTGACATACGGCCGGGAATGCCTCTCCATATCCGGATCCAGTAGTGCTTTTGGATGTAGGATGACACGGTGTCCGGTCGATACTGTTGGGCCTTCATAACTAGTTCGAGCGGAATTTTAATTTTTATTCATACATGTTTCGTGAATATTGCCATGTATTGCAGGGATACTGCAGCCATACTGTCTGCAAAGAAACTGTGAAAATGAATTACGACTCGCATAAAAGCAGCGTAAGGCAGTATTTGGTACTGCTGCGCCGCAACCGATCCCGCTTACACGGATCGGACAATGTGAGCGCCGACAAGCGAGGCTCTGAAGGGGCATTCGAGCTGAATGGCTGTCACGTCACCTCGGGGAACGTCAGCTGCACTCTGCCATCGATTGGAGGTCGCGGCTGAGCGCTCGACGTCGCCGGCGCATCGACGTCGCCATTAGCGAGAGTGAGCCGCGGCCGAGGCGAGGCGTGCATTAGCGAGCGGGCCGGCCTGTTCCTCGCCGCAGACACTGGGCGCCCGATCGGCAAACAAAGCCTCCGAGGGGCTTCCCCGCTCCCACTACACGTCGCGCCGCCCGGCCGCGGGGCGCGCTCTGCGCTGACAGCTGTCTAGCAGCAGCCTCTGCGGCCGCCCTGAATGCTGGCCGTCGACTCGAGGGCCTCGTCAGCGACAGCGTTTGTGCCCTCCTGCTCAAAGCGCACAAACGTTCCGCGCCGGCCGCCGTTGCAGAATGCAAATCGTCGCAGCTTTCATCGTGCCCGCCATAAACTACCCTCCGGCACTCTATACTCCGTTCATCACAGGGATGGACATCATGTAAACATTACACTATGTATTCTTCCGCGTTTGTTGGGACATCATTGGATTTCGTTTCACTTGGAACAGAAGCCAAGCGATCTCGAGCACAGTCAAGTACGATAATGATGCGATTTGTGCTGTGCGTTACGTGTACGTCGACTCAGTGATAATACGGGGCAACAGCTTTACCGGCGCATTAAACTTGGACAGCACTGGCCAGGCAAGTGATCCGACTAACCTGCAGCGACATACCGGGTGACCAAAAAGTCAGTATAAATTTTAAAACTGAATAAATCAAGGAATAACGTATATAGAGAGGTACAAACTGACACACATGCTTAGAATGACATGGGGTTTTACTAGAACCAAAAAATTCAAAAGTTCAAAAAATATCCGACAGATGGCGCTTCATCTGATCAGAATAGCAATAATTAGCATAACAAAGTAAGACAATACAAAGATGATGTTCTTTACAGGAAATGCTCAATATGTCCATCATCATTCCTCAACAATAGCTGTAGTCGAGGAATAATGTTGTGAACAGCACTGAAAAGCATGTCCGGAGCATTGGCGTCGGATGTTGTCTTTCAGCATACCCAGAGATGTCGGTCGATCACGATACACTAGCGACTTCAGGTAACCCCAAAGCCAATAATCGCACGGACTGAAGTCTGGGAGGCCAAGCATGACGGAAGTGGCGGCTGAGCACACGATCATCACCAAACGACGCGAGCAAGAGATCTTTCACGCGTCTAGCAATATGGGATGGAGCGCCATCCTGCAGTTTGGTTCTAATAAAACTCCATGTCATTCCAAGCATGTGTGTCAATTTTTACCTCTCTATCTACATTATTCCGTGGTTTCTTAAGTTTTCAAATTTATACTGACTTTTTGATCACCCGGTACTTATATGGATATGCTGTCGATTCTTTCGGTCATGTCCGAAAGAACAGACACCATATCCATATAAGTATATCGTTCTGCCAATACCGGCCATGACCTTCTTCTTCTGTGCGGATGCACACATATTCCCCGAACTCTTGCGGGACTTGGAAAGAATGTCTTCCACGAGTAATGAGTGTGTTGAGGTGGTACATTACGAATGTAGTGTGTGGAGATACAAGGTGAGAATGTGGGTCTCGCGGGAGGCGTGCGCGAGATAGTCCCAGCAGTCACGCTATCCTCTGTGCCCTCGGTGGCTCTGATGGATGCCGGCACGGTAGCTCAGCGTGTTCAGTCAGAGGATTAGCTGCCCTCTGTAATAAAAAACTGAGTTCATCGATCAAAGACGAACTTAAACGAGTGTCTTACGACGTCTGCCCCGAGCAGATGCAACGAACGAAAGAGAACAAAATGAGATGTAAAAATAAATAAATAAATAATGGATTGAGCGTCTGCCATGTAAGCAGGAGATCCCTGGTTCGAGTCCCGGTCGGGGCACACATTTGCACCTTGAAACACGTATGTAACGTAGCAGCGATGGTGAGGCACGTTAAAATCTTTGACCAGAGAGCCTATTATCGTGGTTAGTCTGCGCTTGACCGCGCGAGTGTTGCGAGCTGCAGTTCAGTAGTAGTCGTCGTGGAGTACGCTAGTAGTCGTCATGCAGAGCAGTCGGTCAGTAGTAACAGCCCAGTGCGGTTGTGTGATGTAGTCTGTCGGCAGTAGTGGTCTAGTCCTGTCACGGTCGCGAGCGGGATGCAGTCGGCGAGCGTCGACATGGCATTCTGGTCAAGATGCTGAATGAGGTATATTGTTAATGTAGGTAATCATCAGATAATGTAAAGTTTATTTATTGTAATTAATTTCCAACAAGTGCCCCAATAATAATTTTGATCTCAAAGCAATTTTTACAAAAAAAAAATTTATTTAATTGAACTAACGATTTCGTTCCACTTCCCTTAAACAAAAGTTTCAGTTAAATTTCAAAAAAAAATATATTATTTGCAATGCAGTTCCTCCAAGCCGTGCGCAACAATAAGAGCAGAAATTTGACAAGCAGTTTTAATGAGGTAAGAAATTAATTCTGATTTTTACACAAGGGCCAAAGACCGATATTTCGGTTTAATTGAATTATCATTATCACTGAGATTTTCTTATCACTGAATGGACTTTAATTTTTTGTGAAGAACTTATATCTGAGTCAGATTGCGATTCTCATTTTCATTGTCATTATATTTAATTGCTAGAGAGGTTACGCTTGGCTCCCATTCATTATTATATTTTTTTTTATTTAAATATTTCTGTGGGAACGATATTGCTTCATGGCTCCATTTCTATTAAATATTGTCTTTTAAATTTTTGTGGGGAGGTTACAACCTGTCCCCGTTGATATATATATCAACGCCCGTAAACAGCTGAATGTATTAGTATAATTATAACCTGCAGAGATGTGAACCGTTATAGTAAAGACGTAAAACGGGGCGAACAGAAAACAATATAACTTTGGGGCATCATTTCATTTTTAAACAGAAGGAAATAACATATCATACCTGCCAATTTTTCCGGTTGTCCGAAAGATTTCCGGATTTTGGAGCAGGGTTCCGGTTTTCCGGATGAACATAGTTTTTTTTCGGGTTTTCAACTCCCGGGCTTGTTGCCGCCCTCTGCATTCATATCGCATTTCAGTCTTGACTTTCGATAGTAGCTGCTATCTGAGATACGAGTGTCTGAAATTCGACTGAAAGTCGACCGATAATATTATCGATAACCTCTTCTTGCTGAATATCGCTGCACTTTTATCATTAACTCTGTGTGTTTGAAACACCGCCGGCTGGAGTCATCGAACGTTCTATCGATAACGACATACGTGTTTACACGCTGATATTCCACCATGAGATGTCAGCGAGATACAGTGGCACTTAGTTACACGTTTCCACTTAGTATGTTGGCAATTATCAACGGTTTAAGGGGCAGGAGGCAATGGAAACCACTGGGTGTGTGTCCACAGTGCATGTTGTCTGTGACTGAGAAAGTATCATGATGATCTCTCCACTGGCAAAAAATTTCGAACTACATCCCCATTCGGATCTCCAGGAGAGAACTGTCAAAGGGGAGGTTACCAAGAGGAAAAAAATTAAATAACCAACGAAAGGATAACGCTCTACGAATTGGGGCATGAAATGTAAGGAGTTTTAACTTGGTAAGGAAGCTAGAAAATATGAAAAGGGAAATGCAGAGCCTGAATCTCGATATGGTGGGGGTCAATGAAGTGAAATGGAAAGAAGATGAGGACTTATGGTCAGATGAGTGTAGGATAATATCAACAGCAGCAGAAAATGACATAAAGGGAGCAGGATTCGTTATGAACATGAAGGTTAGGCAGAGTGTGACCCGCTCCAAAGAGTTCCGTCATAGAGATGTTTTCATCAGAATCAGCAGCAAAACATTGCCGGCAACAGTACTTCTGGTATACATACCGAGGTCGCCAGTAGAAGGTGAAGAAATAGACAAAGTGGGTTAAGAGACTGGACGGCGAATTCAATACCTAAATGGAGATGAAACACTAATAGTCATGGGGGACTTGAGTGCGGTTGTAGGGGAAGGAGTAGAGGGAAGCGTTACAGAAGAATATGGGCTCAGTAGTAGAAATGAGAGAGGAGAAAAACTAATTGAGTTCTGAAATAAACTTCATTTGGTAATAGCGAGTACTCTGTTCAAGAATCACAGGGGGAGAAGTATACTTGGAAAAGGTTGGGCGTTATGGGAAGATTTCAGTCAGTTTCCATCATGGTCAGACAGAGATTCCGAAATCAGATATTGGATTGTAAGGTAGTCCAGGAGCAGATATACAGGGTGGTCCATTGATCGTGACCAGGCCAAATATCTCACGAAATAAGCGTCAAACGAAAACACTACAGCGAACGAAACTTGTCTAGCTTGGTGGGGGAAACCAGATGGCGCCATGGTTGGCCCGGTAGATTGCACTGCCATAGATCAAACGGATATCAACTGCATTTTTTAAAAATAGGAACCCCCATTTTTTATTACATATTCGTGTAGTACGTAAAGAAATATGAATGTTTTAGTTGGACCACTTTTTTCGTTGTGTGATAGATGACGCTGTAATAGTCACAAACATATGGCTCACAATTTTAGACGAACACTTGGTAAATGGTAGGTTTTCTAAATTAAAATACAGAACGTAGGTACGTTTGAACATTTTATTTCGGTTGTTCCAATGTGATACATGTACCTTTGGGAACTAATCATTTCTGAAACGCATGCTGTTACAGCGTGATTGCCTGTAAATACCACATTAATGCAATAAATGCTCAAAATGATGTCCGTCAACCTCTATGCATTTGGCAATACGTGTAACGACATTCCTCTCAACAGCGAGTAGTTTGCCTTCCGTAATGTTCGCACATGCATTGACAATGCGCTTACGCATGTTGTCAGGCGTTGTCGGTGGATCACGATAGCAAATGTCCTTCAACTTTTCCCACAGAAAGAAATCCGGGGACGTCAGATCCGGTGAACGTGCGGGCCATAGTATGGTGCTTCGTCGACCAATCCACCTTCATGGAATATGCTATTCAATACCGCTTCAACGGCACGCGAGCTATGTGCCAGACATCCATCATGTTGGAAGTACATCGCCATTCTGTCATGCAGTGAAACAACTTGTAATAACATCGGTAGTACATTACGTAGGAAATCAGCATACATTGCACCATTTAGATTGCCATCGATAAAATGGGGGCCAATTATCCTTCCTCCCATAATGCCGCACCATACATTGACCTGCCAAGGACGCTGACGTTCCACTTGTCGCAGCCATTGTGGATTTTCCGTTGTCTAATAGTGCATATTATGCCAGTTTACGTTACCGTTGTTGGTGAATGACGCTTCGTCGCTAAATAGAACGCGTGGTGCAAAAAATCGGTCATCGTCCAGTAATTTCTCTTGTGCCCAGTGGAAGAACTGTACACGACGTTAAAAGTCGTCGCCATGCAATTCCTGGTGCATAGAAATATGGCACGGGTGCACTCGATGTTGATGTAGCATTCTCAACACCGACGTTTTTTAGATTCCCGACTCTCGAGCAATTAGTCTACTACTAATTAGTCTACTACTAATAGCCGCGACGGCAGCTAAAACACCTAGTTGGGCATCATCATTTGTTGCAGGTCGTGGTTGACGTTTCACATGTAGCTGAACACTTCCTGTTTCCTTAAATAACATAACTATCCGGGAAACGGTCCGGGCCGGCTTGAGTGGCCGAGCGGTTCTAGGCGCTACAGTCTAGAACCGCGCGACCGCTACGGTCGCAGGTTCGAATCCTGCCTCGGGCATGGATGTGTGTGATGTCCTTAGGTTAGTTAGGTTTAAGTAGTTCTAAATTCTAGGGGAGTAATGACGTCCAGGTTACCGAGCAGCATACATAGCATGAGCCCGTTGGGAATTTTGATCGCAATAGCCATACATCAACACGATATCGACCTTTTCCGAAATTGGTAAACGGTCCATTTTACCACGGGTAATGTATCACGAAGCAAATACCGTCCGCACTGGCGGAATGTTACGTGATACCACGTACGTATACGTTTGTGACTATTACAGCGCCATCTATCACAAAGCGAAAAAATGGTCCAACTAAAACATTAATATTTCTATACGTACTGCACGAATATGTAATAAAAAATGGGGGTTACTATTAAAAAAACGCAGTTGATATCCGTTTGACCTATGGCAGCGCCATGTAGCGGGCCAACCATAGCGCCATCTGGTTTCCCCCTTCAAGCTAGAAGAGTTTCGTTCTTTGTAGTTTTTTCGTTTGATGCTTATTTCGTGAGATGTTTGGCCCAGTCACTATCAATGGACCACCCTGTATACTGAGATCACAATTTAGTAATGATGAAGAATAAGCTGAAGCTTAAGAGACTAGTGAGGAAGATTCATTGCGCAAAGAAATGGGATACGGAAGCATTAAGAAATGAAGAGATACGCTTGAAGTTCCTGAGGCTATAGATATTGCAATAATGAGTAGCGCATTGGGCAGTTCAGTTGTAGAGGAATGGATCTCTCTAAAAGTGGCAGTCACAGGAGCAGGAAAGGGGAACATGGCTGCTAGGAACGTACCTACGAGGAAATCATGGGTAACAGAAGATACACCTCAGTTGATCGATGAAAGAAGAAAGTATAAAAATGATGATGAAAATTCAGAATACAGAAATACAACTCACTCGCAATGAAATCGAAAAAGAAATGATTGTCGGAAGAACTGACTCAGCAGATAGGGAAGTCAAAACAACCTTCGGTAAAATTAAAAGCAAGGGTGGCAACATTAAGAGTGCAAATGGAATTCCACTGTCAAATGCGCAGGAGAGAGCGGGCGGGTGGAAAGACTACACTGATGGCCTCTATGAGGGGAAAGATTTGTCTGATGTGATATAAGAAGAAACAGGAAACGATTTAGAAGATATAGGCGATCCAGTATTAGAAGCAGAATTTAAGAGAGCTTTGGAGGACTTAAGATCAAATAAGACAGAAGGGACAAATCAAATTCCATCGTTGGGGGAAGTCGCAAGAAAACGACTATTCAAGTTGGTGTGTAGAATGTATCAGTCTTACGACATACTATCTGACTTTTGGAAAATTATCATTCACAATTCCGAAGACTGCAAGAGCTCACAAATGTGAAAATTATCGTACGATCAGTTTAACAGTTCATCCACCCAAGTTACAAATAAAAATAATACATAGAAGAATGGAAAAGAAAATTGAGACTGTGTTAGATGACGATCAGTTTGGGTTTATGAAAGGTAAAGGCAGCAGAGAGGCAATTCTGACATTGTGGTTGATAATGGTGGCAAGAGTAAAGAAAAATCAAGACTTTTCATAGGGTTTGTCGATCTGAGAAAAGCACTCGGTAATGTACAGTTATGCAAGATGTTCGAAATTCTGAGAAAAACAGGGATAAGCTCTAGGGAGAGAAGGGTAACACACAATATGTTTAGGAGCCAAGAGGAAATAGTGGACGACCAAGAACGAAGTTCTCGGATTAAAAAGGATGTAAGAGAGAGAAATGTGGTCTTTCGCCCCTACTGTTCAATCTGCACTTCGAAGAAGCAATGATGGAAATAAAAGAAAGGTTCAGGTATGGGATTAAAATTCAAAGTGAAAGGATATCAATCACATGATTAGCTGATGACATTGCAATTCTCAGTGAAAGTTAAGAAGAATTACATGATCTGCTGATTGGAATGGACAGTCTACTGAGTACAGAATACAGGCTGAGAGTAAATCGAAGGAAGACGAAAGTAATGAGAAGTAGCACAAATGAGAACAGCAGGGAACGTAACATCAAGATGACGGTCACGAAGTGGACGAGTTATGGAATTCCACTACCTAGGCAGCAAAATAACCAACAACGGATGGAACAACGAGGACAACAAAAGCGGATTAGCACTGGCAAAAAGGGCATTCCTCGCCATAAGAGGTCTACTAGTATCAAACATAGATCTTAATTTGGGGAAGAAATTTCTGAGAATGTCCCTTTGGGGCACAGCATGGACTGTGGGAAAAACGGAACAGAAGAGAATGGAAGCTTTTGAGATGTGGTGCTACAGACGAATGTTATAAATTAGGTTGACTGATAAGGTAAGGAATGAGGAGGTGCTGTGCAGAATCTGAGAGGAAAGGAATAGGTGGCGAACACTGATAAGGGGAAGGGGTAAATGATAGGACATCAGTTAAGATATCAGGGAATGACGTCCATGGTACTAAAGGGAGCTGTAGAGGGGAAAAAATTGTAGGAGAAGAAGGAGATTGGAATATATCGAGAAAATAATTGAGGACGAAGATTGCAAGTGGTACTCTGAGGTGACGAGGTTGGCAGAGGAACTCGTGGCGGGCCGCATCAAACCACTCAGTTGACTGATGACTCAAAAAAAAATCTCCGTATCGACTGAACGTTGTCTAACATTACATGTCTGCTCACACAAAAGAGAGCGCTGTTGAACGTAGGTGAACGCAACCTCTCTGTCGTTTAAATCACTCATTACAGTTCCGCTGTTCTACACATCCTCTTATCATGGCATGTTGCATATAATTGCTTCTGAGTGTTTCACTTTTTGCAAACAGTAATGCATTATTATCATTACTGCTTCGTTTGAAGGTTCTAGTTATCGAAAGGTATTAGAGTCGTTGGACATTAGTGTTTCCATAAGGGAATTTTCTGACACTGATGCACGAGACGACTATGTTTAGAGTATCTCGTTTCGGTGTTGGGTGGTCTTGCGAATCATCGTCTAAATACCCTTTTATGTCGGTGGATTCCTATACTCTCTTTGCTCTAGAGCAACGTCATGTCAGCTGTAGAGCAACATATTTGAAAACGAGAGGCCGAGCTTACTCTCTGCCAGCACGTTGAAGATGAGTTTTCAACGATCTCTGTTCAGAAAATCGAGGAGATGTGCTCAGCTTTTGTAACTTGTGTGGCCATACAACAAATCTTTATAGCGGCTCCAGGAAGATGGCATTGTTCCGGCGGTACTTAATGTCTTTTGTTCAGAGTGTTCCATAAGAGTGTCAGCTGCTACATTCGACTAAGGTGAGCCCATAGCAATCACATCATATTATTTGTATATACCCACAGACTTGATGGGCGTTAAGATACCTGACTTTATATCCACGTCTGGAGGAGATACGTTTCCACAGTGAAGCAAAAATATGTAAAAAACCACGTCATCCACTCTGCTGTGTATCGTGCCTAGAAGCATGATTATAATTTTCTGTGAATTTGGCATTTACTACCAATATTAGTCGACTAATGCGGTTATAGTGCCCAGTATCCGATACATAGGTATATCTTGCCATATTACGTAACACGTGTCCTTGCTTCCACAGATATCCCGCATGCTTTCCCGATACTGTATGGAAGATTATCATTTTGGATACTAACCGGGTTAATGAGATGGCCTTAAACTCAATTATTCCGTAAATAGGAGAAAATTTCGCATTGCTTAACCAGACGACGCAGGAGATTTCTGCATAATGTTTTGTGCAGGCCGCGGTGGTCTAGCGGTTCTAGGCGCTCAGTCCGGAACCGCGGGACAGCTACGGTCGCAGGTTCGAATCCTGCCTCGGGCATGGATGTGTGTGATGTCCTTAGGTTAGGTAGGTTTAATTAGTTCTAAGTTCTAGGCGACTGATGACCTCAGAAGTTAAGTCGCATAGTGCTCAGAGCCATTTTTTTGCATAATGTTTTCCTATTTAACTCAGAAGATGCCACACCAGACATAGTGTCATTTGGTGCCTTTACCCTCTCAGATTATTGTACAGGCATTGACTTTGTAAGATAAATTCAAAAACATATTACGTTTTAATAAAGAAAACCGTGAAACTTGGACCTTTCCGTTGATTGGGAGCGATAGCCATACCGTAGGTGCAACCATAATGGAGGCGTATCTCTCGAGAGGCCAGACATACGTGTCGTTCCTGAAGGGGGCCGAAAGCCGTTTCCGTAGTTGAAAGCGCAACAGTCTAGACGACTGATTGATCTAGCCTAGCCAAAGCGGCATTGCTGTACTGGTACAGCAAGTGTCTGAAGGCAAGGGGAAGCCACAGCCGGAAGTAAAACAATCCCCCACTAGAATTTCTGGGCAGGGATTACTGAGGAAGACGTTGTCATCAAGAGAAACAAAGCTGGCTCTCTAACGATACGAGCGTGGAGTGTTAGATCCCTTATAGGGCAAGTAGGTTCGAAAAGCTATAAAGGGAAATGGATAGGTTAAAATTTGATGTAGTGATCATTAGTGAAATTCTGTGGTGTAAGAAACAGGACTTCCGGTCTGGCAAATACAGCATTATGAAGACAAAATCAAATAGGGGTAATGCAGGAGTAGGTTTAATAATGAAAAAAGAAAACAGGAATTCGGGTAAGTTACTATGAGCAGCAAGATCGCATTTTTATAACCAAGACAGTCAAGAAGTACACACCCATCACAGTAGTACAAGTTTGTACGCCAAATATCTCCATAGATGATGAAAAGAATGCAGAAATGTATGATGAGATAAAAGAAATTATTCAGATAGTTATGGGAGACGAAAATTTAAAAGTAATTGATGACTGGAATTCGAAAGAAAGAAGGGGAGGATAGGGAAAAATAATAGGAGAATATAGACTGGGGGAAATGAATGAAAGATGAACCAGCTTGTTAGAATTTAGCACAGAGCTAATTTAACTATGGTCAACACTTGATTTGAGAATCATGAAAGGAGGTGGTACACGTAAAAGGATCCTGGAGACATCTGAAGGTTTCAGATTGATTACATAATAAAAACACGGAGATATCGGAACCAGACTTTAATTTTTTTCAAAGACATTGCCAGGGGTAGATATGGACTCTGACCACAATTTACTGGCTGTGAAATGTACATTAAAACTAAAAAATTGCAAAAAGTATGAAATTTAAGAGACAGGAATTACATAAGTTGAAAATACCAGAGGTTGTTGACATTTTCAGATGGACATTACGCAACGCTCGTCTGGGTAGCTTTCATGTACATCTACATAGATATTCCACAACCCACCATACGGCGGTTGGCGGAGGGTACCCTGCTCTAGTACTAGCCATTTCCTTTCCTGTTCGACTCGCAAATTGAGTAACGGAAAAACGACGGTCTATTCACCTCCATGTGAACCCTAATTTCACGTATATTATCTACATGATCTTGTTGGCGGTAGCAGAACCGTTCGGTAGCCAGCTTCAAATGCCGATTCCATAAATTTTCTCATCTGTGTTTCTCGAAAAGATCATCGCCTGCCCTTTAGGGATTCCCATTTGAGTTCCCGAAGCATCTCCGTAAGAATTCGAACCTACTGGTAACAAGTCTAGCAGCTCACCTCTGAACTGCTTCGATGTCTTCCTTTAATCAAACATTTTACGGGTCACAAACACGCGAGAAGTACTCACGAATGAGTCGCACTAGCGTCCAATGTGTGGTCCTCTTTACAGTTGAAACAAACTTTCCCAAAATTCTGCCGGCCGGAGCGGCCGTGCGGTTCTAGGCGCTACAGTCTGGAACAGAGCGACCGCTACGGTCGCAGGTTCGAATCCTGCCTCGAGCATGGAAGTGTGTGATGTCCTTAGGTTAGTTAGGTTTAATTAGTTCTAAGTTCTAGGCGACTGATGACCTCAGAAGTTAAGTCGCATAGTGCTCAGAGCCATTTGAACCATTTGAAACCAAAATTCTCCCAATAAACCGAAGTCGACCATTCGCCTTCCGTACCTCACCCCTCACATGCTGGTTCTACTTCACATCGCATAGCACCATTACGCCCAGATATTTAAACAACGTGACTGTGTCAAGTAGGGCACTATTAATGTTATATCCGATCATTACGGGTTCGTTTTTCCTACTCATCCGCATTAATTTACATTTTTCTACATTCAAATGGTTCAAATGGCTCTGAGCACTATGGGACATAACATCTATGGTCATCAGTCCCCTAGAACTTAGAACTACTTAAACCTAACTAACCTAAGGACATCACACAACACCCAGCCATCACGAGGCAGAGAAAATCCCTGACCCCGCCGGGAATCGAACTCGGGAACCCGGGCGTGGTAAGCGAGAACGCTACCGCACGACCACGAGATGCGGGCTTTCTACATACAGAGCTAGCTGCTATTCATGACACCAACTAGAAATTTCGTGTAAGTCATCGTCCCACAGTCGTTCAACTTCGACACCTTAACGTCATCAGCAACCAACAACGGTCCTATCACACTCTTGACGACACCCTCGCCTCTGATGAACATCACCGTCAAGGGCAACATACTGGATTCTATTACTAAAACGTCTTCGAGCCACTCACGTATCTGTGAACCTATTCCATACGCTCGTACCTTCGTTGACAGCCTACAATGAGACCAGTTCAAGGGCTCTTTGAAAATCTAGAAACATGGAAGCTGCCGGTTTTCGTTCATCCATAGTTAGCAGAGTATCACGTGAGAAAATGAAACTCTTACTTTCGCAAGAGCGATGCTTTTTAAAACTATGCTGATCCGTGGACATCCCTCTTGGGAAAATGTATTGGATTCAAATTGAGATTATGTTCAAGGATTCTGCAAACAGAAGTTAAGGATATCGGTCTATAATTCAGTCGTTTGAGACTTTGCGCTGGGCGATAGATTCGCGAAAAATGCATGCTAGGTAAGAGACCAGTGCCGTAGAGTACTCTTTGTAAAACCGAAATGGAATTACATCCGGAACTGGTGACTTGCTTTCAGATCTTAGGATGCTTATTACTATGTCGTCCATATGGGAGTCTGTTCGGTGGCCAGATGACGGTATGTTTGTAAGATTCTCTGCGGGAACGATTGCTTGAACATTAAATTTAAAAGTTCGGGTATCGATTTGCTATTTGCATCTACCACACCAGAGGGTAACAAGAGACCAATGGAACTCTTAGACCCACATAGCGATATTACATTGGACCAGAATTTTCTCGGTCCTCTGTCAGATCCTTTGCTAAGGTATGACGGTGGTAGTTGTAAAATTCGCGCGTAGGTCTTTACACATACAAAAGAACCTCTAGTAATCTGTGCTTGTCGTCATTTGTGCGTTTTCTTTTGAAGCAAGAGTGCTGCAACCTCTGGTTCGGTAGTATTTTCCGAATTTCGTTACTAAACTAGCAGGCTCTTTTCCATTCTTAATCCACTTACTAGGGACGTAACACTCCAGACCACGCTTTAGAATCTGCTTAAGCTTTCCCTGTGATAATGAAGGCAGCAGAGTATCAAATAGGTAAAAAGACAAGGCCCAGTAGCAATCCTTGGACGACACAGAAGACGTTGAATTTAACTGACGACGAGTAAAAATATAAAAACACGGTAAACGAGGCAGGCGAAATAGAATACAAACATCTAAAAAATGAGATTAATTGGAAAAGTAAAATGGCTAACCTGGAATGGCTAGAGGGCAAATGCAAGGATTTAGATGCATATATCATTAGGAAGAGATAGATATCGCGTACAGGAACATTGAAGGGGCATTGGGAGAAAAGAGCAGCAGCTGCAATAGTATCATGAGCTCAGATGCAAAAACAGTCCCATGCAAAGATGGGAAAGCTCGAAGGTAGAAGGTTATATAGAGAATCTGTACAAGGGAGATATACTTGGGTACAATATGATAGGAATACAAAAAGATGTAGATGAAGGTGAGTGAAGAATTTGACGAATCCCCGGAAGTAACAGATATTCAGCTAGAACTACTGATTCCCCTTGGAGAACAGGCCATGACAAAACTCTGACATGTGGTGTGCAAAATGTAAGAGACACGTGAAATACGTTCTGACTTCAAGTAGAATATACTAATTTCAATTCCAAGGACAGCAGGTGCTGACAGGTATGAATATTATGGGACTATCAGATTGCTAAGTAATGGGTATTTACAGAAGAACGGGAAAAACTAATTGAAGCCTAACTCGGGGAAGATCAGTTTGGGTTCCGAAGAGACGTAGAAACACGGGAGGCAATAATGACACTAATACTTCTTTTAGAAGATAGGTTAAGGAAACACAAACGTACGTTTATAGTATTTGTATACATAGAAAAAACTTCTGACAATGTTAATTGGAACACTCTTTCAAATTCTGAAGGTAGCAAGGGTAACATAAAGGGAGTGAAAGGCTTTTTACAACTTGTACAGGAACCAGACGGCAGTTGCAGTAACTGAGGGTCATGGAAAGGAAACAGTGGTTCAGAAAGGAGAGGGTCGAGGTTGTGGCCTATCCCCGATGTTATTCAGTCTGTACATTGAGCGAGCAATGGTGGGATGAAACAAATGAAGTAGGAATTAGAGTCCAGGGAGAAGAAATAAAACGCTGAGGTTTGTCGATGACACTGTAATTCTGACAGAGACAGTAAAGGACGTGGAAGAGAAGTTCGGCGGAATGGATAATGTCTTGAAAGGATGATTTAAGTAGAACATTAACAAAAGCATGACAAGGATAATGGAATGTAGTCGAATTAAATGAATAGTTGCTGAGGGAATTAGATTGAGAAACGAGAGGCTTAAAGTAGAAGATGAGTCTTGCAAAATAACTGATCATGGCCGAAGTGGAGACGATATAGAATGGAGCAACATTTTTTTTTCTTTTTTTTCACGCGACTGTGAACAGCATTAATATACTCTGAGAAATGCATGGTAAACACTGTGCTGTCTTACAATATATTTATTCACAACCGGCTTCGATTACTGATCATCTTCACAGTGGAAAAATATTGTGACAGCTTCACATGTTATACATGGTCAAATAGCATATATAACACGTGGTGTTGTAACAATATTTTTCCACTGCGAAAATTGTCAATGATCGAAACCGGTTGCGAAATATTATATTATGTAAGATAGCACAGTGTTTACCATGCATATGTCCAGGTACAAAATGGGGACTGGCAATGGAAAGAGAAGCGTATCTGATGAAAAGAAATTTCTCAGCATCGAATATAGACGTAAGAGTAAGGAAATTTCTCTGAAAGTATTTATATGAAGTGTAGCCATGTATGCAAATGAAATATGGTCGATAAACAGTTTAGACAAGAAGACAATAGAAGCTTTTGAAGTGAGGTGCTGCAGAAGAAAGCTGAAGATTAGGTGGAAACATCACGTTACTAGTGAGGTGATACTGAATAGAACTGGGGAGAAGAGACATTTGTCACACAACCTGATTAGAAGAAGGGACCGGTTGATAGAACACATTCTGACACGTCAAGGGATCACCAATTTAGTACTGCAAGGAAGTGTGTGTGTGTGTGGGGCGGGGGGGGGGGGGGGTGAAAATCGTAGACAGAGACTAAGAGATGAATGCAGTAAGCAGATTCAGAAGGATGTAGGTTCCACGAGTTGTTCGGAGATGAGGAGGCTTGAAGAGGATAGAGTAGCATGGAGAGGTGCATCAAACCAGTCTTCCAGCTGAAGAACACAACAAACAACAAAAAAGGATGTATGATCTCTTCATGATGTGAGTTAACTACCGATATTGCGGTTTCTATTGCATTACACAGACCGAAAAGTATGACATCAAACGGACTCTGGCAGCGAAAGCTTGCGATCCAGTAACGCAGTATATATTTAGGCATTTTAACCATTGTCGCCCGAGATTAAAAATCCAAAAATACATATAACAAAGTGAAGTTCTTGCACCAGTAAGTGGACATCTAGCAATAAATTCTTAAGAAATAAAAGTAAATTTTTTACACTTGTGTCTGATCTGAAACAAAGTTTGTGTTTAGAGAACTTTTCTTCGTAAGTTTATCTATCACAGTCTGTCAAATAACCAGATGGCCAACACCTTTCCCAAACGACGACTCGTCAAACTTTCAGTTGCAAACTGTGTTATGAGAGGACTGTCTGAAAATATCTCCTGGGATTCGATGCTTTTATAAAATCGTCAATTTTTAGAACAATCTACATTTATCCGCTGCCATTACTCAATCCAAGTGAGATACGTTTTCTCGCAAAATTTTCACCAAACGAGTAAGCTGTTAAGATGTACTCTGTGCCTGAAGCGTTATACGACTCGGACAATATCCTTCAGTAGTATAAACATGGACTATCACTTTGTGACTACAGTTCACTTTGCATCTACTTTAGTAAAGGGAGTTTCGAAGAAAATGCATTGTCATTCAAGGAAATGAAGAACAGCTGCACCGAAAGATATATTAAATAATCAATTATTGTTGTAGCCTGGAACAGGACGTAATCGATACTCATTGATATACAATACAACAATGCTATTCATATGTATGTTGCATTGTGCGCCGACTGAGGGGAGAATGGAGAACGGTGTGCATAACATTTGTATCCGTGTACTAATTAGCTGTTTCACAGTGTAATTAGCTTGACATTGCTATGCACCCCACAGGCTATTGACGTCTGCTGACATTCTCGTTTTCTGTCTTCTTTGTTATAACGTTCACTATTAACCTCTCGTGTTCAACTATAATGAAAGTATGAAATAAAATAAGCTTCCTCGTACCTCAAGACATTCTCTAGTGTAAAACTTTTTCTGTGCTTTTGACTGGAACTGGACATTAGTTCAACCAACTTGTTGCGGAATTTGCTAATTGTTAATTCTCTCTGATAGCTAACGGTGTAACGAAAGATATCCATTTTCTGTTTTATATAAACCTTTAGAACAGAAAATCATTGTTGCCACTTCCATCCCCGACGAACGTCTCACAGAAGAAATCTATCAGTGATCGAAACAGGTAGCAAGCGCGTACACACACACACACACACACACATACACACACACACACACACACACACACACACACGTACCAGGGAAGATTCGGTTCTATAGAATACATGATTAACTAACTGCACAAGGCTGCCACAGAGGAAGGCGTGTTTCGTTAAAGGTGAAACAGAACCAATAGTTTGTGGCTAGCCTATTCTCTGTACTACGGTACGTCCTTAGAGAACCAGTTTTGTAAAGTAAAGAAGAGAAATATGAAGGTTTATTCAAAATGATCTAGTCACTTTCAAGTGTGGTATATATATGGAAACAGCAATTCAGTAAGTTTTTTCTGTCGTATTTACAAATGTCCAGTGTGAACCATTAACTACATGGCACATGCCTAGTATATAGCAAAATTCGACCCATTCTCTACCCAAAGTGTCGGCATCGATGTCAGTCACGGTTGCCCTCATTAGTCCTCGTAAGTCAGCAATGTTGTGGGGAAGTGGAGGTGTGAAAACAGTGTCTTTGATGTGACCCTGCAGCTGAAAAGCACATGGTGTCAAGTCTGGACAATGTGGGGCCATGCCAGCAACTGGAGATTGCCAGATGATTCGCAACCAATCCCTAATCGCAACAGCTCACGAACGACTACTCACGAGTGTTGTGAGAGTGCAGAGAAGTACGATTCTCTTGAAAAATTAAATTATGAAAGTCCTCCGGGAATTGCGGCATGAACCTCGCAAAATGCATTCTACGTTGGTCTGGCTGCTTTGTTTCTGGAGATCTCTTAAAAGAAACTTCTCTGGGTGCTGTTTTCATGCATGTAATCTTAGTAATCACATAGTATCTTATCACAATACATTTTTTGCAATCACTTAAATGCCTCTAGATTAGTTTGAATTGCCCTGTACAGCGTATGGAGTTGGAAAACCGGACTTTGAAGCTGGTGTGTGGACACCTTTATAGATAATCAAAACGCCCAGTACATTAGGAACACAAATGTCCGAGTGCGGGTCACTCTCCAGCATAGATTCTCAACCAAACAGCTACTCAAATAACCAAAGGGGGGAAGAATAGGTTCAACGGCCACTCGACTACAAACTTCTTAGTGACAGAGCATTAGCTCGGACTCGGATAGGACACGAATGGGGAAGGGAATTCTTTTCAAAGATACCATTCCTGAGGGGAACCACGGGAAACTGCATAGCTTGGACAGGATGGGATTCCGAATGTCTTAACCTCAGTTCCACCTTGCTCGGTTTGTAGTAGGTGCACACCCACGTACATCCCGCAAAATGATCACGGCGAGAAAATTCGAGAAATTAGATCTGATACAAAGGCTTACTGCCGATCAGTCTTTCCACGCCCCACTCCATATTGGAACTGGCTAGACAGGAACATTTAGTGGTGGCAGAAGTAACCTCCGGCACACACCGTCAGTAGGCTTGTGGAGTAAGATGCAGATGTAGATGCAGATCATATCTTCCACTGTGGGCAGTGCAGCATTTTGAATACTTTGAAAATGTCCTCTTGGTGTTGTGTCCTATTAACTAACAGCCTTTAATTAAGGTAACAATAAATATTCGTTGTGAAAGGGGTTGTTCTGTTTCTAAAATTTATTTATTTATTGGCCATGAAGACTGAACTAATAGTTGGCGATTATACCTAAAATTGATCTTGGAATGTGTTTACTGTAGCTCTTATCGTAACAGCTACGTGTAACCGGTACACGCTTGCCATGTACGTCGCTAAATAAGCTGTCTGATGGTCGAACCTTGTTCAGATCTTGAACATGTTATCAAATGGAGCGGCATTCAAATCGTACCTAGTGGACTGAAACAAATCATATGAATGGTTCTCTCGATTAGCTCACGGATTGCTCTAATTTCTTCAACTAAGAAATACTTTCGTCTCTAGCAAACCCGAACTCAGTTCACTCTATACGATTCTACAGGCGCTCAATTCAAAAACTGAACTGAACTATTATTGCAGCAGTTTAATCGGGGACGTACAGTGGGAGTGGCGGGATCAGAAGCACAGAAGGGGTATAAAAATTAACCGAACGAAAATCAAGAAAGATGCTTGGTTTGAGAATTAATCGGGGGGATGTTTTATTTACTCTTTTCATTCTTCACTCCTAAGAGTGGAGCGGGTGTTCGCGATCCGTCTCATTAAAGAGTCGCGGTTCTATCTAACCAACTATCAGACACGTTCATAGTGGGGCAATTGTGGATACCAATCGAGACTTATTGTGAGTAGCTCACCTGTTCCGGCATATGCCTTCCGAGGGATGAGGATTATTAACTCATTTCTGAGACAATACCCATTGACAACGATGTCACAGCCAAAACTTGCTTTTCTAAATTGTAGGAGTGTATATGTGTGACGGAACATCGAGATCTGTTGTACGAGCTCTACTTGACTTTCTTATCTCCCCTGTCCCTGTATTCCGGCTATGAGCTTTCTCTCAGTCCGTGACTGTAACTGCTCGCGGCCGCAGTGTCGTTTCTACTTCAGGTTGTCCATTTAGCAGCATAAAAACGACTACTACCCAACAGACCTCTCTCGTTAACATTGTTTTTGTGGTAACAGTGCACTCGATTCACGCAAGTGCCCCCTATACAGGCCACCCATGTTCAACAATGGAGTTCTTGCTCCTACTTTCTACTGCGTAGGACGCCAATGTCGAAGAGCGGATGCTGAAAAAATATGCTATTTAACCGAAGACTCCCTCTTTTTTTGACTCTTTGTGGCTATTGAGGACTGGAGCGAGACGTGACAGAGCAGGGAGCAAGCGAAATAAAAATACATGGAGGTGTATGCCACCCCATCCAGTACCTTCGCAACTCCTAAGTTCCATTTGGTATGATATGCTGCGTAAATCAGAAACGCTTTCAGGAATAACCGTTACTGTATCTGATGATCAATATTACGGGATTTTTCAAAGGACGTACACAACTGAAGAACTACAGTTGACACAAAGAGAATCCGAGACTCTGTACATTTGAAATGATGTAAATTATGCGAAATGTCACCAGTGTTAACATCTTTCACATAAATCGCTACAAATAAATGTTCTAACGTACTGTTTACAAGTGAACTAAGGCCATGGACACGAAAATACATTCACAGGACAGACTATCAGTGCATAAATCAGCGGTGTTATAAGCTTCATACTGTAACATCTTGTTGCATCTGCTGACAACATACAGCTTTGTGGGTGAAACTTCGTGGCAGATTAAAACTGTGTGCCGGACTGAGACTCGAACACGGGACCTTTGCCTTTCGCGGGAAAATGCTCAGACGGTAGAGCACTTGTCTGCGAAAGGCAAAGGTCCCGAGTTCGAGACTCGGTCCGGCACACAGTTTTAATCTGCCAGGAAGTTTCATATCAGCGCACACTCCACTGCAGAGTGAAAATCTCATTCTAGCTTTGTGGGTGATGATATAGTCGTAAGGTGCAAGGGGTCAGGAAAGGATAATTTATCTATAACAGAACGACGTAAGAATACGTATGTTGTGTTATCTGTTTAAAAGGTCTCGCACTGACTTGGGTACCCATGCAGAACGTGACAACAGAACTCTGACATATTACTTTGTTTGAGTATACATTACAACTGATGAAAAACCACAGAAGGCGCGAATTGCTCGCCAGTGATACAGCCAACAGCGCAGCGCAACAGATTTGGAAACTGTGTGAAAAACATTCTCCACCCAGCCAGTTTTCACATGCACTGTTCAAGAATTTCGGACTCATGACCCTACGGCATTGTCTCGTTTTTTTATTCTATGAATGCACGATTTTTCCGCGTAGAATAATTGAGAAAGCAGCTCCCGCCTAACCACTCTAGCAGTTCTGAAGATCGCCGAATGAGATTCTTTCTTGCCTCTGCGCAGAAAAATATTTCCATACAACCTTATCTTGGCCCGGTCGGGTGTCCCGATTTTAGTTGGTAAGATCTGATGGTAGGGTTAGAGTGTGAAGCAGACATCATGAAGCCATGGTCCAAGTTGCCAACAAGGAACTGTGCAAGTAGTGGTGGCTCCATAATGATGTAGGCTGTGTTTAAATGGGGTTGACAGGATCCCCTAGTTCAAGTGAGCCGATTATTGACTGGAAATGGTTATTTTCGGCTACTTGGAAAACATTTGAAGTTATTCATGGACTTAATGTTTCCAAACAACGATGGAATATTTTGGATAACAATGCTCCATATCAGCGGGCTACAGTTGTTCCCGATTGGTTTGAAGAATTTTCCGGACAATTCGAGCGAATAATTTGGCCACCCAAATCACCCGACATAAATCGCATCGAACAATTGTGGGACACAGTCGAGAGATCAGTTCGTGCACAAAATCTTACACCGGAAACACTTCCACAGTTTTCTTTCTTTCTCTCTCTCTCTCTCTCTCTCTCTCTCTCTCTCTCTCCCTCCCTTTTTTTTATGGGGCCCACCACGGATTCCTCTCCTGTGTCAACCTCTTCATCTAGGAGTAGCACTTGCAACGTACCTCCTCAATTATTTGCTGGATGTATACCAATCTCCGTCTTCCTCTATTTTACCATCTACCGTTCCCTTTAGTACCATGTAAGTTATTCTCTGATTTATTAACTGATGTTCTATGATCAAGTCCCTTCGTCTCGTCAGTGTTTTCCACATATTTCTTTCTTCATGGATTCTGTGGAGAATCTCCTCATACCTTACCTTATTAGGCCACGTAATTTTTAACATTCTTCTGTAACACCACATCTCAGATGTTCTGAGTCTCTTCTTTTCCGGTTTTCCCACAGTCCATGTTTCAGTACCATACAATGCTATTCTCCATTCTCAGAAATTTCTTCCTCAAATTAAGATCTATATTTGATGCTAGCAGACTTTCTCGGCCAGGAATGCCTTTTGTGACATTGCTAGTCTACATTTTATGTAGGCTAGTCTTCTCGCCGTCCGTCATGGGTTATTCTGCTGTCTAGATAGCATAATCCCTCGCATGATCTACCTCGTAATCACCAATCCTGATGTTTAGCTTGTAGCTGTCCTCATTTCTGCCACTTCTCATTACTTTCGTCTTTCGTCGATTTACTCTCAGTATATATATTGTATTCAAAAGATTGTTCATGCTATTCAGCAGATCTTGTAATTCTTCTTCATTTTCACTGAGGATAGCAATGTCATCAGCGAATGTTATCGTTGATATCCTTTCACCTTGAATTATAATCCCATTCTACATCTACATCTACATGACTACTCTGCAATTCACATTTAAGTGCTTGACAGAGGGTTCATCGAACCACAATCATACTATCTCTCTACCATTCCACTCCCGAACAGCGCGCGGGAAAAACGAACACCTAAACCTCTCTGTTCGAGCTCTGATTTCTCTTATTTTATTTAGATGATCATTCCTACCTATGTAGGTTGAGCTCAACAAAATATTTTCGCTTTCGGAAGAGAAAGTTGGTGACTGAAATTTCGTAAATAGATCTCGCCGCGACGAAAAACGTCTTTGCTGTAATGACTTCCATCCCAATTCGCGTATCATATCTGCCACACTCTCTCTCCTACTGTGTGATAATACAAAGCGAGCTGCCCTTTTTTGCACCCTTTCGATGTCCTCCGTCAATCCCACCTGGTAAGGATCCCACACCGCGCAGTAATATTCTAACAGAGGACGAACGAGTGTAGTGTAAGCCGTCTCTTTAGTGGACTTGTTGCATCTTCTAAGTGTCCTGCCAATGAATCGCAACCTTTGGCTCGCCTTCCCCACAATATTATCTATGTGGTCTTTCCAACTGAAGTTGTTCGTAATTTTAACACCCTGGTACTTAGTAGAATTGACAGCCTTGAGAATTGTACTAATTATCGAGTAATCGAATTCCAACGGATTTCTTTTGGAACTCATGTGGATCACCTCACACTTTTCGTTATTTAGCGTCAACTGCCACTTGCCACACCATACAGCAATCTTTTCCAAATCGCTTTGCAACTGATACTGGTCTTCGGATGACCTTACTAGACGGTAAATTACAGCATCATCTGCGAACAACCTAAGAAAACTGCTCAGATTGTCACCCAGGTCATTTATATAGATCAGGAACAGCAGAGGTCCCAGAACGCTTCCCTGGGGAACACCTGATATCACTTCAGTTTTACTCGATGATTTGCCGTCTATTACTACGAACTGCGACCTTCCTGACAGGAAATCACGAATCCAGTCGCACAACTGAGACGATACCCCATAGGCCCGCAGCTTGATTAGAAGTCGCTTGTGAGGAACGGTGTCAAAAGCTTTCCGGAAATCTAGAAATACGGAATCAACTTGAGATCCCCTGTCGATGGCGGCCATTACTTCGTGCGAATAAAGAGCTAGCTGCGTTGCACAAGAACGATGTTTTCTGAAACCATGCTGATTACGTATCAATAGATCGTTCCTTTCGAGGTGATTCATAATGTTTGAATACAGTATATGCCCCAAAACCCTACTGCAAACCGACGTCAATGAAATAGGTCTGTAGTTAAATGTATTACTCCTACTACCCTTCTTAAACACTGGTGCGACCTGCGCAATTTTCCAGTCTGTAGGTACAGATCTATCGGTGAGCGAGCGGTTGTATATGAGTGTTAAGTAGGGAGCTATTGTACCAGCGTAATCTGAAAGAAACCTAATCGGTATACAATCTGGACCTGAAGACTTGCCCGTATCAAGCGATTTGAGTTGCTTCGCAACCCCTATCTACTTCGCCGGACGAAGTGGCCGTGCGGTTAAAGGCGCTGCAGTCTGGAACCGAAAGACCGCTACGGTCGCAGGTTCGAATCCTGCCTCGGGCATGGATGTTTGTGATGTCCTTAGGTTAGTTAGGTTTAACTAGTTCTAAGTTCTAGGGGACTAATGACCTCAGCAGTTGAGTCCCATAGTGCTCAGGCCATTTGAGCCCTATCTACTTCTAAGAAACTCATGCTAGCAGCTGTTCGTGTTTCAAATTCTGGAATATTCCATTCATCTTCCCTGGTGAAGGAATTTCGGAAAACTGCGTTCAATAACTCCGCTTTAGCGGCACCGTCGTAGGTAACAGTACCATCGGCACTGCGCAGCGAAGGTATTGACTGCGTCTTGCCGCTTGTGTACTTTACATACGACCAGAATTTCTTCGGATTTTCTACCAAATTTCGAGACAATGTTTCATTGTGGAACCTATTAAAGGCATCTCGCATTGAAGTCCGTGCCAAATTTCGCGCGTCTGTAAATTTTAGCCAATCTTCGGGGTTTCGCGTTCTTCTGAACTTCGCATGCTTTTTCCGTTGCCTCTGCAACAGAATTCGGACCTGTTTTGTGTACCACGGGGGATCAGTTCCATTTCTTATGAATCTCTCAATTGCTGTTGCTACTATATCTTTGAATTTGAGCCACATGTCGTCTACATTTGCATAGTCAGTTCGGAAGGTATGGAGATTGTCTCTTAGGAAGGCTTCTAGTGACACTTTATCCGCTTTTTTAAATAAAATTATTTTGCGTTTGTTTCTGGTGGATTTGGAAGAAACGGTATTGAGCCTAGCTACAACGACCTTGTGATCACTAATCCCTGTATCGCTCATGATGCTCTCTATCAGCTCTGGATTGTTTGTGGCTAAGAGGTCAAGTGTGTTTTCGCAACCATTTACAATTCGCGTGGGTTCGTGGACTAACTGCTCGAAATAATTTTCGGAGAAAGCATTTAGGACAATCTCGGAAGATGTTTTCCGCCTACCACCGGTTTTGAACAAGTATTTTTGCCAACATATCGAGGGAAGGTTGAAATCCCCACCAACTATAACCGTATGAGTGGGGTATTTATTTGTTACGAGACTCAAATTTTCTCTAAACTGTTCAGCAACTATTTCATCGGAGTCTGGGGGTCGGTAGAAGGAACCAATTATTAACTTAGTTCGGCTGTTAAGTATAACCTCTACCCATACCAATTCGCACGGAATATCTACTTCGACTTCACTACAAGATAAACCACTACTGACAGACACAAACACTCCACCACCAATTCTGCGTAATCTATCTTTCCTGAACACCGTCTGAGACTTCGTAAAAATTTCTGCAGAACATATTTCAGGCTTTAACCAGCTTCTGTGTTTTCTATTAGCGCTTGAAGCTCAGGGACTTTGCCAGCACAACTACAACAATTTACAACTACAATTCCGACTGTTCCTTGATACAAGCACGTCCTGTATTTGCCATCCACCCTTTGAGATTGCAGCCCACCCCGTACTTTCCCGAAGCCTTCTAACCTAAAAAAACCGCCCAGTTCACGCCACACAGCCTCCGCTACCCGTGTAGCCGCCAGCTGAGTGTAGTGAACTCCTGACCTCTTCAGCGGAACCCGAAACCCCACCAAGTCAAGGAATCTGCAGGCAACACGGTCGCAAAACCGTCTGAGCCTCTGATTCAGACCCTCCACCCGGCTCTGCACCAAAGGTCCGCAGTCGGTTCTGTCAACGATGCTGAAGATGGTGAGCTCTGCCTTCATGTCGTAAGCAAGACCGGCAGCCCTCACCAAATCAGATAGCCGCTGGAATCCAGAGAGAATTTCCTCAGATCCAAAGCGACACACGTCATTAGTGCCGACATGTGCCACCACCTGCAGCTGGCTGCACCCTGTGCTCTTCATAGCATCCGGAAGGACCCTTTCCACATCAGGAATGACTCCACCCGGAATGCACACGGAGTGCACACTGGATTTCTTCCCCTCCTTAGCCGCCATGCCCCTAAGGGGCCCCATTACGAGCCTAACATTGGAGCTCCCAACTACCAATAAGCCCACCCTCTGTGACTGCCCGGACCTTGAAGGCTGAGAATCATCCTCTGAAACAGGGCAGGCAGCTGCATCTGGCTCAGCCAGAGACAGTGCCTGAAACCTGTTTGTCAGACGCACCGGGGAGGCTTTCTGATCAGCCTCCGGGGACGTCTTTCGCTGCCTGCCACGCCTTGGAACGACCTCCCAATCAACCACAGGCGAGGGCTCAGCCCCACTGCGGGCAGTATCCGGGGCAACCACAGCGGCAGACCGATCTGGGGACAGACGGGACGAGGTTGACATCCCCGTGATACCCAAGTCCGGCTCCCCACAGTGGTGCCCATTGGCAACAGCCTCAAGCTGCGCGACCGAATTCAGCGCCGCTTGCAGCTGTGAGCGAAGGGATGCCAACTCAGCCCTCATCCGAACACAGCAATCATTTATTTCCTTTATGGCTTCTTCGTTATATAGATTGAACAATGAGGGCGAAAGTCTATATCCCTGTATCATAGTCTTTTCAATCCGAGCACTTCGTAACTGGTTTTCCACTCTTATTATTCCCTTTTGATTTTTGGACATATTGTATATCAAACGTCTTGCCCTATAGCTTACCCCCAATTTTCTCAGGATATTGAACATCTTTCATCATTTCACATTGTTGAAAGTTTTTCACTCTCGAAAGAGCCAATGCATATGTCTTGATTTTCCTTCCGTCTTGCATCCACTATCAAACACAACGTCAGAGCTGTTTCTCTGGTGCCTTTCCCCCTTATAAAGACAAAGCTGATCGTCATCTAACAGACCCTCAGTTTTCTGTTCCGTTCTTTTGTGCATCGTTCTCGTCAGCAAGCTGGATGTTTGAAGTGTTAAGTTAGTTTTGCCACCATTCTCGCAATTGTCGGCTGCTGCAGCTCTCGGAACTGTGTGATAATGATTTTCCGCAAGTCTGATGGTATATCCCCAGTCTCAGACATTCACCACACCAAAGTGAATTGTCGTTTCGTTGCCAGTTTCCTAAGAAATTTAGAAATTCCGATGGAATATTTTGTATCCGTTCAGCCTTATTTGATTTTAAGTCTTACAAAGCCCTCTTAAATTATGATTCTAGTACTGGACCCATATCTGTTCCAAAAAGACTTTTGTTCCTTCTTCTATCACGTCATCAGACAAGTCCTCCCCGTCATAAAGGCCTTCATTATATGCTTAGCACCTAACCGCTCTGTACTCTACGTTTAACAGTGGACTTCACATTGCACTGATGTTACCGCCCTTGCTTTTAGTTTCAGCGAAGGTTGTTTTAACTTTCCTATTTGCTGAGTCAGTCCCTTCAATAACACTTCGTTTTCGATTTCTTCATATTTTTCATGCAGCCATTTCGCCTTATCATCCTTGCACTTCCCATTTGCTTCCGTCCTAAGTGACCTCTATTTCTGTTTTCCTGAACTTCATTGAACATTTTTGTACTTCCTTCGTTCATCGACAGCTGAAATATTTTTTTTATTACCCATGCTTTCTTCGCAGTTAATTTCTTCGTACCGACGGTTGTCTGTCCAGCTTACTTGATTGCTCTTTTTAAATATGGTCATTCGTCTTCAAGTTAACAGCTATTCCTTATCACAGTAACTACAGCCTCAGAGAGTTTCAAACGTATATTTTCATTCCTTAATACTTCCATATGCCATTTCTTTCATATTGATTCTTTCTGACTAATCTCTTAAACTTCAGCCTACTCTTCATCACTACTAAATTGTGATCTGAGCCAATAAATGCTCCTGGGTACGAATTAGAATCCAGTATCTGATTTCTGAATCTGTTTCTGACCATTATGTAATCTGACTGAAATTTTCCCGTACCTCCCGGCCTTTTCCAAGTACACCTCTCCCTCTTGTGATCCTTGAACAGAGCCGCGCGTCGTAGCCGTGCGGTCTCGGGCGTCTTGTCACGGTTCGCGAGGCTTCCACCCGTCGGAGGTTCGAGCCCTCCCTCGAGCATGGGTGTATGTGTTGTCCTTAGCGTAAGTTAGTTTAAGTCAGATTAAGTAGTGCGTAAGCCTAGCGACCGATGACCTCAGCAGTTTGGTCCCATAGTCCTTACCACAAATTACCAAATTTTTTCCTAGAACAGAGTATTTGCTACTACTAGCTGAAAATTTTTGCAGAACACAATTAATATTTCTCTTCTCTCATTCCTGGTACGAAGCCAATATTCTCCTGTAACCCTTTCTTCTATTCCTGCACGCGCATTCCAATCACCCATGACTATTTGATTTTCATCCCCCTTTACGTACTCAATTAACCTCTCAATACTTTCCATATCCGTCTTCGGCTTGCGACGTCTGCATATATACCTGAACTCCCTTTGCCGATGTTGGTTTGCCATCGATTCTGATTAGAACAGCCTTATCACGGAACAGTTCACAATAACACTCTCTCTCCCTACCTTGCTATCCATAACCAATCCTACTTCCATTATACCATTTTGTTTTCGTTGTTGGTAGTACCATGCGCGCATTTGACCAGAAGTCCTCGTCTTCTTTACATTTCCATTCACTGACTCTCAATATGTCTAGACTTAGTTAGCATTTCCCTTTTCAGATTTTCTAGCTTCCCTACAACGTTCTATCTTCTGACATTGCACTCCCTGACACATAGAATGTAATCGTTGGTTATTCAGTATTATTCTCATGGTCACCTCCCCATTGGAGGTCCGAAGTTTGGACTAGGCCGGAATCTTTTGCCAATGGAGAGACCGTTATAACATGTCCTGTGGATCTTTAATGCAATGTTTTTCGTTGTCTTCTGCATACTCATGCCATTGATCACTGTTGATTCTTCCGCCTTTAGGGGGCAGACCTCTGTCCGCTCCTCCACCCTCTTTGACGAGGGCGTTGGCTGAAGAGAGGTGAATTTTTGTGCCAGAAGTCTTTGGCCGTAACTGCTGATGGTTTTATTCAAAATTTATGCGTTGGTGGCGTTCGAACCCGGGATGGACGTCGTTTTGTTTACGTCAAGATGCTGCACGACATTAGGAGGAATCCCACGAATTTTGTCACCTCAGTACAGAGTAAAAGCGTGGGGCATCTCGGTTCGTGCTAATAGTGTGTCTAACTCCTGGCTTTCCAAAATCTGAGCTCGCACAGGACAAAAATCTACTACTACATGCACAGCTAAACAATTTGCATATAAAGAAGAAAATTCAACGGTGGCTTGACCTTCAAAATCATTGTTGTTAATATCATAACTCGTTAAAAATAAGATGATCTGTCAGAATATGACTTTAATAGATGATTAATAGGATTTGATTATTAAAAATTAGAAGTGTTAGGTCGGAAAGGGTTTAACCCTTCTTACACTTTTACATTTAAAATGGCCTTAGTAACACTTGCTTCATGCATACCCAGAGCATCATTTAGAATCAGCCAATTTAAAATTTGTGCATTATATTTACTGTCTAAATTATTTCTGAACTACCGTATCTGGAACCGCGCGACCGCTACGGTCGCAGGTTCGAATCCTGCCTAGGGCATGGCTGTATGTGATGTCCTTAGGTTAGTTAGGTTTAAGTAGTTCTAAGTTCTAGGTGACTGATGACCTCAGAAGTCCCATAGTGCTTAGAGCCATTTGAACCATCTGAACTACGGTAAATTGGCAGAATTTAGGTTGCCAATGCTTTGGGTCAGACCCCTGTCACTAATAATAATGGTAATTATAATAACATGTTTACATTTATATCACTACTTTCACTTGTTGCATTATTTGTTCATGTGAAAAATATCTGGTTGCTCCTTGGCTCGGAGTCCACGTTAAACTGTATGTCCCACTAGATCTGGCTGGTGAGTCACACCAGAGACTGGAGAAAAGCGACGGCATATCACCTGCAACAGGAGTATGACTAGTAGAGCAATTTAGTATTCACAACAGTGTTCGGAATGGTGACTGTTTCACTTACTTAATAATAATAGTAATAATAATAATAATAACATTAATAATAATATAGTGCACGCCTTACAACAGAGTAGTAGTCATTGCACAATTGGTGTTGCATTGTGCCTGTTCATTATGGCCCAGACACCTGAGCATAATCTGACTATCTGGCTGTACGCTGTATTACTAGTTTGGGTTTAGCTTCCATCTACTCGACACCTGTCATCCACGATATACTGTTGGTACACGCCTAAGGGGAAGTCTGTTAGAGAGCGCTGAGGCAGGCAGCAGAGGAGAACTGTGTGCAGAAGTTCATAGACTCTGACGTCAGTTGTTCCCCACAGAGTGGTTGCGCAGTGCGGGCCTTTGTACCTCACCGCATTTAATCGTTTTAATGTTCGATCTGTCGTACATTTCAATGCGGAACGTCCTATGTTTAAGTGGTTCATATTCGTATTCACAACAAGTACTACATGAAGTCTAGTAAGTTTCTTCAGAGAGTCAGCATATTTGTTAGAATTATGGATGTGGTACTTGATTTTATGAAAACGTGACGAAAGTTGACTGGCTAATAACCGTGACTTTAGGATTTTTACATGTGCCGACGCGATATGATTAACATACTTCTGAGGAAGTTCGTTCATTAAATACGTAATTAATAACGTAATTTATAATTATCATTTTTAACGAAAAATATATGTATTCTTAATATAAAAGAAATAAACTTCTTCTTAGATCAGTGAGAACATTCTGCTGCCGTTATGTCGTAAATCGTGACCCTTCATGAAGTTTCATTCATGGCATAGTTCTATAACATTATTTTGCCAATATTTGCTTCGTATACAGTTGAGTTATTGAATGTTCATAGAAAGGTTTCTTGAAGCCGTTTCAGACTGTGCCCACAAAGTTACGTATAGGTTACAGATATACCACGAGCATGCAGCTTCCGCACTTCGAAGATTTCATTTTCCCAGGACCCTAATACTGATCCGAAATCTGCCACCCCTTTTGTTACAGGCTACTTATCCGCAAAAGTATGAGGTTTTTATTATATTGTCCACTAGGTCATAAACATACAGCGTGAACATTAAGGGTCACAACACACTTCGATACCGCAGACTTGAAGATACCTACACATCTACTGATGACGTTCCACCCAATATTACGTGTTCTGTCTTCTTTACTGAGAAGTTCCATCTGATACATCATATGCTCGTAGTATCATTGATGAAGTTCGAAGGTCATCGGTGGCCGTAGTTGTGTTGAAATGAAGAGACATATATAGAATATACAAGTGTGGAGAGCTGAATCAAACAGATCTTTGGTCTGAGATCACATTAACGGAGTACAGTATTAGATTCGTGTAATTATGTACGACGAATAGCCGTTTCATGTGTGGAGTAGCAGAGAAAATATTCAGCTTCAATTATAACCGCTTGGGTGCTCTTTAAATTATTTAACGACCGGTTCCGTAGCCTAGAAGCCACAACGTCAGGCTAAATCTGTAAATTACTAAAAGGGTTCGCTGCAAGTGTAGTCGAACAATAGTGACAAGCAAGTGAGAAAAGAGCAAATTACTTACATGCTGATTCGTGACACTAAAGCTGCAACGTGAACGGGACCGAACATTCACTGTCTATAAATAAATGACGCTGTGAGCAGATCGTTAGGGGAGGAAAGTATGTGTCCACGGTCCCTCAAGAGTGCCTAAATTTTTTTGTTAAAAGCTATAGGAACTCTCAACCTTATCGGATAAAAAATCAATAATGTGGTAGAACATCAGTCAAAAACAAAAAATTACAAACATCTACCAAGATTCCAAACGAACGACGGTAGGGCGCACATAATCAGTTAAAAATCTGGTATAGGGGGACGATCCATCCAGAGTGCCTAAAAATTAATGAAAATGTGGGAAGTATCAACAAGCGTCCGTGGACAGAATGAAATTTTCACTCTGCAGCGGAGTGTGCGCTGATTTGAAACTTCCTGGCAGATTAAAACTGTGTGTCGGACCGAGACTCGAACTCGGGACCTTTGCCTTTCGCGGGCAAGTGCTAAACCAACAGGAGAGCTTCTGTGAAGTTTGGAAGGTAGGAGACAAGGTAGTGGCAGAATTGAAGCTGTGAGGACTGATCGTGAGCTGTGCTTGGGTAGCTCAGTTGGTAGAGCACTTGCCCGCGAAAGACAAATGTCCCGAGTTCGAGTCTCAGTCCGGCACACAGTATTAACCTGCAGGAAGTTTCAGCTTCTGTGAAGTTCAGAAGGTAGCAGACGAGGTACTGGCGAAAGTAAAACTGTGAGGATAGGTCGTGAGTCGTGCTTGGATTGCTCAGTTGGTAGAGCACTTGCTCACAAAAGGAAAAGGTCCCAAGTTCGAGTATCGGTCCGGCACACAGTTTCAATCTGCCAGGAAGTTTAATATAAACAAGAATCCACATAATAACAAAAACAGTATAAACACAGTAACTGATGGGGAAATTTGAATGAAAATGCATGGAGATGCTGGCGGGAAAACGCCCAACAATGGACTCAGCGGTAAGCCGTGTCGGTGGAGGGAATGGGCTCTGCGCATGCGCAGTGGAGCAATATGACCTATAGTAATTCGCGTGATGTGATCACATTCGTAGACAAAACACGTCAGGATCCCGCCACGAATAACGTAATGGAACAATTACAGGCTACAAAGAACCGTGAGCAGAAAATAATTCGATTTGTCATACGTAAATTTAGCAATTACTGAGAAAATACTGGCAAAAATCATCATCAGATTGTAAAAGTATAAATTATTATTTGAGGCATGCTTGCTTGAGCACATTGTAAAAAACAAGTGATAAGTAAACGATGCACATTACTGAACATTTTAGTGAACAACGGTGAAATATTGCTTACGTAGTAAAGACTTGGTTAAAAATACTTTATGTTATAAAATCTGTGTATACGTAAAGCCAAACCATCAGCGATAAAGTAAGGTATACTGGAGCAATACAAACACAGAGCCATTCGTCCAGTACTAAAGAAACCATCAAGTTCAGGTGAAGACAACCTTAACTGACATTTCTATTTAAAAAATCAAAGTTATCCAGAACGTCCGATGATGTAGTTCCAGATATTCGTTTAATGTCTTCTCGGGAAAATACTTAATGGACCTCTCAATTTCCACTATCTCAACGATGTTAAGTGTGTTCCCCATATTTCTTGCATGTAAAATGAGATAGGATCAATAGCTGTATGCCATTTTTCCCGAAAAAGGCACTTACTGACGATCTGGAACCAAAACCTACTTTATCAGGGATAAAAGAAGGCAAATTCGATAATTTTTTCCCTTAAATAAATTATTTACAAGCTGTTATCATTCAAGATGTCTATTTACGGCAACGGTTGTCGCTCATATAAGTTGATATGTAGAGAAAACAGGGTTACGACTATATTTTGTGTTATTTAGATATTAAAAATTAACTAAACTGTTTCTCTAAAAATATTTATTGCTTGTTTTACTTTTTGATACAAGAGCGAAGAGAATGGTTTGGGTAACGATATGTGAGGACGTGCTGAAAATTAATGCTTCTGAATTTTTTATTCTGTTTCATTATCACTTGAGGTATTAAATGTCTAGCATATTACTCAGTCGACTTTCCTGCTCCACAGACGCAAGTTACAGCTTTCTGCCGCTAGAGGGCTCCGAATTGTAGCGTTTAATATGGCGGTGTGTGACCCAAGTACGTCGATGTGTGAGAAACAGCATGCTGTAATTGAGTTTCTAATAGCGGAGAACTTTCTTCCAATTGAAATCCGTAGAAGAATGAGAGCTGTGACCTCAGTAATGTGGGTTTTGTTCGTGTTTGTAACATGAGACGCGGCGGTACTAATCTCAACGTGTTTAACAAAGCTCAAGGTAGACGACCGTTTACGGCGACCGACGAGACTCATCGGAATCAGTCGTGTGAAGTTAGCACCCCTTTTTCGAGAAATATACATTTTTTTCAGAGCTCTTGATAGATAAGTCATAGTTCTAGAGTTCTCTGTACAAAATTTCAATAGTTCAGCAGAACTTAGTGACGAAAACAACAATACTCGAAAAAATTTTCGTATCGAAAATGTTCTTCGGCAGTTTCCGCAAAATGTAAATAAGTACAAGAGTTCTGAGCACAGTTCTGAACAGAGCTCCAAGAGTTCTTTCGAAAATCCAAGTAACATTTTTTTGTGCAGCTAATGGTTTACGAGATAATTGCATTTTAATGAGAAAATCTTTTCACTTACTGTGAAGTTGGCACCCTTTTTTTCAGAAATATATATTTTTTTCAGAGTTCTTGATAGATATGGCATAGTTCTAGAGTTCTTTGTACAAAATTTCAATAGTTCTGCAAAATTTAGCGACGAAAACAATATTTGAAAAAATTTTCGTATCGAAAACATTCTTCGTCAATTTTCGCAAATTGTAAAGTACAACAGTTCTGAGCACAGTTCTGAACAGAACTCCAAGAGTTTTATCGAAAACCCAAGTAACATTTTTTTGTGCAGCTAATAGCTTACTAGATAATTGCAATTTAAGGAGAAAATCTTTTCACTTACTGTGAAGTTGGCACCCTTTTTTTCACAAATGTATACTTTTTCAGATTTTTTGATAGATATGCCATAGTTCTAGAGTTCTTTGTACAAAATTTCAATAGTTCTGCAGAATTTGTCGAGGATAACAATATTCGAAAAAATTTTCGTATCGAAAACATACTTCGTCAATTTTCGCAAATTGTAAATAAGTACAACAGTTCTGAGCACAGTTCTGAACAGAACTCCAAGAGTTCTATCGAAAACCCAAGTAACATTTTTTGTGCAGCTAACAGCTTACGAGATAATTGCAATTTAAGAAGAAAATCTTTTCACTTACTGTGAAGTTGGCACCCTTTTTTTCAGAAATGTATATTTCTTTCACAGTTCTTGACAGGTATGCCATAGTTCTAGAGTTCTTTGTACAAAATTTGAATAGTTCTGCAGAATTTAACGAAGAAAACAACAATACTCGAAAAAAATTTCGTATAGCAAACATTGGTTATTAATTTTCGCAAAAAGTAAATTCGGACAACAGTTCTGAGGGCAGTTCTGAAGAGAACCCCAATAGTTCTATCGAATATCCTAATTACAATTTTTTGTGCAGCTAACACGTTACGAGATAATTGCAATTTAAGGAGGGAACCTCTTCACTTACTGTGAAGTTGGAATCCTTTTCTTCAGAAACATATATTTTTTCAGAGTTCTTGATAGAAATGTCATAGTTCTATAGTTATTTGTACAAAATTTGAATAGTCCTGCAAAATTTAGCGAAAAAAACAACAATACTCGAAAAATTTTTCGTATCGAATACATTCTTTGTCAATTTACGCAAAAAGTAAATTCGTACAACAGTTCTGAACAGAACACCAAGAGCTCTATCGAAAATCCTAATAATATCTTTTTGTGGCGATGATAGTTTATACGGTAACTGCTTTGATGTTAGACCCACTTTCTCCACAGAAAAAGTAAATTCGTTCAACAGTTTTGATGAACAGTTCTGGTTAACACCTCAAGACTTCTATCGATAATCATAATAACATTTTTTGTGGTTATAATAGTTTGTATGGTAATTGATTAATTGTGGGGCACTCTTACTAAAAAAAAAATTATGTCTGTTCGTATTCTCTGATGCCAGCTCTGGATTGTAAGAGTTCTATCGAAAATACTAGTAACATATTCTGTGCAGGTAATTGTTCACGTAGTAAATGCCTTTATTAAGGAATGCTTATGAGCATTTCCCGTGCAGTTTGAACCCCTTTTACGATAAATATAAATTTTTTTCACAGTTCTTGATATATATGCAATACTTCTAGATTTCCCTGCTCAAAACACGAATGTTCTACAGAATTTCGGGAAGAAAACAATAACTCGGCAAAATTTTGGTATGGTAAAAAATTATTTGTCAGTTTGGAAAAAATAAATTTGTATAACAGTTCTGTTGGCAGTTCTGGATAGCACCGGAAGAGTTGCATTGAAAATGATAAGAACATTTTTGTGGCGATAATAGTTTATACAATATTTGTTTTAATCTGATACTCACTTTATCTAATATAGCAAAATTCGTAGAATAGTTCTGATGACAGTTCTGAATATCACCCACAGAGTTCTACCAAAAACTATAATAACATTATTTGTGACGATGACATTATATGAGATAATTGATGTGGGACTCACTTTTCTCATGTAAAAGTAATAAATTCGTACAAAAGATCTGATGGCATTTCTTAATACGACCCTAAGAGTTCTACCGACAACTGTAATAACATTTTTTGTGGGGATAACAGTTAATGAGATAATAGCATTTTCGAGAGACCCACCTGGTCTACATTATAATAAATTGGCACAACCCTTTTGCTGACAGTTCTGGATAGCACCGAAAGAGTTCTTTTAAAAACCCTCATAACATTTTTATGGTGCCAGTAGATTATGAAATAGATTGTGTGTTCACTCTGCAGTGGGTGTGCGCCGATGTGAAACTTACTGGCAGATAAAAACTGTGTGCCGGACCGGGTCTCTAACCCCAGGCTGTGACGAAAGAATATCGTCACAATATCTTTTCGTCCAAGAGTGCTTCTGCAATTTTCGTAGGACAACTTCTACGAAATTGGGAACGCAATAGATGAGGTATTGCTGGAAGTACAGCTATGAGGACGATCGTAAATTCTCACTTTTATTTTGGAAAACCGAAAATCGAAAACCCCGATGTATATTCTACTAAATACAAAAAGTCTAAATGTTCAGCACTATACAGATGCCAGTACACCTTCTTAAGACTGACTGTAGTAACTGTAGGTGGAAGCGTGGGATGTGCACGCTTAGATGATTCCAGGAGAGAAGGCTCGTCAGTGCAAAACAAACAGATGGCTGAGAGAGCAGATACATTCACACGCGCCGCTAACCAGATGGTGTCACACCTGTCGAGAATCGCACCAGAGGTACAATGAGCTGTGGTGGAGTGCTGTTGGCATGGTTACTATGCAACTTACTTGATGGGCATCAATACACCGTTATATTAATGTACAATACTTGAGAAACAATGTCATTCACACACTCCGAGTTTCTTATCACTCAGTACTAGACTAAATTACCGGCCTAGTGATAAGCAGCCTATGTACCTCACCGACTACACATCTTCGTGTTATAAGAAAAAAGAGAAAAATACCAAGGGAAACAAAATATGAATCCGGATAAACCGGAAATCCGGATTACTGAGGACCAAATAAACGAGGTTCTTATTTACAAATTTCGAACTTCTTATTAACTTTAATACTGTATCCCCTCAACATTATAACACCTCTATCAGTCATGCATTGAATTAGGATTTAAACATACTACTTAGTTCGTTTGTACGATATATTCAGTAAATATACTTACATTTCTATACATTGTAAAGACTTTTAACCCTCGCTCTAGTGTAACTCATCAAACTTCCACACTTCCTTTCTAACTAGAACAAATGTTTGCAACAATATTAACGACAGCAATTTCAAATTTATTCGTTTCACACAGCACATGTTTTTATGTATCCTAGCGGCTGGTGATGTTGCCACATAACTTTCATCCATGAGGGTACTGGGCATATTTTTAGCTGTTAGTGGGTCCTGGATGTCATGAGAGCTCAAAACAATTACTGTTTTACGTAATAAAATTCATCTGGTTCTTCCTGATTCTAAAAATATACACTTCATGTGTGCCTTTCAATGTTGTATGATTCAGTATCGACGCTAATGCTCTCTTGATGAGATATGAGCCGATTGCTCGTTTTTATCCACTGTGCCCTTTCGAATTTCATTTCAGCGATTAATTTATTTGTTTATCAACGTAGTAAGTAGTACAAAGCTAATCCAGAATGTAAACTGCACTTAAATTCTGTTTGAACTGTTTAATAGTCAGTGTCCGCTGTCTGAACGTCAAATTTCAGATTAATACACTGCGCCTGGTTGCGTTATTTTATAGGAATTTTATTATTGTAAGTGGGAAGTACTAGATAATGTTGAAGAAATCCAAAGCATATTGTTCGAAGAGCATAATATTATTCGAAATTTACCTGTACCAATAGGTGCAGCCAAAGCAGCATTTGTGATGCTGTAATTACCTCATAGATAACGATATTTGTCTATTGTAGTTTTGTATTCCAATCAGAATTGTGAGAGCATCAAAGCCTCATTTCAGCGTGAGAGAGGGGTAAAATCAATAGATGATATTGAATTGAAAGCCTTCATCAGTCTCTTGTTTTTAATTGTTGTTAACAAAAGTAACAGATAAAGCCTGGAAGATCTGTGTGAAACAGATGGTGATCGCATTGAAAAATTTCACCTTCCAAATGAACATAAAACGTTTCAAATTTATTCTGGAGAGCCTTAGATTTTACAGTCGCGCTATTCGTGATGAAAGGAGACAATTAGACAAGCTAACAGCTATTCGGGAAATATTTACTGTGTTTGTACGCAACTACCACAAATCTTACATCCTTGGAGAAAATGTTGCAGTAGACAAGAAGCTGGAAGGATTCTGTGGAAGGTACAGTTTTTGCCAATATGTATCAATCAAAACAAACGAGAATGGATTCTTAAGTGTGGATTCTTAAGTATTTTACCTGTACAATTTGGAAATATACGCTGTGTTGCAACCAGAAGGATTTACCAACTGAGCAATAAACATTTTGATGTTGTTCTGTGACTGTGTAAACCTATATATCAGTCAGGTCGAAATGTGAAAGCGGACAACTGGTTTACTAGTACTGGAATGATAATAGAGCTATGAAGGGAGAATTTTTCTTTTGTTGGCATGATGAAGAATGACAAGCGTGGAGATTTCTCTAGAGTTTGCTATCAGTAAAAGACGGGTTGCCCACATTTCCTTTTTTGGCTTCCACAAGACTGAACTCTAGTTTCCTCCGTACCTAAAAAGGGGAAGTGAGTGATCCAGGCATCACGTTTGCATGAAGATAATTCGATAGATGCTGACATTGTAGATAAACGGAAGCCATCCACCGTAAATTTTAAAATAGCGTTAAGTGTGGTATTTTCACAGCGGATAAGCCGAATGCTTTGTACAACGCTGCAAGAAATGTGCGCCGCTGGTCAATGGTTGTATTTTTGTAATGATCAGTTGAGTTGGAATCTATGCACAAGTGATTTATTGTGGCAACAGTAAGAACTGTATCAGAAGGAAAGGGTTCCTGAATCAGCTTTGTTATACAATGTTGTTTTCTTCGCTAAATTCTGCATAACTATTGAAATTTTGTACAGAGAACTCTATAACTATGACTTATCTATCAAGAACTCTGAAAAATATATATATTTCTGAAAAAAAGGGTGCCAGCTTCACAGTAGGACCTCTTATGGGGTTCTTAATTAAGTTGCAATTACCTCTTAAACTATTACCTGCACTAAAAAATTCTACTAGGAATTTCGATAGAACTCTTCACGTGGTGTCCAGAACTGTCATCAGAACTGTTGTACGAATATATTTATATTTTCTGTAGAGAAAGTGTGTCATACATTCAATCAATTTATCACAAACTGTTATCGCCATAGAAAAATGTTATTAGGATTTTCGATAGAACTCTTGGAGTTCTGTTCAGAACTGTGCTCAGAACTGTTGTACTTATTTACAATTTGCGAAAATTGACGAAGAATGTTTTCGATACGAAAATTTTTTCGAACATTGTTTTCGTCGCTAAATTCTGCAGAACTATTGAAATTTTGTACAAAGAACTCTAGAACTATGCCATATCTATCAAGAAATCTGAAAAAAGTATACATTTCTGAAAAAAGGGTGCCAACTTCACAGTAAGTGAAAAGATTTTCTCTTAAATTGCAATTATCTCGTAAGCTATTAGCTGCACAAAAAAATGTTACTTGGATTTTCGAAAGAACTCTTGGAGCTCTGTTCAGAACTGTGCTCAGACCTCTTGTACTTATTTACATTTTGCGGAAATTGTCAGAGAATGTTTTCGATACGAAAATTTTTTCGAGTATTGTTGTTTTCTTCGTTACATTTTGCAGAACTATTGAAATTTTGTGGAAAGAACTCTAGAACTATGGCACATCTAACAAGAACTGTGAAAAAAATGTATATTTCTCGAAAAAGGGGTGCTAACTTCACACGACTATCGGAATCGGGTTGGTGATCTCGTCAGAGAAAATCATCAGATAAGACACACCACGTGCGAGCGCTGCGCGATATACGGCAATCCGCTTTGGGTTCTCTGTCTTCGATCATCCTGCATACAGTCACGGCTTGACTCCGTCCGATTTTCATCTGTTTCCAGAACTCCTTCGAGGGTTTCGCTTTTAAAATGATGACTCTGTGCAGGCAGACGTGTGGCTGTCACTCCGTCAACAAAGACGAACATTCTACAGTGACGGTATCAACTAACTGGGGAAAAATATTTTCGTCTCCAGAGAGATGATATAGGGAAATCAGTATGTAGATATGAAGGATAAAGATATAGGCTATTAATAAATTTTGTTTTATTTAAAAAAGCTTTAAGAGTTTTCACGTAAAGATCCACAGGCATTACTTTTCCACACGCCTTCGTAGTTTGCGAGGGTGGATAGGGATGGGGGTGCTGGCTGTGAGAGACAAGATGTGGACATTGTATTGGTGAGATGTGCAAGCGATGAGGGGAGATATGGAGGAAGAAGAGGAGGAGGAGCGCCGTCATACACTGACGGACAAAGCATTGCAGCATCAAGAAGGAGCTGTGCGACGTAAACGAAAGTTGGTAGCCGTGTTTCTACATCTGAAAGATGACGCCTATTCAGATTTCGTGCCATTCCCATAAAAGTGAAGCTAATAGCGCCACAATGAGGATGCAAATGGGATTTGCTTTGAAAAGACGCTGTAACGGTGGTGAGCGTTAGCTAGTTCTGAGACTGGACTTTGTCTAGTCAAGAACTCATTTAAAGGGACAAAGACGCCATTATAAACACCTTACAGTTCGAATGAAGCTGGGTGTTCCTTCCGTGATACTGCAGAAAGAGTAGGCAGGAATGTAGCCACTGTAAACGACTGCTGGCAGCAACAGTCACGAGAATATACGGTCGCAAGAAGACCGGGCCCCAGACAGCCCCGTGACACTACCGAGAGAGGGGGCCATCGTGTTCGCATCGTGGCGCTTCATAATGCTTCTGGAGCTTCATTTAAAGCATCAGTTGGTACCTCAATGACACAACGAAATGTTACAAATCGGTTACTTCGAGGACGACTTGCAGTGACACGCCCTGTACCATGCATTCCATTAACCCGAGGTCACTGCCATTTACGATTTCAACGGTATCAAGTGACAGGTCATTGGAGGTATGATGGTCTGTTTTCTGATCAATGCTAGATCTGCTGCCAAGAATTCTTCCGGGTTGTTTGGCCGTCGTCCACGGAAGTCTTCTATCCCTGACGTTTCGTTCCAAAGCTACGTTGGACATTTCGGAGGTGCTTGTCGGCAAGACTCAGCACAGCCAGGAGCACCTCCGAAGATGTCCAACTTTGGACGAAACGTCAGGGATAGAAGAGTTCCATGGACGACGGCCATATAACCCGGAATAATTCTCGGCAGCTGAAACATCCAGTGGTGAAAGCCTTCATTGAATGCTAGTTCTGCCCCAGCGCCAGTGATGGCCGTGCATTGCTTAGGAGGCCAGTTGAGGGCCTGCAATCAGCCAATCTGCGTGCTATGCGCACTGGACCTACACCTCGAGTTATGGTCTGGACTGCGATTTCGTATAGCTGTAGGAGCATTCTCGTGGCTATCTCGCTCGCCGTGACTGAAACTTTGTACGTCAATCTGATGATTCGACCTGCTGTGCTACCATTCATGAACAGCATTCAAGGGGATGCTTACCAACATACCCCACATACCGCTGTTGTAAACCCGACATACTATACAGAGTGTCGACATGTCCCTCGACCTGCTTGATCACCAGATCTGACTCCAGTCGAGGTGGGACACCATCGGACGACAGCTCTAGTGTCTTCCGCAAACACATTAACCATCTCTGCGTTGTCCGAACAAGTGCAGCATGCATGGAACTCGTTCCCACAAACTGACATCCGGCACACAATGCATGCACGTTTGTATGCTTGCATTCAACATTTTCTCGCTTATTAATGTACCATTATTTCAAGTTTGTTATGGCTTATCTCGCGCTTGCGAGACCTAACCTATAATCTTGAAAAGTTACTCACTTAAATATGTTACCTAGACAAACGTATTCCCGAAATTTACTTACCCTTCATTCTATTCTATGTACCAACTTGACAGAAAATCCTAGGAAGTTCTGGTCTTACGTTAAATCAGTAAGTGGATCGAAACAGCATATCCAGACACTCTGGGACGATAATGGCACTGAAACAGAGGATGACACGCGTAAAGATGAAATACTATACACCTTTCTCCAAAGCTGTTTCACAGAGAAAGACCGCACTGCAGTTCCTTCTCTAAATCCTAGCACGAACGAGAAAATGGCTGACATCGAAATAAGTGTCCAAGGAATAGAAAAGCAACTGAAATCAGTCAACAGAGGAAAGTCCACTGGACCTGACGGGATACCAATTCGATTCTACACAGAGTACGCGGAGGACGTTGCCCCCCTTCTAACAGTCGTGTACCGCAAGTCTCTAGAGGAACGGAAGGTAGTTCCAGGTTTCAAGAAGGGCCGTCGAGCACATGCGCAAAACTATAGGCCTATATCTCTGACATCGATCTGTTGTAGAATTTTTGAACATGTTTTTTGCTCGCGTTTCATGTCATTTCTGGAAACCCAGAATCTACTCTGTAGGAATCAACATGGATTCCGGAAACAGCGATCGTGTGAGACCCAACTCGCTTTATTTGTCCATGAGACCCAGAAAATATTAGATACAGGCTCCCAGGTAGGTGCCATTTTCCTTGACTTCCGGAAGGCGTTCGATACAGTTCCTCACTGTCGCCCGATAAACAAAGTAAGAGCGTATGGAATATCAGACCAACTGTGTGGCTGGGTTGGAGAGTTTTTAGCAAACAGAACACAAGTTGTTCTCAATAGAGGGACGTCTATAGTCGTTAAAGTAACCTCTGGCGTGCCACAGGGGAGTGTTATGGGACCACTGCTTTTCACAATATATACACTCCTGGAAATTGAAATAAGAACACCGTGAATTCATTGTCCCAGGAAGGGGAAACTTTATTGACACATTCCTGGGGTCAGATACATCACATGATCACACTGACAGAACCACAGGCACATAGACACAGGCAACAGAGCATGCACAATGTCGGCACTAGTACAGTGTATATCCACCTTTCGCAGCAATGCAGGCTGCTATTCTCCCATGGAGACGATCGTAGAGATGCTGGATGTAGTCCTGTGGATCGGCTTGCCATGCCATTTCCACCTGGCGCCTCAGTTGGACCAGCGTTCGTGCTGGACGTGCAGACCGCGTGAGACGACGCTTCATCCAGTCCCAAACATGCTCAATGGGGGACAGATCCGGAGATCTTGCTGACCAGGGTAGTTGACTTACACCTTCTAGAGCACGTTGGGTGGCGCGGGATACATGCGGACGTGCATTGTCCTGTTGGAACAGCAAGTTCCCTTGCCGGTCTAGGGATGGTAGAAAGATGGGTTCGATGACGGTTTGGATGTACCGTGCACTATTCAGTGTCCCCTCGACGATCACCAGTGGTGTACGGCCAGTGTAGGAGATCGCTCCCCACACCATGATGCCGGGTGTTGGCCCTGTGTGCCTCGGTCGTATGCAGTCCTGATTGTGGCGCTCACCTGCACGGCGCCAAACACGCATACGACCATCATTGGCACCAAGGCAGAAACGACTCTCATCGCTGAAGACGACACGTCTCCATTCGTCCCTCCATTCACGCCTGTCGCGACACCACTGGAGGCGGGCTGCACGATGTTGGGGCGTGAGCGGAAGACGGCCTAACGGTGTGCGGGACCGTAGCCCAGCTTTATGGAGACGGTTGCGAATGGTCCTCGCCGATACCCCAGGAGCAGCAGTGTCCCTAATTTGCTGGGAAGTGGCGGTGCGGTCCCCTACGGCACTGCGTAGGATCCTACGGTCTTGGCGTGCATCCGTGCGTCGCTGAGGTCCGGTCCCAGGTCGACGGGCACGTGCACCTTCCGCCGACCACTGGCGACAACATCGATGTACTGTGGAGACCTCACGCCCCACGTGTTGAGCAATTCGGCGGTACGTCCACCCGGCCTCCCGCATGCCCACTATACGCCCTCGCTCAAAGTCCGTCAACTGCACATACGGTTCACGTCCACGCTGTCGCGGCATGCTACCAGTGTTAAAGACTGCGATGGAGCTCCGTATGCCACGGCAAACTGGCTGACACTGATGGCGGCGGTGCACAAATGCTGCGCAGCTAGCGCCATTCGACGGCCAACACCGCGGTTCCTGGTGTGTCCGCTGTGCCGTGCGTGTGATCATTGCTTGTACAGCCCTCTCGCAGTGTCCGGAGCAAGTATGGTGGGTCTGACACACCGGTGTCAATGTGTTCTTTTTTCCATTTCCAGGAGTGTATAAATGACCTAGTAGATAGTGTCGGAAGTTACATGCGGCTTTTTGCGGATGATGCTGTAGTATACAGAGAAGTTGCAACATTAGAAAATTGCAGCGAAATGAAGGAAGATCTGCAGCGGACATGCACTTGGTGCAGGGAGTGGCAACTGACCCTTAACATAGACAAATGTAATGTACTGCGAATCTTTTATTGTATGATTATATGATAGCGAACAAACACTGGTGGCAGTTACTTCTGTAAAATATCTGGGAGCATGCGTACGGGACAATTCGAAGTGGAATGATCATATAAAATTAATTGTTGGTAAGGCGGGTGCCATGTTGTGATTCACTGGGAGAGTCCTTAGCAAATATAGTCCATCAACAAAGGAGGTGGCTAGCAAAACACTCGTTCGACCTGTACTTGAGTATTGCTCAGCAATGTGGGATCCGTATCAGGTCGGGTTGACAGAGGAGTTAGAGAAGATCCAAAGAAAAGCGGCGCGTTTCGTCACAGGGTTATTTGGTAAGCGTGGTAGCGTTACGGAGTTGTTTAGCAAACTCAAGCGGCAGACTCTGCAAGAGAGGCGCTCTGCATCACGGTGTAGCTTGCTGTCCAGGTTTCGAGAAGTGCGTTTCTGGATGAAGTATCGAATATATTGCTTCCCCCTACTTATATCTCCCAAGGAGGTCACGCATGTAAAATTAGAGAGATTCGAGCGCGCACGGAGGGTTTCCAGCAGTCGTTCTTTCCGCGAACCAAGCGCGACTGGAATTGGAAAGGGTGGTAATGACAGTGGCACGTAAAGTGCCCTCCGCCACACACCGTTGGGTGGCTTGCGAACTATAAATGTAGATGTAGATGAACCGTTATTTGGTGTTGCGATTTTTGTGCGTCAGTGTACGTAATTGTTTTGGGGGCCTCTGTCTGGGACCGGACCAACTTGCGCGTTGTATTTTGGTTTCTGCCGCATTTCCTGACATTTTGTTACATTCCCTTGACGTAGGCTGAAGTTTCATAGCATGCATAGCTTCTGAAGAAAGTCCATCCTCTCGGAGATCCGACCAATACTGTCTGTAATTCAACAGGCTCTTTATTATGACGTTATACCTCCGGACTCCTCATTACAGTGTGCTTCTCTCGTGATGAGTAATCTCGTAGTTTCCCTAGGCTAGAGTGATTGCTGCGATTAACGCAGGCAACTTTTCCAAACAGTTTTTACGTAGCAAGCAGCCTCTGCCCGGGACATTTGCCGCCCTCGTATTTCGTTGCGCCACGTCCAACTTTTTGTAACCCCCTCTCCCCACTTCCAAACCCCTCTCCCTCTCTCGCAACGCATCGCGGAGCCAAACTTTTCCCTTGCCGCGGTGGGCCAAAGAAATTCGTCTTGGCTCGTGAACCGACTCGGGGCTGCACCGGGCCATGCGTCGCTGGCCGGGGATGTGGGGAGATGGCCAGAAATGAGCCGCCTGACGCCCGCGCGCGCACAATAACGGCCGAAAAAGCGGGCCCTGCCCTGCACTGCAGCGCCCGCTCCTCGCACCCCTTTGGCAGAGCTCGCCGGCGGAATTGGCAGCGGCCGCGTAGGCGTTCCCTCCATCAAGCCGCCACTCCAGCCATCCCTAAATCTGCCGTACACGACCCTCATTTGCATTCCGGCCGTCCTTTCTAATGGATGGACCCTAGGCTGTGGGGTTTTCTCGCGTCTTTGTAACACTTCCATCAGAAAACACAAATACTAGATACTGCTGGAGACAGTATATTTAGCACTTTTGTTAACGTTAGTAATACTTTAGGTAGATGAATCGCCTCATTATTGATGCTTACAAGCTTTCCTTTTTCGTTTCAACAAGGCAGCTGCATCTCGCATCATCTGCGACTGGCACTACTGGCCATTAAAATTGCTACACCAAGAACAAATGCAGATGATGAACGGGTACTCATTGGACAAATATATTATACTAGAACTGACATGTGATTACATTGTCACTCAATTTGGGAGCATAGATCCTGAGAAATCAGTACCCAGATCAACCACCTCTGGCCGTAATAACGGCCTTGATACGCCTGGGCATTGAGTCAAACAGAGCTTGGATGGCGTGTACAGGTACAGCTGCCCATACAGCTTCAACACGATAACACAGTTCATCAAGTGTAGTGACTGGCGTATTGTGACGAGCCAGTTGCTCGACCACCATTGACCACACGTTTTCAATTGGTGAGGGATCTTGAGAATGTGCTGGCCAGGGCTGCAGTCGAACATTTTCTATATCCAGAAAGGCCCGTACAGGACCTGCAACATGCGGTCGTGCATTATCCTGCTGAAATGTAGGGTTTCGCAGGGATCGAATGAAGGATACAGCCACGGGTCGTAACAAATCTGAAATGTAGCGTCCACTGTTCAAAGTGCCGTCAATGCCGAACCACTGACACCCCATACCATCACGCCAGCTGATATGCCTGTATGGCGATGACGAATACACGCTTCCAATGTGCGTTCACCGCGATGTCGCCAAACACGGATGCGACCATCATGATGCTGTAAACAGAACCTGGATTCGTCGGAAAAAATGACGTTTTGCCATTCGTGCACCCAGGTTCGTCGTTGAGTACACCATCGCAGGCGCTCCTGTCTGTGATGCAGCGTCAAGGAAAACCGCAGCCATGGTCTCCGAGCTGATAGTCCCTGATGCTGCAAACGTCGTCGTACTGTTCGTGCAGACGGTTGATGTTTTGCAAACGTCCCCATCTGTGGACTCAGGTATCGAGACGTGGCTGCACGATCCATTACAGCCATGCGGATAAGATGCCTGTCATCTCGACTGCTAGTGTTACGAGACCGTTGGCATCCAGCACGGCGTTCCGTATTACCCTCCTGAACCCACCGATGTCATATTCTGCTGACAGTCATTGGATCTCGACCAACGCGAGCAGCAATGTCGCGGTACGATAAAGCGCAATCCCGATAGGCTACAATCCGACCTTTATCAAAGTCGGAAACATGATGGTACGCATTTCTCCTCCTTACACGAGGAATCACAACAACGTTTCACCAGGCAACGCCGGTCAACTGATGTTTGTGTATGAGAAATCGGTTGGTAATTTTCCTCACGTCAGCACGTTGTAGATGTCGCCACCGGGCCAACCTTTTGTGAATGCTCTGAAAAGCTAATCATTTGCATATCACAGCATCTTCTTCATGTCGGTTAAATTTCACGTCTGTAGCACGTCATCTTCGTGGTGTAGCAATTTTAATGGCCAGTAGTGTACGTGGGGGACCGCGGAGCAAGTGCGGACTATAGACTGATGAGCCGGAACATCATGACCACTGCCCACCACCACGCTGGATGCCGCATGGTGGGGTTGCGGGCACCTGACGTGGTTACAAAAACATGTAAGCGGAGCAGACCTGGAAGGGGGATCACCCTAGCGAAGATATGAGCTCCAATAGGGAAATACGTTGGGGAAGGCGAGCCAAAGGTTGCGCTTCATTGGCAGGACACTTAGAAGATGCAAGAAGTCCACTAAAGAGACAGCTTACACTACACTTGTTCGTCCTCTGTTAGAATATTGCTGCGCGGTGTGGGATCCTTACCAGGTGGGATTGACGGAGGACACCGAATGGGTGCAAAAAAGGGCAGCTCGTTTTGTATTATCACGTAATAGGGGAGAGAGTGTGGCAGATATGATACACGAGTTGGGATGGAAGTCATTACAGCAAATACGTTTTTCGTCGCGGCGAGATCTATTTACGAAATTTCCCTCACCAACTTTCTCTTCCGAATGTGAAAATATTTTGTTGAGCCCAAGCTACATAGGTAGGAATGATCATCAAAATAAAATAAGAAAAATCAGAGCTCGAACAGAAAGGTTTAGGTGTTCGTTTTTCACGCGCGCTGTACGGGAGTGGAATGGTAGAGATATGGTATGATTGTGGTTCGATGAACCCTCTGCCAAACACTTAAATGTGAATTGCAGAGTAATCATGTAGATGTAGATGTAGATGTAAGCGACTTTGCCTAAGGGCAGGTTATTGCTAGGCAGAACATATGAATCAGTGTCTTGAGAACGGCGATTCTGGTCCAGTGTTCACGTGCTACTGTGGTGAGCATCTACGGAAAGAGATAGTGAAATTACTATTAGGCGCTAAAAAGCTGGACGTCCACGACTCTTCACAGACCGCGGGATTCGGAGGGATGGCTGCTCTGAAAAGTAGGATAGACTGTGATCTGTGACATATCTGCCGAAAGAGCACAATTTTGGTGCACGTAAAAGTGTTTCGGAGCCCACCGTTCATCATACGAGGGCAGTTCAATAAGTAATGCAACACATTTTTTTTCTGAAACAGGGGTTGTTTTATTCAGTATTGAAATACACCAGGTTATTCCCCAATCTTTTAGCTACACAACACTATTTTTCAACGTAATCTCCATTCAATGCTACGGCCTTACGCCACCTTGAAATGAGGGCCTGTATGCCTGCACGGTACCATTCCACTTGTCGATGTCGGAGCCAACGTCGTACTGCATCAATAACTTCTTCATCATCCGCGTAGTGCCTCCCACGGATTGCGTCCTTCATTGGGCCAAACATATGGAAATCCGACGGTGCGAGATCGGGGCTGTAGGGTGCATGAGGAAGAACAGTCCACTGAAGTTTTGTGAGCTCCTCTCGGGTGCGAAGACTTGTGTGAGGTCTTGCGTTGTCATGAAGAAGGAGAAGTTCGTTCAGATTTTTGTGGCTACGAACACGCTGAAGTCGTTTCTTCAATTTCTGAAGAGTAGCACAATACACTTCAGAGTTGATCGTTTGACGATGGGGAAGGACATCGAACAGAATAACCCCTTCAGCGCCCCAGAAGACTGTAACCATGACTTTACCGGCTGAGGGTATGGCCTTAAACTTTTTCTTGGTAGGGGAGTGGGTGTGGCGCCACTCCATTGATTGCCGTTTTGTTTCAGGTTCGAAGTGATGAACCCATGTTTCATCGCCTGTAACAATCTTTGACAAGAAATTGTCACCTTCAGCCACATGACGAGCAAGCAATTCCGTTCAGATGGTTCTCCTTTGCTCTTTATGGTGTTCGGTTAGACAAAGAGGGACCCAGCGGGAACAAACCTTTGAATATCCCAACTGGTGAACAATTGTGACAGCACTACCAACAGAGATGTCAACTTGAGCACTGAGTTGTTTGATGGTGATCCATCGATCATATCGAACGAGTGTGTTCGAACGCTCCGCCATTGCAGGAGTCACAGCTGTGCACGGCCGGCCCGCACGCGAGAGATCAGACAGTCTTGCTTGACCTTGCGGCGATGATGACACACGCTTTGCCCAACGACTCACCGTGCTTTTGTCCATTGCCCGATCACCGTAGACATTCTGCAAAGCGCCTATGACTATCTGAGATGCCCTGGTTTTCCGCCAAAAGAAACTCGATCACTGCCCGTTGTTTGCAACGCACATCCGTTACAGACGCCATTTTAACAGCTCCGTACAGCGCTGCCACCTGTCGGAAGTCAATGAAACTATACGAGACGAAGCGGGAATGTTTGAAAATATTCCACGAGAAATTTCCGGTTTTTTCAACCAAAATTGGCCGAGAAAAAAAATGTGTTGCATTACTTATTGAACTGCCCTCGTACATTGTTGAACATGAAGCTCCGCAGCAGACCACCCCTAAGTGTTCACATGTTGACCCTACGACATGGTCAATTACAATTGCTCTGGGCAGGCTCTCATCGGGATTCCACCGTCGATCAATGGAAACGTGTCAGCTCTTCGGGTGAATCACAGTTTTGCTACACTAGGTCGATGGTCGTCCCCACAAGCGTCGTCATCGAAGTGAACGGCGATTCAAAACGTGCAGCGCGCCACGGACGCAGGCTGGTGCAACCAGTATTATGCTGTGGGAGGCACTTTACTGCGCTTACGTACGACCTTTGGTAGTACACCATGTCAGCTGCGGATCACCTACAACCTCTTATGCTTTTTGTTTTCTCTGACAGCGATGTCATCTTTCAGCAGTATAACTGTCCGTGTCTCGGAGCCAGAACCATGGTACAGTGTTTTGTGGAGCATTGTAGTGAACTCGGGGTGATGTCTCGGCGATCAAATTAGATTGATGTAAATGCTGTGGAACCTAAGAACCCATCTGGGCGCCATCTCTAGCGGGCGCCATCACCGCATACGAAAATCAGCGGCCCGTTATTTACGCGAATTACATGACCTGTGTGTAGGCACCTAGCGCCACATACCTCCTCAGACCTACCAACAAACTGTCGGATCCCTGATGCGCAGAATCAGACATGTATTTCGTTCCAAAGACGGACAACAAGGTAATAAGCAGGTGGACGTAATTTTTTGGCTCATCATTTTGTATGGGGCAAGACGTAACGGACCGTGTCTCTAACAAGTGGGGCTACAGCAGTCGGTGTTCCGTGAGTTTCAGAGTAGAACGAGGGCCCCATAGCATGGACATGACGGTATATTTTTATGGAATGTGGTAGACTGGAGAAGCTTACTGTTTTGCAGTACCGACAGCCGAGTCAAGGGAATGTTGTGTGGCAGGCCTTCTGAATAATTCCGTATGGAAGGGAATTTGCTGCTCTGAACTGACGTCATTCATTGCTTGTCGTCACTACGTTTTTCCGGGAACTAATGTGCGGTATAGTTCAAATGGCTCTGAGCACTATGGGACTTAACATCTGAAGTCATCAGTCCCCTAGAACCTAGAACTACTTAAACCTAACTAACATAAGGACATCACACACATCCATGCCCAAGGCAGGTTTCTAACCTGCGACCGTAGCAGTCGCGGGTTTTCGGACTGAAGCACCTAGAACCGCTCGGCCACCGCGCCCGGCTCGGTATAGTTGGTCTTTGCCTTGTGACCTGCTAAGCAATATACGAGTAGAACTCACGTAACGGAGCAGACGTTATTGTTTGTTGTTTGCCTGTTGGCTTAGTGTGTGTAAAGTTCACAGTATGGTGATGTTGGGACTTGGTTGTAGTGTATTTTTGGTATCAAATCATTTTCACCCATCTACATCTACATCTACATCCATACTCCGCAAGCCACCTGACGGTATGTGGCGGAGGGTACCTTGAGTACCTCTATCGGTTCTCCCTTCTATTCCAGTCTCGTATTGTTCGTGGAAAGAAGGAATGTCGGTATGCTTCTGTGTGGGCTCTAATCTCTCTGATTTTATCCTCATGGTCTCTTCGCGAGATATACATAGGAGGGAGCAATATACTGCTTGACTCTTCGGTGAAGGTATGTTCTCGAAACTTCAACAAAAGCCCGTACAGAGCTACTGAGCGTCTCTCCTGCAGAGTCTTCCACTGGAGTTTATCTATCATCTCCGTAACGATTTCGCGATTACTAAATGATCCTGTGACGAAGCGCGTTGCTCTCCGTTGGATCTTCTCTATCTCTTCTATCAGCCCTATCTGGTATGGATCCCACACTGCTGAGCAGTATTCAAGCAGTGGCCGAACAAGCGTACTGTAACCTACTTCCTTTGTTTTCGGATTGCATTTCCTTAGGATTCTTCCAATGAATCTCAGTCTGGTATCTGCTTTACCAACGATCAACTTTATATGATCATTCCATTTTAAATCACTCCTAATGCGTACTCCCAGATAATTTATGAAATTAACTGCTTCCAGTTGCTGACCTGCTATTTTGCAGCTAAATGATAAGGGATCTTTCTTTCTATGTATTCGCAGCACATTACACTTGTCTACATTGAGATTCAATTGCCATTCCCTACACCATGCGTCAATTCGCTGCAGATCCTCCTGCATTTCAGTACAATTTTCCATTGTTACAACCTCTCGATATACCACAGCATCATCCGCAAAAAGCCACAGTGAACTTCCGATGTCATCCACAAGGTCATTTATGTACATTGTGAATAGCAACGGTCCTACGACACACCCCTGCGGCACACCTGAAATCACTCTTACTTCGGAAGACTTCTCTCCATTGAGAATGACATGCTGCGTGCAACTGTAGATAACTATGTCATCGGACCTCATGCCGATTTTTCTGTATCTTTCTGGGCAACCACAGGAGCTGTATCGTATAGTATCTCTGCTTCAGATGAATCATAGATATGATAACTACCTGTTTTCTGTGTGGACAGTGAACTGAAAGCCTCGAACAAGTAACGGCGGTTAGATGAGTGGAAATGTACCACGCTGGTAGAAGAAGATTTAACTGATTGAGCCAGTCCACAGATGTTTGCCAGTTACGTAAATGTTTGTTTTTTATTTTTATGATCATCGTGTCCTACTTTTAATGTGGTTCTAATTTATTAAATAATGAAATAGATTGTACTTTTGGATTTTAGGAATGCTATTGTTGGTTTGAGGTTTTAGTAATGCTGTAAGTGCTATTAAACGAAAATTTTCAAATCAGAGTGCAGAGGCCACTCTGTAGGAAATTATACTATAGAGATGTGTAAATATAGAATGATCGGGAACTCACGAAAGGTTCACACTGGAATCTCTGTTTGAATAATTCTATGCTGCGCTCGTATTGGAGCCAAATATATCCTGTTAATATTACGTGTCTGTTATCACTGTGAAATATGAGATAACTTCTTTGTCTGGAAGTAAGTGTTAGGAAACCCGTATGGTGTTGGTTTCGAATTTAAGTGTAGATGAAGCATCATAAACTTTGTCTTTCTGTATATCACTCATAAAACGTTCCTGCTCCGAAACTTAATGGAATTATCTTTTCTACGAAGATTTTGATATGATGAGTTTGTTAACATACAATATAAATGGAATATTAATGTTTTGATACAGGTCACTATATTCATTCTTATTTTGAGTAGTTGAGGTTGCACGGCACATCCTAATGGGTATGTACAGTATACCCAGTATTCATTTTCTGGAAAGGTCAAGTGATACTCTGAGTGACCTATTGGCAATCTCTAACACTTACAAATCATTGCTATGAGAAATCATAACATACTTTCCCACTCTTTTCCTTACTTTCAGCACCTCTGCCATTTAAATCGTCACCCTCGAACAACGCGGTCTTTTATGCACTGAGGATGAGAAATACTACGTAATGTTTCTACTCATTTCGACTCTGAAACCTGATCCTTTGCCTTAACCTCTTCAAAACTGAATGATCAAAGGAACAAAAAACTTTACATCACTGCGTAACAATGAAAGTAGAGCATTCTCCAAATTTATTTTAAAATGTGATTGCGTAAGGCTATTGTTTATTTCCGTGGTTTTTAACATACACTCGTGGAACAATTTCAATAGGATTTTGCAGCTCAATACTATAGTCACGTTTCGAAATCGCTTACCGTTTACAAGTGTCCCGATGTACACAGAATCTAATATTATTATCTCATTTTGCCACCAACGTTGTTGATGTATGATTTTTCTGCCTTTTTACGTAAATAAAATGTAGCTTTTTTTCTCCCATGTGAGGATTCAGAAAGTTATGCGTCCCCGTGCATTCAACCGGCAACTAAGCGCTGTCTACGCCTGCCCCTGCGAGTCTTTCCCTCTACTAACAGGGAAACTCTTTGTTGGTACGGTCGTTCACTTCCCTTTATTTGAACAGAATCACTAGGTGCAAGTTCGGTAGAGGCTGAGAGTTGGGCGCAAAACACGAATTTCTGGTTGACGCGGTTACGCAAAGAGTGAACATTGTGAAACACATCAAGACCTTGAATAAACCCGAAGTCCGTCGTACCGCTCTGAGAAATCTAGCCAAAGTCAACTTCAGACACACTACAGGCCCGTAGCGTAGCTCGTCAACAAGAGGTTAGCCATGTTTGCTACAAACATGTAGACGGATTGCGATACTGGTTTTTCGTCACTGCGCCTGTATCGCTCCGGAGACCATGTAACAACGCCACGTGACGTAATCCCGTGGAAGAGTGTGTGTCTCTCGTCCGTTGACATGTGTTGGCTGCCTGTGCGTATCTGGTGCCATCAGTTCTAGAAGCAAGTAAATAGACTGGCTCCCTGAATCACTGGCTATAACACTACGAGGTGCATTTTAGTTCTAAGGCCTCCGATTTTTTTTTCTAATTAACTACTCACCCAAAATCGATGAAACTGGCGTTACTTCTCGACGTAACCGCCCTGCAGACGTACACATTTTTCACAACGCTGACGCCATGATTCCATGGCAACGGCGAAGGCTTCTTTAGGAGTCTGTTTTGACCACTGGAAAATCGCTGAGGCAATAGCAGCACGGCTGGTGAATGTGCGGCCACGGAGAGTGTCTTTCATTATTGGAAAAAGCCAAAAGTTACTAAGAGCCAGGTAACGTGAGTAGGGAGCGTGAGGAATCACTTCAAAGTTGTTATCACGAAGAAACTGTTGCGTAACGTTAGCTCGATGTGCGGATGCGTTGTCTTGGTGAAACAGCACACGCGCAGCCCTTCCCGGACGTTTTTGTTGCAGTGCAGGAAGGAATTTGTTCTTCAAAACATTTTCGTAGGATGTACCTGTTGCCGTAGTGCCCTTTGGAACGCAATGGGTAAGGATTACGCCCTCGCTGTCCCAGAACATGGACACCATCATTTTTTCAGCACTGGCGGTTACCCGAAATTTTTTGGTGGTGGTGAATCTGTGTGCTTCCATTGATCTGACTGGCGCTTTGTTTCTGGATTGAAAAATGGCATCCACGTCTCCTCCATTGTCACAACCGACGAAAACAAAGTCCCATTCATGCTGTCGTTGCGCGTCAACATTGCTTGGCAACATGCCACACGGGCAGCCATGTGGTCGTCCGTCAGCATTCGTGGCACCCACCTGGATGCCACTTCTCGCATTTTCAGGTCGTCATGCAGGATTGTGTGCACAGAACCCACAGAAATGCCAACTCTGGAAGCGATCTGTTCAACAGTCATTCGGCGATCCCCCAAAACAATTCTCTCCACTTTCTCGATCATGTCGTCCGACCGGCTTGTGCGAGCCCGAGGTTGTTTCGGTTTGTTGTCACACGATGTTCTGCCTTCATTAAATTGTCGCACCCACGAACGCACTTTCGACACATCCATAACTCCATCACCACATGTCTCCTTCAACTGTCGATGAATTTCAATTGGTTTCACACCACACAAATTCAGAAAACGAATGATTGCACGCTGTTCAAGTAAGGAAAACGTCGCCATTTTAAGTATTTAAAACAGTTCTCATTCTCGCCGCTGGCGGTAAAATTCCATCTGCCATACGGTGCTGCCATCTCTGGGACGTATTGACAATGAACACGGCCTCATTTTAAAACAATGCGCATGTTTCTATCTCTTTCCAGTCCAGAGAAAAAAAATCGGAGGCCTTAGAACTTGAATTCACCTCGTATTGTGTTTAACAACGAGCTGCAGAGTAATAATCGCCAGCCATCCAGTCTCTTCTTTTTTTCAGTGAAAGCCGTCTTCTGTCATTCTGTTCCATTCCACGTTATAAGAAGTATTGTCGTTAGCAGAACGAATTTTCTCTCTGCAACGGAGTGTGCTTTGATATGAAATAGCCTGGCAAATTGAAACTATGTGCCGGACGAAGAGTCGACATCGGCGGAAGTGAAGCTGTGAGGACGGGTCGGATTCGTGATTGGGTGGCTCATTTTCTAGAGTACTTGCCTGAGAAAGGCGAAAGATCCCGAATTCGAGTCTCGGTCAGGCACACAGTTTTTCTCTGCCACGCTGTTACAGTCTTATCGTTATTTACCATCTTAAACCCTACCTCCCGCATAGTACAGAAAAGGTAAATACTGACAATAGGTATATCGAAAAGCCTGTTTTAAGAAGAAAACAAACTGTTATCAGAATGTTGATGCGCATGATTTCAGGATGTTGATCTACTGGGTAATTAGTGGCAGTATACAAAACAAATAGAGTTAAGTGAGGTTAAGGGTAGTTAAACCAGCAGTAAGCCATAAAATTAAATGCAAGCAACAAGTAAACTCAACACTGACCCAAGGAAGGTCTTAAAAAAAATAATACGAAGCACAAGTGAAACAACACAGAACTTCACTCTGGCGGATCCATTTTAAAATATCAGTATCACAATCTCCAAAAGGGAACATCATCAATGTGGTTGTGTCTTGTTCATGATAGTGGATGACCCGCTAAGAAAAGGTGAAAGCGTGTTTGCTGCGAGGTTTGAAACCGTGCACCCATTGCGCTACTCGCTGCCCTGACCAAGCCTAAAACAAAGAATTTATCTCCGACACCACGCAGGATTCGGTCTCTTCTTCACAATCACAGTGGAGTAGATCAGGCGTGATGATCAAGGATGAAATAGGATAGCACAACTCTGCTTAAGTGAGAATCGCTTGCATGGTTATGAATATTATGATAAAGGTCCCACAGTTACATGGATTACGAAGATCACATGATGGGATAAGGGAAAGTGGCATAGGTGCTGAATACGAGTTGGTTATCATTGGACTGGAAGAAAATTGTCGGTAAATCAAGAAAAATCACATACCAAAGTAATCAGAGAACACGCAGAAAATGAAAAAAACAAAACGTGTGATTAAGGGCTGGCAATAGAGGTACTGTGTGTTGTTGAACATGATAGCAGCACTTGACAAATTGCCTTAGCTGCAGCTTCAGTGGTTGGATGCATCGTCTTAATGAGTTGCTGTCGCAATTTCGGGTGGACTTACTGTCGCAACTAATGGGCAACGATATCCTTACTACATTCATAAAACAAACTTTGTATCTCCCCGGTTCCCAGTGCTCGTGAAGATAGACGTTGGCTGTGGATAATGTATCACAGAGAAAGTTGATTTGACTGTTCAGGATGTCACTAAACCCGCCCAAAGATGTAAACAACCATGCATGAGCAGCGCCTGTTAGACGGAGGGAGTCCGACAGCCATCAGCTCAAGTTATTCCACTAGGAAGGAGATACACGGCTTGTGTTGTCAGTAGTTCAACCATGCCTAGACGGTCAATAACGCGGTTCGATCGCGTCCACATTGTTACTTTGTGCCAGGAAGGGCACTCAACAAGGGAAGTGTCCAGGCGTCTCGGAGTGAACCAAAGTGATGTTGTTCAGACATGGAGAGGATACACAGAGACAGTAACTGTCGATGTCATGCCTCGCTCAATCCGCCCAAGGGCCACTACTGCAGTGGATGACCGCTATCTATGGACTATGGCTCGAAGGAGCCCTGACAGCAACGCCACCATGTTGAATAATTCTTTTCGTGCAGTTACAGGATGTTGTGTTACGACTCAAACTGTGCGCAGTGGGCTGCATGATGTGCAACTTCACTCCCGACGTCCATGGCGAGATTCGTCTTCGCAAGCACGACACCATGCAGTGTGGTACAGACGGGCCAAACAATATGCCGAATGGACCGCCCAGGATTGGCATCACGTTCTCGTCACCGATGAGTGTCGCATATGCCTTCAACCAAACAATTGTCGGAGACCTGTTTGGAGACAACCCGGTCAGTCTGAACGACTTAGACACACTGTCCTATTAGTGCAGTAAGGTGGAGGTTCCCTGCTGTTTTCGGGTGCCAGTATGTGGGGCCGACGTACGCAGGTGGTCATGGAAGGCGTTGTAACGGCTGTACGATACGTGAATGCCATCCTCCGACCAATAGTGCAACCATATCGGCAGCATATTGGCGAGGCATTCGTCTTCATGGACAACACTTCGCGCCCCCATAGTGCACATCTTGTGAAAGGCTTCCTTCAGGATGTCGACATCGCTCGACTTGAGTGGCCAGCATCTTCTCCAGACATGAACCCTATAGAACGTGCCTAGGCTAGATTTAAAAGGGCTGTTTCTGGACGACGCGACCCACCAACCACTCTGAGGGATCTACGACGAATCACCGTTGAGGAATGGGACAATCTCGACCAACAGTGCCTTGATGAACTTGTGGATAGTATGACACGACGAGTACAGTCAACATGAGTTTAGAAAACATCGTTTTGTGAAACACAACTAGCTCTTTATTTGCATAAAGTGTTGCGTGCTATTAACAAGGTTCAAATGGCTCTGAGCACTATGGGACTCAACTGCTGAGGTCATTAGTCCCCTAGAACTTAGAACTAGTTAAACCTAACTAACCTAAGGACATCACAAACATCCATGCCCGAGGCAGGATTCGAACCTGCGACCGTAGCGGTCTTGCGGTTCCAGACTGCAGCGCCTTTAACCGCACGGCCACTTCGGCCGGCCCACTATTAACAAGGGATTTCAGATCTATTCCGTATTTCTGGAGTTCCGGAAGACTTTTGACAAGGCACAACACAAGTGGCTTGTAGTGAAATAGCGTGCTTATGGAATATCATCTCAGTTATGTGACAGGATTTGTGACTTCCTGTCAGTGAGATCACAGTTCGTAGTAACTTAAGGCAGGTCATTGAGTCAAAAGTGATTTCTGGCGTTCCCCAAGGTAGTGTTACCGGCCATTTTCTGCTCCCTATCTACATAAACGATTTAGGAATCACTCTGAGCAGCCATCTAAAGTTGTTTGCAAAAAAATGGCTCTGAGCACTATGGGACTTAACATCTCAGGTCATCAGTGCCCTAGAACCTAGAACTACTTAAAGCTAACCAACCTAAGAACATCACACACATCCATACCCGAGGCAGGATCCGAACCTGCGACCGTAACGAGCGCGGTTCCAGACTGAAGCGCCTAGAACCGCTCGGCCACCAGCGTCCGGCAGTTTTTTGCAGCTGACACTGTCATTTATCGACTAATAAAGTCATCAGAAGATCAAAACAAGTTGCAAAACGATTTAGAAAAGATATCTGAATGGTGCGAAAATTGGCTGTTGATATTAAATAACAAAAACTGTGAGGTCATCCACATGAGTGCTAGAAGGAATTAGATAAACTTCGGTTTCACGATAAATCAGTCAAATCTAAAGGCCGTAAATTCAACTAAATACTTAGGTATTACAACTACGAACAACTTAAATTGGAAGGAACATATAGAAACTGTTGTGGGGAAGGCTAACTAAAGACTGCGTTTTATAGGCAGGACACTTAGAAAATGTGACAGATCTACTAAGGAGACTGCCTACACTACGCTTGTCCGTCCTCTTATGGAATACTGCTGCGCTGTGTAGCATCCTTACCAGATAGGACTGATGGAGTACATCGAAAAAGTTCAAAGAAGGGCAGCACGTTTTTTATTATCGCCAAATATGGGAAAGAGTGTCACTGCAATGATACATGATTTGGGCTGGAAATAGAAAGGCGTTTTTCACTGCGACGGAATCTTCTCATGAAATTCCAGTCACCAACTTTCTCCCCAACTGCGAAAATATTTTGTTGACACCGACCTACATAGGGAAAAACGATAACCACGATAAAATAAAGGAGCTCCGAGCTCTTACGGAAAGGTATAGGTGTTCGTCCTTTCCGCGCGCTGTAAGAGATTGGAGTAATAGAGAATTGTGAAGGCGGTACGATGAGCCCTCTGGCAGGTACTTAAATGTGATTTGCAGAGTACCCATGTAGTTGAAGAAGAGGACGTGCTACTTGGTATTAGAGGTACCGTGTTTCGTCACAGGGTTATTTGGTAACAGTGATAGCGTTACGGAGATGTTTAGCAAACTCAAGTGGCAGACTCTGCAAGAGAGGCGCTGTGCATCGCGGTGTAGCTTGCTCGCCAGGTTGCGAGAGGGTGCGTTTCTGGATGAGGTATCGAATATATTGCTTCCCCCTACTTATACCTCCCGAGAAGATCACGAATGTAAAATTAGAGAGATTCGAGCGGGTACGGAGGCTTTCAGACAGTCGTTCTTCCCGCGAACCATACGCGACTGGAACAGAAAAGAGAGGTAATGACCGTGCCACATAAAGTGCCCTCCGCCACACACCGTTGGGTGGCTTGCGGAGTATAAATGTAGATGTAGATGTACCGGTGTGTACAGCAATCTGGACTACTACCTCTGAAGGGCTCACTATATGGTGGTTGAACATGCAATGTGTGGTTTTCATGAGCAATAAAAAGGCCTAAAATGATGTTTATGTTGACCTCTATTCCAATTTTCTGTACAGGTTCTGGAACTCTCGGAACCGAGTTGATGCAAAACTTTTTTTGATATGTGTATTTCTCTACTAATTGGCAAACTTTCATCGACCGTACGCTGCATTTAGCTTTCGATGGAACTGCGCATGGCATCTAAATGGTAGAATCATGTCGTCTGTAAACTGACTGTACAAGCCAAGGAAACGCGTCATGGCTACTTTAGAACTCAGTTTCAATTGAGGAAGAGCTCTTGCTGTGCGGTTATTTATGACCTCGAGCTTTGAAGAAAATGACCAACAATGCAGAGGGCTCTAAGTTTCATAGAGAGCCTAATTGTCCATTTGCGCAATCACGCTGCTCACTTAAGTTAGATGTGGTCAGGCATTGACTCCCTGGAACCTTTCTGTGTGTTCATGTGTGAAATCCTATTGAAACCTAACACAAAGGTAAATAACCTCAAGAACAGAAAACATAAAAGCAAAAATAAGAAAAAATGGATAGAGCATGTGCGATGTAAGCAGGAGATCCTGGATTCGAGTTCCGGTCGGGGCACACATTTTCAACTGACCCCGTTGACTTATATCAACGTCTGTATGTATTTCACTGCAATTTCAATATAACGAGCTGCATTTCCTACCAATAGTATCTGTTTTTTCGGACATGTCCTAAAGAACAGATACCATCTTCATATATATAAAAGCAAGTAATAAATCTCAACCCTGTGAATGTAAATAGTAACATAATCAGTTTGTGCTGATAACCTGATTGTGTTACCTTGAAATATTAAATGTGTCACAACAAAATATGTACAGATAAACAATTATTTTACAGACTGATGATGCTTAATGTGAATAGGTGAAAGTTCTGTGATCGTAAAAAGAGAGAAAACCCTTTCAGTTGCAAAATACGAACAATACTTTTTTTTACTTACTCGTGCACGATAGACACAATGGTGCAAATTATATTTTATTGTTTTACTCATTTTCCATCCTTCAATTAACTCTCTTCTTATTTTATTAATTTCTTTTCCATTTTTAGTAGTGGACGATGAGTTGTTTAAACGATTGATCAACTGATAGCTAATATGGTGCCACAGCTTCAACTTTAGAGAAGCCATCAGTAATCTTGACAAGGTCTCACAAATATGTTGCCCAGACACCGGAGAACGCAACATCGTAATACAATAATTCAACGAACTGCAACAAAAATATACATACACACTGCAAACCTCCTTCCTTAAAAAAATGTCATGTTTAAATTAGTTTTGGTCACCTTATTAATTTAGTAGAGACATCGTAAGTGAAGATAAGCAAATGAATTGAGTGTGCGAAAAAAAAAGTGAGAGAACGGTCACATGTTCCTTACGCCTTTCGTAAGAACATCGTTCCCAAAAGAGACTGTTCACCTGCCACAAATGCATTAGAAATTCAGTGCTCGTTAGGAATGACTTCTTTCGTTTCCTTAGCGTTTTACGAAGACTGCGTCAAATGGTGCATCATAAACATGTCACCCTGTCACCAAAAGTACGCTTAAATTTGCGAGATGTACCTGTGACGTAGCTCACAATACATTTGGGGCAGCGTTGAAGTATTCATGCCGCCCCTCGAACAAATATTGGCAGAACGTGTATTTCCGTTTCTCCCTCTGACTGCTCGGAACGATCGGTAGACTCGCTCTGCTTTATTGAAATACCTTCTGCCCTGGTGCCGACATTTCCATGCGTAAACACTCAGTGGCTTATCGCCAAAGTATTCCTTTTGGTACGGCGTCATTAGCTCTGAATGCGAATCGGGTCTCTAGGAAGAGATTCTAAGTATTTCTCGAAAGGAGGAGAGTTCACAAGTATCGTGCGCGGAGCGCAATATTTTTCGCTCTGCATCGGTTCTTCGAAGAAACTCTATAAACTTAAAAGAAAGAGTAAATTCCACGTTGTTAATAACAGCTTCTTGTAGCGAATTATTGTCTACGTGGACGACGTCTGTAGATCTAAGTCACTGTCGGCCTGCCTCACTTGATTATCAGGAAGAAATAAAAGTTATATCTCGTAAGATATTACTCGTATATCTCTTAACAGGTCAAGGCACCAAATAAAATTCTTAGTAACAGAACTGAAATAAGCGAGTGTGACATTATTCACAGTAGCAACATTTTTATCTGTTTAGATATTTGCTCAAGAACGTAAATGAGCTATATACTGTTTAATGTAACATAATTAGTCGTTCGAATACTGAAAGCGTGACCCATTCCAGTGTTGTGAATGAAACTTTTCACAGATATAATTGGAAAATGTGTGAACGTAATACGAAGCCTCTTGAGAGCTGGAGCCTCCCTGACTGGTTTACTAAGTGAACGGACGCTTGTCTTCAAAACAAATGAACTATTGTGGTACAGACTGAAAGAATTTATAGTTACAAAAACGCGTAGTTAACTCTCTTAAACAGAAAAACACGCACGAAATTGAATAAATATACTACGAAGGAAAGACAGCAAAAGCTAAACAATGAACCAGTCGCTCTGCAGATCTGCACCGGGCGAGAACTGCAGCCTCACTCATGTCAGTAGTAGATCCAACATTATAACACGCTGGCGACTTAGCAGTGATATTTCTACTGATCTTCATCTGAAAGATTTCAAGCTCACTCCTAGAATGTTTCCAGGCTAATTTTAAGCTTTGAGATGTGTTACCTCAATATACATTATTCCTCAGAGCCTATAAAATCGTACGAAAAAATTGACAAAAGTCTCTGTACGTAGATGTTGGAAGGTGCCACTTCTTCTTGAACTAACCGCAAGCGTTTCTTATTTGTTTATTGGATTTCTGAACGTGCAGATACACCCATCATGACACTGAAAATGTTACACTACACTTTGTTTTGAGAATTCAGCGTATACATTAGCTTAAGTCGTACCCTCTTATGATGTTTCAGATGCTTAACAAAGGACAGATATCGACATAAAACTGATTTTACACCGACAGTATCCTGAAAGTCGTAAACAAGACGATACTGTAACACAGTATACACAAACCGCAAGTGTTCACAGACGAGTATGGGCTCTGTTCGTGCCCTGATATATATAACCAGACGGAAAGCATGATTTACGCAAAAAGCGACCTGATGGAAAAGGTTTCCTAACGCGCAACAACAGCAGGGAAAGTTACTTGTCCGTAATGAAAACTGTGAAGTCCACGCTACACGAAACCGAAGTGCGCACTCAAAGTGCTCATTGTAGGTCCAGCTAATTCCAGAAACGTACCTTACAAGCCATCATCGCCTAAGAAGCTGAGAGCAAAATTCCTATTGACGAAAGTTATTTATTGCCAGTCTGTCTCCACTGTCGGATGACGGGCGTTGCTTCAGCTTCAAATCTGAAAATACAAAAAATAAATTATAATGGAACGTGCTTGTATAATATGACTCTTAAGCAAAGTGCAGTGCGTATTCGTCAGACACGTTGTCCCACAGGACTGTTCTGAAATTTCTTCTTGGGTGCGTTTAGGTTTGGCAGTACTTGTTCAAATGGCTCTGAGCACTATGGGACTTAACATCTATGGTCATCAGTCCCCTAGAACTTAGAACTACTTAAACCTAACTAACCTAAGGACATCACACAACACCCAGCCATCACGAGGCAGAGAAAATCCCTGACCCCGCCGGGAATCGAACCCGGGAACCCGGGGGCAGTACTTGTACAGCACGATAACTGGTGTAAGTGAATTTCCATAAACAAATTAAATGAAATCGCATATAATTAAACCCCTTACAATTGACAAAGAAATTAAAATTGAAATTCAGCCCCCATCGCTCTGAATGCACAAATTAAATGGACTACCTTTTAATCCCTTAAGGACAGTACCTTTGAATCACATACGGGATTAATATCTCCAGTGCATAAAACGCCATTCTTTTAGAGTGAAATATGTGCCTATTAAATCACTTCAGGTGTCAGATTACACTCAGTTGCTGTGGGAAAATTCGTTCTGGAAACGGCCCACAGGCAGTAGCTAGGCTTTGTCTCCGCAACATCCTTTCTTCCAGGACTGCTATGCAGGAGAACTTCTGTCAGAGTTTGGAGGTGGGAGATGAGGTACTGATGGACCTAAACTGTGAAGGCGGCTTGTGAATTGTGCTTGTGTAGCTCAGCCTGTAGAGTACTTGCCCAAGAAAGATAAAGGTCGCAGATTCGCGTCTTGGTCCGGCATACAGTCTTAATATGCTAGGAAGTTGTATGTTTTCATTTGGTCCTAATGTTAACAGATGAATCACAGTTTTGTATTCATGTTTCAGCATGACTGGGCTTCGCCCTCATGCGCTCCACCCATCTGTCGTTTGTAGACCAGGGTATTCTACGGATCTTGCCTGCTCGCTAACTTGTAGCAGCCTTCATACACTGTATAATGAAATATGACAAGACGTGGGCTGGTATGGTAATAAACGCCACCCAGTGTCAGAACTTCCACTGTGATTACGAGGGACCATCCAAAAGAATGTTTTTTGAAAGAGAAGGCGGTGCTCCAGTTGACACAAACAAGCGTCATACGAATTCACACCCGTTTCTGATTCAACGAAGGAAGGAGTATTACCGGAAGAGGAATGAAGCATGCACAGAGCGCCGTAGAAGATAGAGTAACAGCAGACGGCTATGCCCAGAACATTCGAGTACAAGTCACCGTGCCAGGTGGGCGTCTACTGACAACGTGGACGCTAATAGCTGTGCGTGCCGTTATCTGGTTGAATGGGCACGTGAGACTAGTGTGTCCGTCAGCCATGAACGCCTACAGATCGTGTGCGGTGAGGACGTCATGTCTCGTCAAATGTTCGATCGCTGGTGCTGCATATTCAGAAATGGGAGGCAGCGTATGAAGGTGAAAGATGGCATCCCTCCACAGCCAGGAAAGAAAACAGCATTGCTAGAGAACAAGACATGTTGTTGGACGAACAGTTGGTAACAGGTAGGTTTTTTAAATTAAAATACAGAACGTGAGTACGTTTGAACATTTTATTTCGGTTGTTACAATGTGATACACGTACCTTTGTGAATTTAACATTTCTGAGAATGCATGCTGTTACAGCATGATTACCTTTAAATACCACATTAATGCAATAAATGTTCAAAATGATGTCCGTCAACCACAGTGCAATTGGCAATACGTGTAACGACATTCCTCTCAACTGCGAATAGTTCGCCTTCTATAATGTTCGCACATGCATTGACAATGCGCTGACGCATGTTGTCAGGCGTTGTCGGTGGATCACGATAGCAAATATCTTCAACTTTACCCACAGAAAGAAATCCGAGGTCGTCAGATCCGGTGAACGTGCGGGCCATGGTATGGTGCTTCGACGACCAATCCACCTGTCATAAAATATGCTATTCAGTGCCTCTTCAACCGCACGCGAGGTATGTGCCGGATATCCATCATGTTGGAAGAACATCGCCATTCTTTCATGCAGTGAAACATCTTGTAGCAACATCGGTAGCACATTACGTAGGAAGTCAGCATACATTGCACCATTTAGATAGTCATCGATAAAATGGTGGCCAATTATCGTTCCTCCCATAATGCCGTACCATACATTAACCAGCCAAGGTCGCTGATGTTCCACTTGTCGCAGCCATCGTGGATTTTCCGTTGCCCAATAGTGCATATTATGCCGGATTACGTTACCGCTGTTGGTGAATGACGCTTCGTCGCTAAATAGAACGCGCGCAAAAAATCCGTCATCGTCCCGTAATTTCCCTTGTGCCCAGTGGCAGAACTGTACACGACGTTCAAAGTCGTGACCATGCAATTCCTGGTGCATAGAAATATGGGACGGGTGCAATCGATGTTGATGTAGCATTCTCAACACCGACGTTTTTGAGATTCCCGATTCTCACGCAATTTGTCTGCTACTGATGTACGGATTAGCCGCGGCAGCAGCTGAAACACTTACTTGGGTATCATCATTTGTTACAGGTCGTGGCTGACGTTTCACATGTGATTGAACACTTCCTGTTTCCTTAAATAACGTAACTATCCGGCGAACGGTCCGGACACTTAGATGATGTCGTCAAGGATACCGAGGAGCATACGTAGGACACGCCCTTTGGATATTTTGATCACAACAGCCATACATCAACACGATATCGACCTTTTCCGCAATTGGTAAATGGTCCATTTTAAAACATGTAATGTATCACGAAGCAAATACCGTCCGTACTGGCGGAATGTTACTTGATACCACGTACTTAACGTTTGTGACTATTACAGCGCCATCTATCACAAAGCGAAAAAAGTGGTCCCACTAAAACATTCATATTTCTTTACGTACTACACGTATATGCAATAAAAATGGGGGTTTCTATTGAAAAAAAAAACGCAGTTGATATCCGTTTGGCCTATGGCAGCGCCATCTAGCGGGTCAACTATAGCGCCATCTGGTTTCTTCCTTCAAGCTAGACGAGTTTCGTTGTTTGTAGTTTTTTCGTTTGATGGACCACCCTGTAGTTCGGAGCACGGAAGAAACCTCGAAGTGTGCATCTTCACTCGAAGCCACCATAAGACGAAAATGTCGGCGCTCACTCGAACCGATGTGCTTGAGGGCATTGGCTAATCCTTCCACAGTCGGAGAAAATCAAATAAAAGACACTTCTCAAATCACCTATGGTTATTTCCAGCCTGAATGTCGAGGGAATAACAAACAACAAACACGACAAAATTTCGCAGCTATGCCAAACGCATATATCGGATGTACTGTGTCTGCAGGAAACGCCCAGAGATGAATCATCACATAGGCTCAAATTAATAGGAAGCATTTAGCTATGGACCCACAACATACTAAACAAGGTAGTGAAATTTTCTTTAGACTTGATCTGCCTAAAATTCCACAGGGAAGAATGCCGTAACTCTCACTAAGATGTTAACTATCGAATAAGAAACCTTCATAGTGACATCCGTATATAAGGCTCCAGGTGAAAACCTTGAGCTTATTATGCTAGACATCATCAAAATCCAAAAGTCACAGGTTGTCATCGGTGACTTCAACTGCCGTAGTACAACCTGTGGGTACAAGGAAACTGATGGCAATGGCAGTTTGCTAGAACAATGGATGGGAGTGAATAATTTCTTTGTGCTAGATGACTCAAGTTGCCTTATTACTTCATAAGCAAAATCAGGAAACGAGGTTACAACCCTGACAACTCCTTTGTCAGCAACAACATCTAGGATAACTATATTTGTTCTTCGGAAAACTCAACATAGACCATTGCAATTCAGGGTTTCTCGACAGTCAAACCTGTTAATACACTCTTTCAAAGAACATTCAGTTTTAAAAAAAGTCAGATGAACTGATTTCTCCAGGGAATTAGACGTGGACATTAACGACATAAATCCTGTACCCGAAAACTACATGCTTTTGTAGAAATTCCCCGTAAAGAGTCAGAAAAGCACTTTCCATGAGACTGCAGATGGAAATTAGTACCAAGACACTCTGAGGGTACCAAAAACATCTTAGCGAAATATGAAGAACTGATCTAAAACTATCCTTTCAGTGAAGAGACAACAGCTTATGGTGCAACTCTTGTAACACCACTAACTGAAACAAGGCAAAAAGGAACGGGGCGAAATCTTGGAGAAAATGGATGTGTCGCACTGCAGCAAATCTGCATGGAATCTGTTCAGAAGGCTCACTGGGAACAAAGAAATGATTAGAGTAACACCTAACCAAATTGCGGATCAACTGATGCCGAATAGCAAGCCCTAGAAAATAATGGAAGAAAAGCAAGTTACAACGTGGTACCCACACAGATATTCACAATTCTATTCTGCCTTCGTAATGAGAGAATTCAGTAGAGTATAAACTCTGTGAAAACCGGAAAGGCAGCTGGTGTTACGATGTATGTGTGGAACAAGTAACGCACTTCGGACCGAATGCCTAAACTATGGAGGAAGTGCAAACTAACAGCGTTGATAAAACCGCGAAAAGAGTCCGACTCACCAAGCAGCTAACGGGTCCATATCCTTTTTGTGTCAGCTTGAAAGGTCTCTGTTGGATTTCTTTCATGTTAATTTCTTAAATATGTTGTCATTTACGGCATAAATTCCTCTTCTAAATTTATTGTGGTGTTTCTGACTATGTGGGAGGAGACTGCGCAGTGAAACGTGTTACTTTTACACATAAACAAGTACGATCTGTCACACTACTACACTTAAAAACACAGTTTATATGTAATTAATGACACACAGTCTTATGCGGAACCTACATCCGATTTCTTTTATATACTGTATATGATAAGATACTGTCATCCCCTTTCCCTTCTGTGTGAGAGGATGAATGAGCAAATGTATTTGTAGTTGCATGCTTGATGGTAGCAGACAAGCCTGTCTGCTAGAGAACAGTAAAACCAACGACGGAACAGGTAGCTACGCTTTCTAAAAGCAGAGAGGTTTCTATTCTTAGTATGGTCCTGTCCATCCCTTGTCATGTTGGTATAGGAAGCTGCCTCTCTGGTCACTTCCGTTTGTATCTGAAAAGCACCCTTGGTAGGGGCCCACGGCAGTCTGTCCACGGCGAGCGTCTGAAGTGGTTAAGATCTCCGGCTAAGCGCGAGTCTGCTAAGTCCGTAGGACAATGCATTTCTTAAGTTCAGCCTAACTGAAAATTTAATCACCTTTATTTCAGGTTTGGATCTAAAATATCTAATGTTACCTTAAATTGCAACGCAGTGTACTTCGAGTGTGAAGTTCAGAATATCTTCTAGTAGTTGCTTTGTCACTACTTTGTGAGTAAAGTGGAACCATGTGTTGATCAGTAACTCTAACTAAGATCATCAATCTTAAATGCGAATGTGCGTGAGATTATAACGTCTCGTCTTGACAATATTTTTCAATATAGCAACTTTTGTTTATGTTCAACCCACGTGGGGAGTACTTTGTGAGACCAGTACCACGTGCTTATACAATTGTTTCACCCATCAGGTTAATAGTAAGACGATTGTAACCAATTCGAGGTTTTTTCTTTTGTAAACTGCGTTTCGATGTAATTTATTTTAATTATCGAAATTATTGTGGAGTTACACTCTTTGTGTAAACCAAGTGGACCACGTGAAGCATGTGGTGTAAGCATCAAAGTAGCCCTCACCTATTTTTTTCGGGAAGATTTCACAGAGAGTTAGTTTGAATTTAGTATACCAGTGTGTGGTAATTTCATAACGGACAGGATTGCACTACGAACGTAACTTCTATGGGTGAAAATTGAATCGGTTGGTTGTGGTTAATTTCCTCTTGCATATGTTTCAACGTTCTTCGTGTGTTATTTTATGAATGCAGTGTTGTATGCAGTCTCCCAATCTTGGGTCCATATTTGATGTGTACCGTAAGATTACAAACTCACATTTTCACAATCCTAAATAAGGCACCAGTTTAGTTCTGAATCAAGTGTAATATGCTGAAATTTTGAAGGAACAATGATCCATGTTACAACAAATGTCCAAATATAAACTGATTTATTTCTTTTTATTTAATTTGTCTTTTTATATATATATCACCGGTTATCGTAAGATGAGTACTAAAAGATTATAATTAATGTTAGTCTGGTTGGGAATTTGGTAAGCTAGACTGGATACCTGGTGAAACAGTTGCGCAGTAATGCAAGGTTAACTTCCTCAGATAGCTCACAGTTTTTAACCCACTTTTATGGTCTTGAATATCAACACCACTCTCACACAACAAATTAAAGTAACAACATTACACTTGGCGACCCTGTTTTGTGATTCTGCTAGACTCTGGAATCTCTGAAATGTTAGATCGCGAGCTTTGTATAATCTTAATTTTTTTTTACCTGCAGTGCTCAAACAAATTCTGCGTTGTTTCTGAGCAGACTTTCAAAAGATTCACGGCGTTGTTGAGTGGCGTTGTGTTGTTTGTCTTGTTTTGTTTTCTATATTTGTGTGTTTTATATGTGTGTGTATTTTTTTTTCGCTTGTAAATTGCACTGACTCCGATCAAAGACATAAATTTGTTTTGCGTGTGAAAAAGTGCATACTAGGTTGGGTACCTTTCGTGTGACTGTCGTGATTTTTGGGGGATACATTTATTCTGATTAGTGTGTTGCGTACCGGGTGTAAATTGAACTAATGCAGATACGTAACCAAGCTAAAAGTAGGCAGTCCAACAACTTAAGCAACATGGACCAAGGGGATAATTTGATTTCGAATATTAACGCGTCGGACGGTTCCCAAAATGCAACGGGGAATGCTTCAGACGAAATGCAAAACAGGACCAACCGGCTCACATCAGAGCCAGAAATTAATTTGCCTCCTACCAACCAAATTGATTTGGCAGAACTCATGAAAGCCTTATTGCAACAAAATAAAGAAAACGCAGAGAAATCAAAAAAATCGATCCGAGAGCTAGGCGAACAAGTGATGCAGAAATCTGAAAAATCGATCCGCTAGCTAGGCGAACAAATAGACGAAAAACTAATCCAGCAGACAAATAAAGTCGACAAGTCGATGCAGAGAGTGTCCGATGATATCTCACAAAAAACAAACTGGCAAGTGAAATAAAAAGTGATATTATGAAAGAATTAGGCCATACATTTGAACAAATCGATGATCGTCTGCAAGCCTTAGAACAGGGCAAGCGGAGGCGCGATTCGGAATCGAAAGAGATGCGGAACAGCTACTTAGGAATTTCCAAGCACTGAGAGAAGAATGCCAAACGGAAAGCCAGCAGGTACTCTCCAGGGTTCAGGAGGCGGAAACACATTGTCCCGCATCCGTTAGCAACACACTAGCGGACAACAGTCAAGCGATTCACGCACTCGAACAGCAAGTAGGACAATTGAAGCAGACTGGCGCGAACGACAATGGACAAATACATGATAAGGTTGCGGCATTAGCGGATATCGTAGGCACGATGGAGGTGACGGGGAGCGATAACAACACTACACCGGCAGCGGTTGCAGAGACCGAAGAAGTGCGTTCGCTTCTTAGATTTACCGAGCGAGGTGGCGCAGTGGTTAGCACACTCGACTCGCATTCAGGAGGATGACGGTTCACTCTCGTCTCCGGCCATCTTGATTTAGGTTTTCTGTGATTTCCCTAAATCGCTTCAGGCAAATGCCGGGATGGTTCCTTTGAAAGGGCACGGCTGATTTCCTTCCCCATCCTTCCCTCACCCCGAGCTTGCGCTCCGTCTCCAATGACCTCGTTGTCGACGGGACGTTAAACACTAATCTCCTCCTCCTCCTTCTTAGATTTCAGAAGGGACAGTTCAAACTGAACAGGCAGCTCAAAGCTGTAACAGGCGAATTACAAGAACGCGTGGCACATCTGGAAAGCCACATGGGGTGTGATTCCGAACTCGCCAATAGCACTAAAAATAGCTGTACGAACAGTGCAGAGAGGGACTCCAGCCACGAGGGATGTTTTGACGACAGGGAAGAATGTATTTTGAGGGGCAGACATGAGAAAAATAGAAACATTCAAGGGCCTCGCTGGGAGGCATTGCGGGGATTTGATTTCAAACATTTCCTTTCAGTGAGAAAGTTTGAGATATTACGAAATTCGCAAAAAGGAGTACATCCACGGGCATGGCTCGAGTAATTTGAATTCTGTCTTCCCCCCGACAGGGCAAGTTCACATAAGATAGAATATATGTGTAGCTATTTGGAAGGCGAACCGGCGATTCGCATGAGGACGGCAGCCCGCCACTGCAACGCCACTCAGGAGTTTCGACAAGCCTTTCTGTCCGCCTATTGGTCGGAAGCAGCACAAGATAGGGTCAAGCATGGCATAATTATGCTGCCAAATTTGAACCAGTCTGGTTTCGGCAGCCCAGCACGCCTATTCGACCACATGCTGCAGGCAAATCAATTTTTATACGACCCATACGGGCCTACGGAACTAATTAGGATATGCATCACCAAATTGCCGATGCACTTGCGCCACGTCATTCTTGCGGGACGTTGCAAAAAGGACGTGGAAATGTTTAAGAAACGTCTCCAAGAGTTGGAATATAATACAGCAGAATACCCACCTAATCAGGATACCCGCCTAATCAGGCACAAAGTTATTACGGGGCACAGCAGCGCAATCGCAGTCATGGCCGTAGTACTAATCAACGGCGTGAGTGGTCGTCGCGACGCGAACGGAACAATAATCGGGACCGGCCGTATAGAAACTGGGGTAACAGTCGCGGACACACGTGGAACAACGGAAATGATCGAGGACGTGGACAGGATCGTGAACGCAGCAGTTACGGCAACCAGAATCGATACTACGGCGAACACGGTGGGAATAGGACTGTAGGCGGAGCACCTCATGATGTTGAAATTCGGCCGGCTAACCCTAGACATAATCCAGAAAACGGAAATGAACAAAACCGGCAATGACAAATGATCAGCGCAGAAGGCGCCCAATCGGAACAAATGAGTGACATGGCAAATGGGTACATAGGGTATATAGAGAGGAGAATGAATTGATTGGTTTACATTTGTGACATATGCATTCTGAATAATACGTCGGTAAAAATAGTGATAAAGATGTTTCTATGTGATTGACTGAAGTGATGTTTTTAGTTTTTTCCCCCCTTGTGCAATTAGGATTTAGGCTGGTTCAAATGTGAAGATAAAAGGTTTCTTTGTGAACGAGTGAAATGCCGTTTATGGTTTTTTTGTGTAAATTGGAAAGAGTCGCTCCTGAGAGAAGCAAGATCTGTGTTGAATTAATGCGAAACTCAGGGGAATATCGGATCTGTGGGTATTATGGGTCTGGCAAACCCAGGTCCCCAGCTGTTAGTAGCGTTGTTTCTGATTTTCTGCTTTCAGTGCTACTATCTATCTATTACTATTCTACATCTGTCAGCATAAATGAGGATCTCTTACTATAGTATGCGTGCTGTATGAATATTTTAAGATAGGAGAACTCTGGGAAAGGAATGAGTAAGTTTAGAATCTTGAAAACAGGATGAAATAATACGATTGTTTAACCATTGGCTTCCCAATATGCGATGAAATGTTAATATTGATGATATATGTCTTTTTTGTTCTTTATAGCTGAGTATGTAAAGTGCTGTCTGTGGATTTCGTCAGTATATTGATTCCCTTCAAGGTGAAAGAAGAATTGTGTTTTATGTAATTTACGTGGCCCTGAAATATTATTATGGTAGTCAAATGACGAGCAGTTTGCCAGCATATGGAGAATGGAACAGAAATATTGATCCTTTTTGTAGTCTTAATTGATGTTGAGCCAGAGCCTGAAAAATTACTCTGCGTTCATACTTGTCCTAGAAAAGTGACGTTTATGTGTTTTGCTGATGCTGTGAGCATTACAGCTTACTGTTTTCGCTGGTGCGGGATGCACTGCAGCCTATATGAGTTGTCTGAGGAAATTTCCCTCTTGATGGTACAGGAAGATTAAATAATTTTGACTAAGGGGCCGAAGGATAGCTTGTTTTAATGTAATAAGGATGAAGCAAAACATTTGTCATTTAAAGTACAGGAGGATTCAGATCTTTTGTGTCAGTTGTTAAGTTCAATAGGATGTTAAGATGAAACTGTTTTACAGAATAGAGGTGACCACAATTTTGCCATTCATGAGAAATGAATCCAGAATGACCACCACAGGCGAAATAACTGATTTGGAAGTGAAAGGTAACTTAAAGAAGGAACGAAATGGGTAAGAAAATTTAGTATAACCTGTATAATGAAAATATTTTTACCCTTTCTCAGAGTCATCTGTGTGATTAATTCTTGTGATAACGTAATTTTAGATGAAATTGTCTTACTGTTTTATGTGTAAACATATGAGTATGATAAATGTATAATTGCGAGTCTCTTATCAGGTGTGTAATTGGTATAAATGTTTGGGAGTGTAAATAACCATTGTTCTTTTTACTACGTATGTTTAAGGAAAGTTTCTCCATATTTATCATGTGACAAGACATATGCCGCAAGCGTCAAGAAGAGGATGAATTAGAACAATGTTGTAGTGGTAGAAACACTGTGTTGACGTAGCATTGAAGTAACTTGTTGGATTAACTAGTAGTGGATTGAAGTAGAATTTTGAGTAATACATGTTTATGGGTAGTTAGCTTGTAGTGTAGACAACAGGTGTGCATGTGTGTGTGTATAAATAACATGTGAACCCTATGCTGTCCTGACATATACTTGCACAAGTAGTGAATTAATAAGTAGCATTTGATTTATTAAAACGCAAGTGAACCACATTAGTGATGTGGATTTAGATATTATATTGTCAGTTCATTTAATTTTTATTTTTATACTGTCAAGTCACTTCACTTTTATTTTTTATATTGTGAAGACATTTAACTTTTATTTTTATATTGCCGATTCATGTAAATTTTTATTTGCAAAAAAAAAAAAAAAGTAAGTCTCACTTTTGTTCTTAAAAATTGTGAAAGACATTACTAAGCAGTATTATGTATGACATTTTGTAATCACATAATTATGATGAATAATTTCTGTGAATGCAGTTGGGAACGCGAAAACGAACCGGCTAAACTGTTATGAGACAGCGGGAGCAGCGAGGAGGACTAGGTGTAAACAGGCGGGTTTCCCAGCAGGACACACTGTCAGCCGGGCTACTTCTGCAGCACGCTCGCCAACAAAAGAAGGGCTGCGGGGCAAACACTTTCCCTTGCACCCGTAGCTAATGGCCAGCCACACCAGTGCGACCCTTCGTGGAGGTGATGACCTGAGATGGCCGAGCGGTCCACTGCAAGGAAATCCATCTGCTGGCAACGCACCACACTCACGCGACCGTGACGAGACGGCCGCGGTGAAATGACAGAAGACAGGGGATAAAGGGGCGTGGAGTCTTTTGACAGGTACTGTCCAGAGAAACTTGCAGGCGTCAACGACGGCTATCAACATTTCTAGGCGGAAGCCCATTGTCAAGCGACAGTAAATCATGGTTCGGTGTTCTCTGGTTGCTAAGGGTGGCACAAAGAAGAGCCACTAAGTGTCATCCTTGCCCAGGAATATCAAACCGGCGAGCCAATTGAGGATAACTCAAGAATTTAACAACACAAGGGGTGTGGAGCCTTTTGACACGTACTATCCAGAGAAATTGGCAGACTTCAATGACGCCTATCAACATTTCTAGGCGGAAGCCCATTGTCAAGCGACAGTAAATCATAGTTCGATGTTCTCTGGTAACTAAGGGTGGCACAAAAAAGAGCCATTAAGTGTCATCCTTGCCCAGGAATATCAACCTGGCGTGTCAAACGAGGATACCGCACGAATTTGACAACACAAACATGCAATCAAATCGAGATGTACGTAACACGGGCCACCAAGAGAAACTTCATGAGAGGGCAGAGACGGCGGGATTGCACGCAACAGATGGACAAAAATCCCTACTGACAACTGCAGCGACTAACCCCCCCCCCCCCCCCCCTTATATTGTGCCACAGAACAGTGGAAGTACTGAGTGTGTCAGTGAACAGTGATTATAAGGTTCTTAGTCCAATGCATATACGTGTGTTCTTTCAGAGAAACTTTGATCGTGTATTTTGAAGGGGTTCGATTTATTGGTGTTTTTTTATTAGACTGACTCGTGTATTTTGCAGGTGTTTTATTTATTGGTGTTTTTTTTTTTTTAGATGTTGGCTACTGTACTTTCAGAGCTGTTTTATTTCTCAATGTTTGTTTTTGTGTGTTGTATTAGATTTGTGATATTTGGTTTCGTAAATTCATTCCTGTGGCATTGATTCGTTTATCAGTCAGATAGCTATTAATTCTCATTGGACTGTGATCGATTAGCCTTTGCATGGGGCATATTTATAGTGAGGAACCCCTTAAGGGTAACAATCACATAATTAATTGTAGTTTCAGTATAATGACACAGTGATCATTGCTTGCTAACTAACTCAAATATAGTAGAGTGATTAAATTAGTGCCACAAAGTTATTTTAATTCAAAGTTATTTTAATTCTACAAATTACTAGTTTTATAAGATATAGAATTATTTTGCGATAACCATTTTGTAAAATATGTTTTTCTCTTACCTTTATTTTGCTTTTGCGGATTGTGCATTGTAATATTCTGCTTTACAATTCTGATGTTATTTAGATGTTTTTTTAATTGCTGTGGCACCTTTGCTATTTTCATAAATTTTACTTGTTAATAAACAGTCATAAATTTTCCTGCGATTAGTTGGCTCTTGCAATGAGCAAATACTGGTGAACTCCATAAGGGTAACAACCAGAAACTGTTTTCAAATTAATGATACAGGAACCATTGTTTTTACTTGCTGACCGAATTAGTTCTACACTATCTTTTAAATAGGTGTCGCAGATAGTTTTTTCTCTTTGAAATTGATAGATTCTAAAGATGTGTTGAAATTATTGTGTTTTAGCAAGTAGCTGGTGACCTTTCGCCTTTTCTTTATATTTTTGGTTTCAGTTGGGTGTGAGGAGCCTGCATGGGAATGTTCTAGCATGGCCAGAAAATTCCCTGCACAGTCTTTTCCCGGAGCGTTGGGGTTATGAAAGGTCTCTGTTGGATTCCTTTCATGTCAATTTCTTAAATATGTTGTCATTTACGGCATAAATTCCTCTTCTAAATTTACTGTGGTGTTTCTGACTATCTGGGAGGAGACTGAGTAGTGAAACGTGTTACTTTTACACATAAACAAGAACGATCTGTCACACTACTACACTTAAAACATAGTTTATATGTAATTCATGTCACACAGTCTCATACGTAACCTACATCCGATTTCTTTTATATACTGTATATGATAAGATACTGTCATCCCCTTTCCCTTCTGTGTGAGAGGATGAATGAGCAAATGTATTTGTAGTTGCATGCTTGATGGTAGCAGACAAGCCTGTCTGCTAGAGAACAGTAGGACCAACGTCGGAACAGGTTTCTAAAAGCAGAGAGGTTTCTTTTCTTAGTATGGTCGTGTCCGTCCCTTGTCATGTTGGTATAGGAAGCTGCCTCTCTGGTCACTTCCGTATGTATCTGAAAAGCACCCTTGGTAGGGACCCACGGCAGTCTGTCCGCGGCGAGCGTCTGAAGTGGTAAGATCTCCGGCTAAGTGCGTGTCTGCTAAGTCCGTAGGACAATGCATTTCTTAAGTTCAGCCTAACTGAAAATTTAATCACCTTTATTTCAGGTTTGGATCTAAAATATCTAATGTTATCTTAAATTGCAACGCAGTGTACTTCGAGTGTGAAGTTCAGAATATCTTCTAGTAGTTGCTTTGTCACTACTTTGTGAGTAAAGTGGAGCCACGTGTTGATCAGTAACTCTAACTAAGATCATCAATCTTAAATGCGAATGTGCGTGAGATTATAAAGTCTCGTCTTGACAAAATTTTTCAATATAGCAACTTTTCTTTATGTTCAACCCACGTGGGGAGTACTTTGTGAGACCAGTACCACGTGCTTATACAAGTGTTTCACCCATCAGGTTAATAGTAAGACGATTGTAACCAATTCGAGGTTTTTTCTTTTGTAAACTGCGTTTCGATGTAATTTATTTTAATTATCGAAATTATTGTGGAGTTACACTCTTTGTGTAAACCAAGTGGACCACGTGAAGCATGTGGTGTAAGCATCAAAGTAGCCCTCACCTATTTTTTTCGGGAAGATTTCGCAGAGAGTTAGTTTGAATTTAGTATACCAGTGTGTGGTAATTTCATGACGGACAGGATTGCGCTACGAACATAACTTCTATGGGTGAAAAATGAATCGGTTGGTTGTGGTTAATTTCCTCTTGCATATGTTTCAACGTTCTTCGTGTGTTATTTTATGAATGCAGTGTTGTATGCAGTCTCCCAATCTTGGGTCCATATTTGATGTGTACCGTAAGATTACAAACTCACATTTTCACAATCCTAAATAAGGCACCAGTTTAGTTCTGAATCAAGTGTAATATGCTGAAATTTTGAAGGAACAATGATCCATGTTACAACAAATGTCCAAATATAAACTGATTTATTTCTTTTTATTTAAATTGTCTTTTTATATATATATCACCGGTTATCGCAAGATGAGTACTAAAAGATTATAATTAACGCTAGTCTGGTTGGGAATCTGGTAAGCTAGACTGGATACCTGGTGAAACAGTTGCGCAGTAATGCAAGGTTAACTTCCTCAGATAGCTCACAGTTTTTAACCCACTTTTATAGTCTTGAATATCAGCACCGCCCTCACACCACAATTTAAAGCAACAACATTGTAAGCTCTTCGAGCTATATGAAAGGTTGATATTCAGTCGAATCAGTAACAGCGTTGATTCAAAGCTAATCTCGCAGCAAACTGGTTTCAGGCCAGATAAATGTTACACTAGCCAGTTCCTGTCACTCACAGGGCATATAGAGGAGGGATATGAAAATTAATTAATAACGGGCTTGGATCTGGTCGATTTAAGTGCCGCATATGATACAGAAAACCATCGGTAACTATTACTCAAAATCTACGATATTACTAGGGACCATCAACTAGTAAGACTTGTAGAATCCTTGCTGCTGAACCAATTCTTCGTCACTCTAGAAGGAAAAAGAAAAATTGCTGGAACAAGTCTTGCTCAATGAATTGTTCCAGTTTCCATCCTGTTCATTGTACGTATGAACAATGAGCCAGTAACCAGATAAGAGACATTTTCTCTATGGTGACGATTTGGGTATCGCAGCACAAGGAAGAAACGTTTGAGGAAGTAGAAAATGTTCAAATGTGTGTGAAATTTTATGGGACTTAACTGCTAAGGTCATTAGTCCCTAAGCTTACACACTACTTAATCTAAATTATCCTAAGGACAAACACACACATCCATGCCCGAGGGAGCACTTGAACCTCCGCCTGGACCAGCCGCACAGCCCATGACAGCCCATGACCGCGCGGCTAATACCACGCGGCTGAGGAAGTAGAGGTAGGGTCGGAGAATATCCAGGAAGCTATGTAAACATATTACAATGACAACTCTCAAAACACCAAATCCCACTAAAACGACAGTTTGCGCTTTTACCTGCACACACGCCTAGCGAATAGAAAGCTACTCGTTATCTAGAATGGATCTACTGTTGAGCACAGAGATCAGCCGTCACATCTCGTAGTGACGCTTGACAGGTCCCTCAACACAAACATGACTGCGAGAAAACCCGAAATAATGTACCTGCGAGGGGCAATATCCTTAGAAAGCTAACTGGCGGCAAGTGGGGCACCAAACCTAATGTGCTTCGAACCACTGCTTTAGCACTTTGCTTTTCCGAAGCTGAGTACGCTTTTCCTGTCTGCTTTAGATCGACACATGCAAAGAAGATCGAAATAAGCCTTAATGAAACTTATAGACTAGTTGCAGGACGAATGAAAAAAGTTTTTCCAAGCTTCAAGTTTCAACAGTCCCAAGTTTCGTATGGTAGCTCATGAACATAGCGAGCAGCTCAGAAACACATCTTATGAATGCCATCCAGTACACGGTAGGCTTTATGGATTAAAAAGACTGAAATCAAGACATAGGTTCCTCAACTACATCTTGGATGAACACACTGTCGGCTACTGTATTTCAGAACATCTACAAAGTGGTGCTGAATTAAACTAAAAGTCATGGAAGATGCTAAACCGTTCCAGAAATGGTGTTTTTTTTCTTTTTTTATGGGGCGAGGGCATCACTCTTCTGACTGGTTTGATGTGGCCTTCCACAAATCCCTTTCCTCCTGTACCAACCTTTTCATCCCAAAGAAGCGCTTTCTGAATTATTTTCTGGATGTATTCCAATCTCTGTCTTCCTCTACAGGTTTTGCCCTCTACATTTCCCTCTAGTACCATAGAAGTCGTTCCCTCATGTCTTAACAGATATCCTACCATCCTGTCCGTTATCCTTATCAGTGTTTTCCACATATTCCTTTCCTCTCCGATTCTGCGCAGAAGTTCCACATTCCTTACCTTATCAGTCCATCTTCTGCTCCGGTTTTCCCACAGTTCATGTTTCACTACTATACAATGCTGTACTCCAGACATAAATTCTCAGTAATTTCTTTCTCAAATTAAGGCTTATATTTGATACTAGTAGACTTCTCTAGGACAGGAATTCCCTTTTTGCCATTGCTAGTCCGCTTTTGATGTCCTCCTTCCTCCATCCGTCATTACTGTACTGCCTAGTTAGCAGAATTACTCAACTACTTCGTAACCATCAATCCTAATGTTAAGTTTCTCCCTGCTCTCATTTCTGCTACTTCTCATTACTTTCTTCTTTCTTCGTTTACACTCAATCCAATTCTATACTCATTAGATTGTTCATTGCACTCAGCGGATCATGTAACTCTTCTCTACTTTCATTCAGTATAGCATTGCCATCAGCGAATCGTTTTTTCCAGGCCGACAAACCCTATGAACGTGTCTTGATTTTTCTTAGTTTCGCTTCCATTATCAACCGCAACGTCAGAACTGCCTCTCTCGTGCCTTTAAGTTTTACTAAAGCCAAAGTGATCGTCATCCAACAAAACTTCAATTTTCTTTCCATTCTTCTATGTATTATTTTTATTAGTAACTTGGATGGAAGAACTGTTAAGCTGATAGTGTGATAATTCTCGCACTTGTCAGCTCCTGCAGTCTTCCGAATTGTGTGGATGATATTTTTCCGAGAGTCAGGTGGTAAGCCGCCAGACTCATACGTTCTACACACCAACGTGAATAGTCGTTTTGTTGTCACTTCCACCAATGATTTTAGAAATTCTGGTGGAATGTTGTCTATCCCGTCTGTCTTATTTGATCTTAAGTCCTCCAAAGCTCTTTTAAATTCTGATTCTAATACTGGAACCCCTATCTCTGGTGCAGCCCCATTTAAACATCAATTTGATAAAATGAGATCTATTAGCACTTGACGACAATTAGTGCGACTATGGAGAAAGACAAGACATGCAAATCTAACATGCAGGAATTGTTCTGCACGTTGCTGCTTAGACGAAAATTAATCCACAAAATTGGCAATTCCGGGAATGGAAAAGTAAAGTATTGTGTTTATTTTTAACAAAATATTATTACTTGTTTCACATTATGTTACCAACGTTATTTCTGTTATAGTGTTATCGCCATGTGTTGAGTCTAGTCGCAAGCGTCCACGAAATCCACCTTAGTACAGCAGCTACTTCTATGTGAGAGGGGTTTGCTTCTTGCTACCCTCAATGTATGGCCCAAAGTTATTTTGTGGTAACAGCACGGCACTATTGACAGACACCGAAAATTAGGTTAAAAAAATGGTTCAAATGGCTCTGTGCACTATGGGACTCAACTGCTGAGGTCATTAGTCCCCTAGAACTTAGAACTAGTTAAACCTAACTAACCTAAGGACATCACAAACATCTATGCCCGAGGCAGGATTCGAACCTGCGACCGTAGCGGTCTTGCGGTTCCAGACTGCAGCGCCTTTAACCGCACGGCCACTTCGGCCGGCGAAAATTAGGTGATCAGAGATGGTTGGTTGGTTCGTGGGATTAAAGGGACCAAACTGCGAAGGTCATCGGTCCCTCCCACGATCAGAGATGAGTTGGATGTGCACACACTAGGTGATTAAGGAACATGTGGAAGATATTGACAAAATGATGGGATAGGATGACAGAGCATGAGTTAATACATCGAGGAATAAGTTCCGAAGCACTTGAGGATGATGTAGAGGGTAAAAATTGTAGGGGAAGACAGAGAGACTGGAAAATACACAACAAATGATTGAGGATGTTGGGAGTAAGTGCTACCCTGAGGAGAAGAAATCAGTAAGCCGTGGTAGATCGCTTCAACACAGTCAGAAGACTGATGAAACCAAAGTGTAATAAATTTATAATATGTGACGAGTGAGCAGAGCACCTTGACAGTGTAATTAACGCGTTCGACGTGGCTCCAGTGAGCAAGTAGTTTCTCTAGTGGAATCCAGCGCTCGGCCTGTCTAGTTGCGGAGGCGTAGCGGGACACCTGCTCGGCTGAGCTGGCGCGCGGCCGCTAGAACGCCCCCAGCTGCTCTTATCGTAGACCGCACTACGCGCCGCTGCGTCATTTCCTGCGCTGCCCGGCAGCCGTGGTCACTGGGGTGTGAATGCGATAGTCCGAGGCCGGCGCGCTTTGTCCCAGCAGAATGGCGAACGCCCACCTTCAGCCGCTACCGCACTCCAAACTGGGCTTTCCGAACAGCCTAGGACACACCGTGTACCTCGGGCCTGAGCTACGGTTTTAAAATGCTGTGGTCACAAACAGCCAGCACGGTGACAGTCGGAGGGGAAATTAATGAGGAGAAATACCACCGCTGTAGATTTTATGACTTTCTTTCTTACAACATACGACGGGCATTCAAAAACTAATTTTTGTCCAATTTTGGTCAGAAATAGATACGGCAATTGTTGTGGGACATGGTGAAATATTTCCGCTTCAGCCCCATATAGTTTCATGAAGTTACGATAGGTGTCGACGCTATTCGTATCCTTCAAAATGGGGTCTCTGATGGAGGTGCATTCGAAGAAGAGAACTATCATTGAGTTTCTTTTGGCGGAAAACCAGGGCATCGCAGTTACTCACTAGCACTTTCAGAATGTCTCCGAAGACCTAGCAATGAACAAGAGCACGGTGAGTCGTTGGGAGAGGCGTCATTATCGAGGCAAGGTCACGCAAACCTGTCAAATTTCTCGCGTGCCCGCCGCACACAGCTGTGACTTTAGCGTGTTCGTCACCATAAAAATGAAAACGAACTTCTCTGCGCAAGCGAGAGGAATTCAGTGTTCTTCCTCATCCTCTATGCAGCCTGGATAGTGCATCTTATGACCATTTGTTTGGCCCAATGAAGGACATTCTCCACGGGAAGCAGTACGTGATGATGGGCAGGTAATTGATATAGCATTACAATGGCTCCGACATCAACCAGCAGTGTGGTATGAAGAGGGCGTAAGGCCGTCTCATTGACGGAAGTTACGTTGAAAAACAGTGTTTTGTTGCCCAAAAAGTGGAGAATAATATGGTGTTTGGAATCCTGAGTAAAACCAACTTGCTTTCACAAAAAAATGTGTTGCATTATTTACTGAACGCCCCTCGTAGCTTTGCATCACTGATGGGGCTGAAGGGAAAGCAGTCATGTGGATAATTACTACGTTTCATAAAGGCTTCTTGTGTGACATTACTTTTATCTGTCTCAGCAGCACCACTGTAATAGCATTACGTTCTGTGTGGCTTTCATGGAACAGTAACTTCAGCAACGTCGATTAATTTGCCAGTTTTAGATCAGTACGTTTGCGAGTGATGTCCTTCTCGTCTCAAGAACATAGGTATCTGTCATGCCACTTTTAAATTGGCAAACGCTGCTAGCCACTAAACTCTCCTCCATAAGGCAAAAAAGAGTAGTTCTGATCACCGTGTCAGCTGAGAACCAGCGCCCTTAACTCTAGACGTTTTCATATGGTACCCAACGTAGATCTTGGTTGTAATACGCACGTGTTACAATTCTATCGACCGGTGCTCTGCTTACATATTCATAGGACGAGGGTTCTATGCAATATCAGAAGCTTCATTTTCCAGCGAACAACCAGAGTTTTCGTAAACGTAAGGTTGGTGGAGCGAAATTTGAATCTCTCTATCTTAAAAACTAATCCATTGCGCAAGCCACTGTCTTACATTTTTCGATACAAGACGTGTTTAATAAGATATCGTTATGTCATTAGATATCATTTTACTGAACAATAATGTGGCAACAAAACTGTGATAAGTTTAAGTGATCCGAATAAATAAAATGCTAAACGCTTGAGTGGACAGTGAAGTATTTTCTTCAGGCTGTTATCAGCAGAGGATATATGTTTCAGGAAATTAATGATACAGAGCTGAACAACTTATTTCATTCCGGTTTCTGTATAAGACCATCGTTTCGTACATGTATCAATGTTGAGAAGACAAAAGTGACTACAGAACCTCGAAATATAAAACAACATCTAGACAACTGTATATAAAAGTACTACTTACGAAAAATTGGCAAATACAAACTACATGTCACTCATATAGCAACACAAACTCTTGTAAACTATCAAGATCATGAACAACAGAGTGGCAGACAATGATTTCCCCGCATCAGCAGCAGTTACTGTCATACACAAAAGCCAGTAACTGAACCCTATTTAGTCAGGGCTTAATCTGGCTAACCAAATTACTCGTAATTTTGAAGATAAAACAGCAAATATGTCTAGTAGATAAGAGTGGCACACAGGGGTAATTTTAAGACAAAAGACCATAATAACGGCCATTACAGAAAACTCATAAATAACATATGTACCAAACCAGAATAATAAGATACAAAATTAGTCACAGTTATCATGCAGCAACATCATAATTTTTACGTAAAATCATGTTACTGTAATAAACTATGATAACTGACTTAAAAGTAAATTTCATGAATGACTGAAATACAACAGCAAATTTGCCAATTCATTCATTTCATATACGCCATCTTAGGACCGCGTTGTTTCAACTGTCTTGCCTTACGTGTTCTGATGTTTGCCCAGTGCCCCCGCATTCATTCTCGGAGTTGCTCCTTCCTCTCCTCGGTTCAAGCCTTTCCTGTTTATAATTTAGGCCTTTCTTGGAAACCCTGCCACATCATAAGTTTCTCCTTGAGTGGGACATGATGCAAGATGTCATGATGGGTGATCCCCACTTCTTTAAGATCTTTCTCCACCTCTGTGAACCAGGCCAGATTTGTTTTCTTCTCCTGAAAGTATGTGATCATACGGCTGGTGAGTCTTCCAGGGCTCATTTGGGTCTCATGTCCATAAAGCATAATCCTTCTTTTCCGGCTGGTATCGGTTACCTTTTCTGTGTGGGAATACAGTTCATGATTATGACGTCATCTGTATTCCCCATTCTCTTAGGAGGGACCTAAGATCTTTCTCAAAATCTTCCTTTCCTTAGACTCCAGTTTTTCTAATAGACCTTTTTTGTTCATTACTAGACATTCAAAAGCGTACAAGACGTCCGGACGGATAACACTGCAGTAAAGCCTTAACTTTGCATTGAACGATACTGATCTTTTGTTGTAGATGTTTTTGGTTAAATGGAATGCCATTTCCATTTTGTTCATGCGCGATTTGAATGCTTCTATCTCTGTATTTGACCAAAGTATTATTGTCTACAATTTCTGAGAACAATAAATCGCCCAGTTCAGTGTATGTCGTCTCCCAAAGGACAAGAACCACGAAAACAGGAATACCTGAGTAAAGTAGACAGGTAGACAGTGTAAAGAAAGCTCAATGAATTACTGAACACAACCCTAACGATACTATGCAGAACACAATGTAAAATCTCGACGAATTACTGAAAACAATCTTAACGATACTATGCAAAAATGTTGTAAATAAAGTCTTTCACATTTATAGCGAAGCTTAAAGTAATCTAGATCACAATACACAACTTACAGTCAACGGGAATAACAATGAAATTCATTTCTCAAAAGCGTATGTACACAACATCAAAATGCGTCATACTTAAGTCACTATCTGTACATCTACTACTAGTGAGATTTTTGTAGTATTCTGAAACAAGGGAGAACCAGGGTCCTATGGCTTAGACTATTGAGCACTGTAATATATGTATGTGAAGCATGTAGCAAATAACGATAAAATAAAGAAGTAGATTTATGGAACAATTATAAATTGAGCAAATAAAAGACAGTTATCAACCATTGCCGATCATAAATGATCTTACGTAAAATATCTGTTAAACTAGTAATGCGGAAGAACGACCAGGAACATGCGGAAATATATTCAACTCTAACAAGCGATACAACCATCACGAGGTGTTATCCAATTAAATACTATAATGCAAAACCTCATAGTTTAAAGCGTGACCAGAAGGTGTAATGTGACTTACCACTAAGAAACCATGTATAATGAATGTCCCTTTTTATAGTCTTTTCAAACGTGTACTAAGAACAGCTCTACGTCTTTTTTCATAATCTTCATACACTCAAACAGTTTCCCACATTTGATTGTAAAGAAGGACGACTTCTTAAGATTATTAAGAACGCTGACATCCGACAAAGTCATCCAGCTAGTTTACAGAGCGTTGAAGATACGCGTTGTAACCTGCCAGTAGGTGGCCGCTTCTGCAAAATATGTGAATTCGTATGCTCACGGACCACAAGAAGTCACCTCTGAATTTTTGTACGGTGTTTTCCTTACCAATGCATAGTAACTGATCACTATCCGCCTCGCTCGTCCCCTTCCACTCCCCAGCTCCATCCCAAGAGGAATTTAACGTTATTATTACTACAAATAGAATACAAAATTCATATTAGTCCGTCAGAAACGTGTCAACACTTTGCATTCACACTAAGTTTGTAAGTATATGTGATGAGAACTCGCAAAGTTTTCACTAGCACCTCAAAAAAAAGCAAGTTACGTAATTAATTTTTCCTTTTTCTGTACACACAAATTTACACCTGTCCTTGCCACAGTACAGTTACATAGCAGAAATGTATTATAGACTAATATAAAACTTTCTCCTCTCCAGCCAGCGCCAACTCAGGACAACGCAGACCAGCACCCCGTATCCTAATAAACAGGTACAAAGCAGATACTGCTGGAAACGGAAAAAATCCTGAAGAGATTGCTCACTTCACGCCAGCGAGAAACTTGAATCGTAAACTCGGAACCATAACCTAAGCGACAAGACGGTATCATGTGGTTGCTCAGCCTGAGTCGAAAGAGGAGTGAAACTATCACAAGATCACCTATCAGCCTGATGATATGGTAGAAAAGTAACAAGCTGAAAAGCAACAAGATGAAGCCCTGAAAGCCATTTTTGTGAAATGGAGAGTGGTGATGACTGCTGATGAGCCCGGTATAGCGGGCCACATTCATTCATCGCCGTCCCGAAATAACTTCACTGCCGCAGACCACTAGTAATAAACAATCAGGCTTCCGAGCCTTTGTGTTAAATCATTACGTTACAGTACTCAACCTACGAAGCCGAGCCTGTGATGCGCTGAAACTAGTCACCAAGATTACTTCCGCCTCTGAGATTACTTCCTGTCTGGTCTGCAAGACACTGTCACTGTGGGCACTGACCCCTTAATCACTGATGACAGGACTTGAAGACATCTACTTGCGGATTGCTGAGCCGAACTGACGGCGCTCGACAGACTGTGCACATGTTACAATATTCTAGAGTTACGCTAACTGCTGCTACCCCCAACATCGACGTCCCCGGCCATCTTTAGTACAAGGGCTTTGCTGAGGGTCATCTCCACGCTATGCAGAGCTGCTTAGAGATTACCCGAGCACAACACCTTCGGCGACAACTAACCTGCTCTGGTAATTCACAGTCTCCTTTCTCGTCTGCGCTGCCTGCTCTTAAGGCTACTGTCTGTCGTCTCCGAGGCCCATCACCCGCAAGACTCCGTCATTACATGACGAGAATACAAGATTGTAAACTTTAATAAATAAATTCTTCTTCCGATAATGTTGTGTCATTAGCGCCCAGCACGCTCACTGGCCTACTCCAATGTTGTGTCATCCCAGCAACTATAGAGGTCTCAACCCTGACCACTACCACAGTACCACACCTCTGGAGAATACAGAATAATGTGTTGCAGTCTATTAATGAAGTGGATTAGTTCTGAAAGGGAACAACACTACAACGTTACATGCTGAGTTGGTGGATGTGTACAGCGGCTGTGTGCCATCATATGACACAAAATAGCACAGGAACTTCCAGTGTGGTCAACCAAAAGTGAATGATGAAGAACACTGTGGACGACCAGCTATCTGTGAGGAAGTGGTAGTCACAAGTGGAGGCCCTGGTTACTGAAGACCAGCTTATCATTATCATGGGAAAAGTGAAAATCAGTCTTGTATTATTTTTCAGAAACTTGCACATGACAAATGTCACCGACCGCTGCAGCTGCATCAGAGCAATTCAGCATCGCTTCTTGAGCTGAGTATATCACTGTGACTCGCAGACACTGGAACAATGCAAGCAGTGGAAGCATTGTGACACTGCATCACATAGCGCTATGCGATATTGTTTCATTCTCTGCAATTATTTTGTGGGTATTATTTAGTGACTACTACATCTGTGTGCTGCCAGAAAAGCTTCGCGGTTTTTACACTGGTACAGTGCACAGGTACTGTGTTCTCAGAGCCCTGTGGTTGGCAGAATGCAGTCGGTGGATCTCACTAGGAGAGCCGTACCTCCCAGGAAGATGGGCAGTTTTGGCGGAAGTGAGACTGCTGCCTGTTTCACGCTAATTTAGACAGTGCCAGCCCCCTGACGTAGCTGTAGGAGGGGATGCCATGGCGATACAACTGTCCCTGAAGAATAATTGAGTTTGACATTTTTGGCTTTTCTGCGTGTACATCAAAGGCTTGTCTTCCATACCTCTGCCTAGTCAGCGTGAGAAGCACAGTTCATTTTCAGCAAAATTTTGGTTACCTAGTCGAACTGAGTTGCCCCACTTGGAGCAAAGGGCAGCCGATGCAGGGATTACTGCTACAGACTGGTACCAACTTCGCGTTTCTTAATGTACCAATTAGACGACAGTGGTACGAAGGTTTTGCTGCGTTCCCTACTTCTTCGTGAAATAATCGATATTCCCGTCCGTTAAATTGGCTACAACAGTAGACTGTCCCCTCCATGCAGAATTCTTTTAATAGTAGAGAGTGGAGAGCTGTGATCTGGGCATTCGTCTCCAGCCGCTGTTTGGTGCTGATTGGTGCAATAGCTGATTTGCAGACCTGGAGAAATGCAACTGTCCCAAATTGCGGTCGTGTGATCTACATTAGGAGCAGCTTGTTACTTGATTACTTTGCATGGGGCTTTGCACCGCTCGGGATTACCCGAGCGGTCTAGGGCGCTGCAGTCATGGACTGTACGGCTGGTCCCGGCGGAGGTTCGAGTCCTCCCTCGGCCATGGGGGTGTGTGTGTTTGTCCTTAGGGTAATTTTGTTTAAGTAGTGTGTAAGCTTAGGAACTGATGACCTTAGCAGTTAAGTCCCATTAGATTTCACAAACATTTCGCATGGAGTTTTGCCTAATTTGGTTATAACTTGTGGTATAGTCTTGTCTGATTTCACGAGATGCCCAGATGAGCAGACCTCGTTGCATTTTTTACAAAATGTCATCCACACTTTTTGGTACTTCCCCACAGTATTAGAATAATTTTGTAATTCGATATGAGTTTTAAAGAATTCTCTGTTGTTTTTACTCTGACTTACGTCAGTCATTAAATCAAATAAATAAATGTTAATCTCAGTCTTCACTTAGAATTCAATAGCCCTTACTGTCCTATGACTTTTCCATGATTAGACAACCCAGAAACAACAAACATAACCAGTTGTATAACCAATTTGTTGTTCCCACTGTGGCGGCATTTTCTTTGTTTACAGTGGCCAAATTCAACAATAAGTCATATTAAGAATTCAGAGAAAAGAACGAGCTCTGGACTTGCGGATCCTGTGTGGTAAAGTCCTCAAGTCTGAAATGATACACACCAGACGCAAAATTCCAACATCCTAATGTCCAGTCGTCTGTCGATCGGCACTGAAGGGCCAGAAGTCTCACCGATCTTCATGGCCACAGATTGACTTTCTTTCCGAGAAAATAAGTAAAACATAACGTCTAATGCCCATAGTCGCTAAAAACAGACGTAGCAGGTGATTTAATCAAATTCGGAATGGGATGCTATCGTCAACCAAGTTCAATATCCTTAGTGTGCTTGCGATGTTAAGCGCATTGTGTTAAAAGGTTCTAGAGAAAGTCGGGAAGTTACTTTGGTGATGCCTGAAGTCGAAGGTAGACGTAAGCCTCTGAGCTTTCAAGATAAAAGCTGCTAGTAGTTAATTAGATACAGGTACCCAAGAGCTCCTCAGTTCTTAAGTACTTTTCCTTATGCGATTCCACAAGTTCTAATTGGGATTTCAGCTCCCTTACGCTGCCACTGTGGAAAGCCCCTTAAGCTTCGTAACGCAATACAAGTTGCTGAAGTGACGGCTGATTAACGCTAACGTGACCTCAGTGCTGCATCAAAGGACACCACAAAATACCTGCGATCCTTGGAAATCAGTTTTCCTATTTACATGACCTGTTAAAGCAACGTCGCTACTTCGAAAATATGTTCCCTCTCTTATCTGAGACTTTACGGCAACGACGCATTAATCATTCAAGGATACGACCAGTTATTTTCCTCATTGTTGATGTTTCGGACTTAAATATTCAATTTCAACGTTTGGAAACAGGCTCTGGAACAGTTTCATGACTCACAGAAATTATTTCTTCGTTTTTCATATTTTGACTTACTTCTTGATGATTTTTGCTGTGGATACATGTGCTAGAGGCTGTTGTTCAGTTGTTTCACTAGTAAAATACGTGAGGACTGCGCGTGAAACAGAGTAATGAAAAATATCATTTCTCAGTTTTTTTGTTATGTACATTAAAAGTGCATTACAAGCGTCGTGGGCATGAGAAGTAGAATATTCATAAACCCTCTACAATGTAACAGCAGATGACGTTTAGTGAACGGTGTGCTTAATATAATCATTACATTTCAGACGTTAGGAAGTGATGCCAAAAGACAGTTCATACTATTTCTTCTTCCGGAAATTGATGTTTTCTGACACTTTGCAACGTTATATCACAAGATTCACACTGTAACGGGTTTCATTCTTCTTTTCGGTGTGTGTCTCTCTTTCATTTCGGTATCCATTTGCCGCGGTCCTGCTTTCCCGTACTCTCCTTTCACTTTATCTCAGTCTCCAATTTAATTGTTCCCTATTTCACTTCCTCTTGTGAGTGTTTCTCATTGATGTCTCTTGACTTCTGACATTTATAATCCACAGTCGTTTCGAACCCAGTGCATAATGTATAATATGAAATAAGAGGATTGTACCGCTCCCTTGAAATAAACTCTTTAGTAACGCCAATGTTTTGTTTACTCCAAAGGAAGACTTCAACCTACGAAATTTCCTGTGTTATACAGTCGTGATTAGAACTCATGCAATATCCTTTTCATAGTTTTGGGAAGACAGTCATGTAATAATATATGAATGATATTTCCGTTATATGACTGTACAATGTCGTTATTTTATGTTACTATTATGATTTCGGCTTCAAGCCGTTATCAAATAAAACAATGAATTTTTTCTGTACAGATGCATAGAAAGTGGAAACGACCAAAATTTAACATACCTACGCCATTCTAATGTCAGATTAAAAGTTACCGAAATGATACTGTTTATATGTTGAGTATAATTAGACATTGTTAAGTGTAGTCATTGTCAAGAACTACTGAACTTGAACTTCCGAAGTGTAGCTAAGTATGGCAGACAGGTTGCAAAAACGTTTTCTTGCCATAAAACAATTGAGCCACAGAATGAACACCATTACAGTAGCTACAAGTACAGTACAGTGAACATGGCCCGAAAATACAGCACGGAAGTTACTGGTTGACTGGTGGTCAAAGATAAACAGCGCATAATTCATGATTACAGAAAAGTCATAGGTACTTAGAATCATACATCGTTGGAAGAGCTGTATTATATGTCAATACATCTGTAAATACATCTTTTGAAGAGGAGTGTTATCTGTACTTCGGGATATTGCCGGATGGACTACGCTACATCATATGCTGGTTGAAATGGGGAAAAACTCACGCATCAGTGCAGTGTAAAACGATTATAATCGTAACAAAACACAACCGTTTGTCACATCTTATCATAAAGTGAATCCATGTGTCATATATAAACATGGTACAGAAAATTATGGAAGTTTGTCACTAAAATATTTTGAGATGTAACGACTCTGCTGTAGATGATAAAATGCAAGATATTAAATGCACACTTCACATAATGATCAGATGTTTATAAGTATGGGGTGAGTGGGATGAGGAGTGAGGGGTTGGCGGAGGCGAGTGAAATGCTGTCGAGAATAAAGCGTGTAGGAATGGTGCTACGGAGATGGTGGAAAAGCTGTCAGTGAAATAAAAGTACGTCTATTAGAAGGGGCAGAGTGCGAGTTGGGAGGGGAGGGGAGGCGGGGCGGAATGATGTGGAATCATACAATGTTGCATGTGCTGTTCACTTAGTCTACCCATTCAATTTATTTACGTAAATTAAAGACTCTTCAAGATATTCAGAAGAAGATGAGGCACGGTGTTAGTGTGACCTTTAACAGGAGCTTGCGAGATGTAGTTGGTCTAGTTCACCATGGAATGGATTAAAAATCAAATATATTATTGTCATACTATCTCACAATAAATAATGTACATGATTCATGACTCCTCTTTCAACATAAATCATAACTGGGAGTTAACAGGCACTAATTAAAATAGTGATGTGCAGGGATTTGGATTGTCAATACACGTTCTTGATAAAATTAATTTCAAACCACAAATAATAGCTTAATGAATCAGCAATTTTTATGTAAAAGAAAATAAATGAGAACAATGTATTTCTTTTTCCATAATAGAAACTACTTGCAATTTTGATTACAATTATTGTGAAACTGATTGTTGAAATATTTGTGCTGTGCTAATAATTTTCATGTGAGAAAGAGCTATTCTCAGAAATTGTGCCATGATGAGCACAAACTTAAAATGAAATATTGTTAAAAGAAAGACATCTTTACCACAAAATACACTTTTCGAGGTGTTATATAATGTGCGCATGGTAAAAAATGAGTGACTGGAAGTGCAAACTGGTGAAGCAGGAATGACTAGTCGAGAAACGCAAGGCTGTAGAAGCCTGTTGATTAAGGGAAAATAAATATGTCCAACAGAAAAATTAAAAGGACCTTTGGAGGAACGAGAAGAAGCTAGATGAATATCAAAAACTCAGATGGCAAGCCAGTACTAAACAAAACAGGAGGATGCTGAAAGGTGGTGGCAACAAATAGAGGATTTATTTCCAGAATGAAATTTTCACTCTGCAGCGGAGTGTGCGCTGATATGATACTTCCTGGTAGGTTAAAACTGTGTGTCGGACTAAGACTCGAACTCGGGACTTTCGCCTTTCATTCTAGGAATATCCCCCAGGCTGTGGCTAAGCCATGTATCCGTAATATCCTTTCTTCCAGCAGTGCTAGTTCTGCAAGGTTCGCGACAGAGCTTCTGTGAAGTTTGGAAGGTGGGAGACGAGATACTGGCAGAATTGAAGCTGTGAGGACGGGGCTTGAGTCGTGCTTGGATAGCTCAGTTGGTAGAGCACTTGTCCGCGAAAATCAAAGGTTCCGAGTTCGAGTCTCTGTTCGGCACACAGTTTTAATCTACCAAGAAGTTTCAGAGGATTCATTTCTTTGCGTCATCAGTCTTCTGACTGGTTTGTTGCACCTGCCTAGAATACCTCTACTGCACTAACCCCAACGTCCTCAATTATTTATTGGCTGTATTCAAATATCCGTCTTCCTCTACAGTTTTTACTCTCTACAGCTCCCTATAGTACTATGGAGGCCGAACACTGATGCCTTAACAGGTGCCCTATCATCCTGTCCCTTCTTCTTGTCAGCGTTTCCCGTATGTTCCTTCCTTCGCCGATTCTGCGGAGAATCTTCTCATTCATTATCAGTCATCTGATTTTCAACATTCTTACGTAGGAACACCTCCCAAACGCTTCCGCCCTCTTCTGTTACGGTTTTCCTACTGTCTGTGAGTCACTACTACACAATATACTTTGACAGTAGACTCCTCATGGCCAGCGATGGCCTCTTTTCCTGTACTCGTCTGCTGTATACATCATTTCTCCACCCATCATGAGTTTTTTGCTTCCAAGGTAGCAGAATTCCTTAACTTCATATGCTTTGTGATTTAGAATTTTTGTGTTACGATTCTCGCTGTTCTTATTTCTGCAACATCTCATTACCGTTCTCTTTTTCCGGAGTACTCTCAATCTATGCTCTGTACTCATTAGACTGTTCATTCCATTAGACAGATCCCATAATTCTTCTTCACATTCACTGACTATAGCAATATCATCAGCGAATTAATATAGTATTTCACCCTGAATTTTAATCCCATTCTTTAACCTTTCTTTTGTTTTCGTCATTATTTCTTCAGTGCATAGTTTGAACAGCTGTGGCGAAAGACTAAGATCCTGTCTTACACACTTTTTAATTCTAGCACCTCGTTCTTCACCTTCCAGTCTTATTGTGCCCTCTTGGTTCTTGTACATGTCGTACATTACATCTACATCTACATTTATACTCCGCAAGCCACCCAACGGTATGTGGTGGAGGGCACTTTACGTGACACTGTCATTACTTCCCTTTCCTGTTCCAGTCGCGTATGGTTCGCGGGAAGAACGACTGCCGGAAAGCCAAATACCTTACCCCTATTTTTTTCAGAATTTCGAACATCTTGCACCATTTTACATTGTCAAATGCTTTTTGCAGGTCAACAAGTCCTAAGAACGTGTCTTGATTTTTATTTAGTCTTTCTTCCGCTATCATCCGTAACGTCAGAAATGGCTCCTTGATGCCTTTCCCTTCCTAAAGCCAAACTGATCGTCACTTAACACATCCTTGATTTTCTTTTCCATTCTTCTGTATATCATTCTTATCAACAGCTTAAACTCATAGATGTTAAGCTGATTTTGCGGTAGTTTTCTAACTTATCTGCCCTTCCCGTCTTTGGAATTTTGTGGATGTTATTTTTTCCGAAAGTCTGTTGGTACAATGCAGGTCTCATAGATATTAACTTGATTAGTCGTGTGGTCACCAAGTCCCCCGCTCATTTTATTAATTCTGGTGGAACGTTTCCTGCCCATACTTTCTTATTTGGTCTGATGTCATCCACACCTCTTTTAATATTTGACTCTTGTCTGTCGAGAAAGTCCAGCCCGCGGATTACTGATGAATCTTTGCCTACGCATGGCTACACCTTAATCCGCTCCCTGAAATTACTTTTCCCGACTGAAAATTCCAGTTCTGCCGTATCCACTGATTCCACCCTATTATCGACAAGCCCAAGCAACCTATACTGTGGTGGCTGCAGTCTCCTCGTTCCCACGAGGTCTAGACTAATAACGAACAAACTCGTAGCTGTGTCCACCAGAAATCTTTGTTTCCTGTCACCCACAAAACCCACGAAGCTACACTCCGTCTGTGCACTAACTTTTGCTGTATTACGAAAGCAATCCCGTTGCATTGGACGGCTGCTTCCCTCGTCAGTGCTTTCGACCCTATCTCTACACTCAAATGTTCAGTGGCCCAGTGCGCCACACGTGTAGCACTCTAGTTTCTTATATTGCTTGCTATATCTGTAACAATTGACTTTAGAAGCGAACACGCCGTGGTCCACTATCTGCTTTGTGGCCATATCCACCTCCTCTGTAAGTGTTGCGATCCTAAGGGCTGACTATGTCTCCTGGGTACTCCATCTGTACCCTTCGTGACATTTCAGTGTATGTACGACTCAAAGTTATAAGAGTGGAGGGGCGTGAAAGGGAAGCAGTGGTTGGGAAAGGAGTGAGACAGGGTTGTAGCCTCTCCCCGATGTTATTCAATCTGTATATTGAGCAAGCAGTAAAGGAAACAAAAGAAAAATTCGGAGTAGGTATTAAAATTCATGGAGAAGAAGCAAAAACTTTGCGGTTCGCCGATGACATTGTAATTCTGTCAGAGACAGCAAAGGACTTGGAAGAGCAGTTGAACGGAATGGACAGTGTCTTGAAAGGAGGATATAAGATGAACATCAACAAAAGCAAAACGAGGATAATGGAATGTAGTCAAACTAATTCAGGTGATGCTGAGGGAATTAGATTAGGAAATGAGACACTTAAAGTAGTAAAGGAGTTTTGCTATTTGGGGAGCAAAATAACTGATGATGGTCGAAGTAGAGAGGATATAAAATGTAGACTGGCAATGGGAAGGAATGCGTTTCTGGAGAAGAGAAATTTGTTAACATCGAGTATAGATTTAAGCGTCAGGAAGTCGTTTCTGAAAGTATTTGTATGGAGTGTAGCCATGCATGGAAGTGAAACATGGACGATAACTAGTTTGGACAAGAAGAGACTAGAAGCTTTCGAAATGTGGTGCTACAGAAGAATGCTGAAGATAAGGTGGGTAGATCACGTAACTAATGAGGAGGTATTGAATAGAATTGGGGAGAAGAGAAGTTTGTGGCACAACTTGACTAGAAGAAGGGATCGGTTGGTAGGACATGTTTTGAGGCATCAAGGGATCACAAATTTAGCATTGGAGGGCACCGTGGAGGGTAAAAATCGTAGAGGGAGACCAGAGATGAATACACTAAGCAGATTCAGAAGGATGTAGGTTGCAGTAGGTACTGGGAGATGAAGAAGCTTGCACAGGATAGAGTAGCATGGAGAGCTGCATCAAACCAGTCTCAGGACTGAAGACCACAACAACAAACGACTCAAAAAAAAAAAAAAAAAAAAAAAAAAAAAAAAAAAAAAAAAAACACGCACCGCTCTATTTTCTGCCTCGTGTAACAGTATCTCATTAGCTTCTACATTATGAGTCTGTACATATATTTTTGTATTTAGTTTACGGAGTCTATCAGAATGCTTCCACAGATTCGTTGCGCAGCATCGACAACGTACTTAATTTCAACCCGACAACAATCACGCAATGTTCTGCTGTGGCATCCAGCGGCCCGCTTATGCAGCGTAGGTCCTTGCTAGACAATATATGCTTCCCGCCAAATGCGTATTAGCAACATATAAGGTTATTTCCTGTGACCACGCATGTGCTTCCGCAGCGTCCCTGACATCCTTAACGAAAATTGTCACCTCCACCGTTGCCTTCCCCGAGAAGGGTTTGATCAGTGTGACTGCTGCTGGGTCATACCGAGCGGAAGGCACTCTCAATCCAGATTTACTCTCCAGTGACTATGACGCGACCGATCGTGGCTCTCTTTCCGAGCTTCTAACGCACAATCAAGTTCGAAATTTCTCCGTTTCATGCCCTCGAACTCTTCTGTTAACGCTTGTACTTGCTGAGTTAAAGCAGCAGCTGCACGTGTTTCCACCGTTCTGCATGCTCTACCTCCACATTAATCCCACAGATTTTTTAAAAATAAGACAAAACACAATGAGCCGTGGACGGCTCGTGCTGATGCCGTTTTTTTTCCTTTTTGGCATTTTCTCACCATCGAGTGGCGCCTTATTGCTCCCTCAGTTTCTACCTGAACGAGTTGCTCGCTTGCCTCCATCTGTGGCAGAAGCAGCGCTTATAGGTACAATTACTTCTGTACCATCTTTGGTGGTGGTGTGTGTGAGTAGTCGGTCGGTTGCGACAGAGCAGCCAGGAAGTCTCCACAGCGTGCGGTCAGGCCGGGCCGCTGGCGGCGTGCACGCGCGGTCGCAGTTGTGAGGCACTAGTTGCGACAGCGACGAAGTTCGTTGCCCACCGAACCTGGATACTACATTGAGTAGTCAGTTAACCTGTTATGAAACCTCAACTGCTGTGACATTTCTTCGTTCATTGCCGGTTGTTGGTGCCTGGGCCGTTCCCGCAAGCAGCAATGTATGGTGTGCTGGAGTCTGCAAATTTTGCAGCCGTCTTCCTGTATGGTGTTTAGCTATTGGAATGATTGTAATTTTTTAGTGAAGTGCACCAGCGGTATCTTCTGCCTTGTGGCCGTTAACGTTCCGGTTAACTGCTCTGGTCGTTAGCGTAGTGTTCCGGCAGTGTTTTTTCCTCCCCATGTTGATGATGTCCGGCATGGTGTGTAGTTTGACAGCTTGATGTTGTTCCCACTTTTTTTTTGGAGTGTTTATTGTGCATTGACTGTGTTTAGATGCCAATTAACAAGATGTAGTGCTGCTGCGATCTTCGTCCTCGCTGATATCTTTGGTTGTTGTGCCTTTGGTTGGGTGGCAGGGAATTGATTAGGTTGATGGTTGGTTCTTCAGCTGTCCCTGGCTCGTGCTGCCACTCGATTATTTAGTGTTATGCTTGGCTGCCTGTCTCACCTAACCTGTTGTTAGAGTTTTCTCCCCAGGCCGACCCTTGGAACACTTCTGAGCACCACTGTTCTGTTGTTTGGGATTGTGATTTTCTTTCTTCTGAAGTACTGTGCGAGGCCTTCAGCTGTGTATTAATTTAGTTTGTTTTAATGTTCAGTATGTGACCTTCAGCCGAACCTTACGTGAAATGTTTTAAGACACGGCCTTCAGCCGTCTGAAGTAAAAAATAGAATCATCATTTGAAAATTTTCACTCTATCTCAATTTATTATCCAGGCCTTAAGCCTCGAGTTGTTCTATATTCAGGTTATGGCTTTCAGCCGAACCTTATGTGAAATATTTTAAGTTAGGCCTTCAGCCGACTTCAATTAAAATTTGAAAGGTCTTTGTGTAAAACCTTTTAAAATTTCCTTACTGGAGTTCCTGTTATCCAGGCCTTAAGCCTTCAGTTCTTCTATTTTGTAACTAAGGCCTTCAGCAGTGTGTATTCTTTAATGGAATTTTAATAAGTTGTGTTCTGGCCTTCAGTCGTATTGTTTCTGAATTCTTTTAAGGGCATGTTGTAACCTCCCCACCGAAATTTAATTGACGATATTATATGGAAATGGAGCCAAGCGGTAATATCGTCCCCTCAGAAATATTTAAATAAAAAATATAATAATAAGTGGGACCCAAGAATAACCTCCCTGCAATCAAATGTACTGACAAAGGCAACAAAAATGTGAAAATTGCAATCTGACTCTGGTGTAAGCTCCCACAAAAATAATGAAAGTCAATTCAGTGATAAGAAAATCTCAGAAATATGATAATAATAAAAGTGAGAATCGCAATCTGACTCAAGTATAAGTTCTTCATAAAAAATTAAGGTCCATTCAGTGATAAGAAAATCTCAGTGATAATAATGATTCAATTAAACCGAAATATCGGTCTTTGGCCCTGTGCAAAAAAAATCAAAATTAAATTCTTACCTCATTGCAACACCTAGTCAAATTTCTGCTCTTGTTGTTGCGCACCGCTTGGAGGAACTGCATTGCAAATAATAATATTCCTTTTTTTTTTCTGTAATCTAATTGAAAACTGAAACTTCTGTTTAAGGGAAGTGGAACGAAATAGTTACTTCAATTAAATGAAAATTTTATGTAAAATTGCTTTTGAAATCAAAGTTATTATTGGGGGCACTTGTTGAAAATTAGTTACAATAATTAAACTTTACATTATCCGATGATTATCTTAATTAACAGTATACCTCATTCAGCATCTTGACCAGTGTTGTCGCCAGACCACATCACGCAATCCCACTGGACTGTTACCACTGACCGACCGCTCTGCATGACGACTATTGGCGTACTGCACGCCACTGAACAGAGCTACTGCTCGCGAAGACTACTGACAGAGTACTGCCCTCAACTAGACAGAGCTACAGACTCGCAACGACTGACCGACAGACTGAGAACCGCTCGCAACACTCGCGCGGTCAAGCGCATACTCTCTGGTCACAGATGCTACAATGCCTCGCCATCGCTGCTATGTTACATACGTGTTTCAATGTGTGATTAAGTATTTTTAGCAAATAAAATTTGTATGTTTGTGCAACTAGCAGCAACTGATTTGGGCTCCTTTCCACAATCTGATCCGCCCTGTCCTGCGAAACCAGATTTCACGCAAACTCTCATTTAACCAAATAAAAAAATTTAAACACAAATTAATTCTTCTGGAGAATCATCGCCGACATACAAACAGTAAAATTACTAGACAGATGAGAAGTAAGCCTACATACGGTACAAACAGCTGCTACATCTCTGGCGCACGGCCACTCGTGTCCAGGAAATTGGAAAATGAACAAAAAAATGGTTCAAATGGCTCTGAGCACTATGGGACTTAAATTCTGATGTCATCAGTCCCCTAGAACTTAGAACTACTTAAACCTAACCAACCTAAGGATATCACACACATCCATGCCCGAGGCAGGATTCGAACCTGCGACCGTAACTGTCGCGCGGTTCCAGACTGTAGCACCTAGAACCGATCGGCCACTCTGGCCAGCGGAAAATGAACACGCCACTGGCATTAAATTATCACGTCTATCAGTGCCTCTAAACAAACATAAGTCCACGGGTTCGTGTGGCTTCACAAAAGTAACTCTTGTACCCTAGCTCACACAGCTAACTCTGACAACGAGAGCAGACATTAAAAATAACGCAATAAAACTAAGACTCACTGCACCACATTGTGCTGAACTGGTACCTACGTCAAGCGCCACTGCCTTATCCACCACTCACGAAAACCAAGTCTCTCACCAAAACGTATTGTTGGACGTAGACGAATACTTTCCGACACAGTATAGCTAAACGACCACTTCCTGACACAATATAGTTACAACCCCCCGAGCTCAGGGGCTGTAATACGTCAGAAAGACCGGGAGGTATGGTTTGGGAGAAGGGATAACTCACGCCGGAGCATGCGGAGAAACACCAGCAAGGGCGTCATTGACTTTATTGCATCGAAGGTACACGACCACCTTTTCACTGATCCCTGTGAAGGCGCCGTACAGCATGCGTGCGTGGCTAAGCGTCAATGCCAATGCCGGAATCTGCTGCGTTGGCATCTGGTCGCCCAGCCCTGTGGACGTAGTGCTCCTGTTCACACCACGCAGACTATTCCAATACTTTGCGGGAGGTGCTGGTGTGCTTTCTCCCAACCACGGCCACGGGTTAAGGCTCAAAGAATATATACAGTCATTAATGACCTCAGCTGCCAGTTTCACATATAATTTGACAGGAACTCCATCGAGCCCTGCAGCCTTCTTCAAATTTAGCGATTTTAGCTGTTTCCGAATGCCACTCGTACTATTATATCACTCATCATCACAGTGTTCGTGAGTTAAATTGAGTCGGTACTTTTGTATCTTCCATATTAAAGGAACATGTTATAATGGTGTTCAACATTTCTCACTTTTCTTAGTTACCCTCAGTCTCAGTTCCTGTGTCCTCCATAAGTTTGTGAACTTTAACTTTGGTGCTACTGACGCGTAATTCTTGGGGGGTTTGTGAAACACTTTTTAGTAAGAATATGCTACGGACGTGATAGTCAAAACAAAGAGGAAAAGTAGTTTGATACTACTGAAATGCAATCGTGAAGAAAACGTTCTAAGAACAGGAGAGGAAAGAGAAGTAATGGAAATGCTACGAATGTGGAAAACGTCTTGGCTGTGGCATCTATAATGGCTAAAACGGTCACCCGATCATCCCAGACAGTTGTAGATTACGTACGTAATGGCTTTTAGGAGCAACAAAAATGGAACTTTCAGTGTTTCGTATAATCATCGACCGAATTTTAAAAATTTAAAATGCCCTCGTACTCTATTCATTAAGAAGTAGGAGCTTTTCCATACGTTCGGTCAAGCCTGCTTCCACTTAATGTGGAGCTTGTACAGGATGGGGAAATATTTAAAACTGTCGTTGAAAATGTTTCATGGACGTACGATAGCAACCCAACTTACACCCTGGGTGGATGATGTAAGTAGGTTCAAATGGTTCAAATGGTTCTGAGCACTATGGGACTTAACATCTGAGGTCATCGGTCTCCTAGAACTTAGAACTACTTAAACCTAAGTAACCTAAGGACATCACACACACAGATGCCTGAGGCAGGATTCGAATCTGCGACTGTAGCAGCAGCGCGATTCCGGACTGAAGCGCCTAGAACTGCTCGGCCACATCGGCCGGCATGTAAGTAGAGATGTCTATCTTAAGGTGCATAAAAAATATTCCACGACAATTTTCTTTTTGCCCACAGCTAATACATCGGCACTGATCACGGTCTGACAACAAGTACAATTTTCTAACTTGTCAACACCTTCTGTTTGAAACTTCCTGGCGGATTAAAACTGTGTGCCGGACCGAGACTCGAACGCGGGACCTTTGTCTTTCGCGGGCAAGTGGTCTACCAACTGAGCTACCCAAGCACGACTCACGCCCCGTCCTCACAGCTTTACTTCTTCCACTACCTCGTCTCCTACCTTCCAAACTTTACAGAACCTCTCCTGCAAATCATGCAGAACTAGCACTCCTGAAGGAAAGGGTATTTCGGAGACATGGCTTAGCCACAACCTTCTGTTTGTTTTACAATTTTTACAGGCTCTGATGCACACTGTTCAGTGAGGAATACAATAGAGATCTTACGTGTCTACTTCGCACTTACCGATCGCGGCGTCCGAGTAGCTTCTCGCGACTATATATACGCACGGTGAGCCGGCCGATAATGAGCGAATTAATTACGGGTATTAGCGCGGAGACACGGATCCGCGTGTAGACTGCGGGCGCACGCCGCCCTGGAGGCCACGGTGTCTGTGACGCATGCGTAATGAGCGGACAGGCGGTGTCGCGTCAGCGCTCAGGGCCGCGGATCGCTCGCGGGACAAGCCGGCGCCGGCTGACCTCAGGACTCCGGAACAGCGCCGAGTCCCAGCGATCCCACTGCAGCGATGTCTGAAGTCCCGAGTGAGAATCTGTAACATCCGCGTATATAAACGATCAGCCTGGACAGCTGCAGTGTGCTAACTAGCCACACTCAACCTCACTGATCGTGAAGTGTGGATACAGTGGAATTATATATTTATATGGCATGGCCGAAAGAACAGACACTACATATAAATATATAGCTCTGGCAATACCGGCCATGACCTTCTTCTGTGTAGATGCACACATATTCCCCGAACTCTTACGGAACTTGCCGGCCAGGGTGGCCGAGCGGTACTAGGTGCTACAGTCTGGAACCGCGCGACCGCTACGGTTGCAGGTTCGAATCCTGTCTTGGGCATGGATGTGTGTGATGTCCTTAGGTTAGTTAGGTTTAAGTAGTTCCAAGTTCTAGGGGACTGATGACCTCAGATGTTAAATCCCATAGTGCTCAGAGCCATTCTTACGGGACTTGGAAAGACTGTCTTCCACGAGTAATGAGTGTGTTGGGGTGGGACACTACGCCCGTAGTGTGTGGATATACAAGGTGAAAATGTGAGTCTCGCGGGAGGCGTGCGTGAGATAGTCTCTGCAGTCGCACTATCCCCTGTGCCCTCGGGGGCTCAGCTGGACAGAGCGTCTGCCCTGTAAGCGGGAGATCCCGGGTTCGAGTCCCGGGCGGGGCACACATTTTCACCTGTCCTCGTTGATATATATCAACGCCCGTGGGCAGCTGACGGAATTAATATAATTCTAATTTCATTACAGTCGAATTGGTTTCATGTTGCACGATAAATCGTGATGATGTGGAACGAGTCGTTTTACATCCACAAAACAAACTAATTTGCAACTACGGCATTTATAAGATTCCTTTAATAAACACATGTGCGTTAGTAATTCCTAACTATAACCTTTTACACATGTGAGTAGTAGAAATTCTTCTACGGAACCGAAGAAGTTATCAAGAAGAAACTTTCTCAATTTGTCTCTTCACAAGATTTGCAAAAATTCTGTGCAGATGAGTATGAAGTAAGTCCTTTCTCCAGTTTAAATTCTTTTCAGTATGGATAACCAATAATTCTGAAGTTTATATCCTGTTCGTAACTTCCTGGCCATGTGATACATTTGTTGTTGGTGTAACAACTCCTAAATGTACAGAACTGAACAAGAATGGGAAATGTGTGTGAAATCTTATGGGACTTAACTGCTAAGGTTATCAGTCCCTAAGCTTACACACTAATTAACCTAAATTATGCTAAGGACAAACACACACACCCATGCCCGAGGGAGGACTCGAACCTCCGCCAGGACCGCAGAACTGAATATGTCGCGTCTTTTTAAAACTTAGGGAGAGGCGATTCGCAGAAAACCAGTCAATGACGCTTTTAAGAACATTGTTTACTATCTTTTTGTTTCTGTATGTATGCTTGGATTGAGTATAATACTAGTGTCATCTGCAAAAGGAACTAACTGCGTTCGTTGTGTATTAGACGGAAGATGATTTGCATATATGAGGAGCCAGAGTGGACCTAAGCTTGATCCTTGTGAACCCCATATGTGAATCTTCCCCAGTCAGAAAAATGTTCCCCGACTACATTGGTTGAAGTACTAAGTGCAACTTTCTGCATTATTTTGGCTGTATGTGATGTACCCAGTGGTTGGCTATACCATCAGTCCCATAAAACTGTGCATACTGTGATTCACACAATCAAATGCCTTAGATAGGTCGCAGAAAACACCAACAGGCGCTATTTTATTATTTAATGCTTCTAAAATTTGGTGAGTGAACATGCAAGTGGAATTCTCATACAGCACCTCTTATGATATTGAAACTGTGATTTGCAGGCGATATTATTGTTAGTACTAGGATCACAGGCAAATTCATTTGCGTACATGGAAAGTGTGACTCCATCAGGCACCAGCCCACTGTTAATAAAATTTGGTGGTATGATTAAACTTCATGGGGTAATCCATCCTTGTATCCGTCGAGTCATGGAAGCAACCTACCCGCATATGTCTCCTCAGGAATTTCTTCTTAACCCTGGGACACATTCTGTCTTAGTTCATGAAAATTTCTAGTTGGTGTCATGGTGCGAAAGTATACGTTCTCCAATCGTTTGGGTGACAAATGCGGAGAAATAAACCAGTGAGAGGTGTGTACATTCTTCAAGTCGTTTGTGGCGTGAACTGCAGTGTGGGACCTTGCATTATCGTCCTGGAATGTGCCACTTTTTATCGTGATCAGGAAGGGTGGAACAACTTTCATTACCGTTCTTGCCGCTTGCTGGCGACCGTTCAGGCAACGAAGAATTTCTAAATCCGTCTTGCCATATCCAATAGGCAGCAACGTTTCCTTAATCCAGTGAATCTCAGGCTGATATGTAGTTTTTCAGCCGTTCCATTACACGTTGATCCGGATATACGTCATCGGAACTTGTCGCACAGCTATAGCACTCTGAAATCTTTTGCAAGAATATCATGTGCTTCGAACTTTCATCCAAAAATACTGCGTACTATCAAGAGTGGATGTGAAACTGTGAGAAAGTCTGACTATGCTAAAGAGTAGTCAGTAATTGATTCGCACACATATGATCAGAAAACTTATATAAAGAACATCTTCCAGCAAATGACGTTTTTAACAAAACTTTTGTGAAAATCTGCTAACGTATTTCCTTAAATTACGAGGGCGTGCTGAAAACTAATGTCTCGAAACTTTTTATGTGAACATTCTTAAAGCTTGTAAGTAGGCTGTTTATGTTTTCTCTATGTAAGTAGGCTGTTTATGTTTTCTCTATGTAAGTAGGCTGTTTATGTTTTCTCTATGTAAGTAGGCTGTTTAGGTTTTTTATTGGTAACGCCACCTCTATATGAAAATCACTGGCTGTGCTGTGTGCAGTCTGTGGCTAGTTTGCATTGTTGTCTGCCATTGTAGTGTTGGGCAGCGGCAGCTGGATGTGAACAGCGCGTAGCGTTGCGCAGTTGGAGGTGAGCCGCCAGCAGTGGTGGATGTGGGGAGAGAGATGGCGGAGTTTTGTAATTTGTCATGAACTGCTATATTTATATATGATGATACCAAGGTAAATACATTGTTTGTTCTCTATTAATATCTTTCATTTGCTAACTATCCCTATCAGTAGTTAGTGCCTTCCATAGTTTGAATCTTCTATTTAGCTGGCAGTAGTGGCGCTTGCTGTATTGCAGTAGCTTGAGCAGCGAAGATTTTTGTGAGGTAAGTGATTTGTGAAAGGTATAGTTTAATGTTAGTCAGGGCCATTCTTTTGTAGGGAATTTTGAAAGTCAGATTGCGTTGCGCTAACAAAATATTGTGTGTCAGTTTAAGCACAGTCATGTATAAATTGTTCAAAGGGGACGTTTCAAGCTTTTTGAATACAACAAACATTATTAACAGTCTACATCTGTACTTTTCATGTTTGCCTGTTTATTTCTCAACGTAGTCAACCCGGCGACAAAAAGTTTCTTGATACTGTCACTATAGAACTTTTCACTCTGTTGACGGAGCCACAACCTCACCTCTGCTTGCACCGTTTCATCGGCATCGAAGTGAAATCCTCTTCGGTGTTCTCCAAGATAAGTGGACAGAGATGAAAATCGTAAGGGGCCAAGTTGGGACTGTAAGGAAAATGTCCGTTGACAGTGAATCCACGGCGTCGGATTGTTGCAGATTATCACAGCGATCGTGTGTTCTCTGTCACTGTCACGCAGAAACAGTGAGTGCTCGAAGTGTTGACGAACTCTTCTGCCTTTAGAAACTGGATTACAGCTCGTTTTCTCTCACGGACCCACATTGTTACGTTACACACGGCCATATTACACGCTTCAATTCCGAGCCCTCTAGCGGCAGAGGATTGCAACTTGCGTCAGCGGAGTGGGAAAGTCGACGGAGAAATGTGGATGACATTTAAAACCTCAGCTAATACTGAGAACAGGATGAAGAACTTGGAGACATTACTTGCGGCACGCCCTCGTATACAAAAACTATATTTTTAACAAACAAATAACATCAGTTGTCTGGTTTATGACATAGTGAAAACGTTAGGATGAATGTAAGCAAATCAGCGTTCACAGTCTTCCACACAAGAGCAAATAAAAATCAGTAGCTCTATAAGTAATCTCTGTATAGAATAGCACACAAAAAATACCAGATACATCTTTAATAAAATAATATCTTTGGCTTTCAAGGCTGGAGTAAATTTCAGTAAATTTGCTATGTGTGTCGTACACTGATGATCCAAAACACACTGCCCACCTCGAGACTGATTGCCACATGGTGCCTTTGCGGACAACTGACATGGTACAAAACGATGCATAGACGAATGACTAATCACTCTTAGTTCCCTCACATAAGCGACTTCGACATAGATCTTATTGTTAAGGTCGGGCGTTTGGAAACGAACAGCTGGGAAACAACAAAGCTGATAGGCTGATAGCATAGCAGAAAGCATAAAGGCTAACTGCTGAGACAAGTCAATCTGTTTGTGTGTGGGGGTCGGTGAGGTTGGAGTCGTGGCAGGGCTGTGGAGGACGGGTGGGCGGTGTGGGCGGGGTGGGGCAGGGAGAGGGAGGACAATATAAGAAAAAAATAAGTGCTACGGTTGAATTAGTAAATTTGAGAGAATGATTAGTGGATAAAACTTTCAAAAAGTGCTGAGCACATGGATGAAGATGTAAAAAAATGGCTCTGAGCACTATGGGACTCAACTGCTGTGGCCATCAGTCCCCTAGAACTGAGAACAACTTAAACCTAACGAACCTAAAGACATCACACACATCCATGCCCGAGGCAGGATTCGAACCTGCGACCGTAGCAGCAGCGCGGCTCCGGACTGGAACGCCTAGAACCGCACGGCCACCGCTGCCGGCGAAGATGTAAAAAAAGAGTAAATTTTTTAATGTGAAAACTCTTAAAACATTTTAATAACACAAACGTTATTAGCATTCTACATCTTTATTCTTAATTTATCTGTATTTGCAGCGTTTTGCCGCTAGAGGGCTCCGAACTGTAGGTGTAAAACTGTGGTATGTAACGTAACTACGTCGGTGAACGGCGTGCTGTAATCGAATTGTAAATTCGAAGAGTTCATTTACAGACGGAGCGCCTTGTTTTTCAGCATGACAATTCCAGACCACACAAGAGCGCTGTGGCACCTGCTAAATCCGACGCCTTGGTATTACTGCCACCATTCATCCTGCATACACTCCGACTTGGTTCCAATAGATTTTTATCTGTTTCAAAAATTTAAGGAACACCTTCGCTGACATCACTTTAATAGTGATGAAGCGGCGCAAACAGATGTCAGGTTGTGCCTCTGTCAACAAAGTCAATCATTCCTCAGTGACGGTTTCAAAAAACTGGTCTCTGGTTGGGAGAAACGTGTTCCTCTCGAGGGTGAAAATAAATAAACTGACATGAAGAATAATGATGCAGAGTGTTAATAACGGGTGTGTTATTTAAAAAGGCTTAAGACTTTTCACATAAAAAAATTATGAGGTATTTTCAGCACGTCCTCGTACAAGCATGTTTTTCGTCAAAGAAAACTTTTAATTTTTTGGTTTAGTCTTGGATTACCCTTGATATCTAATAACTCTTTTAAAGTTGTTCTTCTGTATTCTAGTGGTGATGTTTTGTACTTACTGTTATACGTGTAGATTTAAGTAGAGCATGATTTTATTGTGGTTATTTAAACTGTTCCTATCTTGAGGTTACCTACGTCAAAACACACTCATACACGCACGCGCACTCACACATACCACAAACACACTGTTTTATGGTATGTTTCCATTACACATATTTACCGTCTAGCTGTAGACTGTACTGTTTCAACATAGCATTTACTGTGTTTGTATGTTCCACTCACTGAGTGTAATATACAGGTTGGCAATTATTGGCCTACATAAAATAAAATCGTCAAATTTTCTGACGGTTAGCTTTCGGACGGTCAAACTGCACTGTTGGCCGCGGAGCATGACGGGAGTTAGTAAGCGCATATGTTTTGGTTTAGCGACGAAGGCCACTTTCATTTGAATAGATTCGTCAATAAGCAAAATTGGCGCATTTGGGGGACTGAGAATCCGCATTTCACGATGGAGAAGTCTCTTCGCCTCAACCGGTTAATGTGTGGTGTGCAGTGTCCAGTCACGGAATATTCGCTGCGATATTCCTTCTGGACGCGGTATCTACTGAACGGTATGTGAAGCGTTTGGAAGATGATTTCATCCCCATTATCCAAAGTGACTCAGATTTCGACGAGATGTGGTACATGCAAGACGGAGCTCGGCCCCGCGAAGCAGGAAAGTGTTTGATGTCCTGGAGGAGCACTTTGGGGATCGCACTCTAGCTCTGGGGTAGACAGAGGCCTCGATTGGCCGCCAAATTCTCCGGACCTCAACAGGTGCGACTCCTTTTTGTGGGGCTCTATCAACGACAATGAGTACAGCAATAACACCAAAACCACTGCCGAACTGAAAACAGTCGTTCAGAAGGTCATCGACAGCATCGATGGTTCGACACTTCAGCGGGTCATGCATACTTTTGTTATTCGTCTGGGGCACATCATCGCCAATAATGCCAGGCGTATCAAACATGTCACAACCTAAATCGGAATATTTATTGTGACTTTTACATGTTGAATAAAGTGTGTGCACGTCGTAGTTTGTAACTAATTTACATTTTTTCTTCATATAGTTCAATAATTGTCACCCAGTGTTTTTCAAAGTTCGGAAGTAATGTATACTCATATAACACGCCCGGGAGTACAATTGGGGATGGGGGACCCTCAAACTGGTTGTCCTTCCATGACCGTGCGCCCTGTCCACACCACGTACCCGATAATCCCGCAGTGGTCGTACTGTTCTCCTCCACACTGCTGCTGGCTTGCCTGAAATTATCTATCGAAATATGCAAGCGGGCTTGGGGGGAGCCACTCAACGTAAAAGCACAACACTGTTCGACGTCTGGTATGAAGAACTGTATTCAGAGACGATTAAAGAAAATCGCAGGTTGCACTGTTTACACTCTAAGTCGTAAATGTTTACCCAATTAACAATCTTGATGATTACCTGTCCACAATATCATTCGGACGAGCGTACGCGTATCCGACACGACGCGGGTGATTGTTGATGATGCGGAAGCCGAATGATCGTACGAAAGTTCTTACGCTCGTCACGCATACACACATATGTGGTACCAGTCCCCCTTGACTCTAGTAATGATATTTTAACACTGTTCATAAAGTTAATTTTTCAGTTCTCAGTTCTCACTTGTACGAGCGTGTGCGTAACCGTTGCGGCGCGGCTGATTGTTGATAATGCGGAAACGCGATAATCGAACGCACGTCCTCACGCTACAAGACACTGACACTTGACTGCACCCTTTCATGCTATATATATATATATATATATATATATATATATATATATATATACATTAGTTCATTCTGGGAGACCGAACACGGCGCGGATGATTGATACAGTACGGTACGACACGCAACGAGGGGATACACAAATACGTTATCAACAGCACTGCACGTTTTTAAATTACTTCTTGTCGCACTTTCCTCTGAACCATTTACTTATTTTATCACTTTACTGTATTATCACTTGTAGCAACACTTCAACTTCCATACTAACAATGCCTCTCACATGCAGAGCTACACACTACACAATATAACAGTTCCGTGTCCCATACTCGACTCTACAGACGCGGCTGCCCACAAAAATACTCCACAACTAAGCCAGCGATATTACAATACGCCTACACTCAGACGACAGTTAATTATTGTCTGAAGATGACCTTGTAACCCGAAAACTGGATATGTAAAATAACTGTATAACATTCTTAATTCAAGTTTTGCGTTTACAAATTCGCTATTCCTGCAGAAGTAAACCAATATTCCGTCCCTAATGATCTTAATATCGACAATATTTTAATCTTGCTTTCACGTTGGGAGATTTGTAGAAACAGTCTTCCAGAGCGCAGTTTTAGATTCGATTTCGCACTGGAGTTACCATTTTCCCACCTCTGCCCCGGATTCAGCTCCCCTCACACAGCAATTTAGCGTTTCAATTAGGGGACAGTGGCTAAATTCCTGTTCATTACGGGCGAAAGAGAATAATCGTCGGCACTCAGAGGCACAATGCCCGAGACCTGCGCGCCATTTGTTCGCCTATTCGAAGCAAAAATCGCGGTCGAGGACGGGCGGCTGCCTCCCACTTCAAAGAGGAAGGGGCGGCGTGGCTGGACCAACATTTGCACTCGCGTCTGCGAGCGAAAAATCCCGGGAAGGCACCGCTTTCCATTTTAATGCCCACGCCCGCAGCCGCGCCGAGCATTTTTGTAGACGTGTCGGTGGTGTGCGACCCGCCGTCCGGAATGTTTAATGCGCCCTCCGCGGACGCCTCTGCCACCACTTTCCCCTCTATCTCACAAAGTGTTTCGCCTTTCTGCTGTCTCTCTCCGCCTCTTGTCCCATTAGCGGTGATTACGGCGGGATTAGAGTTGCCCGCTGCTTGTCTCCGTCCCTCACCTCCGGACCACTTCCTCTGGGGCCACGGCGCGGCAGAGGTGTGCAACTCTACCTCGTTACTTTTCCTGGTGCCACATCTGCGACGAGAATTAGACTATACACTATATGTAAACTATTGCTTTCGTTGTTGATGTATCACTGTTGTACTTTACTGTTTTCCTCTAGCAATGCCATAAACAAATCTGAGCAGTATAGCACCGGAAGACATAGTCGTGAATTCACAATTCAGAGACGAACGCGTCTACGAAATTCAGTTTTTTACAAACAATATGAAACTTATTGTAGGTACACATGTGAATGAAAACAGCACATTTTAATGCAGGCGCTTTTACTTTTGTGCAAAGTGGCTGTTCATATCCGTAAATCAAATCTACGCAGGTTGGAACTTAAATAGTGGTAAGAGTGCAGTGAAGACACTATGCAATGGAGTCCACTATTGTAGCTGATAACATACGTTGTTGTCGTACCTACCTTACCTCCGAGTAAATGGACTCGCCCGTTCCACGCCATCGGCGTGCGCATAATCGAGGGAAACACAGTCACTTGTGAGCCAGTGGACTAACGTTATGGTGTCGCTAAATTTTAGAAACAGGAACAACGGAGTTGGATCAAGATTGAATGTGTCAGAGGTCGTACAGCACGACGGTGTCATCAAGGTCTTCAGGAGGCGTGCGGGGATTCGGCATTGCCGTACAGAACAGTGGCACGTTGGGTAAAAGCCTTCAACGAAGGTCGGCAAACTGGGGCAGACATGCATCGGGTAGGTCGTCCTAGCGTCTTTGAAGAATTGCATGCTGTTGTCGCGTTAGTGGACAGTGGTCGACGCCATACGATTCGTCAACTCGCTCACGAAACCGAATTGGCGCTTACGACTATGCTTCGCATCCTGAAGGAACGTCTGGGCATGCTAAAAATTGCATCGCGATGGGTTCCGCATGGCTGGTTGGTTTGGATGGTTTATGGGATTGAAGACACCAGACTACTAGGGCCATCGGTCCCGGTTCCGCATCACTTGACGGAAGTGCAGAAATGAATGTGTTACGACGCTGCTCAGACGCATTTGGAGCGCTATGAGCGCGAAGGAGAGGCTTTCTTACGCCGTATCGTAACACTGGATGAGACATGGGCCACATCGTACGAGCCATAACTTGAACGCCAGTCCTACGAATGGCGTCATTATGGGTCGCCGTGAAAGTAGAAAGAGCGTCAGAGCCCCAGTATGGTGAAAGTTATGGTGATTCTCGTGTACGACTGTGGTGGTGTTATCGTAAGGCATTGCGTTCCTCCACGACAGACCGTCAGTGCACAGTATCACTGTCCGCTTTTGGAGCATCATCTGCGACCAGCTTTGCTAAAGAAGCGGCGACACTTTCTGCGCAACCCACCCACCATTTTCCACGACACTGTGCGGGCACATACAGCGCAATCTGTGGCTGCTCTGTTCGGTCGATGAGACTGGGAAGTGCTGTACCATCCACCATACTCCCCGAAGTCCTTGTGACTTTGATTTGATTCCGAAGATGAAGGAACCACTTCGTGGCATTCTCTTCAGATCTGTTCCAGAGATTCGACAGACAACAGACCGCTCCATACGCACCATCAACAGAACAGGCTCTGCCAACGATGTACTACGTCTGCCACATGGCTGGCAACGGGTTCTACACAACGCTGGTGACTACTTTGAAGGAGAGTAACAGGTACAAACATGTAACTCTGTTGTATCGGTGTCGACCGCGGTGGTCTCGCGGTTCTAGGCGCGCAGTCCGGAACCGTGCGACTGCGACGGTCGCAGGTTCGAATCCTGCCTCGGGCATGGATGTGTGTGATGTCCTTAGGTTAGTTAGGTTTAAGTAGTTCTAAGTTCTAGGGGACTGATGACCACAGCAGTTGAGTCCCATAGTGCTCAGAGCCATTTGAACCATTTGTTGTATCGTTGTGAATAAATAGTTGCCACTATTTAAACTCCAATCCTCATATACTAAGGCGGCAAAGAAACTGGTACAGGCATGCGTATTCAAGTATAGAGATACATAAACAGGCAGAATACGGCTCTGCGGTCAGCAACGCCTATATAAGACAACAAGTGTCTGGCGCAGTTGTTGGATCGTTCACTGCTGCTACAATGGCAGATTATCAAGATTTAAGTTAGTCTGAACGTGGTGTTATGCTTGGCACACGAGCGATGGGACATACCATCTCCGAGGTACCGATGAAGTCATTTTCCATTGCGACTAATTATGAGTGTAATGTCAATATCAGGAAATGCGGTATAACATCAAATTTACGTCATCACTGAGGCTGGAAAAAGATCCTGAAAGAACGGGACCAACGACGATTGAAGAGAATAACTCAACGTGACGGAAGTGAAACCCTTCCTCAAATTGCTGCAGATATCAGTGCTGGGCTATCAATAAGTGTCAGCCTGCGAACCATTCAACGAAACATCATCGACATGGGCTTTCGGAGCAGAAGGCCCACTCTTGTACCTTTGATTACAGCACGACACAGAGCTTCACACCTCGCCTGGGCCCCTCAACACCGGCATTGGACTGCTGATGACTGGAAACAAGTTGCCTCGCCAGACGAGTCTCGTGCCAAACTGTATCTATCGTATGGACGTGTACGGGTATGGAGTCAACGTCATTAATCCTTGGACCCTGCATGTCAGCAGAACTGCTCCAGCTGGTGGAGGATTTGTAATGATGTGCGACGTGTGCAGTTGGACTATTATGGGACCCCTGATACGTCTAGATAGGACTCTGAGAGGTAACACGTACATAAGCATCCTGTGTAATCACCTGCGTCCATTAATGTTCATTGTGCATTCCGACGGATTTTCAGATCAATGTGAAACCCCACACGTCCATAATTACTACAAAGTTGCTCCAGGAACACTCTTCTGAGTTTAAAGATTTCCATTAGCCACCACACTCCCCAGACATGAACATTATTGTGCATAAGTGGGATGTCTTGCAGCGTGCTGTTCAGAAGAGATCTGACCCCCTCATACATTTATGGACAGCCATGCAGCCGGCCGATATGACCGAACGGTTGTAGGCGCTTCAGTCTGGAACGGCACACCTGCTGCAGTCCCAGTTTCGAATCCTGCCTCGGGCATGGATGTGTGTGATGGCCTTAGGTTAGTTAGGTTAAAGTAGTTCTAAGTCTAGAGGACTGATGACCTCAGATGTCCCATAGTGCTTAGAGCCATTTTGACAGCCATCCATGATTCGTGGTGTCGACTTCCTCCAGCACTACTTCAGAGATTAGTCGAGTCCGTGCCATGTTGTGTTGCGGCACTTCTGTGTGCTCGCGGGGCCCTACAGGATATCAGGCAGGTGTATCAGTTTCTTTGGCTCTTCAGTGTACAATGAAAATATTCCTCTGAAAAGCACATTTAAATGTGGAAATGTTCTCAACTGCATTACGATTTGGACATGTTCGGCTCTGAATTATTTTCAAATGCAAATACTTGATTCTTCAAAATAATTTACATTTGGCTCTAAGCACTATGGGACTTAACATTTGATCTCATCAGTCCCCTACACTTTGAACTGCTTAAACCTAACTAACCTAAAGACATCTCACACATCCATGTCCCCATGCTCGAGGCAGGATTCGAACCTGTGACCGTAGCAGCAGCGCGGTTCCGGGCTGAAGCGCGTAGAACCACTAGGTCACAGCGGCCGGCAAAACAACTTACAGCTTATTATAAATTGTTTACTACACTATATCGTATTAGGTATTTGTAACAGATTAGTATGTGATATCATAGAAGCATTTATATAATGGCAACTGAAACATAGATATTCTTTTTCAGTGTTTTACCGAGTGTTCTTATTTTCATGTTGCTTCAGTATTATTTAAAATATTTCAAATCGTCATAAAAGAGTACAATTATGTATCAACGGCATTAACTATAACTAGAAAGATTCTTTGAGGTAACTGTTACGCTTGAGCAAGAGACCAGAATCATCTTCCAAACAATGGGAAGCAGTTACCAGCTAGTGTATAAAAATTCATCTTATTAAACTTATGTAATCTAAATATCATAGGCCTTTAGACTGGGATTTGACGTCTATACCAATCTTTACCAAGATTTCTTACTTCACCCACTGGTTAGAAGACCTCATTATATTGCTCTTTTCTTCAAATTGTTGGCTTGTTCATAAAAGTTTCTCTACTCTATCGAAAATGTGGCCAACAGGTCAGTAACTATTTCCTCGTAATAATATTATTAATATTAGTGTTATGAAACATTATTACGAGGGAGTGCAAGGCGATCAAACTGCTGCTAACATCTGCTCTGCACGGGAACGACATGCCGTGACTGGAATAGGAATCACGTGACTGGACTCAGCGTCTCCTATTGGCTGTAATGGTCTAGTTCTCCTTTCCACGAAATGTACATGTGGACAGGTTCCTGTTTGCTCTGGGCCATGTATTTTCACAGGATTGTACCTTCTCAAAAGTTGGATTTCGCTTTAATTGGGTGACATATTTAGATTCTTCTTATCCTAGATGTGCAATTTAATTATATATCTCATTTGTTTTCAATTGTGAACATGTTGGCCTTTGTGTGTGTCACCTTCTCAATTAATCATTCATTCTGCAGTGGAGCATGTGCAGAAACTTTGGGCCAGATCAATACTCGAACTTAAAACCTTGCCTTTTGCGGACAATGTTTTTACTGGCTGTGCTACCCAAGCACGAAAGGAAGGGAAGAAGGGTTTAACGTCCCGTCGAAATCCAGGCTATTAGAGACGGAGCGCTGGCTCAGAACGTTTAAAGAATGGGAAAGGAAATGGGCTTTACCTTTTAAAACGAATAATCCCGGAATTTGCCTGTAGCGATTTGAGGAAATCACGGAAAACCTAAACCAGGATAGCCGGACGCGGATTTGAGTCCTCGTTCTCCTCAATGCGAGACTAGAGTGCTAACCATAGAGACCCCTCGCTCAGTTTCGGGCACGACAACGCGACGTCTTCGCAGCATTAATTCTGCCATTACCTGTCACCTAGGCGCTGACAGGAGAAAGAATGAAGAGGTTCCTTGCAGAATTGGCGAACAAAGCAACATACGGAAAACGCTGACAAAAAGAAGGGACAGAATGGTATGTTCAAAATGGCTCTGAGCACTATGGGACTTAACTTCTGAGGTCATCAGTCCCCTAGAACTTAGAACTACTTAAACCTAACTAACCTAAGGACATCACAAACATCGATGACCGAGGTAGGATCCGAACCTGCGACCGTAGCGGTCGCGTGGCTCCAGACTGTAGTACCTAGAACCACTCGGCCACTCCGGCCGGCCAAAATGGTAGGATACTGTTTTAGATGTCAGGGTATTAGGGCAAGGTTTCCCTAACTTTTCCTCTGACGGAGTACTTTGAAAATCCTCGTACTTTGTTGGAACACCTTGTTTATTTTGAAGGGAAATAAATTTTTTAAAAAATCGGGAAAACTTGTTTAATTCAGTGATTACATGAATTAAAATCACATCTAATAACACAGGAATCATAAAAAAGTTGTTAAAAATAATTAGTATCGACAAAATGTCGGAAAAACCATTTTACTAATAGTTTTTCGCGGAGCACTTACATCTCGCGGCACATCTGAGGAACGTAGTTTAGGGAATCCCGCACTAGACGGAGATGTAGAAGGTATAAACTGTAGGGAAAGACAGATCGTAATCCAAGCATCAGGTTGCGCAAGTGTAACTTTGAGACGAAGGGAGTGCCACAAGAGAGGAATACGTGGCTCACCATGTCAAAACTGTCAGAAGAGTGATGACTTAAAAGGAAATATGTGTTTTACTTTCCTCTTCAATCGGTAATATCATTGCCTCGCATAAAACAACCTTCCTACTCAGACATCTGGAAAAGAAACCAGGTTTAATTTACCAGTAAGTTCCACATTTCTGTATGTTACTTCTCTGCAACGAATTTAAAAATCTTTCACGTAATTGTCGAACATCTTCGTACGTGGATCCCAGATGTCGAAATACTATGCAGAAATTCAAATGGCTCTGAGCACTATGGGACTTAACATCTGTGGTCATCAGTCCCCTAGAACTTAGAACTATTTAAACCTAACTAACCTAAGGACATCACACACATCCATGCCCGAGGCAGGATTCGAACCTGCGAACGTAGCAGTCCCGCGGTTCCGGACTGCGCGCCTAGAGCCACTAGACCACCGCGGCCGGCACTAAGCAGAAACATGGATCCTGTTATATTAGTGCTCTATACCTAAATACCGACAGCGTCGTTGTGACGCTAAACTTGATTACGTTATCGTTGAGGCGTGGCTTGAATTCGATGATTACCATATTGCCTCAGGTTCGAAACATGTGAGGGAAAGTCTGTTCGTATCTTTGAAAGTCAAAGATGAATAAAACCACAGGATGAATGTACATGATGGATGTCTTTAAACAACTTGGGTTGGTAAGCCATCAGATATTACGAAAATACGTAAACTGAACACATTGCCGAAAATGGTAAGAAACATAACCTTGGTTGTCTCTCCGTATCGGACACTGCCGAAGAACAATATATACATATTTTAGTGATGGTACAACTACTAATTAAAGTAATGGATTATACTATTTACGTTTTCTTTGACGTTGCAAATGAGTTATTTTCGTTTATGTACTATTACTTTTCTGCAACGAATTTAAAAATCTTTCGTGTAACTGTCGAACATCTTCGCATGTGGAGCCGACGTCGAAATACTATGCAGAAACATGAATCCCTTAATATCGAAATTGATACTACAATAAAAAAAGTACACTTAACAGCTGTTAGTATGTTAGTATGACATGAAAAAAAAAGCATCTACTGAAAATCTTACTAGCATCAGTCCTTATGATAGTCATTGTCACTTTGGGGAACGCAATTAAAACTTACCGTTTACGAGAATACGTTAAGTCCTATGAGTTGAGACGGATTAACCATTAGCTGTCGTTAGCCCTGTTACGTTTGCCACGCAATTGATCATAAAGGAACCTACGCCCCCGATCACAGGAATAGCTCTATATGCACTACCGAGAAAATTTATCAAACGGAAGCTGCAGCTGTAAACCTGCATACTGCCACACACACACACACACACACACACACACACACACTCACACACACACACACCAATCACCCCGTCCCACCTCTGCCGAAAACTTACCATCATGCTGAAACGGGCTCTGAAAATATTTTTTCTGAGAATTAATAATATGCGAGAGTGGCGCGCGAGATTCATCTCCACTCTCGAAGAGCAGAAGGCGACCGTCGTTCGAAAGTAATTACACATTCAGAATTCGGATTAGCGTGGCAAACGGAACACTCTGCAAACGAAATTCCGTGCAATAACGAATGCGGCTGGCTCGGAGGCCCGCCGGCCGCAGTCAAAGGCCCGGCCGTGCTGGGACACAGGGAGAGATGGCGCGGCAGGGAAGGGCCGACCCCTGGAGCGGTTAATTCACTTAGCCGCCAGATCCCGCCCCCGCCCCCGCCGCCCCCGCTGACGGACGTCGGGCTGCCGTGTGGCCCCCGGCGGCCTCAGCCTCACGTCTCTCGCAGCGAGCGACGAACCGTCCGGGCGGAAAGCGCTAATTAAACGGATTGCGCACGCTTACAAGCCGAGCTGAACTCCTCTAATTGCATGACGATTTTTCTCACTTCAATATTTAATGCACGCTCGCGGGGACGTTTGTTACGAGGTTTACAGGACGTAACGAGAGTGCAATGACGAGTTTGCCCTGGGTAAGTCAGTGTCGTAATGTTTTGACACGTATATCATACACTGTGATTCAAGAGGTATGATTTTTCACCGTGTATGAAAATACACTGAAGTGCCAAAGAAGCTGGTAAAGGCATGCGTATTTAAATGAAGATATTTGTAAACAGGCGAATACGGCGCTGCGGTCGGCTACGCCTATATAATACAACTAGTGTCATGCGCAGTTGTTAGATCGGCTACTGCTGCTACAATGGCAGGTTATCAAGATTTAAGTGAGTTTGAACGTGGTGTTATAGCCGGTGCACGAGCGATCAGACACAGCATCTCCGATGTAGCAATGAAGTATGGATTTTCCCATACGACCATTTCCCTAGTGTATTTCGAATATCTGGAATACGGTTAACAATGAGATCTCCGACATCGTAATTTCAGGTGTGCCGCAGCGGAGTGACGTAAGACCGTTGCTATTCACAATATACACAAATAACCTTGTGGATAAAATCGGAAGTTCACTGAGGCTTTTTGCGAATGATGCTGTAGTATATCGTGTGGTTGTAACAATGGAAAACTGTACTGAAATGCAGGAGGATCTACAACGAATTGACGCATGGTGCAGGGAATGGCAATTGAATCTCAATGTAGACAAGTGTAATGTGCTGCGAATACATAGAAAGAAAGACCTTTATCATTTAGCCACAATATAGCAGGTCAGCAACTGGAAGCAGTTAATTCCATAAATTATTTGGGAGTAGTCATTAGGAGAGATTTAAAATAGAATGATCACATTAAGTTGATCGTCGGTAAAGTATTTTTTTAATTTATTTATTTATTTATTTATTTAACCTGGCAAGATTAGGGCCATCAGGCCCTCTCTTACATCTAACCAGGTATTCTACTTATTTTACATTCATATGTTTTAGTAGGCATGTTAAACTATATCTAGGACAAAAAGTGAAATAAACAATTACAAAGGCACACCTGGAAAAATACATACATACAGAGTTTATATTCGTAGATCATAAGTACTGTTATAATTAGACATTATTGAAGAGACAGATTTTAGATAGGAGTGCTAGCAGCAGTGAGTATGAGGGAGACTGATGGTGAAGGGAGGAGAAGAATAGAGAGACATGATGAAACATAATTAAGGAAATATATAAGAAAAGAAGATTGCGTGGTTAATAGAGATAGATGAAGAGGAAGGCATCTCAGGAGCAGGATAGGAGACGCTAGCTTTACTATTTGACAGATGAGAGGATTGGCCTTGCACATTAATTTTGTGGAGAACGTTATGAGGATGATAGTAGGAAATGCTTCAGCTTCTTCTTAAAAGCAGCAGGAGATTGAATTTTGCGCAAGGTAAGGGGCAGTTTGTTCCAGAGGAGGACAGCGGCAACTGAGAATGAGTTTGCAAAAGTTTTTGTTCTGTGAGTGGGCACAGTTAGGATACCAAATAAGAGTGACCTCGTGTTTCGATTATGATAGCATGACAGGTTTTTAATCTCTGAAGCAAGGTACTGGGGTGCTTGCGCGACGAGGAGTCGGTGAAGTAGACATAGAGTGTGGTAGTCACGCAATTTGTCCGGCCGCAGCCACCCTAACTTGGAGTATGAAGCACTAACATGATCATATCGGCGAATGTTGCAGGTGTAACGCACACAGGCATTCATGGTTAGTTCTAGCTGTCTTTTGTTTTCACTACTCATGCCTTGTTGAATTACATCACAATAGTGGAGGTGCCAGACTGAGATTCATTGGAAGAATCCTAAGGAATTGCAGCCCGAAAACAAAGGAAATAAGTTACAGTACACTTGTACTTGAAGCAGCGCGCTTCGTTACCGGATCATTTAGTAATCGCGAAAGCGTTACGGAGATGATATATAAACTCCAGTGGAAGACTCTGCAGGAGAGACGCTCAGTAGCTCGGTACGGGCTTTTGTTGAAGTTTCGAGAACATACTTTCACCGAGGAGTCAAGCAGTATATTGCTCCCTCCTACGTATATCTCGCGAAGAGACTATGAGGACAAAATCAGAGACATTAAAGCCCACACAGAGGCCTACCGACAATCTTTCTTTCCATGAACAATACGAGACTGGAATAGAAGGGAGAACCGATAGAGGTACTCAGAGTACCCTCCGCCACACACCGTCAGGTGGCTTGCGAAGTATGGATGTAGATGTAGATGTAGATTTGTGTCAGCAACTTGCATGCATGATCTGTTAAGCTGGTTGTGCGATTATTGTGGCACTTACAAGCACTTGCAGTCTTTGGAATTATGTGGTTGATATTTTTCCGAAAGTTAGGTGGGATTTCGCCAGACTCATATAGTCTACACGCTAATGTGAAAAGTCGTTTGTTGTTATGTTCCTCAATGATTTTAGAAATTCTGATGGAGTATTGTATATCGCTTGTGCCTTATTCGTTTTTAAGTCTTCCAAAGCTCTTTTAAATTCTGATTCTAATACTGTATCTCTACAGACTCCTGTTTGTTCTACCACATCAGACAAATATTCCTCCTACTTGAGGCCTTCAGTGCACTCCTTCCACCTATCCGCTCTCTCCTCTGCATTTAACAGTGGATTTTCCGATGATCTTTTATTGTCACCACCCTTGCTTTGCATTTCACCGAAGGTTGCTTTGACATTCCCACATACTGAGCGAGTCTTCCGACAGTCGTTTTTTTTTCATTTATTCACATTTCTCATGAAGCCATTTCGACTTAGCTTACCTCCACTTCCTATTTATTTCATTTCACTGCGACTTGTATTTATAAATTCCCGAATTTCCCCGAGCATTTCTGTACGTCCTTCTTATCGATAAACTAAATTATTTCTGGTGTTACCCATGGATTCGTTGCAGTTACCTTCTTTATAGCTATATTTCTATTGGCAACTTCTGTGATTGCCTATTTAGTGATGTCCATTCCTCTTCAACTGGACTGCCTACTGAGTTATTCCTTACTGCTTTATCTACAACCTCAGAGAACTTCAAGCGTTCTCTATAGCCTTTATTGCTTCCGTATCACACTTCTTTGCGTGTCGATTCTTCCGGCTAATCTCTTAAACTTCTACTACATTGTGATCTGAGTTTGTATCTGTTCCTGGGTATGCCTTACAATACACAATTTGATTCTGAAACCTCTGCCTGACCGTGATATAATCGAACTGAAATCTACCCTTATCTCCGTGCCATTACCAAGTGTGTCTCCTGCTCTCGTGATTCTGCAACAGAGTAATCGCTAGATGAAATTTATTGCATAGTCCAAGAAGTATTTCTCCTGTCTCACTCCTAGTATGAAGCCCATGTTCTTCTGAAACCCTTTTTTCTACTCCTTCCCCTAAAACCGCATTCCAGTTCCCCATGACTACTATATTTTCATCTCCCTTTACGTACTGTATTACCCGTTCAGTATACTTATATACTTTGTCTGTTCATACTCACCTTGCGATGCCGGCATGTATTCCTCAACTATCGTTGTTGGTGTTGGTTTGCTGTTGATTGTGATGAGAACAACCATATCACCGAACTGTTCACATCAGCACACTCTCTGCCCTATCTTCTTATTCATAACGAATCCTACTCCCTTTACACCACTATCCGCTGCTGTTGATATTTCCCTATTATGAACACAGTACCTCTGAATTAACGTATCTTTCGAAAATGTTTTGGGTGAACAGGAAAATTTTATCGCACAGCATTTTCCCAAAGGCGAATTGTTGAAAGCGACGTTCGCTCGAGGTTATCTTCTCGAAAATTCTGAGATCACGTAGTGCTCCACTTAGACGCACGCCAGTTCTTTCTCCTCATGGCATTCTCTCACAGAGCTTTCCGACCTTCATTTTTTGGAAATCTTAAATCGAACGAGAGAAGAATACGCCACGTTACAAGTAAAGAAGTACCATAACTGTGTTCTCAGTTAAAGTGGCAAAACGATAATTTAGCGAGACAACTTACACATGAAATGTTATTCCGTTATATTTCACAGTGGGAACGATTTGTGTATCTAAACACTACGCACATCATCATTATAGCTCAAAATCATTCCAAAAAGTGGGGACAACCCTATGCACAAAGGAATAGAACAGCGGCATTTTGGTGAGATAAAGCGGGCCACCTACTTAATTTCTTTGCTTCACAGTTGTGACGTCATAATCTCTCCTTTTATTTTATACCTCCATGGACGAAACAGTGATACCTCCCGAGTCCAGGCAGTGTTGAAGTTTATTTTTGACTTAAGTTCAATGTTGCTGACTGCGGAGTCAGCGATGCATCGGACGTCGGCAGCAGAGATAGCAGCATCTCGTATCAGGAAGAGTGCGCGCTTGGCATTTTGAAACCTAGGGTTCGCTGGTGTTGAGTGTGCAGCTGTAGGTGTGAATTTTGAGATTTTGGTCATTTTCACTGCGTGACCAACAAGTGAATATGATTAACATGTGCACTGTGAGCTGATGGTTTGCTGTTTCCGGCCCCACTTAGCTGGTGGTTGAATTGTTTTAGTTCGCTGGAATCTGGCGTAACCCGTTTCTTAGATGAATTGGCCGTTAGTAACTAGCACACATGCCGCAGTGAATGAAGTTTTCATTGGACGTTAATCAAGAATCAGTTGTTGCCCGAACTGATTTCGACTGCTGTTGTTATGTTCTTGTGTCTCGAGTCTAATACTGGATTGTTTCACGTAAACCTTCGAGTTGGAGTTCGGTTTGATATAAACTACATGTACGGATGTTGGTCGATTGTACAGCGAGGCCGGCCGGGATGGCCGAGTGGTTCTAGGCGCCACAGTCTGGAACCGTGAGATCGCTACGGTCGCAGGTTCGAATCCTGGATGTGTGTGATGTCCTTAGATCAATTAGGTTTAAGTAGTTCTAAGTTCTAGGGGACTGATGACCTCAGAAGCTAGGTCCCATAGTGTTCAGAGCCATTTGAACCATTTGTACAGCCAAAATTAAGTAGTAATCAATCCGCATATGTAACGCAGAAGCGGCGGACGTTTAATACCAGCCAGGTTTGAACAGCTTTTCCTGGGCTGCAAGCCCGGAACCACCGAAGTTTGTTATCAAAGGGAAGCTACCTTTCCGAAATGTTTTATTTTTTAGATCGTGTTACGTAGTTGTCAGCCTCCTTAATCATTCTTTATTTCTTTTTCAAATATTGGATTTATTACCATTAAGCTGTACTTTAAAAAGCTCTGGTTTTTTAAGAGTGGTATTTTAACGGTTGTTAAGCTGCTTTTAAATTCGTAAGCTTTTGAATTGGATTGATTGAGAACCTCGTTTTTACAGTTGTTGATGCGTATCATCTCGTTTCTTCTTATGAGACTACGTGGCTTAATTTCAGATGTTTAAGTTGTTAGTTACTTGTACTTAAGTTCAATTTTCGAAACTGGAATTGGGATTTGTTATGTATTGCAGAAGTTGTTATTTAAAAAGATGTATCAGTTATTGCAATCTATAACTCAGTCAGTCAGTTTCAGCCTTATACCCTACTCCCCGGTATCACCACACTCGTTACAGGTAACTTTGCACTTCATTTGTCAACAATGCTACGGTGGGGATGCCACATTTCTATGCCCGGCTCGATCACCAGATGCGAGACCAATGGACTTTTCTGGCCTAGTTTACGATACTCGGGTCGAAATAGTTGCTAGGATTGTAGCATCCCGGAAGTACTACGCCGAACTGCTGAGATTCTAGAGTCCATAGGATGGTTCGTGATTATGGTGGTCGACTTTCGGGAAATACCTGTAAGGGAACAGTTCCGCATTTGTTATGTGGTGTACCGAAAGCTATCAAAACAGACTGAAGAGACAGTGATAAAAGTGTATGTGTCTCGTCTGATGGTTTGTCTCTGTAACAAGCCACTGCGAACCGGAAGCAAAGTAAGGACAGGAAATAAGGAAAGAAACCTCTTTTTAAGAATCAGATACTAGATTTAGACGGGTCTCAAGCCAGGATACATAATCATTCAGGGAGAATAAACACAAAATTAACGAAAAGCCATAAGATTATAATATGGAGTTGTGGTATTGGAAACATAGAAAACAACTAACATTACGAGGAAATGAAGCTGTTACTTGATTCTAGCTGGTAAATACGAAGGAAGAAAGAATCAATAAAAATGTAGCATTAGAAATTTCTTCATGATTCAGGCAGCGTTTCATTAGGACTGTCATACAATTTCAAAATGTTGATTCCAAAATCGAAAATTGCTTGTATCTAGAACACTTGACTAGGTTGGTGGTAGGCATCTGAGAGCCGACATCAGATAAACGATATTTCGAATGCTTTGTTCCATGTGGCGCCACCAATAGAGGCAAAAGTATAATCTTGTATACAAATAACTTGTAGCGCGCACGTTACTGAACACAAAATACAATAAATCTTCACTTATTTCTATATACCTACTGTCTGAATATTTAACCGGAATACACTCTGGAGATAGCAGGGACAAAATGTCCATCTTGCTGTTGAAGATGGCGTAATATTCAAGGTCAGAAACAAAGTGGGGAAGTTTTGCTTTTTCTGTGTATAAAAGCAGCCACATACCATCCAACGAACATGACATGATGTGCGCTAATTAAAAAACTGGCAACAGAAAAAAAGAGCACAGAAAATATGTCGCAAACAGCGCCAATAATTGCTTAAAAATCCTGTAACATACAATAAATAAGATTAAAAAATCACTGATGATGGTGATATTTATCGCCGAAACTAGTTCGGGATTATAAGGTAATAAACGAATAACGAGGTGTTTTGCATCAAGGCGGACTCTATTTCTGATATTACAGTTTATCAATGATACTAAAAATACAGCAATGGAGTTCAGCCCAGTTAATAGATGCTGAATTCAGTGGGATGTGAGACACTAAATGTAGTACGTGTTTCTTCTTAGTGAAGCTACAGAGGCCGAGACAAAGAGATTCTAAAGTTGACACAGAAAAGAAGATAAAGAGAAATTTTTCAGTGTCGAACGTAAATTGTTAGAAATGTTTTGTGGAGGTTGTTAATGTGTAGCCTCAGTGAAAAGTAAACGTTCCAGAAGAACGGAACAGCCACAGAAGAATGTTGAAGTTGTCACCCAGCCATGCTACTGTTGCCCTCCCCCCTTTTTTTAAAAAAAAGAAAAAGAAGAAAGGTCCAGTTACCTTATGATGGTGGGGCTTCAATGAATAGATCAAAAACTAATTACCAAGTACTGAAAATAACAGTGGAGAACATAAATTAAAGGCAAATAAAATAAATACTGACGATACGACACTTTCTCACGTATGAAGGGCTTGGCTACTAAAAATATATTTACGAAGGTTTACTAAGGGTGGACAAAAATATGGAGACAAGTACAAGTACCATGCTTAATACAGAGTGCGAAAACCGTTGTTATTCAAAACAGCTTCAATTAGGAACTGATAAATACAGGTCTAGTATGGTTTTCGATGGAATCTTAAACCATTCTACCTGAAAAATAGTGGGAAGATGAAGTAACGATAACGGAGGTGGATAACGATCACGCGGCATTCTCTGCAAATTAGGTCACCAAGGCTGAAAAACATTGAGATGTGGTGACTGTAGTGGCCATAGAAAATGCGACAGTTCTTCTTCCCGCTCATAAAACCAGTCTTGGACGATGAGAGTTCTGCCAACAGGGTCCGATAGTTTTGGAACGTAGCGTCATCGTTGGGAAACACTCACTGTACGACGCAATGGACATGATCAGGCAAAATGGTCACAAAATCCTTGACAGTAATTCGACCTTGTAGAGTAACCATGGGACCCACGGAATACCACGATGTAGCTGCCCAAATTGTCACTGAAGCCTCGCCATGACTCACTCTTCGTAAAGCACGACTCACCCGAGCAAATTGCTTTCTTCCGTTACTCCACAGTCCAGGCTTCATGGTTTCGCCACCATGTTTTCCTGTTATGGGCGTTTGAGTCGCTTATGAGTGGTTTTGGAATTCCAGCTCGCACTGGAGTTTCCTTCTTGTTGCTTTGGCGCTGACAGTGTTCGTGATTGAGACTGTCTACTCTCCAGTGACTTTTACAGGTGTCTTTCTCTTATTTTTCGTCACAGTCCTCTACAGTGGACGCCTGTCATAATCACTCAAGACACAATTTTGTCTGCGTTGTGACTTAACGTGTGATATTTTATCGCTTTCCACCTCCGGTGCAGTGCTTCCTGAAAGACCAAACACTTCGGCTACCCTGGCTACGGAATCATCCGTCATACGGGCACCAACAATTTATCCACGTTCAAATGATCATAGCTGCAAAGTAATGGACTCACAATCACACACAGAACACTCTTCTGATTACGAGTGACGCCTTAGCATATTGAGGACACTGCACAGGTGCCGTCAATGGTCAAACCCAACGGCGCAACCTGAAGACGAGGTTAATGTTCAAGCATACTTTTCTCGCAATGATTCCATATTTTTGTCCAATCCGTGTAGGCTCCAACATCACTGCGGAAACAAAGAGAAACATAAGGTAGACCAGCGTGGAGAGCTGCAGCAAACGAACTCTTGGACTGAAGACAACAACAGCAACAACAACTTCCCCGATAAATCTTCTGTTGTGTGGTTGTGGTCCTCAAAACTCTGCTGTTCCTAAAGTTTCGGCCATAACTGCGCTGGACGTCTTCAGAGACTTGCCAGCTGAGGGTCAGACGTCAGAGGGGTACATCAACACTGTGAAAAAAGGGTGTGCTACAAATTTACACGTGATCGACAGAGATCATCTTTTTCATAGATAAAAATTTAATATTGAACTGTCGTTCGTCAAAGATAAAACTTATCTTTAGATTCTGTTGTGCTACCTTCCATACATCACAAAGATTTATGGCCTATTCTTTCCTCTTAAAACTATTCCCATGTTTATATATTTCACCATAACAAGAAAGTGGTATCATTAAAATTCTTGTCGACAGGGCCAAGAGAATTTGCGCTCCGGAACATCTGGACACCGAATTGAAACATTTGAAGCAAGCGTTCGAGAAAAATTGCTATTCATGGGAACAAAAAAAAGAAGGAGTTCTGAAGCAAATATTACTGGGCCAAATTATAAGGCTAAAACAACAATGGAGGAACATAGTTTCTCTCTCCTTTGTTAAAAAAGTGATCAAGCCCTCAAACCTGCAAAAGGATACAAGGCCTTCTTGTAGGGGTGGGATGTATAAAACTGCGAGTACTTGTAGTAAGGTATACATTATAACTACGAACAGAAGCTTGAATATACGGTTGAAAAAAACATAATAGTCTCTGCTGACTACGGAAAGAAGAAACATCAGCCGTCGAAGAAAATCTGCGGTAAGAAAATCATGAAATTGTCCGAAACCAAAATTTTGTCTGCTGTGACCGACTACTATCAACGGCTGCATAGAAAACAATTAAAATATATAAACATGTGGATAATTTTAACAGAAAAGAAGAAGCCATTAAAAGCAGTGCATGTGGACAGACGCTCTCCAGTCTTAATAGACATATTTTATCTTTGGCAAATGATAGTTCAACAGTTAAGTTTTTATCTCCGAGGAACATTGTAATGTTGTTGTATTAATTTGTTATGAAAGCGGTGCTGATAGACAATAAAAGCGGATTAAAAGCTGTGAGCTGTCTGGGGAAGTTAACCTTGAATTACTGAGCAAATGTTTCATCAGGTATCCAGTCTAGCTTACCAAATTCCCAACCAGACTAACATTAATTATAATCTTTTAATCGTCATACGACAACTGGTGATACATATATATAAAAGTCTCTGCTGACTGCATATATATATATATATATATATATATATATATATATATATATATATATATGTGTGTGTCACCTGCTAAGCGTAGCTACCTGACGTTATATATATATATATATATATATATATATATATATATATATATATATATATAAGAGAATTTAAATAAAAAGAAATAAATCAGTTTATATTTGGAAATTTATTTTAACATTGATCATTGAAATTTCAGCATATTAAACTTGCTCCATAACTAAACTGGTTCTCTAGCAGATAGGCTTGTCTGCTGCCGCAAGCATGCAGCTAGAAATATATTTGCTCATTCATCCTCTCACACAGAAGGGAAAGGGGGTGACAGTATCTTATCATATACCGTATATAAAAGAAAGTGGATGTAGGTTCCATATGAGACTGTGTGACATGAATTACATATAAACTGTGTTTTAAAGTGTAGTAGTGTGACAGATCGTTCTTGTTTATTTGTAAAAGTAACACGTTTAACTGCTCAGTCTCCTCCCAGATAGTCAGAATCACCACAGTAAATTTAGAAGAGGAATTTATGCCGTAAATGACAACATATTTAAGAAATTAACATGAAAGGAATCCAACAGAGACCTTTCAACATCATCTCTGCAGAACATGTATAAAATTCTAACATGCCCCTGTTTTCATAGCATTTCTGTCGCTCTCCAACGCCCTCCCCGTTAGTCAGCAAGACTCAGTTGACTCTCAAGCACCTCTGAAGGATTCCAGCGCGGTTTTGGACGAAGTGTTAGGAATAGAAAAATCGTATGGGCCAAGGACGTCGCCAACACCTCGACGTCTCTGTTGCCTTTCGAAATGTACGAAACTATTCAGATTATCAGCGTTTGGTGCAGTCAGCAAACGCTCAGAATTATGTAATGCAGTATCCTTCAATACTCGTAACAAACTGAATTATTTGAATACGTCACTGGTCACAGCGATAAAATATTTAGTGATGTTTAGCGCGGATGAATATAAAGAAGGAAGGTACGAGACTGAAATTCGTAAATGAGCCCTATGAAAACTTTACTGATCCACGAATATGACGCTTTAAAACACGTTACAGAACGATACAAAGTATTTTTTGTGAACTGGATACAAGAAAATATAAAATTATAATTAGTGTTGCACGAATTGTCATGTTTCTTGATGTATAACAACTCTCAAGTTTTCAGAAGCTCATGCCGTTGTATGTGAGATACAGTACACTGCTTTTTCCCACATAGTCTCACTTAGTTACTGTGACGGTACATATTAGTGAATCTAGTATTACTTGCCCCAACCCCGTACCCTCTTTTAACAGCTACCACATTTTAAATTCTCGATGATCTACTTCACGTATCCCAAACCATGTCTGCTCATACACCTTTTATTGTTGTCTTGAATAGTAAGTGGATACAATGAGTGCACTTGACATGCTTTTACTGCACACGCATTTTTTGACGAGTTACTCAAATTAATTTTATTTTAATACAAGTTACTTAAATTAATTTTATTTTAATTTTTAATTAGTTTTATTTTAATTTTCAGTAATTTCAGTTATGAAAATCAAAATAAAATGAATGGGTAATGAAAATAAAATTAATTTAATCAGTTCGTATTAAAACAAAATTAATTTAATTAATTCGTCAAAAAAGGAGTGCAATATAAACATGCCAAGGGCGCTCAGTGTATCCACTTACTACAGTCTTGCACTTTCATTACCAATTTAATAATGTCTACACGATTTAACACGCACCTCAAAACCCAGAGTCTCTTTTTGATAAGGATTTTCCATGAACTCCTTTCCCTTACATTTCCTTCTAGTAATTTGTCCATACTGCAATTTCATATTCACTAACTTTTAAAATCTTTCCATAATGCCACACTCCGCATATTTTCAGATTCTTATTCTTTAATATTCTCTTTATCACTTCTCGTCATACTCGTAATGCCTGGCATACCCCACCCCTCCACCATGATGGATTTTAATTTGTAGATCATAGGTAGTGCCTAGGTCGGTACACCTGACACCATAAATATTATGAAATGGACGTATGTATGTATGTGATGTATGTGTATTAGTATTACACATCCCACCCTAAACCACTGGACCGATTGTTTGCAAGCGTAGTATGCGCATCTCTTTCTGTCAGACAATGACTGGGAGTAAGAACCGTTTAAGTATCAGAGTTCAGGAGATATGACGTCATAAAAGCTAAGCTGCTTGAAGAAAGGCAGCATTTCGCATGACATTTAAATCTATCACTTGTTTGCTGCTAACTCTATTCGCAACACATTTTGCAGACAGTATCCACATACGCCACTGAATTACCTACAAAATTATATCGCTATATGACACACAGATCAGGAGATATGACGTCAGCAACACTGAGATGCGCGAGAAACTGCAGCATCTCGAATGACGTATAAATGTATCACTTCTTTTCTACCAAATCTATTCGTAACATATTCTACAGACAATTTCCACAGATTCCGCTGAATGTTCATATTCGGATAAATCACTGTACGTGAAAAATGCTGCATTATTCATCAAGTTTTATACATTCATTCTTTATTACTAACACATTCCTACAGTCTAGTCAGCGTAAGGAAAATCTGACACGTGGCAGCGCTTTTGATGGCTTTCACCTGTGAAACGCAAACTGCTGTAGGCAACACAATAGCTGTCTATGGAGCTACGAACAGGTGTTGCCATAGAAACGTTTACAAAATCGTGTTGTAGTCGGGTGTAGCAAATGGTTCAAATGGCTCTGAGCACTATGGGACTCAACTTCTGAGGTCATCAGTCCCCTAGAACTTAGAACTACTTAAGCCTTACTAACCTAAGGACATCACACTCATCCATGCCCGAGGCAGGATTCGAACCTGCGACCCTGGCGGTCTCGCGGTTCCAAACTGTAGCGCCTAGAACCGCACGGCCACTCCGGTCGGCCAGGTGGAGCAGATGCGTCCAGCTTACAAAACGGTCTGGGATCATCTCATACCGTGTCTATTGCAGGAGTAGCTATACGGTTTTGTACATAATAGAAAACTAGTAGCATGAATACCTTGAAAATGTCGGATTTGTCAGCTAGCTTGACGTACAGAATATCGCGTGAAACTTGACGGAGAGCATGCACCCTTTTGATGTCGATCCATTCGCTAAGCGAGCACGTTATATGGATCGTTTATTTGGACGATGTCAGGGTATTAATATAACACTTGTATTAGCTTTCATCCTCCCCGTTGCTGTAATTCCCCGGTTCAAGGGCATCGACCCATGGCGTCACTGTAAAGTCACCCATACAGCACTGTTATATTCTTTGAGATCCCGCAAAAAAAAGCAACACGTTAATTGAACACACTGCTTAGTCTCCTCCTTAGCATCATCCCTTTGGAGAGGTGTTGAATTTTTGGGTCAATGCACGCCATTTATTACGGTCAAACGCTTCCTGTGGATTTAGGTTTGATCTTAGATCCGCGTTTATAGTGTATGCTCACCGTAAGGTCTTCCACGTTGGCTCTGGCCTTCGACAGTGAAATGATGGAATGAACTACCTCTTATTGCTTCTTCTCATTGTCTGGAGCCACGCCAGCTAGTTGTTGGATCGTTGTACTGTTGGTATAGTCGAGCAGGGAAATACCTAATGATTTTCTCAGTATCCGTATTTCCATGACATATTCTGAGCGCCCAGAACTTCAGGGTGTGGGCCAAACTCGGTACCATATGATGTAACTGGCCTCACCAATATGAGTTTAATCTTTGATTTTAGGCATATTCTTATCACAAAGAATGCCAGTGACCTCTCTGAATCGCATCCAGGTACCTTTGAATCTTTCTCGCACGTCGTAATTTACATAGCTGTCACCGAGTCGTCGATAGGCTAGATATCGGAATGTGTCCAGATTGGTAAGAGGAACACCATTAATTTATATAATTCCAGGTGATGGAATCGTTTTGAGTACTCAGTCTTTTGGATCTTTCAACGGAGTCCAGATCTTTGTAAGCATTATACCATGTTTGGATTATACCATGTTTGGACTTGAGTTAGAAGATCCTGGTATACACAGCAAGCATCATATCATCGGCGTGTAGCATTGTCCGCAGTACACACTTCTGTAAGTCGTGTGTAAAGGTATACATAATGGCAACAAAGAACAGCGGAGATAGAGGTGAGCCTTGATGAACGCCAACAATCACAGGAAAGCTGTCAGTCAGTGCTTCATATCCGGTTGCTAGAGTTTTCGTATATCATGTTTAACTAGCTGATGTAGGTGTGGCCGTGCGGTTCTAGGCGCATCAGTCTGCAACCGCGTGATCGCTACGGTCGCAGGTTCGAATCCTGCCTCGGGCATGGATGTGTGTGATGTCCTTAGGTTAGTTAGGTTTAAGTAGTTCTAAGTTCTAGGGGACTGATGACCTCAGAAGTTAAGTCCCATAGTGCTCAGAGCCATTTTGGAACTTGATTACCGCGAAGAGCATACCATATCATGTGACGTGGTGCTCGATCAAATCGTTCAATCTTTCACATCTTTGAAAGCCAAAATGTAGTGACTTGCTTTTCTCGCGGAATTTCTCCATCAGCTGGCGTGCAACAAAAATCGCATACGTCTTGCTACATCCCATCACAACCCCACATTGATTTACTGAGACTCCACTACACTTAGGACTACTTAAACCTAACTAACCTAAGGACATCACACACATCCATGCCCGAGGCAGGATTCGAACCTGCGACCGTAGCAGCCGCGTGGTTCCGGACTGAAGCACCTAGAACCGCTCGGCCCCGTTACTGACTGTATCTGGGATACCTATCAACGTGCTGTTCCGAAAAGATCTCCACCTCTCATACTCTTACAGATTGTAGGACAGACCTGCGGGGTTCATGATGTCAATTTCCTCCAGCACTACTTCATACATTAGTCGAGTCCATGCCACGTGTGTTGTGGCACTTCTACGTTCTTGCGGGGACCCTACACGATATTAGGCAGGTGCAGCAGTTTCTTTGGCTCTTCAGTGTAACTGCACTGCTGGTAGTGGTGTAAAAGCGGTGGCTCGTTTTATTTTACAGTTTATTATTCCTTGCTGTAGGGGCTGTGATTTTTGATATTTTTTGTCTAGACCAGCAAGGCAAAACAGGGGCCACTACTTCCGCCACATCAAGTGGATTTAGTGCTCACGTACTCACACTGAGCCGTGAACACTTCCCAGTTTATCAATGGGGAATAGTTGAACATGATTACTACTGTTATCGGTGCAATGCGTGCAGTGGTCGCGTCAGGAATCTTTATACTATCGTTAGTGGCGCGAGACCTGCACGAACTTACAGCAACCGTTATAGTTCCACATTATACTGTTACACTAGGGCTGAGTTCACGTAAGGAAAGAGAGAGAGCCGGCCGGAGTGGCCGAGCGGTTCTAGGCGCTACAGTCTGGAACCGCGCTACCGCTACGGTCGCAGGTTCGAATCCTGCCTCGGTCATGGATGTTTGTGATGTCCTTAAGTTAGTTAGGTTTAAGTAGTTCTAAGTTCTAGGGGACTGATGACCTCAGAAGTTAAGCCCCATAGTGCTCAGAGACATTCGAACAATTTTTTGAAAGAGAGAGAATGTAAGATTAACGGACTCATTTCTAAAACAGTTGAGAATCGAACAATAATACAACCAAATGAGGGCGGGGGAAGAAAGATTCGAGTTCAGCAGCCTGCCCCAACGTACGTTCATAACACGCCACGATAACAGGATGAAAGGAATTTCAGTAACGATCGCCGTATTCTCAAATAGAATCCCATTTAGCAAAGGAAGGGGTTGCAGGAGTGCAACGACCACCACCAGGAATTAGCCAAAGACTGAGAAGAATCGCTCGGTAGCCTCCCGTACTAAAGCAATAAAACCCACAAGACGCGAAACTATTCACAATGACCTATCAGGTTCCCTCTGGGCCGCAGGGTTCGGATCTACAGTGCACGTCGACGCTCATGCTTACCGAACTTCATCTCCTGGAAGCGGCACCTCCGGTCTCCGGCACGGTCACACTAGAACTGAGCTACTGCCCCTTTGGCCACTATCCACCCGGGGAGGACGGTGGGCGCCTACCCGCGTGAAACGGGCGCGCACCTGAACTGGCCAATCATAGGGCCGGAATTTCACAGGGAGGCGACCTCGCGACGTTAAAATCGAGAAGAAATGGCGTTTACAAGGTTGGTAAGGCAGGTTGGGGAACTGAGAACAGGAGAAACTTTGGCCACTACAGAATGTTCAAACGGCACCACGTGCTACCCTGGCGATCGGAAATGGGATGGGAAACGGGAAGCCATCGTGGCTGCTAGGAAGACTGCTGCCCTCGCCCATAAATAAAGAAAATTTCTAGCGCCAAGCTCCTCTCACAGATCAGTGTGAGACAAGCTGTAAAAATCGTCAAATAAATCAGGCAACCCCTTAGAAATTATTAATATTACCTGAATTATTACGTTACCGAGAACCAGAATGCTGGGATTAGAAATATGAAATACGAGCACTGAATGGTGAACGTAGTACACGTCTTTCAGTGGCTTGCAACTGATGAGTGATTCCCTCTGCTGATTACATGTGATATTTACAACCTCACTCCGCGATGACCGCCAATGCGTGAGGTCTCGCAGGTCTTCAAAAAATGATTGAGATGGCTCTGAGCACTATGGGACTTAACATCTATGGTCATCAGTCCCTAGAACTTAGAACTACTTAAACCTAACTAACCTAAGGACATCACACAACACCCAGCCATCACGAGGCAGAGAAAATCCCTGACCCCGCTGGGAATCGAACCCGGGAACCCGGGCGTGGGAAGCGAGAACGCTACCGCACGACAACGAGATGCGGGCTCGCAGGTCTTGGTGTAGCGGTAGTTTTCCTTCGGAGTCACACCACCAACGATGGACTCGGGCAGGTTTAGTGGTTTGATATGCCACTAAAGGATTTTTTACTCACATGACATCTTCGAAGTGACAGAGTTCTCCTGAAAGACATATTCTACTGCTGCTGCTTCTCTGTTAACAACGAAATGTTCCCCGTCACCTTTCACATTGGTAGATTCGACTTCAGTGGTCTAGTGGTACACTGTGCATTACGTAAGGGTGTCCGGATGCTTTTGCTGGGATAGTGTACGCACGCCAAAGCCGGACGTACGAATCATCAGACTGCGGCTGTTAGGATATTGCGACGAAACCTATGAATGATACTTTATTGCAATACGAGTTCGTGTGGTGTTGGTAATATGTGGGGTGGACACGCCCGAGTATCGGGGCTAGAGAGGCTGTGTCGTGTGCTTCCTTGCAGTATTAGACGGGGCGGACAGAGGGCTGGCTGGCGGACAGAACCGCGGCTGGCCATCCGGTGACATCAAAGTGGTCGTGTAAATCACGGAGGCCGGGCCCTTTATTGGAGGCGGTCGAATCACTGCGCAGCCTGACGTATTGTGACAAACAATGACGGGCCGTCCCGGCGAGCAGAGGCCGGCCAAATTGCTCCGGGGCTGGTGTGTGTGTATGTGTGTGTGTGGCAGGGGCAGGGGCCGAGGGTGGAATAGGATGATGGATGCGGCAGGGGCGGCGCTGATAAACGCCGCAGCGCGCGACCCGCACACGCTCTGTATCTGCGGCTTTGCCGCGGGCGCAAGCGTCCGGCGGGGAACCGTCACAGCGACGCACACACGTGGCCGACGACTCTTATCGACGGACGTAGAGCGCTTCAGAGGCGGTACATTCCTACCAGTCGGTTACAAACTGTCTTTACCGCGGTAAAGAGACCAGATTCCTTCCGTATCTCATATACAGGTTGCAAAAAAGAGTCCTGAAAACCTAGAAAAAATACATTAGAAAGGGAGTAATATGGTAGTTTATATCTAAAACTACATTCACATTCTGTAAGTTACTTTATAGTGTGTGGTATTTATTCTTTCCGATATCGAATAGTGCGCGGGAGCAACCCTCCTAATGAACTCGAATCTCCTGAACTTCATTTTGGTAAATATGCACTGCTGAAAGTTAAAACTATAGGATTGCTGTAACGCAGAGACTTTAGCAAGCACAAAACGCACGTCGCAAGGCCAGAACGTTTGAATAGACAAGTCCTAACCATAAAGGAAGAATGATGATGATGATGAAGTCCCATACTCCATGACAGAGAATAGGGAAACGACACGGGAGACTCACGCCGCCATACTAGGCAAGGTCCTAGTGGAGGTGGTTTGCCATTGCCTTCCTCCGACCGTAATTGGTATGAATGATGATGATTAAGACGACACACCAACACCCAGTCATCTCGAGACAGGTGAAAATCCCTGACCCCGCCGGGAATCGAACCCGGGACCCCGCGCTCGGGAAGCCAGAACGTTACCGCGAGACCACGAACTCCGGATAAAGGAAGAGTAATAAAATTAATTCTTTAATTGGGATCACAGACTCGGCCTCTAAATAAATTCCTAGTAAACTGACACCTAAGGCCAGACGAATAATTAATCGACAAATCATCAATCTTAATAGAGAACTGATACTACTAAATTAATTTTCCTATGACCACAAACAATACCAACATACTGCCTACGTAGAAGACCGTCAATTGGAGGAGACACGCGGCTACTACGGTCGCAGGTTCGAATCCTGCCTCGGGAATGGATGTGTGTGATGTCGTCCTTAGGTTAGTTAGGGGACTGATGACATCAGATGTTAAGTCCCGTAGTGCTTAGGGCCATTTGAACCATTTTTTGAGGGGACAGGACAAATTTGACATTTCCCGTTTATTCAATATACAAAACGCCCAAGATGGATAAATCTAACTTGGTTTTCTGGCCGTTATGTCGAATCGTCGTTGAAGCCCGCGTTCTGAAAATTCGGGCCACACGACTTGACGTACGGAAATCGGCTACTCCAGGCGGCCGGGACAGCAGGGACGTTTCCACCTCTTACCTCTGTTAGGTTGCCTACAACGACGTTTTCATGTACTGGGGACGTGCACCGGGAGTCCTTATAGAGGGTGACCCGTAAGAGCACGCAAAAATTTTACAGGACATAGAGGATGCTCCGTTGAACAATTTGAGGAAGAGAACCTGTAGTTGGAGAAGCCAGCTTATGGGGATAATTGGAATAAAATCACATTAATGTGTACTTTTTTATTTACATTGTTACAGGTAACTGTAAATATCGTCATTAACATTGTACCATTTGTACTGTATCTTACAAAATATGCTGAAACTGAAGGCCATCAACCTCAATGCAAGCATGACATCGGCGAACAAGGCTCTGATGCACCCTGACGACATAAGTGACATTGTCCGCAGCTTGTGTTCTACTGGCTAGCGTTGCTGCCTCTGGATCACAGGGTCCACGGCTCGATTCCCGGCCGGGTCGGGGATTTTCTCTGCCCGGGGACTGGGTGTTTGTGGTGTCCTCATCGTTTCATCATAATCATCATCATTCGTGATAGTGGCTAGATTGCATTGTGAAAAAATTCGACTGTGTAGAAATTGGGACTTTGGACGGATGCTAACAACGGCGCAGTTGACCACCCCACAAACCAAACATCATTTTGACTTCAGATATCCCCATAGGACATAATCAAGGGAACTGAGGTGACGTGACCTCGCAGGCCGTTACATAAGACCTCCCATTCCAATACAGTGGCCATGAAATACAGAATTGAGATAGTTGCGGACATCAATATTGAAGTGAAGTGGTGCACCGTCACTTTGTATCTACATCCTATCACGAACAGCCAAGGGTACGTTCTCCAACAACTCAGGTAGAATTCTTTGCACGAACCTCGAGCACAAGTGACCATTCAGACGGCCAGGTAGAAGATATGGCCCAATGAGATTGTCACCTGCAATGCCGGCCCAGATATTCACAGCAATACGTACTTGATGGTGTGGCCCTACTACAGCGTGAGGATTTTTCTCATACCACACATGGCTCTTCCTGCTGTTCGAAATACCATCACGTCAGTAAACAGCAAGATTTGGAGGAAATCTGGTCGATTAATCCATTGTCGGAGCAACCATTGACATAATGCGACCGTTGGTGCAAAGTCAGTCACAAGCATTGAATTGTGATTGATACAGGTGTAACTGTTGTTAGTGGAGTATTTGCCGCTCGCTAGGATGTGCAGAGCCCATTTCACATGCAATAGGACGAGTACTTGTAGTGGGGTCCGCTGCAACACGCTCCAGCACATTCTCTTCAAATTCGGCTGTGTGAGTGGTCCTCATGTTGCAAGGTTCCTCGTTTCTTCTTTCCAATGAACCAGTCTGCCGCATTCGTCGATCGAGAGAAATAAACACTCGTCGTGACGGATGGTGCCTGTGAGAAAATCGTTCCCTGCACAACCTTACAGTAGCGAGAGCATTATGTCGCACTTGCCCATACACAGTGTACATGTCCGTGAGTTGTGCGACACTGTAGGTGTACTGCTTAATTTTACTGTGATGTTCGTCTCTGAATAGCACTGAGTAGTGAATGGGTCTGTCGTTGATTCATAGTACGTTCTGTCATGGGACAATATAAATAAGAAAATAATACACAACAGAGCCACCTTATAGACAAGTAAAGTAAACAAAACTTGCATAGTGACCTCCTAGTAATCAGGCTCATCCTCCTTGTTTCCTCTCGAATGTACATGTAAATAAACAGCACAGTACGTGTTAACTTGCACACATGTCAGTTGCAAATAATCTGGAAAATAGTAATGCTAGACAAAAAGATAGACAAGTTTACTTCCATATCTTCTTAAGCTGGCTTCTCCGACCCCAGGTTCCCTCCCTAAAATTGTTCAGTGGAGCATTCTCTATGTACTGTTACATTTTTGCATGCTCCTACGGAAACACCCTGTATAACCTAGGTGCATCTCTTCACCATATCAAGTTGTAGTTCCTAGAGGTGTCAACAATACGATGCTCAGTGTACAGCAGTTACCGCCATTTAATAGCTACTGTTTCCTATTATTTTTGTGAAAGACCACTCGCAATGTTTGGAGTTACCGAGCACATCGCAATAACAGTGGTAGCGATCGCTAGTATCCTGCGTCGCAGGATACTAGCGCTACGTGTAGCGTGGTAAGCTGTTTTGGCCGACCGCTGTTACTGTAATCGTAAACGTGACCTATGATTATTTCCTCTGTTGTAGTGGTAGCCGTTACTTCATTTCTGTGCTCTCTCTGGGAACTGGTCTTTATTCCGAAGATGGTTTTGTTGCGTGAATTTGTGTACATTCAACTTGTCCTACAGCAGGTCTATTGCTCGTCAGCGGCTACATTATGTGAGTAATATTGTATAGAAACTTGTGACAGGGATACCTTTCCCTCAAGCGCTCATTCTTGAATATATGTTTCTCCAGTTTATCTTTAATTGTCTTTAACATTCCTACTGCCCCTATTGTATAGAAACTTGTGACAGGGATACCTTTCCCTCAAGCGCTCATTCTTGAATATATGTTTCTCCAGTTTATCTTTAATTGTCTTTAACATTCCTACTGCCCCTACCGAAAATCAATTCCTTCCTAGGCGATAAAGCATCTGCTGTAAGAAACGAACTCCGACGACGGGGCAAAAGATCCAGAGGTGTGTGATCTGCTATGGAACAATGCTAGGCGATGCTTCTTTGCTAATGTCCTACAGTTACATCCACCAAGACGCAGGGACTACACCATTTAGGCGCCATGCAATAACTAGCGAACTGGCATTTCAGTGGAGTAAGGACATCTACACTTAGCGTATAAGGAAAGATTATGTGATACATTTCTCAGCCAGATATCGTATTTGAATGATGTTTCGTTAAGATGCAGTAAAGTAAAGCTAGAAACGTATAGGAATACATGCGGGAGCAGTGGAATTACAATTTATGGAGCTTATTGTTTCACAATATTCTTGCTCTCATTGTTAGGGATTCAATTTTTTTTTCTTTTCTCTTTTGTTCTTAGTCTCTGAAAGATTTGATGCGACCCTCACGATTATCATGCGAATATGCAATCGATGGGTCCACGAATGAATACTGAACGCCAAGCGTTCACACGTGACTAGCGCCGGAAAGGACATTGTCCGTCCGACCGTGCAGGATCGTACCTTGATTCAGGGAACTGGTATTCACATCGACACTGCAGGGTGTTTCGAGCTCCACGGTTTGTCACGGTGGTGACCATCGTTCTGTCTCCTCTTGGCGTGGTAGCAGAGGGAGGCACACCCACAGTGGGTCGACCGACGGCAACACTGGACATTCAGGTGAAACCACGTCGTCTTTTCTGACGAGTCAAATTTTCGCATACAGTATCACTATGGACATAACCGTGAGTGGGATCTCCGAGAAGAGCGGACGTTTTCAAATTGCATTCATCAACATGATACTGGCCCTGAGTGTGGCTTGGTGGTTTGGGGTGTCACTGGGTAAACAATTTTATCACTTGTAGTTCACGAACCCAGTAATTTGGGAAGGAGGCGTTATATTTCTGACATGTTAAGGTCTATGGCTGTGCTGTATCTGTTACACCGTTCAACAAGATATCACTCGATCATATGTTGCCTGCGCTGTCATGCCGTGCCTGGACACAACTAGTGTCCGACTGCTGCCCGGGCTGTCACTTTCTCCACTGAAATCAGCTTGACTTGTTAACACACGTAATGTCACGTAGGAGGATAGCGACCATTCGTGTAAATATGAATAGATCTGTTATTAAGTTGGCTAGGCCTCATAAAATGTCATGAATTTATTGGTCACAAACAGGCATAAAGCGTTTCGGAATTATTTCCATCTTCATAATTTCAAGTGCAAAGGCGGCACGAGGACAAGAGCGTCACCAGTTGTGTGCGTAACATGAGATGACAGACTAGTAGAGATACAAGAATAAGAGCGTTACTAGTTGTGCTCGTAACATAGTATGACAGACTGGTAGTGACACACGCACAAGAGATTTACCAGTTGCGCGTGTAACATGAGATCTCAGCCTACTGATCTGCTTAATGACAGATCTGCGCATGTTAACTTGACTTGGATTGCCGGAAGACTGGCATTCCACAACTGTGTCGCTCATTACGACAGATGAAACGTGGCATAGAACTGAAACATAACGGAATGACTTCTCTTCGAGCCATCTGTGCCCACAGTCTTAATTCACTACCAAGCAACACAGTGCTTCAGATGTACATTGAGACAATTTCGTGGTCAGATTAATGCATATGTTTGACACCAGTAAACTTCTCTTAGTCAGGAGAGTCCTCCTTGCCTGTGTTAGACTGCGTTTTACGTCCTCCTTGCTTAATCCGTCATTTGTTGCTTTGGTTCTAAGTTAGCGGAATTCCTTTAATTATTCTACTTGGTAGACTGACACAGCCGTATCTAAGCCTGATTCAGCTCGAAGCCCATCCCGATTATTGCCGTTTATACTGCCAGCCGCCGCAGTTCTGTCTGCTAAATTTCGCACCGTCTATACACCTAAGTCATCTACAATTTTAATGACGTGCTTTTCTTGCTGTAATTTTTACACACGCTGACTAAAATTTCGTAATTACCTATCATTCCTAGCGTTGCAGTTGTGGCCAGAAGTACACAGTAAACCACACGGTGACGCACAGCATATCTACTGCAGCGTTTACCGTTGGAGTTGGAAGAGCATCTACGTGACGTTTTTGCTGTTACTAAACGAACCACTGATAAAATCCAGTATTCTTCTTTGGAGCTCCTCTGTTATCTCGTATTGCGTGCTAAGGTCCTAGAATGTAGGGGAATACTCAAAAATCGGTCTCGGGCGGCCCACATTTCCTCAGGGTTTTTCCATTGAATCTCAGACTGGCAGATTACCATTCAGGAATGATTCGAATATTTTTATGTACTTATTGTAGTCCTAATTATTTTTACAGAACTTCCTCAGAGAGTAGCATTCAGTCTGCATATATCTGGTGAAGTATGAAAGAAATCTACGGATGGAAAGAAATTTGAGTAAGCAGATTACATTAGTACTAGATAATCAGAACATATGCATTTACTAACATGAAATACATGGGATCGATGCACCATGGGTAGCACAGCTCTTTTGTAGATTCTAAATTATGTATCGATTCTGCACAATTAATACATTAGCGAAAAGACTGACATTCGATACCGAAAGTTAACCCTTCAATACAGTGAGATATTTATTTGAAGAAGTGCAGCAGCTAAAATACTAAACATACGGGAAAGGAACAAGGAACTTCTAATTTGTGTCACAAGGAACATGTAGCAGATAACAACAGTAGTAATTCAATATTCAAAGAACGAGAAACTAGAGTTTTAAACACAGTCACCTGTAAATCCAAGTAACTTACTAAGCGAACAGACTGAATTAGGGAACGAAGGATACTTTTCTTCTTTTCTATACATAATTAAACAAAATTCATAATAATTCTGAGAGAATAGAAAAACTTACAATTTTTGTTATATAGCTTTGCGTGTAGCACAATACATTACTCCTTTTCCTACCAATTACGATGATGTAATATGTTATTCAAGTACAGTTCCAGTTGGAAAACGCTGTAGACAGAGAATCATTTTTCAGAGTGACGTCAAATTTGAACAGCTTGTTAAAGCAGGGAGAAACGTCATGGAACAAAAACAATTTAACGAAAATATTGCCAATAGATGGCGCTGGAAGCGTCGTAACGAAAACGGGGTCAGCTACAAATGACAGGTGATTCGCGATACGACGGCTATGGTTTGAGTTGCACATGTCACCACGTGGACTGTTCAATGTGCCTGACTGCACAAGTTCAGTAGCTAATAGTTGTAACAATGTTATTTAGGTAAGCCCATCCAGCACAGCAATGGATGGCAAGATAGGTTTTTAATTGTTCTGGGGTCAAAAAACCACATAAAAAGCGAAATGATATCCGTTTCTAATTTTCCTGGCACTGACGCAAGTCGTGTTCAATACGATGTCCACCGTTCTCTATCACAGGCTGAAATCGTGGAATAGCATTTTCCACAATAGATAGTTCAGAATGGATTGCGCAGTGCCTGCCTTCAATTCAGCTATGTTGATAATCGAAGCAACAAACACAACAACTGTCAGATAACCCACAGCCAGAAGTCACACGGATTAAGATCAGGTGTTCTGGACGGCCAGGCTGTAGGAAAATGACGGCTGATACTTCTAGTATTTCCTCAATTCCCCTGCAGCACTCGCTTCACTGGCTTCGCAATGCGCGGAGGAGCGTCATCTAGCACAAAAATGATCCTACCCATATATCCACGCTGCTAAAAGATTGGAAAAACGTCGGTGCGTGAAAGATTGTCTTAGGTTTTACCAGTGGCGGTACAGGTAACATGTCCCGCAGGACTCCTTTCCTAGAAAAATACAGCCTTACGATAAACGATGCTTTCAACCCACAGCACACAGTCACCTTTGCAGAATCTTAGTGGTACTGGTTGATGTGCGCGTGGATTTCCTTTGCTCATACTCTGCATTTCGACGTAATGACATGACCTTGGGGATGGGAATGGGCTTCGGCTGTCCACAGAATGTTCCATGGCCGTTCATATCGAACGTTTGTCTTTTAGGAAGCGACCCCTGAACGTCGGTGATTTAGTATAGATAGCAACGCAGAATGGTTCATAGGATTTCATGCATCGTGCTCGCAGGCATGTCCAACATTCCGGCAATTCTGAATGTTTGCACACCACAACTCATCCTCTCCTGCAGTGTTGTGGCTACAGCTTCGACAGATGTCGGATCAGCTCCTTTCATCCCTTTGCCACATTGCACTTCAAAAGAAACCGTCTTTTCGAATTATGTAATCATTTTCTCCAGACCCTTAGCAGACATTGGCCAGACAATGCCTTTTATCATACCTCTGAGTGTTGGGAACTTGCTTTGCTACTAGCACACAGTCATCATTCTTGTAAAAAAGATTTACCAGCAGCGCGCGATCCTTAATGGAGACAGTTGTGTTGGGCGTCTTGGATGCAAGCTGAGAAACAGCCGTGGGCGGCGCGTCTGGTGCATAAGCTACCACTTGCTGCTCCACCCGTTGGTCAAATTTTCAAAAAATGGGACTTAAATCTGAGGTCATCAGTCCCCTAGACTTAGAACTACTTATACCTAACCAACCTAAGGACATCACACACATCCATGCCTGAGGCAGGATTCGAACCTGCAACCGTAGCAACAGCGCGGTTCCAGACTGAAGCGCCTCGAACCGCTCGACAACAGTGGCCGGCTGTCAAATTTTCGTTCATTCTTTTTGTTACATGACCTTTTCCCCTGTGTCAGTAATATGCTGTTCAAATTGGATGTTATTCTGAGCAGTGGTTCCCTTCGTACAGCCTTTTGGAACTGGAACTTTAATTATGGACACCCTCCTTACAAACTATGGTAATTTTTCGCAAGTTCTGCTGATACCTACCGCATTGCGCCGATGGATTGTACTGCTGAAGTATTTTGCATATTCGTGCATTTTCAACTTCTTTTTCATATTCATTTGCATAAAATGCTCGTATGAATGATACGGAATTCCTTATAGAAACATGTGAAAGTGTAAGATTATCAAAACTAGAAAAATAAATAATAAAGCACTGTCTCCACTCTCAGATTTGAATGTTGATACAAGTGAAAGAGGAGCCCAGGTTCATTTCTTGTATCTGACTGTTATTCAGATGTGTATTTTTAGGAGCGTATTGGTATTACATGATATTAATATTTTTAGGTGAATAATTAAAGACCACACTATCATTTGCGTTTCTGTATTTGATTTCTGCATCCCCGGAATATTGGTATAAAGTATTTTATTTTCATATTCACCGCGCCATTTCGATGTAGGTACATAAGATTCTCCCTGATTTAGACGTGATTTAGGTATCATATAATCATAAAACTATATCTGCAAATTTAAGCCAGTGTCAATTCCAGTATATGCTATCCCTAAGAAATTCAATCAAAGAGCGCTTGAGATGAAAAATACTTAAACTTCAACAAAATACCACTATAGAAATGAAATATTTAAGAGAACAGTGTATATTATTCATCAAAGGTAACACCTGAATGATCATAAAAGTCCCAAGCTGTCCCAATTCCCTTCCAGCACGTTCAACACTATACCTGGTCATGTTCCACTCACAAAATATTTCAAATTGACAGGCTGAGGGAGGACAAGTTACTCTCTTACCTATTTTCCACATATGGAAAATTATTGGTTCAAATGGCTCTTAGCATTATGGAACTTAACTTCTAAGGTCATCAGTCCCCTAGAATTTAGAACTACTTAAACCTAACTAACCTAAGGACATCACAAACATCCATGCCCAAAGCAGAATTCGAACCTGTGACTGCAGCAGTCGCGCGTTTCCAGACGGTAGCCCCTAGAAACACTCGGCCACCCCGGCCGGCGGAAAATTATTAAAGGTTTTATTACAACTGACGCAATTTGAGCAAGACTCTAGAAAGTTAACGGTATGAGCAGACGTTGATGGAGCCTAGTAGTGTGCTAAAAGCGTGAAATATTTTTATGGTTCTTAGCTTATAGAAACGGCATGTTGGGAGTTGAGAGCAATTCACAGCCAGCCCATCGCTCAGTAAATCTTGATGGACAGGCCCACAGACGTACAGAGTAGACAAGACCATCCTTCATTGAGATGGGTCTCCAACAGAACAAAATGTTAAAATGTGTCTGAAATCTTATGGGACTTAATTGCTAAGGTCATCAGTCCCTAAGCTTACACGCTACTTAACCTAAATTATCCTAAGGACAAACACACAGACCTATGCACGGGGTAGGACTCGAATCTCTGCCGGGACCAGCCACACAGTCCATGACTGCAGCGCCTTAGACCGCTCGGCTAATCCCGCGCAGCCCAACAGAACAATGCTGAGCTACTTGCCATGGCGCCAGCTGAAGCCTGGGCTGGAGGCGATGGACTGAAGCAAAGCATCTACACAGTGGAGTCGTAAACTAGGCATTGTTTGTAGAAATGGAAATGAGCGTATTGCATTGTGGGCCGGGAGTCCCCCATTCGGGGAAGTTCAGCCACCGAGGGCAAGCACTTATTGCATTCGATGCCACAGTGGGCGACTTGCGCATCAGACATGGGGATGAAATGATGATGAGGACAACACAACACCCAGTCCCTGGTCGGAGAAAATTTCGTGCTACAAGTAGGAATCAAACCCAGCCCCTTGGCTTGGCATTCCGCCACACTGACCACACAGCACTAGGGGTGGACATTGTGTGCAGAACCACGTATAGTAAAAATTCACGGGTTTTCATACATTCTCAATCATTTACATAGGCCCCACAGGTTTACTTACCAAGATATGTTTCCAATAGCCAAATTAATAAGTTAAAATACAGGTTACTGAATTTCTTTAACACCTTTAATCATCCGAAACTGCCACTTCAATCAGTTCTGTGACACAGCTCCTTCACCAGTGAAAAATATATATAAATGGGAGGGAAGGTAATTTTCTCAGATCTGCACTTAAAGCTATAAAAATTGATTACAACAATGACTGTATCAAAGTACTATTAATTCCTACAAAAGAGCAACAGAATTCCACACATTGTCCCTCTATCAATATCTGATTCATAAAACTGAACAGTTTGAACGGCAGTTGCATAATTTTCCTCGATCAACGGAATAGTCATTAGGAACCAATATCCAAGTCAGAAAACATACATTTTATGCAGAATCGTACGTTAATGAAAAGTAAAAATCAACACTAAAAAAGATTTCTAGCTTCACAATACAAAAAAATGTTATCACTCTTTGCAAATTATATGACACATAAAAGAGAAGGTACTCGATAAGAAAGTGACAATATTTCACCCCGGTAGTAGTCAGACAGTAATATACTCCTCTCTGAACGTTTTACTTCCATTCATAACCAAATAAGAGAAAAATTTGCACAGTATATTGAGATTTGAGCAAATATAATAATTGCAATTTAATGCCAAAATATTCCTCTGATTTGGCACACTTTATTGCCTCACTCCACTGTATAATATCAAGAAGAGATCTGACATGAAGAACATCAAATGAAGGAAATCGTATTTTAATCCTGATCAGAAATTTCGTAGTACCGTAAGATCTTTGAAGGATCGTCAAAACTGTAAGGTATGTGTTTGTTAAAAGCCAGTGAAACAGACTCGTAAACAGTGACAGTGAAGCCCTGAAGTTTCAGTCCATGCGATAGGTGTAAATCTTATGCCTCGGAAAATAATGTGTAAATGCCGTCCGACCAGTATGTTTAATAGAAATCGTTACACAAATACAATGTAACGGGAAATTCACGCCCAAAGGAACTCAAGAAAAGGGCCCATATGGAAGGATTGGACCCCACGCGTTTTCTTTCCATCATCCACCGTTTCACCTAAAGTACAAATACTTCACTATACCAACAAATTTCGTAAATAAGTATCGCAGATTAACTAACTGAAGTAAGCTAATATCAAATAATTGGGCCAAACTTTGTAATAAGAAAATTTTTAAAACCATCTTAACGTTCTGAGCGAATACGTGCTCTCCATTAAGCTAAAGACAGAAACATGAATCCGTTATACAACTTGGAGTCAAGCTAAGAATTTGAAATTTTTCTTACTTTGACAATGGAATATCACAATTCTGAAATCGTAAGTGAGGGCCACTTACTCTTTCTTTCCTGTAAGACACAACAGAACACAGTATTTATTCCGTAAGATAACCAAATATACTGAGTTACAGGATACAACAATTATTTTTTGCCAAGACTGCTAATCCCTTCCCCCAAGGGCCCATTGCCACGATTACACACACCGGCTGACAATTCCAATATGTGATTTGTCTGTCCAGATATCAAACCACTGGTGTAACCGACCGATCTTTCCGGAAGGAATTCGTGCTTCCTCAGTCGGCTGCAAGACCCGTCCAGACCAAACACGCGACCGACCCAACTTTAGCAAGTCTTTTGAATAACAAGTACGGCAGGCGCACCTGAAGTGCAGACAAATTTATTAGTTGAAGTACAGATATCACACAAATATCACGTGGCCAGCCTGCGGCAAATCCACAGCAGCCAGATAAAGACAGCGACTGTTCCAATCCATTGCCGTACCCACAGTGGAACACGCAGCCGTACATAGGCAGACTTCCTCCTAAGTCAGAACATAGAATATGTTCCTCCAAATACGGCACCTGATTACAGATTCTTCGACCGCACACACAGAACAGCGAGTGCTATTTCGGCTTTTAACTTGTGAAGAAATTCCTGTTGATCGAAAGACAAATTGAGTCCACCAAATCGCGAGGCTGCCTCAATGATCACCCAAGATGTTGTCCAGAGATCTTATACGGATTAAAAGAAGCTGAGTATGATAGATGAATGTGAAGTACTATAAAGATAACTGTCAAATCTAATAAAAGCAAAATATAATGTGAAGAAAAGAAATTTTGGAATGAACAGGCATCTTTGTATCTCTAAGGATGTGGAGGATGAAATTAGTGTTTAACGTCCCGTGGACAACGAGGTCATTAGAGTCGGGGCACAATGTCGAGTGAGGGAAGGAGGTTGTGGAAGGAAATCGGCCGTGCCTTTCAAAGGAAGGATCCTGGCAATTGCCTGAAGCGATTTAGGGAAATCACGGAAAACCTAACTCAATATGGCCGGACGCGGGTTGAAATCTTCATCCTTCCGAATGCGAGTCCAGCGTGCTAACAACTGCCCAACCTGGCTCGGTCTTTGAGTCTTTGCAGGCTAACACCACTGTAGTCAACACTTGGAAGTACAAAACTCTGAAAAACTCACTTTCTGTATCCAAAGAGAGGAGATTTTTATGTTTTTTGAGGGGTAAGAAGCGATCTTAATGTTTCCGGCCAAGCTGTAACTGTGTGTTTAACAAATACTTATACATCCTTCGCCCATTTATAACTAAAGATAGGAAGAATTAAAGAAATGTAGGACTAATTAGCCTAGAGTGGCGAAGCAATACCACTTAAGTTAAATTATTTTTCTCTAAGCCCATTTTTTTAAGTACGCAGATTAGCACTGATATTTATCAAGTTAACTGCCTTAGCTCTTATATATGACTGGAGGCCATCTCCAAATATGTGCTATTTACAATGCGACAAAATTGCAGAGACGTAAGAGAATCAAGCCTAATAATGAATCTTGGGAACTTGTGATACTACCTGCCTCCCTTGAGGCTACAAATTGTTGGATGGTTGTAATGAATTGTACAAGACGATCTGCTGGAGTTTTTCAACCAACAGAGTGCATAAATATAGACTAGTGTGAAATGTGAAGGTACGGTAGGTAGGGATAAAAGAACGCAATTTTAGTGTTACTAAATATTTTTCAAAACTTGCAGCAATATTTATGTATACAAGGCCTCGTTTGACATCTTGGTAAAATAGTGTTAAATTTTCATTTTCATCCAGCTATTTTAAGCGGAGTAATAACTGTCTCTAAAAAAAAAAAATATTTACTCTTACCCCAGCTGTGGGGTAAAGAGTACGTAGGCCACGGGCAAGAGTACGCAATACGTACTTTTACATGTCAAAAATTTGGAACTCAATTTTTCAGCAAATTTAAGAAGTAGATATAGTAATGCTTTGACAGTACGGCCGAAAAAAAAGTTTATCAAGGCAATGCACTGCTATACTATTGCTACTTCCTTCTCCAACAAAAAAGCTTTTGTGAATTGACTGAGGTGCTTACTACCTTTGTCTGTTTTAAGACGTTTCCTTAAGGCAGCCTCTGAAAACCAGGTCGCTGTGGATGCTTGTCGTATTGAACTCCGATTTTTAATAAGGGCAAGAACTTGATGGTAGAGCGGCTATATTATTGGTAATCGATTTCTGGAAAATAAACTCCTCCATTTATGATCTATTGGAAATGTGTTCAAGAGGTCGATATGTTTAAAAAAACCACTACCCGACGATAGAAAAACAAAATAAACGGAATATTCATATACGTATCTAAGGCGAATAATGAGTCATCCAAGGTTAGAACACATTAGCGTAAGTGTTGAAGAGTGCCTTTCTGTCCAATGATGATGGGACACCAATAGTATCCACAAGAGTTTAGCCAATAAAGCCCCTTCTTCTGCATCAGTGCAGGTATTTTAGCCTATGACGATGGCCCACAAATGGTAGCCATAAGAATTTTAACCAATACTACCACTTCTCCAGCACGAACGCGGGAAAACTCCCATTTCCAAGAGAACGCGACACTGGTTTCTGATAGTGTTCCAGTAGTAGTGGACACTGGAAGATCCTGAGGAAGATCCCAGCAGAGGAGTCGAAACGTCGATTATTTTAGACGAAATATGACGAGGCCTAATAACCTATAAGATGTTAACTTCATCAAGGCGTAGGTTGGAAGATTAATCAGCCAGTTGTGGTTCCGCGACAATCTAAGTTTTTAAATATATTTGGGTTCACACAACACTTACTCAAAGCTACACAGACTTTAAGCCGAAACAGAACAAAAGTGACTTACCACATTTTCTCCGGTTGCAAATGTCTGACTGCCACGAGGTTTCACTACAGAACTGAGGAGATGGTCACGTATGCGATGCTTGGCGGGAGAGTGGTGAACTTCTGTTTTAGAGACCTGAAATCTTGTTGTGTACCCTTGCCCCACGCGTATTTTTACCCCCATTACCCTGTAGATCACCGTGTAATATGACGGAATATGATGAAACCGGATTATTTATAACTTTTACATTACTTTTTTTTTCTTTTGATGACCATCAGAGAAACAGAATTTTAAAACGAGGTGTTTTATGACGCAGACAGCACAGGTGCGCCACATTGCTGTTCTACGGACCATAGGGCACTCTGCAGTCGGCAAAAAACGCGTGTAAAACAGCGCTTATCTAATCAGAGTTTCAATCTTTTTATTGTCGCTACTCATTGTAGCACGCGTTAACACAAGCCTGGCATCCATAGAAATTGGGCGTGTGTGAATTATTTATGCGCTTGCAGAAGCGGCGGATATCAGTTTAATATTGTTTATTGAAACGGCTCGGTCGTTATAGAATTTGTTGCGTTATCCTCGTATTTTAATACGAATACCGCTATCTTTCTCCGCTACAGAATTTTTATGCGGCGATTTGCACGGTCTAATAATGCGCCATCGTATCGGCTTATTGGAAAAAATAAAATAGGATGAGGGTGGTCATGGGAGGGAGGGGTACTGGGCTCGGCTGGGCCAACACTCGTGTTTTATTGTTCCCAAGAGAATCCCTTTAGCGAGTAGTCGAATTTTGTGCAATAGTAGCCCTGTATGTAGTAACGATGACCATCTGTCGAGGTGAGAGATTTTTTAAAAATGTTCGGCAAAAACAGGAGAGACTATATCATCCTTCGCTCCAGACCATGCAGAGTACTTTCGCTGTTTATAATCTGCTACAGAGTATTAACGTCTAAAGCAGAGGACGTTCACATTTTCCTGTGATAATTCGAAGTAATGTTTACAGGGTGTTTAGCAGTGACTGGAAGCCCAGTAAACAAGTGCTGTTTGAAGTTCTGGTCTTCTTACTTGTGCAGAGGATGGCCAGTGCTAAATAGTGTAGGCAGTCTTCCAGTTGTTCATTTGTTATTGCTTGTATATCACTCTGTACTAATTCTCCGATACGTAGCAGTCAGAACTATCTCCTACATCCGCCATTACGTTTGAATCGTTTTAAGCGTTTGCTGGCACCAGATGAAGATTAGTGATACCATGCAGTGTGAACAACGTAAACCGCAGAAATATAAAATCAGAAACACCTTCAACCGTCTATATTTCGAATGTAGTTTATTTATGCCACCAGTTTCGGAGTTACTCTACGTCATCTGCAGGTCCCCTGACCGACGGCTAGAAAGAATCTGACCTCACGTGCAGTCGAAAAAGGTGCCAGCATTCAGTAACTGGTATCTGTAGACCTCTTTCTCAACAACACGAAAGGTGATCCCTTCGTTCACCAACTGAAGAAGACTTCAATTGAAGAAAGGAGCGATCATGTAGAAAAAGAAGTCTACGGATTCCAGTTACAGAATGCTGCCCCCTGTTTCGACTGCACGCGAGGTCTGATTCTTCCTACATGTCTGTCAGGGGGCCTGAAGATGGCGTAGTGAAACCCCGAAACTGGTCACATAAGCCAACTGCGTTAGAAATATAGACGAATGAAGGTGTTTTTGTGTTTGCATGTTACATAGAACAGCCGAACTCTCTGAATCAACCTGTACCAGGATTTCCTGTTCAGTGAAATTCCCACTCGGAAGTCGACACATGTGGTGTTCCTTTATAGTTTAACCAACCGCATTAGTCAGCAAGTCATTTGTGGGTCGGTAAAGTCATCATGTAAAAACGTGCGCTCTGGACTTCCCCAAGGCTCCGTCCTTGGTCCATTACTCTTCTCACTGTACATTAATGATATTTCTTCAGTGATTCACTCCTGCAACTACCATCTATATGCCGACGACATCCAACTGTACATAAGTGCAAGCCCCAAGAACATTGCTGACGCAGTAGCGAGTATGAACGCAGATCTTTGCTCTGTTTCTCGATGGGCACAGAACCTAGGTCTGAAACTAAACCCCAAGAAATCCCAGGTCATACTTACATCTCATCCAAAGTTAATCAGTCGGTACTTTCGCGAAACAGTACCTCAAATACTCCTCAATGGTACCCAACTACCATACCAAAAAACAGTAAAAGACCTTGGAATAATCTTGGATGAACACCTAAACTGGGAAGAACAGACAGTCACAGCTTGCCGGAAATCGCTCTCCTCCCTACATGCAATTCAAAAATTTAGAAAAATATTTCCAACCCATGTTAAACAAAAATTAGTCCAAACACTAGTCTTGCCTAATCTTTACTACTGTGATGTAGTTCAACATGGCACAAATAATGAAAATTCGAGATGCCTCGAGCTAGTGATGAATGCTTGTGTTAGATACGTATGCAACATACGGTTGTATGATCATATCAGTCCTTCATACTCCCAGCTAGGTTGGATACGCCCACATAAGGCACGCGATCTCCACACGATGTGCTTACTTCATCGATTTCTTAGCCACTGGTGCCCCCAATACTTATCTTCTCACATTAAACACCTATCATCATTCCACAACCGCAATACCAGATCGGATACGTCTAGCATCTTGGCTGTACCTTTACATAACACAAAATCTTTCTCCGTGTCATTCTCCATCTCAGCCATACGACTATGGAACGCGATCCCCTGTGATCTGCGTCTTATCCAAAACCACTCAACATTCAAGAGGGAACTTAAGACTTACATATTAGGGACGGTATAGCCACCATTGTTGTGCCCCCCCTCATCTTTTTCTTTCTCCTCTCCATCATAGCTTCGAATTTTACCATTCTATTTCTCTTCCTCTAACCTATCTACCTCTTCTATATCTCTTTCACCCCATTCCGTCGTCTTATGTCTCTGCTTGATGAGAATAGCTCATAAGCTGCAAGAATATAACGAGAAAATTCCCAACTAGCAATAGGACTGACACTCATAAAAGAAAAATATGTTTACTTTCATATACATAGTCATTATTATTATTATTATTATTATCATTATTATTATTATTTTTATTATTCTTGATTGTTATAATTATTTTTTGATTGTTATAATTATCATTGTACTACTTTTATAATCTCTATTTTTTTCTTTAACATTAATACTGTATAACATGTTATATGTCCTAATTTTCTGTAGACACTGAAATTTGTTGAATCTGAGCATGCCTGGTTAGGTGTAAGAGAGGGCCTGAAGGCCCTAATCTTGCCAGGTAAAATAAATGCATAAATAAATAAAATAAATTAGATGATTGGAACGTGTCTGTATGAGGAGCGACATCTTCAACGCTGTATTCCATCCGGAAAAAAGTGGTCAGCAGGTTGTTCCAGCGACTTAAAGAAATAGAAACATTCACGGCAAGGAATTGTGGTGTTAGTCGTATGCCGGATATGAAACAATGAGTGATGATTCTGAAACAAGTGTGCCTAGAACTGGAACTGCTGAAGGCATAATGCAAGCTTTTGCGTGTTTAGTGCTGCAAAGTCATCAGTATCACTGTCCCTGAAACGTCTCAGGCCGCAAAACCATCACGGGCAGATCACAGTTCCGACGATAGATTCTAAGAAAGAGCGTTTATGATATGCATTTCAAGCCACCATTTTCTTTACCGATGAGGGAGAGCCTCTGAAAGGGAAATTATATTACTACAATAACCATACGTTGTCAGTTGCAAATACATGAGGTCATGGGAATAAGGCGTCAGGTTCTCTTTAGTATCAATCTGGGATGACCAACTCGCACAGCCACATGAATTCCGAAACTGAGGGACTGAAAATTTGTTCATTGTCACCAGTTTCTTTGCGACAGATTACCTGCACTATTCTAGAAAGATTGTGGTTCAGCCTATACGGTGGAAACGTATCTATGAAAAATTGCACTTGCTAGTTGAATTAATCCTCGTAGTTCTCGTTAAATGATTCTAGCTGGAAGTACTTAGTAGCTGAATTAATTCCAACAGGTATTCCCACTTAATACTAAAAAAATAATCAATGTAAAAGACTATGTCCTGGATATAAACAATACTTGATTGTACTTTAGCACAAATATGCCACCCCCTGTAGGGACAGCCCATGAAAGGTACATTTCTGACGCTGTCTCTACTAGATCAACATTTAAAAATATAATTGAGACAGTATGCACACATCTACGATCTGACCATAACGTCACAGAAAAGTTGAAGCAATTACACACACATCAAAATAAGTTTTGTGTCACCCTGATTCTCAGAACTCCTGAAGATAGACGTTGACTTGTGGATATTGCAGCCGGCCGGAGTGGCCGTGCGGTTCTAGGCGCTACATCTGGAGCCGAGCGACCGCTACGGTTGGAGGGTCGAATCCTGTTTCGGTCATTGATGTGTGTGATGTCCTTAGGTTAGTTAGGTTTTATTAGTTCTAAGTTCTAGGCGAGTGATGACCTCAGAAGTTAAGTCGCATAGTGCTCAGAGCCATTTGAACCATTTTTTTGGATATTGCATCACAGACGTAGTTCCTTTGACTGTTCAGAGATGTCACTAAACCCGCTCAAAGATGTGAACAACTATGCATGAGAAGCGCCTATTAGACGGAGGGGATCCGGCAGCGGATCAGTTCCAGAAATTCCACCAGGAAGGAGGTATACGGCTCTGTAGTTCAACACTGCCTAGACTGTCAGTGCCGTGGTTCGATCGCGTCCACATTGTTACTTTGTGCTACGAAGGGATCTTAACAAGGGAAGTGTCCAGGCGGCTCGGAGTGAACCAAAGCGATGTTGTTCAGACATGGAGGAGATACATGGAGACAGGAACTGTCGATGACATTCCTCACCCAGGCCGCCCAAGAGCTACTACTGCAGTGGATGATCGCTACCTACGGATTATGACTCGGAGGAACGCTGACAGCTACATCAGCATGTTGAATAATGCTTTTCGTACAACCACAGGACGTCATGTTACGACTCAAACTGTGCGCAATAGACTACATGATGCGCAGCTTCACTCCCGACGTCCGTGCCGATGTCCATCTTTGCAACCACGACACCATGCAGTCCAGTACAGATGGGCCCAGCACCATGCCGAATGGACCCCTCAGGATTGGCATCACCTTCTCTTCACCGATGAGTGTCGCATATGCCTTCAACCAGACAATCGTCGGAGACCTGTTTGGAGGCAACCAAGTCAGGCTGAACGTCTTAGACACACTGTCCAGCGAGTGCAGCAAAGTAGAGGTTCCCTGCTGTTTTGGGGTGGCATTATGTGGGGCCGACGTACGGCGCTGGTGGTCATGGAAGGCACAGTAACGCCTGTACGATAAGTGAATGCCATCCTCCAACCTATAGTGCAACCATATCGGCAGCATATTGGGGATGCATTCGTCTTCGTGGACGACAATTCGCACCCCCATCGTGCACATGTAGTGGATGACTTCCTTAAGGATAACGACATCGCTCGACTAGAGTGGCCAGCATGTTCTCCAGACATGAACCCTATCGAACACGCCAGAGATCGATTGAAAAGAGCTGTTTATGGACGACGTGACCCACCAACCACTGTCACGGATCTATACCGAATCGCCGTTGAGGAGTAGAACAATCTGGTCCAACAGTGCCTGCTTGATGATCTTGTGGATAGTATGCCACGACGAATACAGGCGTGCATGAATGCGAGCAGATCTGCTATTGCTTATTAGAGGTACCGGTGTTTGCAGCAAGCAGGATCACCATCTCTGAAGCTCTCGGTATATGGTGGTACAACATGCAATGTGTGGTTTTCATGAGCAACAAAAAGGACGGAAATGATGTTTATGTTGATCTATGTTGCAATTTTCTGTACATGTTCCGGAACCCTCGGAACCAAGGGAACCCAAAACTTTTTTTTATGTGTGTAAATGTAAAAGAGTATACTACGCATCTGATAATATCACCATCACTTAGTCTGGAAGCTCAAAGTAGATGAAGCGTTCGTACACTATCAGCTGCATCCACAGACTTAACCGAGTATAAAAACTGACTCATAAAAGGAACTTGTACTACACGTGGTCACAACTTGGTAAAGAGAACATCATACTGTCAGAATTAATCTTCGCAGTTGTCGCCAAATGAAACTAACTGGAAGTACTTAGTAGCTGAATCAATTCTGGCAGGAATTTCCAAATGAAGCTCAACAAATAATCAATGTAAACCCGTTATGCCCTGGAAGTATGCACTGCTCGATTATACGCTAGAGTAAATAAGTTTATCCTAGGGACAGCATATCTAAGTTAGACGTTTATGCTGTCACTAGCAGATCAATTCTCACATGAAAGAATACTTAAGTAAGTGTACACATATCTGTCTATAAGAACAATACCCCCACAAAACGGTCAACGATCTCACAGGAAAGTTGAAGCAATGATAAATTTGAAAAGGAACGTTACGTATCTGATTATGACAGTGATATCTCCATTGCTTTGTTTCCAAGTTGAAGTACTGATACACGTTAATAGCCTCCATAGACCTCAAGTGAGTATCACACATGACTCATAAATAGAATTTGTTCTATACATGCTCAAAAGCTTGGTGAAAATACCTCAATGAAGCTGAAAATTACAAGAAGCATAAACATTCATTTGCTGCTGCACAAGATAGCAGCATTGAGATGATGTATACAGTACATTTTTTATTCATTTCTTAGGCTTATCATGACCTGGCACAGGGTTAAGGGGGCCTCTAGTAATAATTAGCTAGGAAATGTTACCACGATTCCAAAAATCACTTGTGTAGGTGAAATGAACATTCATACCTTGTTTACTCAATTAACAGTTCCACATACAAGCACTGATGGTGCACACCAACCAGCAAAGGATATTATTAATTACACCTAAGTTTGCTGACCGAGAAAATGCACAGCATAGAAGATTCAGTCTCTCAAAGAAAAATTGCAAAAGAAAAATAATAAATAAATCCACCTCCACGACATCTTCCCATTAATTCTGCTGCACAAACACGTGGGATGGGGAATTATAGCAAAATTAACTGTTGCAATGCATTTCACACACAGTGCACTGCTAGATCTCGCAAATGAAATCCTCATACTTGGCTGTCAAAATCTGCATGCTTTATCTCCAGGCATCAGACCAGAATCAGGCAAAGCATTGATGAACCATATAACACTGTCTTCCACTAACATGCCCACTCAGAAACCATAGTGCAAGACAGTCTAGGGTCCACTATTAAACGCTTCTTTGGGTAACACAAATGCCGGTAAATGTGTGCGCGAAACTGTAGTAACATAGCAATGAATGAGACTACCAAACGTATATCTTCTCCTCCCACCTCTTTAAAAAAAAAACATTTCTCAATACCGGATGATATACCCACATTTTTAGCGCCTCTTGTCTTTGTCAACAAAATAGTCCTACTAAGTAAAGCGCCGTTCCCTAATTTCATGCCAAAATGATTTCCACTTCATTATTCCAAAATCATAAAAGAGAAAATAGAGTATCGATCACAAAGGTGATTATGAATACTAATGTTAATTCTTCCACATTTCGCATTTAAGGATATTTCGACTGGTTGTAAAGATCAGGAACTAAGACCTACATGCACATCTGCGTTTAATCACTTGGATTTATTGCTCTGGGGCACTTGAAATATTTTTGTATATTCGAAACCAATCGATAGTTTGGTACATTATACGGGTACATGATGTGTGATCGTATCAGAAGGCATGAAGGTGTGTTTGACAGAAGCGTGATTCATCCATCACATTTCGTAAATGCAGTAGAATAAATTTTGTTTTATTGTCTTCTAATATTTCCGCTGTATACCTTTCGACCGTCTTCTTATAAGCCGGAACTTTCTTTAAAAATGTACAAAGACGTTGATACATATCCCCTTCTAGATTGACCACGTAGCCACAGATTCAGTTTTTGCATACTCTTTGCCACCAGTCACTGTCTCTGGTACTTGTTTACCTGTGGTTTAGAAAGCGGAAAGAGTACCGAAGATGAAAGAAAAGTATACGGCCGCAATATTAGAACAGGAAAAAATATAGTCGATGCTGCTGCACTCCCGAAATGTAACGGGTCGGTTATTGTGCCTCGAAAGCATGAAGAGTTTGATAAGTATTCTTTCCTGCAACATTATGGAACATGAAGAAGCCTTATGCATATTTGGAAGTTTGATCCATCATGCAACATTATTTATTATAAACCAGAAAGCAACAACAAAATGAAACTTCCTGGCAGATTAAAACTGTGTGCCCGACCGAGACTCGAACTCGGGACCTTTGCCTTTCGCGGGCAAGTGCTCTACCATCTGAGCTACCGAAGCACGTGCTTCGGTAGCTCAGATGGTAGAGCACTTGCCCGCGAAAGGCAAAGGTCCCGAGTTCGAGTCTCGGTCGGGCACACAGTTTTAATCTGCCAGGAAGTTTCATATCAGCGCACACTCCGCTGCAGAGTGAAAATCTCATTCTGGAAACAACAAAATGGTTCAAATGGCTCTAAGCACTATGGGACTTAACATCTGAGGTCATCAGTCCCATAGACATAGAACTACTTAAACCTGACTAACCTAAGGACATCACACACATCCATGCCCGAGGCAGGATTCGAACCTGTGACCGTAGCACCACCGTGACAGCGGCCGTCAAAGCAACAACACAAAAAGCACACTACATAACCGTCAACAACGGTGTACATCATGGTGGCATTTAGTAATAAAGTAACCCACATAGTGGGATAAGAAGGGATAAAATGAGGAATATAATTAACATACTTATTTTTCCAAAAATGCACCACAGAGGAAAGTTTAGTGTAACCTAATAAGGATTTTCCAGGGCACATATGTACTATAGCTACTTTCCTGCATTTGCAGTGAATTGGTATGTGTAGTGAGGAGCCGGCCGGGGTGGCATAGCGGTTCTAGACGCTACAGCCTGGAACCGCGCGACCGCTGCGGTCGCAGGTTCGAATCCTGCCTCGGGCATGGATGTGTGTGATGTCTTTAGGTTAGTTAGGTTGAAGTAGTTCTAAGTTCTAGGGGACTGATGACCTCAGAAGTTAAGTCCCATTGTGCTGAGAGGCATTTGAACCATTTTTGTAGTAAGGATGTGAGAATTTTACAATAAGCTATTCGTAAAGGTTCACTAGATAGGGAAATACAGGGACTACAAATTTGCTAATAATCGCGTAACGTTAATTTATCATGCACGTGACACAGTGTAAGGTGTCAGGCAATTCCAATACCTTCCATGAAAACCCTGACATGATAGCAAATCCGGCAGTATGTAACATATCTCCAAATAAAGCCTGACATTAACCAAAGTAATACGATCAACGAGTGAGCAAATGGAATACCACAGACTAACACAAGAATGCCTAAATGCATGTCATACCTTCCCACCGTGAAACAGACGCAGTTCCGAGGGGAGAAACGAGAACAGAAGCCGAGAGCAGAATCGAGGGACGGACACCCACGTCGCTATCCGACCGCCGAAACCCCCCCCCCCCCCCCCCCCCCCCCCCCGTCCACGTTAAAAGATAGAGCCCTCCAGAAGAACAGTATAGATCTTACGATAACACCAAAAGGGCCACACCAGCTGCAAGTTTTAGCGTGAGACTTTTTCGCGTCTCTGTTACGTTGCAAACGTTAAAAACATTGCCCCACCACGAAAAGTGTAACGTTTCTCATTGGATAGACAGAAGTTTTGTAGGCGGAGCTTAAGGTTAACATTGAGACCCTGATTGGTCGGTTGAAAACACAGCCAGATAGTTTTTCTAAAACCAACTTCAGTAAATTGTAGTAAGGAGAAGTTAGGAGAGAGTTGCTTCCGAGACAGCGAGATGTGAGGAGCTGCACCACCCGCCACCCCCTGACGCTGTCTAAACACCGACAAGGTAATGAACACACGCGATGCCGCAAGAGAGCGCATAAACCTTCACACAGAACTGTAGATGTCTCATTTGTTATATCCCCTTTTTACATAATACTAGTGTCGATCGTCAATTAAACTTCGTGGTATTCGTATTTGCTACTAGAAGTTAAAATCTGAAACGCGATGATTTTTATGTTATATAATTATTGAGAAGCCACATCAGCCACTGTAATTTACGACAAGTTAAATAAGTAATTAAAGATAATTGAGGGTCACTGTAGACCATTTTGATAGTTTTCTCTTTTATGAAGCTTAACGTAAATCTAGATTATAGATGTGATATGGCATAGGTCATCCTTCGATCCATTCTAGAACTTGGAAACCCATTCAGGGAATATTCGTTCACATTTTTGTTGAATGCAGTTGGTTTTTATCATCCTGTATTAATTCATTTCCTTTTATCAATAGTGCAATTTATAAACAATATTTTGTGGCTCTGAGCACTATGGGACTTAACATCTATGGTCATCAGTCAATGTTTTGAGAGTAGAATAAAATTTCCAATGGTAAACTTAACTGCTGTTTCGACGTTATTTTACCAGCTAACTAAAAATAGGAAAGCCTTGAACCCCTTCCACTAAATTTAGTTAGTATTAACATTCTTTTACAGGGAGTGCAGTGGAGCTGACGCTGAAATCATTAAGTATTTGATTATATCATCGCTAGTCTCACTGAACTCTTCTGAACTCTACTTGTCATGTGTGGTCTGCCGTCTCCTTACCAGCAACAGGTCACAGATTCAAACTAGTCAATTCCCTAAAAAACACGCTCAGAGCGTCGTTGCGCGAAAGGGGTAGGGAGACACGACTTAGAACAAACAGACACCACGCAGAACAGAACAGAAGTAGTCATTCAGATACGAAACCGCATTTGCTACTAAGAAAATAGCACCATCATGATGCAAAAGCAGTTATATAGGCCAAAAGTACTCATAAAAGACCAAAACCGGCTTGTCAGTAGAACACATACACAGGAGCGCGAACGCGCGCGTCATGACGGTATCTGGGGAGTCTCAGGTTTACTGACCGACACTCGCAAACTACTGTGAGGAAATAATGACATAGGCCAGTCCTATGATGCTAAAACCAGGTGCTATGAAGGGACCTTTCAATTACATTCAAGAATAAATACAAGAAAAACTAAATTCAGTTGCATCATATCATGCGCAGTTGTCAAACCACGCAGCGCAGGAATATACGACGGTTGTCCAGAATGTAAGTTCCGATCGGTTTTCGAAATAGAAACCACAGTGAAAACCAGAAACGTTTTATTTCCAACGTTTAGGTATAGCTTCCACTTACCTCTCGACGTAGTCACCGCTCCAACTTCAAGTGTTGTAGTAGTGTTGTATCAACTTTCCAGTAGCCTCGTCTTAGAAACCAGCCGCCTGTGCTTTCGGCCAGTTATCTGTACTGGTCTGCAGCTCGTTGTCTGCGGAAAAATTTTGTCTTCATAGCCAGCGGTTCTTCTGAGCAGAGATGAGACTCAGGGGGTACCAACTGCGGACTGTATTGTGGGTGATCAAACACTTCTCATCGGAAACGCTGCGGGAGCGTCTTCATTACCCCTGCAGTTTGCGACCGAGAACTGGCACAAAGAATTAACTGCTCGACAGTTGTGTTATGGGGGCTGGCTGATACAGGCGAAATCTCTAACCAGGCCCTATTACTTGGCGGCAGACGTTATTCCCTACGCATCTGTACGTGCTCGCTGTTCACTCAGCCGGCCGGAGTGGCCGAGCGGTTCTAGGCGCTACAGTCTGGAACCGCGCGACCGCTACGGCCGCAGGTTCGAATCCTGCCTCGGGCATGGATGTGCGTGATGTCCTTAGGTTAGTTAGGTTTAAGTAGTTCTAAGTTTTAGGGGACTGATGACCTCAGATGTTAAGTCCCATAGTGCTCAGAGCCATTTTGAATCACTGTTCACTCAAAACTGAAAAGAGCGATGCGACACGATCGACGGGCGTAGTAGAGACACTGCCCAACATATCTGTGCAAGGCTTCACCGGATTTTCCCAGTGGTTTCCATTTCGGGACCGACAGGAACTTACTTTCTGGAAAACCCTCGTACTTTCCCAATCCCAAAATATAAAAACAAGAATGACGCACCGAAAACACTAATCAGGCAGTCTGTCTTAACTCAGTGTACATTCTCTTTGTGACCGAACATAAAGCATATTCTTTCACTTTAACCCATGTACTGGGTGATAAAAAAGTCAGTATAAATTTGAAAACTGAATAAATCACGGAATAATGTGGATAGAGAGGTACAAATTGACAGACATGGCTGGAATGACATGGGGTTTTATTAGAACCAAAAAAATACAAACGTTCAAAAAATGTCTGACAGATGGCGCTTCATTTGATCAGAATAGCAATAATTAGCATAACAAAGTAAGACAAAGCAAAGATGATGTTACTTACAGGAAATGCTCAATATGTCCACCATCATTCCTCAACAATAGCTACAGGCGAGGAATAATGTTGTGAACAACATTGTAATGCTTGTCCGGAGTTATGGTGAGGCATTGGCGTCGGATGTTATCTTTCAGCATCCCTAAAGATGTCGGTCGATCAAGATACACTTGCGACTTCAGGTAACCCCCAAGCCAATAATCGCACGGACTGAGGTCTGGGGACCTGGCAGGCCAAGTATGACGAAAGTGGCGGCTGAGCACATGTTCATCACCAAACGACGCGCGCAAGAGATCTTTCACGCGTCTAGCAATATGGGGTGGGACGCCATCCTGCATAAACATCGTACGTTCCAGCAGGTGTTTATCAGCCAGGCTGGGGATGGTGCGATTCTGTAACATATCGGCGTACCTCTCACCCGTCACGGTAGCAGTTACAAAACCAGAATCACGCATTTCCTCACAGAAAAAAGGCCCGATGAAGGTAGATGTGATAAATCCAACCCATACCGTGACTTTCTCGTCGTGGAATGGAGTTTCCACGACAGTTCTAGGGTTTTCGGTGGCCCAAATTCTGCAGTTGTGGACGTTGACAGACCATCTGAGCGTGAAATGAGCTTCGTCGGTCCACAACACGTTACTCAACCAATCGTCATCTTCCGCCATCTTTTGAAACGCCCACACCGCAAATGCCCTTCACATCACTAAATCGACAGGTAACAGTTCATGATGCCTATGGATTTTGTACTGATAGTATCGATGGGTACGCCTAAGTGCCAATCAAACAGTAGTGTATGGAATACCGGTGCGACGTGCGACTGCACGAGCGCTGACTTCCCCGTGCATAGACGAACCCGCTACTGTCTCCATTTCTTCCTGAACTGTCTCAACACCATTACGCCTTGTGCTCGGTCGGCCACTACGGGGTCTATCGTCTTCTATCGTCTAAACAACCCGTGGTTTCGAACTTCGAAATCATTCTCGCCACAGCTGCATTTGTCAACGGATCTTTACCCGTTCGAATCCCCTTCCTGTGGCTATAGGATCGTAACGCTGAACTAGCACATTCCCCATTCTGATAATACAGCTTCACTAAAAGCTCCTTTTCAGGTAACGTATACATGCTGCGACTGCTGTCGCATCTGATTCTCTCTCACATTACAGTTCCTTTTATACACGATTGTCATGCGCAGTCACTGACGTTTTTCCTGTCCAGCGCCATCTGTCGGACATTTTTGTGCTTTTTTGCCTAATAAAACCCTATGTCATTCCAAGTATGTGTGTCAATTTTTACCCCTCTATCTACATTATTCCGTGATTTATTAAGTTTTCAAATTTATACTGACTTTTTGAATACCCGGCACTTCGATCTCAGCAAAAGGAATGTAGATTATGGCTTAGTGTCTCGTCAAACTCCATTGGAGAAGAACCACTGAGCACTTCCAAAACCTAAATGAATGGCTCAAGTTTTGCCATAAATTACATGGTCCACTCACATTAATGTGAATACCAGATATGTTCCACGTCAGTCCGCAATAACCATGACAGAAGGTAGGTCGCAGCTCTAGCAGAGGAGATATGAAAAGCTTCTCAGGGTCCACGTGGGAGGGGGGGGGGGGGGACACAGATAACTGCTCAGTTGTTGTAATGCGGAAACGGAGAGATTTATCTGATGTTCAAAACGGCATAATCATTAGCAGTCGCGCAGAGGGTGGAAGCGTTTCCCAAATGGCTAAGTTCGCCAACCGTTGGCGTGCAGCCATTGTTAAAGAATACCGTGCTCGGTAAAATGGCATGGAGTGGAGGCAGCTGTGGCAACTGCAAGCCATAGATGACAGGGGAGGACGACGGCTGTAGAGATGTGTACTGGCGAATAGAAGTGCAACTGTTGGGCAGTTGACCACACGGATTAACCAAGGAGCTGCCTGCAGTGTCTCCTCGAAGACAGGTCAGCGAACATCGCTGCTTACAGGCCTCCACAGCAGGCGCCTGGTTCAAGCACTATGCTAACTACTGTTCATCGGCAACGAAGGTTGGAATTTGCGCGCCAATTCTGCAACTGGACGTCCATCGTGTGGCGACAGGTGGCCTTTTCAGAAGGATCTCGTTTCATGCTCCATCGTACATATGGCCGCTGGCGTGTATGACTCTAAACGTCTGAAAGCAAACACTCTACAATAACAGTCGGATGGGTCTAGACCGCGAGAGGCAGCGTTATGGTCTGCGGAATGTTTTCGTGGATTTCCTTGGGTGATGTAGACATTATGATAGTCAAAATGGAGCACCCCAACATGCACTATCTTTGGGGACCACGTCCACCTCACCCTACCGTTTGTTTCTCCTCGCCATGACGGCATCTACCAGCAAGGCAATGCAACGCGATATACAGCTCACAGTGTACGTCCGTGGTTCTAAGAGCAAACGGATGAGTTTACCGTACTCCCTCGTTCACCTCACTCCCTGTGGAATCGCATCGTTCGGGCTGTTCGCGCTGTGGATGTTCAACCGAGAAACCTAGCGCAAGTAATCACAGCACCGGAGTCGGCATGACTCCACATCCCTGTCGGTACCTTCCACAGCTTTACTGACTCTCTTCTTGATCGTTTCATAGCAGTCTGTGACGAAAAAGGTGGTTATGCTGGCATTTGCAAGATGGCCACTTGAAACGTCCTCTTAGAAAAATTTATGAATTACTGTGCTGATAGACCTCTTGTATTATTTGATTTTCAAACAGCTGAGCAGAACTGAACGTACTCAGACATTTCGCTCTTTACCTATTCTGATCTACACTAAACTGACACAGAATATTTTTAGCGCAACGCAATCTGACTTTCAAAAATCCCTACAAAATAATGGCCCTGACTAACATTAACCTCTACCTTTCATGAATCACTTACCTCACAAAAATCTTCGTTACTCGAACTACTGCAATACAGCGAGCGCCACTACTGCCAGCTAAATAAAGGACTCTAACTGAAGGCACTAACTACTAATAGGCATAGTTACCAAATGAATGATTTTGATAGAGAACAAACAATGTATTTACCTTAATAGTGTTCAAAAGTCTTAATATATATATGTATCAGTTCATGACATCCAGTCTTACAAATTTACTCTCTCTGATGGACACACGTCCAGGTCATCCGCTCTCAAAACTCTGCCATCTCTCTCCGCACATCCACCACTGCTGGCGGCTCACCTCCAACTGCGCAACGCTACGCGCTGTTCACATCCAACTGCCCAACAATACAATAGCGAATTCCAACAATGCAAACCAGACACAGACTGCACTCAGCACAGTCAGTGATTTTCATATAGAGCGCTACGTGGCGTTACCAACATAAAAACCTAAACAGCCTACTTACACACTTTATTGTGAATCGACATTGTACCTCTCTGCCCACTTCGATGCAGTAGCTTCTCATAGATTAACCGATCTCCCCGTCTAAGTTTCGACATTCTTCAGTTGCACTACGTTTCAGAGGCGTCTATTCTCTTCTTCTCTGACTTATTCTCGCACATTTTTCCCTTCATTTCTTTCCTGAGATGTATAATTTGTATGTGACAGCAATAGCTCGTCCTGTTTGCGCTAGATATAGGGTGGATATGTGTCACATCTAATTTTGTAGTCATCTGAGTTTTGTAAGGGAGATTGCTCTGGTTTTCGTAAATTAAGCAGCTGTATCTTCGATTGTTCGTAGATGCAGCGACTAGTTTCATGTCCATGTTGTGGCAACTTTTGTAAGTGAGCCTTTCAGGTTGACTGGTCTACGTCATGTAGCTGTAATTTTACTGACAGTTACCAGCTTTATGTCAGTTTAGATGTCTTTAATTGTATGTGGTTTTAATATTTTCTTCTGAATGAAACATTTTGTGTAACGACAGAATTATTATCTGTGATGTTTGGAAGGTAGGAGACGACGTACTGGCAGAATTGAAGCTGTGAGGACGAGTCATGAGTCATGCTTGGGTAGCTCAGATGGTAGAACACTTGCACGCGAAAGGCAAAGATCCCGATTCCGAGTTTCGGTCCGACACACAGTTTTAATCTGCCAGGAAGTTTCATATCAGAACACATCGCGCCGCAGAGTGAAAATTTCGCTCTGGAGACAGCATTATTGCTGTTAAATTTGTCCATATGAGTGCAGCCTTCCCGTAATCTGTTCAGAATAAAACTATTTATTGCTTAGTTTTTTTCTACGTTAATGTTTATTTAGAATCTTTTAGATAATTGTGGATTTCCTCATGAGGATGCCCTTGGTGTCGAAACATGGCTGGCTGTTTTATAACCATCACATTCTTGTACGGTTGCTGTTTCACAGTAACGTTTAAAATCGTAGCGGATAATAGCGACACTTCTATTCCCTTTGCACGAAAGCCATATGACACAGCTGGAAGTAGCTTTTCCTTCTCTGAAAAACATTTTCAAAAGTGTGAAACTTATTGTTAAACAGTGTCTTCCATTAGTAACCTGAAATACTACCGAAGCAAATAACTTGAATTCTGTGCCGCCGGATCATCTTGAACTAGCAGTCTGTTTTATCATGCATCTATTCTTTAGCAGCCAGAGAACTTAAGCGGAGCGAAAAAGAGCCATTTATTGTCTGCTATCCAAATCCAAACCGGTAACGACATAAAAACAAATACAGCAACCGCAGTTTTGATGTTTTAACAGAGAACGATGCAGCAAACTAATTAAAAATAGATATAAAACTTGTTAAAACCTTTTTCCCGTGCGTGTTACCGTAAAGGAGATTTCTTGGCGTTTGCGTCACACTACAGGTGTTCTCAAAAAATTCTAGATTTACACAAACGCTGGATAATTCTGACTCTAAATTTGTTTCTTGCTTATAACTTCGTTATTTATAGGCGTTATTAACAAGCTGCCTGTTAAGACTTCTGAGTCGCGTGAGAAGAACATTTTAAGGGCTATTAATTCGCTGCTGAAAGCTTTACTGTAGGACGGTTCATTTTATGTTTCTACCAACCAGGTCGCAAAGCCAGTTGCTGTACAGTAATACGACGCTTACAGTAAAGTACTGAGCTATAAGATGGCCATTTAATAACCTTGTTTTGAAGACGTAATTTATTCGTTAGTTGGATATATAGATTGAAGACGTACAATTAACGGCTTGCTTTAAAATATTTCCAAATGCTAATACATAATGTTGCTTGACTTAAGGGCGCTGCAGCAACCTAACTGATAATAAAATATCCGTTTGCTGACCATCAGAACAGGGACATGTTTATCGCTGCCTCTTGCTGTTCGTTTTATTGCAGATGATAACTCTCCATCAAGTACACGGAAAAGCGGTTCGCGGTGCTCAAGCTGTGGAAGGCACTGCCTTGACTCTCATTCAGAGGGAAAGGGATGTAAATCTCGATTCCCTAGGTTATTTTAAGTGATTTTCACTTTGGTTCAAAACGCAGCTACGGCCGATTTATTTCTCAACCATCTGCTTCGACTCTAATATCTTTGACGTTGATGTGAGATAAGCGACTGTGCTAATGAGGGTTTTACATCTCTTGTTAAATTACGATTCGAGTTCACTGCCTAGCAGCGAGATATTTTATCATCGCAGTTGCCAGTTTGAATTCGCATGAAAAAGAAACATACAAATTACTGGACGAACAGTTGAAGTGGAATGACGATGGTTTAGTCGTATCACAAATTTGATCGTAGACACTCGAATCAGATTTTAAAATTCTTTGAGGGAAGAGAGATCCGTCGGCCTTGATGGAACATAAATGCATTACGAGTAATATCTCCAGAAATCGTTAAGATTTCAAATTTAACTTCGTGTGGAATACTTGGAGGAAATACCTCCATTTTTAGTAGTTTCGTAACAATTCTTGTGTATAGCCATGTGTTGTATGCACACATAGTCTGGACTCATCTCTAACTAACAAAAACCTGCGGGAATATGTCATGCATGTTACGATCTTACACCACCCAACACCTTGACTGCACGTGAAGCAATATAATGTTTATGATAGGCGCTGGCGGTATTAATAAATCCAGAGTGTGGCAAAATCTGCTGATTTCAGCTATTTCTACACAGGACAGGTTGTACTGATCCGCTACCTTGAACATGGTGACTCCTGGCAGGTAATTATCTAACATCAACATTAAGGCATTTCGCAAGTGGATATACCGCGTGATCAAAAAGTCAGTATAAAATTGAAAACTTAATAAACCACGAAATAATGTAGATGGAGAGGTAAAAATTGACACACATGCTTGGAATGACATGGGGTTTTATTAGAACCGAAAACAAAACGAAGTTCACAAAATGTCCGACAGATGGCGCTGGGCAACAAAACGTCAGTGACTGCGCATGACAATCATGTATAAAAGGAGCTGTAATGAGAGAGAGAATTAGATGCGCCAGCAGTCGCAGCATGTCGACGTTACCCGAAAAGGCGCTTTTAGTGAAGCTGTATTATCAGAATGGGGAATTTGCTAGTTCAGCGTTACGATCCTATAGCCACAGGAAGGGGATTCGAACGGGTAAAGGTCCGTTGACAAATGCAGCTGTGGCGAGAATGATTTCGAAGTTCGAAACCACGGGTTGTTTAGACGATAGACCCCGTAGTGGCCGACCGAGCACAAAGGCGTAATGCTGTTGAGACAGTTCAGGAAGAAACGGAGACAGTCGCGGGTTCGTCTATGCACGGGGAAGTCAGCGCTCGTGCAGTCGCACGTCGCACCGGTATTCCATACACTACTGTTTGGTTGGCACTTAGGCGTACCCTCAGATGCTATCCGTACAAAATCCATCGGCATCACGAACCTAGCGGTTTAGTGAAGCGGAGGGCGTTTGCGGTGTGGGCGTTTCAAAAGATGGCGGAAGATGGCGATTGGTTGAGTAACGTGTTGTGGACCGACGAAGCTCATTTCACGCTCCGAGGGTTTGTCAACGCCCACAACTGCAGAATTTGGGCTACCGAAAATCCTAGAACCTTCGTGGGAACTCCACTGCACGACGAGAAAGTCACGGTATGGGTTGGATTTACCACATCTACCGTTATAGGGCCTTTTTTCTTCGAGGAACTGCGTGATTCTGGTTTTTTAACTGCTACCGTGACGGGTGAGAGGTACGCCGATATGTTACAGAATAGCATATTCCCCAGCCTGGCTGATAAACACTTGCTGGAACTTACGATGTTTATGCAGGTTGGCGCTCCACCCCATATTGCGTGAAAGATCTCTTGCGCGCTTCATCTGGTGATGATCGTGTGCTCAGCCGCCACTTTCGTCATTCTTGGCCTGCCAGGTCCGTGCGATTATTGGCTTTGGGGTTACCTGAAGTCGCAAGTGTTTCGTGATCGACCGACATCTCTAGGGATGCTGAAAGACAACATCCGACGCCAATGCCTCACCATAACTCCGGACATGCTTTACAGTGCTGCTCACAACATTATTCCTCCACTACAGCTATTGTTGAGGAATGATGGTGGAAATATTGAGCATTTCCTGTAAAGAACATCATCTTTGCTTTGTCTTACTTTGTTATGCTCATTATTGTTATTCTGATCAGATTAAACGCCATCTGTCAGACATTTTTTGAACTTTTCTTTTTTTTTTGTTCTAATAAAACCCCATGTCATTCCAAGCATGTGTGCCAATTTGTACCTCTCTATCTACATTATTCCGTGATTTATTCAGTTTTCAAATTTATACTGACTTTTTGATCACCCGGTATGATGAACAGATTTTCACCGTTAGTTATGACGGTCGAGCCTTATCCTGTAAACTGACACGACAACTACAATTTTATTGCAAGCTTGTGAGGTAACGGGTGAGTGTTAGCCCCCTGAAAGTGTTCCAAGTTTCGAGTTGTCGTGGCCGCGCGGCAGGCCTTTGGACGCGGCTGAGCATCGGCCGGAGCAAGAGGGGTAGCCCCAGCACGTGGTCCAGGTCGATCACGTGGCTGGGAATTCCATGTTGACGCGGTGTCGAGGACTGTGTTTTGTGTCGATCATGGAAATGTGTATGCTGAGAGTGCCAAAGGTGGTGGACTTTGTGAAACGAAAATAGCAGACATTTCACAGCTCATGTAGAAATTAATAATAGCCAGAGGAATCATGATACTGTAAAAAGAAACGTGTACGTTACCATTATTTGCACTACGATTCCGATGATGTAATCAGATTTTCAATATCTTTATTAGTTTAAGGTTTAGTATCTGACTGTAAATTAAAGTAACACCCAGCAACAAATTTCCAAAGTCTAAACTGTTCATCCGATTTTGTCGATCGACGTGTCTTTAGAAAGCTATTAGTGTAAATCTAAATAGGGATGAATTACAGGCATGTAACCTGAGTAGTACATGAGTTATTGGAGGTCAAAGTGGCCGATTACTATTGATAGCGTCAGGCCATAAGTTCTCCACAGTTATACGAAAGAACGTTAGCAGCATGCTTTTAAATATATTTATTAGTCTATGTCTTTGTTTATGTCAGATATATACTATTCATGAAGAAGTTGTTTAAATATTTACTGTTTTTTAGAAAGCGCTGAGACATTACGCTACTGGCCTAACTTCTGTTTCTATTCCTTTGATATATGTTTATTTGATTTGCTTATGTATCTAATAATGTGTGTTAGAGCCGCAGGAATATTTATTTAATTCCAAGTTATTTAAATGTAAATCCAGTATTTCGTATGTGTTTCAATGTGTTTGTGAGTGTGCATTGGTTTGGAGATAAGGCGGGAGCGCTCTAGCCAATCACAGCGCTCGTTAATGGAGAGCCTGGATGGAAATGCTGGACAGGGAATGCTGGACTGGAAGCAGCAACGGACGGTCGCAAGAACTACGTGGAGAGTGGAACAGTTTGCGCGTGGTCGCGGAAGATAGAAATATTTCTTAGTACCGACTTGTGCACTGGTGACACTTCCGTGGCTTCTGCAGTGAAGACGTAGTATGCGTTTTGAAGTGAATACTCGCGATCTATGTTGTTGTTCATAAGTAATTACGTGAAGTAGGAATTTATTGCCCCTGTTATTCAACATTTATTTTATTTAGTTGCTGGCCCATCGACACCAACAAGTATTTGCAGTAATAAACAGCATTCTTAAAGGTATTTCTGCTGTCGTACTCATCGTTTAAAGTCGTTAAAAATAGTACCTGCAGATTTTATTTAATTGCAATCTCTCATTTACAAATTTCTACCATACATTCAAAATCCGCAATTACCGAGTGAAAGGAACCTTCGACCATTCGATTCATGTGTATATTCACGTTGTATACTATAGACTCACCGGTATATTGCTTATAATGTGGCAACTATGTATCCCAGCCCCTAGAAAACGAAACCAGCGAAAACTTTTGAAATTTCAACTCTGAGTCTGAGAGTATATAGTTGAGGGCCACCACACCACTTCATATTATTTGAACGCTCGCAAGCATATGAGTGTGACGACAATCATGTATTCCTAGTTAAAGGATACAATTCAAAGATCGTCATGGACCATACACTTAACTTTCAGATCGGGTTGAAGAAGAATAAAACAGATCCTGAAGTTGCAACAAGAAAATGGTTCAGTACTTGACGCAATACGAGGACTGGTGAATCAGCTATACTAGCTGTTGGACGTTCATTAGCAATCAAATGAGCTGTACATGGTTTACACCAGTTTATGTAGGATGACAGTGACAAAGAAGGTGGACAGTTATTCAACTCCTTAAAATTTCGTTCATGGTTCATCAGTGTTAGTATCATATAAAACTTTAATCGCCTGTGAATTTTCCCACAAATTTTAGTAAACCTATTGAGTTTATGTTTTGTGTATTTTCTATAACAATACTTTCGCAGAACCAAAATATCCGAAATACGCATTTGGCCTCTTTTATATTAATGTTAATGCCAACTTTAGAACAAAAATGATGTTACCTTTGAAAACCACCTTTTCAGCTCTGCACCAAAATTTCCGAATATATTCGTGACATATTTTATTGATTAATAAATAAAAGTTTGCAAGTCATTTTATTTCCTTAAAATCTGCGAAACCACAACTAACTATTTTTAAAACTAATACATCTTTAATTGCAGCCAATGAAAAGGAGAAAGGCACTGATCACAAAATTGTGGCACAAAGACATTACTTCAAACCTAGAATTAAGTAGAAATATATATCCAAGAAAGAAAGAATCTGTTATACGTCAAATGACGTATAAGTTTCATAAGATTCCTTAGTGTTAGATGAGGTTATGTATGTGGAGATAGTTTTGATTCTCTGCGTCAAATTACCCAGAAAACTATGATTTTCTGGCAAACACATGTCTTTTGTACTTTTCTACAGTTGAGAAGTTCTCAATCTGTTGCGGATAGTGGTTAGTATCAACGAAATTTTGTATCTTTTGCTGGTGCAGGTATCGCAGTATCGTGAACCAGGGATCTAGTTCTACAGCGAAACAACGTAGACTACGCGGCTTTTTGAAGCATTCGCGTGTCGTGTGTTTCTTGCAAACTGATAAAAGCGGAACGCAATGCTGTCATTCGATTATTCCTTTCTGGCAGTTGGTAGCCAACTTAGTTTCATTGGAAGTTGGAAAAAGCTTTTAAGGTGTCTATCGCTTCGTTCTTCAGTAGTTTATGAATCATTATGATTATATATTTTTTGCCGTATTTGACTTTGTCCTTTTATAAAAAATGTTGTGGAGAATTGTTTTGTAAGACCTACAACGGTCGAGAGCTTTAATGGTTTTATGGTCATACACCTTCTCGCTTGATATCTAATTTCTTCAGTTCGGCCTAACAGCTGTATCCCACATCATCAGCGACCTACCTTATGTATTCACACCTAGGCCGGTCACTGCCTCTGTCATCCCTTCCAGTACTGTTTTCAGCAACAAATCATGTCCTAATACAAGGCAGGCATAATAAAATCCTGTAAACTGTTTACGTATCATAGGATTAAAATGTGATAATTGTAAAAAATAAAATATAGTTTTGTCGCTGAAAATGGAAGTGAAAATGGATTGTCTCAGTTGCGGATGATGCAGATTGGAATGCTTAATACGTAGTAAACCTTACGGGCCACATTTGTTGTCCGCAGCCTCTGAGTACTCTACCATTCTATCTATTTGTTCCATTGTGTTCCCACTTAAATATTTTTCCTCGTAGTCTCGTTGCAAGTTTTATTACAACAATCTATCTAACGTTCAACAGTCTGCTGCAACATTACATTGCATTTCTTTCAATCATTACATTTCTATCTTCCCCTTTGTCCACGTCCCACACCAACACAGACCTGAAATCGAAACATAGGTTTCTATTTATCTTTTGCTGGACTCAAGACTCATGTTTTTGGACGTAACTAACTGTTTTGAGCCATGCTGTTCTTGCTGCTATGATTTCTATGAATACTTTTTTCTAATTTCCCCGCGAGAAAGTAAAATTATCCACTCATTCAATAATCTCTTTTCATAGTTTAACGTTTAGCCCTTCAGCGCAGCCAACAGCTGCGCACAGCATTATCTTGGGGATCCTTTTATCTGTATGCATATTGTAGAAAGAACATTGCACATGTGCCATTTCATTAATCACCCAACTCAGTTACTATGGACTTTCGGTTACTATTGCTACATCCTCAGCGAACTGTATCATGCATGCTTTCTATCCATTACAAGCTATTCCCACATCAAGATAGTCCTTTTACATCTCTCATTGCCTCCCCAGTACATAGAGTGTTAAAAATGTTTTCCATATTTTAGAGGTTGTAGCGGAAGGGTTCCGTTTCAGTATTTCAGGTAATGTAATATTCAGTTGGCATCGAGTCATACTTGCAATGATGCATAAAGTACACTTGGCACTACCCTATGCACTGAGAGAAGAGATGGACGTTTGTATTTTATTTCTTAACCTTATATATTTTTGTAGACTGGCAATGGCAAGGAAAGCGTTTCTGAAGAAGAGAAATTTGTTAACATCGAGTATAGATTTAAGTGTCAGGAAGTCATTTCTGAAAGTATTTGTATGGAGTGTAGCCATGTATGGAAGTGAAACATGGACGATAAATAGTTTGGACAAGAAGAGAATAGAAGCTTTCGAAATGTGGTGCTACAGAAGAATGCTGAAGCTTAGATGGGTAGATCACATAACTAATGAGGAAGTATTGAATAGGATTGGGGAGAAGAGAAGTTTGTGGCACAACTTGACCAGAAGAAGGGATCGGTTGGTAGGACATGTTCTGAGGCATCAAGGGATCACCAATTTAGTATTGGAGGGCAGCGTGGAGGGTAAAAATCGTAGAGGGAGACCAAGAGATGAATACACTAAGCAGATTCAGAAGGATGTAGGTTGCAGTAGGTACTGGGAGATGAAAAAGCTTGCACAGGATAGAGTAGCATGGAGAGCTGCATCAAACCAGTCTCAGGACTGAAGACCACAACAACAACATATATTTTTGCACTTCCCAACATTTTCCCTGCTGTGTCCTTATTCGATAACTTAATTTCGTGTAATATTTTGTATGTATGGGTCACTGTGTGTGTGCTGCCAGCGAGTAAGATGGGTCTGGTTCAAAAATGGCTCTGAACACTATGGGACTTAACTGCTGGGGTCATCAGTCCCCCGTAACTTAGAACTACATAAACCTAACTAACCTAAGGACATCACACACATCCATGCCCGAGGCAGGATTCGAACCTGCGACCGTAGCTGTCGCACGGTTCCAGACTGTAGCGCCTAGAACCGCTCGGCCACTCCGGCCGGCTAAGATGGATCTGGCAAAGACAGTACATGTGAAGTCCGAAGCACACTAGCTCGACACTCTGCAGTTTGATAAAAGAAACCTAAGACGTGGGTGGCGAGGTTTGATTAGCGGCAGTTGGCCAGACTGGTTTTGACGGACCGCCCCAGCACAGTCCGGAACTGGGATCAACTGGCGGTTAGACTCATTGTGGATGAGGGACTACTGGAGAGGAAAAAAATACATGGTCGTATGGCATTGTTGGCCGGGAGGTCCTCTTGCGGGGGAGTTCGGCCGCCGCATTGCAAGTCCGCTTCAGTTGACGCCACTCCGGCGACTTACGGGTCAATACTGGAGAGGAGAAGCTGGTAGTAGACCGCGGCAGTTGTACTTTGTTTAGTGCCATGAAATGAGAAGCTATCCCCAAGATTGTAAGCATATGAAATATTTAAGGGGGTAGGACGTCAAACGGGCCGACTTGGAGCAGGGGGGGCTTCCACTATATTTTAATATCCACTCTATACACTTTTAAAAATAATTTCTTAGAACTTAGTCAGCACGACCAGGAAGGATTCAGAATTCACACTCCTAGCAGTGGACATTCAAAAACATAACGAAATTAATTTTTTTTCATGTGAAGTTTCATCATTGTTTCACTTACTACTGGCTGCATTTGTTGCTGTAGGTACACTTTTCTTCACAAGTAAGACAAACCAGCAAACAAACCATACTTACAGGTGTATGAAAGTCTAGAATTTGCTTAATTTATGAAAAAATGAATGAGCTGTTTCATTTTAAACTTCATCTTTAGAAATAACTCAATTTTTATAGTTAATTATCTCAATTTTTACCACAGCTTTTAATAGATTTGGAAAATTCTAGAGTTTTATATATCTGGAAGTATGGTTTGTTTGCTGTGCAAAATTCATCGAAGAATTTGTCTTACTTATGAAGAAAAGTGTACCTATAGCAACAAATGCAGCCAGTAGTAAGTGAAACAATGATGAAATTTCACAAGTTCAGGGAGAAGAAATAAAATGTTTGAGGCTTGGCGATGACTTAGTAATTATTGCCAGAGTCGCCACAGGGCTAGGAAGAGCAGTTGAACGAAATAGACAGTGGCTTGACAAGGGGTTATAAGGTGAACATCAATGAATGCAAAACAGGGATAATGGAATGTCGAATTAAATCAGATGATGCTAAGGGAATCACATTAGCAAAGGAGACACTTAAAGTAGTAGATGAATTTTGCTATTTGGGCAGCACTATAGTTGATGATTGCCGAAATAGAGTAAATATAAAATATAGACTGGCAAAGGTATGAAAGGCATTTCTGAAGAACGGAAATATGTTAACATCGAATATAGACTAAAGTGTTAGTCAGTCTTTTCTGAAGGTATTTACGTGGAGTGTAGCCATGTATGAAAGTGAAACATGAACGATAAACAGTTTAGATAAAAGAGAATAGATGATTTCGAAATGTGGTGCTACAAAAGAACGCTGAAGATTAAATGGGTCGCTCACGTAACTAATGAGGAAGTCTGAACAGAAATGTAGAGGGAAGAAATTTGTGGCCCAACTTGATCGAAAGAAGTGATCGGCTGGTAGCACACATTCTGAGCCATCAAGAGATCACCAATTTAGTGTTTGACGTAAGTATGGTGGGGGGAGGGGGATAAAAATCGTACAGGGAGACCAAGAGATGAATACATAAGCAGATTCAGGAAGATGTAGATTGCAGTAATTATTCGGAGATGAAGAAGTACACGCAGAATAGTGTATCGTGTAGAGCTATATCAAACCAGTCTTTGGACTGAAGACCACAACAACAACATGTTAAGATCTACAGTACTGAGTTCAGAAACGAATTCGTCCAGTTCCGTGTGGAGCAAAATAAAATGGTAAATGTTTTTCAAGTTTTTGATAGCATTAGAACTGACAGCAAGGATAGGAATTTCTGTCAGCTGTCAAACTCGGACGGAATTGAGAATTGTAAGCAACAGCGTCTCGGCGCGTTCCCCGGATTTCACTCACCGCAGGTGTCGAAGCGCAAACATGCGGAACCGTGAAGATCAATTAACCAGAGAGGTGACGCGGCGAATTTTTTCCTCGTTCGGGTTCCCCTGTAGAAACCGTGACGAAAGGCCGGGAGATCGATGCCGGGCCGTTGCTGGCAGACTTGCGCGCCACGCTTTCGCTATCGCGGGCGTCCCTGGAGTCGACAATAACCGAGCAAATGGAGGGAATGAAACATTCAGCGGCGCGCCGACAAATGCTGGGCAATCCAATCCCCAGCGGGGCACTTGGCCATGCTTTTTTCATTGGTACGGCAAGCGGGAATCACAGGCCTGATTGCTACGCTGACGCCACTATTATTATTTTAGATTTGGCACCGCACGGGGGGTCTGTCTGTCCGTGCAGAGGGGTTGGTGCCGTGGGTGCCTGCGTCGCAGCTCGGGACAACACAAACCAATTCGCCCTGCGAGGAAAGGTCGGCCAAGAGAGTCGGCCTAGCCCAGTGCTAAGCCATTGTAGCTCGTCAGTATAGTTGAAGGACAAAAGAAATTCCCACTAAACACTGTTATGGAACAATTTGAGTGGTACAAAACACGTAGCAAAACAATAGTAATGGAATGTAATCGAATTGAAGCCGGCCGGAGTGGCCGAGAGGTTGTAGGCGCTACAGTCTGGAACCGCGTGACCGCTGCGGTCGCAGGTTCGAATCCTGCCTCGGGCATGGATGTGTGTGATGTCCTTAGGTTAGTTCGGTTTAAGCAGTTCTAAGTTCTGGGGGACTGATGACCTCAGAAGTTAAGTCCCATAGTGCTCAGAGCCATTAATCGAATTGAACCAATTCATGCTAATAGACTGAGAAATATGACAGTAAAAATGGTCAATGAATTTTGCTATTTGGGCAGCAACGTAACCGACGATGCCGAAGTAAAGAGAATGTAAAATGCATAGTGGCAATGGCAAGAAAAGTGTTTAAAAATTGTTATCATCAAAAACAAATTCAAGTGTTAAGTAGTGTTTTCTGAAGGTATTTGTATGGAGTGTAGCACTGTACGAAAGTGAAATGTGGACTACAAGCAATTAAGGCAAGAAGAGAATAGAAGCTTTTGAAATGCAGTGCTACAGAAGAACGTCGAAAATTAGGTTGCTAGATCGAATAACTAATGACGTGTACCGAGAAATTGGGGAAAAAATTGATGAAATGAAGTGATCAGTTGACAGGACACATCCTGTGTCATTTTAGTAATGGATGGAAGTGTGGGCTGGGAGAGGGGGCAGTAAAAATTGTAGAGGAAAAGAAAGGATGAATGCAGTTACTAGGTTCAAACGGATGTAGGTTGCAGTAGTTGTTCGGAGTTGAAGAGTCTTGCATAGGATAGCATAGTGTGGAGAGATGAATCAAAACAGTCTTTGACTGAAGATCACAACAACAGAACAGGTGAGTCGCTTACAAGGTATGTAAATAGAAAGAGGAAGCGCAAGTAAATTTAGAATAATTCACAGAAGACTGTGGAAGACAACGATTCGAAATAATATTTGTTTAATCTGAGGGAGATTTAATAGACAAAAATTTTTTCTTCCATGTCACGACGCTCAGTAGAGATTTATTAATGTTGTGCAAGATTATTGTTATAGAAATAATGTAATCCCATTTCCATAGATTATTTGTAAAATTTCAGCCAAATGAGGAATGAGTTAATTTAGTGGCAAGGTTCACATAATTAATTTATGGGGACAGAAATATGAAAGGCCACATTGTCTTAACCATAATACTAAAAATAGTGAAAGTGAACACTGTTCGTACTGTTATAAAATAAATAAATTTATCGTGAATAATTAAATTAGCAATAGGACTAGCTGTACACTGATTCAACAAATGAAAACAAGGATAGCTTTTGCCAAAGAAATGTTTTTAGAAAGAGAAATATTTTCTGCGCTCTATGACATAAACAAGTAAAATGTCAGTGGAGTGCTTTTTGGTTGTAATATTGTCCTGTATGGCACCAAAACAAGGAAAATACGGCGTAGAGACGAGAAATACTTAATGGCTTTTGAGATGTGGGCCTGGATAAGAATGGACGGTATGACATAAACAGATAAAGTAAGTAATGAGGTTGTGTTAGAAACGATGTACCTGCAAAGACAAGTATTTTAAACAGTTGGAAGAAGAAGAAGAAATTATCTAGGGCACTGGATTAGAAGGGCCTGTATGAAAAAGAATGCACTAAAACGAATTATGAAGGGAAGAAGAAAAGAAGTAGATGAAAATACCAGTTAACTGTCAATATCAAGATACATGCATCATATGCAGTCACGAAAAGGATGGAGGAGCACTGATATGACTGGAGACTGTTAAACTTACAGTAATAATAACAATAATAATGGCGTGTGACGAAGGCCTCCCGTCGGGCAGACCGCTCGCCTGATGCAAGTCTTTCGATTTGACGCCACTTCGGCGACTTGCGCGTCGATGGGCGTGAAATGATGATGATTAGGACAACACAACACCCAGTCACTGAGCGGAGAAAATCTCCGACCCAGCCGTGAATCGAACCCGGGCCCTTATGATTGACAGTCTGTCGCGCTGACCACACTTTTTTTTTTTTGCATTTTGTTCGTTATTGATCGTTGTGATTGGTCGTTGCGGACGTCGCAAGACATCCTGTTCAAGTTCGGTAATTGATCCTTCCACTCAGTTTTTTTGTTACAGAGGCCAACCGGCTCTCTGACCGAACACGTTGAGCTACCGTGCCGGCACCACTCACCTACCGGGGGTGGACTGAATTTACAGTGATTGACGTGCCTAATACGCAGAACACACTTTATTATCACCATGAATAATCTATTTCAATTTTATAATAACATCGAATTCTTCAACATAAAAACACTAAAAATTTGTTAGAAACGTAGTTTAATGATTGACGTGCCTAATACGCAGAACACACTTTATTATCATCATGAATAATCTATTTCAATTTTATAATAACATCGAATTGTTCAACATAAAAAACACTAAAAATTTGTTAGAAATGTAGTTTAAATTTAGTGTATTTCAGCATGATCACAGGTAGCGTAATTCTATGTGACTCTGGATTTTAATACTTTATAAGACACAGTTTTACAGAATATACAAATTGAGCCCGAACTCCACATAAAAAATTTCGTAGGTCTTTCACAGGTATTTCCTGAATATTTTGATGTTATGGACTAGTGTTCTGATGTAGCAACTAACAGAGGAATTGGATTTCGTCTGATTTCTTATCCCCACATACAACTCAATCTGTACTTACCTGAAAATACCTGCACAACAATGTAAATGACAATGGTAGGCGTTGTGCGTCTTGTTTGGATACAAACTTGTTCCATTCAGTCACGATATTTGTTGTTGGAAACAGTAATGCCCACATTACTCTTCGCTATCAAGCTTCTATTCAGTACTGCTCTGTTCTCTCTCGGATTTGTTTTTCTGGCGTTTTAAGTTGTGCTTTAACAGTGATACACAAAACTATTTTTGTTAATTTTACTGTTGAAGAGTTGTCCGATATGCACCTAGTGTGTGCATCCACTGAATGCATTGAAAGTTTGGCACAACGACGGTATGTTGAGCCGTTCTGTAACGACAGCAACCACAGCACAGTACTCTTGCGCCTGACGATTGTTGCGTACCCTGTATTTTGTGTTGCACACTTATATTTCTACATGTCACAGAATTTTTCATAATTGTGAAGGTACTTTCAAAGAAATGGAAATAAGCGGGTTATCAAATCAAATATATCATAATTACATCAATATTCCGTATCTGGCCATAGAACACGGATCCCTTTGTCAAATTACTCAGAAAACATTCCCGGGAAAACTAATTCTTGTGTGTGTAGTTTGAGTCCACCCTGTAAATTGTGGTGAACAGTTTAATAGCTTCATATTGGTTAGCTGTCCTATTGAGGACGTTATGAACTTAGGAAATTATGAGTTTATTTTATTTTCCAATGAAACATATTCATTTACATTAATTACATTTGTGGATTGAAATAATGCCTTTATTTGTGGCAAAGTGGGATCAGACATCGATTAAAATAGTGCACATATGTATGGTATTGGCAGTTAATAAAACTCAAGGATTTTGTATTCTGTATGCAGAAATTTAATTAATTATTGTCACAATTGCCTTTGTTTCCATATGAGTTAGGCTTAAAAATTTTCAGTCATTAACTTTTTTTATAATTTCACTTCACTGTAAAACTGTTTGATGGGTTTATTTCAAAGAAGCCATAGTTTTCTCTAGTGTATAAGAGTTATTTGTAAATGAAATACGAAATATTGAGGTAATACCGATTTTTATTGCGATGATCGGAACATAACTACCTAAAGAGGAAACTCAAATAAAAATCAGGCATGCTAACGGACTGGAAATAGTTGTAAAAGATTAGCTTTTCATAACTGTGATTCACAGTCATGCGAAATTTCTTGAAAGACATCATGTTTACGCCAGTGACTGTTAAACGTTTTATTTCCACTACTGCAATTTCGGCCTTTGGCCATTATCAAGTGCAGATGTTTTGGCTTTAAGCCATGTCTACTTTATACATGCTGACACATTTATATGTCGTTGACATTTCCTGTATGTATAATCTATATAACAGCAAATGACAACGACATATAAATGTGTCAGCTTGTATAAAGTAGGCATGGCTTAAAGCCAAGACATCTGCACTTGATAATGGCCAAAGGCTGATATTGCAATAGTAGAAATAAAAAGTTTAACAGTCACTGGCGTAAACATCATGTCTTTCAAGTCGTAAGAGATTTTGCATTTCTCTTCTTGTTTCCTTCGGTACTCTGTGAACTAAAACGAAATTCCCCCCCTCGTAATATTTTGTGTGAAAACTCTGAAGTATTTTAAAATAAAAAATACTTTATTAAAATTGTTCATTTTTGTTTTTGATGTCTATGTATTTATGTCTCAACATATTCAACTGGCGACGAACACATTCTCTCAGTTTGTTGATAGTGTCAGTGTAGAATGTTTGACTTTGTTGACAGAGCTGCAACCTCACCTCTGACTGTACCGTTTCATCTCTATCTAAGTGAAGTTCTTTAAGTTTTGGGAGCGGATTAAAAGCGGGTGGGGCCACGTCAGAACTGTTTGTAGGATGATCGACGATGGTGACCTCAAGGCATCAGATTACTACAGACATCGAAGAGCTCGTATGTGGTCCGGCATTGTCGTGCTGAAGGAGATTGTGCTCCTGTGGAATTAATGCTTTCACTCTTCTGAGGATCTCGCAGTACCAGTTTATGGTGTTGCCTTTAGGAATGAATTCCAAATGTACCATACCCTGAACATCCCAGAACACTGTGAGCAGGACTTTACCTGCTAATGACACGTTCTTCAACTTTTTGGGCATTGGTGATCCTCTGTGGAGTAACTACATTGATGCTCTCTTAGTCAAGATTTCATTGCCTTTCAGGATGTTGTTAAGAAACTCTTCACTTTCATACTCAAAATGTAAAAAAAATGTCGACAGTTCTTCAATCTTCTCTGTTTAACGTTAGAAGTGAGCATTCGGGACATCCACCATGCACACACTTCTCTGCTCCGCACTTCTGCAATGATGGGCTGTACACGCTGTCGTGATATGCCACACTTATCCGAGAGCTGTGTGTCTGTAATCTGACGATTTTCTCTGATGATTCCATCAACCCGAATCCAGTGATCTTGTCGGTTGCTGTATGCGGTCGTCCTCTCCGAACTCACATCACACACATTGAGGTCATCACCATCGCCTCCTTCACTAGGAGTACGAACAATCCAATAACGCACAGTAGTGATTTCGAGACAACCAGCACCGATACAGTTTTCATTCTTCTATGGATTACAACTGAGGGCACGTTTTGTGCGGTTTGGAGCTCGATTACGGCACGCTGTTTCTCATGCACCAGCATAGTTACGTTAGACTTCGCCATGTTACACTATACACTTTGGATCCCCCTAGCGGCACAGCGTTGCAGCTAGCAGTAGCGAAACGGATAAGACGATCGAGTACTATGAGTGACCAAAGCGTTGGATCCGTCCTCACCACAGGGTGACTGGGCATCGGTTACATGTTATCGTGGCTCAAGAGAATCAAAGTGGTTGTTCGCCTGGGCTCGTCCATTCTTGTGAGTGGACTAGCAGCCGCTCCGCGGGATGGTGGTGGTCGTGGCGGGTGGTGCTTTTTTTAAGTTTTTTTTACGCGGCCCGCTACGAATCCCTCTCCTGCATAAACCTTCTTATCTCAGAGTAGCATTACATCCTCTGTTACTTTCTGGATATATTCCCATCTCTGTCTCCCTCTTCAGTTTCATTTTTCCACTTTACAGCTCCCTCTAGTATCGTGAATGTTAGTTCCTGATGTCTTCATAGGTGTCCTGTTATCCTGTCCCTTCTTCTTGTGAACGATTCCCATACATTCCTTTCCTCCCCGATGCTTCGGAGAATCTCCTCAATTCTTACCAATGTTCAACGTTCTGCAGCACCATCAAATCTCTAAGGCTTCGATTGTCTCCTGCTTTGGTTTTCCCACAGTCTATATTTCACTACTATACAACGCTGTAATCAGAACGAACAATCTTAGAAATTTGTTCCTCAAATTAAGACCTATGTTTGATACTAGTAGACTTCTCTTGGCCCAGAACGCTCTCTTTGCCAGTCCTAGTCTGCTTTTTGTCCTCCTTGCTCCATCTATCATGGGTTATTTTGCTTTCTAGGAAGCAGAATTATTTAACTTCATCTACTTCGTGAACCCCATTCTGATGTTTCTCGCTGTTCCCATTTCTGCTACTTTTCATCAGTATCGTCCTTCTTTCTTTTACTCTCAATCCGCATTCTGCACTCATTAAACTGTTCATTCTGTTCAACAGATCCAGTAATTTTTCTTCACTTCCACTGAAGATAGGAGAGTCATCATCGAATATTAACACAGAAATCCTTTCATCTGGAATTTTTATGCCACTCTTGAACCTTTCCTTTATTTCTGTCATTGCTTCTTCGATGTATAGATGGAACAACAGCGGCAAATGACTACACTTCGTCTTATACCGTTTTTGATCAGAGTACTTAGTTCCAGGTCTTCCAGTCTTATTGTTCCCTCTTGGTTCTGGTACATACTGTATATTTCCCGTCTACCCCTGTAACTTATCCCTATTTTTCTCGATATCTCGAAAATCTTGTACCATTTTACACGAATATTTCTTATAGGGTGACAGATCCCACTAACGTGTTTTGATTTTTCTTCGGTCTTGCTTCCATTATCAATCGCAACGTCGGCAATCCTCACTGGTGGCTTTATTTTTCTTAAGGCGAAACTTATCGTCACGTGACGTATCCTAATCTCTCTTTTCCATTCTTCTGTATATTATTGTTCTCGGCAGCTAGGACGAATGAACTGTTAAGGCTCTTGCTGTCTTCAGAATTGCGTGGAGCATGTTTTTCCGTAACTCTATTAATACATCGTCAATCTCACACATTCTAAACACCTTCGTGAATAGTCGTTTTGTTGCCACTGTCTCCTATGATTTTCAAAATTTCAGTGGAATGTTATCTACTTGTTTTGCCTTATTTGATCTTAAGTCTTCCAAACCTCTTTTAAACTCCGATTCTAATACTGGATCCCCCATCTTTTCCTTATCGACTCCTGTTTCTTCTTCTATCACATGAGACAAGTGCGCCCTTTCATAGAGGCCTTCAATGTATGCTTTCCATCTATCCAGTCTCTGATCTGCATTTAACTACGGAATTCCCATTGCACTCTTAAAGTTACCGCCTTTGCTTTGAATTTCATCGAGGGTTCTTTTGACACTTATGTATGTTGTGTTATTCCTTACGACAATAATTTCTTATTCGATTTTTTCACATTTTTCACGTATACTTTGTCTCTTCATCTTCTGCTTGAGACGTCGGCATGTATTCCTGTCCTATTGTTGTCGGTGATGGCTTGCTGTCGATTCTGATGAGAAGAACCCTATCACTGAACTGTTGACAGTACTTACCTTCCTATTCATAACGAATCCTACTCCCGTTACACTATTTCCTACTGCTGTTGACGTTGTCCTATTCTTGTCTGATCATAAACCCTTTTCTTCTTCCCATTTCATTTCACTGAATCCCACTAAATCAAAGTTGAGCCTTAGCATTTCGCTTTTCAGATTTTCTAGCTCCCCTACCACGCTCCGATTCGTTGAACGTTACCCACCCGCTGGTTATTTAGTCTTTTGTCTTAGTCTTTTGGTGTTTTATCTAGTCTTTTATCGCATTGGCAGCTCCCTTCCCGGACATCCGAATTTGGAACTAGTCCGGAATATTAGCAAATATAGATATCATGAGGAGGTGTTGAATAGGATTGGGGAGAAGAGAAGTTTGTGGCACAACTTGACTAGAAGAAGGGATTGGTTGGTAGGACATGTTCTGAGGCATCAAGGGATCACCAATTTAGTATTGGAGGGCAGCGTGGAGGGTAAAAATCGTAGAGGGAGACCAAGAGATGAATACACCAAGCAGATTCAGAAGGATGTAGGTTGCAGTAAGTACTGGGAGATGAAGAAGCTTGCACAGGATAGAGTAGCATGAAGAGCTGTATCAAACCAGTCTCAGGACTGAAGACCACAACAACAACAACAGATATCATGACATTTTTTCAATTACAGGTCACATATCCTGTATATATACATTCTGTATCTTTAATGCAACGATTTCCATTGCCTTCTGCATTCTCGTGGTGTTGATCATTATTGTTTTTTCCGCCTCTAGGAGCAGTTTGCTACGCCAAGAGAAAGAGAGTGCCCTGAATCTCTGTCCTCGCTTTGACAAGGCCTCAAGTAGACTTCTTATGCCGGAAGTCCTCGGTCGCCATTGCTGATCATTTTTATTGAAATTTTAAGAACCCGAACCGCAGGAAGTTGTATTGTGTATTAAACCGGGGACCTAGAAACGACGGAGAGGCTTCGTCCCGCCACAGCCCTCAGTGGTTCGCAATCCCACAACAGGTCACAGCAGTCCACCTACCCCACCGCCATATTCCACACCGAACCCTTGCGTGGTAGAGTAATTTTGGTATACGCGTACATGGCAATGTTTGCGCAGTAATCGCCGACATAGTGTAACTGATGTGGAAGAAGGGGAGCCAGCCCGCATTCACCGAAGCAGATGTGAAAATCGCCTTAAAAACCATCCACAGGCTGGCCGGCACGCCGGACCTCGACACTAATCCACCGGGCGGATTCGTGCCGGGAACCGGCACGCCTTCCCGCTCGGGAAGCAGCGCGCTAGACGGCGCGGCTAGCCGGGCGGGCCCGGGACATTTACAGTAGAGCGTCGATTATCCGAACTTCGGTCAACCGAACGACGCTTAACCGAACTGTGTACTCGCTCGCACCTGTTTCTCTCCCACCCTACCGTCCATTATCCCCCTCACTCCCAGACCAAGTTTCCCACAGTAGTCGCCGCACTGGGCCACCATTGGCGGAACATTGCTTCTAATGGGGCCTTCACAAGGCGCTGCTGACAGGTCAGGCCGCCAGTCGCTGTGTTTCAACAATCTGTCGGCTTGGCACTGGCAGTAGAAGTAGCGGCAGTATCAGAGCTGTTCACAGCAACAGCTACACCAGCTTTAAGAGTTGAGGCGTGCCGCTCCGCGCAGTTTGAAGGATTGCGCGCCCCCAAGAAGAGCTTCTCACGGTGCAAACATATACAGTTCGATTATCCGAAGAAACCAGTTTTTCGAACACCCAAGTCCCCCAATTACTTAGGATAATCGACGCTCTACTGTATTATGGATGTTTACTATGAGAGTATTGTTATTGTCGTCGGATATGATTCTATGGTCTATCACCTTCTCTAAAACGTCGTAAAATGATGCTAATAGTTAAACAAGTCGGTAATTATTGACGTCCTCTGTCAGATTTCTTTTGAAATGTGTAACAACAGCATATTTCAATGTCCGTAGAAAATTTCACTGAGTTAGAGATAACATTACGTATTTAAGGAAAGACAATACTTATTATGAGTTAACAGCTCTTCAGCAGTCTACTGGAAACGCCATCAAACACAGATAAGCTTTCATTTTTGAGGGTATACTATTATTTTCTTAGTTTCGGAAGGAAAAGTGGGTACGGTATCCATAGACTAAATTTCGTAAGAGTTGCTTTTTCAACATATTGTTTTACATTTACTGTACTTTATAGGACGTAGGCTCTAGTCAATGATCAAATAATAAAAGCATAAAAGTGTTGAAATGTACCTGAGTAGTGTTGGAATATGATCTGTGGGACACACCAGATATAATTTTAACAATAATCATTCCCAAGACGATTTGGAGAGTTTATTATTTGAATATTTTAGAAATAAGCGGTGCAGTTGAGACACCGCGACACCCACAGTCCATACGTCATAGGCAATGGTGATCTAAGGAAAGACTTCCATCGAATCCTTATTAACGTAATACAAACTTTCATTAAGTTTTTGTGCATAAAGAATTCTGGGAACAGAGCGCTTACCTATATAACGAGCTTCAAAACATGCTTCCACACAGCGGGGGCACAAATAGAGGCAATTTCTCTGCAGCTTAAACACAGGCCTTAATGACTCCTAATAGTTCTCGACCGTGGTAATTGCAATCTGCAGGCGGGAAATACTTCCACTCGACCAACAACGGGCGTCCAGTGTAGCAAATTACTGCGCTGTTTCCGTAACGAGAAAAAAATGAAAACACCGACGTAATAAGTGCACCAGCACAGCGACGGTACCGTTACATGATGCGTCGTTCTTAACACTCATTTGACTCTCGGCCGTTTTGCCGTCCTGCAAGGTGGTACTTTAGGCTACTCGTACATGAGGCGCAGTTGGTGGTCATCTCTGCTGGTTACTCATTTTTAAACTCGTGGAAATCAATCACAGCCTATGGTTACTCCAAAACAAAGGGTAGACAGACGACTTAAGCAATAACCGAGCCAAGTCTACGAAAAGAAAGTTGTGTCATACGAAAGGACGTATTGCAAGCAACACAGTATGCTAAGAAGTGTGGTCTTTTCTTGTGTTTTTTTTTTGGGGGGGGGGGGGGTCATCAGTCGTTTGACTGGTTTGATGCAGTCCGTCGTGAATCGCTTTCCTGTGCCAACCTTTTCATCTCAATACAGCAAGTTGTAAGTAGGCTGTTTAGATTTACGTTGGTAACGCCACGTAGTGCTCTGTATGAAAATCGCTGACTGCGCTGTGTGCAGTCTGTGGCTGGTTGGACTCATTGTTGGAATATTCGCTTGTGTAGTGTTGGGCAGTTGGATGTGAACAGCGCGTGCCGTTGGTCGGTTGGAGGTGACTCGCTGGCAGTGGTGGATGTGGGGAGAGAGATGCCAGAGCCAGACTATATATATAGTCTTAAGAAATGCCTTTTTTTGATGGACACACGTCCAGATCGTCCGCTCTGGCATCTCTCTCCCCACATCCACCACTGCCAGCGAGTCACCTCCAACCGACCATATCCGTCAGAAAAAGGAAATTCTTATGTCTGGATTTCGTGAACCGATCAGTTCATGACTTTTGAACACTATTAAGGTAAATAGTATTGGCGCTCGCTGTATTGCAGTAGTTTGAATAACGAAGATTTTTGTGAGGCAAGTGATTCATGAAAGGTATAGGTTATTGTTAGTCAGGGCCAATCTTTTGTAGGGATTATTGAAAGTCAATTTGAGTTGCTCTAAAATATTGTGTGTCAGTTTAGTGATGATCAGAATGAGTGAAGAGAGAAATGTCTGAGTTCGTTCAGTTTTGCTCAGCTGTTTGAAAATCGAATACGTAGAAGTTTACAAGCACAGTCATTCTTAATTTTTGAAGGGGAAGTTTCAAAGTGTAAAGTGGATGGTAGAGGAAAGGTCCCGTGCTACTAGTTATTAAGGCTTTTTTCCGTTTCAATCACGTTTAGAGCGCGGGATGAATGATTGTTTCAGTTCCTACCTTCGCGCTGAAATTAATCTAATCTAGTTCTCAAGATCACAATGGGAGCGATTTGAGGGGGTTGTAATATAATTCCAGAGCATCAGTTGCAGCTGATCCTCGAAACTTCTTTAGCAGGCTTTCCATTTATCTTCAAGAGTTGGCAAGTTTAGTTGTCCCATTATTTTGGTGGCACTCTCTCTCGGTACAAACAAACCTGTGGCCATTCATGCTGCCTTGTTTGTATATTTTCAAAATCATTAGTTCTATTTGGTACGGGTCCTACACACTTGAGCAATATTTTCGGATGGGTAGCTCGAGTGATTTGTAAGCCGTCTAGTTTGTAAAGTGATTGTGTTTTCGTAGTATTCTACGAATAAACCGAAATCTGCTACCTGCCTGCTTTACCTACAACTGAGACTGTGTGATAGTTCCATTTCATGTCCGCGCCACGTGTTACATCCATATACGTAGGTCGAAACTTAAATAGTGGCAACACTGCTGTGGAGACACTATGCAGTGTATTCTACTATTTTCGCTGATAGCACACGTTGTTGGCATACCTAACCTACCTCCGAGCAGATGGCCTCGCCCGTCCCACGTCACTGGCGAGCGCGCAATCGAGGGAAACACAGTCACTTGTGGGCGAGCGGTCTAACGTAAGACGTGTCACTATGTTTTCGAAACAGGAACAACGGGGTTGGATCGAGATTGAATGTGCCAGAGGTCGTACAGCACGACAATGTCATCAAGGTCTTCAAGCGGCGTGCAGGGAATCGGCACAGAACAGTGGCAAGTTGGGTAAAAACCTTCAACGAAGGTCGGCAAACTGTGGCAGACATGCATCGGGCAGGTCGTCCTAGCGTCTCTGAAGAAGACGTGCATGCTGCTGTTGCGTTAGTGAACAGTGATAGACGCCGTACGATTCGTGAGCTCGCCCACGAAACCGGATTAGCGCATACGACTGTGCTTCGCATCCTGAATGAACGCCTGGGCATGCGAAAAATTGCATCACGATTGGTTCCGCATGATTTGACGGAAATGCAAAAATGGATGCGTTACGACGCTGTTCAGACGCACTTGGAGCGCTATGAGCGCGAAGGAGAGGCTTTCTTACGCCGAATCGTAACACTGGATGAGACGTGGGCCACATCGTATGAGACAAAACCGAAACGCCAATCCAACGACGGCATCAAAATGGGTCGTCGCGAAAGTGGAAAGTGCGTCAGAGCCCCAGTATGGTGAAAGTTATGGTGATTCTTGTGTACGACTGTGATGGTGTTATCTTAATGCATTATGTTCCTCCACGGCAGACGGTCAATGCACAGTATTACTGTTAGTTTTTGGAGCATCACCTGCGACCAGCTTTGCGAAAGAAACGGCGACACGTTCTCCGCAAACCACCCATCATTTTGCTCGACAGTACGGCGGCGCATACAGTACTGTACCATCCACCATACTCCCCGGACTTATGTCCTTGTGACTTTGATTTGATTCCGAAGATGAAGGAACCACTTCTTGGCATTCGATCCAGAACTGTTCCAGAGATTGGACAGGCAGTAGACCGCTCCATTCGCACCATCAACAGAACAGGCTCTGCTAACGATATACTACGCCTTCCACATCGCTGGCAACGGGTTGTACACAACGCTGGTGACTACTTTGAAGGACAGTAACAGGTGCAAACATGTAACTCTTTAGTATCGGTTTTGAATAAATAGTTGCCACTATTTAAATTCCAACCCTCGTATTTGTTTGAGATTACCGATTCCAGTTGTCACTCGGTTACTATGTTGTCCTTTTTCTCGTTTTGGTAAGTGCTCAGTTTTACATTTCTGAACATTTAAGGTAAATTTTTTGTGCAGCTTCGTTTATACTTACTTTGACATAGATGACTGTATCATCTGTGAAAATTCTGCTGTTACTGTTAATATTGTCCGTCACTGATATGCAACATGAACAGCTTCCCTACGGTACACCCGAAGTTACTTCTACATCTGACGATGACTTTCCATGCAAGATAACACGCTGTGTCCTCCATACCAAGAAATCCTCAGTCTAGCAACAAATTTCGCCTGCTGTTCCATATGATCGTACATTTTGTAATAAGCGTAAGCGTAGTACAGAGTCCAATGCTTTTCGGAAATCGAGAAATACTGCATCTATTTAACTGCCTTAATCCATGGTCTTCAGGATATCAAGTGAGTGTAATGAGAGTTTGATTTCAAATGATCTGTGTTTTTGAAATCCGTGTTGGTTCGCTTGGAGAAAGTCGTTCGGTTCGAGATACCTCATTATGTTTCAGCTCGGGATACGTTCTAAGATTATATAAAAAGGGTCTTCCAAGGGCAACAGATGCAAGAGTTGTGCCAGATGTGCTGTGTGCCTTCTTCCAACTACTGGGCTGGGGTTTTTATTCGAGAAACCTACGATATATTATAGTTAACAGAGGGGTTATCTCAGCCACATCATGAGTATAGAATCTGACAGAGATTCCATAAAGCGCTGGGGCTCCAGTTTTAACGATTTCAGTAGTTTCTCAACACCGCCTAGGTTGACATCTATTTCACCCATCTTTTCAGTGGAGCGAGGATTAATTTGGGTCAATAGTCTTGAGTTTTCATTGGTAAAGGAGCATTTGAAAATAGACTTAAGCATTTATGGTTTTGCTCACGCTGTTCTCAGTTTCAATTCTTGTCATGTCCATGAGTCACTAAACGCTAAACTTCTTGCCACTAACAGCCTTAAATATGATAAGTTCTTCGGGTTTTGTGAAAGATCTTCCGACAATCTTCTCCTACGGAAGTCAATTAAGGCTTCAAGCATTACTCTCTCTACAGTCAAATGCTTTTCATTCATCATCTCTGTATCTATACTCCAAAGCTTTGTTTTATGCCTCTGCTTCCCCTACAGTTTTTACTCTATAGCTCCCCCTAGTACCACGAAAATTACATGTCCTCTCATTCAGTTCCTCCTTCTTCTTGATGTTTTCCAAATATTTCTATTCTCACTGGTTCTACAGAGTACTTTGGCATTTCTTACGTTATTAGTTCATCTAATTTTCAGTATCTTTTTATAATGGCCCATCATAAATGTTTCGATTATCATCTTTTCCCGTTTCCCCACAGTCCATAATTCATTTACATACACTGTTGTGGTCCCGAAGTACATTCTCAGCAATTTCTTCCTCAAATGATACTGTTTGAAGACTACTTTTGGCCAGGAATGTCAACGTTACTTATGTAACTGCAGTAGCATATTTGTTTTCCATTCTGACTATTCATTGTGTATTCTTTTGTTGCTGACATGTTCTACATCTGGGAGGATCATCCCACTACGAAACTATTGTAACGGAAAGCACACATAAGCTAATCTAATACAAACATTGTCTGTGCTTGTATGTTTTTCTATCTGCTCTTAATCTCGTACGCCATACGTTAACTTTACTGCCAAGGATGCAGAATTCCTTCACTACTTCGGCTACTTCGCGGTCCCCAGTTTTATGGTAAGTTTTGTCACAACAGTAGTTTAGTTTTACTTCGGTTTACCTGTCCAAATTCTAGCTTAGTAGACAGCTCATTCCATTTATTATGACTTCTAATTTTTTTTCATTTTCACTAAAGATAGCAGTTTCACCTCAGAATCTTATCGTTAGAATTTCGATCGCCTTCCTGAACATATCCCTTATATATCTCGTTGCTTCTTTGATCAAAAAAGGGGAGAAAGATTGCATTCCTGCTTCAAAACCGTTTTAATCTGAACAGTAGTTTATTAGTCGGGAATCAAACAGCGAGGTCTTCGGTCCCATTAGATTACGGAAGGAAGTCGGCTGTGCCCTTTCGAAGGAACTACCCCGGTATTTGCCTGAAGTGATTTAGGGAAACCACGGAAAACCTAAATCAGGATGGCCGGACGCGGGTTTGAACCGTCGTCCTCTCGGATACGAGTCCAGTATGCTATAACCACTGCGCCACCTCGCTCGGTATATTGTACATATTGTACACAATACTACGCAGGTGATTTGATTTTTCTTAAGTCTTGACTCCATTATCGTGCGTAAAGACTCAGATGCGTACACCTTTCTATAGCCAAACTAATCGTCGTTGAAGAAAATCTCGTTTCTCTTTTCGATTCTTGTGTGTATTACTCTTGTCAACAGCCAGGACGCTACTATCATCGTGATTCTGATGATAATGTTTTTCCGAACGTATAATGGTGTGTCTCCAATTTCGTGGATTCTACACTCCAACTTTAGTAGTTTTTCAGTTGGCATTTCCTCCAAAAATTTCAAAATTTCCAAAGGAATTTTATCTATCTTTTCTGCCTTATGCGACTGGAATTCTTCCAAAGCTAGTAGTAACTTCTTTCTGACAATCACCACTATTCTCATTAAGTAACGTTATTATGAAAAGAATCTCGTTCGCAGTAGCTACAACTTTATATTTCGCGTCATACATGAGTGTAAGTATTGTACGCAGTTACAACAATTTCCTGGAAGGCTGGAAGCTCTTCCCTAAGTAAAATTTCTGGGTTTTGACTTTATTTATTCACAAATGTATTCCTTCTTGGAATTAGGTAGCTGATACAACTCTCATTTTTCTGTACAATAAAAAGTTTGTATGATACGACCTTGTGCTTACTATTTAAAGAAATATTTTTACCCTACAATAATACCTCAAATAAAAAACCTAATACTACAGTATTGGGACAGAAAAAAGAAGAAAAACTTTCTTGGTGCACTTGCTGTGTTAATTATCGGCGTAAACAGACCCTTCGGCAATATCCAACATTTCATCATCAAGAACGCAAGTGGCGGTTAACGAAATTAAGTTGTTCATACACATTCTAATTTTCAAATCCTCTCTGATAACTGGGTTCCAGTAGATTGAAATCCGGGTTAGAATCCTTATCTGTTCAAACAAGATTTTGAGTTTGACCGACTTTGTTTAGATTTCCGTAGATATCTTCACTTTACGTGCCCCTGGTGTTCGGTACATCGCTGAGGAGCAGTTTCTATACAGAACGGAAAGAGCATCGGATAAAGTCGTAGGATTCTTAGACATGGGACTAAACCTGGAAAAGTAAAAGAGACGTTGCGTCCTGCGATTTATAGTGATGACTTCACAGTCCCAGGCGTTTAAAATGTTCTATGTGATGTTACTGTAGTTATCAGAAAAACTGCATTCGAACTGTTGATCAGAATCATCCATCTCTCTCTGTTGGCTTTGCATAGATACATTGCATGTGGACTATCAGCGATCAGGAAATGTATCAGTCCCCTCGACAAGTTCAGAAATCTTATTTTTATTACGTTCTTAAGAAGAAATTCATATGTTCTTCTGCATGAGCCCACACATTGCGCCGCCACATATATAAAACAGCGTCTGGTATTCACTTTTTCATTCTTCAAAAAGTAAGAGCTCCTAGTTTCCTAATTTCCATGTTCAATGGACATATTACAAATAATATTAACAATGAATGATTCTGGGTCATACAGTAGGTGCCCATTAATCTGATCAGCTCACCAGAGTGCACTGTTATAGCTAATGAAGCTGGCTTCACAAGCTATGGGTCTCTATAGTCTGTGGACTCAAATCCTACGAGGGTTGAATGAAAAGTAATGCCTCCACCTTCGTTAATTGGTTTTGGATAGAAATATTTTAATCAAGCAAACGCAGAAATAATCCTTAGAATGTGATCTTTAATTACCAATATTCACTTTCCCACATAATCATCAACCAACTGGATACATATCTGCCAACGATGAACGGGTTTTCTGAAGCCATCACAGAAGAAGTCGACACTCTGTTCCCGCAACCACAGCCTTACAGTTCTCTCAACGTTTCCATTAGAAGCATAATGATGTCGTCACAGATCGTCTTTCATTATCAGGAACAGATGGAAGTCAGACGATGCTGAATCTGGACTGTCTGGAGGATGCCGTACGGTGGTGACATTCAGTCTCCGAAGTTCTGCTGTGGTGGCACGTGAAGTGTGTGGTTTGGCATTGTTTTCTGCAGGAAAACATTTCCCTTTTCCTTTCGGTCCCTTGTTAGCCGTTGTTTCAGAGTTCGCAACGTTGTGATATAACGCTCTGAATTTATGGTTGTTCCACTATCAAGGAAATAAACATGGATAACGCCATCTGCGTTACAGAACACTGTGGTCAAGATTTTTCCAGCTGAGGGCTGCGTCTTGAATTTGATTTTCTGGGCGAGTGTTTGTGTCGATATTCCATATAATGACGTTTCGTCTCCTGGTCGTAATGGTGTACCTCCTTTCGTCTCCTGTCACAACTGAATGGAGAAAGGCGTCACCTTCATTCTCTTAATGCGAGAGGAGTTCCTGGCAAATTTTAAGTCTGTGCGCTTTCATTTCAGGAGTGCACGGATCTTTCGATAGCCAAGCAAAGCAATAATGTTACACACACGTTCTTGTGAAATGCCGATTGTGCTTGCAATTTTTCTCTGAATGATACGACGATCTTCCTGAATCAATCTGTCAACATTTTGCTTGTGAAACTCGACAATTGCTGTCACAGGACATCCAATTCTTTGTTTGTCACGGAGGTCGGATGTTCCCGCCTCAACATCTTCAAACTTACTCGCCCAACGACGCACAGTACTCACATCAACGCAATCACTATAAACTGCTTTCATTCTCTGATGAATCTCCTTTGGGTGACACCTTCTGCTGTCAAGAATTCATTGACCGCACGTTGCTTAAATCCCATTGACCGATCGTCTGCGCAGGGTTCCATACTTTACACTGTAACTACACAACCGTTCAATGCTAAGGCCTCCCGGTAACTGGAGCTGTAGAGAAGAGGCTACAGAACAAGCCAGTACCTGCCGCATACCAATGCTGCCAACTGTTGAAGAGTTACGAAGGTGGAGGCATTACTTTCCAGTCAACCCTAGTATATCTCAAGTTAAAACAGAAACGGTAGTATGCCCTGATAGTTTTCACTGTCGATCATTCATTGTTGTCAATCGTATTGTTACTTTACTGTTTTTGCCAAAACTGCCTTGCACTGTAATCAGACACCATTAAATTAGAACACTAAGCCAATCTAAATTATTTCCCAACTGGAAATGAGATTGCACTTATGATGAAACTTAACGTTAGTGATTGCGGCATCTAACTACCAAACTTCCATAGTTCTAGTGACTGCTTGTTGAAATATCAGCTGAACAGAAGAGAGCAACTCAGCGCCCGCAGACCTAGTCAACGGGCAGCCACCACCATTATGGCATGGGAAAGAGAATCGGTAGAAGTTGGAAAAGATATAAATTTGGTGGCCAGGCCCATACTGGCCGTCCGTTTTTGTGTCCTAAATAACAGAAAGTTATTATTTTTGTATGGCCGTCCGTCTGCCTAGGGGTCAGGGAGACTGCGACCGTTCATTATTGTAAGAAAATGAAACTCCTACAGCCGTCCGTATAATGTCATTTATTATATGGCTGTTTCGGTGCTTCATTGCACAATATTTAGGCTTTAGCTGATGCTGAAAGGGTTAACACCATGCACGATGCATCAGTGGCAGACATAAGTGGTTATGTCACACAAACAATTATTCATCCACAATTTTTGTCACTGCCCACTACTTGTGCTTATTCTTCAATTATTATCTAGCCCCAAACACTTCCCTTATAGTAGGGCATCACAGAGCACACTTTGCGTGAGAACCCATAGATCTATGACATTCGTAATTACTGCTACCAAACATGAGTTACGCATCTCACGTCTTTCAATGTAAACCTGCAATAACTCCATCACTAACGACATATTTTTCAAACAGATTTTCAGTTAATTAGGTGTCAAGGGCATCTCAACCGCTAACGTTCCTCTCAGCGTGGTCGAAAAATAAATATCCCCTGATCTACAATGCTATACGACTCTTTATCAGTTTTAGAAATTTACCGAGTGACAAAAGTCGTCTATATGTGCGGAAAAAGTACTCATGTCATATTTTCTCAAGGGCAGAGAGATCCTTCTACCAAGTACCAGAGGCTACAGCAACAATGGGAAGAAACAAGGTGCTGTTGTAGCTGAAAATGATAGACAGAAAATATCAGTAGTAATCTCAGAATTTTTATGATTTTCCATTTATCCGTAATTGTTACAGAGTAATTCGTTTCCGCTCCGTTCCACTGTTTCGAGGCAAAATCAGAAGTATGTTCCTGTTTCTGTCTGAAAGAGCATCAGAAGTGTTCAGTTAGACCTCGATAAGATTTCAAACTGGTTCAGAGACTAGAATGTGCCTTAACTTTACAGAAATATAAAATAGTGCACTACGCAGAACGTAGTACGGCTACGGCATCAACATGTAGATGTAAGACTCTGTAGGGATTTTAAGTTGAATGACTTCATAACGTCAGTCCCAGGAATCGGTTGATTGGAAGTGTTGCTAGTCTTCAAAGGAGAGTGCTTACATACCACTTGTGCATCCCATCGTAGAATATTTGTCAAGTGGTTGGGACGCACATATAGTAGGATTAACAGGAGATATTGAATGTGTACAGAGAAGGTAGGCACCAGTGGGCGCTACATTGCTTGAACCGCGCCAGAGCGTTACAGACCTATTTTATGGCCTCAAGACGCAGAGTTTTGAGGATACATGTATACTGTCGAACGACAGCCATCTTCTAAAATATTGAGATTCAGTACTAAGTAAAGAATCTAGGAAGATTGTTTTGTCTCCTACGTATCGCTTCTGTAGTGATTGTGAGGACACCATTCGTGATGGAATGGGGAATAAATGCGTGGTACCAAGCGAAATACCCACTGCCGCGCAGAGTAATTACGTAGATATAAATGCAGATACGTCAATGAGCAGCGTGCGAAATCTCGATGTGTCATTCCATTATCTACTAATACTTCACACCTGCACCATGTGACCATCTATTAACCTCTAGTATAGTACGTCACACCTTAGGGCAAGGGTCATGTGGCAACGGGGAAATAAGTCACTGGAGACACAAAACAACAAACTACACCAGATGAAACCTATCACAAGGTAATGTCGGATAATAACTCATCCAATCCGATAGAAAGAAATGAACTGCTCCATTTACAACCACATCTACATATGCACTTCGCAAGCCACCGCATGGTGCGTGGCGGCGGGTACCCTGTACCAGTGCTGGTACTTTCCTTTCCTGTTACACTCGCAGATGGAACGAGAGGAAAACGAGTATCTCTGCGCCTCCATATGAGGCCTAATTTCTAGTATATTATCTTCGTGGTTCTTAACAAACAATTACAGATTACTGCCGACCCTGCTGCCAGATCATTTATGTATATCAAACACGGCTCTGAGCACTATGCGACTTAACTTCTGAGGTCATCAGTCGCCTAGAACTTAGAACTACTTAAACCTAACTAACCTAAGGACATCACACACATCCATGCCCGAGGCAGGATTCGAACCTGCGACCGTAGCGGTCGCCCGACTCCAGACTGTAGCGCCTAGAACCGCACGGCCACTCCGGCCGGCATTTGTGTATATCGAAACTAAAACGGTTCCTGGCACTTCTGACGTTACCGATATCTCTGATGAGCACTCGCCGTCGAGGACAATACACTGGGTCCTATTGCTTGAGAAGTCTTCGAGCCACTCACGCATCTGGTAACCTATTCCGTATGCACATACCTTCCACAACAGTCTGCAGCGGGATAATCTAGGAATATGGAATTTACCAATGCCCTTCATCCATAAATTGCATTATGATGTGAGAAATGGGCAAGTTGGGTTTCAAACGAGCGATGCTTTCTAAAACCGTGCTGATTGATGGACACGAGCGTTTCGGTCTTTAGGAAATTTATTATCATTCGAACTCAGAATATGTTCTAGGATGACAAGTTTCCTACGAGCAGTGGCAATTTCGGACCACCAAATCTTAATTTGCTGTGTTGTAAGTTCGAAGAACAGGCCAACAATTTCAGGAGATAGACACCTTTCGCTTATTCCAGGAAATAAAGGTTGCAATGCGAAGAATAAGTTTTGTGCGTTATCGGTACACATTCCCAAAATGTTCCATGTTAGCAGAAAACTTCTGTATGTTTCAGAGGGATTAATTAATTCATGGTTATTTCTCTGTAACCATTAATTTTTATCGGAAACATTGATTCACACTTTTCGCTGTTTAGCTCCCTCCATTTTAGACAAGACCAGTTATTTATGTACATTTCATCATCTTCATATAAATACACATAAATTTATACACTTGTAAATCATAATATGCTCTTAACCACATTCGTCTCATAGTAAAAGAACAGTATGGGTACTAATAAAAAGAAAACACAAAATCATCACCGAAGTCGGATTAGTTTGAACCGGTTTACCGCTTAAAATCACAACCACTTAACGAGAGTTACATTATTCTAACATTGTTGATCCTCAGAACCGGTGTGTCGTAGCAATTACTGGGCCCAGTAGCAGACTGCCTCTCGCGAACTGTTTCTCCGTCAAGTTGCTGCGGCTGACGTTTCAACCGAGATCATGCAGACAATAACTATGCAAAGAAATTAATTCCCCGACCTCTGCGGCTTTTGAAGACTGATAATTACGCACACAAAAAGTTGTATAATTAGTTTCGCCTTAATAAATTTGCTTTGAGGGAGTGGCAATTAAAACACAGAAATTACTTCCCTTGAAACAGAGGAAAGAAAACTCCCAAGATTTAATTAAATTCTGTTTATGGCTAATTTCAAACTAGGTGTATTTACGTAAGGAAGTTTTATGGACCTTAAAGCATTTGCGTGAAACTGCGTTTTGTGTTGCATAATTATGGAACAAAGTACATCTTTGTAAACATATTTTACGACAGCGCTTTGCGTGAAGAGATACGAGCATCAGTATGAAAACTTGACAGAGTGTTTTGTGGATATGCGTGAGTCATCCTCGCTGGATATTTCATATTTCAAATGGGACTAAAAGTATAGCACGTTCCATAAAACAACTGTCTTCAGTGAACGAAAATAGCCGAAATTTGCCGATAAGTTCCAAGACAGAATCAGTGCACTAATAATGGAAGTTGTTTTTCGCCCACGTAGTAAGCCATTCCTTCATTTTAAGTAATTTTTAACTTACTCTTGAGTGTCTGCTACTGTGAGAACTACGACGAAACTGTTGCAGTTGAATGTGTAAAGCCGATAGAATGATGGGTAATTTACGTTAGATATTCTTGTTGATTGGTCACTCTGTAAATATGCCTTAGCCCTAATATTAACAAGTGAGGCACAGCTCCGACTTCGTAAATCGCTACTGAACTTTTTCTTGGTTTCTTTGCAATCGTCTGTTGCTGGACATTACGATAATACTTCGTCGTCTAGTAAACTCGTATACTGTGGAGAGAATGAAATGTCAAAAATTAAGAGTAAACCAAATTCGATATTACGATGAAAGTGTATAACCGTATCTGCACTACATTAAATAACTTAGTAAATGTCTGTACATCAACAGAAAGGCACTGCCGTCGGCTGACAACACTTATTTTTGATTGACAGTCTTGAATCTTACTGCAAGGAAGTAGCAAAAAGAGGAAACCTGTCTAATGAATTACACATGAACTTGGGGATCACAAGTCAATGCTGGTTTCTTGATTTCACGGCGTTTGCACTCCTCGCCGTCAAGTGATAAACATACTGTCACTCCATAGCAGTACTTCAATAAATTTTATCACATAACACTTTAAAAGCAATCCTATATGAAAAATTGGAAAGTAAGAAATATTTTACATTTTCGAATACGTACTTTATGTTTTTGGTTTACCTTTCAACGCTTCTCAGTACTGTTGTGTTTACGCTGTGATAATAATGAAACGACATAGCATTTAGGAAGTGTTTCTAACAGAAACGTAAATGTGCATGAGTAGGCACCTAAACTGCCCTAAGAAGTTGAAAATTGCATATGCAAGTAGCATGTATCCCAAAATGTATTTAAATTGTCTAACTGATACTAAATGCTGCTGCTGCCGGCCGCGGTGGCCGAGCGGTTCTAGGCGCTCAGTCCGGAACCGCGCGACTGCTACGGTCGCAGGTTCGAATCCTGCCTCGGGCATGGATGTGTTTGATGACCACAGCAGTTTAAGTCCCATAGTGCTCAGAGCCATTTGAACCATTTGAACTAAATGCTGTGGTAGTACCGGCACAATGTGCCGTTACAGTCATCTATCACTACACGATATTATTTCATTCTTTTGCAGATATTTCGCTGTTATCTAGTGAGAATATTGGAGAAGCGTGTCTGAAAAGGCAGTCCTGTGCTCGTCACGGCGGGTGGTTAGCCACGGGAAGCTTCTCCGTAGCCTCTGATGTCGGCATAGACACAGTCGCTGAATCTCATTTGGTCGAGTGAGCCTACTGCGGAAAAACGAAGAAGGAAAATTTGGTTTAACATCCCGTCGACATTGAGGTAATTAAAGACGGAGCTAAAGCTCGAATTGTGTCAAGGCTGGAGAAGAAAACCAGGGAACCATCCCTGCGATTGTCTGGAGCGATTTAGGGCAATGTCCGAGTACTTAAATGTGGTTGGCCGGACGCGGGTTTGAATCACCGTCCTTCCGAATGCGAATCCAGTGTGATAACCACTGTGCCGCTTCGTTCTGTGCCTACTTTGGATGAAAGGGGGGGGGGGGAGGGGGTGACGGACAATGGGCACTTGCGGAACTGGAAAACGACTAGTCCTGTCATTCGTTAGTTTTACCTGAAAAGTAGTTTTAGAGATTTCAACGCTCTTTTCGAATTTTTATTTTAGCACCTCGTACTGCTGCCGCTCGCACAGCCTTATTGGAAAAGATCGGTGCCCAAAAACAGTTTTTTGACTGTATCTGCCTTGTGACTCATTTTACACCGAAAATAGTTATGTGTAGAGGACGGATTATATGCGTCATAGTCACCTTAAAATATGCATAAAAAACGCTTAAAAATGCAATAAAAGTGTCTTAATATGCAAGACCAAATAATAAAAAAACATGGTAGATACTGCGTGCATTATATCTCGAAGTCGAACCTGTGCATATCAGTTACGAGGAAGAGCGCCGGCCAAGCGAAAAATCGCTGCATTTGCAACGCTGACATAATTTTCTCAGTACTTTCTGGTAGAGAATAGGAAGGGGGTCTTTATGGGATGTATACAGTTTTTCAAGAATTGTTCCTTCTTTGCTATTGTTATGGGTACCAATCGGATGCGATGCGAGTGATATGTAGAAGTCCAACTTCGAGATATATCGCCCGCAGAGGGGCATGCTCGAAAACTCCGTAATATCTTATTTAAAAAAAAAAAAACATACAATCCTGAATTTTTTGAACAGCATTAACGTTTAATTAATACTATTTTACCAACGACCAAGTACTGTTCCAAATGTTCGGCAGTAAGATTGTGTCTAAGGACCGTTCTAGATCAACTGAGGTAACAGGGCAGTATTTGAATTTGGATTTCTGGTAAAAGTTCACCCTTCCCATTAATAAAACTGTCAATTTGGCATAAGGGCTCAAACCCTGGGTTATTGTTTAAAATGTTCTCAAATCTTTCTTTAATTTTCCTTTGGAATACCTCCGGGAATGAGGAGCTCACTTGAACAATTTTATTCCTTGACTGAATACATTAATTCACGACCAAACCTTGAGTTTCAAGTTTTTTTAATTCTTGAACGTGTAAGGGAAAAATGAGTGAAAAGCACAGCAGTGTGAAAGCTTCCTTGCACTGGCAAACTGCCAAAGCCTCTGCGCTATCGAAGTCGTTTACTATCCCTCTAAAGACCTCGAAATTTTCATTGTAAAACAACACAGCTTCGACCCACGTACCCCAACGAGTTACCACTGGTTCGGGAGGTAAAGGCACATTTGGTAGTTTTTCTTAGTAGGTCTTGATACGAGCAGCAGAAACACTTTATTTATGTATGAAATCAGTTTATTTACATTTACAAACGTTGAACGTACTTCTTTAGCAAGACGATGTCTTCCATGAGCAAAGCACGTCACGTGAATCAAATTGGGACAAAACACTCGGAGGGATTTTCTTGCTTTGATCATAAAGGGAACAGCATCTGAAATAAACACGAACACCCTTTTATCTGCAGAAGATTCTGGAACTATTTTTCTAATACCCTGAGTCACAAATCTGGCGATCGTAGAGTGGTTTACTTTTTCAAGTTCTTTGCAGGTCGCTAAATAGGAAGAAGGAGGCTCGTCTTTTAAAGCACCAATAACTAAATTTGCAATGTAACGTCCACAAATATCTGTAGTTTGGTCAACTGAAATCCAGATAATGCTGCCTTTGAGTTCATTGCGTATTCCTTCCACAACATCTACGTAAATTGTTGGTTGGGGGGTTGGTTTTGGGGAAGGAGACCAGACAGCGAGGTCATCGGTCTCATCGGATTAGGGAAGGATGGGGAAGGAAGTGGGCCGTGCCCTTTCAGAGGAACCATCCCGGCATTTGCCTGGAGTGATTTAGGGAAATCACGGAAAACCTAAATCAGGATGGCCGGACGCGGGATTGAACCGTCGTCCTCCCGAATGCGAGTCCAGTGTCTAACCACTGCGCCACCTCGCTCGGTCGTAAATTGTCGGTAAGTAATTTTTGCGCAATGTTAATTTATCTGGTATACTTTGATTTAAGCAATATTAGCGCAGGAAGCCTTTGAGGATAGTGTTAGTCAGTTTGTGAAGAGGCATATTGCTTGCAATTAATGCTTCACATTGATCCACGTTAAACCGACTGTTTTGGTTACCTTTGCACAAATCCCTGCTACTGAAACTTGTTGTCGTGGTTCTTTCTTCTGCATTCCTGCCATACAAAGACTTTTCTGGACATGCTGGTCTATTTGAAACTTTTTTTTTTCACGAATCGTTTTTCTCGCAAACTCGACTACATAAAACAAATTCGTCATACGTAAATGTTCCAGGTTGGTCAGCTATCTACGAAAGGACATTTCTTTTTTCGGGCGGCATGGCTCACAACACGTTACACACTACATGTCGTAAACACGTTAAACTGTGTACAAGTAAATAGAAAGCTAAACTGAAACAATGAAAGTGCGACTAAAAGCTTGCGTAGTTTAATTTAATTGTTGCCGACGCGTACGGAACGACAGCGGAGGGGATTAACTGGGGGCGTGTTCCCATTCTGTGATGATTTCTATAGGCAGTGGTATCTGGATGAGCGACTGCACGCAGTTCTAGATTGCGGTCAATTTTAAGACATCAAAACTAGATCAAACTGGAGACAGCCCGTCAAAATTTTTAAAATATTGTAAACATAGAGCAAAAATATGAATCGTCACTAGTTTTTAATTAAAATAAGCAATAACCGGTGAAAAGGAGCCAAATATGCAGATGCATACGCAACATGTAAATGTATATAACCCGGTCTGTAGTTATGTTATACATCAAACTAGAGAAAATTTCCTATAATTTATGTCTTAAGCTTTTTTTTGGTATAATGAATAGCTTTAGCGTACGAGCAACGCTAAGTCTGCACCAAAACTGATTTCCGCACCACCATTTAGGTAGAGTAAGTGGCGTAATTCTTTTGTGATACGCCCAATAGGCCTAATCCACATGTGATACGCTACTCCTTCCCTTCCGTATCCCTGATGAACCGGGCTTTGCCAGTTCATCGTCTTTAGTACCGAGCGAAGCGTCACAGATCAGATAGAAATTTCTTCCACGTTATCCGCAACAAGATTATCAGCTTCGTTGTAATCCTCCTGTTCCTCGATTTGGTCATACGTTGGCTCGAGAACAGTCTCTGCTTCTTCATGCTGTGTTATAGTGGAAGTTGCAAATTATCTCAGGTACCATTGCAATTCGTGCAAATTGAGAGGCACCCACATGCCTTGCTCATACTGTGGCATCAAACAGTCAGGCTTGCAAGATGAGTGGCCTGCCAAGCGAGTGGATTCATTCTTATTTATCGAGTAACATGAACTCTCGTACTCACAATTAAGTTACCAATTATCTTCCTATATGAATAATACGCAACGGAAACGCACATCTGACTATCAGTAATTTACAGAACTCTGACTGTTCACTACGCACTGGCAATACCACATTTTCTTTTTTTTTATTTAACGGCTTTTATCAACACGTGGCCATCGCACTGAATATGAGTGGCGCACACATTATAAATTCTGGATATCATGACAATATACAATTCGAAGGAACAGGCCACCAATCTTTTTCTTTTCACTATCTTACTTATTCCGATAAATTCTATAACCTAAACACACAAATTCTATAACCTACAACAATAACACATGAGAAATTCCGCCCAGTGGGCATTGCTTTACATTGGTGATTCTCTACCTTATGGTCTCGTAGTTATTTAACGCTACAGTGCACTTTCTGGATAGGATGGTGGATCTTTTATTATATCTCACACTTCGATTCTCACAATCATCATCACGAAACTTTCCTACAGACCGAGCGGTACAGAAGGAACAAGCGTAACCCTCTGCCTCTGAAACTACCTAGCTACTCTCCGATGCAAACCACACATACTTAAATTACATGACATACACCACACTACAATATGAAATACAACACAGGGAATAGTCACAACATTATCACTTTCAGCTTTCCCACTTCAATTAATATTTATCCCAGTTTCACACGACACTGCCCCACTTCGTAATTCTACTTTCCTACTGTGAACTCTGGAGATATATGCACGTCTTCCTGTGCAATGCAAGCCAAGTGGCGTTGCTGGATAGACGGCCGACTCACCTTGCTTCTCTCTCAGAGTTTGAATCTAGCGTCACACAGAATCATATCACGCAAAGTAATATTAAGAACATATTCATCACACACGCGAGTCCTCAACTAATACCATGGACGAGTACTTCCCTTTATCCTTTGTCTCATACACAGTTTGAGACTCACACAGTACTCACCACGAGGAAGTACTCGTCTCTATTTTCAAGTCCTGCACACGCCATTTCTTAAATATTTCAACTTATGGTACACACGCTATTTCTTAAATATTTCAACTTATTGTACACACGCTAGTAATTCAGCTTAACTTAAGCACACGGAAGTATTTCAACTTATTGCTACACGTGGTTTCATTCTGACCGTTGGTCACTTCCGAAGATTACCACGATCCCATTAATATTACCTGCCTGACATTTAATTCTTCCCACAAAAGTTCCTGAAATAGAGAAATTATTATTTCAAACTACTCTTAAATATTCCACTCGCATACCATGTCTCCACTCTTTTGTCTCTACGGAGCACAACTAAGACAGGTCTTAACAGCACAAGATCCAGCGGCAGAGTGCTGAAACATGGCCGTTCTTCAGGTCCTCTCGCACCTCTGTCGAAGTGGGGGAGCACCTTGCTACCGTATTGGTCAGCCACATTTCAGGCGCTCAAAGCTCAGGTAAATTTCATCTCTTTGGTCCCACCAAAGGTGGCCAAAGGATCGCCTCAAAGATGATCATATATTCACATTCACTATCTGCGGTTAGCAGACGACCATACATTCATTCATTTCACAGATCTCACCAAACTGGATGTAGGGATTTATTTTGAGGGAGTGCACGTGTGATCAATTAAATAAATAAATTGTCAGTCTTTCCCACACTGGTATCCGGCTTCGCTGTATTAATTGAAATTGAGCTATTTTACAAAAAAATGTGTTGTTCTGACAAAAATAATGAAGTATGTTGGACCTATTTTCAATGTCGGGCGGTACTGTACCCTTTCAAAATAACGGAGCACTTTAATTCAGCTTCTCTGCATCTACAGGCTCCCAGACATCCTTGCTTGCATTTGCAAGAAATAAGTTTTAACAAGCTTTCTGGGGCTGGAGGCTCGAGCGTGGTGGTATGAGTCAGCCCACTCTTCCTTTTTTTCCATCACCATCGCTCTGCATTTTCTTCAGCTTCATAACACTGCTGAACCTGGTGACTGGTTTGGAATGAATGTTGTCGTCCTGCCGCTTCCGTCGTGGCAGAGATGTAATATCATTCATTGAGGATTTACGCGCGCTGTACACGATATCACGATTGCATAAGTGCGCTTGATTTTGTGTCGCTACAAACTGTGCTATTTCCTTAGCAGCACACAAAAGACAATGGTCTTTGAATGTTAGGGTAGTGGATCGCAGTTGTGGGTGGAAAGTTGCAACATCGTTTCCTCTATGCAAAGCTGCAGAGATTGATTTCTTATTACTATAGCGTTTTCGAAACTCATCGCGAACCACTATCGAAATCAGGCCCTCCAAGAGTTTGCTGTTGTTATACTTTCTTTGAACACTCGACTCGGGAAATGTCTTCAATCTTGTTTCGTCCACTTCAGTCACCTACCTTCTTGCAGCGGATTTTCGCAAATAAAACTCCTCACTTCCTTATAAGTCATGGCTGTAAAAACGCAAACGACTCTGTAGTACTTAGACTGATACTAATGATTCAGGCAGAATATTTGAGCAGTGTCGGCAGATATTCCGCTGGATTGAGGGGGAGGGTTGGAGTGCAGCACCTATGAGACATGTAGCTTTATACCTGCGGCGCGACCCTTACTACCTGAAAAAAAAGAAAAAAAATCACCTAAATTATAGGAAATTTTCATCGCTTCAATTTATTACCTAACTATTTTCACCGTAAAATGAAGCGGAAAGAGATATTGTCAAAAAAACTCTTTTTTGCGCCATTTTTCCGATACAGCGGCACAAGCGGCAAAGATACGAGATGGCAAAGTGAAAATTCGAAAAGTGCGTGCTGAAATATTTAAAAATAACAGTTTTCTAAACTCCTAGGAAACCTTCCGGATAACCTTTCCTTAAGTACCAAGTGATTATACCGTATTGAAAGCTGGGCTAGCAGCGGGACCCTTAGTGTCTATGTATGCTATGGCGGCCCCACAGGAGCCAGAGAATAACTGACCACTACATTATTTATTTTCTCCACCGCTTCATAAAATTCAGACACCGACTCACCACTTCGTCAGCGTGCGAGAGTCTGTAGCATACGCTGTAGAAATTTGGTTCATCCAATAGTATCTTGCAAGCAAAAGAAGGGAAGGTACATGCAATTTCCCATGCTTTTTCACGAACGTAGCAACAATGCTCTCTCGTCACATTGGCAGTAGCATCCCATTGATATAGTTTTTTTCCGAGAGTAAGGTTCTGAGAGCCGTGAACTTGCATTCTGGGCATTTTGTTGCGGACTATTATGGGAAATCATTCCTGCTGCGGGTCAATAGTGAACAACATGTTCTATCACAGTTAGGTGCTCGCCGGCGCACCATGGGAATGTAAGTAGCGCAATTGTGGCAGCTCAGTCCATATCCTGTCCACTTTGTTACTCACTTACTTTGTCACGCAACTTGTATTGCTCAATTTGGTTAGATTTATGGCTTCTTGTTGTAAAGCTGACTTTGATTACTAGAGCTGCGCAGACAGGCAAATCTTGTTGTGCTGGCTCGATACAGTCGTCCATAGCGTTTGGTACCTCTTACAGCGTTAGCGTCATTTTTTAACTTAATCTGTATTATGCACGACTATACTCTCTGCTAATCTCATAGTGGCCTTATGTCAATCATTAGAGGAAAAAACTAACTCTTGAAATCTTTCAAGGTGCTTTAAATTGTCCTACAATGTTTTCTGGCTAGATGAACCATTAAAAAAGAAATACAACTGATTGGATTCGCAATTATTTGTTTTACTTTGTTGGCATTGTCCTTGGGCACAGTGGGCTGCTACAAGGACAACTTAGTTATTGTTTCGACAAAGCAACGATCATTGCACCCCTTTGTCTTACCTCAATATGTCTTAGTTTCGCCTTATATCATTTTTTCAAAGCAATGAGTATTACATCCGCTCTTCTTACATCGGTACGACTTAATTCTCCCGATATTCTGCTTCAGAGCAATAAGCATTCCACGCGCTCGTCTCGTGTCAGTACACCATACACTTAAGTGCCGCAGTGTGAAAGCAACGAGCATTGCATGCGCTCGATTTCCATCACTAAACACACTGGCATAACGGTTCGAGGCAGCCCTGCCAGCATCCTACCGCTGATTTCTATGAGCATGCTGCAGTCAGCGCGGCACAGTGAATTATTTCTTGGGGTACAACAAGCTGTAGTGAACGATTTGTCCCACTTTGATTTATGCTTTAATTAGCAGCTGCAGTGTAGGATGGCGTGGCACTCTCTGACCTTCAGTTGTGCGCTGATGTTTGTATGTATTTGTGTTTTGCGGGTTTTCTTAAAACATTGTGAGACGTGTGAAGTTTTTTGTATTCCTTAGTAATTTTCCCAACTTTTGCGTTAAGATATTCTTGCGTGTAGGCTCATTTGTTGATGCTAAATTTTGTGGTGAATTTTCAGCTTTTAATTTCTGCGCACATAGCCAGGCAGAGAGTGGACTTGATAGGCAATGAAAATTACTGGGGTAGAGGGTTTAACAGATACAGAGGAATTCGTGTCGGAACTTTTTGAAGGTAGGCGTCAGCACCATTTGTATTGCCCGAAACACAGGAAACGTAGTATAAATTACGCATCCTTTGGAAGTCAGATCTGGAAATTGGAGGGATCTGGAGAGACTGAATAAGAGACTCTAACCGTTCTTTCTACCAATCTGTCGTCTTCTAAAGTTGTGCGCCCAGCGCAGGAGACAGCTCATCAGTCGTGGGATCCAACACTCGACATAGCTTTCTTAATTGTACGGTAACTTTTCCAACCGACTTTCGATATAGAGTACGACTTGTCCGTCTCTCCAGAGCGCTCGAAATAGAGTGACTAGCGCAGCCTAAGTACTTCATCTCCCAGGCGCGCCAAACCGACCCAAAAGTGTCTGAAGCACTTAGGCTGCAAAATCGTTACTCTTATGTTTCTCAAAACTAGTGAAATTTAATAGGTAAAAACAATAGACTCGTAGGGTAAACACGAGAGACTGTCATACTAAAAACAGGGTTAAATACAATGAAAAGTATATAAATAATTAATCAGAGAAGTTAGGCCTATCTTCCGAATGTGCCGACCAATAAGAAGCAATTTCAGTACAATTGGCGGACTCTCCCACGGGACAGGTTTTTTTTTTTTTTTATTTGGTCATCAGTCTACTGACTGGTTTGATGCGGCCCGCCACGAATTCCTTTCCTGTGCCAACCTCTTCATCTCAGAGCAGCACTTGCAACCTACGTCCTCAATTATTTGCTTGACGTATTCCACTCTCTCTCTTCCTCTACAGTTTTTGCCCTCTACAGCTCCCTCTAGTACCATGCAAGTCATTCCCTCATGTCTTAGCAGGTGTCGTATCATCCTGACCCTTCTCCTTATCAGTGTTTTCCACATATTCCTTTCCTCTCCGATTCTGCGTAGATCCTCCTCACTCCTTACCTTATCAGTCCACCTAATTTTCAACATTCGTCTATAGCACCACATCTCAAATCCTTCGATTCTCTTCTGTTCCGGTTTTCCCACAGTCCATGTTTCACAACCATACAATGCTGTACTCCAGACGTACATCCTCAGAAATTTCTTCCTCAAATTAAGACCGGTATTTGATATTAGTAGATTTGTCTTGGCCAGAAATGCCTTTTTTGCCATAGCTAGTCTGCTTTTGATGTCCTCCTTGCTCCGTCCGTCATTGATTATTTTACTACCTAGGTAGCAGAATTCATTAACTTCATTGACTTCGTGACCATCAATCCTGATGTTAAGTTTCTCGCAGTTCTCATGTTAAGTTTCTCGCAGTTCTCATTTCTACTACTTCTCATTACCTTCGTCTTTCTCCGATTTACTCTCAAACCATACTGTGTACTCATTAGACGGTTCATTCCGTTCAGCAGGTCATTTAATTCTTCTTCACTTTCACTCAGGATAGCAATGTCATCATTGATATCCTTTCACCTTGTATTTTAATTCCACTCCTGAACCTTTCTTTTATTTCCATCATTGCTTCCTCGATGTACAGATTGAAGAGTAGGGGGGAAAGGCTACAGCCTTGTCTTACACCCTTCTTAATACGAGCACTTCGTTCTTGATCGTCCACTCTTGATATTCCCTCTTGGTTGTTGTACATATTATATATGACCCGTCTCTCCCTATAGCTTACACCTATTTTTTTCAGAATCTCGAACAGCTTGCACCATTTTATATTGTCGAACGCTTTTTCCAGGTCGACAAATCCTATGAAAGTGTCTTGATTTTTCTTTAGCCTTGCTTCCATTACTAGCCGTAACGTCAGAATTGCCTCTCTCGTCCTAGCGCATTCTCAATTTTCTTTTCCATTCTTTTGTATATTATTCTTGTAAGCAGCTTCGATGCATGAGATGTTAAGCTGATTGTGCGATAATTGTCGCACTTGCCATCTCTTGCCGTCTTCGGAATTGTGTGGATGATGCTTTTCCGAAAGTCAGATGGTATATCGCCAGACTCATATATTCTACACACCAACGTGAATAGCCGTTTTGTTGCCACTTCCCCCAATGATTTTAGAAATTCTGATGGAATGTTATCTATCCCTTCTGCCTTATTTGACCGTAAGTCCTCCAAAGCTCTTTTAAATTCCGATTCAAATACTGGATCCCGTATCTCTTCTAAATCGACTCCTGTTTCTTCTTCTATCACATCAGACAAATCTTCACCCTCATAGAGGCTTTCAGTGTATTCTTTCCACGTATCTGCTCTCTCCTCTGCATTTAACAGTGGAATTCCCGTTGCACTCTTAATGTTACCACCGTTGCTTTTAATGTCACCAAAGGTTGTTTTGACTTTCGTGTATGCTGAGTCTGTCCTTCCGACAATCATATCTTTTTCGATGTCTTCACATTTTTCCTGCAGCCATTTCGTCTTAGCTTCCCTGCACTTCCTATTTATTTCATTCCTCAGCGACTTGTATCTCTGTATTCCTGATTTTCCCGGAACATGTTTGTACTTCCTCCTTTCATCAATCAACTGAAGTATTTCTTCTGTTACCCATTGTTTCTTCGCAGCTACCTTCTTTGTACCTATGTTTTCCTTCCCAACTTCTGTGATGGCCCTTTTTAGAGATGTCCATTCCTCTTCAACTGTACTGCCTACCGCGCTATTCCTTATTGCTGTATCTATAGCGTTAGAGAACTTCAAACGTATCTCGTCATTCCTTATTTCTTCCGTATCCCACTTCTTTGCGTATTGATTCTTCCTGACTAATGTCTTGAACTTCAGCCTACTCTTCATCACTACTATATTGTGATCTGAGTCTATATATGCTCCTGGGTACGCCTTACAATCCAGTATCTGATTTCGGAATCTCTGTCTGACCATGATGTAATCTAATTGAAATCTTCCCGTATCTCCCGGCCTTTTCCAAGTATACCTCCTCCTCTTGTGATTCTTGAACAGGGTATTCGCTATTACAAGCTGAAACTTGTTACAGAACTCAATTAGTCTTTCTCCTCTTTCATTCCTTTTCCCAAGCCCATATTCTCCTGTAACCTTTTCTTCTACTCCTTCCCCTACAATTGCATTCCAGTCGCCCATGACTATTAGATTCTCGTCCCCCTTTACATACTGCATTACCCTTTCAATATCCTCATACACTTTCTCTACCTGTTCATCTTCAGCTTGCGACGTCGGCATGTATACCTGAACTATCGTTGTCGGTGTTGGTCTGCTGTCGATTCTGATTAGAACAACCCGGTCACTGAACTGTTCACAGTAACACACCCTCTGCCCTACCTTCCTATTCATAACGAATCCTACATCTGTTATACCATTTTCTGCTGCTTTTGATACTACCCGATACTCATCGGACCAGAAATCCTTGTCTTCCTTCCAGTTCACTGACCCCTACTATATCTAGATTGAACCTTTGCATTTCCTTTTCAGATTTTCTAGTTTCCCTACCACGTTCAAGCTTCTGACATTCCACGCCCCGACTCGTAGAACGTTATCCTTTCGTAGATTATTGAATCTTTCTCTCATGGTAACCTCCCTCTTGGCAGTCCCCTCCCGGAGATCCGAATGGGGGACTATTCCGGAATCTTTTGCCAATGGAGAGACCATCATGACACTTCTTCAATTACAGACCACATGTCCTGTGGATACACGTTACGTGTCTTTAATGCAGTGGTTTCCATTGCCTTCTGCATCCTCATGTCGTTGATCATTGCTGATTCTTCCGGCTTTAGGGGCAATTTCCCACCCCTAGGACAAGAGAGTGCCCTGAACCTCTATCCGCTCCTCCGCCCTCTTTGACAAGGCCGTTGGCAGAATGAGGCTGACTTCTTATGCCGGAAGTCTTCGGCCACCAATGCTGACTATTTATCAAAATTTAGGCAGTGGCGGAGATCGAACCCGGGCCCGAAGACGTTTCGATTATGAATCAAAGACGCTACCCCTAGACCACGGGATTGGTACATACGCCATATGTCACTTGTACCTCACTCCACGTTAGTACCATACGCTGCTTCAAGTGTTTCAAGCTGCATCAAGGCGAACTTCTAGCAAAATAAAATACTGGTGGACACAGCCAGGAATATCACAGTAGCCGCAAGGTAACAGAACTATATTAGCGAGGTATGCGAAACGGAACTGGCAGAAATACAGAGCAATTCCAATTTTGGAAACATGGGGCATTCCACTGCGAGAAAAGCAGATAACAGAGAAAAACAGAGGAAGATAGGGAACAATCTGGGAATACAGGAAACAAGCTGAAGGGAGAAGTAAAGGGCAGGTGAGAGACGCCAAGGCCGAGGGAGACAGGAGATTAGTGTGCCATGGAGTGGCACATCTTTGACGGCAAGCCTCTTTGACGCTTGACGGCGGCGCCATCCTCGGCCGGAGATAGGAGCTGGAGGCACAGAGTGGCGGACAGTGTAACTTGGCACGAGAAGGCGGGAGGTTGTGAGGTACCCATTATTTGGAATTAAGTGATCATTTTACTGTATTTCCAGTTTTGCTGTTTCACATATGTGAAGTGTGCAGCGCTACGGAGTAAAGAGCGAGCGATAGGTTCCCATGCTGGTCACCTGGCGCTTTCAGAGCCAGTGGGATGAGGTGCCGATGTAGAAATCGGTCGTAATATCAGCAAGGAGATACGTAGGGAAAGCACATTTATTCTGGCAGGAATCAAATAATTGTTATTTATAAATATTTGCTAATAAAAGTTGCCTTTTGCTATTCAGACATTAGGAGCAGTCTGCTGGTCGTAACTACTACCTTTCAGTAATTTTACAATGGCAAGAAATGTTGATATCAATAAATAAACAAATGACTTTGTCATAACCGAAGATGTACGATTTTATACAGGTAAACAGACTGTGCAGTCATCGACGTGATGCATTTCAATCTAATCATGCGGTGGACCTTGCTCTCCTACCATTAATATTTAGCTTTTAATTAGTGCAAATAAGTTCATTTTACGTTGTTTTTTAGATAAACGCACCATAATGGCACCTCATGGAAAAATTATTTGCACACAAGCTTCTTCAGGCTTCATTACATAAAACATAGACAGTAGTATTGCACCTTCTAAATCCAATAGCACTGCTACAGCTCTACAAGGGAACATAAAACTTCGAGAGCAACTCCACGTAACAAATAGAAATAATTCCTATGTGACTAAGTCAGTTCAAGGACAGACTGGCTTAACTATCGCAAAACTCGGGGAGGGGCGGGGGAGAGCGTCGTCAGTTATATACTGTACTCCCCATGTACACCACCATCGTCAGTTATATACTGTACGCCCCATATACACCACCATCTAAGGACTCACCAGATAATCTGAGACATTTCTGGAGGTTTAGTACGAGTTGGGGGTCTCTTGGAAGGTTCCTCTAGGGTATGCTCTGTACGGACTGTGTACGAATTATATGCCTAAAGGCACTCAATGGGCCTTGGGAGACATCAGTACATATACAGATTTCAAGGTGGGGTATGCATATGGAGATGTCGTGCAACTGTGGTCAGAGGCGGAGATGTTGGATTTTGTACGACAGTAGTGCTCTGGGTGACCTATGGACAGCAAAGGAATGAGACGGTAAGTCTAATTGTGTGTTCCACACCCATATTAATGCTGTATAACATGTGCATACATTTGTAGCTACGCAGCCTTTGTGGATACTAGTGGTAACATATCAGTACTGTATTCTGTTATTTTGCTGCTAAAGGTTGTGCTTACATTGCACAATTGGCTCTTTTAGGAGCAGTTGTAATTCCTATCTTAAATCCAGGTGGTTTCATACTTCGCCATAACGTTAATGGTCACAGGAACGTGACATGCCATGCCGCAGCAAAGGAATGTAGAATGAGGTGTTTCTGTATAATGTAAGGAGAGTGATTTTTAAGGTTGGCATTACAGTGACAAACATTCAAATATATTTTTGTATGTAAAACCTGATATTCAGTTATGCTGAAGTTGTATCGTATAAAAAAAAGAAAAAAGAAACAACTGAAGCCTTGTATAGCGAGTGACCTCTGTCTTAATGTAAAAAAAAAAAAAAAAGTGTTGTGGAAAACCGTCTTACGGCTTTTCTGATCATGCAATTTCAAGTAAATTTTAACTGTGTGAATGATCATTACGATTTTACAGTTTTTTTGATTAAGTAATATCAATAAATTCAAATTTTAAAAGGGTGTAGTTCTATTTAGTTGCGAGTTCCGCGAATTTAATTGAAAGTTATTTGCTGAATGTCCACTGGGACATATAATTCACAGAAGGTGTACCTAAAAGAGAAGATTGTGTCTAATGATTTAAGAAGGTTTAGTTTTGATAAAAGTTTGAAAGTGTCAGTCTGCCTTTCTAACACTCAGTCCTCGCTCCGTATTACCTTCTGGTTCAAATGGCTCCGAGCACTATGGGACTTAACTACTGAGGTCATCAGTCCCCTAGAACTTAGAACTACTTAAACCTAACTAACCTAAGGACATCACACACATCCATGCCCGAGGCAGGATTCGAACCTACGACCGTAGCGGTCACGCGGTTCCAGACTGAAGCGCCTAGAACTGCACGGCCACATCGGCCGGCTTACTTTCTGGTACACTAGCTCAAACAAACCAAGGAAAATAGAAAACAATTTAAAGGGTAGATGGCAGCTAACGAGTGGAGTTCAATGGTTGTATTAAACTGGTAGACGAAATTGCAGTTGAGGTCTCTAAAGCAATCGGAAACATTGTGGCCAGGCTGAGACAAATCTGAAGTTAGTGGATGAGACGATCTCGCTTCCTCCTAGAATAAATACCACAGAGGACTGAACGGATACCAGGGTCGCAGAACTAGTGCGATTCTCGGAATATGAGGAGTTTGCCTCAAATAAACAAAGATTGGAAAACTTGAGAAAAGAGACTGTGTGGTCGCGAGTTACGGAGCCATTACTGTCCATGACAGAGAGCAGGATGAGGCGTGATAGTGACTGGTATGTGTGTGATCATTCGGTGTCTGGTGACTCATTTTCAGCAAGTATCTGTCGTCGAAGTCCGTGTCCATCAATAGACAAGACTTTGATCATGAACACTTTTTTTCCATTAAGGATCTCTCTCATCTACACCACAAGCGAAGACCTTCATATAGAGACACGCATGGAGTAATTTAAGGAGAGTGTGCGTAACTCCGGGCCAAAACAAGGAAAGCTAAACCTTACGAGTGTTCACATGAGTGGAGAGGCCATTACGTAAGTTTCACCACATACCAGATACTGCACAACTTTTGTGGAATTCAGATCATAGATTATGAAATGGTAGTGATCGATTGATGAGAAAAATAGGGTATGATTATCATGAAACGCTCATTCATTGGCGGAAATACACTTCAGGTAATATCTATAGTTCCTTGAGAAAGTTTTAAAATTGAATCAGTATCTCGACCATCCTTGGCCCAACGACGAACTGATTTAACTGACACATTTTGAGACGAGTTAAAAATGACAAGATGTGTAAGGCATTAGATGCAGATCCAATTCGCGAAGTTGCTTTTATTTTTGAATTTTTGTGGAGCCCATGTCTGCTTGTCACAAGATCGCATGGTGAGGCAGTTCTTTATTACAGAAGCATAACAACTGTTTTGCGGATGTCACGATGTTTTGCTGTCACTATCAGCAATAACTGTCAGTAAATCCTGACATTATGATTGTAGTTTTCTTTCAGAAGTATGAAAAAGATAAATTAGTAAAGTATTGTAACAGTCCTCTAAAACATATTTTATTGTGTGGTGCTTCACTTGGTTGAGTCCTTTTGTTGTATAATTTTCTGATGAGATACTATATCATTCTTTGGGGAGCCCATTAGTTTCTGGCCACTGTCGTAGTGTTCTGAAGAATTTAGCATATTACAGTGTGTCACAGAAGGTGATTTTGTGTGTGTTGTGAGGCAGATAAATAAGTTACATATTCTGCATAGTCTTAGGACATGCCGAAAACGTCAATGGGATTTTTTGGGTCTACTAACCAACAGCTGGAAAGAATCCCCTGTAGTATTTACACATTGATTTTAGGATTTGTCGGGTGCCAGGTTTGCCTATAGTGCACTAAGCTACCTCGCTGTTATTTATTTAGTATACTCACTGGGCTGTGCGACCAGAAAATATTGTTGACATGAATTTGCGCCACCCATTCATAATTTAATGCATAACACTTCTCACGACTATATGGACCGATCTATAGTTGAATACCAACAATAATATGTTAAACTTGAAACTTTTGGGAGCATCGAAAGTTTTAGAGTATCCTGGGCAACTCTTTCACGTCAATGATCAAAATTACAGGAGCATTGTTCAAAATGGTTCAAATGGCTCTGAGCACTATGAGACTTAACAAATGAGGTCATCGGTCCCCTAGAACTTAGAACTACTTTTACCTAACTAACCTAAGGACATCACACACATCCATGCCCGAGGCAGGATTCGAACCTGCGACCGTAGTGGTCGCACGGTTCCAGTCTGAAGCGCCTAGACACACTCAGCCTCAGCGGACAGCATTAGCATTGTAACCGTGACCTGTTTTTGCACTAAAATATGATGGAATTATCAGAGCTAATATCTTTCATTAATTTCTTCAAAGTTCCGCCTTTCCTTCTTGGAAAAAAGGTAATGAAGGGATTATATTATGTACTTCGCTGGGGTTGTATGGAGTAGCCATACTCCGCCGCTAATTGAAGTTTCTAGTGCTTGTTCTCCACCTTCTTTGTAGGGTCAACGCTGATCTTCCGGTAGGAATCGTCATTTAGCAGGCTCTGCATCTTATCGGTGTAGTCCTTATGGGAGACAACAACTGTAGCATTGCCTTTGTCAGCCGGTAAGACGAGGGCGCTTCTCAAAGACGCAGATTTACCGGAGGGTGACGCTAAGAAATTGTTACCCCAAGGTCCGGTACCGCCTAGACTATATGGACTCCCGAAGGTTCACAAAGAGGGGGTACCATTACGCCCCATTGTCAGCAACATCAGGGCACCTACATATTTGTTGGCCAAATACCTGACGGGAATATTAAGTCCTTATGTGGGTAAATGCCCTCATCACATCCGTAATTCCGTGGATTTTGTTAAACGCCTTGATAGCTTCAGGTTGGATGAGTCAGATATCATGGTGAGTTTTGACGTCGTTTCCTTGTTTACCAGGGTACCCCTGCGAGAGTCACTAGAATTGATTAGTCAGAAGTTTGACGAGAAAACCACTGAACTTTTTAGGCATGTCTTGACTTCCACGTATTTTCTTTTTAATGGAGAATACTACGAACAAACGGAGGGAGTCGCCAAGGGGTAGCCCACTCTCACCGGTGGTAGCGAATTTGTACATGGAGAACTTCGTGGAGGAGGCCCTGTCGTCATCCGTATGGAAACCTACTTGCTTTTTCCGTTACGTGGACGACACGTTCGTCATCTGGCCACATGGTATGGATAAACTCCTTGACTTCCTTACACATCTAAACTCCATACACCCCAACATCAAATTCACTATGGAGACTGAAACGGAGGGTAAATTACCTTTCCTTGACGTCTTGGTCAAGAGAAGGGCTGACGGCACCCTAGGTCATGGGGTGTATCGGAAGGCTACGCACACTGATCTGTATTTGCATGCAGACAGCTGCCACCACCCTTCACAGAGGAATGGGGTACTTAAAACTCTAGTACATAGGGCGCGCACTATCTCTGACGCAGAGAGTCTACCCCAGGAATTGGAACATCTGAGAACTGTATTTCGAAAAAATGGGTACTCAGAGTGGCAGATTCAACGTGCTCTCCGCCCAACCACTGCAGCACAACCTGTTGAGATGGATGAAGTCACGAGGGAGGAGGTAGGCACTGCATTTATTCCATACACAGGCGCACTCTCGGGGAAAATCGCCCGCATTCTGAAGAAACACCGGGTCGGAACTGTGTTTTGTCCTCCAAATAAAACTCGTGCACTGGTGGGGAGCGCCAAAGATGACCTCGGTTTGAGGAAGGCCGGCGTGTACCAGATTCCGTGTCAATGTGGCAAGTCGTATATTGGTCAGACGATGCGTACCGTCGAGGATCGATGCCGTGAACACCAGAGGCACACTCGACTGATGTATCCGAGCAAGTCAGCGGTCGCTGAACATTGTTTGTCGGAAAATCACGCCATGGAGTATGACCGCACGAGGATTCTGGTACAGACGTCGAGATACTGGGACAGCGTTGTTAGAGAGGCCATCGAAATTCGCACCAATGACGACCTCATAAACCGTGACTGTGGCTATAATCTTAGCAAGGCTTGGGAACCAGCGATCGGGTTAATCAAGAGTAAATCGAGTAGACGTATAGTTGTGACGACCACGGCGGACAGAGCCATCACACCGACGTCATCTCAGACGCCGTCGCAATCTGTTCCACCGCGCGACCGTGGCGCTGGGCGCGGACGGCGGAGGGAGCGCGCCGCGGGCGGAGGGTATTTAAATCGGCCGCCGCCGCGACCGAACCCAGTTCCCTCTGAGCAGCCATAGCGTACGGATCTCCGTGCCGGCACGTTCACAGGAGCTCAGTCCGTCAGTTCACCTGATGATGGCGACATGTTTGATCGCCGAAATATTGTGCCCGTTGGACACTATAGACCGGCAGCATACCCGTGGATATTTTGATTATCAAATACGCCGGGAGAAACTCAAGAATCACAGAGACAATATATTTTACGTAGATTCGTGAATGTAACGAATTTCATTTTTATTTGCGTAAACTGTAGGAATACGGTTCTTCACCCACACAAAAGTGGCAGTGGCCACCGACTCACTAAGTAATTGTCTCATGAGATTCATTTACAGCAATTCATTCACGTTGTCAAACAAATTAATAAGTAAATCTTTGATACATTTTGACACAAAGCTCTGTGCAGAATATCCCGATGTAGGAAAACATGCTTCTTTTTAATTTTGTCCTAGGGCAGTAGATAGTAATTTAAATTTTTCTGAGGAATTTTTGTGTTGTACTTGCGCAGGTTTTGACCGTACGTAAGGAAAAATTGCGTTAAATTGTTCATTATAGGAAGCCTGTACTATAACCCTGTCAAAAAATTAAGTAAACATACATACTGGGAAAAGATTTCTACCATTGTTGTTCTTACTTTTGTTTTGATAACACAAATAATCTAGGTGGAATTTGCTGGTCTCCCATCGGGCGCCTCCCCAGGTGGCGGATAGGGGAATGCTCAACAGATATGGTGGGTACTGGGGAAATAAAATACCCGGGGTGGACCAAAACTAGCAACTGCTGCCTTGTAGTATGATATTGGCTTATCAAAGGCTAAAGGAAGAAAACCTTGAGTAAAAATTACCTGGTCCTCCGGGTTGGGGGTTGTGCAGTGGGCCAGCTCCTCACTCACATAAAAACATAAAAATGCTAAAAAACCTAATAATATGCCTCGGAAAAATTGGAACTTTGGACGACGAACTGGCAATGAGAAACGGAAAATTATGTTTGGATGCTGGAATGTGCAAGGTATTTCCACTAAAATAAATTTACTCCCTGCAGAACTTGACATGTTGTCGTACTCTCTGAAACAAAGAAGAAAGGCCAAGGAGAAGAAGAACTGGATAATTATGTACATATCTGGAGTGGGGTATCAAAAGCAGTAAGAGCCAAAGCAGGTGTCTCCATTATGATAAAGAAATCATGGAAAGAAAGAATCACAAATAGGACATTCATCAATCAACGTATTATAACTGTTGAAATGATATTATTTGCTAGGGAAGTTGTGATTATTGGCGTATATGCACCCACGAACGACACAAAAGATAAGGAGAAAGGAAGATATATTTTGGGACACCCTCAGGGAGACTATTGAAAAAATCCCAAGAAGGAAGGAACTGATTATCATGGGAGATCTGAATGGAAGGGTAGGAATTAGAGAATCTTGTAGAATAGTAGGAAAACATGGAGAGGACGAATATAATGACAATGGGGAACGATTGCTTGCAATTTGTGAACAATTTGATCTAAAAATTACCAACACATTTTTCAAACATAAGGACATTCATAAATATACTTGGCAATAGAACACCAAAGAACTTCGTTCTGTAATAGCTTATATTATCATTAGGCAAACAAGTAGTTTCAAGGCAGTAGACGTCAGATCTTATAGAGGATCCCAGTGTGGATCAGACCACTATCTAGTTAAAATGAAGTCTTTCTGGCCATGGAAGAATGCAAGGAGTGATACAAGTAACATAAATAAAACGAACCAGACTGAGAAAGATGAAAATTTACCTTTTAATATTGACAACCTACAAGACGAAAGTATCAGAACACTCTTTGGGGCCAGGATGGAAAGGAAACTGGTTGAATCATTTGAAGGAAGTACAGAGGAAATATATGACTATATAAAAGCTAATGTGAAAATCATAGCCGCAGAGGTGTTGGGTAAAAAAGATAGCACCCACAACCGTGCAGCAGAGTGGTGGTCGGAGGAACTAGAGGTCCTCGTTAGAGAAAAACGAAATGCGTTCCTTCAGTGGTTGAATGACAAATCAGAAGAAACAAGGTCAATATACAAGGAAAAGAAGAATGAAGTGATGAAAAAAATAAGGATGGCAAAAAATGAAGCATGGGAAAGAACATGTGCCAAGGTGAATAGCAAATTAGGATTTGGGAGAGCAAAAGAAGCATGGTCAGTATTGAAAGGGCTTCGACAGGATACAAAAAGCAAAACTAATCTCCAACTGATATCACAAAAGGAATGAGAAGAGTATTTCCAAAAATCATTAAATGAGGACACACAAGAATTTCTAGAATAAAGGACATGAAGATGATGAGATCCAGATTTTAGAAAGTGAAGTACTTCAGGCGTTGAGAACAGGAAAGAATGGTAAATCACTGGGATCAGGCAATATCAATCTGGAGTGTCTGAAATATGGTGGTGACAAAATTGTGAAACTGATAACAAAGCTCTTCAACAAAATGATACATGGAGATTCAATACCCAACGAAATGAAGCTAGGTTACATTAATACAATATTTAAGAATGGGGATCGAAAAATTTGTTCAAACTATCGAGGAATTTGTGTTACAAACACATTAATGAGAATTTTTGCGAAAGTAATTAAAAACAAACTGGAAAAAAATTTTAGAACGCAAGAAGAACAATGTGGATTCACGGCTGGGAGATCATGTGTAGACCATATTTTCACATTACGACAGATTTTGGAGAAACATAGGGAAAAATCAAAAAATATAGGATTAATTTTCATAGATCTAGAAAAAGCGTATGATACTGTTCCAAGAAAATTACTTTCGAGAGCACTACATATGGCAAACATAAACCCTATCTTGATTAAAATAATACAACAGATGTATAAAGATAACATTTGCCAAGTGGAAGTTGGTAATAAACTTTCACAGAAATTTACAACAAGCAAAGGCCTTTTACAGGGCTGTCCCATGTCACCATCATTATTTAAAATCTATACAGATATTAGCCTTAGAACATGGTCTCGTAAATGTAATAGTATGGGATTAGAAATAAGAGATGGAGTTTACCTACATCATTTATTATTTGCTGATGATCAAGTAGTCGTAGCACAAGATGGGGAGGATGCTAACTATATGTGCAATCAACTAGCAGTAGCATACAAAACTTGGGGTTTGTAGATTAATTACCAAAAAACAGAATACTTGTTTATGATTCAGATGAGCTATACATTGAAGGAAAGAAAATCAAAAAGATAAACACTTTCTGTTATTTGGGATCCATTTTAGAAATCGAGGGAAAATCAGAGTCAGAAATCAATAAAAGAATTAGTAGCGGACGGAGGATCATTGGGATGCTTAACTCAGTCTTATGGAGCAGGAATGTAATGAGCAGAACTAAAAAATTAATATACAAATCCATATTAGAGAGTGTGGTTCTATATGGAACGGAGACCTGGACAATTAACATGAAGCACATTAAAAAATTACAAGCTCTAGAGATGGACTTTTGGAGAAGATCGGCAAGAATCTCCAGGAAAGAAAAGATAAGGAACACCGAAGTAATAAGGAGAATGGAAATAAAAGAAAGAATATATGACGTAATGGATAGGAAGAAATTACAGTGGTAGGGGCATGTACGACGAATGGAGGAAGCCAGAATACCAAAATTGATACTGGAGTGGGAACCGGAGGGGAGAAGAAGAAGAGGACGACCTGTGACCACCTGGCTCCAAAATGTACAGCACACAATGAGGAGAATGGGCGCAGAGGAAGAGGACACGCAAGATCGAAACACCTGGAGAAATATTTTGAGAGTATAGTTTAAGAACGTTTATTGTTTGTGTTGTGATTTCCAAGTAAATTATTATGTTGGAGATAAGCCTCTGTAATGAGGAAAAGCTCAATAATAATAATAATAAATAATCTAGGTCTGATCTTGAGGTTCTATAGTCACACTCATGTCATACGTATGATTAAGAATCAGTCCGGACCCGCGCGACCGCTGCGATCGCAGGTTCGAATCCTGCCTCGAGCATGGATGTGTGTGATGTTCTTAGGTTAGTTAGGTTTAAGTAGTTCTGTTCTAGGGGACTGATGACCTCAGATGTTAAGTCACATAGTGCTCAGAGCCATTTGAACCATAAGAATCAGTCAGGGAATAGTATGCCTTGCCACCTTGCTTGCGTTAATAGAAAACTGTTAGCAGTCGTTTAATGGTAACCGTGGGCTTTTGAGTTAGCTCCGCTTAAGTTTGAAGGTTTTAAGATGCCCACTCTGTACTTTCGGACATATCCAAAAGAACAGATACTATCTTCATATAGATAAGGCCAACTGGCCAATGATCTTCTTCAGTGCGGATGCACTCACATTGCCCAAACTTTTACGGGAATCGGTAGATTGACTGCCGCGAGTAATGAGTATAGTGGGCAGGGGCACATGTGTGTGTACAGTAAGTTGAGAATGTGGACCTCATGGGGAGCGTGTCAGAGATAATTCCCTGGAATCGCACTATCATCTGTGTCCTCGGTGGCTCAGACGTATGCCGGCACGGTAGCTCAGCGTGTTCGGTCAGAGGGCACCGAGCCTGGTGGAGCGGTAGCGCTTGGGCCGGGCATTCGGGAGGACCTGGGTTCAATTCCCAGTTCGGCAGTCTTGGTTCAAATGGTTCAAATGGCTCTGAGCACTATGGGACTCAACTGCTGTGGTCATAAGTCCCCTAGAACTTAGAACTACTTAAACCTAACTAACCTAAGGACATCACACACATCCATGCCCGAGGCAGGATTCGAACCTGCGACCGTAGCGGTCGTGCGGTTCCAGACTGTAGCGCCTTTAACCGCTCGGCCACTCCGGCCAGCCCCCGGCAGTCTTGACTAAGGTTTCCGTGGTTTTCTTCGTCACTCCAGGTAAATGCCGGCACTGTATCCTTTCGATGGCTACGGCCAACATTCCCACCCAATCCTTTCCCTCCCATAAAGAGATCTGGTTGGCCTCTGTAATAAAAAAACTGAGTGAAAGGATCAACAATGAACTTCAACGGATGTCATGTGACGTCCACAAAGACCAAATACAACGATCAGCCAAAAAGAAAAAAAAGAAAAGAGGGCTGCTCGCTCTCTGCAATAAAAACTGAGAAAGGTATAAACGATCACCTTGAACGGACTTCTTGTGACGTCCGCTCAGTCCAAACCCAACGAACAATACCGAACAAAATGAGGGGGAAAAAAACGGATGGAGCCCGTGCCATGTAAGGAGGAGATCCCGGGTTCGAGTCCCGGTCCGGGCACACATTTTCAACTGTCCCCATTGATATTTATCAACGCCCGTAAGTAGCTAAAGGGCTGGATTTCATTTTAATTTCATTGAACGGGTTTTGTGTTGTTGGAAGCTTTTCTTTTTTCAGAAAGGTGAAGGACTGATCTGATGTTACTGTCAGATCATAATGTTGCTGTCACATATCACCACGCGACTTTATTTCATTTTTTCTGTGACTATTTTGGAGTTATCTAGTGATTAGATTGAAGTGGTGTGTGTAGGAAGGCAGCTCTACGCCCGCCGTTGTTGGCGGTATGCTGCCAGAGGTGTCCCTGTAGCGTCCTTTCTCTCAGGAAGACAGTCGCTCAGTGTCATTAGGTCAATCGGGCCTACTATGTGGGGAGTGGGAAATTCGCGAAACTCGGGCATCCTCCCAGTCCACAGCTCTTGTAAACCAGGCTAACGCCTTCACGCCTGAGGTCAGTGTACATGCCTTGGCCACCCCACAGCCCCCAGAGAATAAATGAGGGTGATATTATTTCTTTTCTTCACCACTTCGAAAATTCGGACACCACAGCACCACCTCGTCACTCTATATTTTGGTTCAGCCACTAATATCTTGTAGGCAAGAGAAGGGAAGTTTCATCAACTTTCCCCTGCTTTTCGATGAACTTAGCCACTATTCTTTTCCGTCGAATTAACAAAGCATCCCCTGCTGGAAGGGTTCCTTTAGAGAATAGAGGATTTTGAGTCGTGGACTTGGATTTTGGTCATTCTGTTCCGGACGGTTGTGGGGAGGGGAGGCCGTTCTATTCCGATCAAATAAAGAGGTGTCATCTTCAGTTGATGTTTGATGCTTGTCGGCGCCCGTTAGCTGTTGAAGGGAGTGTAAATAGTGCAGTCGCGCTAGCGCTATCCATATATTTTGCAGCTTGTCACATGCTTACAATGCTTAATTTGATTAAATTTATGGCTTCTTCCAGACAAGCAGAACTTGTTCCGCCAGCTCCATACAACTTTCCACACTTTTTGGTCTTCCCACCGTGTTAGCCTCATTTTCCAATTTAATTTGAACTACACAGAACTTGGCTTTCTGGTAATCTTACTGTGAGTTTTGTCAGTCGTTATAGCAAATAAATCAATGATAAACTTAGTCTTGACTCACATTTCAAGATCCTTTAACGTATCCTGGTTACTCGAACAATTAAAATACAATTACAAGTAATTGTATTGACAATGGTCATGAATCCGTGGTCGAAGGCTAGCTTCCTTGACCAGTAATGGTCATTGGTCCCGGGTTACAATCCAGCAGATGCTTAAACGTTGAATAAAAATCCTCAGCCTTGGCATCCGCGATAAGAAATTACCCTCGGTCTGTCAACGGCCTTGCCAAACAGCGAAGAGGGGATAGATGTCGCAGAACAAAAGGTATGTAACTTAAAAGTGTCATGATGATGTATCCAATAGCAAATGCTCCCGGTTAGCACCCATACCCAGGAGGGGACTGCCAAGGTGACTGTGAGAAAGAGGTGGAACAAACTCTGCCGGCATAATATTCTACAATCGGTGTATAGAAAATCAGAAGCTTGAACGTTGTAGTACAAATATAATACCTGGAAAGGGAAATGCGAAAGCTCAATCTGGTAGTATAATGGCGAAGGAGGGGGGAGGGGGGGAGAGGGATAAGAGAAGCGAAACAGAAAGCCGACAAGGACTTCTGGTCAGAAGAATACAGGGTAATAGTGACAGCAGGAAATAATGGTATAGCGGGGGTAGGATTCTCTGTGAGTATAAAAGTGGGACACAGAGTGAGCTTATTCTCACCAGATTCCACAGTGAAACGCCGACAGTGATAGTTGAGATATATGTGCGAACACTGCAAACAGAAGATGAAGAGATAAGGAAACTATATGAGGATACTGAATGGTAATGCAGTATGTAAAGCGAGATGAAAATCACGGAAGACTGGAATGCGATTGTAGACGAAGAAACAGAAGAAAAAAAAACAGTTGAGGGAGAATATGGAGCTAGGCTGTAGTAGCGACAAATGGAGAGAGACTATTTAATTTCTGTAGTAAATTTCCGGTGGTAACAGCAAATTCTCCGTTCATGAGCCACAAGAGAAGTAGATGTACTTGGAAATGACTTGGAGATATAGGTAGATTCCATCTGCATTACAGCATGGCCAGACAGAGATTCTAAAATCAGATATTGGAAATTTGTGGTAAGGTCTTATGGGACCAAACTGCTGAGGTCATCGGGCCCTAAGCCTACACACTACTTACTCTAACTTACGCTATGGACAACACACACGCACATGCCCGAGGGAGGACTCGAACCTACGATGTGGGGAGCCGCACTGACCGTGAAAAGACGCCTGAGACCGCGCGGCTACCCCGCGCGGCTCCAGATATTGGAATGTTAAGGTCTACTTAGAAGCAGATAGACACTCAGATCAGAATGTAGGGATCAGTGTGGAATGAATTGGGGTAATGAAGTAATGAGGAATGATGTCAAGCGTTTGACATTCGCTACGAATGTGGATTCTGCGATAAGGTGTATCAGAGTACGTATTTCAGCTGAAGAGGAGTGTATATCTCTAAAAAGGGCAATCACAGATGGAATGTTAGACATACTTACAAGAAAGATAACTCTGAAAATATCCTCGGGGTCAAGAGAGATACTTCAATTGATCGTCGAGAGGAGGGAGTATAAAAGTATTCAGAGGAAGACAAAAACACAGCAATATAAATCACGTAGGAATAAATAAGTAGGACGTGGAGGGTAACCAAGGCGAAATAGATGCAGGAAAAATGTGAAGAAATCGAAAAAGAGATGACCATCGGAATTATTGACTCACCAAACAGAAAAGTCGGAACAACATGTAGGAAATTAAAAGAAAAGGGTGGTAACATTAGGAGTGCAGTGGGAATTTCACTATTAAACGCAAGGTAAAGCGGATTTGGGTGGAAAGAGTACAGTGAAGGACTCTGTAAGGGAAGAACTTGTGTGTTGACTTGATACAAGAAGAAACTTGCTGAGGTCGATTGGGAAGACGTAGGGGATCCAGTATGAGAGTAAAAATTTAAAATAGCTCTCGAGCATCTGAGAGCAATTAAAGGAGAAGTGATACATAAAATTCCATCGGAATTTGTAAAATCACTGAGGGAAATGGCAACCAAACGACTATTCAAGTTTGTGGTAGAATTTATGAGACTTTCGGAATAATATCATCCACACAATTCCGAAGACAGAGAGGGCACACAGCTTGTAACTATTGCACACGCGGCTTACGTTTCACGCACACAAGCTGCTAACATGAATGATGCACAGAAGAATTGAAAACGAAACTGAATACCTTTTAGATGACTGTCAGTTTGGCTTTAGAAAAAATAAAGGCACCGGGAAGACTTTTATGACTTTGCGCTTGATAATGGAAGCAAGAGTGAATAAAATCAGTGTACGCTCACAGGATTTGTCGACCTAGAAAAATTGTTTTACAATGTGAAATGGCGCACAATGTTGAAAATTCTTAGAAAATTTGGAGTAAACTACAAGGAAAGACGGGTGATGTGCAGTATGTACGCGCACCAAGAGGGAAAAATAAGACTGGAAGACAAAGAAAGAAGTGCTTGGATTAAAAGAATGTGAGACGAGGATGTATCTTTCGCCGGTACTACTCACTGTGTACAGAAATTGCGGTAATAAAAGGAAGGTTCGAAAGTGGGATTAAAATTTATGTGAAACAATATCAATGGTAAGATTCGCTGGCGCTATGCTCAGTCATAGCAAGAAGAATTACAGGACCGGACGAATGGAATAAACATATAATGAGTCGAGAAAATGATTTGTAGAAGCTGGAAAAAGACAAAAGTAATGAGAAGTAGTAGAAATGAGGATACTACAAACTTAATAACCGAACTGGTGGTCACGAAGGAAAGGAAGATACAGAGTTCTGTTACCTCGGAAGCAAAATAACCCATGACGGACGAAGCAATGAGAACATAAAAGAGCAGACTATCAGAGGTAAGATCACATTCCTGGGCAAGAGAAGTCTACTGATATCAAACATAGGCTTTACTTTGAGGAGGAGATTTGGAGAAATTGTGTTTGGAGCACAAAATTTTATGGTAGTGAATCAGGGACAGCTGGAAAACCTGAACAATAGAAAATCGAAGCGTTTGAGATGTGGTGCTACAGAAGATTGTTGAAAAGGAATGAGGAGGTTGTACGTAGATTCGGCTAAAAAAGGAACATATGGAAAACACTGACAAGAAGAAGGGACGGGATGATGGGTGATGGGCTGTATATTAAGGCATAAGGGAAAAACCTCCGTGGTATTAGAGGGAATTGTACTTTTTTTTTTTTTTTCAGAGTCCGATCTGCTACGGATTGAAAATACGATGGCGCTTTGCCATTGGTATAGGTATGCCCATCGATCGTGCACATCGCACATTTCAGTTCTCAGGGCACTTTGTGTACGTAAATATGCCTAGAACAGCAGAGTTTCCCGCCACGAGTGAAGTGCATGCTGTCATTCGGTTCCTTCATTGTGAGGGCTTCCGCCTGAGTTGATGCAGCCGATATATTGTGACTGTCATGCGTGACGTGAAAGTACAGCAATGGTGCAGAAACTTTGAAGCAGGACGAACAGACGTTCAAGATGCAGGCGGTTAGGGAAAGTAGCGAGTGTCAGCCTATGATCTTGTTCAGTGAGCAGATATGGCGATTCGAGAATCATCTATGAAGGGAAATTCAAAACAAGCGAAGACGAATGTTGTTATTAGGACTGTCATTCTTTATGACAACGCTACTACAGATGTCTGAAGACAGAACGGTGACTGTGTAGACAAGTGATGGGAAAGTGTAGCTAAGAGTGGAAACAAAATATTTTTCGTTTCGGGACGTATCGGATCTTGACAAAAAATAAATCTCTCGTACTTTTTCAAAGCAAAATTGGAACTGCTATGTTTCTATCTTTAATTTGTTTGAACCTCAACAAGATGTTTCTTGGAAGATGAGTAAACCGTAAGTTTTCTCTTGATTCTTTCGGCAGTCAATAACTTTTTTGATTACAGTATTCTGTCCATCACTTTCCTAGGTTTCAGCAATTAGTCTTCAGAAGCCTCCTTAACTCTTGCTCCCGAATGTATTCACGACTTAAATATTCGCGAGCGACTGTTGAGGACATATCCAGAGATGAGTGTTCCCTAACGTAATCCGTCATTTTCACTAAACAGATAATTTATCGCAATAATTTGCTAATTTCATGTCTGAGACATAAGTAAAAAAGAAACCAGAATATGTTCTATTCGACTACTGAGCTGATTTTTCCTGGATAGTTGCTTGTGTGTTTTGTTATTCAATTTCTTCTCAGCTCTCTGATATGAAAATCGTTTTGAAGGCGTCGAAGTTGTAATACTTTTGCAACCACTTCCGGTGCGGTTGTTAACCACCTGCCACAGAAATACTGCAGAGAAAGCAACAATAGAACTTGTCATCCCAAAAATGCACGACTTCTCTGCTTGTAATGTTCATTTGTTGACTTCTACGAAAAATTAATTTAACTCCATTACTCGGTAAAATGACCAACTGAGCGCTGTGATTGAGGTATTTCTCACTCCCTCTTCGGCGAATCGTTAAGCCGCCAAGGATTTTAACTGCGTTAGAATTTTGTCAATTTGCTTCTCGCCGTTTACATTATAAACGAGCCATGAATACGACTGGGCACTATTAAAGAGACGCTGGAACAGCCTCTATGAAGATTTTGTTCCTGGAAAACGCCCGCTCACCTCCGCGCCTCTGACAGTTTTATTGCTTCACGAGCAAGAGCGCTGTTCCCATTTCGGCGTTCTACCCGGCAGGTGAATTGGTATACTCCATACCAGCTACACCACACGTTTACTGGAACAAGTCTACATCCTAGCATGTATTGAGAGGTGCAACTGTATAAATTTCGTTTACGTGAGTCTCCTTGCTTGGCGGTGATTAAGTTAATTACATATTGTGCTGCTACATCTTGTTTGTTGATTCCGAGAATTGTTATTTCTTCCTACATCCTCCCTCCCCCCCCCCCCCCCTCTCTCTCTCTCTCTCTCTCTCTCTCTGTGTGTGTGTGTGTGTGTGTGTGTGTGTGTGTGTGTATGTGTGTACTTCTTATACGTTTTGTGACACGGCGTGTGATAAAGAGCAACTTTTCAGTAGCAAGCCGCGCGATATTCTATGTGAATAAAATAAAAATGGCCTGGGAAATATTTATAAGACTGATACAGACTTGATCTTCGTTAATGAATACGAGAACCGCTCGTCACGGAAGTTGCTGGAAACCATAATTTCGATGCACCAATCGCTTTCTGGCACATTACTGCGCATGCGCGTTACCCGCATGGTCTGTACCGAACACATCGGTATGTCATTAGGTCTGAGTGAGTGAGATGAGCAGAGTTGTTAGTAACCAGTTGAATGTAACATAAAATGGTACAAATAATAGTGAGTGAGAGTGGTCAAGTATTACAATTCGTGCAAATCTTGTCCAGAACCTGTTGCGCAAGACTATAACACTCAAAATATTTTTCTAAAACATATAGCACAGTCTGCAATGCAAAACCTAGTGGGAAAATAGCTCGAAAGGTTTCTGTGGAGAACGGAAGTGATAACTATCCGTAAAGAATTGGAACTACACAGACCACTGCTCGAGTGAAACGAAACCTGGAAGAAAGTCCGACGAAATCTCAACACCTTTTGTCTCTGGAAGTAGGAATTAAGTGACTCACGTGTGGAGACATTATTAAAAAGAGCATACATTTGTGTCCTTACTGACTTATTGTCTTGCATCAGTTAGAGAGTCTAGACGAACTTCGGCGCTTCGAGAGCCGTCAGAGGTTCCTGAGTGAACTGGAGTTAGGACTTTTGGGATCTCAGATTAGGCCTGATTCACACTGTCAGGGCATGTTAACTGAAAAAAAGGGCCATTATACATCATAAAGTCTCCAAAAGTAATTTGAAGAGCCGCTGCACAATCTAAGGATTCTTCTTTGGCGCACAATGGTTGGTGTGCGCTTCGTAACACGATTCTTTCACCGAACTGTTAATGGTAACTGGTGTGTTGGGGAACTGTTTAAACCATATGTCCGTCATCTACCAGAAGACTGTACAGATATTTTTTGTAAGAAGGTGCAACAACACCCAGCGACACGACAACCTTGTCACGAGTGCTTGAAGAATTTGGTGAGGAGAGTGCATATAGCAGAGGCAGTTAAATGTCCTGGCCACCTCAGTCACCTGAGCACTCTCTGTGATTCTTATCTCTGGGTCAGACTGAAGGCTGGTGTGTAGTTAAGTAATCCGCGCACACTGCAGCAGAAAAGTGAAAACGCCATTGCTGCTTCCCTCAAATCTGAGCTGCAATGTTTGTCCCACAGATTAACAAATCGAGCACAGTTCTGTATCGTCGTCAACGGTGGTCATTTGCAGTATCTTCCGTTATGTTGATTGAGAAGATTGAGTTCACATTGTGGCGGGTCGGGGTTTAATTTCTCGCGTGTCTTCGTCGTTGTCACTGTGCAGGCTGCAAATTAAAATTCACGTACCTAAGAACGGCGTCTGCTCAGTGACCCTTCACTCGGCAATGTAGATACTTATAAGATGATGTAAAAGCAGCGTTGATAAGAAACACCACCTAATATCTACAATTACTGAGGCCGCGCAACTCTAGTTAAGAAAGAAAGTTCTGTAGAAATACTGTCATCCAATTTTATCGGGCTGTAAGAAAATGGATTGGATTCTGGAAAATAATGTCCTAAATTTCCACACAATAATGTTTATTTTGTCCTTGGTAACCAAATAAAAGTTACTATTCAATCCACATTTAAACTATTGGCTATTTCCTTCCAGTTCTCGATTCATACACGCATTTCACACGCACAGCAGCCAGTAATCTGTCCAAATTCGACCCAAATTAAACAACGTTTTCTCAATCATTAATTTCACCACTAATATGAGTTATTACATTCGGTCATTATTGTGGATTTCTAAAAAAGGAACTGCTGGCCAAAAATGCTAAGTAGTTGAATACTGAAACATGCCCCTCACATGTGAATATCTGTCCAACAGATTTAGTCAAAACCTCTGAAATTACGCCAAGCAGTCCTCAAGAACAACTGCTATCGACTTAGCTCACCAATAACTCAAACACTAAGTATTTCTTCATCTTACACATTATTTTTACTGGCACTAGTAACAAGACGCGTTCAAAGCTAGCGAGCGATTCCCTTCTTCTAGCCTCCCTCACAGTATAAATCTCAGGTAACGAGCGGGAACCGTCTCAATTCTGATTGGCTGACCATACCGACGGCCAATGGGAATATTCGCTCATGATCATACGCCAAAACTGGTCTGCACCAATCCTTATACACAGACACATTTGCGTCAATCTGACATACAAATATTATAGTAATGTTTAATAAACGAAAACGAAAAGACAATAATTCTGGAAATATTCGTTAGATACAGATTTTACTCCAGCTGACTTTCAATAGCAATCACACCTAGATATACGTCATCAGCAAAGTGGGTAAATCTCCTAGGATCATTTTCCCACGTCAGGCTTGTGTAACTCTTGCACGTTACTTATGACGGTATATAATGCAATATTGAAATTTGACGAATGTCCCACATACACACTCTCATTTATCACAGGCTCACATAACACATAATAAAATAAATACTGATTTCAATATTTCTTTCTGAGGTTGTTCTTGATTTGATACTAAGAAAATTGTAAGGTATTTGAAATTTTTAAATTAAATTTCAGTTAAATAATTCTGTACACTGATACTTCAGCTGAGTATTTCAACTGACAACCAAAAACAAGTCATAAATGTTCCCAAGTGAATTTCATTTCTTAAGTGTATTTTTTCTAACTTTAAAGTATATTTTTGTATCTCCGAAAATATACACGCTAGAAAGCTATTAATAACAAAGTGCAGCATACAAATTTTGAAAGCGATTACACAAAACTACTATCCTTTATTTAGATTCTTATAGGTGGTGACGGTAAGCGTTCACTAAGGGACATTGAATAACTATCCCGCGACAGGCAATGACAGATGCACGTGTGTCTCCCGGGTAGAACGCTAGATGTCAGACCCCGAAGTTACATACAGCAAACTATCCTAAAACAAACGTTCGCTCGGAACAACTTGCGAAGCTACAACGTCAGCCTTATTGTGAATGAACTGATAAGCCAAGGCATTACGACCATTGCTCATCGCGACGTTGGGTGCCACCTGGTGGCTTTTCCGGCACGTGAGGCCATGACGAAGTATGTAACCGAAGTAGACATGGACGGGTGATCACCCTAGTGAAGATAAGGCTACAAGTGGGGAAATCCACTGAGGTAAAAATTTGGAAATTTGTGGTAAGTTCCTGTGGAACCAAACTGCTCAGGTCATCGGTCCCTAGGCTGACACACTACTGAATCTAACTTAAACTATCTTACGCAAAGGACAAGCCATACACACCCAAGGAGGACTCGAACCTCAGAAGGGGGAGCTGCTCGAACCGTGGCAAGTCGCAATGGACCGAGCGGCTACCTCGCGCGGCTCCATTGCGGTAAGCGACTTTGACAAAAGGCAGATTGCTATTACGCAGAGCCTGTGAAGAGCATCTCGAAAACGGAAAAGCTGATCGAATATTCTTGAGCATCTGCGGAAAGAGGGAAAAGGTCAGTGAAACTACCACAAGACGCTAAACGGTTGGACGTCCACGACTCTTCACAGAACGTGGGGTTCGGAAGCTTGTCTGCTCAGTAAGGAAGGATAGGTGGTGATCTGTGGCATCTCTACCGAAAGAGCACAATGCTGATGCAGGCACCAGTGTTTCGGAGCGCCGTTCACTGAACATCGTTAAACATGGAGCTCCGCAGCAGACCATCCCTACGTGTTCACTTGTTGACCCAATAACAGCATCGATTACGATTGCAGTGGGCACCAAACCATCGGAATTCGACAGTTGATCAATGGAAATGTATCGGCTCTTCGGGTGGATCACATTTTTGCTACACTAGGTCAACGGCAGTCTGCTCCACAAGCGTCGTCATCGAGGTGAACGGTGGTTTGAAACGTGCAGTTCGCCACGACCGCACGCTGTTTGGAGCAGTATTATGCTGTGGGAGATATTCACCTGCGCTTGCGTGGAACGTGCAGTAGTAATCGAATATACGCTTACAGCTGGAAACTACCTTTGTCCCTTCATGCCTGATGTATTCCCTGATGGCGATTTTATCTTTCAGCAGTGTAATTGGCCTAATGCGGAGCCAGAACCGTGCTACAGTGGTTTGAAGAGCCTTGTAGTGAACTCACGTTGATGTCTCGATGACCAAACTCGCCTGATGTAAATCCTATGGAACCCATCCGGGTCGCTATCGGACGCTATCACCGGTAGCCAAAGAAGCGGTCCATTATTTATACGAATTAAATGACGTTTGAGTTACATCTAATGTCACATACCTTCACAAACCTAAAAACAAACTGTAGGATCCCTGATACGCTGAGTCAGTGTCGTATTTTGTTCCAAAGACGGATAAATAAGCTATTAAGCATGTGGTCATAATGTTTCGGCTCTTCATAGTATTTTCCAAGCCAATTTTATTTTTCGCGCTCTGTATAACAGTGCCGGCGTGAGAAGGGAACACGACGACTGCAAGATGACGGTCTTATCAATGTCCACCACTACAGTTCCATTTCGTTGTCTTGCCGCCAGTGGTATTATCAGGGTTTCCCAGAAATGTTGCGACCAGCTTCGAGAGATTGTAGACGGTATCTTGAGTAATAAATAGAGGATAGTAACCTGTGTCGGGTAACGTCATCGTAAGACTCTAAAGAACCTCATAATTGTAGGCACAGGCGCCTATAACTAGGCCACCCCTTCGGCAGCAAACGTGACTTCGTACGCGGACGAACCGTAGGCGGAACGTCTCGCAGGGTTGTTCATTATGCAGAGATCGGGACCGACTACCACGATCGCCAAGGGAGACGATGGAGCTATCTGCTGCTTAGAAAGGCGTTACTCGTATGAATGCGAGGCTCTGTTGCATCGGTGGATAACGGTTTTGGACACGAGATTTTATCTGTAGTTTATTTTCCTCCTGGAATCCGCTAAAATCTCCAATGTTTATCCGTATACTGGAGAAAAATAAACTGCAGACGGAAATCTGTGTCCGAAACTGTCATTCACCGATGAAATAGAACATTGCAGTTATAGGAGACAACGCCTTTCTATGCAGCAACTAGTTCTATCTTCTCCGCTGGCGATCGTGGCATTAATTCGCGATTACTGAATAACAAACAACATTGTGAGACATTCCGTCTGTGGACCTTCAGCGTACGTTTTCTGCCGAATGGGTGGCCTAGTGGTATGCGTCTGGGCTCGCAGTTTCTGGAACATTTTGATTCTTTCCCAGCCTCTTGGAAAAACACAAAAATGGTTGTTAGAACACTATTGTTTTCGTGACCTAAGGTCAAAAGTACAGACAGCACATTATTGTTAGATATATAATTTTAATTAATTTAACTGTTTGATCTGCTCGATAATCCTCACTTTACAACTCATCTTTAAATTAAAACCCTCCCAATCACAGCTGATGTCTCTTTTAATTCATAAATTATGGGGCTTACGTGGAACAAACTGCTTTGTTTGCACACCTGACCGGTTTTCGTCCATGGGACGATAATTTTTCATTGGTAACTGCAGTGCCACCTTCTCACATTTTTCTATGAAAGTGGTATAATGAAAATGGTAATAAGAAATCTAATAAATGGACGACTTGGGCTATCTCAGGTTTGATGTTTCCTTACTGCTTGTAGAAGTTCCAGAAACTGTGTCGAAAATTGTTGGTGACGTATGACAAAATAAAAATTGAGCATACCGGAACATTACAACTTATAGCTAACAGCATCACGAAATGTAATTATATTGTATATATCTATATTACGGTGATTTTTCATAATACATACATAGTGGAATGTATCAAGGTTAGACCACAGAAACCACGATATAGAATTAGATATTACAGTATCATTAGAAACCAAGGCAACACTTAAAGTGGTTGCGTAATACAGAGCACGATACTCACATCTTTAAATATTTAAAATGTTAAACGCCTTTAAAATTAAAATTTATCGCACAAGGCAGCATCAGCAACGGATACCGTGCTTACGTACATGCAACATCAGGGATTTTCCTACCTCCCTTCCATGCGTTTCAATTAACGGCTTCGACCCACAGTCCTTAAAACAAGCCGATGGAATCCATTGCATTCGTTCAAATGCAATTAATGGAGTTTATGTTTATCGGGGCTTGGGTAACACAGGATGTAGGTGTGAGAGGTTGTTTAACAAATCGGATCAGCCGCACATTACTCGCGAATGGCCAGCAGGTGTTTCTGGGTTTCGGACAGTAATTTCCGGCGTTGGAGTTTACTGTTATTTATTTTAACAAAAATAGACGGAGTCAGTAAATCCATTAAATGAATGAGCATTACACTCTAAGCCGAAAAAACGGAAACCATGGAACTTCGACAGGTGAATAAGTGTCTTAAGTTAATGCGTTGTTGCGCGTCTGAGTTCCATGTATAGCAGTGACTCATTCTTTTTAGTGACACTGGGGATCTGCTACATAGAGGCTGTTAATGTATGTGTTTTATTAATAGCAGCAAAGGCATAAAAGCTGCGTTGTAGATAGTTTTACCGTACGAAGATTCTCTTACCACGTTAACAACAGTTATGTTAAATGGGGGGTGGGAGGGGTGGGGAGGGATAACTTCGTATATTTTCTCATTAATTTGATTCAGATGCAGCGAACAGAACACTGTTCTTGAAAGCCCAGTGGAATCACAATAGTAAATGGCAAAAATAAATATCAGCCATTCTCAATCTGTGGAGCGTAGAAAATCTACTGTCCGTAGGGAATAATATGTAGACAGCTCATAAGAGAGTGTGTTTGGATCTCAAAATGTCATAAGAGGTTGCTGCGCAGGCGAAAGCAAAGAGCCAGTCGCGGAGGACGAAGTTCGTTAACAATGATACCTATAAATGGTTCTTATGAAGAGTTTTAGCTAACACACGTGACTATAGATGTCTCTGAAGCATTTCTGGAAGAAATGAACATACATTAAGAGACGACTGCGTAGACCTTTCTACCGGAAAAAAATCGTACGGACACTTACACTGAGATGACGAAAGTCATGGGACACCGATATGTAGACCAAATGTGTTAGATGGATGAAACCAAATCACACATAGTTCAAAACCCCTAGCGGTTCTAGGCGCTTCAGCCTGGAACCGCGTGACCGCTACTGTCACAGGTCCGAATCCTGCCTCGGGCATGGATGTGTGTGATGTGCTTAGGTTAGTTAGGTTTAAGTAGTTCTAAGTTCTAGGGGACTGATGACCACAGATGTTGAGTCCCATAGTGCTCAGAGCCATTTTTGAAGTTCAAAACGCGTCCAAAGTAATTGGTTTAAAAGGCAAACACCACGTGGGCGCAGTCACAGGAGTAAAAAGGGGTCTTACAATATATGTACTCGTATGTGCAATGAATGCAGCAGGTGAATTCATACCTCTGATGTTAATATTAAAGCGCAGCAGAATGAATGAGGTGTTAAAAAGGGGAGCGCCTCCAAACACAGCATTTGGATGCTCGACAGATGGATGGAACATCAGAATTGTTTGCCCAGTGGCTAGACCGTTTCAATACATGTACTAACTTAGAAAAACAGGCTTATAAACAAATTTTGCTTTTAGTGGACGAACATAGCACACACACCAACAATATAGAGGAAATTGAGATAGCTCATGATTGCGGTATAATCCTGCTATCATTTTCTGCCCCAACTCATTGTCTCCAGCCATTGGACAGATCGTTCTTTAAAACAATAAAAAACATTTACAGTGAAGCGGCATCTTCGTGGCTACATTCAAATCCTGGCAGTTTCATAAAACAAGCTAACACTGCAGAACTCATGGGTAACGCATATTCCACATAAGTGTGTACGGACATAGGTCTAAACGGATTTCAGGTAACAGGCTTGTGGACATGTGATAGGAATGTCGTCAAAGAAGAGGACTTCGTAGCTCCTACTGTGCGTATTGTTGATCGGTCAGACTCAGAATCGGATTATGAAACTGAAGTAACAACGCGAAAAATCCGGAAAGCCACCTAACGTTGCAAGCAACTTTGTGACCAGTCAGCAAATAAAATCTTAGTTGAAAACCTTGTCTCCTATCCCGTGTATAACAACAGTTACTAAGAAGGGAAACAGAAGCCCAAGAAAAGGCAAATAAAAACAAGAAACCTGTGCACAAAAGTATAAAAATATACAGATACATGATAAGTTTTAACAAGAATACAAAAATAAAGAACAGAGGGGCTGGTTATATCAGTTGTGTAAGGAAGCTCGAGAAGAAGACATGATCCAGTGTAAGAGATGTAAAGGTTGGGTACATGGCCTATGCGCTGGCGTGAAAAGTAAAATTAAATATTTCTGTGCTATCTTTGTTCAAACCAACCGATTTTCGATATGTCAATTTACGCAGTTTAATTTGTAACAATTCTCATTATGTTTCGTATGCATAATTTCATTACGTGTATCTATTAATGTAATATTACGTTTATAGTTCTTAATTTATTATAGTGACCTTTGTTACATTATTCCATGGATTTATTATGTCGTCACATACAACTTATCCCAAGCATGAAATGCGCTGTAGGAGTACAAATTAGGGAACCAGGTGCCTTAATAGTAATACATTTTGAGGAGAGGCTTTTGTGTTTGTGTGAAAGCTAGTTAATACCTGAAAAAAATAAAGGTTCAGTGTACTAAAAAATAATTGTTTATTTAAATTACCACACAAAATATAGAAAGTCTCCATGAAGGGGTAAGATTTCAGCAACCTTACTCTATGAGACGTAATCAAGAGATCAGATGTTGCACAAAATCGTACAACACTTTAGCAATTGCTGTACAGGTAGCATGGCTCCATATTTCTTCAGAGGACTTCTAACGACTTGTTAAGTCCGTGGCACGTCGATTCCGACGAGATATTAGAAGCTATACGATGACTTTTGTTACCTCAGAGTAGTCTTTTCTCAGAGTCGTCCAGAGTACAGGCGTTAGAAACTCTTGGAACAGGGATAGGTGCAGGAGACAGTAAAGCAGCTGACCGTCATTCATTGCGTTTACTGCCAATTTCCCTAGACAACTGCGGTTGAACAGTGCCTCACCTGACTTCGTATTTAAGCAGCTCATTTAAACCTATACTCCATTTCGTGAGCTACAGGCTTTTCCGGCCGTTGTCATTGAAGACAAAAACTTCTTCATTATTATACCAGGAGTATTTACTCTCCAAATTTCTTCTTCACGCTTCTTCACAACCAACGATTCGACCTTCTTCAAGATCTATTCGTGTCCCCAGTTACCTAAACACTGCCGAAGACTAGTGTTCGTTTACAAAACGGAGTTTTCTTGCGGTTGTTCTGAAGGATGGGAGTTAATGGGCGAATGTTTTTCAGCTACTATTGGCACTTCATCGTCAGTGAATAGGACTCCAGCTTCCAGCTTCGTGGTGTCCTGGCATCAAAGAAGAAATACCCAGCCGCAGCGTGCGAAGAACTGAAACAACTACCAAGAAGCCACTTTTAAGGCAAGATAATAATATTTTGGTGAACATTACTCCTCTCCTTTTCTCCCTGCTATGGCTATCTATCCAATGATGATAGCCCACCAATAGTAGCCGAATAAAATTTCACCCAATAACCGCACCTCTTATTAACAAGTACGAGAAACCTCTCCTTTACAAGTGAACGCGGTATCGATCGTGGACACCTGAAGACCCCAGCGAAAGGGTCAAAGTGTCTGTTGTGAAAAATGGTTTTGAAGAGGAACACGGTGCAGCTTAACAGCCTAGAATATTATAAATTCTTGTCATTGTCAATGAAATTCACCAACAGACGTGTAACCTATGATGTTATTTGATTTTATTTTGAAGCCTACCAGTTCCAGCATTTCACTATCCCATCTTCAGGCGCCATATCCATCTCTCCAAATACGAGGTCTGAAGATGGCACTAGACAAATGCTGAAACTGGTAGCCTTCGTAATAAAATAACATCTTAAGTTACACGACTTTTGACGAATTTCGTTGACACTTACAGTTACTTAACTAGCCGATGTCACCTATCCATGATGGACCAACAGAGATTTTATATTCTGTACTATCCTGCTGACTGGGACTCGTGTTTGCATTCTACTTTAATATGCTTACAGGTCGGGGAGTTCCACTACAACGACTTTAATCTTCTAGGTCGATACATTTCTCGACATTTTCACGGCAAACATTTAAAAAGTTTCATACCACTGTATTCATCTTTAATAAATGTTCTCGACTGACATTTAGGTGATTAAAATGCTAATTTCATGTGGGTCATGATACTTTCAATAGCTTGGTGAAAAAAAGTAGGCAATGTAACACTTATGTTTGACATTGATTGCATTTCTTTCACGTAATTTCTTTGTTTTATAATGCATTGTGTAACATTTGGTTTTCAGTGTTCTTCGACTCATCACATATAGAAATAATACTCTTTTATGTAAAATTATTTAACAAGAATTAATTTGTGAATGTAATTATCAAAACTATGTAATAGGTTAAAGTTTTGTACATAGAACTGGTTTGTAAGAAGGGAACGTAGTATAAACTAAACGTAAAATCTGGAGAGGTGTCTCTTTTCAACGGAAAACTGTAGGTGGAAATTTAAAAGATTTTTTGGAGCGAAGTAATGCAAGACATCTTTGTGGCACAGTCGGTGATTAACAAGGCAACAGTTAACAGGCTATGAACCGAATGAGGCGTGAGTGTAGGAAGACTTGATTAATTACGTCTCGTACGTGGATGCATTTATTGGTTGGGTCTGAATCATAAAATTCCGGCGCGAAAAAGGCAATTTATACAGCAATTTTACATCAGAAAATTGCCCTACCCTCTATCTTCACTACAAATAAAGTTTACCACCGAATTTATTTTCTGGGGCCAATACGTTGCCTAATGAGAAAATTATACACTGGGTTCACACACAAAAGTCATTGGATGGCGATATGCACGTATAGAGATGGCGGTAGTACCGTGCACACAAGCTGTCAATGGGCAGTGCACTGGCACAGCTGATATTTGTACTCAGGTGTTTCATGTTTCCAGCGGGATTATGGCGGCACGACGGGAATTAGCAGACTTTGAACACGGAATGGTAGGTGGAGCTAGACGTAAGGGACATTCCATTTCGGAAACAGTTAGGGAATTCAATAGTTCGAGATCCACAGTGTCAAGAGTGTACAGAGAACACCGAATTGCAGGTATTACCTCTCACCGCGCACAAAACAATGGCCGACGGCATTCACTTAACGACCGAGAGCAACGGCGTTTGCGTAGAGTTATCAGTGCCCACAGAAACACAACACTGCGTGGAATAACAACGGAAATCAATATGGGACCTACGACTGTGAGGCGAAATTTGGTGTTAATGGGCTGTGGCAGCAGACGACCGAGACTTTTGCTCATACACCACATTGCCTACAGCGCTTCTCCTGGGCTTGTGACCATATACCTTGGACACTAGACAGCTGGTAAACGGTGACCTGGTCAGATTCAGAAGAGTCCGATTTCAGTTGATAAGAGCTGATGGTAGGGTTTGATAGTGGCGTAGAACCTACGAAGCCAAGGACCCAGGTTGTGAACAAGGCGTTGTGCAAGATGATGATAGCTGCATAAGATGTGGGCTGTGTTTACATCTGATGGACTGGGTCCTTTGGTTCATCTGAAACAACCATTGACTGGAAATGATTATTTTCACCTGCTTTCAAACAATTTGCGGCCTTTCATGGACCTTATGTTTCCAAACAGCGATGGAAGTTTTATGGATGACAATGCGCCATGTCACCAATGGTTCAAATGGCTCTGAGCACTATGCGACTTAACTTCTGAGGTCATCAGTCGCCTAGAACTTAGAAATAATTAAACCTAACTAACCTAAGAACATCACACACATCCATGCCCGAGGCAGGACATGTGACGAATGCTCAGTTGTTCGTGACTGGTTTGAAGAACGTTCTGGACAATTCGAGCGAATGATTTGGCCTCCCAGATGGCCCGACATGAATCCCATTGAAAATTTATCAAACATAATCGTGAGGTCAGTTCGTGCGCAAAATACGCCTTCAACACTTTCGCAGTTATGGACGGCTAGAGAAGTACCATGACTCAATATTTCTCTAGAGGACTTCCCACGACTTCTTGAGCCCATGTCAAGTCTAGATGCTGCAGTACGCCGGGCAAACGGAGATTCGACACGATATTAGGAGGTACTCCCATGACTTTTATCACCTGAATGTAAGTGATCGTATTTCAGCCTTGTGTTAAGAACACTGGCTTACTCCTCAGTCAGAAGGTTCCTCTTCCTAGTAATGCAATGAGTCAGAGTGCCTGAATTGTAATGAAGTACTGAATAATTACTGTTTTAAAAACGGTTATTATCTTTCGTGAAGTAATAATTTTCTCAAGTGTTCAGTTACCCTTTCCACTGAATGGCTCTACGTTTTGAGTAAAAGTGTCTAGTTGCAGCATATCTAGAGAATGAGTGTAAAAGAAAACAGTGTAACTGCTACATTTTAGTTTCATTCTTATAGAAAGACTTTGCTCTGCACTAAAAGTAACAGAATAGAGCTGTGATTGTAAGAAGCGCCTACAAGACATTGCAGTTTAAAGGCCAACACAATTACTCTTTATTTTGCCGTTTTATAATAGTGATTTTGTTCATGTTTCCTTTTAAGTGCATATCTTTATTATGCCTGGTCAGAAGAGTTTGTTTTAACACGAATCATAAGAGAGAACGGCTGCTGGGTCCCACTACAAAACGTACGACCAGTAATATAACAATTCTTACAGTGAAAGAACTTACGAAATTTAATAATCATTCTAAAGATACTAGTACACTTGTTAATATAACTGGAAATATCTAATTATGACCATAACAAAATCAGGATCCCCATGCTTCATATATGCTCTGCACATGCTCCACTTCTAATCAAATAGTAATCAAATTAGTTAGCGTAAAAGTTCGATTATCAATTTGATATAGGACTGTTTTTCAATACTACAGCCTTAAAGGTACCTCATATCCAATTTCACTGTTGGATGGTACTGTGTAATGACCATTATCTTTCTTGCTTTAAAAACAATGCAGTATACGCTAGCGGGAGATAGTTTATGCCAATAAATCTTAATGTTTTATCTGTACTACTTACGGGTAGTTATCTTACCAATAATTGCTAGACTTTGCTGTTATTTTCGTCTCCAGTTTACAAAGCAGGTTTATGTCCCAAGGAAGATCACATACAATAGTTACTTTTCTTGATTAGCTGTATACTCACTTGGAATCACTTTGACTAATAAGGCTGGCGACTGTATTTGGTTCAAATACCTATAGTTTCCTTTACAACCATAATAACTACTGCTACTTTTCAAAACATACTCATTTACGTAACGATTCTTTACGCTCAAACTTTAATTCTTTTCGAAGACGTAACATCGTTGGCGATTTGCTCTAGTTCTGGGATCAAACCTTAGTATAGTAGGTGACCTTTCCCATCACACGAGTAATAGTAGTCGGTACTGATGAAGTAGCAGCATTAACTACACGTAAAATTTCTTCTCTCATTGCGTACTGGCACTTGCCGTCAGCATGGTTTCCATGTTTCGGTTACTTTAGGGTTACTAATGGTGTCCACAGTAATGGTGTCCACACTGCCTTCGACTCCTTAATCTATAGTATATAATGCTATGTATATACTTAATCTATAGTATATAATTGAAAAAACTGCTCTAGCCTTTTTACAACATTTACAAATCATTCCAGTGATTTACCTATTCTTTCATCTTCCAGTGCTTGGGCTACGTGAATGTGATCCACGTAGCGCTACAACGCTGTGTCTTAAACTCTTAGTATTAAATATTTTGAAAGGTACAGTGGGTATGTGAGATACAAAGCAGATCTATGATGAACTAATTCTGGACCAGAAGTAGTCTATAGTCTGTATCCTTCATGGCGAAATTGTTCCACGACGATAGAATGTACACTTCTGCCTTATAATACACTAATGTCTCTCCCCGTACCACCAATTTCACCAACTGTTAATGTACAAACGTCAAATATAGAATCCCATTTTCACCATGTACTGTACCCCAGATATATTGCAGTCTCTCATTTGTTCCTGTAAATTTATGTATGAGAGACGCCCTACTCCATTATTATGAATTAGAATAATAAAGGTCTACACTATCTTAAAGAGTAGGTGATCTATTTGAACACTAAAGAAAAAATCTGAGAAGAAATCAGAATCAGTAAATTAATCCTTTCTGCCCAAATATAGTATCCTATCCTGTTATATCTTCAAAATACAAAATATTTTTATGAATCGATGTACACGAAAATATATGTAAACCTGTATAGCTAATATAACGATATAATAGTTCAAAGTTGCAAACAGAGCGTTTGACATTTCAGTCTTGACATACTGTGAGCAAACGTCAACGTGTGGAACTGATTCCCTGCTAACGTTACGATTTTTACAAAATACCAATATCTCATGTACAATAATTAGAAGATACAAATTCAAGTGCACATATCTCACATACTAGTTACCCTCCACAATAACAAAAAAATGAGGATTTGAAATCAGAACTTCATTAGTAGGAAAAGAACAGATTGGGTAGTTTAAGCAATAAAACAGTAACACTGAAGTGAGATAATTTACATCAGAGAGAAATCGTTACGCAGATTAGTCTAGAATATGACTTTATCCAGAACGACTACATAAAGTGAATTACATGCCATATGGTAATTCTACAGAAATATTTAAATCCGTACATCAATGAATAGGTCTCGTATTAGCAGTTATCGAACTCTTTGCAGAATCTGTTCTGCAACGTACTAAAATTTTTTTATACATCAGAAATTCAGTTATGCATCTTTTAAGTTGAATCTTAAGAGTAATGAAATATATTTCTATTAAAAAAAAAGCCTTTCGGGTTCAAGTAGCACGAAAGTTTCCGGCAAATTGAAGGGAAATTAATGTTCGTTATTCTCTCAGTACACCAAGCTTTTACGTATTCTGATAGCAGTTCACAAACTCAGAGGAATACAGTAAATTAAGAGAAAACGCGTCTCTTAAAAACGGGGTAAATGTACGTACTTCGTCGATCGATTGTCTATTGTTTAATAATTCTCTCCCGCACAAAACGGAATTATTTCCTTTCAAGAATAGTGCTCAGATCTGAAAGTTGTGATAATTATTCAGTCGAATCTGGTGGCAAGTTTTATTCGCATTCACAGTTGTATCGAGAGACGCCGAAGGAGACGCGGTTTGAAGAGTGAATGTTGGGGGCAATTAAATCCGGAGTTCTTTAATGAAGGACTTTGTCCTTTGAATTTTACGTTTCCTCGCTTTTCGAATATTTAAATCATGCTGTGCAAACTGTAAATGCGAACACTACAAGAAGGGACGCTTAATGAACCATTCGAATGAAATTTGAGGAAATTTTGATTAGAGCACGTAATTTCTCGAGACACTGAAATAACTCTATTAGGAGAGCAAGGTTTTTAAAGCAGTTATTCAAAAAACGCAAATGGATTTAAATTTCGAGGAGGGTGGAAAATAAACAGAAGGACAAGGGTCTCATAATTAACTGCAATAACATTTTTATTGTTTCCTTGCTTTGACAGAATGTTTGAAGTGGATATCGTAAACTTCCGTCTTCTGTTATTGAAGTAACTGATTAAGCTTGAAGTACTAATTAGTTCGCTGTAAAGGTCAAATAGAGACATCGGTTATCGGCAAACATTATTCGCTATTTTTTATCGGTTTCGAACAAATATTGAAAACAGGTGAAAAATGTGTACGATATGTATATGAAATGACTCACTTGGAACGAACAGTCTACCAGTCACAGAACATGGTTTGAGAGTGAGGAAGAGCAGCAGAAATGAGATCAATGACAAAAATAAATATTGAGGGTTATGTGTTTTATTAAACTGGAAACAAAATAGTACACGATGATTGAAATGAAGAGAACAGAAGAAAGCTTAGCACATTTAAGGAAGTGTTCCTCAGTGAAGAAGTGTGCTAGCGTCAAACATGGGCCTCAATTTGCCTAAGAAATTTCTAAATTGGGCATTTGATTTACAGCGTTATATGGAAGTGAGTCATAGACAACGAGAAAATCTGAAAGAAGAGAATAGAAGAGTCTACGATTTTTTGTTACAGAAGTATATTCATAACTAAGGCCGTTTTCTACACAATCGGCAATGAAAGGAATATGTGGACAATACTAAATCGAAGACTGCACAGTATTATAGATCATGTGTCACGAAATCAAGGACTAAGTTCCATAGAACTAGAAGGAGCCGTAGAGGAGCAAAACTTGTTGGAGGATAAAAGAGATTGGCTTGTATACAACAAATAATTGAGGACTTTGGCCGTAAGTGATAGTCTGACGAAGAAAGGAAATTGTAGGGAAACGCATCGGATGGCACAGACGACTGATGACAAAAACCCGCACCATTAGCTTCACCCGCATAAAAAAATCCAAAAGAAATGACTCGACCTCCCGTTAAATAGCAATAACTTTGACTAGTCAGGTAAGAACATTAAAAAAAAAAAAAACGTAACTTTTAGAGAACAGCATCTCTTACGGCTCTTTAAATATGCCAAACAGATGAAAGTTTTAACTTGTTAGTTCTGCTTTTTCGATGGTGTTGCTGCCTCTAATCGTCCATAGTGTTCACCGCTGCTAACGTTAAATGTACATGAAATCAGACAGCCTGCGTTACATAGTTTTCAGTGATATTCAGCTCCGTCGATGTGTCAGTTCATACGCAGGGGAAAGCTTGGCCATAAACCTCTCCCCACACGCAAAATATCAAACGAAGCAGTTCACTTGTGAAATGTACCTCTGAAATGATGACTGCTTTGTTTATGCTGAGAGACGTGTACCAGTGTGAAACATCATTATTTGCCTGATGGGTGTGTCAGTTATGGAAAATGATGGAAGATTAGATTCTAAATACACGCCAAAAACGAGATCATTAGAGAAGTAGCATAAGATCCTAATGGAACAAAGATATGATGGGAAATCTATCACTTTCAATAGATACATCCAAATATCTGCCTCTGTCTAATAAGGAAAAGACGAAAAGGGTATGACTGTTGCGCTGAGTACTCCAGAATTGCTTTAGCCGTGCTGCCACCTCTTTCGATGAGCTGAGAAGGGGTGAGAGAGGGAGGAGGGAGGTTAGAGAGAATCAGTGAAGTGAGCTAGTGAAGTTGTTCACCATCAGTCTATGTGCCGATGAAACGGGTTACATCCATAACCGACAGCTCCAGCTTACACGTTCGTTCCACTTCTGTATTTCGTTTTAATTGTACTATTGCGTTGTTCGAAAACAAATTTATGGTGGAAAGCCGTTCCATTGCCAGATAGGTGTTTAACAAAAATGTATCATTCTCGGTTTTTCAGTGATATTACTTCCGATTTGCTTTCGTGACATCGCTGGTTTTTGTTTTACAATGGCTTTTCCTTCAGACATGTATGCTTATGTGAAGGAACAGACGTTAATGACGATTTTCAACTGTGTTAACACGTTCGCAGCCATCGGCGCAACAGCGCGCCCGGCCGATACTGGTGCACATGCCGTGGACGCGTCTGCACGGCGAGACGCTCAGCTGTTGCGAGGCACCACGGTTGAGAAGGGGACGGCCGCTTGACGTGGTTTATTGCGCAGGCACTCAAAGTACATATTGTTTTCAATTTTTACGGGTGCGGTTCGCGTTTTTTTCCTACAGCTTTTCTTTGTAGTGGGACTGAAAATGGGAAACAATCATGGCACGGCGGGCCCTTCAGAACTTAAGAAACGTAAAATATGGGACACAATAAAATTATAAATACTAACGGATGCGGAATTGTTACGAATATTACAAGAAAGGGATTCGAAAACGGAATTGGCCAGTGGGGTGGACGGGTGGGAATCCAGTGAAGAGTCCGACGGAGCCGACTTTGCCTTAGATAAGACATTAGAAATGAATCCAAGCGACAGGGAAAGGGCAGAATGAGTGGTAACAAGTGGTAACGTGGCTGATACAAGTGTTGCACGGGAAATCGAGACAGTTGGAATGGTAGACTGCCCGTTTATAAAAAATTACGGACTGCTAATTTAACCAACGGGAAACACTCCCATATATTATTTTTGTCTTTGGCTGACGGATGAATTTCTATTGAAAGGTGTAGCAACTATGTTTAGCAATATAGTTTTATATTCTATTAAGAAAATAATTGGTTACTTGGCAAGTCAAGTCCAATTAGAGTGGTAGCGGATGTGTTAAGAAGAGATACCGCGCGAAATTTCAACCCGGTAGTAAAAAAGGTGGCAGGTGGCCGAAAATTTGTTTCGTAACTTATCTTCGTGTATTGGTTCAAATGGCACTGAGAACTATGGGACTTAACTTCTGAGGTCATCAGTCCCCTAGAACTTAGAACTACTTAAACCTAACTAACCTAATGACATCACACACATCCATGCCCGAGGTAGGATTCGAACCTGCGACCGTAGCGGTCGCGCGGTTCCAGACTGAAGCGTCTAGAACCGCTCGGTCACTCCGGCCGGCTTCGTGCGTTGAACTCAGTGGATAAATCCACTTTGTTAAAAAAAATTTCATCACTTTTGACTTTTTGAGTTTTGAAAAAAATCAGTATTTTTTTCAAACCCACACATGTTGTTGGTTATCACAGAACGTTGTAACAAAAAAGTTTGGGCCATTTTGATTTTTTTCAAAGAAATTAAAATATAGTGACCTTCTTAACACTATAGACATACGAAAATCGTAAATCCATAACAGAACTTCTGTATCTATGATACATGACAAGAATTTAGTGTAAAACAGAATTTCTCCGATACTATACAACGTATGGCCAGTATGGACGAAAAATAAATAAAAGGCGACTTGATACTTGTTTTTAATATACGTATTACATTACACATCCCCTCCACAACGGCATCCGCACTAGCAGGTCGTCGGCCGCAGGTGCAGCAGGCCAAGCGGAGTAAGGTGGGCCTTTTCTGGCCGCCAGGCGTCGTGCTCTCATCAATAGGAGGCTTCCGGGTCGCATTAGAGTTGGTAGGCTGCAGGGTCGTTACCACTCGAGTGTATCTGTATGAATCGTGGTATGAATAAAATTGGGTAAAGTACTTCTACAGTGTTCGAATGTTGATCACCAACTCGCACTAAGGACCTGACACCCCGCCGCCACCCATTCTGGACCAGAAACTTTATAAACATTTACTTTCAAGTTCTCTACTCAGTCCGCCGCGAACGTAAATCCACATGCCTGGAAAGTGAAAGAAAACTTTTACGTTCATTTGTAATCTACACTCCTGGAAATTGAAATAAGAACACCGTGAATTCATTGTCCCAGGAAGGGGAAACTTTATTGACACATTCCTGGGGTCAGATACATCACATGATCACACTGACAGAACCACAGGCACATAGTCACAGGCAACAGAGCATGCACAATGTCGGCACTAGTACAGTGTATATCCACCTTTCGCAGCAATGCAGGCTGCTATTCCCCCATGGAGACGATCGTAGAGATGCTGGATGTAGTCCTGTGGAACGGCTTGCCATGCCATTTCCACCTGGCGCCTCAGTTGGACCAGCGTTCGTGCTGGACGTGCAGACCGCGTGAGACGACGCTTCATCCAGTCCCAAACATGCTCAATGGGGGACAGATCCGGAGATCTTGCTGGCCAGGGTAGTTGACGTACACCTTCTAGAGCACGTTGGGTGGCACGGGATACATGCGGACGTGCATTGTCCTGTTGGAACAGCAAGTTCCCTTGCCGGTCTAGGAATGGTAGAACTATGGGTTCGATGACGGTTTGGATGTACTGTGCACTATTCAGTGTCCCCTCGACGATCACCAGTGGTGTACGGCCAGTGTAGGAGATCGCTCCCCACACCATGATGCTGGGTGTTGGCCCTGTGTGCCTCGGTCGTCTGCAGTCCTGATTGTGGCGCTCACCTGCACGGCGCCAAACACGCATACGACCATCATTGGCACCAAGGCAGAAGCGACTCTCATCGCTGAAGACGACACGTCTCCATTCGTCCCTCTATTCACGCCTGTCGCGACACCACTGGAGGCAGGCTGCACGATGTTGGGGCGTGAGCGGAAGACGGCCTAACGGTGTGCGGGAACGTAGCCCAGCTTCATGGAGACGGTTGCGAATGGTCCTCGCCGATACCCCAGGAGCAACAGTGTCCCTAATTTGCTGGGAAGTGGCGGTGCGGTCCCCTACGGCACTGCGTAGGATCCTACGGTCTTGGCGTGCATCCGTGCGTCGCTGCGGTCCGGTCCCAGGTCGACGGGCACGTGCACCTTCCGCCGACCACTGGCGACAACATCGATGTACTGTGGAGACCTCACGCCCCACGTGTTGAGCAATTCGGCGGTACGTCCACCCGGCCTCCCGCATGCCCACTATATGCCCTCGCTCAAAGTCCGTCAACTGCACATACGGTTCACGTCCACGCTGTCGCGGCATGCTACCAGTGTTAAAGACTGCGATGGAGCTCCGTATGCCACGGCAAACTGGCTGACACTGACGGCGGCGGTGCACAAATGCTGCGCAGCTAGAGCCATTCGACGGCCAACACCGCGGTTCCTGGTGTGTCCGCTGTGCCGTGCGTGTGATCATTGCTTGTACAGCCCTCTCGCAGTGTCCGGAGCAAGTATGGTGGGTCTGACACACCGGTGTCAATGTGTTCTTTTTTCCATTTCCAGGAGTGTATATAAAGATTAGGCACATATACATACACGAGTAGGGACGTACGTACAGTTTTTGCATATATACACACAGATTCACAAAAATTAATGTTTAATTAAATTTCTGCACTGTACACATTTATCTAATGATAGAAAACTAAGTATAATTCAACTTTACTGAATAAAATGGCCACAATAAAAATTGCTACTCGTCCATCAATTTAAAATTTTTTTGTGAATACATTCCGTGCTAACCAACAACTCCTAGTATGGGCTTCGACAGTGGCGGGTCGAATCCTGCCAGATTTTCACATCCTGTATTTGACCAGCTAGGGGAGAAATGGTAGTGGCGTAAAATTATGATCTTCAGTTTAACGAGGGGAGAAAAGGCTGTGGTGTAAAATTACAATCTTTATCTTTAGCGCCAATTTTCTGGATTCAATTCCTAACCTCTACGCAGTGTCTGATGGATGTGAGGTGTGTGGCACTCTTGGTGGTGATCTGTCCTCAACAACCACCATGATGCTGTTGAAAAGAGTAGGCTATATTCTGGCACCGTGTTTCACCCTCTTCCTTTCCTTCATCCTTAACCAAGCAAACCCAACACAGCAAGTGCTCATCACACTTTTCCATCTGACACAGATACGCACTTGACATTTCGTACCAGGTCGGAGGAAGGCGATGGCAAACCACCTCCATTAGCGACTTGCTTGTCCGCCGCCGGGAGCTGAGTGGTCAGTGCAACAGACTGTCAATCCTAAGGACCCGGGTTCGATTCCCGGCTGGGCCGGAGATTTTCTTCGCCCAGTGAGTGTGTGTTGTGCTGTCCTGAACATCATCATTTCATCCCCATCGACGCGCAAGTCGCCGAAATGGCGTCAAATCCGTAGACTTGCACCCGGCAACGGTTTACCCGACGGGAGGTCCTAGTCACACGACATTTGTTGTTAGCGCCTTGCCTAGAGCTACAAGGCGGGGTTCCTTAATCTACTCCACTGTGCTCATTTTTTGAGTATGAGACTAGACCTACTAGACTTCAGTGTGCGTATCCTGTGCTTAACCTCGTGAGAGACCTGTCCATTTATATTACGTTGTTCTGTTAGCAAACTAGAACTGCATGTCGTGGGTATATGTTATTGTGTTACAACTTTGTTTCAGTCACCATATAAGCTATCGAATATACATGGTAGCATGCCTTCCGCTCACGAGGGAAGTAAAAGTTATGCAGCTATTTCTGCATCTAGCACCAATTTCAGACCCTAGACGGGTGACACGGACTCGGTCACTAAACCTTGCAGCCATTTCAGGTTGTTGTACATTCGCCATAACCTGTGAGAAGATCAGATGAGGATGTATACATCTACATGGTGCCAGGAACGTCCATACACACCTCCTCTCCTCACAACACCTCTTCGTTAGCAGTTCGTCAAAAGCTGTCTCCCCAGGCAGTCATATTCTCCATCCCATAATACTTCGGAGGCAGAACCTCTGCAATTATCCTACGACAGATGTCCACGACCACAACTTGTCTAACATGTCGAACAGCATGTAAACAGCACTTTTGTATTTAGGTTTCCTTATTCTGTTTACACGGGAGCATAACGGTTGCTGAGTGTGTGTTCGTAACGATTGCGTGGAGTCTTTAAACTGTCAGGCACTCAAGTTTCGAACCACCATTTTGCAACTATATCCTTGGAGTACCATATTGCACGTCTTGTAGTGACTCATGTTTGCATTTCTTTCTGGGAGTGAATTCAGACGCCTCTTCAGAACCTGATTTTGACCAACTTGGAAGTATCAGCGATCTTGGTTATGATAACTGCTTATTAGGAATCAGTCACAATCGCAAAATATATAAAACGACCGAAGTCGGCACATACCGTAGACCACCTTCACACTGATTGCACCATTTGCTGGAGCTGACGATGTGCTGAACAGCTGCGTGTTGTCAAGACAGTAAGTGCTCAAATGGTGCAATCAGTCTAATGATGGCCTACTGTTTGTTCCGAAACAAGTCATTTTAAAGAAATGATATTTTACAAATCTAATTGTTTCTTCGTAAGTAATCTTCAGAACCCGTTTTTTTCAGGGGACATTGCTCAGACAATATATCTACAGTGTTCAGAATCGAAACCTGCGGTCCAATCCTTCTCAGTCCTGAGCTCACATTTTACAAATAAGAAGACTATACTGGTGGTCATTCCATTGTTGCGAGACAAAGTAACATTAAAATGCTAAATTTAAAAAAATGATATGATTTACCTAAATTGTAGGACATGTTCACAGTTACTATCTGTTTCAAAATAGTCGAAATATATGCAGTATTCAGAAAACTCAGTATTAAACACCTAAAAATTACGAAAACAGTCGAACAGGATTGTGAAGGTATATGGAACATCCGGATGTAGTCCCAATGTTACATGGAAAAAATATATTGCTGTACTGTTGCAATGAAATAATCACTTATTCGATAGCGTAGGGAGTACTAGCATATTACAATGTGTTCTAAGACCATTCCAGTTCAAAATTACTAAAAATAAATCGATAGCTTTATTTCTCTACGAAATTCTGACATAGTAGTGAACAGTATTCTTCAAGCAGAAACTGCAACCTACTGGAAACATTCATAAAGGAAAACAATTGATGCACTTAAAGCACTTGGTGTAAAGTGCGTTCTACAATCAGATAAACACATTACATTTGAGTGTATGTTTTCTGATGTTAGTAGTATCTACTGTAACAAAGGCAAAAGGTGGAACTATCAATACGTACCATTAAGTTAATGTGTAACGTAATCTAGATATTTTTGTAATAATACGACGTATGTAATATGGAGACGACATGGCTACTCCAGCCGTATATATGTACTGTAAGATTTAACAACGCTCCTCAATTACAACTTCCAGTTGTTTTAATTGTGTCTATTTAGTCATCATCACATTATTTGTTTTTTATTTAGACACTGATATCCAACATTGTGCGCTGTAATATCAAATTGAATTTAAAACCACCCGAAGATGGGCACAAGGCGGAAACCGTTCGTGCATAAAATAAAATCGCCTTGTATTGTGACTGGCGGCGGTTGTTATTCTATAGCCGGTAGAGAGTTTGTTTATTCACTAAACTATAAAAAAATACATCTACATCTACATCCATACTCCGCAAGCCACCTGATGGTGTGTGGCGGTGGGTACTTTGAGAACCTCTATCGGTTCCCCCTTCTGTTCCAGTCTCGTATTGCTCGTGGAAAGAAAGATTGTCGGTACGCCTCTGTGTGGGCTCTAATCTCTCTGATTTTATCCTCATCGCCTCTTCGCGAGGTATACGTAGAAGGGAGCAATATACTGCTTGACTCCTCGGTGAAGGTACGTTCTCGAAACTTCAACAAAAGCCCGTACCGAGCTACTGAGCGTCTGTCCTGCATAGTCTTCCACTGGAGTTTATCTATCAACTCCGTAACACTTTCGCGATTACTAAATGATCCTGTAAGGAAGCGCGCTGCTCTCCGTTGGATCTTCTCTATCTCTTCTGTCAACCCTATCTGGTACGGATCCCACACCGGGGGGCAGTATTCAAGCAGTTGGTGAACAAGTGTACTGTAAGTTACTTCCTTTGTTTTCGGATTGCATTTCCTTAGGATTCTTGCAATAAATATCAGTCTGGCATCTGCTTTACCGACGATCAACTTTATATGATCATTCCATTCTAAATCACTCTTAATGCCTACTCCCAGATAATTTATGGAATTAACTGCTTCCAGTTGCTGACCTGCTATATTGAAGCTAAATGATAAAGGATCTTTCTTTCTATGTATTCGCAGCACATTACACTTGCCTAGATTGAGATTCAATTGGCATTCCCTGCACCATGGGTCAATTCGTTGCAGATCCTCCTACATTTCAGTACAATTTCCCATTGTTACAACCTCTCGATATACTACAGCATCATTCGGAAAAAGCCTCAGTGAACTTCCGATGTTATCCATAAGTTCGTTTATGTATATTGTGAATAGCAACGGTCCTACGACACTCCCCTGTGGCACACCTGAAATCACTCTTACTTCGGAAGACTTCTCTCCATTGAGAATGACATGCTGCGTTCTGTTACCTAGGAACTCTTCAATCCAATCACACAATTGGTCTGATAGTCCATATGCTCTTACTTTGTTCATTAAATGACTGTGGGGAACTGTGTCGAACGCTTTGCGGGAGTCAAGAAAGACGGCATCTACCTGGGAACCTGCGTCTATGGCCCTCTGAGTCTCGTGGACGAATAGCGCGAGCTGGGTTTCACACGATCGTCTTTTTCGAAACCCATGCTGATTCCTGCAGAGTAGATTTTTAGTCTCCAGAAAAGTCATTATACTCGTACATAATACGTGTTTCAAAATTATACAACTGATTGACGTTAGAGACATAGGTCTATAGTTCTGCACATGTGTTCGACGTCCCTTCTTGAAAACGGGGATGACCTGTGCCCTTTTCCAATCCTTTGGAACGCAACGCTCTTCTAGAGACCTACGGTACACCGCTGAAAGAAAGGGGGGAGGTGAGGCGGAAAGTTCCTTCGCGTACTCAGCGTAAAATCGAACTGCTATCCCATCAGGCCCAGCGGCCTTTCCTCTTTTGAGCGATTTTAATTGTTTTTCTGTCCCTCTGTCATCTATTTCGATATCCACCTTTTTGTCATCTGTGCGACAATCTAGAGAAGGAACTACAGTGCAGTCTTCCTCTGTGAAACAGCTTTGGAAAAAGACATTTAGTATTTCGGTCTTTAGTCTGTCATCCTCTGTTTCAGTACCATTTTGGTCACAGAGTGTCTGGATATTTTATTTTGATCCACCTACCGCTTTGGCAAAAAACCAGAATTTCTTAGGATTTTCTGCCAAGTCAGTACAAAGAGTACGGAATAAATGTTGAACGTAACATATATGCTACATAAGAAATGAGGAGACTATAGTAAAGAGTGGCATTTGTATAGTCTGCTCCGTACATACTCTCCTATCCCTAGCTGTTTCAGGTGAGAATTCTCGATCAGCTTCCAACTGTGTTTGCACGTAGAGGGAAATACAGTTAACACTGGGACAAAGATTTAATCTCGATTCTGCAGAGTACGAACGGTGTGGCGAGGAGAGGACTCCGATATTTACAGGGGATCCGGTTGACCAGAACCACGTGGAGTGCGGACGGCCGCGGTCGGTGGTGGCCGTTCATGCCGGCCATGAGATATTCATGCCGGTCGGCCCGGGCCGAGGTGGGAAGCCGCGCAAACCGTGCCTCGCAGGACTTGAGGACTTTGCCGTGTTAATAATTGAGCAGCGCCGGGCGGCAAAAGAGGCGCTCTGGGCGCGCAGCTAGCTGGCCGCTGGGCAGGTAGGCTTTCAGTTACAGAGGGCAGGTAGGGGCAGGGGGTACGGGGAAAAGGGGGGAGGGGGGCGGCACGTTCAGCACAGCCATCCACCTAGCAGCTGATTCCTACGAACTCGAGAACACATTTGCGTCACTTTTTTAATAAAGAAATTCTAAAAGTAGCAGAGGTAAAAGTGAATGGAGCGAAAGCACACATTATGTTTCCAGAAAGAGATTTTCACTCTTCAGCGGAGTGTACGCTGGTACGAAACTTCCTGGCAGATTAAAACTGTGTGCCGAACCGAGACTCGAACTCGGGACCTTTTCCTTTCGCGGACAAGTGCTCTACCAGGAGACGAGGTACTGGCGGGAGTAAAGCTGTGAGGACGGAGCGTGAGTCGTGCTCAGGTAGAGCACTTGCCCGCGAAAGGCAAAGGTCCCGAGTTCGAGTCTCGGTCCTGCATACTGTTTTAATCTGCCAGGAAGTTTCATACACTATGTGACCAAAAGCATCCGGACACCCCCAAAAACGTACGTTTTTCATATTAGGGGCATTTTGCCGCCACTAACTGCGAGATACTCCATATCAGCGACCTCACAAGGGAACCTCCCCATCGCACCCCCCTCAGATTTAGTTATAAGTTGGCACAGTGGATAGGCCTTGAAAAACTGAACACAGATCAATCGAGAAAACAGGAAGAAGTTGTGTGGAACTATGATAAAAATAAGCAAAATATACAAATTGAGTAGTCCATGTGAAAGATAGGCAACATCTAGGATACTGTGAGCTCAGGAGCGCCGTGTTCACGTGGTTAGCGTGAGCAGCTGCGGAACGAGAGATCCTTGGTTTAAGTCTTCCCTCGAGTGAAAATTTTAATTTTTTATTTTCAGATAATTATTATCTGTCCGTCTTTTGGGAGCTATTATCACATCCACAAGAAAACCTAAATCGGGCAAGGTAGAAGAATCTTTTTACCCATTCGCCAAGTGTACAAGTTTGGTGGGTCGATAACATATTCCTGTCATGTGACGCACATGCCGTCACCAATGTCGTATAGAATATATCAGACGTGTTTTCCTGTGGAGGAATCGGTTGACCTATGACCTTGCGATCGAATGTTTTCGGTTCCCATTGGAGAGGCACGTCTTTTCGTCTAATAATCGCAAAGTTTTGCGGTGCGGTCGCAAAACACAGACACTTAACTTATTACAGTGAACAGAGACGTCAATGAACGAACGGACAGATCATAACTTTGCGAAAATAAAGAAAGTAAACTTTTCACTCGAGGGAATACTTGAACCAAGGACCTCTCGTTCCGCAGCTGCTCACGCTAACCACGGGACCACGGTGCTCCTGAGCCCAATCTGTCCTTGATGTTGTATATCTTGCACATGGACAACTGAGTTTGTATATTTTACTTATTTTTTTCATAGTTCCACACAACTTCTTCCTGTTTTCTCGATTGATCTGTGTTCAGTTTTTCAAGGCCTATCCACTGTGCCCACTTACAACTAAGTCTGAGGGGGGTGCGATGGAGAGGTTCCCTTGTCAGTAGTCATGAGACATCGTGAGACAGCAGAATGGGACGCTCCGCGGAACTCATGGACTTCGTACGTGATCAGGTGATTGGGTGTCACTTGTGTCATACGTCTATACGCGAGATTTTCACCCTCCTAAACATCCCTAGGTCCACTGTTTCCGATGTGATAGTGAAGTAGAAACGTGAAGGGACACGTACAGCACAAATACGTACAGGTCGACCTCGTCTGTTGACTGACACAGACCGCCGACAGTTGAAGAGGGTTGTAATATGTAATAGCCAGACATGTATCCAGGCCATCATACAAGAATTCCAAACTGCATCAGGATCCACTACAAGTATTATGGTAGTTAGGCTGGAGGTGAGAAAATTTGTGTTTCATGGGCGACCGGCTGCTCATAAGCCACACATCACGCTGATAAATGCCAAACGACGCCTCGCTTGGTGTAAGGAGCCTAAACATTGGACGATTGAACAGTGGAAAAACGTTGTATGGAGTGACGAATCATAGTATACAATGTGGCGATCCGACAGCAAGGTGTGGGTTATAGCGAATGGCCGGTGAACGTCATATGCCAGCGCGTGTACTGCCAACAGTAAAATTCGGAGGCGATAGTGTTACGATGTGGTCGTGTTTTTCATTGTGGGGGCTTGCACCCCTTGTTGTTTTGCGTGGCACTATCACAGCATAGCCTACACTGATGTTTTAAACACCTTCTAGCTTCCCAGTGTTGAAGAGCAATTCGGTGTTGGCGATTTCATCTTTCAACACGATCAAGCACCTGTTCATAATGCTCGGTGTGTGGCTGAATGATTACACGACAATAACATACATGTAATGGACGCCCGCACAGGGTCCTGACCTTAATCCTATAGAACACCTTTGGGATGTTTTGGAACGCTGACTTCGTGCCAGGCCTCACCGACCGACGTCGATATCTCTCCTCAGTGCAGCACTCCGTGAAGAATGGTCTGCCATTCCCCAAGAAACCCTCCAGTACCTGATAGAACGTATGCCTGTGAGAGTGGAAGCTCTCATCAAGACTAAGGGTGGGCCAACACCATTCTGAATTCTAGGAATACCGATGGAGGGCGCCACGAACTTGTAAGTCATTTCCATCCAGGTGTCCGGATACTTTTGATCACATTGTGTGTGAACAACTTGTACAGAATTCAGACTGCAGCTAACCCTATATTACTGAACCCTTGTAAAATCTACAACTGCAGGTGGTATCTCTTCACGGTTTCCACCAGTCTGGACAAATGGGTGAAACGTGGTCATGGTAAACACTGTTGTTAACTATGGCTGAATTGATGATTTATCCTCCACGTTGAGCTACAGTCATATAAAGCTTATGGAAAGATATAACCGCCATTTGACTGTATGATACGTTTTATTAAACGGTCTTGATTTCAGCCTTTGACTTTTCAAGTGTTACAAATGTCAAAGATCACGACATAAGTGATTTTATATTTGAAATTTGTGATACTTGAAAATGAGCAAAGGGTGAAATGATGGTGCAATAAAGCGTATCACATAGTCAAGCGGCGGTTACATTTATCTGTAGAAAATGGCCGAATTATTTATTGCCTGATTCCAGCGATTTGCTGTTGTAAGTATTACGAATGTTTAGTAATAGTCTGCGTGTTTTCTAATAGTCAGTTTATTTGTTTTATTGCTTAGAATTTGTCTTCGTGTTGTCTTAGTGTTACACCTTAGGTGAAATATAAAGCAGCCAAAGTTGGAAGAGTGTTATTTTGTATCATATCGACCTAATCTCCTCTTCTGCTGCTGAAATTAGTACCATATGGATGGGGCTGGTTCTGAATTTGACACTAACATACTGGGCCATTTTCTGGGAGAATTTAAACTGAGGAGCAGCAGCAGCAGCAGAACAACCTACAATCATCTCAAGGGAGAGAAGTATGTTCATTTTGCCTTCGGGCAAATGAAGAATGACGACATTTAGTAACAATTGCTGAAGACCAATTTGCACAGAACAATGACCTAGGTCTTGCTTGGATTTAAAGATTACTACCTTAACCAGAAGAATCTACTCGTTTTGTGTGTCGAACACCGTTCTCTTGGAGTTATAATAATTCAAATGGCTCTGAGCACTATGGGACTCAACATCTGAGGCCATCAGTCCCCTAGAACTTAGAACTAGTTAAACCTAACTAACCTAAGGACATCACACACATCCGTGCCCGAGGCAGGATTCGAACCTGCGACCGTAGCCGTCGCTCGGTTCCAGAATGAAGGGCCTAGAACCACTCGGCCACACAGGCCGGCTATAATAATTGTAACAATTTGTACCTAGCGCATAACACAAATTATGACTTCTTCTCCGACAGCAATTTTTGAACAGTAAAATTGTCATCATAGGGTGTAAACATTTTACACCTATTTTGTGAGTCTCATACCATTGGAGATCCAATAACTGCAATCAACTAGCGCATAACTTAGGTGTGGGCACGTGAGCTGCGCGCATGGTTGGCCACGGCCACTGTTGCCCGTGAGGAAAACGCTGAGCAGCTGTAAAGCACGTAATGCGGGTAGTAGAGGTGTGCGATGTGGCTGGTCGCTTGAGTATGCACACTGCACGGGGGGCAACCGTGCCACTATGAGAGCGCTTCGCGCACGCAGTTGAGTATGGTCAGGCTAACGTACGTAGTGCAGATGGAACACAGAGACGTCCGAGGTCGTTTCACGCGTATGTGGCTTCCGTAAACTCGGCACCGGTACACGGTTATCGGGAGTCCAATCATATGTGGCACAACTTGCGTGTGTAGAACGTAAGTGTAAAACATTATTATACGAAGTTTGTATATCCTGTGTTGAGAGGTGGCATGAGCCCCCTCTCATATTTCTATCTTACGATTTTCGTCTCTAATTGCATGCGGTGAAAAGTTGCTATTCCTTCACACGCGGACTTCCCACGCAGCGTCTCTCGTCACCCAGGTGGTCAGGTGACAGGCGGGCTCTGCGGATCTCGAGAGGGTTAAGCCGACGAGTGTGAGGGAGTCGAGTGAATGCTTTCCAGACGCCGACATTGTCAAGAGACACGCCAGCAGGGGCCTGAAGTAGCGGCTGGGGTAGAGGTTCCGTTACTTCGCAGAAACTTAGCGAGAACACTTTCTGGTGGGCTACCAGCGAGGCGAGGGAATGACTTGTGTACCCAGGCAGTTGTGGCGGGAAAATTCCCGCGCTTTCTGCAAAATAGTAACTGTGATTGGCTTGCTCAGGGCATAGCTCCATGACGTAGCAAAATCAGCGCAGAAATTGACACCAAGAATCTCCATTGGTGGAATGGTAGTGCTCCGGCAATGGAGTGGAATTTTCCGCCGGTTTTCGAGTTGCTGATTACCACGGCCACTGTCGTGGGGGCGGAAATGTTGTGTGTTCGGCCTGTATGGGTGCTCTTGTGTGTAGTCGTCTCTCGCCTTTCGGTGGAAGTAGGTTACAAGACTGAGCTCTCGCTGCTCGGGTCAGCCTGCCTTCCGTGGGCTGCCTAATATACTTTTATTTAATTGTAACTGTTTGACGAAGTTGCTGAAGTTTCGACTTCAACGTAACTTTCCGAGTACAGTTGGCAATTGAGCGTTCTGTGTACAAGAGGCCTATGTTGTCTGTCTTGAGCAGTTTTGTCTAATGGCGACTGTATTGGAGTTACTGGGTGACTTCGCTTGTTAAAATCAATCACTGTACCGTCAGTGATTGTGTGGCGAGCTTTCTTCGTCTCCCTCAGAGGCGCATTTGTATTGCTAGGAAGTCTTTAGTCTGGAACAACCAGGCCAGGATAATTTGTTTCGGGCTATACTCGCGACATTATCATCACCACGACGGGCCGTCGAAGCAACCAGCCATCGCCTCCGGTACGCCAAATCGTGTTCTTGCAGTTAAGAAGACAGATTGGTAATGTATGTCCGCAGCACCGGCAGACAGGGATTTTCCTAGGTGAAAATCAGAGCTCAGCAGAGCGCGCCTGTTCGTCTTTTTCTAACTTTGTTCTGTCTTGGGTAGCAGCAATTAATGTTGGGTTGGCTGTGTGTTTTCTCTTAAGATTTGAGTTGCAAGGAATTGGCTCCACATACCACTTCGTCATAATCCTCACAATCTAGTTTGGGGACAACTTCACATTCACAGCGTTTGTTTGAGTATCCAATTTGAGCCAATTTGATGTACTGTAAATGTTTCATGTGTTTTTGTTTATTATTTTGTGTTTAGTCTTAATAAATCATATTGTTATTTTGGACAGAACTTTCATTCTGTTAATCGGTGAAGCAACCCTATCATTTCTCACTATGTTAATGAAACCTTCGTTTATTTAACTTATTTATCAAATTAAATTATTGCAGGTGCCAAACTCTCTTCCACTCCACTGGCAGGGTTGATTAGAGTCAGTTCGCGTATTTTTTTTAATGCTTGTGCAACAGCAAAAGTCGGAGTTAGAATAGGGGGGTAGCCCCGGCACTTCGCAGTGTCATGCAACGGTTGGCCATGTACGGATGAAACACAGTTTCGAACCATAGTAACCATAGTACAGAGTGCAAATTCCTAAGAGACCAAACTACTAAGGTCATCGGTCCCTAGACTTACACACTACTTAAACTAACTTAAACTAATGCTAAGAACAACACCCACAGCGATGCCCGAGGGAGGACTCGAACCTCTGGCGGGAAGGGCTTCGCAATCCGTGACATGGCGCCTCAAACCGTGCGGCCACTCCGCGGGGCTAGGATATAGACGTAAAGGACTAAGAAACGAACACATTTATATTATAAGACGTGTGTAGTTCAGAAGAGGGGTACTACGTACGAATAGGACATAGACACTAATTTACATCATCCTGAATGTTTTTACAATGATTTTGAACTAGCATCTCGATACTTGGCGTGAAATTACTGGTGATTAGGTGCACTGCACCAAACAGGTGAACGTCAGTAACACCACTTCGATTTTGTCAGTTTCATTATGCAGAAAATACAAGTATGTTGTTCCAGAAAAACTGTACACACGAGCAACTATTTTAAATAACAATGGGAACTATTCACGTGGGAAAAATTTGTAGAAGCTTTCCAAGGTTTCTGAAGTGCGGAACTTCTCCTTCAGGACACGATTGCATTGAAGGAGTCACAAAATGATTGACATCGCATTCCGGTCAATTTAAGTCCTCAACTCTACCATCAAAAACGCTTTCGAGAGACTGTAGCACCGTTACAAACCCATCAGAATGTTCTTTGAGCTTTTCCTGTTCCAAATTGTTTTCACTAAAAACTAGTGCAACGCTCGGGAAGTGTACACACGACATTTCTGACAGTTGCTTTGCCCACAAAAGTAGTCTTCTCTTGAATACCAAAATAGCGCCAAACACTTCGCTAATTACCTTATTTCTACCTTGCAAAGCTACATTAAAGCTATTCAGATGCTTGGTTAGTCAGTTAAAAACGCAAGGTCGAAAATCCACTGTGGGACGTCCAATTCTTTCACCGGTTTTCCTTTCGCATACATGAATAACGCTATATCTTTACCTAGATTAAAAAATCGTTCTAAAACAACATCTCAACTGAACCAGCGTACTTCACAAAAATATATGACATCGCCGTATTCACACTCGAGATCTGCCAGGAATGATTTGAACTGTCTGTGTCCGAAACCGTGCGATCTGAGAATGTTAACTGCTTTTATAACTACATCCATGACATCAACTGGTTTGGCACATTTTGCTAACAAACTAATACGGTGAAGAACTCGATGTATTGCTGGTAGTTCCTGCTTGACACTGACGGCTTAAAACTTCTTTCATATCGAAGCAACGACAGCAGACTTACGAGCAATCATTGCAGGAGCCCCATCTGTAGCAATCGATTTAAGTTTTCCCCAACATAGCTCTTATTTCTCTATTGTGTGTTCTACGCACGAAAATACATCTTCGGCCGTTGTTGTGTAATGCATTGGCACTAAAGCGAGCAACTACTCAATCACATTAAACTGAGAATCAACAAAAAGACTGCAAGTTGAGCAACATCACTTACATCAATGCTATCGTCCAATGCTAATGAAAGAAAACCATATTTTTGATCCTGTTTCACAAACACCGAACGCGATGTCTACACAGACAATAGAAACGATTGTAAATAAACGGACCGAGTTGCTCCGCGGGGTGCAGTGACCTGTGTGGCTAGGCAAGTAGATGGCGCTAACTGGCAGAGTGGGGGACAGCCGCGGGCAGGCTTTGCAGGCATCTGCGAGCGCCCGCGTCCGCGAAACGGTATTTGACAAGCCCTCACTTATAAATTATGACTTCCTTTGAATAAAATTTGAGTAGTAGAATTTATGGTAGTTTACTAGCAATTTAACATTTGTTCCTCTTTAGTGCTCAAGAGTTAAAGTAGCAAAGAGGATGAAAGGGGAGCAGTAGTCGAGAAGGGAAAGAGACAGTGTCGTAGCAACTCCCTGATGTTATGCGACGCGTACATCAAACAAGTAATAAAGGAAACAAAAGAGAAATTTCGAAATGCGCTACAGTTCTCTGAGAAGAAACAAAATCTTTGCGGTTTGACGATGATATTGCAAAGGACTTGGAAGAGCAGTTGAACAGAATAGTTAGTGTCTAGAAAAGAGGTTGTAAGATGAATATCAACAAAAGAAAACCATGGGCGAAGGAATGTAGTCTAATTAAATCACACTAAAAGCAGTCGAAGAGTTTGGTAATTGGGCAGCAAAATAACTGGCCGAAATAGAGCGGGTATGAAATCATGCTAGCAATAACAAGAGCAGCGTTTCTGAAAAACAGAAATTTGTTAACATCGGAAGGAAATTTAAGTGTTACAAAACCTTCGCTTAACGAATTTGTATTTGGTACGGTCTTGTACCGCATTGAAGCGTAGAAGCTGACCAGTGCAGATAAGAAGGGAACAGAAACTTTTGAAATGTAGCACTACAGTAGAACGTTGAAAATAAAGTGGGAAGATCGAATAACTAATGAGCAGGTACTGAATCGTATTGGGAAAAAAGAAATTTCTGGCATAACATGACTACAAGAAGGGATCGATTGTGAGGACACATCCAGAGTCATCAAATGATCGACAATTTCGTTACTGTAGCAAATGTGGAGAGCAGAAATTGTGGAAGGAGACCAAGTCTTGAATGCTGTGCGCTGATTCATATCTACAGTGTGACAATTGTTGAACTACATGAAATAAAATCGTCATATCCTCTGAGTAGTTTGCATTAGGACGTTCAAACTGCACGGTTGGCCGCGGAGCGTGATGGGAATTAGTATGCACATAGTTGACCGACGAATCCCACTTTCATTTGGATGGTTAGACAGTCACATTTCGACCTGCTTTTATATATATATATATTTCGTATGGCTAATAGAATACAGCAGTAAGTAAGTAATAACACAAACAACGTATAAAACAAGGAATGGTCAATATGTTACGGGCAACAAACAATTATTAGATCTAAAAAGGAAGTAAAATACACAAAATACACAAAAATACATAGAAATTATAGTAATATTATCTAGTAATAGGTTTTTCAGAAGGAAAAGAGTAGACCAGACTCATGGTTGTATGTCCAAGTCCCTCAGCCAGCCAGAAGCATCTCCCTGCAGGAGGTGCAGCTCCTGCATTATGCCAGGGAATCTCCTCGTAGGGCAGTCCATTGCGATATGATGTAGAGTTTGTGGATTCCCACAGTCGCAGTTGGATGAGTCAGTCTGTCCCCATTTGTGCTTCCAGTAATTACATCTACCATAGCCTGTTCGGATACGATTTAAAGTTGTCCAAGATTTTCTGGGAAGACCGAAGCCCTCGGGCCGTACGGTTGGGTCCGAGACTAAGGTGATCAGGGTTAGACATATCCCATTCCCGACGCCAGGCTTCGTCGATATCATAATTATCCTCGATCAGCTGTTGCCCTAATCTCCATGATGGCTTACGGGACTTGAGCCTGTGGCTGGGATTCTTGCAGTCTTCGTGTAAGGGTAGGTCACGGTTGTTAGCGCACTTTTGCCATTCCCTTTTCAGTGCAGATCTTCGCCTTAGATGAGGTGGGGCTATGTTAGCCAGTACCGGGAGCCATTGGTGGGGCGTCGGTTTAATAGTGCCTGAGATGAGCCTCATGGTGTCGTTTAGCTGGGTGTCCACCGTTGCTGTATGAGTGCTGTTTAGCCAGACCGGAGCGCAGTATTTAGCCACCGAATATACTAGTGCAAGAGCAGATGCTCTGAGAACTGTGGCGCTTGCTCCCCAGCTACTTCCAGTGAGTTTGTGTAGGACATAATTTCTGGTTTTGATTTTTACTGCGCATTTGTATAAGTGCTCCTTGTACGTCAGAGATCGGTCCAATGTAATTCCCAGATACTTTGGGAGGGGATTGTAGTTAAGCAGCTGGCCTCTGAACCCTACGTGGGGTGCATAGTTTGCCTGTCTGTTGTTGAGGTGGAAACAGGAGGCTTGGGTTTTAGAAGTATTAGGTCTGAGCCTCCATGTTTCGAAATATTCATCCATTTTGATAAGGTCTTCCTCAATGATTCCTTCGGAATTGTGGAAGTCTTGATGTTGATATGTGAGAGCAAAATCGTCTGCATAGATAAACTTCTTAGAAGATGTCTCTGGTAGGTCTAATGCATATATATTAAAAAGTAATGGAGCTAGCACGGATCCTTGGGGCAGGCCATCATTTAACCTATATTTCTTGCTTATCTCTCCATCTAGGTGTACTTCAAAAAATCTGACCTGCTTATTCCTTCGATGTTGAATTGGCATATGCGAATAGATGGTCCAATTCTGCGAACTTGTGCGTCCTGAGAAGGACTTTTTGGTTGTTTGCTCTGTATTCTATGCATGACTATGACTGTGCATGACGACTATGAAGTCAAGAAAACCACCTCGGCGAACTGCACAACATCTTGAAGCCTCCGACTTTAACATCAACGAAGTATGGAGAAGTCAGTGGGAAGAATCGTGAGATTTTAACGGTCATCTGGTTGAAAAGCCTTCCATACGAGTTACAGATTTCACACTACCCAGACGCCAGTGGAGAACCATCAATCGCATCCGAACAGAACAAGGGAACTGCCGATATCTAGAGCACAAATAGGGCTGGGCAACATCTCCAGATTGTGACTGTGGAGCTGTCCTGAATACAATGAATCACACTGTTGGTGAATGCCCGAAACGAGCTTTCAGGAGATCAATAAATGGCTTCCACCATGCATCACCTGAAGGGCTCAACTGGATCAACAGACTGGACTTAGAAATCTAAGAACTTGTGTAATATGTACATAATTTAGCATAATACTTTGGACAATTGATTCTGTACCTGTATTTTGCTTGTCATTTCTTACACTATGTACTCTCAAAAATATGTATTTGATCAAAGCTCTGTATCATCAGACGGTAAATAAAAAATAAAATTTGGATGGTTCATCAATAAGCGTAACTGGCGCATCTGGGGAACTGAGAATCCTCATTTCGCGATCGAGAAATCTCTTCACCCTCAACGGATGACTGTGTGGTGCGCAATGTCCAATCATAGAATAATCGATGCGATTTCCTTGATGGCAAGGTGACTACCGAACGGTACACGAAGGTTTTGCAAAATGATTTCATCACCATTGTCCAAATTGACCCTGATTTCGACAAGATGTGGTTCATACAAGACGGAGCTCGACCCCATCGAAGTAGGAGAGTGATGTCCAGGACGAGCACTTTAGGAACCGCAATCTGTCTCTTGGATACCCGGAGGCCACTGGCATGGGCCTCGATTGGCCACCATGTTCTCAGGATCTGAACACATGCGACTCCTTTAAACCGTTGCTGAGCTGAAAACAGCGTTTCAGGAGGTCATTGACGGCATCGATGTTCCTATGCTTCAGCGGGCCATGCACAATTTTTGTCTGCGTTACATCATCGCCAATGATGTAAGGCATATCGAACATGTTACAATAAAATCCGAGTATCTGTGGTGACCTTTATATGTTGAATAAAGTGTATGCACGCCGTAATTTGTAACTAGTCTACTTTTTCTCCATATAGTTCAATAATTGTTACCCTGTACCTAGGTTGCAGTAGTTACGGATAAATGAAGAGACTTGCACAGGACAGAGTAGCATGTAGAGCTGCATCGATTCAGTCTTCGAACTGGAGACCACAACAACAACATCAATAACTGGATGTAGCGCACAGTAAATCAAGAGAAATTTGTACGCCTGTCAGACAACGGACAGCTGTACCAGCAAGAGCTAGACCAACAAAAGTGAAGTAGGGAAGTACTGGTGCTTAGATCCCTGTCTGCAAGGCACTATTGAGTTTTCCTCAGTTATGTTAAGGTAAGTGAAGTGAAAGTGGGAAGCAAGATAAGGATTTAAAGTCCCATCGACGATGAGGTCATTGGAACACAAGTTTGGTATGGGGAAGGAAGCAGAAGGAAATCGGTCTTGCCCTTTCAAACAACAGTCCTGGTATTCGCTTTAGGGAGATGGCTGAATACCTGAATCTGGATAGCCAGACAAGAATTTGGATCGGCGTCCTCCCGAATTCGATTTCAGTGTCTTACTATTGCGCCAACTCGTTTCGCGACTTGAAACTACACTACTGGCCATAAAAATTGCTACACCACCAAGATGACATGTTACAGACGCGAAATTTAACCGACAGGAAGAATTTCATTATTTTAAACATAGCTGCGTAACAGCAACGGTTCCACGTAATTAGATTTAAAAACAGCCGACCAGTTGCACAGGATAAAGTAATCTTTACCTAGGTTTCGATAAGTTTAAACCTATCTTCTTCAGAAGACTTATATACGTTTTATGTGCTTCACTAATATGGTAATATAATTTTACTTTGGCTGTATATGCCACTGCATGTAACTCATGGCGTATGCGCCACCTACTTTTTTGTAATATGTTCCTACGTTATTGGTTCTAAGGCTCCCACATTGTCATAATAGTAATGATAAATGCTTTCCTCTTATTTACTGTCACTCTATCTAAGGACGCAATTAACATTTATATTTTACATGTAGCTTCAGTACCCCAATCGGCACTTACTACGCGACCTGAGCGCCACCTGCCCTGGTCGCAGTGCTACCACGCAGACCGATTTTACTCAGTTGCTTATGCGCTCTCCAGCCTCCATGTACTGAATTTTATTTATCTGACAAACCCTACTCTTAGGGCAATATCTGATTTTGACTAATGGAGCTACGGAGACGTTTGTAAAAATGGCAACGACGTGTTATTCCATGTTAATGTAATAGTGTAAGTACAAGAAATTCTTCTCATATTCTGTAACACAAGTTTCTCTTAATATATGTTAAACTCTAATCTTGACTTATGTGTATACCTTTCATATAAATCATGATGTCCATTTCCTCAGGCCGACTTCTGAAGAAGATAGGTTTAAACTTATCGAAACCTAGGTAAAGATTACTTTATCCTGTGCAACTGGTCGGCTGTTTTTAAATCTAACGACAGGAAGAAGATGCTGTGATGTGAAAATGATTAGCTTTTCAGGGCATTCACACAAGATTGGCGCCGGTGGTGACACAACATGCTGACATGCAGACATGAGGAAAGTTTCCAACCGATTTCTCATACACAAACAGCAATTGACCGGCGTTGCCTGTTGAAACGTTGTTGTGATGCTTCGTGTAAGGAGGATAAATGCGTACCATCACGCTTCCGACGTTGATAAAGGTCGGATTGTAGCCTATCGCGATTGCGGTATATCGTATCGCGACATTGCTGCTCGCGTTGGTCGCGATCCAATGACTGTTTGCAGAATATGGAATCGGTGGGTTCAGGAGGGTAATAAGGAACGCCATGCTGGATCCCAACGGCCTCGTATCACTAGCAGTCGAGATGACAGGCATGTTATCAGCATGGCTGTTTCGGATCGTGCAGCCACGTCTCGATCCCTGAGTCAACAGATGGGAACGTTTGCTAGACAACAACCACCTGCACGAACAGTTCGACGACGTTTGCGGCAGCATGGACTATCAGTTCGGAGACCATGGCTGCGGTTACCCTTGACGCTGCATCACAGACAGGAGCGCCAGCGATGGTGTACTCAACGACGAACCTGGGTGCACGAATGGCAAAACGCCATTTTTTCGAATGAATCCAGGTTGTGTTACAGCATCATGGTGGTCGTATCCGTTTTTGGCGACATTGCAGTGAACACACATTGGAAGTGTGTATTCGTCATCGCCATACTGGCGTATCACCTGGCGTGATGGTACGGGGTGTCATTGGTTACTCGTCTCGGTCACCTCTTGTTCGCACTGACGGAACTTTTAGCAGTGGACGTTACATTTCAGATGTGTTACGACCCGTGGCTCTACCCTTCATACGATCCCTGCGAAACCCTACATTTCAGCAGGATAATGCACGACCGCATGTTGCAGGTCCTGCACGGGCCTTTCTGGATACAGAAAATGTTCGACTGCTGCCCTGGCCAGGACATTGTCCAGATCTCTCACCAACTGAAAACGTCTGATCAATGGTGGCCGAGCAACTGGTTTGTCACAATACGCCAGTCACTACTCTTGATGAACTGCGGTATTGTGTTGAAGCTGCATGAGCAGCTGTACCTGTACACGCCATCCATGCTCTGTTTGACTAAATGCCCAGGCGTATCAAGTCCGTTATTACGTCCAGAGGTGGTTGTTCTGAGTAATTTTTTTCTCAGGATCTATGCACCCAAATAGCGTGAAAATGTAATAACATGTCAGTTCTAGTATAATATATTTGTGCAATGAATACCCGTTTATCATCTGCAATTCTTCATGGTGTAGAAATTTTAATGGACAGTAGTGTATCACATGCGGGACACTTCTATACATCAGTCACTGCTTAGTAAATCTAATGCGCAATATTTGGGGATAGTTTTTGCTTCAGGGCCAGACTAGCACTTCCCCATACTGCTACCATAGTGAGTGCGCTGTCCGAAGTAAAGTCAATATAGGCAACGGAATGAATGTTTTTGAGAAATTACACAATGAAGTTTTTCACTGCCTATTCGCTGAAAAGATAGCGAACAGCTTTATTGTGTGATGTATTTATCCACACGAACATGATTTAGGCATTGCCTTTCCTTTAGACGGTTGGCATAAGCTTTGATACAATTCTATCCAGTTGTTTATGTTGAAGGAACTGGTTCTCGATATAGTCGAATTCTTGTGCAACTACATTTCGCTCAAGTTTGCCAAGCAGTTATTTTGTATTGTTGCCTAACACAATCGAGGTTCACTGCCACGAACAATATGGCCCATAGAAATCAGAGTGCCATGCAGCTACGACTAACTAAAACCAAAATCAGTGCTAATGAACAAAGCGAAAATCAACATACACAATTTTATTTCCAAAACAGCTGTCTATGATCCGAAAGCAAGGTAATGGTTGTATTAGGATATGAGAGTAATGTAGGCCTGCGACAACAAGATACGAACTGACGGTCCAGCCGCAGAATCGGCGGTTTATTTTCTGGATGTGACCAATAGACGTTTCCATGTAACGTTTTTGCATAATCTCTGAAGTTGCGAGCACCGCAAGTACAATTATGTGAGTCGTTTACCAAATAACTGGAGGGACGGGACATTAAATTACAGGAGTGAAAATGTGTGGTCACAAAAATCAGAGCTGCTTTATCATATTTAACTCCTGTTGATCTATGGTCCTCAGCTGCAGGTAATATTGTGATGATATCTGTCATTTTGGAACTTTCTTATTACAGCTGAATTAAATGAATTTTCCGGGCTATCTGCCTTCCGCCTTTATTATTTAAAATGCATCATCAGAGACGTGAATTGTACATATTCGTGTTTGCACCATTTTTATATGTACTGGACATTTTACAGTAGGTTGAGGCTATAAACATTTCTGACACATCCTGATTTTCTACGACATAATAGTAGAAGTTCCTTGTATGATGCTCTACATGAGTTTTTCTTTCGGTTTTAGAGCTGTTTTTCTTTCCATTACCACTATTCGAAATTTCGTTTGCACAGCACTAGGAAATGAATACTTATGTACTTAGTGGTGTGATTTTCACGTTTCACGATCTGTTAAATGTATTTCGAATTAAATGTAGTTTTCAACTATCTAACGTGTGATTGTGATCTCTCTCTCATAACCATTCCAGAAAGGTTCGTACTCCTAGTGTCTGAATTTACTGTTTACGTAATGAAGGAATGCACCAACCACTTAAAAGATACCTGCAGACTGTTAAAACAAAGAAAACTATGTAATCAGACACAATAACAGTCACTATTTAGCTACCTCACAGGCGGAATTCTTTGTACTTAGTTCACCAGAAAAGCTCACACAAACACAAGACAGATTTTCACTAGCTTCCGTAATATCTGTACCTGTTATCCTGATGAAATCCACATCCTAGTTTTACAGTTTGTAAGTTACTTGTTGCATGCAAACTACGCTGATGAGCTGAAGTGAATGTATTCATCTAGATATAGATCTAACTCTCCGAAAGTCAACATAATTAACAAAAACAGAATTTTTTCCCAATGTTCCGCGGGGTTTTCGTAGAACAATATAACAATTACCCGCGAATATAGCCTTCGGAAAGTATATTTATCTTGACTTGGATCTAACTCTTCGAAACTCAACACAGTTAATAAAACTAGAACTTTATGTACATGTTTCGTCGGGGCTTTCAAAGAACAAATTAACATTTAGTCGCGAACATACACTACCGGTCATTAATTTCAATACCCCTGGTATTTGAGATTTACAACACAAATCAAACGTTATTTCTCACAAAATATAATGTATTAACTTTCACATATATAATACAATCACAATAATTATATTTTACTTTCATCAAAGTATCCTCCTTTGGATGTAGTGACTGTTTCACAAACTCGAAGCATGCGGTCAATCAGTTTTGTAGATATCGTGAATTTATATGATTCCACACATCCTTAACGATATTCCAGAGATGTTCCTTGCTGCATATATTAACTTCCCTGATACGTTTGTCCACTTCATCCTAGACCATTTCGATGGGATTACAATCGGGGTTTTGGGACGGTTATCCCACATCATTCAGTACTTTCTGTTTTTCCTTTGATGCATTGTAGTTCGTACAGTACGCCGACCGATGTTTTGGTTCATTATCCTGTCGTAAGGTGATCCTTTGCGTGTTAAGCGCAATTCACTTCGTATTGCGTGATACTGAAGTATGCGGTAGTATTGCTTTGATCTATACATCCTTCTATTTTCACAATGGCTCCAACGCTATCTCCGGCAAAACATCCCCAAATCATAATAAAACCTTCACCGTTTTTAACTGTAGGTAGAACACACTATGGGTTACCATTACCCATACAAATCGGCGAACAGATATTCTCCTTCTGGTTCCAAAAATCTCGAACTTCGATTTCGGTGAATAACACCTTCGTTCACTCTTCCGATGCCCAATTATGATGTTTTATAGGGCATTCAAGTCTCTTCTGTTTATTTATGGGCCTTAGAAGGGGTTTCCTTGCTGTGTCACATCCTTTCAAGCCGGCTTCAGTCACTTTTTACTGTTGCAACAGATACTGTTGTCGTGTTCATTTCTACCAATTCTGCACGAATTTGGGGTGCTGTTTTGAGTCTATTCCTCTTACTGGTAATTCTTATATATTTATCATCACTTTTACTTGTTTCACGAGGTTGTCCTGGTCGTGGTATGTCCTTATTGCTACCTGTTGTCTTCTGGCGGTGAAGAGTGTATTGCACTCCCACTATAGACACACCACACTGTTTCGCAATTTGGCGACTAGATAAACCTGCTTGGCTACGCGTTACAACTGCAGCAAGTTTTTGTATTGATATCTCCACTCGTAGAGCCACACTAGCGATGTGCACACTTCAATGTTATGAAGGAACTGACTTGGAGGAACCACATGTATCGTAGCAGTGCTTGCCGTCTGCTGCGGACATCGCATCACTAGAGGGAACAACAGACGTGCATCAAATGCGGCGTCCGTCGGCAAATAGGTAAACAAACATATCGGGTAGGTACATAACGTTTATGTACACTACATTGTTTGTTGGCTACTATTGTATCTCGATGACCACAAACAAAAATCGTGACATGTGTATAACGGTTGTACTATTCCTGTGCTTCCTCAACTGTACCCAAGGTATTAGATCTTACTTACGGAGAACTAGATGTCATTTATTGAGTGTACTGAAATTAATTAGCGGTTGTGTACCCTTCGGAAATACGTTTGCGATTAAACGAACACAGAAGAATCTCACACAGTTTAGGAACCCATGCTTCCGCGAACGCCTTTCAATATGTGCATGGTGTTTTGCTGTTATAGGTTCAAACTAAATGAGTAAGTACAGGGCAATGAAACAAGCACATAAACCCATAAACATACGTCTGGAAAACATTGGGTTACCTGTTGCAGTGGATTCACAAGTGCAGTCATGCAGTAAAGAGCGAGATGGCGCATTGGTTAGCGCACTGGACCCGCATCGGGAGGACGACGCTTCAAACTCACATCTGCGCATCGTGATTTAAGTTTTCCGTGATTTCCCTAAATCACTTCAGGCAAATGCCGGGACGGTTCCTTTGAAAGGGTACGGTCGACTTCTTTCCTATCCCTCCCTCACCCGATGGGACCGACGACCTCGCTGTTTGGTTTCCTCCCCAAAATCAACCAACCAACCAACCAGTCATGCTAGTGTATAAGGCTACATCTTGTCTTTCCGGATGCCTAAGTACTGGTAAACAGCACATCGAGAAAGAGCGTATCGATCGTCTTCTCGGACCTACCATGGCCTCTCAGGCTCCCAACAAGAGCCGCCTGGATTGTTTTGTGTGGGGCTGACAAAAATGGTTCAGATGGCTCTGAGCACTATGGGACTTAACATCTGTGGTCATCAGTCCCCTAGAATTTAGAACTACTTAAACCTAACTAACCTAAGGACATCACACACATCCATGCCCGAGGCAGGATTCGAACCTGCGACCGTAGCGATCGCGCAGTTCCAGAATGAAGCGCCTAGAACCGCTCGGCTACGCCGGCCGGCGATGTTTGACAGCTTTGTTGTATACCAGCCCTGTTGATAGTTTCGACGAACTGTGGGAATGCGTTCTGAACGGCTGTCAGTGCTTTCGGAACACGACTGCCGTTTTTGAACGTGCACGTGCATTTGATGAGGACACGTTCTGGATCCTGCTTTCATGTGAACGGTGTCCATGAGGGACACTTGTTGTAATATGTTTGTTGTCGGGTGTATATCTGCAGTTTGGATCCTCGATGACTGTTATAAGGTGTTCATATGCTCAGTCGTAATACGATGTACTGGGAAAACCATTCGTTTCCGCACCCATTTGTATTATTATTATTTGTGTTTTTCGATGTCTATTACACGTTCCTTTCGTTTGTACCTATAATCATGAATCACATTGCATATAAAATCCCAAATGACGTCCTCAGATGCTTGTTATGGCTGCTATTGTGGGCTGCTACTGTTTAATGGTGTAAGGAGACTAAACAGCTAAAGTTGTCAGTCCCTCACTCCCCAGGATAGAATCAATGTACACCGTTTGATTCTGCGTGCAAGTATAAAAACTTTTTAATTTTTTTTCGTCTAAATGTTGGCGTAGCGTGTAACTGAGGAAAACCTCCCAAAAACAACGTCCCGGCTTTCCAGATCACCAGCCATCGTTGTTAATCCTCTGAGTGCTGATGGTTTCTGCCTGAAACCATCATTGCATTTTGTGAAATCGTCTTTAGCATGAAATCACCGATGCTGTTGCAAGACATGAACATCGAGTGGTAGACTTCTGCGAATGTAGTGCGTTGCAGCAGTCACATATAGCATACAAAGCAACAGTCGGCGCGCAGACTTGCCGGATACATTCATGCAATAGTCCAAATCTGAGACTGTTTCTTGTTTTACAATATGTAGTGAGGTAATAAACCCATGGGATAACGATGTGCACATATATAGATGGCGGTAGTATCACGTAGACAAAGTATAAAAGAGAAGTGCATGGCGGAGCTGTCGTTCGTACTTCCGTGATTATGGCCGCACGATGCGAATTAACAGACTTAGAGTGCGAAATGGTAGTTGGAGCTAAATTCACGGGACATTTCATTTCGGAAATCGTTAGGGAACTCAATATTCCGAGATCCACAGTGTCAAGAGCGTGCCGAGAATACCACGTTTCAGGCTATAACTCTCACCACGGGCAGGCTCAACAACGACCTAGAGCAGTGGCGTTTGCGTAGAATTGTCATTGCTAACAGGCAAGCAACACTGCGTGAAACAACAGCAGAAATCAATATGTGGAGTACGACTAATGTATCCCATCGACAGTGCAGCGTAACTGGACGTCAGTTGGCTATGGCAGCAGACAACCGGCACCAGTGCCTTCGCTAACAGTACAACATCGTCTGCAGTGCCTCTCCTGGCCTTGTGACCATATCGGTTGAAACCTACACGACTGGATAACAATGGCAGGTCAATTGAGTCTCAATTTGAGCCGATCTATGATTCGAGTTTGCGCAGCCCCCACAAAGTCATGGACCCAAGTTGTCAGCAAGGCAATGTCCAAGTTGATGGTGGCTCAATAATGGTGTGTGCTGTTTGAATGGAATTTACCAAGTCTTATGGTCCAACTGAACTGATCATTGACTGGAAATGGTTATGTTCAGCTACGTGGAGACCATTTCCAGCCATTCATGGCATGGACTTGCTGTTCCCAAACAACAATGCGCCACTGGGAGGTGGCACGCCAGTCGCCCACTTTAACATCACTCTCAGTCGGATTAACGTTCATGTTTCAGGTCATGCTCTGAGTACTACATTTGCTATATGCAGTTGATGATATTTTACATGACGAAATTGTGGGAAAAATATTCATCTAACTGCATGTGTAACTTACAGAGCACTTGTATCCAAGAGGCTGTAGTGGAGGCAATGGAGAACAGGAAGAGATGAACTGGGAGCCATAAATGCTGAGTGCAGCGACCAGGTTGTGCGAGTGATTCTGGGAAGTAGTGAATCGTATCTGCAGAGAGACTTCCGACCGATTCCCTCTTGTCCTCCCATCCAGGGTCAGACAGAGGGGCGCCAGTTTGCAAAACATTTTACCTGAGCCAGGCATCAGTCTGTTACGAAGGCAGCCAGTTGGTAGAAAGTGGGTGGAGGAAGCCATTTAAGAAATACTGATATTTTGTGCGAATGGTGGGAGGGTCATAAAGCTCCATGCATTCTCATGTTAGAAGCTGGGACGATGTGGAAAGAGCAGCTGGTGCATGTGTTTAATGGAGGCAAGACTGCAACCCCCTGACCATAGAAAGTCGGCAGGTTCTTTTAGCGAGCGTCAGAAACATATATTTCATGGGCAGTACTGTCTGGAAAGCTTAACAACCTTCTTTCAGAAACTGGAAATGATCAGCCTGGAAAGACTGGATCTCTTTGTAAATGAGGTACTGTGCTCCCAACAAGGCAGATGTTTTTTGCCAATACACGGCCATGCTTACTGTGAGAACGACACCACCTAGTCTAAAATCTACTTTTTTCAGACAAGAGAGATTTTGAATCGCTGATTGGCTTCTCTGAGGATATACAAAGTGGAGGCTTGCTCCTCCAGCATGGGAATACCGCTGCTGTGTCTAGATTGGCTACCAGGCCAACATAACCGTCAAGACGGGAGATTGAAAGAGTAGGAGATAGTTCCATTGGTTTCTGCAATGAGGGGCAATTTCGCTTTTGTTAATTCAGCTCCCATACAGTGTCTTGGTCGAAATTCGTTGTGATTCTTTGCTTCTTCATCTTTTGATCCTCCCCTGGTGGAGTCTTATTTGTAAGACTTCTGGTCTGTATCTCGCAATGGACAGTGGAACTGGCAGTGGCAGTTTCTGTCTACATATCATATTGGACACATAGTGTGTCATGAAGGTGAACTTATTCGTCCTGAGTCGGCCATCCGATATGTGACACTTCCAGAAGGCACCGTCATGCGTGTAAGTCAAATTGGTTTGGCCAAACCAGAGAACTGGTGCACCTCACACTGAAATCTGCCAGAATTAGGGAAGTTTCCCGCGTTCTGACAATCAGAACGCCGGACCGTGTAGTTTGCAAATTTTTGTTGACGCGTCAGAATATTGCAGATACCGCAGCGCGCCGCTCTACAACGAGCAGTTTTCTGCTGACGCCTGAATCATCGTGAGAAGTCGAAACACTGCTGCACCGGCGTAGGTTGTTAAGTGATATTCAGAGCTCCCTGTCCTCAGCTGAACAATGGCTTATGGTATACATGGTCGTAGTTGATTCCATCTGAATAGAGTTGGGCCTACCGGCCGCTGTGACCGAGAAGCTCTAGGCGCCTCAGTCCGGAACCGCGCTGCTGCTACGGTCGCAGGTTCGCATCCTGCCTTGTGGCATGGATATGCGTGATGTCCTTACGTTAGTTAGGTTTAAGTAGTTCTAAATTCTAGGGGACTGATGACCACAGCAGTTAAGTCCCATAGTGCTAAGAGCCATTTGAACCATTTGTTAAGTCCCATAGTGCTTAGAGCCATTTGAACCATTTTAGAGTTGGGCTTCGTAGTGGATTTGTGTAAACACAGTTGTAAGAGGGCTTAATTCAGGGAAGAACTGGTATACTTCCCACCTCAACATATGCTTTGCCAATCAAACACTGTTCCTTCTCTGATATGTGTTTGCCATTTAGTACAACATTTATCAGCTATTTGTAGTTACAAAAGGAATAATATAACTGGTCTGTATTTTGTAAACTTAAATACGCCACGGTTCTTATTCCTACTATTCACTGTTTTTATTTTACTGTGAATGGTACATAATATGGTCAGGAGAGCGGTGTGCTGACCACATGCCCCTCCACATCCGCATCCAGTCACGCCTGCGGGCTGAGGATGACACGGCGGCCGGCCAGTACCGTTGGACCTTCATGGCCTGTTCAGGAAGAATTTAGTTTTTCTAGTTAAGTGGTGGTACATAGGTACACCAGCAATTTAAGGTTCAGTCTTATTAAATTAATTAATTTGATTATTAATTTGAATTTTGAAAGTGCCATGAGCAAATTCACTTATTCAAATATAAAAGATTAAGGGCATAGCTCAGGATTTGAAGATTTTGGGAAGATAATGCTTTTCGTTATATAAAAATAATAATATTTAGCGCCGGCCTGGGTGGCCGTGTGGTTCTACGCGCTACAGTCTGGTACCGCGCGACTGCTACGGTCGCAGGTGAATCCTGCCTCGGGCATGGATGTGTGTGATGTCCTTAGGTTAGTTAGGTTTAAGTAGTTCTAAGTTCTAGGGGACTGATGACCTCAGAAGTTAAGTCTCATAGTGCTCACAGCCATTTAATATTTAGCACCACTCAGGCATATATTTATGAGTAAAACAAACGACGGCTTGCACCATATCATTGGGCCATAATTGTTCTCAATTGGTCTGAGGAACATTCTGGATAGCTCGAATGAATTATTTGGCTCAGATGACTCTGAGCACTATGGGACTTAACTTCTTTGGTCATCAGTCCCCTAGAACTAAGAACTGCTTAAACCTAACTAATCTAATGACATCACACACATCCATGCCCGAGGCAGGATTCGAACCTGCGACCTTAGCGGTCACGCGGTTCCAGACTGTAGCGCCTAGAACCGCTCGGCCATTCCGGCCGGCGAATGAATTATTTGCTCATCCTTATTGCCAATCAAGTAAGATAGTCTAGAGGTCAGTTTGTGCCCAAAATCCTGTGTCGGCACCACTTTCGCTATTATGAACGGCTCTGGAGGCAGAGTGGTTCAATAATTCTTCAAGGGACTTCCAACGATTTGTTGAGTCCATGCCACATCGAGTTGTTGCACTACGCCGGGAAATAGCAGGCCCAACACCATATTATGGGGTATCCCATGACATGTCACCTCAATGTATAAAATGATGCGTCGTTGAAGATTATATTTTGCAGTGGATACAAAGTGATATGTCTTGATTGTTTACTTTTTTCCAATTTCTTCTTATGTTTTCTGCTTACTGTGATGATAAATGTTAATTTTGTGAAAAATTTTAAGATTATATTGCAAAGTGAGATGACCTCCTAAAGAGAATTGTTTGTTTACGTTTTGGCCAATGTTTTCTTGATATTCGTTGCTGTTTGTATTAATAAAGGCTAATTGTGTGAAAAATTTTAACACAAAGTTATTTTTTATATTTGTGGCACTCGAAGAGTTAATTGTGGAGTGGATTCGATCCGGATCAAGGTCAGACTCGCCTGCACGTATCCCGGAAGGGGCGCGTTAAAGCGTTTTTTTTTATTATTTTATTTTTATTTTACATTTTAAAGAGACAGGTGTTCCAACAAGAACTAGGAAAACGAATATGAATAACCACAGTGAGGCTTGAACCCTTGATTGATGTATTGTTCTGGATAACCATTCTACAACTGGTTCCTCTGGATAAGGAAACACAAACATCACATTGTACAATAATGAAAAATAGACAGGAACCGCTCCCGATGCGTAACAAACAAACGGGCAACACACCCGCGGCTATATGCTAGTGATCACAAGTGAGGTCCGCCCACGTCGTGTGGAAGACTAATGCCGCATGCCTTTGTCACTGTTCGTGTTCTGAGGATTAGACCTTCACTATGAAGTTACCTTCTCATTCCCGGCACAGCCCATCTGTGGGGAAGGTCCACGAACACACCGTCCGAAAAAACGCTTTCGGTTAACTGGGTGGGTTATTGTCGACCAGAACGGGGCTCGAATCCGGAACTACTGCCATTCTCGAAAGTTATTCAGTTCTTCTGCTCATTTCTCGTAGGATCTGCAGGCGCGTGTAACCGGTCAAGACTTCCATATTTCCCACCTCAGTTACATCGCCCTGGATCGCCAGTTTGTGATAAGAGCAAAAATAGTTCAATTGGCTCTGAGCACTATGGGACTTAACTTCTGAGGCCATCAGGTCCCTAGAACTTAGAACTACTTAAACCTACCTAACCTAAGGACATCACACACATCCATGCCCGAGGCAAGATTCGAACCTGCGACCGTAGCGGTCGCGCAGTTTCAGACTGTAGCGCCTAGAACCACTTGGTCACTCCGGCCGGCGTGATAAGAGCACATGGGAGATAGTCAGCAGCTGGTGGTGTTCTACAATGTGCGACACATTTCTCCTTTTTTACGAGCCACGCTGTATACAGTCCGCGCTCGGGTGACGGACAGCGGCGAGTGAGCGCGTGGTTCCCGCTGCAGGCGGCGGTGAGTGGACTGGCACTGAGAACGTGGGGGACGCGCGGCCCGGCGGATGAAGTCATTACGCGGCCGCTCAAGGCGTGACCGGGCGGGCCACACGCGAGCCGCGATTTCCGCGCAGCGGCGCTTATAATTTGGTAGGAGGGGGGGGGGGGGGAGTGGGAGGGGAGGGCAAAAGGAAGACGGCGAGGGGGCCGAGCCAGAGGTCGCGCCGTGCACCCACCAGGCTGGCCAACTCTTTTCCGGCCGATACTCCAACCGCTGCCATCAGCCGAAGTCCTCACCATCTAGGTGACCATAAGCATACCGACAGTCGCCATTGTCTTCAGCGACCAACTCCGTTTAATTAGTTACAAAATTGATAGCAGAGAACCAATCAAAAACAAATGAACCGATCTAATTTGGTTTCGGGGTATGTGTCTTCTTCTCTTTATCTGACAATTAAAGTAAAAGTGTCGAACGTTATACACTACTGCCCATTAAAATTGCTACACCACGAAAATGACATGCTACAGACGCGAAATTTAACCGACAGGAAGAAGACGCTGTGATATGCAAATGATTAGCTTTTCAGACCATTCACACAAGGTTGGCGCCGTTGACGACCCCTACAACGTGCTGACATGAGGAAAGTTTCCAACCGATTTCTCACACACAAACAGCAGTAGAACGGCGTTGCCTGGTGAAACGTTGTTGTGATGCCTCGTGTAAGGAGGAGAAATGCGTACCATCACGTTTCCGACTTTGATAAGTGTCGGATTGTAGCCTATCGCGATCGTATCGCGACATTGCTGCTCGCGTTGGTCGAGGCCCAATGACTGTTAGCGGAACATGGAATCGATGGGTTCAGGAGGGTAATATGGAACGCCGTGCTGGATCCCAACGCCCTCGTATCACTAGCAGTCGAGATGACGCATGGCTGTAACTGATCGTGCAGCCACGTCTCGATTCCTGAGTCAACAGATGGGGACGTTTGCAAGACAACAACCATCTGCACGAACAGTTCGACGACGTTTGCAGCAGCATGGAGTATCAGCTCGGAGACCATAGCTGCGGTTACCCTTGACGCTTTTCACAGACAGGAGCTCCTGCGATGGTGTACTCAACGACGAATCTGGGTACACGAATGGCAAAACGCCATTTTTTCGGATGAATCCAGGTTCTGTTACAGCATCATGGTGGTCGCATCCGTGTTTGGCGATATTGCGGTGGACGCACGTTGGATGCGTGTATTCGTCATCGCCATTCCGGCGAATCACACGGCGTGATTGTATGGGGTGTCATTGGTTACACGTCTCGGTCACCTCTTGTTCGCATTGACGGCACTTTGAACAGTGGACGTTACATTTCAGATGTGTTACGACCCGTGGCTCTACCCTTCATTCGATCCCTGCGAAACCCTACATTTCAGGAGAATAATGCACGGCCGCTTGTTGCAGGTCCTGTACCGGCCTTTCTGGATACAGAAAATGTTCGACTGCTGCCCTGGCCAGCACATTCTTCAGATCTCTCACCAACTAAAAACGTTTGGTCAATGGCGGCCGAGCAACTGGCTCGTCACAATACACCAGTCACTACTCTTGATGAACTGTGGTATCGTGTTGAAGCTGCATGGGCAGCTGTACCTGTACACACCATCCAAGCTCTGTTTGACTGAATGCCCCGGCGTATCAAGGCTGTTATTACGGCCAGAGGTGGTTGTTCTGGGTACTGATTTCTCAGGATCTACGCACCCAAATAGCGTGAAAATGTAATCACATGTCAGTTCTAGTACAATTATTTGTCCAATGAATACCCGCTTATCATCTGCATTTCTTCTTGGTGTAGCAATTTTAATAGCCAGTAGTGTAAATATAAATTTACATGATTACGCTGCTGTTCACAATTAGTACCTGGCAGAGCGTTCAAGCTACGAGGCGCTTTCAATAAGTGCTGCAGCGCTTCTTTTTTCCAGGCCAATTTTGGTTTCCAAAATGCGGAATTTGCTGTGGGAAATCGTGGAGTATTCCCACTTCTGCCCCAAAGTTTCATGAACTTCCTATATATGGCGGTGCTATGCATTGCATTTAGAATATTTTACGTAACCCAGATACGTTATACGCAGAGAGTTCTTACTGAATTCCTTTTGGAGCAATATCAGAGCATCGCAGATATTTATAAGCGCTTGCGGAATGTTATAGAGACTTGGCAGTGAACAAAATCACGGTGAGTCGTTGGGCGAGACGTCTGTCATCATCGCAAAATGTTCACGCAAACCTGTTCGATCTCGCGCGTGCCGGCCGGCCGCGCACAATTGTGACGTCTGCAATGTCAGAACGTGCGGACACTCTCATTCGAGGTGATGGATGGGTCGCAAGCAAACACCTCGCTGCGCAAGTGGACGTTTCTGTTGGCAGTGCTACCACACACTCCCACAGCAGTTGGTGTGATCAAATGTGTGTGCACTCTGGGTTGCTCGCCGCTAACGGACGACACAGTCACAGTACACCAGTCACTACTCTTGATGAACTGTGGTATCGTGTTGAAGCTGCATGGGCTGCTGTACCAGTACACACCATCCAAGCTCTGTTTGACTGAATGCCCCGGCGTATCAAGGCCGTTATTACGGCCAGAGGTGGTTGTTCTGGGTACTGAGCTACGAAGAACTATCATGGAGCAAATGCTTGCGTGTTAAGAGACTGGTCGTGACAATTTGCTGTCGATCATCGTCACAGGCGATAAAACATGGGCTCATCACTTGGCACCGGACGCAGAACGGCAGTCCACTGAAGGGCACCACACCACTTCTCCTTCGAAAGAAAAAGTTCAAAGCCGCACCCCGAGCCGGTAAAGTCATGTCAACGATCTTCAGGGACTATGAAGATATTATTCTGATGTCTTCCCTCATGGTGCAACGATCAACTCTGACGTATATTGTGGTACCCGTAGGAACTCGAAGAAACGACTTCAGTGTATTGGTCGCCACAAAAATACCAACGAACTTCTCCTTCTTCATGATAATGGAAGACCTCACACAAGTTTGCGAATCCGAGAGGAGATCACAAAACTTCATAGTTTGTTCTTCCTCCTCTATCCCGCTGCCCGGAACTCGCATTTTCCGAAAAAATGTTCAAACGTGTGTGAAATCTTGTGGGACTTAACTGCTAAGGTCATCAGTCCCTAAGCTTACACACTACTTAGCCTAAATTATCTTAAGGGCAAACACACACACCCATGCCCGAGGGAGGACTCGAACCTCCGCCGGGACCAGCTGCCAGTCCCTGACTGCAGCACCCTAGACCGCTCGGCATTTTCCGACTTCCTTCTGTTTGGCCCGATAAGGGAGGCTCTCCACGGGAAGCGTACTTGGATGACGGGCAGGTTATTGACGCAACAACGCGTTAGCTCCGACGTGTGGTAACTTGGGGGCACGTAAGCCCTCCCAGTATGGTGACGTAAGGCCGTCGCACTGAAAGCAGATAGTTGAAAATTAGGATTTTGTAGCCAAAAGATTGGGGAATAATAAGTTGTATTGAAATCATCTATAAAATCAACCTGCTTTCAGAAAAACAGCGTTACTTATTCAACGCACTTCGTATTTCTTTACCGTTCCACTCCCCGATAGCGCGCGGGAGAAACGAACACTTAAATCTTTCTGATTCCAAATACAATCATTATTTAAAACTATAAAACTACGAAAGTTTCTCACGAGTTCCTGGAATATATATTATTCATGGTTGCGCGGCCGGCCGTGGTGGCCGAGCGGTTCTAGGCGCTACAGTCTGGAACCACGCGACCGCTAAGGTCGCAGGTTCGAATCCTGCCTCGGCCATGGATGTGTGTGATGTCTTAGGTTAGTTCTAGGGGACTGATGACCTCAGAAGTTAAGTTCCATAGTGCTCAGAGCCAAGCCATTCATGGTTGCTGTAAATTATGCCAGCTGATTTTGTTGGGTCCCTGATAACCGTCTTAGGATTCCGAGAACTTGAACTGGACAAAAGTATTACTCCAGTCAAAAGTTATCTGATCTGTGAGCACTGAAAGATTACTTCATCGGGTGTGACAGCACTGGTAGGAGTGACGCGTGAAAGTAGCGGAGCCACGTTGGTTGGCATCAGCTGACCCTCACATTCTACTTTGCCTCGCTCGCTCTGTGCGTATCGTAATTGTTACATTGTGTCTTACGCTCATTCGGCCTACGAAGAAAACCATTTGACACAGACACAAGAATAGTATTGATTGATATTTCTATATATCTTTATGGATTATCTCATTTCTCCTTACACTTATTCCTCGCGCTCACGTTATTCTTTTGTAAAGGGCCTCTGTTGTGCGTTGTCTACTTTATCGTTAAAGTGCATGCTGGACTATGTTTTGCAGACACGGCCGTAAAAGCTCGGCCGGACTGCCAGCTACCCAAACCGAGACAGGTGTTTGTCGCCTGAGCCAACCAGTTACTTCAGCCGAGAGGCGTCACTACCGTATAGACGATGGAATATTACGTCCATTATCATAAACTAAATTAGACTTCTAGCCCACACCAACCGCAATGAAATTCGGCACAACATTTCGTTATGTTATTTGCAAATGGTACAATGAATTTCAGCTTCTTATTTCAAGTACTTTTTTAAATAAATTACACAGAACAGAGAATTTAAATTCTTCATGAACTTCCAAATTCCTGACAAGCATAAAAGCATTAGGTAAATGTCGTGTGACAAAGGCCTCCCGTCGGGTAGACCGTTCGCCGGGTGCAAGTCTTTCGATGTGACGCCGCTTCGGCGACTTGCGCGTCGGTGGGGATGAAATGATGATGGTTAGGACAACACAATACGCAGTCCCTGAGAGGAGCAAATCTCCAACCCAGCCGGGAATCGAACCCGAGCCCTTAGGATTGACATTCTGTCTCGATGACCACTCAGCTACCGGGGGCGGAATGCATTAGGTAAAAGTCAGTGAAAAAGTCTGATGTACCTAGCATTTTAATAGTAAACCAAAACACATACTTTGAAAAATAACTTAATTTTACGTAATAATTTTATCTTTTAATGACGTTATGATTTTTGTTAAATATTGCCACTTGCTTTGTTTAATGCCTGTATGAATAATTGAACGAATGTGGCATGTGTTTGCTGTACGAGTGTTTAAAATTGTGAGTAACGACCTTCGGAATCTGAATCCGATCTGCTGTTGTGAGCCATATGCGTAGGGCCAGGTATGATTTGTGAAGGAGCCAGTTTACGGTACACTGTAATTGTATTACCCTGTTCAGTCTTTCGAACAATACTGAGGTTGACGTTAATGTATATTTTTTGGTTTTCTGGAATATATTTTTTAATAATTCTGTATAACTTAAGCTCGGAATGGGATTTCTTCTGGGCAGAAAACGCGGGGTTGTATGGATCTAAATCGAAAGCTTGTGACAGTTGAAAGTGATAGCTTGTAATACTTCGTCTTAGGGGAAGATTATCAGTCATTGTCGCTTTAAATAATACATTTAAATAATGAAACTCTCTCTGATGTGCTAATCAGATTTAAAATAACTTTAGCCTGATCGTAGTCGCAGCAAAACTAATTAATATACGCCAACTACAGGCTGTTAAGTTTAACAAAGTTTATTGTTCTCACTATGTTAGAAAATTTTGTAGCCAGGTGATAAATTCTTCGTAACAAAGTGAACTGAAATAGATGGTGATCACCGATAAAATTAATCGAAGTCGAACTCCAAGTTAACACAAATAAATAGTAGCCTAAACAACACGCGATGCAGTAATCTTGAGTGTCGATCAGTGATGAAAATTGTCAAAGTCTCACTAGCAAACTACATCTATGCCTACCATATCTCACTCGCAAATGGCACATGGGAAGAATAGTCGCCGGTTCGCCGGTAAGGTTCTGTATTAACTCTAATTTCTCGATTTTTCTTGTCGTGGTCATTACGCGTGATGTACGTTGTCCAACTCTTCCCCAAAAGTGCTCTCTCGGAATTTCAGTAGAGAACCTGCCCGTGATGAACACCGCTTCTATTGTAACGTCTGCCAGCAGAGTTTGTTGAGCATCTCGGTAACCTTCTCGCGATGAATAGATGACCCCGTAACGAAACGCGTCGCTCTTCTATCAGTCCCACCTGATAAGAATCCCTGTTCGTGAACAATGGTCAAGAATCCGTGGAAGAAGCGCCTTATAATCCACTTACCTCGTGGATAAGTTACTTTTTCTGAAGATTCCCCCCATTAATCTCAGTTTGGCATCCATTTTTTGTAATATTTGTTTCATGTGGTCATTCCATTTAAGGTCGCTCTGAATAGTTACTCCTAGATATTTTACGGTAGGTAGTGTTTCCAGCAGTTACTCGTCAATGGTGTAGTTAAAAATCAAACTCATCCAAAGTAACTCCATTAATTGCAATCGGTTTCAAGTGCTACTGAACAACAAGCAGAAGTAAAACTTTTCTGGTGACTGCAGAACATCTCTAAGTCACCGATGAACTGACGCGGGCCGAGCGGTTCTAGGCGCGAAGTCCGGATCCGAGCGACTGCTACGGTCACTGATTCGAATCCTGTCTCGGGCATGGATGTGTGTGATGTCCTTAGGTTAATTAGGTTTAAGTAGTTCTAAGTTCTAAGGGACTGATGACCTCAGATGTTACGTCCCATAGTGCTCAGAGCCATTTGAACCATTTTTGAACTGACGCGAAATATTTCAGATTTCTTATCGGGTTTGGATCACCGCTCAGACTAGTGTAGGTATTGCCTCTACTAATCTATCCAAAATAATGTAAAGATGGACACCGCTCTTCTAAGCCCTTTGCGCAGCCCTCCGCAGAAAATTCAAGTCTCTACATTTTATCAACAGCCTCCGTTACACTATTCTATACGCAAATGCAATTAACAACCTGAATTGAATGTGCAGTTAGATGGATGCTAAAACTCCATACAAAACTGATATTTTAATTTACTCCTAGCTGCAGCAGTTTTCTCACAAATTAAATTGAACCAACTGCAAATTTTTCAGCAGTAATCAAAACAGTTTATGATCTCTGTGCCTCTAGTAATTACTGAAAGACACGTGCAGCTCACAAATTAAATTAAAGCAACTGCAAATTTTGCAGCAGTAATCAGAATAGTTTATGATCTCTGTGTCCTTAGTAATTACAGTATAGACATGTACGGCGATTTTCCTGTTCTTTCCGCAGACACAATCAGAGTTAACGTAGATGTAACCGTTTCCGAATTAATTACTTTGTAAGCGAGCGTGACGGCTGCTTGTCAGGGTTAGTGGGCCACCTACACATTTTAAGTTTCCTCTATACACCACACGTTTGCTGTCATAGAGAATAATATTTTGTGCATTTCTCTTGTGTTATTGGTCTGACTATGTAACGGATGCAATTGAGCCTGACTATGTAATAGAGTTCATTAATCAGAGGATGACCTAAGGATATTACTGTGTACTGAAGCCGGTATATACAGTAGGCAAAATAAGTAAATCGCGGCTACAGACTAAAACGTATGTTTTGCCGGTATTGTATTGGTCATTGTTCCTTGAACCTTTGTCGGAAATATTTTATATGTTACCTAATTAGGTGCGTGAAACTTCAATGAACTGTTTACGGAGTAGTATCAAAGTTATTGTGCTTAATACGGAATTACAGTTCAACAAGCATTATGTGGTACACGATGATACAAACAGTGATTGCAAAAACGCTGGAATAAAAATGAAAAGAATGACACCTGTAGCTTTATGTATCAGATGCAGGGCAAGTATCTTGTGGATCAAGAGCGAAATTAGGGATGCTCATAACGCCAGAGATAAGCTTCATGAATCGTAATATCTTCCACAGTTAGAACTAAACTTTTGTTTGACTGTGCTCTGAAATGTTTTCGCCGAGTTAATGACAGTGTTTAAGGCCTTCAAAACACTGTCAGTGGGAGGCAGCAGAAGAAACTTAGAATACTAACAGTTTAAAAAAATTATGAGGAAAATCGTCAAAACAAAAGGAAAGCTTGGTATTTTTATCCACCTGTGACTGATCTTATAAAAACAGTTTAAATATCTGAAAAAGGCGATTTTGAAAAAAGACTTGATGCACAGTTTAGTTACACAGTTCAATAAAAACAAAATTTGTGCCATGGTTGGAGAAGTGAGGTCAGCAGTGAAAATGCTAAATTAGACAAGCTGGAAGAACGCAGAATAGAAATTCAAATAGAAAATAAATGCACTCAAACGTAAAAAAACGCCGCAATACAAATAGCAGAGAAAGGCTTAATTGTCAGAGAAATTAATGCAAAACTGGATGCGAATGACACTATAGTTTCAAAAGCGGCCAAAGGAGACACCGTAACTGTTATTATATAAATCAGGCATTCCAGTTTTTTTTAATGACAAAGCTATTTTTGAAGGAAGCACGGTGAAATTTCAATTGCAGATGAGACTGCTGTCGACAACAGCAATTTATTAATAGCAGACAGTGGAAAGGACAGACAGAAAGTCATTTTCCCACAGTTATCTACCTTGAAGACTCAGCTAAAAATACATAAAAAGAATATGCCAATACACACTGTCGTGAACAGTATTGGTTACCCTACTTATAATCTGTATAATAAACTGAATGCAATTCTCAAAGAGTGATACACATAAGGGAATACACAGAAGTGACTACAGCAGTGAATATTACAATAGCTGAAGGTACCACCTTAGTCTAAATGGATATAAAAAGAAAGTATTCGATTGTTCCAACTGATGGGGTGATCATCATTATAAAAGCAAACTTGTTGAACCATAAGAAGTTAGAAGTGCATTACATCATAGAGCTTATTAACATGTTACAACTACTATTAACGTCCAATTACTTCAAATTTAACCAGAAAGATGGGCTGGCCAAGGAAAGCCCACTAGTTCTCACTGTTACTGACATATTTGTTAGAGGAATGGAGTGCAGGCTTTCTTAGTGTTTCGTGACTTGAAATGTAAGCTTATTTAATACAGAAGGTAAGTAAACGGACGATTTTATTTTTTAGAAGAGATCATGAAGAAATGGAACATATGGTGGCGAGGTTTAACTGAACCCATCCGAAATTAAATTTTACTGGGGAGTGCGGTTATGTACAGTCGTGCTCAAAAGTATCCGAGCGACCTGAATTGCATTTCGCCTGATTGGAATGCAACCCACATAGCGCAGCTGTCTAGCAGCTCCTCTAATCGCCCCTCGGTACAGTCGTTTGATTATTGAAAATGGTTCCAACAAGTTCAATATGGTTGGTTCAAATGGCTCTGAGCACTATGGAACTTAACATCTATGGTCATCAGTCTCCCAGAACTTAGAACTACTTAAACCTAACTAACCTAAGGACATCACACAACACCCAGTCATCACGAGGCAGAGAAAATCCCTGACCCCGCCGGGAATCAAACCCGGGAACCTGGGCGTGGGAAGCGAGAACGCTACCGTTCCAACAAGTCATCAATAGAAAACACTGCTCTCTATCGCAATAACTCAAGATGTAAAGTAATACCAAGGTACTACAAATATCAGGGAACATCTTATCACAGATAAGACGGTTCTTCAGGCTTGTAAGTTCACATTTATTACAATAAATGACATACATGAAATGTTACCACTCTCATTATTACGTCAGATAGGTAATTCACGTAGTAATTTCGTCGTATTCATGACTTCCTCTTCAAAGTAACACACCATAGTTATTATTTAACACAAAAGACATTAAAAATTTAAGTTATTCACGAGCAGCTAGTTTAGAATATGTATGAACTTCAAATGACACGACGAACCGTCTCGTTCTGGATATGGATTCAAACCCAGGTCATGCAACTAAGCAAAGACTTCGTGACTGACGGAAACTAACAGTCATTCCTGACTAGGCATTATAGCGTCCCCAGTGCCATATTACGAAAAGACAATATTTATAAAGAAGACATTCATAATTTGTAAGAGATTTTTTTTTATCATGTAGCCGTAAAATAATAATTTCTCTGTGTAGGTTTAGATTGCAAAGAAATAATTTATGACAGAATGATCTAAAGAGACGACAAGATACGCTCTTTTGTTAATTTTTTAGTCGACTTCACTTCCTCTTTTGTCTTGAATGGGTCTAGAGGGACATCTTGCGTGTGCTGACGAATGTAAGCATATTTGTATGAGTTAAGCATATAATATACTGATTTAAATTTATTGTGCACTTTTAATTTGTAAGAGGTGATCCCGATTTCATGTCCGCCTTCCTTGAATTAACCTGCATTCAAGTAATATACAGCTCAACAATCGCAGCGGCCGATGCAGCCAACGACGCCATTACGTGGCGATATTAACTTATGAAAATTTAACGGAAGCTGAAAACTCGCCCGCTATTAGCATAATATCAATTTTTCTCCACAGCCGCACGAAGTTGCAGAAATACTTAGCTTTAAGATTCTTATTTTCAGTAGCATAGCCGAGACCCAGAGCCAGGACTCTGACTACAATACAATGGTTAACGGAGGTAAGAAAATACTCTCGCGCGTGTGTGGGCCGCAATTGTAATTAATAACTAAAGATCTTTTGCTTTAACGTCAACTGACTAGCCGAGGAAATTTATATGAAAAGTTTATTACATTGTTCAACTTAAATATCATTTTTATGAAGGCCCACCACGTAAGTCGGCAACAATCAAAAAAATAATAATAACAATAATATCTATATATATTAAATTACGACGACCGACGGACGCGAGGTTGGCGGCGCAACTTTGGGGCCCGATTAATATGATTCTATTGTAATGAATGTCATTATGTATGTGTCTAATTGTTGTAAAATATTAATGCTTGTATGAATTCTTTTACATGTACAACAGCAAAACCACACCCTGAGGAGATCTGGAGAGGAAAAAGTGTAGAAAAGAAAGAGGATTGCGAGAAAGAAAAATAAGTAAGGTAAGGCCTATTGTGCAAGTATCCTGTGTAGCTCTGTGCGGAATATCGAACCCATGTGCACATGAGATACCTTCGGTGTTTTGTGTATTTATGTGTTTATTTTTGGAGGGATAATTATTCGTTTTGTGTATTTATGTGTTTATTTTTGGAGGGGATAATTAATCGTGTGTGTATCAGTGTTAAAGATTCGTCAGTGGCTTAAAGTGAATTTAGTATGGGTACGATAGGACAACCTAAAGCATCCGTACCAGAAGAACAAAATTCTGTTAATATGGAAAGTGAGGATCATTTGCAATACGTAAACGAATCCCAAGCCACCGCCTCGGATAACATAATTTCCGGAGCGGGGGGCGAGGATCTGTGGACGGTGAATGACGCTCCACAGCAGAATGGGAATAGAGTAACAACTCCACTGCCTGGGCAGGGGGGCCAGTCGAGTGCTAGATTAAGTGGGGCACCAGTATGCTCACCGATTGCAGACCCATTTGCAGAATTTCTGCGCAGGTTAGAAGAAAGAGATAGGGAAAGAGATCAGAAACTGGCTCAGATGCTCCATGAGCAAGAGCAACAAAGAGAACTGAAAGAAAGGGAAAAGGAAAGAATGTCAGAACAGAGGGAAAAACAAAGAGACGAAAAACTGGCTCAGATGCTACGTGAGCAAGAGCAGCGCAATGAAGCGAAACTAGATAGGATCCAAAGCGAACTAGCCGAGATGCGGGATGCGTGCAAAGAGATCCCCGATCTTGTGCAAAGCTTAGCCGGAGAGATGCAAAAATTACAGATATCGCAGGCTAGGCTTGAAGATAATGTCCAGACTTTAACCAACCGCGTAGATAATGTGGAGATAGATGCACGGAAAAGTATTGACGCATATTTGGAAGTGCAAGCTCAAAAAGTAGAAAAAGAATTAAATGAATGGCTAGAAGTAAAGGATCGCGAGATATCTGCAAAGATTGAAAGCGATGTAAAAACAGCTGTAGAACAAGCGACTGCGGCCGCGAGTGTAAATATTGACGCTAGCGCTGCCGCACTACGTGCCGAATTAACACAGATCAAATCCCGTGTGACAGCGGAGTTGCCAAATTGGCAACAGGAGGTCGCGCGGAGACTGTCTGCGTTGGAAAGCAATGTAAACAGTGGCGGACAGATCATGAATCCGACTTCGCGCACTGATAATAACGCTGACGGTAGCCAGGGTGCGAGTGCGCAACCGCAACCTAATGCGAATTATGAGCACGAACAACACGCGATACCGTGCAGCGCACATCACGAAGTGATGAATGTCCCAGAATGTAGCAATCAGACATGCAAAAAAGAGGACAATGTAATAAAACAGAGGACATTCCAACCCTTCAATAGCGAAAAACGAAATGTCCACCCTGTTGTATTTATTAAGAGCTTCAGGAATGTGTTTCCCAGGACATGGACGGAAAGACAAAGAATACAGTTCGTGGTCTCCTTTATTCAAGGTGACGCGGCACTGTGGGCCACCGACGTGTCCGAAAAATGTCTAACGATGCAACAGTTTGAAGGTGCATTCTTGCAAAAATTCTGGTCCGATAGCGTCCAAGAAAGACTACGAAAGGAGTTGTACAGTCCAGAAATGTACAATCCTAAGATGGGAACGTTACGCAAATATTTCGAAAAGTATATAAACAAAACCAGGTACTGGGACGAGCCAATGTCCGATCGTGACATAATCAGATTAATAAAAATGAAGTTGCCCAGTGAAATTAAAAGATATTTCATCAATGTGCCGGAATACGATATAGAACAATTCATGGAAATAGTGGATTCTGTTGACCTATTGATCGAAGATATGAAAACCGAAAACAAGTGGAACCATGCAGGCTATAATCAACACAAAGCCGATTACAATAGCAGCCACAGTAACGGTAGTAACTTAGTACCAAATGGGAACGGGAATAGGCAAGAGCACCGGCAACAGAATCAAGGCACAAACAATGGCAATGGTTATAACGGCAACGGTTATAATCGTGAAAATCGAAAGAGACATCATGATGGACGCATGAGTAATGGACATAATGGTAACGGCAATCCGCAATGGCGGAACAACCGAAACCAGTGGCGTGGTCGTAACGAACCGACACCACAGTGGCAACAAAACACAGCGCCGCAATGGAACGCCAACCCAGGTCCGTCACAGAACATGTCAGGGAGTTACAACCGACCACCACAAAACCAGAGCCATACACAATATCAAAATACACCATCGGGGAGGCAGGGCGGCCAACCCAACAGTAGCAACAACAACAACCAGAACCACAATGTGAGGTTAATGGAAGTGACAGACAACTGTCAACCCACTGATGCTCATCCGTTAAACTAAAGACAACCACAATACGCTCTCCGTTGTTGGCTGCAGGATGGTGTAGTGAGGGCACATTCACAGATGACAGCCATAAACTTTGTATGCTGAGATACAATGAAGGAACAAAAATAGAAAAGGAACTCGTAGACATACCGCAGACATGTAACCGAACCGACAAAAGTGTTGTGGAGGCTATATTGCAAGCAGATATGTATGGAGCACCAATACACATAATAGTCGATACCGGTGCGTCAACCAATGTCATGAGCGCAAATTTTTACAAGTACTTGAGTCAAAATAATAGAATACCAGTATTGCCAGTGAAGAATTGTAGTGTTACAGGTGCTATAGGTGCACAATCTCATATCATAAAGCACCAGGTGCAAGTCGAGTTTACGGTAGGAAATGAAGCAATGAAAAGCTCGTTCCTAGTAGTTAAGGGATTAGGTGTTGCTTGCATCCTGGGGATGGAATTTTTACGCCAGAGGGACGCAAAAAACGACCTCTTGTGCGGGGAAGTAAGCCTTATGAATGAGGATAGACGTATAATTTTGCCGTTGTTGAGGACACGGGAAGTGCACGGTAAATATTGCCGGAGCTTTCAAACGAGATTCGAAGGAATACAGGTAATGAATTTATATTCTGACTTAAGTACAAGACAAGCATGTTATATGGAGTTTATTACTGAAGACAGAGAGGAAAAAAGGAAACTGATAGCCATGAAAGTTAGGGAGTCAGAACATTTGACTGAAGCACAACAAAACGAATTGACTCAGCTACTTACAGATTATGAGAATGTGTTTTCGGAAAAACCCGGTGTTATCGAGGGCTACACCTATAACATCGAAGTGGTACCTCACGATACTTTCTGTCACGCAAACTACACCATCCCGTGGTCGAAATAAGGAGGCAGTTACCAAGGAAACAAGAAAAATACTTACAAAGACTTAAAGAAGTTTGCTCAGTAGAGCAACGTTTACATATGTGTAGTATTTATTTATTTATTTATTTATTTAACCTGATCAGATTAGGGCCATCAGGCCCTCTCTTACATCGGACCAGTGTTTCACACATGCAGCCTTTCACACATCAGAGTTACATCATGAACATAGTTTAAATGAGAAAATTAGCTTACTCTAGTGACAATATGAATAAAGAGTAGTGACTAAGACCTAATAAAGTAAATGCGGAAGTATTTTTACAACAGTTGCTATACATACAGATTATGATAAAAGCAATAATAATAACAGTAAAACAAAAAATCAAATAATAATGATGAATATGACTAAGACCTAATAAAGTAAATGCTGGCAGTATTTTTACATCAGGTGCTATACATACAGATTATGGTGAAAGCAATAATAATAACAGTAAAAAAAAATCAAATAATAATGACAAACATGAGAAAGAGTGGCAATAATAATGAAGGTTTGTGCAGATGTACATTAATATATTGGTGTGTAAAGTAGATGTTTACTAGTGTAGCGAGTTTTGGGTAAGGGAGGTTTAAGGAGGGGAAGAGAGGGAAGTAATGAGGTGAAGTGCACTCATGTACAGAGGAAGGCATTACTGTTGCTTAAGTAGATACGTCATTAACTGTTTTTTGAAGCCGGTCATGTTTTTAAGTTCTCTAACATAACGAGGGAGGTTATTCCAGAGTCGGGTTCCCGCTACTGTAAAGGACTTGGAGAAGGTGACTGAGCGATGCAGTGGAACGGAGAGGATTTTATTATGATGGGAACGTGTGTTTCTGTCATGTTGTTCCGACATGAGTGTTAGGGAAGAGGAGAGATATGAGGGACAGTGTACATTTATAAGGCAGTAGATGAGACAGAGTGTATGGAAATCTCTGCGTTTGTCTGCACGCAGCCAGGACAATTTTGCATATGCTGGTGAAATGTGATCAAAAAGTCGAACGTCACAGATATATCGGACGCAGGCATTCGTGACCAGTTCTAGACGTCGGGAATTTTCCTGAGAGAGGCCTTGTAGGATAATATCGCTGTAGTCAATGATTGGGAGTATAAGCGTTTGTACTAATTTCTTTTTCAGATCGAAAGGGAAGAGTTTTTTATATTTTTGTAGGACATGAAGGGATGCTGATGCTTTTTTGCACACTGCAGTTACGTGCTCTGTCCAATTTAGATTTTCATCAATTATTACTCCCAAACTCTTTGCTGATGGCGAGAAGTTAATATTTGTTCCATTTAGGATAAGAGGTGGTACGGATTCCCGATGTTTTGGGCTAATGAGCTTAGAGTGACCAACAAGTACCGCTTGGGTTTTAGATGGGTTTAGTTTTAGACCTATGTCCTGTGCCCAGTTTGACAGCGCATCGAGGTCAGTATTGAAATTTTCAATAGCTTAGGTTAAGTTTAGAGTGTATTTTTTTTCTGTGTGTAAATGTTAAGATTTTAGTGTAACATTTAAAGACAATGAGGCACACAAAATTAGTGCGATTCAATTTTGTAGATGTTAAGGAATAATAGTATTTTTAAGCAATTGCATTTTGAAGAAAAAAATGAACGTAGGTTTAAGAATATGTTAAAAATTTCATGTTGAAAAATGCTTTAAAAATATTTTTAAAAAATTCAATAGCATGTAATGATGAAAGAATTTTTCATTAGTGTGTCATGAATATTTTTGAACTGTAGTAGTAATGCAACTTATGAAATTCAATATTATAGTGTATAAGTCGTTTCATGTATTTATGTCTATACCGATCTTGAAATATGCTCAAGCATAATTTATTTAACAATGTGAGTGCAGGGTGTACATCACCCAAGGTACCTCATGTGTTGTGGACAAGGTACAAAGCAAATCAATAAACGCGACTACCGCTAAGCACTGTTAAAATATATTGCCATCTGCTAAGGCAGAGATTTGCACGAATTTGTAGTGTAAACAAAAGTCACAAATCTAACATTAATCTAGGAACTTGCACGCTAGGCCTAGATTATAAAATGTGTACAATAATGCGAGAGGCAAGGTTTTGTAAAGTCGAGCCTGGCTCTGGAGAGCAAGTACGCAATGAGTGGGCAGACATGACATGGGGACTTACCTCAGATGAGACGGAAATACAATTGTATAGTCAAAAAATCTGAAGGCAAGTACGACTCTAAGTGGAAAATAAAAAGAGATAATTAGTGCGAGAGACTGGTAAAATCCAGCACTAGCCAAAATCCAGTTCAGACTGAATGAAATACATTAGTGTTTGTGAACTAATCGAAACAGTTACTTTAAGCAGTGTGAAAAACTGTGAAGGTGAAACTGTGATATGGACAGTGAAGTGCTAGTATTGAACGTTCAACAGCGGTGAGGACGCCAAACGCCAATATTACGCACGAAAAACTGTGAATTTGCCTATAAATGTGAACTGTTAACGTGAAGTGAACCCACAGTCAATATTTTTGGGACAGACTGTAGTTTCAGTGAGCACAATAATGCGAGATTGGAATGCGATGCGTGGACTGTTGCAAAACAGCGACCGCAGAAACGGCGAATGTTTGTGCTAAGCTCGTATTGGGACACTCACCAGTGCCTGCGAGTGCGGCGAAAACATAAATAATTTTATCAAGACAAAAACTGACGTGTAATGGAAACAGTATTGCATCAAAACTGCATTCACGGGAGAAGGTCCATGTCATGTTTTCTGCAAGACAGTGCTAGCTTGACACTCGGAAACTGGCGAAAACTTAACAACAACTGCCGCACTAATAAATGCTCCTTTCCCACTAGCGTAACCATCTGCAGCGGGAAACAAATATTACGTTGGTTGTGTGTGTGTTTCATGTACTACGTCGGAGATGCGTAGCAGAGCTGACTCCTGCCAACAAGAGCGGGGGGCGGATATCATCCCACTCCGCCACGCCCGGCCGAGACAGAAGCGCATCGCCAACGGTGCAGCCGATCAGCTGATTCTGACGTTCCGCGACGGCGAGACACACGCTGGCGTCGAGCGGGCGTTGACCTCTCCGCAGCCGCCGCGACCGCCGAGCACCGAACACACCAACCGACGCCGTCGCGAGCCAAACGTCGCGGCGTAGATCATCAACGACACCGCAATCAATTGTTTTAATGACCTCATTTTTTGCATAGTGCAACAAAAATATTTGTATGCACATCCTGTACTCCAATGACATTCCAGAAACAATTAAGTGAAAGTGACCAAAGAAGTTAGTCTGTCGCTCCGCCGAGGTTTTCCCCAGGTTTCCCTACGGCCGCGCCAAATGGGGAGCAAACAGTTGACACCCCTGGGACTTCAAATATTCCGGACTAACTCGTGGTTGTATACCTTGAACCTCATCTGTATTACACTTTGTGGACAACACACCTCAGTAATTTAACGCTTTAAATATACGATGTGACATATGTAAACTGTGAAAGAAAAATCTGCGTGTGGACACGGTGGACATGAAAGAGGAAATATTTATGTCAAAAACACGAACATTTTTTATGACATAAACATTTCGGGGGGCAATATAGCGTCCCCAGTGCCATATTACGAAAAGACAATATTTATAAAGAAGACATTCATAATTTGTAAGAGATTTTTTTAATCATGTAGCCGTAAAATAATAATTTCTCTGTGTAGGTTTAGATTGCAAAGAAATAATTTATGACAGAATGATCTAAAGAGACGACAAGATACGCTCTTTTGTTAATTTTTTAGTCGACTTCACTTCCTCTTTTGTCTTGAATGGGTCTAGAGGGACATCTTGCGTGTGCTGACGAATGTAAGCATATTTGTATGAGTTAAGCATATAATATACTGATTTAAATTTATTGTGCACTTTTAATTTGTAAGAGGTGATCCCGATTTCATGTCCGCCTTCCTTGAATTAACCTGCATTCAAGTAATTTACAGCTCAACAATCGCAGCGGCCGATGCAGCCAACGACGCCATTACGTGGCGATATTAACTTATGAAAATTTAACGGAAGCTGAAAACTCGCCCGCTATTAGCATAATATCAATTTTTCTCCACAGCCGCACGAAGTTGCAGAAATACTTAGCTTTAAGATTCTTATTTTCAGTAGCATAGCCGAGACCCAGAGCCAGGACTCTGACTACAATACAATGGTTAACGGAGGTAAGAAAATACTCTCGCGCGTGTGTGGGCCGCAATTGTAATTAATAACTAAAGATCTTTTGCTTTAACGTCAACTGACTAGCCGAGGAAATTTATATGAAAAGTTTATTACATTGTTCAACTTAAATATCATTTTTATGAAGGCCCACCACGTAAGTCGGCAACGTCTCGTTCTGGATATGGATTCAAACCCAGGTCATGCAACTAAGCAAAGACTTCGTGACTGACGGAAACTAACAGTCATTCCTGACTAGGCATACAGAGAGTGATATACCTCGATTTTAGAGAGTATCAGTTGGCAAATATCAACTTAAATTACATAACGTAAACATTGTTAACGGACGCGAATTCCTGCCCAGCATCTATTGTCCTTGTTAACGAACTAAGAGAGATGTTAAATATTGCTTCTTCACAAGTAACTTTCTTGAAATGCCGTGAGGTAAGGCTTTGTGTTGGACAGGGATTCGAACCCAGAACCTAATTGGATTGTCATCGAAGCACAATCAACCGTGCCATATCGGATTTTCTCGGCAGTAGATAGATGTTTTAACTAAAATGACGAGACGAAACATTAATTTTTTCTTTCCCAGGCCTCCAACCTGGCACCTATCGCTGTTATATCCTAGAGAAAACGAACGTTAAAAATGGGTTTGTTACATCAGCAGCGACATGTGAGTGTGTTTGAACTAGAAATAATATGACGAAGAGTTCAGTGCTGACTGGGAATCGAGTCCCACACGTATCGTTGTTGACTGCACACAAAGAAACGTCAGCTACCGAAATTTTTTCCACCAGTAGCTCGGAATAACATCCTTGAATTGACAATGATTTCGCAAACAGTTCTGTGTCTCACTGGGACTCAAAAACGTCCGATACCGTTAGTTGTTGACAACGAATGAAAATACATTAAAAATCAAAATTATTACCCACCGGCAAATAGGTGTTCTCATGCTAGAGCTTGATAATAGATAATGAAAGCTTTAGTGCCGGGCCAGGATTCGAACCCTTTCACGCGCAATATGTGGAGATGTTGAAGAATCTGCAGTTTTGAACAAACAACAAATTGCAGTCGAGCTGTATTGTCACGAAGGGATCAAATTCCGCGTTAAGGGCGATCTGAGCTGCATTCCCAGATTGGAACCAATTTTATCGACATACAGAAGCTCAAATAAAAGTTGTTATAAGTATCCTGTGACCCTACATAGCGTTTGTTTCGTCACTAGAAATAAATAACTAGTATAAGAAAGGTGACTGTTGATAGAGGGCCGGCCCTGTGGTCGAGCGGTTCTAGGCGCTTCAGTCTGGAACCGCGCGACCACTGCGGTCGCAGGTTCGAATCCTGCCTCGGGCATGGATGTGTGTGATGTCCTTAGGTTATTTAGGTTTAAGTAGTTCTAATTTCTAGGGGACTAATGACCACATATGTTAAGTCCCATAGTACTCAGAGCCATTTGAAACATTTTTGTTGATAGAGTTTCTACGTGTCGCGACTCCTGACTTTATTGTGGTTCAACCTAACGTCTACTTGGTAGAGAAGAAATATCATGTTTAACATGAATGTCAGACCATAATGACATTATACCTTTTCACTTGGTGTAGCCAGAAGAGAACAGAATCTGTCTCTCCTTATGAAAGGTCATCAGCAGAAGTTGGAATCGAGCCCAGACCACAAGTATATGAATCTAGCATGAATCCAAGAGACCACCAAATTCTCTTCTCCATCACTTCTTTTTGTTTCAGAACAATGTTGCGCCACACAGGATGAAAATTCCAACACACAGACTCCCTATAGTGGTTTGCAGCATGTTCAGTACATTCATTTACTTGGTTGACCGAATCGCCATGAACTAGCTGCCTCGGCTACCCAGTGCATACATTCTACTCTATTTTGTAATCACCGAAATAAAATCACGTAACTGACACCTACACAGAACTGCCAACAGTGTAGGATGAAGAAATTTAAACAGGAAGTGTTCCTTTAGACTTGAGCTACTCTATTGCGCTATCTGTTTGTTACAAGCGTCGTGCAGTGCAAAATAAAAGCTGTAACTGTCTGTCTCTCAGAAGTCTAGATCCGGCCATATGTATTATCTCACAGCACTGTGCAATGCGCAAGTTCTGGAGGAATTGTTGTTCAGTTGTCGAGGTATCGTAGCTATATGTAAGCTAGTAGCGTAACGACAAGCGTCGCGCACTGTAGATAAGACATCGCGAGTTTGGGCACATACACTGCTACATTTTTAAAAACGCCATACTGCTGTCTGTTGAAGTTATCGATCTAATGGAACTTTCAACATAATTCCCTTCACTTCTCAACCCAAAATAATCGCATGTGGAAAAAGGGCTAACCTCTGCGACTTTTTGTTCTTTTCGGGTTTAATAGATGGCCAGACTGCAGATGCATCTCGAAACTTTTGTATTATGTATGGGGAGAGCGCATCGTGCCTAAATAAGTCAGAAAAGTGTTTTCTACATTAGCTGTCGTGTGGCAGTGGCATGTTATTCTTCGTAAAACCTTGTTTGACAGCTTTGACTCAGAACAAGTTTTCTTCATGCATGTAATCAATAAACTGCATGTGCATTGTCAGACTGTTATAGATAACATTAGAGAATTCACATATATCGTTGGTGATTAATTTCTCTCTCATGTTAACTAATGTTTTAACAACAATAAAAGAAACCGTACGAAAATTGTGCACTGTATTATAAGAAATGAAATAAAACTATCCACGATAACCTTACGACCAAAGTCTGTTTCAATAAAACTGAGTATCTGTACACAAGCGTGCCTCTGTCGGCACGAATTAGTAAAACACTAATCTCTTAGATTTCAATTGGGTCTGTGTTTGATTGGTATGCTGTTTCATACTCAAGTGGTATGCAAATGTGTGGCATTTCATAAATAAAGTTATGTATCCCTAGAAACCCAAAATTTGTTTGTCAGCATAGGAAAGAGGCGTTACCTGTTGTGCAGCATTGTAAGTTTTTCACCATTGCACTATGAGCCGAAAGTATTTTCTTGCGATTTCCTTATCGATGTGTGATCTGACTGCTTGTAGCTCTTTCACAGAAGGGATAAAAACGTTACAGTCAGCAAAACTGGAACCGCAAACCATAACAGACGTTTCCTCTCAGGTTAGCACGTTTCCACAGAGCTAGGGAAGAGGCATGCGTCTAGGTCTCCTCTTGCGAGACCATTAGTGGCTAGAATTCGTAAACCGCTATTTAAAGGACGAGATTAGATGCGACTTTCCTGGGCTGAAAACCGTAAATTTACAATCTTTTGTTACAGCTCAAGCGTTAATAATAACTCAGATTAATCAATGGAAATGACAGGAAAAATCAAGTGAACTTTGAGGCTTAATTTCGTGCACACCAGGAAGTAACTCGTCGATCACAGAGTTGCCAAAATACCTTGCCTTGTTGCCAAATCTCAGTTACATTACCAGCAGGAAGAAGGCGAACCGATGTGATACTACAGTTGGCTGGGAAGTGATCATAGCTGACGTCTCAAAGACGCGGCTGCTACGGCCTGGAATACGTAATCCGTCGCATTCACATTTCTGTAACTGGGTTTAGGGAATGGAGCGTAGTTACTAATGATACTCAGAACTGACTGAAAACTAAGCTTCATAAATCAGTAACTCCCATAGTTGTTTTTATATATCTTTCGTAAGTGCACTCAGAACTAAGAAAATCGTTGACGAACGTTTTCGTGCCTCGCCGATAGTCGAGTACAGCAAACAAACTAAAAAAATAAGACTGTGTGTGTGTATGTGTGTGTGTGTGTGTGTGTGTGTGAGAGAGAGAGAGAGAGAGAGAGAGAGAGAGAGAGAGAGAGAGAGAGAGTGAAGAGAGACAGAGAGAGTGAGGGAGAGAGATAAAAATAAAAAAGAATGAGAGAGAGAGAGAGTAAAAAATTAGTCACGGTGGAAAAAATGAGAGTCTATTAAATGGTTAAGTAGAAGGAATCTTCTGACGTGGAGATTATGTTATTCTTATGTCAGCAGGATGTAAAGACTCTACGGATTCCTTTTCATGTTCATGTTAATATCAAACATCAGCAGTTACTCGCTGATTACATTAAAACTAAAGTAATTGATGAAGACGTTACTTGATAACAAAAACGCTTGCTCTCTTAATTTACTTGCGCCTAGAAATGGCTGTCGAATACTGCCAAATCAAAAGCCAAGGGATCTTACTGCCTTCCGTTATACGTCGCTGTCAGTTCTTCTACAAGATTTAGTCGACGTGAGCTGTTTCAAGTTGTGTATGGCAGAGAATGTTTTAGAAAATCAATTGTTTTCCTTTGCAATAAACCGAAAGATTTTCATTGTAAGCTATCCAAGTTCAAAATTTTCTCATTATTAGTTGAGATTTAATATTCACTTCTATAATGTAGGAAAGTATTTCACAGTTGCGAAACCCGCATCCGACTCATTGACCTTAGTCGCTGACCATAAATTGTAGCTCAGAGTGACACCAGTTTAAGTAACCTAATGTAGCGAAGACTGTTTGCCAGTGCTCTTTTTCACCGGAAAATATGCAAATCACTCATTGGGCTCCAATAGTACACTGTAACAGTGATTTCTGTGTGTATGCTATGCATGTGGATTGTGGAATTTAGTGGTGTTCTCTCTTCCACTTCTGTGTACAATATCCCTGACCTAAACGGGACCTTTATCATTACATGCCCTGGGCAGTGCAAAATCATTCTGACAACAGTTATGTGCTTATACTGACGGCCTCACTGTTCGTTTTGGCTGATTTTGTAATCATTTAAATAAAACAACATGACCTTCCAGTGGGAGACATTTCGTCCCCTTTTCCTTGTGCGAAATTTGTCAGTAAGCTTTTTGCCTTCCAACCAGCGAAATGCGGCAGAGTACAGCCAGTAAACGATTCACAAACCACGATTTAGTGCCGTTAAGACGATTTCTTTAAACATTGTCGTAGCTGAAAGAATTTAGTTTCTTCTTAATTCGTCTTATGCAGCAATGTTCACAGATATCTCAAATAGGAAAAGCTCTTTATCCAGGTACGAAAATTGTAAAACAAACTTCCCACAGTTTGAGTCAGGTCGATCTTTTCGTCTTATAGCACTGCATAAGTATTTTGTCTAAGAGGAATCACATGTAATGTTCCTGTAGCTGTGGGAATCATTGGTTTGAAACGAGTTTAACGCCAATGGGTACAGTACTGCTAAATATTCAACATGATTATCAACCTGTCTGAGTTCATCCACAAACTGAGGCGTATTTACAATGCGGTAGCTAGACTGTGTATCCTTGTCTTCCTTGAGTGGGCATTACACGCACGTATACAATACTATGAACACTTCGAACGCTTTAGCTAACGTTGCTCTCATAAAATAATTTTGTTTTGTTAATTTTTCTGGGTGTTCAGCGTGCAATATGTGTTGTAAATACAGACTTAAACAAAAAAATTGTCCGTAAGGTGGACAATACAATCGTGCTCCCATCAGAATTCTATGCCCGGCAATATGTCTTCTTTGAGTTGGCATTGGAAGACATTTACACGCACGTATACAGTACTATGAATACTTCGAACGCTGTAGTTATCGCTGCTCTCAAACCTATATTTAATAGATGGGAGGATACAAAGAAACAATCAGACTCATGGGTGTGGACAGAAACTAAAGGGCAGATGCGGGCACTGTGCATATCTGCGCTTTTTCTTCTTTGTAAGCTAAGCTAAGCACATCATCCGTTACATCTCACTCCTGGGGCTGGGAAATGTGGCCACAATGGTCTGGTGGAACAGATGCAATGCGTGGGTTCAGGGATTTACTTTTAAGAGGCACAAACAGATTTACCTCTTGTAACCTCAAGAGAAAGACGTTATAATCCAGAATCCGCATTAAGCATCACGTTCCTTCATTACCAATTGGGCAGAGCCGGTTTACGTTGGGAAATGACGTAGGCGGAAGTCATGGTAAACAGAAATACTGTCTTCAGTAAACTTACTTACATAAGAAAATTTTATTTCATTTGATGAAACGATAGCCATTTAAAGGAACAGGGCTCTTATTTTTCTTGTACTTGATTGAACTAGAGACGTTGAAAAATTTGGTGCTGGACTGTGATTCGAATTCGTATCTCATCTTTCGAGGATCTGAATCTCTAGGAACAGTATAGTTCAACCATTTCGTTACTTTTCCCAAGACTGCAATCTTCTCTAGGTCTCCTCCGAAGGTAAGTATGTGGGTCCGAATCCTGATCCAGTACAAAAACATTCATAATTTCATTTCAAGCCCTATCACGTGCACATCAGTCTGCTAGTGAAAATTAACGTGCATTTTTAATGTCTGTTCATGTGTTGCCAACAACCGCAATAGGTGTCGTTATTTCTGGTCAAACACGCACACATCTTACTGTTGGTGAGTAAGCAAGTGTTATTCAAGCTATGTTCGTGGATGATAAAGAAGGACGGTAGGTGTGCGGTTCGATTGTCGCTCAGGCACAAAAATTTGTATCCTTATTTTAGATTCAAACATCTAGCAGCTGGTAAGAAAAACCGATACGTAACATTTGATTTAACTTAGTTAACAATCCGATTGCGTGCTGGGTTCGTATCTCCATCACAGAACTTCACATCATGCGCTTGATCTTTAAATGCATGAACACTTTGTTCCTTCTGAATGGAGGTATATCACACATTTTTCGTGGTTAGTTAACAGGGACGAAAGGGTCTTTACAGGAGTCCCATTTTATTACAAAACTGTCTTTTTTTTTAAGTTTAGATTTGGTTACTGATATTGGCAAAAATTTCTGTAATTCGTGCCTCTTCATGACTAGTCAGCAATATGATTAGATTATATTAGATTAATACTTGTTCCATAGATCATGAATACGACATTTCATAATGACGTAAAACGTGTCATTTTAATGAAAGATTTCTTTACATACCATGATTCAGTTTCTTTGCAACAATTTTTTACTCTCTCTCTCTCATTCTTTCTTATTTTTATCTCTCTCCCTCACCCTCTCTCTCTCTCTCTCTCTCTCTCTCTCTCACACACACACACACAGTCTTTTTTTATTTGTTTGTTGTTTATTGATTACATGCATGTAGAAAACTTGTTCTGAGTTAAAGCTGTCTCCCCATACATAATACAAAAGTTTCGAGATGCATCTGCAGTCTGGCCATCTATTAAACCCGAAAAGAACAAAAAGTCGCAGAAGTTAGCCCTTTTTCCACATGCGACTATTTTGGGTTGAGAAGTGAAGGGAATTATGTTAAAAGTTCCATTAGATCGATAACTTCAACAGACAGCAGTATGGCGTTTTTAAAAAATGTAGCAGTGTATGTGCCCAAACTCGCGATGTCTTATCTACAGTGCGCGACGCTTGTCGTTACGCTACTAGCTTACATATAGCTACGATACCTCGACAACTGAACAACAATTCCTCCAGAACTTGCGCATTGCACAGTGCTGCGAGTCTGAGAGACAGACAGTTACAGCTTTTCTTCTGCACTGCACGACGTTTTTGACAAACAAATAGCGCAATAAAGTAGCTCAAGTCGAAAGGAACACTTCCTGTTTAAATTTCTACATCCTACGCTGTTGGCAGTTCTGTGTAGGTGTCAGTTACGTGATTTTATTTCACTGATTACAAAATAGAGTCGAATGTATGCACTGGGTAGCCGAGGCAGCTAGTTCATGGCGCTTCGGTCAATGAATGTACTGAACATGCTGCAAACCACTAGAGGGAGTCTGTGTGTCAGAATTTTCATCCTGTGTGGCGCAACATTGTTCTGATAGAAAAAGAAGTGATAGAGAAGAGAATTTGGTGGTCTCTTGGATTCATGCTAGGTTCATATACTTGTGGTCTGGGTTTAATTCCTACTTCTGCTGATGATTTTTGTTCTCTTCTGGCTACGCCAAGTGAAGAAGGTATAATGTCATTATGGTCTGACGTTAATGTTAAACATGATATTCCTTCTCTACCAAGTAGACGTTAGGTTGAACCACAATAAAGTCAGGAGTCGCAACACGTAGAAACTCTATCAACAGTCACATTTCTTATACTAGTTATTTATTTCTAGTGACGAAACAAACGCAATGTAGTGTCACAGGACACTTATACCAACTTTTATTTGAGCTTCTGTATGTCGATAAAATTGGTTCTGATCTGGGAATGCAACTCAGACCGCCCTTAACGCGGAATTTGATCCCTTCGTGACAATACAGCTCGACTGCAATTTGTTGTTTGTCCAAAACTGCAGATTCCTCAATATCTCCACATATTGCGCATGAGAGGGTTCGAATCCTGGCACGGCACTAAAGCTTTCTTTATCTATTAACAAGCTCTAGCATGAGAACACCTATTTGCTGGTGGGTAATAATTTCGATTTTTAATGTATTTTCATTCGTTGTCAACAACTAACGGTATGTAACGTTTTTGAGTCCCAGTGAGACACAGAACTGTTTGCCAAATCATTGTCAATTCAAGGATGTTATTCCGAGCTACTGGTGGAAAAAATTTCGGTAGCTGACGTTTCTTTGTGTGCAGTCAACAACGATACGTGTGGGGCTCGATTCCCAGTCAGCACTGAACTCTTCGTCATATTATTTCTAGTTCAAACATACTCACATGTCGCTGCTTGTGTAACAAACCCATTTTTAACGTTCGTTTTCTCGAGGATATAACAGCGATAGGTGCCAGGTTGGAGGCCTGGGAAAGAAAAAATTAATGTTTCGTCTCGTCATTTTAGTTAAAACATCTATCTACTGCCGAGAAAATCCGATATGGCACAGTTGATTGTGCTTCGATGACAATCCAATTAGGTTCTGGGTTCGAATCCCTGTCCAAAGCCTTACCTCACGGCATTTCAAGAAAGTTACTTGTGAAGAAGCAATATTTAACATCTCTCTTAGTTCGTTAACAAGGACGATAGATGCTGGGTAGGAATTCGCGTCCGTTAACAATGTTTACGTTATGTAATTTAAGTTGATATTTGCCAACTGACACTATCTAAAATCGAGGTATATCACTCTCTGTATGCCTAGTCAGGAATGACTGTTAGTTTCCGTCAGTCACGAAGTCTTTGCTTGGTTGCATGACCTGGGTTTGAATCCATATGTAGAACGAGACGGTTCGTCGTGTCATTTGAAGTTCATTCATATTCTCAACTAGCTGCTCGTGAATAATTTAAATTTTTAATGTCATTTTGTGTTAAATAATAACAATGGTGTGTTACTTTGAAGAGGAAATCATGAATATGACGAAATTACTACGTGAATTAGCTATCTGACGTAATAATGAGAGTGGTAACATTTCATGTATGTCATTTATTGTAATAAATGTGAACTTACAAGCCTGAAGAACCGTCTTATCTGTGATAAGATGTTCCCTGATATTTGTAGTACCTTGGTATTACTTTACATCCTGAGTTATTGCGATAGAGAGCTGTGTTTTCTAGTGGTGACTTGTTGGAACAATTTTCAATAGTCAAACGACTGTACCGAGGGGCGATTAGAGGAGCTGCTAGACAGCTGCGCTATATGGGTTGCATTCTAATCAGGCGAAATGCAATTCAGATCTTTCGGATACTTTTGAGCACGTCTGTACATCTAAAGAAACAACACAGACGACATACTTCCGGTATATACGACGGTTGGAACTTGAATAGTGGCAACTGTTTATTCACAACCGATACCAAAGAGTTACATGTTTGAACGTTTTACTGTCCTTCAGAGTAGAACCAGTTACCAGCGATGTGGGAGGCGTAGTATACCGTTAGCAGAGCCTGTTCTGTTGATGGTGCGAATGGAGCGTTCTAAAGTTATGGTTATCCTCGTGTACGACTGTGATGGTGTTATCCTAACACATTACGTTCCTCCACGGCAGGCCGTCAGTGCACAGTATTACTGCTCGTTTTTGGAGCATCACCTTCCACCAGCTTTGCGAAAGAAGCGGTGACATTTTTTGCGCAGCCCACCCATCATTTTGCACGACAATGCGCAGGCGCATACAGCGCAAGTTGTGGCTGCTCTGTTCGGTCGATGAGACTGAGAAGTACTATACCATCCACCATACACCCCGGGCTTAAGTCCTTTTGATTTTGATTTGATTCCGAAGATGAAGGAAACACTTCGTGGCATTCGCTTCAGAACTGCTCCAGAGATTCTACAGGCAGTAGACTGCTCCATGCGCACCATCAACAGAACAGGCTCTGCTAACGGTATACTACGCCTTCCACATCGCTGGCAACGGGTTCTACACAACGCTGGTGACTACTTTGGAAGACAGTAACAGGGGCAAACATATAACTCTTTTGTATCAGTTGTTAATAAATAGTTGCCACTATTCAAGTTACAACCCTCGTATAGAAAAGCAACAACCACTGAAGCAATGATAAGTGCTTGTCTGAACCATTCACAAGTTCATAAAACGGCGTCCTTACGAGCTATGTTCCAAAGACTAGAGAAATTGTCTATTACTAATCATGAGAAAGTTAAGGAGGTGCAGATTTGAAAGCAAACTGCGTTGGCCAATGTTATTAGGATTCAGGAAACTGACTGCCTACATTACACCGTAGAAAGGAAGATTAACCAAGATTTAGGTGCAATGAACAAATTAAAATACGTAACCATGACTTACATGGAAGGTGTCTCCGATGAAATTGCAAGATTGCTTCAGTAGAAAAAGGTTTGGATAAATTTCCAAACCGTGAGTTCATTGCGTAACACTCTTTCCCGCAGAATTGATTGCAGACAAGGATCAACTGTTGTAAGCGTAATTGGGGTTATTTTGGACAAACGTGGCGCAAATTTCTAGAAAGGTTCAAAGACCATACGGCTTGCTTAGCTAAAGAAAAATCTACCTTCGGTAAGCAAACTTATTTAGAATAAGCATACTATAGAAGACGTAGGGAATAATCTTGAAATTCTGCATATTGCCGTTAAGGGTCCACTGATGAACTTCTTGGGGAAATTGGAAACACGCAGTTGCTTGGAAAAGGGGATTGGATAAGCAACGATGAAGCAGAGCTTAGAGAAAAACAATTCCTTGTCTGCTCACAAAATAATGTAAGATTGCCTTGTCAGGTTATTCACTGGTTACACTTTCGATCCACCATCACCTGACTTTTTGTCATTATGCTCAGCGCCTCCTCCCCACCACCTCCTCAACTTTTATCCTTTGACTATACTTGCGAAGTTTTATCAGCTTCTCCTCCCCCTGTGCCTATTAAATTGCTCCTCACTTTTGCGTCTCCTCTTCCACCCTCTCTCAAGCTCCTCCCCCTCCCCCCCCCCCCCTCTCCCACCATCCCCGGTCCCCGCGTGATATATCCTATTACCTATACAGTATTACTGTGCGCAGATGTATTGTATTTAGTATAACGTGACTCGTTATGTTTCAAATGACTCATGTAAAAATTAATTATAGATGATATGGACCGTATAACCATGAAATTTTAACAAAACTGATTTACTGTCTTAAGTTGTAGTTGCATAAGTTAACTATGGTTTTAACAGCGTCTCGTCACTTACACAACAATTCCAGGTACATACCATAGCAACTGGAGTACACTGCCACGGCAGAATAATGTTCACAGCGCGTCACGTTTGTCTGTGGTCCTTCGTTACGGATTCGTAAACGACAACAAGAAGCCATAACTCATTAAAACTTAAACAAGCGGTCTGTATAACTTATTGTGTACATGTGCTGTTGCATATTTCTCTAAATAACTACTGTTCCCAACGAAATAAACCAATTATGCTGATTGAAAGGTTACACGATCTTATGTGGGTGCTGTGATAGCTGTTGCAAGAAAAATGAACATGTAAGTTCCTGGATAACTGTGTTGATGCCATTTGTCAATTCAGTGCGACAAGTGAAATAAATATTTCTGCTCACTGTTATGACACTTTAATTTCCAGTTTCCTCTCCTATTGTAGACGACGAGGTATCTGGCACTTCATGATTAATCAGGATCTTCATTTCATCGAAGTAACATACTGTGCTCTCGTATACATGTTCCAGCCTGCTTCCTGATCTTACGTCACTTACATTTTTGAGTTCTTTGCGGAAATTCGTTGGGAGCTAATTAAACTGCTTTCGGTTTTAGCATTAACTGACTATCTTCTATGGCAGAAAATCTTGCACATTATAATGAACGAGCGTAAACATCTTTAAGGTTCTGCAGTATTGTTCATTATATTGTACGAATCATCAATACTGATCTCATACCCTCAGTATTGTTGTAAACCAGGAATTATCGTGTGTATGAAACAAGACGCTCAAAATAAGGAATAATATTTCAGTTCGGCGTAACAGCCTTTCCTACAGTGCCTGTTATCAACGAATATTGTTTCTTCACCATACGTAACTAGCAAGCTCTGTTGCCACTCACTGTGTAAACGAGCTGGGAAAGAGGAAAGCCCGGGTACTGGTGTTCACTGAAGAGTGGAAATGTCAAAAGTTCTAACTGCCAAATTTCACATTTGCCAGGAGAACGAAAAACCAGTATATTTCTTCTTGTATGTACCTTATTTGTATTCACAAAATTTAAGAGGTATTCTGATACCATAAAATCATGCTGCTCACCTCATCAGTGCAAAGAATAATGAGATGAATTAGAAAAAACATTACTAAGGATGTTTTATGCTCCTATACCAGAGAATTGGCTGGTTTCACCTACCAATAGAACATTCTGGTGCCGTTAATTTGGAGGCACTACGTTTTATTTGTGATAATACAAGTACAGAAATAAAGCAGTAATGTTTTAGCTAGTAGAATTGTACTCAACAACAACTGTTTCTTATATCATTCAAAATTGTTGGAAGGATATAACAAAATCATAATCAAGGATAAAATCTGTTCCTACCACAGCTCCATTCCTGGTATCAGATTTTGCAAAGTTTATTGTAGAAATCTTGTGATCCTTAGGAAGAAATGCCTTTTCATAACAACTTCGAGGCGCATGTTATTTTGTCTGCGTATTTCTCAAACATTTTCTTGCTAGTTCTCAAACCAAAATTATCTTCTTCCGTGAGAAAGACGTTTTACTCATACAAACAAAAGCTTACATCCAATCTGGCTACCACATAAACTATGCATCAAGTAAATAGAGGAGATCTTGACGCATGGCACTTGTAACACCAGAGGAAGGTACTCCTTGGTACAAACATCATGCTTCATGTAGTAATGAATGAAATATTTGGCAGAAGAAAAATAGATCGTTACAGAATGTAGCAACAGATGGCGCTGTAGGCATCATACACTCCTGGAAATGGAAAAAAGAACACATTGACACCGGTGTGTCAGATCCACCATACTTGCTCCGGACACTGCGAGAGGGCTGTACAAGCAATGATCACACGCACGGCACAGCCGACACACCAGGAACCGCGGTGTTGGCCGTCGAATGGCGCTAGCTGCGCAGCATTTGTGCACCGCCGCCGTCAGTGTCAGCCAGTTTGCCGTGGCACACGGAGCTCCATCGCAGTCTTTAACACTGGTAGCATGCCGCGACAGCGTGGACGTGAACCGTATGTGCAGTTGACGGACTTTGAGCGAGGGCGTATAGTGGGCATGCGGGAGGCCGGGTGGACGTACCGCCGAATTGCTCAACACGTGGGGTGTGAGGTCTCCACAGTACATCGATGTTGTCGCCAGTGGTCGGCGGAAGGTGCACGTGCCCGTCGACCTGGGACCGGACCGCAGCGACGCACGGATGCACGCCAAGACCGTAGGATCCTACGCAGTGCCGTAGGGGACCGCACCGCCACTTCCCAGCAAATTAGGGACACTGTTGCTCCTGGGGTATCGGCGAGGACCATTCGCAACCGTCTCCATGAAGCTGGGCTACGGTCCCGCACACCGTTAGGCCGTCTTCCGCTCACGCCCCAACATCGTGCAGCCCGCCTCCAGTGGTGTCGCGACAGGCGTGAATGGAGGGACGAATGGAGACGTGTCGTCTTCAGCGATGAGAGTCGCTTCTGCCTTGGTGCCAATGATGGTCGTATGCGTGTTTGGCGCCGTGCAGGTGAGCGCCACAATCAGGACTGCATACGACCGAGGCACACAGGGCCAACACCCGGCATCATGGTGTGGGGAGCGATCTCCTACACTGGCCGTCCACCACTGGTGATCGTCGATGGGGCACTGAATAGTGCACGGTACATCCAAACCGTCATCGAACCGATCGTTCTACCATTCCTAGACCGGCAAGGGAACTTACTGTTCCAACAGGACAATGCACGTCCGCATGTATCCCGTGCCACCCAACGTGCTCTAGAAGGTGTAAGTCAACTACCCTGGCCAGCAAGATCTCCGGATCTGTCCCCCATTAAGCATGTTTGGGACTGGATGAAGCGTCGTCTCACGCGGTCTGCACGTCCAGCTCGAACGCTGGTCCAACTGAGGCGCCAGGTGGAAATGGCATGGCAAGCCGTTCCACAGGACTACATCCAGCATCTCTACGATCGTCTCCGTGGGAGAATAGCAGCCTGCATTGCTGCGAAAGGTGGATATACACTGTACTAGTGCCTACATTGTGCATGCTCTGTTGCCTGTGTCTATGTGCCTGTGGTTCTGTCAGTGTGATCATGTGATGTATCTGACCCCAGGAATGTGTCAATAAAGTTTCCCCTTCCTGGGACAATGAATTCACGGTGTTCTTATTTCAATTTCCAGGAGTGTAATTCAACGGCTGCTACAAATGACAAATGAATCATAAAACGATGCCTAAGGTGTACGTTTGACGCTAAACAAACTGTACTACTCAATGTGCATTGGTGTACAGGTGTGATACTTCTAGTTACGTAATCCCCTCCACCACCACAAGGTCATATGACATCGGATGGGAAAAATCGGTTTTTAATTGTCCTGTGTCCAAAAACCACATAAAAAGATCAATAACATCGGTTTTTAATTGTCCTGAGGCCAAAAAAAGCTTAAAAACATCAGTCAAAAACAAATCGGATTACTAATTTCCGTGTGACAGGCGCAAAACATTTACAATATGCTATCCACCGTTTTCTGCATCTAGTTGAAATCCAGAAACAGCATGTTCCACAACTGATGGAAGTGTTTCCGGGGTCACGTTCAGAATGTGTTGCGCAATGCGTGCCTTCAATGCAACTACGTTTGCATTCGGAGCACTGAACACAACATCTTTTAGGTAGCTCCACTGCCAGGAGTCACACGGATTAAGAGCAGGCGATCGTGACGGCCGGGCTGTAGGGAAATGACCGCTGATAATTCTAGCATTTCCGAAATGGCGCTTCAGCAGGTGCTTAACAGGATTTTCAATGAGATTTTCACTCTGCAGCGGAGTGAGTACTGATATAAAACTTCCTGGCAGATTAAAACTGTGTGCCGGACCGAGACTTGAAATCGGGACCTTTGCATTTCGCGGGCAAGTGCCCTACCATATGAGCTACCCAAACACGACTCACGACCCGTCCTCAGAGCTTTACTTCTGCAAGTATCTCATCTCCTACCTTCCAAACTTCACGGAAGCTCTCCTGCGAACCTTGCAGAACTAGCACTCCTGGAAGAAAGGTATTGCAGAGACATGGCTTAGCCACAGCCTGGGGGATGTTTCCAAAATGAGATTTTGACTCTGCAGCGGACTGGGCGCTGATATGAAACTTCCTGGCAGATTAAAACTGTGTGCCGGACAGAGACTCGAAATCGGGACCTTTGCCTTTCGCGGGCAAGTGCTCTACCATATGAGCTACCCAAGCACGACTCACGACCCGTCCTCAGAGCTTTACTTCTGCCAGTATCTCGTCTCCTACCTTCCAAACTTTGGAACTTCTGCAGGCCGACGTGTGCACATTCATCATTCTTGTAATACAGCTTTACAAGCAGAGCGCAATCCTGCACTGAGACAGTCATGGCGAACGTCGCAGATCCGAAAGGAGGAAAAACCATGTATCCGCCTTTTTTTTCCAACTTCAGTGGTTCGTGCGCATGACAGGTGTTTTCATTTACGTATTCTGACACATACAGCTCCATCTACTGGTCCATTTTCACACATTTTGTTCTCATCTGCCATACCGTTTTCCCCCTCCTCCGATAATATTGCATTGCAATTTGACGTCATTCTGACCAGTGGTGTTATTTCTACAGCGTTATAATCACCCTGTACAGTGATTTAGAAAAGTCAGCTTGTACAACGAGCAGAGGTAAGTGACTACCGCAGTTGCTTCTGTTATATGACTATGCTGTATGGTAATTGTCCAATTAATAAGTACTTTAAAGGAAATAAAATGTTATTAGTAATACGATAATAAGAAAACGGATTCCCGTATTCATGATTAATAGGCAGCATCGTAAAAATAGACACGAACCTGGGTATCCATGAGGCCCTTTTGCTTATAATAGTTAAGTCTCCTTTATGAGAATGAGATTTTCACTCTGCAGCGGAGTGTGCGCTGATATGAAACTTCCTGGCAGATTAAAACTGTGTGCCCGACCGAGACTCGAACTCGGGACCTTCGCCTTTCGCGGGCAAGTGCTCTACCAACTGAGCTACCGAAGCACGACTCACGCGCGCTACTCACAGCTTTACTTCTGCCAGTATCTCGTCTCCTACCTTCCAAACTTTACAAAAGCTCTCCTGCGAACCATGCAGAACTAGCACTCCTGAAAGTAAGGATATAGCGGAGACATGGCTTAGCCACAGCCTGGGGGATGTTTCCAGAATGAGATTTTCACTCTGCAGCGGAGTGTGCGCTGATATGAAACTTCCTGGCAGATTAAAACTGTGTGCCCGACCGAGACTCGAACTCGGAACCTTTGCCTTTCGCGGGCAAGTGCTCTACCAACTGAGCTACCGAAGCACGACTCACGCTCGATACTCACAGCTTTACTTCTGCCAGTATCTCGTCTCCTACCTTCCAAACTTTACAGAAGCTCTCCTGCGAACCTTGCAGAACTAGCACTCCTGAAAGAAAGGATATAGCGGAGACATGGCTTAGCCACAGCCTGGGGGATGTTTCCAGAATGAGATTTTCACTCTGCAGCGGAGTGTGCGCTGATATGAAACTTACTGGCAGATTCGAATCTGCGACCGTAGCGGTCGCGCGGTTCCGGACTGTAGCGCCTAGAACCACTCGGCCACTCCGGCCGGCGCAGTGGTTTGGGGACCGTGGATTACCACTGCAGGGCGCCCGTCAAGTAACCGTTTTGTAACAGTTCATTACGTCACTGAGGTGGCAACTGTTGCTCAAACTGCTGCAGCAGATGCATTGCGATGGCCACGGCCACATGCCAAACACGATGGTCTCTCTCGCTAGTGCTTCGTGGGCGTTCGGAGCGTGGTCTTCTTGCGATCGTGCATTCTCGAAACGACCACTGCTAGTGTACAGTGGCTACATTCCTGCCAAGCCTTTCTGCTATACCACAGAACGAACATCCAGTCCTATTGCATGACCTCGTTCGTTTTTGATAATGGCGTCTTTGTCGCCTTAAAGACATTCTTGACTAATATCAAGTCACCACGTTCAGTCTCAAAGGTAACTAACGCTTACGACCGTTTTAGCGTGTATTTAAAGCAAATCTGATTTATATCCACACAGTAGCGCTACTAGCGCCACTCTTACGCGACTGGAGTGAAATCTGAACTGACATCATGTTTCAGATGTAGAAACACGCCTACCAACTTTCGTTTACGTCGCACAACTTCTTGATACTGCGATTTGGACCCCCGTCAGTGTATACATGATAATTCCATAAGACTACTTAAAATAATGGAAATGTGAATTTAGCACTCGATTAAACACTTTCAGTGCATGACGTTTGCTGATGTTTCAACCAGGAAATATGTAGCAGAAACTAAAGATATTTTGTGTAGGAAAAATTTAAAGTGAGATGACAGTGAATCCTTTGATTAGTGGCAAAGTTTCACGTAATTTATCCAACAAAAGCAGACTTCTCTGCCTTTATAAAGCTTTAGGCACATGAAGATTGGACAGCTTATTTCAAATCACAGCATAATGAAGAATTTTATTCGAAGTTAATGAAACTGACAGAATATTACTTTGCGATTCCAGGCTATAAAGCCAATTTCGAAAGTGTGTTCTCTTTCATAAACGCCTAATGAACAAAGGGACGCAATAATCTGGAAACTGACATAATGACAAAGGTGATATTGTTGCTGTGTAATTTAAAATGATCCTGTCAGCAGTTCCACGAAAGGATTTCCAAGAAAAATAACTTTCTTGTTAGAGTAGGTTCAGATGAAAGTTATTAATACTTAAATACAGATGATTGTTATTTCTTTGTAAGACCACATTTATTGAATATCTTTTCGTTTCCTTTTCTAGAATACTAGAGAGTAAATTATTTTGTTTACTGAAGATAGTTTTGTTTATTTTGAATCAAGACTGCCATAGGAAGAAGACTGAACAGTATGGAAGACTCAGCTGATATAATTGTCAAATTATAAGGCTGATTACTGGTCATTTTTTAAGTTTAAGCACATTTAAGATCGATCTCGCAAAAAGTTATAATTATTAACAAACGATTGTTAATGTAATATGTAATTTGTCAAATACGGCCATTGAAGTAATTTTGAATTAAGCCCAGGATCGATACATTAAGAAGTTCAGGTGACTATCTTTGCCTTATCTTCGTGTTTATTTTTGCATTATCATCTTTGGAATCAGTAACGTACTTGAAAACGGGCTTATAACACGAAACCTAGGTTGTGCAGTAACCATAATAAAATTTGTGAAACGAGGAAGAAAACTGTGTTTGTTTAGTTAATTTACACTGTTTCACCAAGAACCTACAGTTCGTTGAATTAAAACCAACTACAGTGATACTAAGAGTAAGATAGAATAACATTTGCTATGTAAGCAGCGTGGTCGGTATAGTTTGAGATGCTTTGAGGGTGTTGCAGATTACGTTGTGCTGAGAAATAATTCTTAAGAAAAAAGTTCGATTCGTTGCACTGTTTCCTTGGTAATTAGCATTAAATCTAGCCAATCAGGCCGTTGCCTGCGCACGTGTTCCGTCAGAGACGATGTCGCCAAACATCTGACCGAACAAGAGAGCGATACAACACTTGAGCACGTGACTATAGAAAGAACCGAACCTGAGCAAAAGGCTGAGCGGTCTCGTGCCCTGTTATCTACGCTATGAGGAAAACAGACATTAATTGTATTTGGCGGGCTGCTTGAATTTGCGTGCATAACGGCCTCATTGGCTAGTTTAAATGATGGTAACCCGGGAACGGAGTACCGTCGAATGATTTTATAACAATTATTTCTCAGCACAGTCTATCCTGCAACACCCTTAAAGCTTTTAAGTCTGTTTCTGACAATCCTGTATACTTCTTTGCAACTGGTTTCTCCATTTTGTGAGCCAAAGGAGGGTCGTTATATGCTATACTTTATACATTTTATTCAATGTGACATTGCATATGTGCTATTAAAAATCTGCAACTACATTCTACAGCTCTGTTAACAGAAAAATGTAAAAATGAAAGGAAGCAAGAAGAGGGAAATATAAATGAAAGGAAAACCCACCACCAAGTTACACACTGTCCGTACTGTGTTATAATGATGTTAGGGCCTCTTAGATTTTATTCCATTTTGTTACCGGTTGTATTTCTCCGGACTTCGAGATAACTATCCTTATATTCTCTATTGCCCAAGATTACAGATCATGCAGTTCTTATCCCCTTCGTTTATTCCTGTATTTACTACTGCCAAATAATCCTGCTTGGCTTGGCGTAACTCGAGCTTTGCATTACCATTTTGGTATCCAGGTCCTTTTTGATATGAAATTTAAACAACTGTTTATCCGAATTTCATAAATCGTCTCATTAATCAGCTTACTCATTACTGTCCCACTCAGACTCATCATCATTATCTGTATTCTGTTTACGCTGTCCTAAGAGCTTTCCTCCTCATTGTTTTCTTGTCGATCTCCTTCTCAAGTTGTTTCTGCTGCTGCTGATCATCTGGTACGCTTACGCTCCAAACCAGTTTGGTCTTGTCCTGTTTGGTCACAAGGTACATTGGCCGTACTTCAGCATCACTATCATGTCTTCCCTATTGTAAAACGAATACTGCAGCCATTCTGCTATACCATTGGCCGCATTGGATACAGCGAGAATCTGCAAAGTAGATGTGGCTAATTTAAAATGCACAAAAGAAGCCAGACAGAAAATGAGAGGGACCAAGAGAAGAAAAGATCAGTATAATTCCGATGATGCTCAGTATGGTCCAGGAAAATATTAGTGGTAAGTAGCTTCCATCTTTCTCTATTTTGACCACTTCTGCCCACACTCAAGTCGTCGAGTCCGTTTCTCCATTCTGTTTGTTTCTCTAAACATCGTTCTACGAAAAGTTCCTGTTAGCTGGCTCTTTCATTTCCGCTCAACGTATTTTACTTCTCTTTCGTGATTTGTAGTGGTTGTTTTGCTATTATCTTGCAATTGTCAGTTTCAGTGTGCCGACTGAGATACTTTCGCAACTCATTGCTGAGTCAGAGCGTCAGTAGTAAGTTTTTAGAATCGGTTGGTTATCAGCCGACAGGATTATTTAGTGCCTAGGAAGCCGTGTTGGTGCCTTGTTCGAAGGAAGTTTGCCGTAGTTCTTCGATTCTGCTTACAGTTACTTTAACGTACAGTGCTCTGGAGAACTAAGACGTGTCTACTTATGGAGTTAAAGTTTAAAATGCTGTTACGATTTACTCACCAGAACTTATAACCTTACGTTTAAAGTTCAACACAATAAGTCAAGTATTAAAGCGATAAACTGAGTACATGTCTGGAGGCAGCGTAACTCACAGCCCGCAAATTACCCTGACCACATTCACCCAGTATTTGAGAACGAGGGCACCGAGCGACTTCCAACAAGCCCCACACATAATATAAAGCTTTCCTTAAACTTCTGCGCATAAGCATAACAAGGAAACGAAAATCTTTATCATTTATTATCTTTTCTCCGTTTATGTAATAAAATTTCAGCATCAGGGATTACATTTTAATTTAGTACCTCTGTACTCTAATTATATTAGCAACACATTTTATAGAGAGTATAGAGTATCCACTTATATTAGTGAATGTAGCTCTAAAATTATGTCCCTTTGTTCGAGACATAATTTTGAAGAGACACTGAGCTGCGTTGATAATAACAGCCTTCGTTTTCGCGCCATGCAGAGATAATTCACAGCATTTAATGAAATGAAATGAAATTATACCCATATTTAGAGACCTTTGTAAAGATACCTTGTTGAAGAAATGTCTTCATGGGAAAACCCAAAATTTAAATGAATGTGTGAGTTCTGTCATTTGGAACCGGTTACCAAAAACTGTATTCGTTCAGCTTACGACCCTCAAATTTGGTGTTTATAACGCTATTTTGTACTTCAGTGATGGTGTAATTAGAAAACTGGATGTTTTGGAATTATTGGGCATAAAATCTAGTGGAAATACTGCAAAATACTTGGTGCAAATAGATACAGCGAGAATCTGCAAAGTAGATATGGCTAATTTAAAATGCACAAAAGAAGCCAGACAGAAAATGAGAGGGACCAAGAGAAGAAAAGATCAGTATAATTCCGATGATGCTCAGTATGGTCCAGGAAAATATTTGTGGTAAGTAATTCTCATCAATAACTATACTAGAATTGCAATATTATACGTCAAACGGATTTTTCTCAAAACTACATTTTTTTACTTTCAGGTACCATTATTTGATAAGCTAATGGGGTTAGAAACAGAAATTTGGTCAATTTGTACTGAAGATGGTAATAAGTTGTAACAAGTAAATTGAGAATCTCCATACAATCAGAAACGGTTTTGTGATAATTAATGTACAAAAAAATTTAAATTTTACTAGTGAAAGAATAATTTTTTTTCTTCAAAACCATAAGAAGTATTATGTTCATTTTACTTGTACGTTGAGGCATATATGTTATATACAATCAATAAAAATTTCATTGTTTTATCACTTATAGTTCTTTGGAAAAGAGTATCTATTCAAAGGGTAAAATAGCATTGGCAGAACAGGGATAAAAATTGCCATCCGTCTCAACTTAAGGAATTAGTATTGGAGAAGTCGGGAATTCTGCTTGCACAGAAAAAACTTACAATGAATTGTGAGACCTCGAACGTACTGTTCCTAGTTCTGAACTATACGGAACTAGATCGCGTCCATACATCAAAGGCTAAAGGAATATACGTTATTCAGAAAACGTATAAAAATTTTATTCCTCTTTGATATATTACAGTCGGTAGAAAGAAAAATCTGAGAAAAGTATCTGAAGCTAAAATTCAAAATGGTATCTTGCTGCGCAAAAGGTTAGAAGAACTATATTCACTGACTGAGTGGTTCACCTCACTTGCACTTAAGAAGTATGAAATTTTACGATCGTGTAGCACGAATTAACGACTTTCGCTTGACCAAAAAAATCTACATCATTAGCGGAACCCGTCAATTTAAAATACGTTGATTGGTAGACACAGATATTGACATTACGAAAAACGGTACGGGCTCTTTGGCGACTACATGCACTACACAGAGGCAGAAAATCAGTACACGTAACTTTATACCCAAAAATCAAGTAGGAACGAAACTGAAAATCGAAAACACATTGACACAAGAAAGAACGCAGGATCAAAGTGGAGGGTTGAGGAAGTTATAGGAAGATAAGAACAAGAAAGCCAGTGTTAGTACAGGTTCCACGTGTTCCTTATGGGCGATAAACCGAATCAGTAGAACGAGGCGTTGTGGGTGATGCGCGCTGTTCCAGAGTTCTATTTTTCAGAAAGTTGTTTACGTAATGGTTTTACGTTACGGAAGAAAGTTCTCCGCCAGATTAAAGCGGAGCTGTAATTCGCTGTCACCTCAGAAAACTGCTACGCATTTTATGGACAGTGAGCCGCGCACTTCGAGAGCACGCCGAACAGGCCATGAAATGCCCAAGTCCTACTACTGACACCAAATGGCTTCCATGAACTCATTTTCATGGGACCTAAAACGGAGAGTATATGTACACAGGTCGACAGGAAATAAAACTGTTTTTGACAACAGTGACATAGCGCCTAAGACCGACACATTACTAACCGCAGCACCACCATTACAGAGAGTTAATATTTTGATATTTTGTATGAGATTCGATTTAAATAGTAGCTTTATGAACAGCTGTAACAACGTAAATATAACTATATATGGCAAAGCTCCAGTCTACATGTGTATGCCTACAGTATACACTCCTGGAAATGGAAAAAAGAACACATTGACACCGGTGTGTCAGACCCACCATACTTGCTCCGGACACTGCGAGAGGGCTGTACAAGCAATGATCACACGCACGGCACAGTGGACACACCAGGAACCGCGGTGTTGGCCGTCGAATGGCGCTAGCTGCGCAGCATTTGTGCACCGCCGCCGTCAGTGTCAGCCAGTTTGCCGTGGCATACGGAGCTCCATCGCAGTCTTTAACACTGGTGGCATGCCGCGACAGCGTGGACGTGAACCGTATGTGCAGTTGACAGACTTTGAGCGAGGGCGTATAGTGGGCATGCGGGAGGCCGGTTGGACGTACCGCCGAATTGCTCAACACGTGGGGCGTGAGGTCTCCACAGTACATGGATGTTGTCGCCAGTGGTCGGCGGAAGGTACACGTGCCCGTCGACCTGGGACCGGACCGCAGCGACGCACGGATGCACGCCAAGACCGTAGGATCCTACGCAGTGCCGTAGGGGACCGCACCGCCACTTCCCAGCAAATTAGGGACACTGTTGCTCCTGGGGTATCGGCGAGGACCATTCGCAACTGTCTCCATGAAGCTGGCCTACGGTCCCGCACACCGTTAGGCCGTCTTCCGCTCACGCCCCAACATCGTGCAGCCCGCCTCCAGTGGTGTCGCGACAGGCGTGAATGGAGGGACGAATGGAGACGTGTCGTCTTCAACGATGAGAGTCGCTTCTGCCTTGGTGCCAATGATGGTCGTATGCGTGTTTGGCGCCGTGCAGGTGAGCGCCACAATCAGGACTGCATACGACCGAGGCACACAGGGCCAACACCCGGCATCATGGTGTGGGGAGCGATCTCCTACACTGGCCGTACACCACTGGTGATCGTCGAGGGGACACTGAATAGTGCACGGTACATCCAAACCGTCATCGAACCCATCGTTCTACCATTCCTAGACCGGCAAGGGAACTTGCTGTTCCAACAGGACAATGCACGTCCGCATGTATCCCGTGCCACCCAACGTGCTCTAGAAGGTGTAAGTCAACTACCCTGGCCAGCAAGATCTCCGGATCTGTCCCCCATTGAGCATGTTTGGGACTGGATGAAGCGTCGTCTCACGCGGTCTGCACTTCCAGCACGAACGCTGGTCCAACTGAGGCGCCAGGTGGAAATGGCATGGCAAGCCGTTCCACAGGACTACATCCAGCATCTCTATGATCGTCTCCATGGGAGAATAGCAGCCTGCATTGCTGCGAAAGGTGGATATACACTGTACTAGTGCCGACATTGTGCATGCTCTGTTGCCTGTGTCTATGTGCCTGTGGTTCTGTCAGTGTGATCATGTGATGTATCTGACCCCAGGAATGTGTCAATAAAGTTTCCCCTTCCTGCGACAATGAATTCACGGTGTTCTTATTTCAATTTCCAGGAGTGTATTTTGGTGAATACGGAGATGTACTTGAGAAATTTTGTTTAACGTTCTCTACTCTAACAGTGTTTGAGAACCTTGAAGGGAAATTAAAGCAATAATGCGAATTTATTCTCCGTTGTGAAAGGAACGTATTCCCTAACGTAAGGGAAATTACTTCAATTACAACGCTAAAATCCATGAAGGAGACGTAAATGAGAAGCAATCTTAATTGTAAAGGTATCAACAACGATGAAGATAGAGACGCCTTTGAACAAGATGCTCCGTTAGCTCTGCACAGAACTATATCACCATTTCATAGAAAGTGAGTTCGGGAGATTTCTCAAAGGCGTTAAAGCTAACGACAAGTGTGGAGCACCGGTACCTGCAATTGTTTGTTAATGTTTCACAAGTTAAGCTCTTCAGTTTCACATTTGTTTCTTTGTCTCAATAGTCACTTTCTCAAATAGGTAGTTCTCCCTCGAGCACTTGTAACACGAGAAAGGTCAGTCGTATTTTCTCCGATACTGACAGATGTGTAAAGGGTAGAAGGTGACGTAGTATTTTCTTAAAAAAGCGTAATGGGGTGGTTACATTACATTCTCGGAATACTTCGATGATAATTACCGTTGTTAGAATTCGCTATGACCTACAAGCATAAAGAACGAGTACGACTGAAACATCCGACATGTAGCACATTCTCAGTGCTCCATAAAAGTCTGTAAAACACATTTCTATGTCTTCAAGAAACTGGTCAGCGCTTGCCCTACATTGGTACTTCCAATCAGAAAGCCTTGCAACAGGAAGTGAGGAACTTCAGTCAAATAAAACAATGTGTTAACTGACAGCATAATGACTGCCTAAAATGGAACATAGTGCGCTTTCGGCATGGTTGGTTTTGGTAAGAATAAACATCCTATCACCTGACTAGGATTTTAAGTCAGTGAACTACAACAGTGAGACGAATGTCAGAATGTTTCTTTGATAATTCATTTGCTGATATCATTTTTACCTTATTTCAGTGGACCCACACTGGGCGGAATGTTAGTAATATCTATAGCAAATGTCTGAAAAAAAGATATTTCTTAAGCCTTCCCTAAAGAAACATTATCATCACCAGACTGCACACATTACAGATATGTTGTGCGGAGGTGCTCAAGACCTGCTTCAAGCGCCTTGAGTTTTTCCTTGGAAAAATTATACACAACAACTTCGCTGTAGTCTACAAATGGAAATATAAGCATTTTCAGACGTTTCTTTTTCAGATTCGATACAAAGCTTGTTTTTTATTTTGTAGAATGTGGGACAATGCTGGCTCCTCACCTCGAGTTGTAGTTGTATGTTGCGGCCAGATTAGGGGCCATTTCGTAAATTCTTTTGTGAAGGAGAGGGGTTGATTTTGGTCACATTTAGAACTTAGGATGGGAGGGGTGCCCAGAATTTCGCACTAGTTGTTATAGGACGACCAACCAGGAGTCTTTGACTTTCGGATGTATTGTGTTTCATTAATGTACGTTACAGCCTACTACAACCCATGTTTTCGTTTACAAAGTATTTAAGGACCGTAGATCCTCACAGACACCAAATTTTGTATTTTTGTGCTCATTATGGTAATGTCTGCTGTTTCAGTATAACTGTAGGTCATTAACTGTATTATAGCACCCTTTACATTTCATAAATTAGTTACATATTGTTTTTTAAATCTATAAAGACAATAGGTATTTCTAAGTTGTGTTTTTCGCTCAACTGATTTGAAGTAAAAAATTTCATCTGTAGTGGATCGACCTTTCCTGAAACAAAGTTGGCCTTCCTCGAGCATTTTCTTTTATTTCATTAACGTGCTGTTTATACTTCTCTAATAAATTTTGTAGAGAAAATAAACATTTACATAATACTTCAGTCAATTTTTGAAAAATTCACCATTAGGGTGGAATATTTTTTTTCCTTATTCGTTTGTTAGATGGTAAATCTTATCTCCAGGGAGGTCCTCCGATGACGAGACGAGGTTGTCTTCTAGTTCGCTTGACTGCATTGTTGTTTCTTCCAATTCCATTAGTACTATCGTATCCATTGAATTATTACTTCTTATAATGTCTTCATCTTATTCAATCGCAACCTTACCACAGGATAACTTCTCATTGTTTTCTCTTTATATGTCATCTTGTGAGAGAATCAGTTTGGCTATATGCTACTCCGAAGCAGCGAAGTATTTGAATCCTATACGTGCCATCGTTTGTTGCCCATGTGCATGATGTTCGATATTACTTGCATATCGGTATCAAGAGTGTTCATGGAATGTCTTTGCTAAATGTTTTCCTATCGTTTGTAATATTATTGATTTTGTTGCGTTGATACCAATAAATATTTGACACAGCATTGTTTCTTCCTTTTAATGGCTTTTCCTATGTGTCCTTTCCAAATCCTTAAACTTTCTATTTCCCGTTTTTCCCCTGTGTGGCTACTGTAGCTTTTAGCTACTTAGTTCTTTATATTTTCCTATTTATTTATGTCGTCTGCTGTTACAGTAGTCCCTAAACAGTTTAAAGTTAACTCCTGGTGGAGTTGTCATATTCCTTCATGTTACAGCACACAACTTCAATAAACTTCTTCAGTGCCGGTCTTCTGCTTTATTCTGGTTTTCTTCCATAAGCTAAAAATGGACTTTCCACCAAATGTAATTTTCCAAGCTAATATCAAAGATTCTAAAGTCTCCGTTGTTCGTTAATCACATTTTTGTAGTTGTATAATGTATATTAGGAATTTTTTAACCCAAGTTTTCCATGTGAATTATCTTAAAAACACAAGTGTTCGTTATCTTCAGCGATTGCAAAGTACATTAACTGTCAGAATTGTTAACCATTTCTGTATAATATTTTTCTCAAACATACCCAACTTTCCAGCTGTTGGAGGATATCTCCACTCTTGTATTAAACTCTGCCACGGAAGAAACAGTGCCAGAAATTCCTGTCTTCATTAATGCTATCTGTAGTGTAGCATACTGTAGAGATTCTCTGTTTCATTAATCCTTCCAGGGAAAAAACCAGCAACTCACAGTTTTCTATTTCTATCGGTTGGTTATCGCTTCACCATTTTACCTTGTTCTCATAATTTTAGATAACATTACTGGAAATAGTGACTTGTCAGTTAACTAAAATTAGTAAAATAGTGTCTCGATCGCACAGTCGTTTATTACAAATATGACCGGTTACAGCTACTAGTAGTAGGCCATCTTTAGATAATGCACTGTAAAGATAAAAATTAAAGTAGTTGATTCACATAGAGAAGTTAGAAAACATTAAAAAGGATAATACGTTAAAATGATGTATCGTTACATATCCGGCGGACGATTGGAACAGCGCTACTGACCCCAGTCGCAAAACTGCTACTGTTGGCTGAGTAGCCTCAGTTTAAACAGAGTTGAAGAGGGCGCGTATGTATCTTACGACAACAATATCAGCCAATGGGAAGTGATTTACGTGTCCTACGTTAAGATTCGAACGTCCAGTTTTAAAAATGTACATAAATTTAACCGTCAACAGGTAAAAAGCGGAATTTCAGTACCGTATGGTTATCGTATAGCTTAAAACCAGTTCGCTTAAACATAAATAACAAGCCAGCGTGGAGGCAATAGCATTACGAAGACGCTCTTTCCACAGCAACTGCTATTAAGTCATCGATTATATGTTCGTAAAAGCACAAGATACAAAACGTACCTTTGTAGCGATTAAATATACCAGTATTCGCATTAGTGTAACTGGTTAGTTAAAATGTTTCAAAGTAATACCGAAGATTAGAAGCTTCATGATGTATGAACGTCGTCTCGTGAAATATGTCAGAACGCCTAAGAACGCCGTTTCCATGCAGACATCGTGATTGAAATGGCTGTCGGTTGTCAAAGATGTATTCGATACACGCCGTGTGTTGTCTTGACGACAACGGTCGATAACCACCACAAAAGAAGAAAGAGAATGGCTTCACTAACGGCGGTGGTGCCAGTGTGCCGAAATTTTTTAGTGAATAGCAAGACGTTGGTCGATTTTTGTAACAAAATGACCAGTTGATTAACACTAAGCTAAAACCAAAACTGGTTATCAGAAATTTTTTTTCGATAAAGTAAGTCTGTGTATGAAATTGCTCAAGAAACGTACAAATATCTGTTACAAAAATGCAATAAAAAGCTAAAATCATTGTTATCGTGATCAAATTTACCAAATCTGCGACAGTGGTCAGCACAGTTCTTCCAAGCGCCTACTGGGTAACGATATATAATTTTAACATATATTCCATTTAATGCTTTCTAACTTCCCTATGTAAATCGGAACTTTTAATTTTTATCTTTACAGTGCGTTCTCTGAAAATGGCCTATTACTAGGAGCCGAAATCGGCATGTTTTTAATAAATGCCTGTACGATCGAGACTGTTTTTTACTAATTTTAACTTCCACTTTCAGGTCATCTAATGCGCACTACTATTTAACGTTATAATTTCTTTTTTTTAGACTTATTTTTCGTTTCTGTTGTTGTTGATATAACGTTGTTCTAAATTTTATTTCTTTGTTCAGCTTTCCTTCTTTGTTACTCAGGTGTGTAATGTTCGAGGTATTTATTTTCATTTTCTGGGATCTTCGAAGCTGTCTCTCCTTCCCTCATTCGCCCATTGCTGCATCGGATGATCCCGAGTTTCTCTCAGGAAATGAAATTAAAGTGTTGAAATTCCTAGCAAATTAAAACTATATGTGCCTGGGAATCGCTATATAGGTACGGTGCAAAACACCGCTTAGTTTGAGGCAGAATGGAAGTTTGATTCTGCTAACAGCCACTACACAACGTTTAATACGTTTCTCGGTGATTTAGTTGCTGTTAGGAGTTCTAGTGCAATAAGATACGTACGAGAGCTTCTGCGCGCTTTGAGGATATACGAGAGAAGCACTGGAAAAACTAAAGTTTTTAGATAGGAGTACGAGTACTCCTGGGAGTTCAAGTAGGTAAAAGGTTTGCCCGCGACGGAGAATGTTCTCTATTAAGTTCCTGGATCTATGCAGAATCTTAATTTGCTAAGGCGTTTCACCCTGCCGATTTCCTCTGGAATATTAAAGTCCTCTGTAACGAATATGGTGAGACGGTGTTCTTCTGTTCTTGTACCTTGCCTAGTATGTTAGAATTTGCCTCTCTAATTAAATAACTTTCACGTCAACTGCCGAGTTTCATCAAACTCCTTTAAGAGAATTCAAACGAAGGAAATTTTAAAGAAACCCTCTGCCGACGAGTTCTGTAATATTATTGGGATAGAAGAGAGCAAGAGGTGGTCATGAGCATAAATAAATTGTCTTCCAGACAAGATCCTTTTCAGTAAGAACGAATCCTTCAGCTGCATTTATAGGTTTCGCTTTATTTGTTGTCGATTTAGGGACTACATTGCATCGTCTTTAGGCCACATATTATGGAAGACCGAGTAATCATACGGTTATCATGGTGACCACCATAATATACCTCGATAGAAGACGCAATGAAATCTGTGTTCGTGATAAATTCATTCCTGCTTATGGTATAAGCAATGCCAGCACGGGTTACAAGCTCTCATTCACACTATATATATATCTATATTCCACGACCTATCTGTGAACGGATATGCGAAGGTTAAATAAGAGATTTTTGTCAAGGTAATAGAATGAAATCTGATCCCGCTGACAAACCATAGAGAAGCCAACCGTCTTACTGTTCACGCGACGTCTTCTCTGGCATTGTTGGTGCACGGGTACAAGCTCATTACACAACCTCAACCGCCACTTGGGAGCATGCTCTGTAGAGTCAGTGTCGTCCGAGAGAGGAAATATGTCTGTTTATTACAGTGCTCGGTGTTCATTGCAAGTCTGTTTACTGTCAGGTATGTAGTTCCGCTTCCACACGTTGTGCAACCTACTGTGCAGTCATTGTGAAGGTCTCAAGGCTCTACTGACCAAGGAATCATGAAGGAAGAAAAAAATCGTGTGTCGTAAGGCAATGAGTACGTCTCTGAGAGCGCACTTCACAATAATATTCACGACCAAATAGTCTAGTGTGATAAGACTGTACCAGAATGCTGAATTTCTTTGACAGTATGCAAGCACATAAGTTTCCTATTAACCGTGCTTTTACTGCTAGTTTTAGCAAAGGCTTTGTTTTTCTGGAGTCTCGCTTCCTTACCCTGCCTTTAGTATGACACTTATTTTGTCCTACTGGACTACGAAGTATGTGAAAATATAAAGTGGTAATAATAATGCAGAGAATAGCATTGGAGACAATGAGGTTCTGTTTTTGGGAGACAAAAGTCACACATAAACAGAAAAATGTGAATGCAATATTTGCAAAAACGGGTATGAAAATTCATGATGAGCTGGTAGAAAACCCTACATCATTATCATAATCCTCATCTTCTTCTTCCTCTCGTGGATTAGGCTGCTGCCTTTTCCGAACTCACAAACAAAATCATTCTCATATTTTTCGTGGTCTTTCGATACCTCTTTTCCCATTCGGCGTGTAGTTCTGGATCTTCTTGGAAATTCTGTGACCTGGCATTCTCATGAGGTGTTGTCTCCAGGCTTCACTATATTTTTCAGTTTTTTCATTCATGTTGAAAATATGTAATTATATTCTAATATCTTCATTTCTAGACTTCTCTCTTCTTGTGCAAACCTTCATCTTCCATAGGAAAGTTATGTCTATCGTTAGATTTTTTATTTTTTATTTTTATTTTTTATTTTTTGTGGTAACCCTGCTTTTGCTGCCATAAGATAACACTTGAACCGTCATCACATTGTAGAATTTCAAGATGGTTTCTTTTTGTACTTTATGGCCCAATGTTATGCTAATGGTACCACAGACAGCTTGGAATTTGTGTACACTCGAGGTATGAATTAAAAAAAAAACCTTAAGTAACAATTTTTTGTGTTTTATTCAGTACACGATTCATTTTGGACCCTGTGGGTCCATCTTCAGGTGTAATTCGTCTTAATACATGCTTTATTTGTTCTTTTGAATGAGATGAAATGCGTATTCCAAGTAATCCAAGAAAAGCGCTTTTAACGTTTTAGTAACAGCATAAAGTTTTCCCCTCCATCGTTTTCAAGCGGATATTTGCGAATGTGCTTCTTGAATGAAGTGATATGCTTGAAAACGATGGAGGAAAAAACTTACGCTGTTACTAAAACGTTAAAAACGATTTTCTTGGATTATTTGGAATACACATTTTATGTCATTCAAGAGAACAAATAAAGCATGTATTAAGACGAATTACACTTCACGATGGACCCACAGGGTCAGAAATGCATCGTGTACTGAATAAAAAACGAAAAATTGTGACTGAAGGCGTTTTTAAATTCATACCTCGAGTATATTGGATAAAGTCACGTTTGAAGCTGCGAAGTATGAATAAAATTAAATTGGAATTTGTGTATATCAATTTCAATACCAGAGTCAAATTTGAAGCTTATAGCGCAGCCTGAATAACAAATTTAAGAGACTTGCTTAAAGCTGAATTACGCAAAACAGTTTTTGATCTGACTGGATAATTTCTTTGGGATGACATTATTTTCGTTTTATTATTAGAAATTTCAAAGTTGTATTTCTAGCATATTCCATTCTACTTGTATACTGATCTTTGGAAGTGATCTTCATTCTTGTGAATTACATTCAGGTTTTCCTCTTTCAATTATGTTAGTTCCTTTATTTACTATACATTTTCTTGTACAAACAATGAAGTCAATGTTAATATGAAACAAACCCTACTCAAATAAATAGATTCAGCATCCGCTATTATGGAAACGTCATATAAGCTTCTGATGTTTAATGCTAGTAGCAGTTTGCAAGCTTCCTATTTCCACGGATATGTGTATACTGAACACCACGGAAGGTGAGACCAGCTTCTGAATAGGCTGCGTAGAACTGATCCCCTGTTGGATATGTCATAGGCTCTTCAGCTTGGCACACAATATTAATGCTGCACACGCTTCTACCACTTCAAGTCTTTTCCAGGAGACTTTTCAGTGGATTGTCCATCCATATTCCTATCACCTGACATAGATGGAAGTCTCACACGGACTTCAGTCCGTATAGAAACACACGTTTTGTCCTCCTTTGAAAGCGAGCTACCGCAGTGCATGACACGAGTGGACTAGAGTCCTTCATTGCGCGTTTGCGTCAACGCCACGGCCACAGCCACTCTCTTCCCCTCCTGTTCCGGGACGTTGCCTACCCATTCCTCCATCAGGTATGCGGCGTGCAGTTGCCACGGTACCTCTCCTCCCCGCCATCTCTCCCTCCCTCTCTTCGTAGACACCAACATTCGCGGGAGGTCTAATTGCATTCTGCACGCGCGTTTGCTGATACAATCGAACATTATCGAATTCCCCTCCGTTGGCTGGAAAATAGGCGGTGATGACCGGTGGAGACCCTCAGGTTTTACCGGGCCGGTGTCCAATATTTCACTATCTGATGGCGCCCGTATCAGGAATGCAATATCGCGGCGCGCGGTCGTATTTCGTGGGGATTTTCCGATTCCCATGCGGGGGCGACTTCTGCATTCCTGCGCCTCGGGCGGCTTTGTCTTCCTCTCGATCACTGTGGCGGCGACTTGACTCCAGCTGATTGAAGGAGGATAACCACCGGCCGGCGATCGTGTCGCCCCGGGCCTGCAGACGCCGCCGCAGATAGCGTCGCCTGAGACTCGGCCGCTCAGCAGTGCTGTTCCGCCGCCGTTTGAAGTACGCAGTTCTCCGTTCGCGCCATCTGAGAATAATGTTAGCAGCGAGGACATGCCGATGTAGCAACATTAACAGTCAATTTTACAGTGCCACTCGGTGACACTCGGTTTTAATATTGCACATTAGATTTACTAAACAGCGTCCCGTCTGTGAGAGATTAAAAATGCCGAGCCAAAAATTGCACTCAAATTTCCGCAGTCAGAGGACGGTAGTTTGCTAGACGGCCATCTGGGTACACCTCAGTGACAAATTCGTAGCCTCAACCTACCGCGGCCTCTCTCCTACAGTCATAAACTTTATACCGTATTGCTAACTGAGTCTTTCGCTGCTTGGTAGAACATTGCCATGTGATTGTTGTTGTTGTTGTTATTGTGGTCTTTAGTCCGAAGAATGGTTTGATGCAGCCCTTCATGCTACTCTGTCCTGAGCAAGCGTCTTCATCTCTGAATAACTACTGCCTTCTACAGCCTTCTGAATCTGCTTACTGTGTCCATTTCTTGGTTTCCCTCTCTTTTACCCCGAGCACTTCCCTTCAGCATTAAACTCGCAATCCCTTGATGTCTCAGGACTTGTCCTATCAACCGATCCCTTCTTTATTAATTCACGTTGTGCCACAAATTTCTCTTCTGCCCAGTTCTGATCAATACATCCTCATTAGTTATGTGATCTACCCATCTAAGCCAGCCGCGGTGGCCGAGCGGTTCTAGGCGCGTCAGTCCGGAACGGCGCGATTTCTGCGGTCTCAGGTTCGAATCTTGCCTCAAGCATGGATGTGTGTGATGACCTTAGGTTAGTTAGGTTTAAGTAGTTCTAAGTTCTAGGGGACTGATGACCTCAGATGTTAAGTCCCATAGTTCTCAGAGCCATTTGAATCATTTTTTACCAATCTAAACTTCAACATACTTCTGTAACATCGCATTTCGAATGTTTCAATCCTCTTCTTGTCCAAACCATTTATCGTCATGCTTCACTCCCATACGCAGCTACACTCCTCTACAAATGGTTTTAGAAAAGACTTTCTGGCACTTCAATCTATATACCCTATTTACAAATTAATCTTCTTGAGAAACGATTTTTTGCCACTGTTAGTCTACATTTTATAATCTATCTACTACCGCCATTGTCAGTTATTTTGCGCCCAAATGACTAAACTCGTTTACTACTGTAAGTGTCTCTTTCCCTAATCTAATTCCCTTAGCATCAACTGATTCAATTCGACTACATTCAATTATAACAATGTCCGTTCCTTTGAACTGCTCCTTTGGTCTCTAGACAGAATTAAAATGTCATCGGCAAGCCACAAGGTTTTTATTTTTCTCCATGGAATTTAATTTCTACTCCAAATTTTTCTTTTATTTCCTTTACTGCTTGCACAGTGTACAGATCGAATAACATCGGGGATAGGCTACAACCCTGTCCCACTCCCTTCTCACCATGTCCCTCGACTCATAATTTCCTACTGTTTTCTCTACAAGTTTTAAACATCCCTTTGCTCCCTATATTTTACAGCTGCTACCCTCAGATTATCAAAGAGAGTACTGCATTCAACATTGTCAAAAGCTTTCTCTAAGTCTACAAACGCTACAAAAGTAGGTGTGCGTTCCTTTAACCTATCTTCTATGAGAAGTCAGTATTTCCTAGCGCGTTGCTACATTTCTCCGGAATCCAAACTGATCGTCCCCCACGTCGGATTTTACCAGTTTTTCGATTCTTCTGGTTGGGTGGTTGGTTTGGAGGTGGGAACCAAACAGCGAGGCCATCGGTCGCATCGGTTTAGGCAATGATGGAGAAGGAAGATGGCCGTGCCGGCATTTTCCTCACACGATTTACAGAAATCACGGAGAACCTAAATCACGCTGTCTGGACGCGAGTTTGAGCCGTCGTCCTCCCGAATGCTAGTCCAGTGTGCTAACCAGTGCGCCACGTCTCTCGGTCGATTCTTCTGTAAAGAATTCGTGTTAGTATTATGCACACATGATTTAGCAAGCTGATGTTTCGTTAATATTCATACCTGACATCATATACTTTCCTTGGAAAGAGAATTATTATATTCTTTCCCAAATATGAGGGTATTTCGCCTGTTTCATGCATCTTGCTCACGAGATAGAAGAGTTTTGTCATGGCTGGCTGACCCAGGGCTATCAGTAGCTCTAACGCAATGTCGTATATTCCCTTGACTTTTTTTGGACTTAGGACTTGCAGTGCTTTGTCAAATTCTTCTCGCAGTATCATTTCTCCAATCTCATCTTCATCTACGTCCTCTTCCATTTCTATAACACTGTCCTCAAGTACTGTACGTCTCCCTTGTGTGACCCTCTATCTACTCCATCCACTTTTCAGTTTTCCTTTCTTTGTTTTTTTTTTTCTATTTGAGCTCTTGTTGTTTATACAGGCGACTCCGTTTTCTCCAGAGACATCTTTAATTTTTATTTAGGCTGTATCTGTCTTTCTTCTAGTGATATATACCTCTAGGTGTTTTCATTTGTCTACTGACGAATTCTGCTTAACCATTTTGCACTCTCTGTCAGTCTCATTTTTTATACTTTTGTATTCCCTTTGGCCAGCTTCATTTACTACATTTTTATATTTCCTTCTTTCATCAGTTAAATTCAGTAACCTTTGTGTCACCAAAGGATTTATACAACGTTTCGTCTTTTTATCTCTTCGACCATCTGCTCCCTTAACTATTTCATCTCTCAAAGCTACCCATTCTTCTTCTACTGTATTCCTTTCCCCTGATGTTGTCAATCGTTCCTTGATGCTCCCTCTGAAACTCTCAACAAAAAGTCTCAACAACCTCTGGTTCTTTCAGTTTATCCAGGTCAAATCTCCTTCAGTTCCTACCTTTTTGCAATTTCTTCAGTTTGAATCTCCAGTTCATAACGAATCAATTGTGATCAGAGTCCATATATGCACTGGAAATGTGTTATAATTTAATATCTGATCCAGAAATATTTATCCTACCATTACACACACAATCTGAAACCTTGCGGTGTCTCCATTTCTTCAACATGTACGGAGCCAGTTGGCATATAAGTTTGTACTACTATTGTAGGCTGTGGTCTTCGTGTCTATCTTGGCTACGATAATGCATTCATTATGCTGTTCATAGTAGATTATTCGGATTATTATTTCCTTATTCAGTATTAAACCTACACCTGCATTACCCACATTTGATTTTGTATTTATAGCCCCGTATTCACATGAATAGGAGTCCTGTCCCTCCTGTCACCGAACGTCACTAATTGCCACTATATCAAACTTAAACATATCCATTTTCATTTTTAAGTTTTCTAACCTATCTGCCTGATTGAAGGATCTGACATTCCACACTCCGATCCGTAGAACGCCACTTTCGTTTCTCCTGATACCGGCATCGTCCCTAGTATCCAGCCCGTAGATACGAACGGGGCACTGTTTTAACTCCGGAATATTTTACCCAAGAGGATGCCATCATCATTTAACCATAGAGTGAAGCTGCATCCCTTCGGGAAAAATTACGTCTGTAGTTTCCTCTTCCTTTCAGCCGTTCGCAGTACCAGCACAGTAAGGCCGTTTGGCTGATGTTACAAGGCAGATCAATCAATCATCGGTCTGTTGCCCTCGCAACTACGGATAAGGCTGCTGACCCTCTTCATTCCAGAACCACAAGTTTATCTGGCCTCTCAATATATAAACCACCGTTGTGTTGCACGTACGGTACGGCTATCTGTATCGCTGAGGCACGCAAGCCTCCCCTCCAACGGCGAGGCCCAATTTTCATGATAAACTAAGAAAATACTTAGTGCGTGTTCCATTTCTATCTGCCTTTTAACGTATACAGTAACTGTAGTTTTGTCACCGCGAAGGTTATGTTCTTCCCTACAATAAGGTTTGCATTTCTATAACAGAGCCGCATACGGCTTGCTTTTCTGTGTGAAACGTTGTTTTCCACGCAAACGTATCTCTTTTCTCTAGAGATCTATGACAGTTATCGAATAAAAGAGGGGCAATGTCTGTCATATATCGAACATGAACATTAAATAGACTCCGTTAGTGACTTTGCTTCTGTCTAGCTACGTTAACTTTTTAAAACTCGTCATTTCATTCAGTCTCTGTTTTCTGCACTGTCTCTTCCTTACGACGATATATATAGGAAAATTCAGGAGAAATTGTTAACACTTAGGAAGATTGTAGTATCACCAGCCCCGGAGAAAGACGATCAGCATCGGTCCTCAAACTGATTTATTAAGCATTGGTATACGAAGTGAATAGCTTACGTAAATATGTCTCTCGCAGAAGCTACATTCACAGTGATACAATAAAAACTTTGTGTTTAGGGACAAGTGAAATAAATTGATACGTATTTTTGAAACAGTATAATGTGATAAATTTTAAAGATACCGTTGGCGTCACGTATTTTGTGTGCAAGGTGCCTGGTGACGGAAGTTTACTGTAATACGTATAGCCTGACATCATAATTTTTTGTTTGACCATCCCACCAGCCCCAAAATCCCACACACTATCGATACCCCATATCGTAGGCAGAAAACGCACAAAGCGAAAGTCATAAATTGGGGAAATGTAGCAGAAAAATTAAGTGGATGGAGTTAATTTAAATACAAAACTTATTAAGACAGGTGATGAATGGAAGACATTAATGACTGGCAATGGCATTGTTAGTAAAAGTATTTGATAGACTAGCTTACTGGAAAAGAGGTGAACAGAAAGGTAGTGACATTATTCATTTAAAATCGTCTACTTAGAGAGAAAGACAAAAAAGTTAAAAAGTAGTCCACAGAATCTTGTTGTACATCACGTTGACATATAGCAAATGAAAGGTATTACAACAATGTGAAGAAGATGTTGAAAAATCCATTCACACCAAACTGTCTCTGATACAGGGTGAATTGTGTTTATTTAGTATGACGATGCAGAGAGCATTACAGGGGAAGAAACAGCGATAAAGACAAATATTGATCTATGTGTCATACAGTAGTAGGAGGTGTGGCCGTAGACACGCAGGAATGAAGCTATAAGTATAAGACTGAAATAAATTAATGACAGTACCAAGCCTATAGGAAGAGTAACAAGAGAAAGGGCACCCCCGGCATTTAAGTAAAGAGTGAGAATTCACAAAATTTTAGAAATCCATGGAAGTTTCCAAGGAAAGGCCCGTTCTGTTGCAGGTAGATAGTTATAGTTCTTTTCAAAATATATTGTAAAACTCTTCTGCAAACAGATGAGGGGCTACAGGACAATAGTTCTGGGGTTCAGTTTTGCTACATTTTTTGCCAGATGTTGTGAAATTTACACATTGTTGTCAGAAACAATCTGAAAAGCTTGTAAGTGTCTTGGAGGGTAGGTTGTGCTGAGAAATAATTGTTGAGAAAAAAATCAATGCGTTTCCCTATTTTCGATTAATTAGCGTTGAAGTTAGCTAATCAGGTCGCTGTGCGCGCAAATTCAAGCATGACATGCTCTATAATGTAGTAATGCACATACCTCTGTGAGTCGATGCGTTACCACTTGTTGAAACGCTCAATACCAGTTGAAATGTGCCTTTCTTTCGGAAGTGATCAATTGAAGCTAGGTGAGTAAAAGCTACGTCTGTTCGGTTTGAGGACACGAAACGAAGAACACGTTTGGTCACACTATGTGTGGTAGATTGCTTGAATTTGCGCGTGCAACGACCTGATTTGTTAATTTCAAAGCTAATTAAATAGGAAACGTCGCAACGTATCGAATATTTTTCTAAATAGTTATTTGTCGGCATAGCCTACCCTTACAAGTTTTTCAGACTAATTCTGATCATACTGTATATTTTTCGATTGCACAGTTCCACTTTTCTTGGTTGTGACAAAAGCGTATGATAAAGAAATAAATAACCTCAATTTACAACTGGATCCATACAAATAATTTAATTATAATTTTAGAATACTTAGTACTTTAGTTCATGCAGTCAGCAAAAGAATATTTTTGAAATCGACATTACAATTTCAGTATTCCAATCAACATTACTAATATTACAGTTGCTGTATTGGCTTCTACTGTCTTAAAAATTCCTTATTAAATTCTGAACTCAGACTTACGCAGTACATTCGTTAAGTCCTATAAGTCATAGAATGGCTTTCTCATTTTAACTTCTTATCACGAATCATCGCCGAGTAAAGAGACTCTTCCAATAAATGGAGGACAAGGAGTGGAAGACAGATTTTACTGTAGCGAAGATTGAGAAAATCAACAAGGATTATTGCAGTGTCCAAATCCACATTCTTGAGCTAAAAATCCTGATGGATATTTATGAAGAAAATAACTAATGTTTCAAACCACACTGTACAGTGCTGGTTCAGGCACAAGTGGTTCAGAGCACATCTTTCAGGCACATGAGGCTCCACATCAGGCGATCCTTTCGTGCACACATGATGTCACCCCCAAGCCACCAGCCAGTAATATACGGCAATTGCATGTTCTTCGCGTAAACATATAACGCCAAACACCTCAAGAAACCTTTCAAGGAACTGTAGGACCCACGCTAGGCAAAACTGCTGCTGTGCTTTGCTTCAAAGTTGGACCACCACAACATTAAGCAGGCAGCCAATGTTTTGGCTCATCATTGTATATACAGGATGTCCCAGAAATGTTGTGACAAACTTCGAGAGGTTGTAGAGAGTCTCTTGAGGAACAAATCTAGGTTAGGAGCCTGTATCCAGAAAGGTCATCCAACAACACTACAGAGTGTCTAAGTTATAAGCACAGGCGCCTGTAGCTAGGCCACCCCTTCAAAGCAATCGTGACTGTGCACTGGTGTACCATAGGCAGAACGTCTCACCATGTTGTTTGATACCGACTCATTGCCATGATAGCCAGTGTAAAAGGAGGGGCTAGCTGCTGCATAGACAGGTCTTGTCACATATGATTGTGATGCTCTGTTGCCTTGGTGGATGACGGTTTCCGACATGGGGTTCCACCTGCTGATTATTTTTCTCTTGCATACTGAAAAACATTTGTGATTTTAGAGGGATCCATGTGAAAACAAACTGCGAGTGGAAATATGTATCAGAAACCATCATCCAACGACGTAATAGAGCATCGCGTTCATAGAGACATGGCGTTCTCCACTGGCGATCGTGGCAACCACTCGCGATCGCTGAATAACAAACTACTTTGTGAGACGTTCCGCCTATGGTCGCGTTAAAAGTCACGTTTGCTACCAATTTGGTGGCGTAGTGGCTGGAGACCGTGCCCACAACTTCAAGGCTCTGTAGCGACATTGTTCGTCAAGACACGCTCCATGACTCCTCGAAGTCTGTCGCAACATTTTTGTGATAACCTGTGCAAGCATAATTACAGTACTATCACTTTTAAGTCATGAATAAAAATGAAGAGTGGAAAAGTGATAATATAAAGAGCAGCTAAATGTAAACGGAACAGCCACCACAACGAAACCATGGAATGGTTCCATTCAAAGCAATCACCACAGATGCTAAGACATTTATCCCACCGGGATACGAGGCGGTCATCTCCCGTTGCGTAGAAAACGATCGTGCAGTGACGTATCCACAATCGCACTCAGTTTGGTACTTCTTCATCCGACTGAAATCAACAAACTCGAATGCCTTTCTTCAGGTCCCCAAAGATGTAAATAAATATCACATGGTGAAAGACCCGAGCTGTACGGAGGATGTTGCAGAGCAGAGCGTCCCAGCCAACTCGCTGAAGTGTAGCCTTTTTTTTTTTGTGTAATTGATCAGAGGCCTTCTGCGCCCCGCTGGTAATATGTTGAGTCACGTCTTCTCGAAATTGATGTGTTCCGTTCAATTGTTCAGAAATGTTCATTGGTTCAAACAGGAAACCATCTTCTCTCTTCGGCAGACTAGCAGTGTGTGTGTGGGGGGGGGGGGGGGGGGGGGGCGTTGAGCAACAGGAGGATCAGGATCCGTGCGACAACATACCTGGACGTTTCGACTTTAGGGTGCGTCACATTCTCTGTAAAGTGCCTTCTTAGCGGTGCTAATTGATTTTGTTTCTATGCTCGAGGAACTCCACAAGCAGAGGATACATGAGGCCGATGAAGCAGGTCGTCTTGTCCTTAGTGAAACTTGTGTGAACAGTTTCGGATTTCTTTTCGGAGAATATGTGGGATGATTCCACTGTTGGCATTTCCGTTGGCCCTCGGGCTGTCGGAACGTTGTCGGACGGAATCACCCTGTTGTACCATAACGCCCGTCCCTACACTGCAAATCGAAGCCTAAGCGTCAGCGATTTGGTTGGGAAACACTGCAATATCCCCCGTACAGCCGGTATCTTTCACCATGCGATTTTCACGTCTTTGGCGACCTGAAGAAAGACATGCATAGTCGTCAGTTCCAGTCAGTGCAAGAGTGGGTGTGGTTGTGGATTCTTCTGCGGCCGATCGCGTTCTGCGATACAGGAACTGGTCACCTTGTCTCCCAGTGGATAAATACATTAGGGCTTGTGGAGATTATTTTTGAATTTAACCATTCAAAGGTCCCGCTGTGGTGGGTGTTCGGTTTTCATTGGAGCACCCCTCATATACACTCAGTTCCACAAGAAAATGTACGCCGTTATCTGTATGATAAAAGACACTATTATAAATACATGTTTACAGGAACACACATGTTATTACTAATCGAACAAAAACCTAATAGTCAATACAATTGCTGCCATTATCGATTATAGCTTGGCGTCTTAGTCGTCTCTCCCGTAAACCGTCCACGTCCCCAACGTCTAAATATCGTTTGACCCACTTCGCAACGAATGCCTTTAACTTTCTAGGAATTTTATCACCAGCTCAATATGAAAGCTTTGGTACCTTTGGATGATTACAAGAAACACTGCCTCATGACGCTTCAGTTATTTTGCATTCATTTTAAACTGCAACCGACAAAACAAATCATTCAACTCTCACACTGTTTATCTATGCACTATGCAAAAGTGAACTGATTACAGATTCGAGACCACTGCCAGAGATGTCGCTCCGGACGTTACATTTAAAATTATTGTGTACACTTTCTTGTGGAACTGACTGTATAACCACGTTTGTTGTGACTTAAGGTTTTTGAGATTGCTTTTGACTGACATTTATCGGGATTTCAGGTAACAGCCATGAGAAACAGCACATAACTTCAACACATGTTAACATACATACATGCTACATCTTGCACTACACGTCATAGGAATAGCCAGTAATTTAGAATTGAAAGAGGAGTTAGATAAACAGATAGCACATCACTACAACTATTCTCACCTCAACAGTCGAAGAGGAAACTTTCAGGCACTTAAACTGGGAAAACGAAGGAAGTAAAACCATGCTAATGGAACTGAAATGGTAGGGAGCGAGGCTCCAGGAATAGTTAAGTGCTGAACCAAATTTAAAAAACTTTCAACAACTGTCAAAAAAAGTCGTATGGGGCTTTATAACAGCCATTACAAAGACGTCAATAATTAAAAATATGACAATTAAAACATTTAAAAAACTTTAAAGCTTACGTACATGATGTCCAGGTACTATTACCAGTGAAAGAATCAATGTTAACAAGTTCACAAGTTTTCGAACAATAAGTCACAAAAGAACTGGACACAAATGTTTCTGGTTAAAAACGGTGCTTTTACACAAAGCTACCAGCTTGAGCTAATTGAGACATCGCTCGGCCCCTTAATATCTACAACACAGAGAGAGTAGATAATAAAACGACATAACCGGGAATTGAACGCCAAAAGATCTCACAAAGCGTTTACAACTTTAACAAAACAATATGTCTTTCCATACATCGGCACAGTAATACCGAATGTAAAAAAGACTACGGTATCTATTTAAAAGGAACAAACAATGCAGACAGTTACCAATTTTAACAGACGTGCCGTTAAACGAAAGGAAAAAAAAACTTAATTTCTTGCAAATGAATTAATACAAAACTTAGATTGTTTTGAAAATAAGCCTTACGCAGACACAATTAGTTTATTTTTTTATATTTACCCAGACATCCTTCCATACCCGTGTGTTATCTTCTGTGGGTCATATTTTTATTTCTTTGAAGTACAATATCAAATTTATAATGATTTAACTATTGTAAGCCTAAAAATTACAGTATGTTCATTTTGCTTTGTTTTGTTTAGACGCTCACATTAAAATTACATCGTCCAATGAACTGCATTATTATACATCGGTTTTTGTGCCCTTTTCGTCGTTCTTTTGACAGCATGTCATCTGAACGCTATCCATGAAGAAAATTATTGCCTATTTGTGAAGAACTGTTTCGTGAGTAGAGATACAGGGACGCACATAATCTCTAAGCACGAAACACTTCTTCACAAATAGGCAATAATTATCTTCATGGCTACTTTGCAAATGACCTGCTGTAAAAAAAAACGACGAGAAAGGTCATAAAAACCGATGTATAATAATGCAGTTCTTTTAGAGATGTAATTTTAAAGTGAGCGTCCAAAAAAAAAAAAAAAAAAATTAAATTGCACATATCGTAATTCTGAAGCTTACTATAGTTAAATTATTATAAATTTGTTATTGTACACCCATTTGCAGAAGAAGTGGTTGGTGAATATCAGGGGGAATCAGAAAGGGCCGCTCAGCTGTCGACAACATCTTTGAGCTATGACAACTCACGGAAAAGTTGTGGAAGTACGGCGAAGAACTTCGTGTGCTCTACATAGATTTTAAGAAGGCGTATGACTCCATCCACCGGGAGAGGCTGAGGAACTGCCTAACGGTGTTTGGAATACCTAAGAAACTCGTCGTCCTAGTCGGAATTTGTCTCACTGATTCTAAAGGTAAAGTGAAGCTCAGGAACGAACTCACGGAGAGCTTTAACAGAAACACAGGGTTGAGACAAGGATATTGTTCAACGTGACACTAGAAAAGATAGAGAGATAAGTCGTAAAATCTTAGTATAGAGGTAGAGGGTGAGAAAATCACAAATCTCGCGCTTGCTGATGATGTGGTCCTGTTGTCCAGATCTAAGGAGGAACTAATGCGGATGAGTGAAAACGTGGAGGCTGAAGTAAGCAAAATTGGACTCCTTGTGAATGAATCAAAGACGGAATATCTGTTGATGAGGAGGACCCATGCTTATACAAGAGACCCACTCCAGCCTTTGGTAGTCGGAAACCGATCTTACAAAAGGGTTCGTGAATTTAAATATCGAGGGGTAATCTTTACAGAAGACGCAGCATGTGAAGTAGAAATCAAAGCATGGATCCAAGCCGCCATCCGATCATACTTTGGTCTCAGTCAACTTCTTGCATCGCGTGGTCTCTCGAGGAATTTCAAACTCCAACTGTATAAAACAATAATTCAACCTTTAATACTGTATGGTTGTGAAACTTGGAGTGTCCGGAAAAGAGACTTGAACAATCTTCTTGTTTTTGTGCGGGATGTCTTAAGGATGATCTTTGGCCCGGTACAAGATGAGATCACTGGAGAATGGAGGAGCAGACATAATTGTGAACTAGATGAAGTGTGCAACAGACCAAACATTGTAGGACTGGTGATAACCAAGCGCCTTGTATGAGCAGAACATGTCATTCGGATGGACAAATGCCGATTCCCTTTGAAAGCTATGGATTATACTCCCTATGGAAGACGCTCACTAGGAAGACCAAAGAAGAGATGGAGGGATGGAATCCATGAAGACTTGGAATAGGGAATGATTAGTGCCAGAAGGCACAAAACAGAGCCCAGTGGAGGAGTAACCTTGTAGCAACGAGCGATCCTCTGGGCCTGATCGCGTAAAGTAAAGTAAAGTAAGTTAGTATTGTACATTACAGAAGAAAAAATTTCACCCACAGAACATGACACATAGCTGTCGAAACATGCCTCGATTAAATCTAAAAAAAAAAAAAAAAAAAAAAAAAACTAATTGTGTTTACATAGGGCTGATTTTGAAAACATCCAAATTTTTAAATCGCAAACACCGGAAACATCAGGACGAGCTTCAAACCCTAGTAAAATTAGAATCAATACAAGCGTGTGACACGCACGAAACGTTCAACATTAAAATATAATTTCTGTCTGCCTTCTACAAGTAGGCTTAAAATATATGGGGCTTGTACCATTAAACACCGAATGCTGATTCAGAAAGAGGTATAAGACAACTGTAATTGTCACTCTCCAAAACCAACTGACATTATACACGAGAACTCAAACTGACTTTCGCTCAATCAACAAGGGATTTCGTGAACGGCAACAGCCTTGTATTTGCGCGTAAGGAGTGTGCTCACCGTTTTTCTGGTACGCCTGTTTTTGACGGTGAGTAAATACCGACAGCGCACTACCCACAATAAAGGCGGCAAAAATGAGAAACGTGCCGACTGCGAAGACACAAACCCGTGACCATGAAGGCAGAGGGAAGCAATAAATCTTTACCTGTCGGGTGCACACTTTTTCCTTTGTACGCCAAATCTGCGGCTGTAAGTGAATACCTGCACCACGCCATCCACAACCAAAGCAGTCAAAATGAGAAACGTGCTGACTCCGAAGGCGCAAACCTGCGACCAGGCAAACAGCGAAAAGCAGTAGTTCTGTAACCGTTGCATGAGTTCCGTTCACACAGACACTTATAACACGATGAATAGGACCTTCATCCTCGTTAAGCGACTCCAGCGACAAAGACAGGGACCAGTGAGCAGTGCTCATTCGCATAGGTGAGCTCAGCTAGTGACCCCACGCCCTCCCGTAAAATTCAGGCCAACCCATCGATTCCAACTGCCAAGCAGAGAAATTTCATGAGTGGCATAAATGTACACGGTTCAGGAATATACCTGAACCATGTTCATTTTCCTGACGACTTCGTGAACTACTTGCCACTAGTCCAAATTAACATCAACAACGAATGAAGAATTTGGTGAAGCAAGTTTGAAAATTCGTCAGAAAATGAGTTTTAATTAATGTGACATGAAGAACCGAAAATAATATAGTAGGTTGTTAATTCAAAGGAAGTCATGCAAGTAGTTGCTGAGTCTCCGTATTTCGGGCAGATGAAGCTAGTGCCTGGATGGAAATACAGAGTGGACTCCCTTTAAGTACAATTGGTACTCTAAAGACGATTTTCTGAATTAAGTTCCACAATCAGTTTCAGCTGGTTACAGTAAATACACTGTTCAGAAAAGACATGAAGATAACGCATACTTCGAAAATATCAGGATGCAAAAGAAAATACCGACAGAACATATCGTGGTAAAACTGGATTCTACGATGTATTCGTAAGTAGTTACAGGCAAGTATCACAAAGAATGATTCTGTAGGTAGAGGCGAAGCCGTCAGGAATTATCGGTGTACACAGAAGTGGAACAGAGGTGTGATACGGTATTAAAATACTCAGAGATGATGGTGTATTTTTGAAGATGTTCGAGGCTGTAGGTACTGCGATAATGGATATCACTGTAGGCAATTCAGTTGACGACGAATACATTTAAAGGGTATAAACAGATGCTGGACGGCAAAATATGAGTGTGAGAAAGGTAACTGCTAAATCACAGTATCACAAAAAGTATTTCATTTGACTGAAACAAAGAGCTACAGATGTTCAGGAAAAGAAAGGACGACAACAATATATGTTATTTAGAAATAAAGTTAATAAAAAGTACGAGGTTACTAAACGAAATGTCTTCAAGAAAAATGCGAAAAACAGACAAATTAATGAACTAAGGTCACAATTAAGTAACGTTGAAAAGTAGGCTGAAGTTTAATGAGTATTCAGTAAGAATTCAGATCACTGTGAGGAAACAGGATGTTAGGTGTTGAAGGATGATGTTGTGATGTTGGAGGACTACAGCAGTGTGTCGGTAGAAATTAAACAAATAGGACGTGCGATGAAGCAAATCTGAAATGGTCGTTGGAAGGAAAGATCTAGCATACTGTTATCTTAATTACCTTTCGGTGAATTTAAAGTAGAGGCATCAATATTAAGGGTGCGAAAGCGCATCATACTACACAATGAAGAGAGAGCGCTTCGGTTGAAAAAACACATCAAAGGCCTCTACGAAAGGGAGGAAATGTAATATCAGAAAGAATGGTGTCCATTTTGGGGACGTAGGGAATCCAGTATATTAGAGAATTTGTAGAGCTTCGGAAGACTTGGACTCAAAAGGATAAGTAATATTTCTCTGATATTTCCAAAAAACCATTGGAAGCGGGGAGAAAAGTGGAAAACTGTTCCAGGTAGAGCCAGGAATTGATGAGATGTTTACATATCATTAGACTTTTTTTAGAATATCACGTTCACAATGTCGAAACTACCACTGATAATAAAAATGTGAGATCTACTGCATAATTAACCTGACAGTTTATGTACCCTTGTTTTTCAACAGTATAATATACTTCAGAATGTCCAGAAAGAGTTAAGAGTCTATCAGATGATGATCAGTTTGGTAATTTTTCCCTTTACGTTTGACGGATGAACGAAGGTACTCCAAATATCACGACACTTTTATAGAAACTGCTGACGTAAGAAAATCGTACGACGATATAAACTGGTGCAAGATGATGAAAGCCGCGTAACTTCAAAAAACGATTCGTCCAGTATACGAATTTTTGTCCAATAAAGATTTGATTAAAGGTGCACCGTTGCCAATACGCAAAATGATATAGCTTCAACGCGTGCATTTGGAAACTGTTACTGAAACATAGAAATTGTGGGGCAAAAACTGTTCAAACAGCAGCACATATATCTGCATATAGCTGCAGGTATATTCGACGAATGTTATTCTGAAGGCCACGAACGTGTTAAGAACATCATAGGGACGAGCAGCAGAAACTTCGAAGCGCGGCGGCGCAAGAAATGTCTCAGTTAGTTAAAAGAGCCCGAACTGAAAAAAACACAGTACCAAATTCAGAACCAGAGGCTGTCTGAGGAAGAGGAAGGATGCCTGTACGGTCCTGAGATCGCAAATTAATCGTAAGTTTTGCAAAAATGTTTTTTTCTCACTCCAAATTTTAAACATACTTCTGTCGAAAAAACATTTTCCAGTGTGCGAAGCGCTCCAGAGCCTCAACAGATTAACCGATTAATTTGATTTTTTAAAATAAAACATAATTTAGTTGACCCTACCGAGAGTTTTTTGTATTCGAATGTCAAATATATTTTTAAACGTTTGAACTTAGGAAAACATGCTATGAAATTGGCATGTTTTTACATAGATGCCATTTTTAGGTACTTTTCAAAACCCCATGTTGATGACCACACCAAATTCATTCAAATTTAGTTTTTTTTTTCTTTTTTAGAAGTAGCCACGATCCTGTAGAATGCATCGCGCAGATTTGGAATAGCCGCGGGGCGCATACTTTATCAAGGTCTGCAATCATCATTTTCAATCTGTTGTGAGAGAACGTTTTATGCAAGAATATGTCTGTAAAAAGTGGTAAAACCCAATTATAATAAAAACAGTCTTTGTATGAAAAAAATTCAGAACTTCAACCATTTTTGGTGCCTCTCGACCAGAAATCTTACGGTAAGTGTCGTTATGATGATTTGAAAACACCTTAGCTGATATCCATCTCTGTCCCATCCGACTGCAATCCTCTATGGCGACAGGACGCAAATCTCATCTCTCTTGGTTCAGAAACATAGTCGCCTTTATATTGTCATATCTTCGCAGTCAACCACCTGCAGCTAATCACAGCGTTCACAAATCATTCCTCCTGGAAAGCTCCCAGAGAACTATTTTTATTGCTACGGTATATTAATAATTTTTACTTCTACAGTTTATAGACCACTACTATAAAGAGGGACACAACATACGCCAGCTTCCCTCATGCCTAATGCGATTCTTCTCAAATGGATAAAGTTGTTCAACAGGAGTACACACTCGTCGGTGGGGAGTGGTAGTACTCTAAATTACTGTTGCACAAACCCCTCACCTCTAAACTCAGCTCAGTGACTGCCTACAGAGTCAAAACAGAGACAGGCCTCCTGAGCGACATCAGATCGCCGATGAGAGTGGCAATGTATCCCTTAATACTACAACCCCTAATACTACAACACCTATTACAACTTAGTGCCACTGAACACAGTCGTTGATAGTGTTGCGGCAATGTGTAAGAGTGCTCTCTCCTAAGAGAGAGTTGTCATTGTCAATAATTTTTACAAATCAAGCATGAAACACGTAAATTCGACAAAATATTCAAAACACGTTGATCTTCTCGTGAAACAAACTACTGCTCAGAATAAAAAACTTAGAAGAGGTCAACAAACTTGAAAAATAATAACATAGTCGTCTATAGAATATGAAAGAAAATTTACAAGCCAGTTATTTTGGGAGACTTCTTTCCCTAACAAGAACACCTTCAATTATAGTACACATGTAGCCGAAGTGTGTTCTGGTACCGATACAGCAGTGTTCCTGCGGCTGTTTTTGTCGTTGTTTCACTTAGTTTCAAGTGCAAAGGAAGAAGTTTATTTTTATCCCAGTGAACTGTACTTTTTGCACAAATTAGAACATACCCCAAGCAGTCAGTACACTTTTACCACTGAGGAGTTTACTGTCAAGTACTTTTCGTAATACATACACTCCTGGAAATTGAAATAAGAACACCGTGAATTCATTGTCCCAGGAAGGGGAAACTTTATTGACACATTCCTGGGGTCAGATACATCACATGATCACACTGACAGAACCACAGGCACATAGACACAGGCAACAGAGCATGCACAATGTCGGCACTAGTACAGTGGATATCCACCTTTCGCAGCAATGCAGGCTGCTATTCTCCCATGGAGACGATCGTAGAGATGCTGGATGTAGTCCTGTGGAACGGCTTGCCATGCCATTTCCACCTGGCGCCTCAGTTGGACCAGCGTTCGTGCTGGACGTGCAGACCGCGTGAGACGACGCTTCATCCAGTCCCAAACATGCTCAATGGGGGACAGATCCGGAGATCTTGCTGGCCAGGGTAGTTGACTTACACCTTCTAGAGCACGTTGGGTGGCACGGGATACATGCGGACGTGCATTGTCCTGTTGGAACAGCAAGTTCCCTTGCCGGTCTAGGAATGGTAGAACGATGGGTTCGATGACGGTTTGGATGTACCGTGCACTATTCAGTGTCCCCTCGACGATCACCAGTGGTGTACGGCCAGTGTAGGAGATCGCTCCCCACACCACGATGCCGGGTGTTGGCCCTGTGTGCCTCGGTCATATGCAGTCCTGATTGTGGCGCTCACCTGCACGGCGCCAAACACGCATACGACCATCATTGGCACCAAGGCAGAAGCGACTCTCTTCCCTCCATTCACGCCTGTCGCGACACCACTGGAGGCGGGCTGCACGATGTTGGGGCGTGAGCGGAAGACGGCCTAACGGTGTGCGGGACCGTAGCCCAGCTTCATGGAGACGGTTGCGAATGGTCCTCGCCGATACCCCAGGAGCAACAGTGTCCCTAATTTGCTGGGAAGTGGCGGTGCGGTCCCCTACGGCACTGCGTAGGATCCTACGGTCTTGGCGTGCATCCGTGCGTCGCTGCGGTCCGGTCCCAGGTCGACGGGCACGTGCACCTTCCGCCGACCACTGGCGACAACATCGATGTACTGTGGAGACCTCACGCCCCACGTGTTGAGCAATTCGGCGGTACGTCCACCCGGCCTCCCGCATGCCCACTATACGCCCTCGCTCAAAGTCCGTCAACTGCACATACGGTTCACGTCCACGCTGTCGCGGCATGCTACCAGTGTTAAAGACTGCGATGGAGCTCCGTATGCCACGGTAAACTGGCTGACACTGACGGCGGCGGTGCACAAATGCTGCGCAGCTAGCGCCATTCGACGGCCAACACTGCGGTTCCTGGTGTGTCCGCTGTGCCGTGCGTGTGATCATTGCTTGTACAGCCCTCTCGCAGTGTCCGGAGCAAGTATGGTGGGTCTGACACACCGGTGTAAATGTGTTCTTTTTTCCATTTCCAGGAGTGTATGTAAATAAAGAGTAGGGATATTATTGTTCAGTACTTTTCGTCATCGTCATACACTTTTCGTGATACATAATGTAAGTGATGAGTATGACGTTATCAGAAAAAGAGAGTAGCAACAGTTTACGAAAATTGCAATAAATGCACCAACCAAAGATACGACGATCTGCTGCTTTAATTCATCTGTAAGAATGGCCACCGCATTTGCGACGATACTCCGTACATACAATCTCTTTACGATTTCAGAAGAGTGTTATTCTAGTATAGCTTTTTGTACGTAACAAAACATTACATTACTTATATGGTCCCAAAATGAATAAACAAATGAATTAATTCAAACTCAAGAAGTAGGTAAAATCGAATAAGATGAACCAAGATATAACTTATTCACTGGTGCCCAACCAGTAAATACTCGTACGTTTACATTTTTAATGTTAATGAGGCACACACAGTGATAGTGTATTTGGAGAAGGCATTTCTGGAATGACAAGACTTCGGTATCATAAAATTATTTTCATACTTGGAAACAATAACGTACTGAAAACAGCAACCAGTCAGACTATTTCTAAAGATCATTAAGTCATGGCAACGAATACATCAAATGTGACGACCCACTACTTTCATACTAGATTGGTATAAATTGTAAACTCCTAGTATAAAAACATTCCCTATATGGTGACGTTTATTAACATGATAATGCTGTCAGCTGCAAACATCCTTCAACGGGAGAAGTCAGCCTATTCTTATTTCTCAATACTCGATATGACCACGAAACTAGGCATGTGCATTTCATAAATAGGTCCTGGAGAAGACCGAATTAACGTTCCCCTGCAGGTATCGCATTAACTTCTTAACAAATGCTACCATGGACAGGTTTGCTTTGCTGCGTCAGGTGATCGTACTGCTGTAACTATACTGAGAGCTTAGGTTAAGTCGAACTTCCGGATTCACCATGTCGCAGCAGAATACTCGCTTGTTTCACTAGGGACCTTTACCCAGGAATATACTCTCCCTGTGAGCGAGTTGCAGCCACTACGATTAGCAGGTTTCCCCCATGGGCGTTTAACGCAAGAATGATAGATAATGAATTACCCCGTTAGCGCTCAATTTATTTTGTATTTTTGGAAAATTGTGTCCTGGCGACCCATTTATGAACATACGAAGAAATTTTGTACACTCGTTGTCTAAATGTGAAATTTTTGGCCGTCCTCATTTGAGGACGCTGGGCGCTTGGCAGTTGGTTTGTCATTAAACTACTTACTGGGAAAAATGACAAGGGATAGAGAAATTGGTAACATACCAAAACTGTTATGAATTTTACACTAAGTAAAATTTACAAAAGTTTTATTCTAAAAATTCTCTAAAACTGAAATTTCGTTAAGGCCTGATGTGATATTTGGCAAAGCATTCCATACAAAGCGTAACATTACACTTCCCACAATATGTTCTCGGCTTTCCTTTGGAGGTCCCATTCCGGAATCGTCTTTGCTTTCTACGCTTTTGAATGACGTGCAGCTTCTGGTCATTCCGTAAATCTCGTACATTCCTCCTGGAATGTGAGTTTTGTTGGTCTTCTCTTAGCTGACCTCATTTCAGAGCTTCAGATATGTTCTTCCAACCTGTTTTCTGAATCTTTCACCGAAAGAGAAGTTCTTTCATTGCATCTCTTGAAAGGCAGGTATATATTCACTACAGTCATATTTACCATCTTCATAAAAACGAAGCAGTACCACTTTTTACCATACACTGCTATGGTATGTTTCGCTGTTAGCCAGTCATGAAGATCGACGCTTCCCATGAAATCCTTGTATATATTCAGTGCAAGTGGTTGTGGAACACTGACCTTTTCTTTTTTGAATGAATTACAACGTTTGACTTTGACGGTAGGAAGCGCAGTGTCGAAATTAGTTGCTAGTGTAACCCTCTTATAATTCCATTGTATGAACAAAATGTCTGTCTCTCCGTCGTATTTGAACTCAAAATAGCCCCTTTCTTTCCTTTTCATAACATTATGTGATGACAGATTGCACTTCTTCATTCTACGTTCTCTTATAGTTCCACTTCCGTTAAATCCCAGTTATTTCATCCGGACGAGCAGGTCGTGACTAGTAAAGTAATTGTCAAACTGTACTTTGTAACTGTTCGGCTCGCAAATAATGAATAACATTTTAGAACTACTTTGGAAGCCAGTGGTAGATCTGCATTGTCATCATTCTGGTTCTTCTCGCAATAGAGCAAGAAACTGTAATAGGAACTGTAACTTTATATCCAAAGCGTATGGGCTTCAGTTTGGTAAACTGCTTTGCACGGTGATGTCCACAGTATCTCTCAATTTCATCAGCTGCTAGATTTTCCTGAAAGACTCCCCATTTTTGATAATTTTTACCAGAGTTTTCAGTTTGCTCTACAATCATACTTGCAACTGCTCGGGAGTGAGACCATACAACTTTTCTTTCAGTTCATCTGGCAGAGCACAAGCTTTCCTCCCTAAGTCAGGAAAGGAATATTTGGGAACCTGATAGCACCGATTAACTTCCTATTTGCGGGATCTTTTAGTAGAAACTGAGGAATGTCTTCGTTGTTTCTCTCATGTAAAATTTCAATAGTGCCTGCAATATTGCGTACATACGTATTTCCTAACAAGTCATCTTCTTTCTCATCCTCATCGTTCTGCTCATCTACATCTGGAGGCAGAGCAACTGTGGCTGTTTCTATTTCTTCAGAAAATAAATATTCTCCTGCCTTTTCAACAGTTTTAAAAGCGTGGCGAACCACGGCAAAGACATTTGAAAAGATCAAAGAACACGACATGGAAACACCTTACGTCCTCAAACAATGACAGTAAGTTTCCATGCACTGGGACACAAAGTGTAGAAACTACACTCCTGGAAATGGAAAAAAGAACACATTGACACCGGTGTGTCAGACCCACCATACTTGCTCCGGACACTGCGAGAGGGCTGTACAAGCAATGACCACACGCACGGCACAGCGGACACACCAGGAACCGCGGTGTTGGCCGTCGGATGGCGCTAGCTGCGCAGCATTTGTGCACCGCCGCCGTCAGTGTCAGCCAGTTTGCCGTGGCATACGGAGCTCCATCGCAGTCTTTAACACTGGTAGCATGCCGCGACAGCGTGGACGTGAACCGTATGTGCAGTTGACGGACTTTGAGCGAGGGCGTATAGTGGGCATGCGGGAGGCCGGGTGGACGTACCGCCAAATTGCTCAACACGTGGGGCGTGAGGTCTCCACAGTACATCGATGTTGTCGCCAGTGGTCGGCGGAAGGTGCACGTGCCCGTCGACCTGGGACCGGACCGCAGCGACGCACGGATGCACGCCAAGACCGTAGGATCCTACGCAGTGCCGTAGGGGACCGCACCGCCACTTCCCAGCAAATTAGGGACACTGTTGCTCCTGGGGTATCGGCGAGGACCATTCGCAACCGTCTCCATGAAGCTGGGCTACGGTCCCGCACACCGTTAGGCCGTCTTCCGCTCACGCCCCAACATCGTGCAGCCCGCCTCCAGTGGTGTCGCAACAGGCGTGAATGGAGGGACGAATGGAGACGTGTCGTCTTCAGCGATGAGAGTCGCTTCTGCCTTGGTGCCAATGATGGTCGTATGCGTGTTTGGCGCCGTGCAGGTGAGCGCCACAGTCAGGACTGCATACGACCGAGGCACGCAGGGCCAACCCCCAGCATCATGGTGTGGGGAGCGATCTCCTACATTGGCCGTACACCACTGGTGATCGTCGAGGGGACACTGAATAGTGCACGGTACATCCAAACCGTCATCGAACCCATCGTTCTACCATTCCGAGACCGGCAAGGGAACTTGCTGTTCCAACAGGACAATGCACGTCCGCATGTATCCCGTGCCACCCAACGTGCTCTAGAAGGTGTAAGTCAACTACCCTGGCCAGCAAGATCTCCGGATCTGTCCCCCATTGAGCATGTTTGGGACTGGATGAAGCGTCGTCTCACGCGGTCTGCATGTCCAGCACGAACGCTGGTCCAACTGAGGCGCCAGGTGGAAATGGCATGGCAAGCCGTTCCACAGAACTACATCCAGCATCTCTACGATCGTCTCCATGGGAGAATAGCAGCCTGCATTGCTGCGAAAGGTGGATATACACTATACTAGTGCCGACATTGTGCTTGCTCTGTTGCCTGTGTCTGTGTGCCTGTGGTTCTGTCAGTGTGATCATGTGATGTATCTGACCCCAGGAATGTGTCAATAAAGTTTCCCCTTCCTGGGACAATGAATTCACGGTGTTCTTATTTCAGTTTCCAGGAGTGTATTTTCACCTTCATAAGTACCAAACAATATCACAGTATTAAATTATGCAGCAGCCAGAAATTACAGTGCACCTTACCTTAGACGCAACCACAAGAATAAAAACAGAAATAACCAGCAGGCTGTGCAGAATCGTCCCACTTCTGTTAACAGTGTTCAACTGAATAAATGTAGCAGAGATAACAATGATACCCATTCTTGACGGAAAGTTTACTTTACAACAGAAAAAGCCTGTTATTAGTTTTGAGTAGCATACATTGTAATAGTGACAGAAAAATTGACTGTCCTCAACCGAGGTCAGTGGATGCTGATTGATTAAACATTCCGATAAAAGTCTCTCTAAACGTACCATCGCATGTTCACGTAACTGTAAGTAACGTCTTCTTTAATCTGAGGAGAGTAGTTAGAAACCTGGAGTAAATTTTAACTGATGCATTGAAACAGAAAGTTAACCTGGTGCCAGCTGAGTCCGCCTTGATAGCTGATTGGTCAGTGCAGATCGCTGCGATTCAGAGGACCCGGGCTCGATTCCAGTTAGTGCGAATGATTTTACCGTGGTAGGAGGACTCGACTGGTGTTCACTCAGCTCGTGATGCCAACTGAGGACTTGCTTGAGAGGCAGCGCTCCAAGGTCGAAACGTCGACAACGGCCCGAAGGGCTATACAGTATACTGACCACATTCCTCTCCACACCACATCGTGGATAAGGACATCAAGTGGCCGTCAGGGCCTGATTGCAGAATTTCGTTTTTCATTGTTTGGTGCTATCTGTAAGTTGCGGTTCATACGATAGCCGTTAGGGTTCACCCTCGCTCGCTCGTTCGCTTGTTAATTACCCAACGTACGTTGTGGCGAGTTGACGATATCGCAGCAACAGAAGGCGTTTGGCGTTCTCCGAGTTCAGTCGCTAGTGTGCGGTTGCATTTCTTTGACAGTACGGCAACACTGCACCTCCTACGGCGGACGGATGTTGTTTTACACCACTGGCGTCTAAGGTCTTCTGATCTCACGGTAGGTGATTTTCTGCGGTCGTGTTTTGAAGGGTCTATCTATACGCCTCTCTTTCCAACAAGTAATGGTAAACTGCTGGACTACAAAGCAACACCAATGAATTTATTGGCTCCTGACAAGTTTATAAACGTGTGGGACGGGTACGAGTTTAGTTCGTACGTTTCGCATTTGTCCGGTAATGGAGACGCCAAACATCTGTGAAAGCTAAATGAAAATTTGATCCAAAATGTTATTGCGAAGAGAAACCTGAGGTTGTCTGTCCATGTGATAAAAAAGTACAAGAAGCTTTTAGATAAGTGAAGGTGAATAAAAATCTGGAATTAGGAGAAGACAAAACTGGTGCTTCTGACTTAGTAAATCTAGGTTTTTATCCTCTACATTACCATGAATATAAGCAACTTATGACTGTGTCCTTTACCTTGGACCTTAAGGGCTGTAACGGCCGATATATCATTTCCTTACGTTTAATAAAAACAAATCGTAACTAATGCTGACCCGTTTTCGAAAGACGATCAATATGCAGGTGCTCTGAAAATGCATATCGTCGTAGCATACAAAATACAATATAAAACCTACCAAATACGAACTTCACCTAAAAACGATGAAATCCGATATTGCGTTTCACATTCCACAGATCTCAACAACAGAAGTCGACAAACATCCCAAACGGTTGAAACCGAGGACGTACACATCATAATGACGCCAGGAAGAACAGTGAACATATTAACTTCTGACGGTAAATTCAGTAGTTATGGAGCGGAAGCAGGCTATTTGTGAACGTCAGCCATATGTGGATTCTGCCAAGTGTTGCTATCCTTTCTTAAGGTGATGCCTGCGCTTTCCGAACGACGGCTATTTCCGAAATTAAATTGTGAAGATCTAGCGCGGCACTGGGAGCCGAGTGACCAATGGGAGCACAGTTTTCTAACTTTTGTTGAGACAACAAATTAAAAGCCTAAAAAGTCGAAAAGCATGTCAGAGGTAGCAAGATCGGGTGGAGTTGGTCTAGTTTCGGCGGCTGCAAGCGTGAATGGCTTACGGCCAAGGAGCATATGAAGCAAGAGGAAGGAAGAGGAAGGGACTTCTGCCTGGAACCGTCAAAAACGTAGGGTGGCCATGTTCACACAAAAGGAGGAACTCGCTATAGCTTATTTGCAGGTGGGAATACAGAACTCTGTTCGACAGAAGGCTGGAGGACACGTATTTCGTTTACCGTAACTAAGTTGCAGGAGGGACTCGCAGTGTCTAAGGGCGCTACTGAGGCTAAGTGACACCTTACGTTACATTGTGTGTAAAAGTATGAACACCGTAATTAACGGTGATATATGTGATCGTTTCTTTTCCAGTGTGTGCCGTAATTCTTGGATGAGACTGATATAAGTGAACGGAATAGGAATGATTTATTGTTTCAATCTTCTGGCATTGATATCCCTGAAGTTCGCCGATCCTATGAACGGATAATGGGTCTTCGAGACAGAGGGGCCTTTTACAGTGAAGTAAAAGAACACCGACGTAGATACCTTTACTTAGAGGGCTAAATAAAGGGATGTAAAGTCAGAAGTAGTACCATTTCTTTCAAAAGAACTGTGACAATGTGTTTTTACTGTGTGTGAAGTGCACAGTACAGTAATGAAACCTTTTGCACACGCGGTAGCATATCTTTAGTTATTGGTTAGTAAATGTAGCCTTGTGAAAAGATATAAGGCTGATTTGTTTTTAAGTTTTTAATTTTTTACCAAATACAGCAATACAGACATCGTTATTGTCGTTGCTACTGATGCATATTTAATAAGAGTTTGACAGTGGAAACAGTAATCCTCGTTTTCTGGTCTGAAGACTACTTGCACGTAAACGAATTTCGAAACTCTAGAGACCAGAAATCACGCGCAACTCTTCCGTCGTGTGCTTCGGAGCTGGGACAGCAGAGCGAGCCGTAGGGATTAGTAATCGCCGGGATGCAGTTTTGCGGAGCTCTGGCGTCTCTCTCATTTCGCGGAATAACAAATTTACCGTGAAATTTCGGGGCGCGCTCCACTGGAGCGTTTTCACGCTTGAGAAATCATAAATACCATTTTAGTCCCTTAATCATCTCGGCTATCCTCCTCTGTGCCGTTCCAGATCCGGATGGGCACCGGGGCCTTCCTCCGTAATCCAAATTAAAACTGAAGCCATCGAGGCCATAAATCCGCGTCCTGGGAGGAAGTCCCCTGGATAATTGGACAAATGGGCAGACGTTTATCTCCGCGGCGTTCTTGCGCCACGTTTCTTGTGGTTTTTGTTAGCGTCAGTGCTGCAGTTAATTCTGGAGATGTGTTTGTGACGTAGATAACAAGCTGTCGCGGCTACGTTGCGTTTTCGGCTGACAAGAAAGAAATCGTATCAACCGAGAGAGAAGAAAAATAAGAGCCCAGCTGTTTAACCTGAGGTGTACTTATTGTGGTAGAGCCTAACGTCACAGAGAAGAATAATATTTCTCACATATTACATGAAATGCTGAACTACGTATTCGAAGTTTGCAGTCAAGTGACACAATATCACGTATGAGAGATATAGGTTTACCAGTACATTAAATATAGAAAACCAGAATCATCTAAAGGTTTTTTCTGACCTCGTCTTTCTCGTTATTTCTTCTTTTCTTCATTGTAACCTTGTATTGTTATTTATTTGTTTTAGTAAAGTACCACAAATGTGTAATTTCTTGAAGTAGATTTTAGGAAGACTCACTTCCTTCACTATTTTGACATCTAGCCACTTTACTTTTAACAACATCCACTTTTGATATCAAATGGTGCACTTTATGTTTTAACATATTTCCCACCGACCACTTTTCAACTCGTTTCTTTGATGAGTCCGATACTGAGACTTACTTATTTTTTTAATGTGTTTTATCTAATTTTTGTCTGAGAAACGCAGCTATACGCTTTGTTACTCCTCGTCACTTTCGTCTAATGGCTGTTTGTACATGACACAAATTCATTTCTACGTAGGCGACTTCTTTGAACTTATCATTGTATCTACATAGCTTCAACTATTATTTAGGTCTTCCACCATCGATCACATTCTCTACTACTTATTTGATATGAAAATTAATCAATATTGTCTCGTTTTTCCTTGTTTCCTTTTGTGTCATAAATGTAACTTTCTCCGTCACCCCAGTTTTATTTTCAGCGATACACTGTAAGCACACAATATCTTCGATTGAAAGTAAAACAGCATAGGAGAACTTTGCTCTTTTTAAGCTTTACTCTCTTTACAATGCCTAATTTGGTCAAAATTTTTCTTTCAAGGAAATTATTCGACCTAAGCAGACGTAAACCCCACGATAAACATAGTGCTCCATTTTACATAGCATAAATTCACGATACGTAAGCGTCAGAAATAATGGTTGCAAATTCTAGATATATTTCTCTTGTGTCATGGAGTCGAAGAGAACGAGTAGTCGCTGCAGACCTTACTGTTTGGCTTTACAAGGATGTGTAGGCCATTTCAAAAACATTCACTGATTTCACAAATCTTCTATAGTAATCAAAGTAGATTAGTCTGAATTTTAACTTAACGCATAGGACTACGAACATGTTATTTTTCTAAATAGGAAAAAAAAGAAATCCAAATTTTTCCAGTCTATATCTTTTACACGCACACACATACGACATGGGAATGTTTTTTATAATTAAGTTCAGGGTAAAGGTGATAATTTGCTATTCACAAATATTCAGTTTTTTCCCATGATATGCACGACAAATATCTAGACGACTGTCAAACTCTGTTTCTGCTATCATCTCTGGAGTTGCTGAAGCCACTAGTGTTGTTCTGCAGCGTCATAGTTCCTTCAAAGTTGTCGGACATGGAGACATAGAGGAATATTTCAAATACCCCACAAAAAGTCATATAGCGTGAGATCGGGCCGCCGCCAAGGCGAATGGTACAATACGAGGTCTGGTAAAAACACGGTACACAGTTGAAACGGGATTCACCTGTTGAAACGGAGAAAGCGAATCTTCTGTTGTTGTGCTATCGCTATCTCAACTCGACACGCAGTGGGAAATGAAAGAGCGAGTGGCATCAGGGGAACCCTACCGGCTACCACCTGAACCAGCAAATTACAACTGGTGACAAAATAGCTTCTAGTTCCGAAGCTTAGCTCAAAAATACAGTTTATTCTGTAGATATGGTCTTATGAAGTGGAATGAAATTCTGGGCAATATATATTGCTCATGTGGCAACGTATACATCAGTACGCTTGCACAAAATTGGAAAGTTTTCTCTCGTCTGACATATGTATGTAATTTATCATTTCTTCCTTTATTTGTCTGAAATTCATTGTACTGAAGTGGAGGAAGACTTGTGTCATAAATGGTCACATTCATCCCGTAATTTTCTGAAAGAGCTAGAAAACTATCAAGTCAGTTTACAAATATGACGTTACAAACATACATACATACATACACCGCAAGCCACCGTATGGTGCATGGTGGTACCACTTCTAGTAATGGTGCATGGCGGTGCCACTTCTAGCAATTTTCTTTCCTGTTCCACACATAAAAAGAGGCCGTACGCCTCCGTATGAGCTGTAATTTCTCTTACCTTGTCTTCGCTGTCCTTACGCGAAATGTACGTCGGTGGCAATAGAATCGTTCTGCAGTCATCTACAAAGGCCACTTCTCTAAATTTTCTGAATAGTGTTTCGCAAGAGGAACGTCGCCTTCCCTACAGAGATACCCACTGGAGTTCCGAAGCATCTCAGTAATACTCCAGTGTTGATCTAAATTACTGATAACAAATCTAGCAGCATGTCTTTCTTGTATTTGACTTGGGGGGAACCCCAAACACTACAGCAGTACTCAACAATTGGTCGCACTAGTGTCTATAGCTGCTCTCCGTTATAGACGAACTACACTTTCCTAAAGTTACCGCAATGAACCTAAGTCGAGCATTCAGCTTCCCTGCTACCATCCTTATACGCTTTGGAACGTCACACGCCCACATATCAAATCGACGTGACTGTCAAGCCACACGCCACTAATGCAGCTTTCGAATTACGAGGTTGTTTTTCCTATTCATCGGCAGTAACTTACATTTATCTACATTTAGAGCAAACTCCGTCCAACGCACCAATAGGAAATTCTGACATTTTTTATCTCTCAACTGTCAGTCAACGACGGTAGTTTCCCGTATACTATACGCATTGTCCAGTCAAATTGACGTGACCACTTGTCAAAAGCCAGAGTAACCAGCTCTGGGTGCGCGGACCGTTGCGATACCTGAAGGAAGAGAGTCATTGATATTCTGGAGGCACAAACAGGGACGTGGAGCCGTGCCGAATCCATTGCCATCTCCAGCTGCCCTACGTTTCTCGGTGCATGCATGCATGTCCGGAGAAACATTACGTAGTACTTCTGTAGAACACAGATATAGCGATATCGTTTTCTTACTTTTCCCTTTGGGTTCTTGTAGATACCGTGCGCAATCAGTCTTTCCCCATAACGTATGTTCCCGATTATTTTAAATATCCAACGCTGTTGCACATTGCCGAATGCTTTTCCTAGGCCGACAAATCCAACGAACGTGTTATCATTATTATGTCTTTTTTTCTGTTAGTAAACACAACGCCAGAACGGCCACTCTGATGCCCTTATCTTTATGAAAGCCATACTGATTGTCAGCTAACAGATATTAAACACTCTTTTCCTTTCCGCTGTATTCTGTACTTGCCAGAAACTCAGATGCATGACTTTTTAAGTTGATATGCGGTAATTATCACTCATATCTTCTGCATCGTTTGGGTGATATTTTTCCGGAGATCTGATGGTAGTCTCCAGACACATCGTTTCTAAAAACAAGTGGATCACTCTTTCGGTTTCCACTTCCTCCAGTCATTTTAGAGTTCCGCGTTATTCCATCGCAAGTTTTCCAAAAAGCTGTTAAACTCTGACTCTAGTGCTGGATCCTTTCCGTCTTACATATCAACTTCCATTTCTTATCCTACAACGTCATCGGATGGTTTCTCCCCCTTCTCTCTCTTGTGCGTTTAACAGTGGAATTCCTCTCGCAGTCTTGATGTTGTTGCCTACGGTTTTGGTGTTGTTTTGTTACACGCGGAATTAGTGATGTGATTCTTCCTTGCGAAACTGCAGTCATTCTAAACTGCATGTACCTGCATTTTCTTCTTGATTCTTAGACTGATAACCAAAATGTCTTCGATTAAAGGTTCGAAACAAGTCATTGCTGAAATTTTGAATAAAAATCATCTGCAGCGGTGACAGAAGACTCCCGGTATAAGCGGTCAACTTCTTTCTGAAAAAGGCCCTGTCGAAGACGGTGGAGGGGCTGACAGAGTTTCGCAGCAACCTCCTGTTCTTTCGGGTGGAAAACAGCCTCTAAAAGGAGACGGAACAAGCAGGGACCAAATCCATAGGATGCAGAAGGCAATGGAAACAACTGCATTAAAGACACACAATGTATATCCATAGGATATGTGGTCTGTAATTGAAAAAGATACCGGATTAGTCTCCCGTTCAGGTCTCATGGAGGGAACATCCAATGGGGAAATAACCATGTGAAAAATATTGAATACAATTCGGAGTGTGAAATGTCAGAAGTCTGAACCTGGTAAGGAACCTAATAAATCTGAAAACGAAAATGCAAAGACTCCATCTAGACGGAGTCAGTGAAGTGAAATGGAAAGAACATAAGGGTTTCTGGTCAGAAGAATATAGATTAGTATCAACAACACCGGCAAATGTTATAACGCGAATAGAATTGTTATTAACAAGAATGTAGGGAGAGGATGTTACTTCGAATATATCGGAGATAGAGTTGTCCTCATCATAATGGACAAAAAACTAACGCCAATAGCGATAGTTCAGATACACATGCCGACGTCACAAGCAGAAGATAAAGAGACAGAGAAGTATGTTGAACGGGTAACTCCGCATGAAAAGAAGACAATAAACTGATAATCATATGGAACTGTGAGGTGTTAGCAGGGGAAGAAATAGAAGAATGAATTACGGGAGATTATGGGCTCATTTTTAGTAAGAGAGGAGCAAGCCGAACTGCTTTCTGCAATACATTTAAGCTAGCGATAGCGTGTATCTTGTTCAAGAATCACAAGACGAGAAGCTATACTTGGAAACGGCCAGTAGTACGGGAAGATTCCAGCTGTCAGACAGAAATTCCAAAATTAGATATTGGATTGTAAGGCGTCCCCAGGGGCAAATATAGGCTAGGACCAGAATTTAGTAACGAAGAGCAGGCTGAAGTTCAAGAGACTCATGCAGAAGAACAGCGTGCGAAGAAATAGGACACTGAAGTGATGAGAAACCCATTTACGTTGATCTGACAACCTCTTTCCAATTTCACTCTACTGATCTTCAAGGTTCTTCGCCTTTTCTGACACAATTACCATTTCACTACTAAACTCAATAGTTACATTACTTTTCCAAACTCCTCATTGGGTTCATTTACTGTTCGCTGAACACACATGCTATAAAACATGAGGAATAAGCTGCAAGACTACCTCATTTCCTCCTCAGATAATGTCTTCTTCCATATTGTTCGATTCTTGCAACGACATTCTGGTTTCCAAACAGGTTGTAGATAGCCTTCCGCTTTGTTACACTCCCCAATAAGTTCACAATATCAAAGAACTTCTTGCAGTCAGTGTTTCCAAGCCCAGTTCCCAAATCAACAAATGCTACTTAATGTATGCTTGCATTACTTCGGTCACTATAATATTGACTAATTCCACCACCAGGTAAGACGCCGTTTAACTAAGACTGATCGACCGTACATTATTCGTGAAGATCTTAGAACACGGTGAGTCAGCTGCCCTTATCAATGTCGTTTTATGTAAAACCGTATGACAGGACAATGGTGTCGCTTTAAGGATGTGAAGCGCATTATCAAAATGTAGCAGAATAAATCATAAAGTATACAAACACTTCTTAGAGCTATTTTACAAATTTTGTTCATGAATCTACTTTAGCCCCATAAAGCGACGTGTCAAATATTAATCTTTTCACTGGGTTATGTAAAGGAGAGTTCTTATTCCACGCTTCCCATTTTGAAATCTCCTCTTAATTTCGTTGTTTCTGATGGTGAAATAGACTTTATAAGGCAAAGTTTCTGAACTATTTGCCAAAGGTTATCTATTATAAACAGAATGAACTTGGAGAGACATCCAAAACCTGTATGACCCTACCGCTAGTTAAACTAAGAAAGATTGGAGGCACTTCGAAAAGTATGGCACAGTAAGAAATATCTTGGCTCAGAATTTATGGTCAGTCCTCACTTATGCTTTTTGGGGTATGATTCCGTTTTCTAACAATCGTCCAAATCGCTGAGTGGCAAGTTACTTCGATTACGTGGCTGTCTCCTGTCCTGATATTGTTACTGATATAGACGTTGGGCAGTTTACATAAAACGACAGCGGTAGGGGCAGCTAACTCAGCGTACATAATAACTGACAGTGTCAGAGTACAGGGTACAATACACGTTCCATCATTTGCAGTGTATTACTGGAATTTTCTCCTTCCACATGGACATATGCAAGGTGTCTTTTGTAGAGCCATTAAGCGTTTTCCTCCGTTGTTTCGGTAGATATCTGCGATGTCGTTTTTGCAGTGTGAAGCTGAAGTCAGTTCAAAGAAATACTGCCTATTACGTCTTTCATGTGAAACCCAATGCCGACAAAAAGCGTTCATTGGTTTCCCATTACAGGGTTATTACAAATGATTGAAGCGATTTCACAGCTCTACAATAACTTTATTATTTGAGATATTTTCACAATGCTTTGCACACACATACAAAAACTGAAAAAGTTTTTTTAGGCATTCACAAATGTTCGATATGTGCCCCTTTAGTGATTCGGCAGACATCAAGCCGATAATCAAGTTCCTCCCACACTCGGCGCAGCATGTCCCCATCAATGAGTTCGAAAGCATTGTTGATGCGAGCTCGCAGTTCTGGCACGTTTCTTGGTAGAGGAGGTGTAAACACTGAATCTTTCACATCATTATGCGTGAAACTTGCCCGCACGCGTTCAACCGTTTCTTCGCTCACTGCAGGCCGCCCCGTTGATTTCCCCTTACAGAGGCATCCAGAAGCTTTAAACTGCGCATACCATCGCCGAATGGAGTTAGCAGTTGGTGGACCTTTGTTGAACTTCGTCATGAAGTGTCGTTGCACTGTTATGACTGACTGATGTGAGTGCATTTCAAGCACGACATACGCTCGCTCGGCTCCTGTCGCCATTTTGTCTCACTGCGCTCTCGAGCGCTCTGGCGGCAGAAACCTGAAGTGCAGCTTCAGCCGAACAAAACATTATGAGTTTTTCTACGTATCTGTAGTGTGTCGTGACCATATGTGAATAAATGGAGCTACAGTGAATTTATGAAATCGCTTCAATCATTTGTAATAGCCCTGTACAAGCAAAATGATTTTAAAACGGAATTTTCGTGTTCATTCGATAGAGGCATCGCGAATCAGTCTAGAGCAATATTAGTTTCGTCGATATGTATTATTAGGGATGGTAAAACACGAAGAATAACCAGCGTTGGAACAGCAGTAGCACCGCACTGGCTCGTATTGACTGATAATGCTGTTTAGCAGCGTTTTTCTGTCGCTGCTAGAGTACTGGCTATTCTTCGTTCTATACTGTTCCTGTTAATACATGTCGACAATGAGCAAAATGTTTGCGCTGTGGTTTTCGCATACATGTTCTAGAAATTTAGTCAACAGTGCTAGGCGAGGTCTACGTCGTTTTTCTTCCGAGTTTCCCGTTTGTGTTACCTGGGTATTTCTGTTACACTTTGAAATGGGGTACACAACCGTGATGCGAACCTAGCAGAGAGTCTCTGATTTAGCCAGTGTATATTGTCATGCCTCTTTGACCAATTCTTCAAACTATGGAACAACGCACTAGTTGCATCAGTGTCACGTATGCCAAATTCATTTACTGATTTATTACATAACTCCAGAACTCTTCCCACACATCCAACTATTCCATCAGCCCTCCGGAATACTCATTTTACGTGACTGTTTCATTTCACATCACTTCTAAATTTTACCTTTAAGAATTTGTACGAAGTGACGTGTGAAAAATTTTCATCTCTGTAATCACAATTTAAGCAGCAATCATTCATTACACCATGGCAATAATGTCCTGTCTTATGATCCTCCAACTTCAGTATCGACAGCGAACAGTCTCATAACGCTGCTGATAGAATATGATGGTTCAAATGGCTCTGAGCACTATGGGACTCAACTGCTGAGGTCATTAGTCCCCTAGAACTTAGAACTAGTTAAACCTAACTAACCTAAGGAAATCACAAATATCCATGCCCGAGGCAGGATTCGAACCTGCGACCGTAGCGGTCTCGCGGTTCCAGACTGTAGCGCCTTTAACCGCACGGCCACTTCGGCCGGCATAGAATATGAAAAATGGTTTATATATATCGTAGACGTTATGAGTCCTGTTACATTTAACTGGGGCACATCCCATGTTACTTACGTTTCTGTAGAACACTCGTCCCCCTGTATAACACGCTGGGATCTAGTAGTTAGTCATCGACTCCATCATGTATGTGTGAAGATGCACTGTATGACAGTATCTAGGTTAGTAGTCGGCGCTGTAGTACAGTGTCGAACACATTTTTGTAATATTCACGATGTACTCGTTCGTTCAGAGGTGGTCGAATATTAGCTGAACCTACAATATTACCAAGCACGTACATGATACGTTATGACCCACACCCCGGTCCATTACCACGCTCGCCACTTCTGCATGTACATCTACATCTGCATCTTACTCTGCGGTTCACACTTAAACACCGGCCGGCTAGGCCGTGACGTTCTAGGCGATACAGTCTGGAGCCGAGCGACCGCTCCGATCGCAGGTTCGAATCCTGCCTCGCGCATGGATGTGTGTGATGTCCTTAGGTTAGTTAGATTTAATTAGTTCTAAGTTCTAGGCGACTGATGACCTCAGAAGTTAAGTCCCATAGTGCTCAGAGCCATTTGAGCGACACTTAAACGTCTGGCAGAGTGCTCACAAAACCACATTCAGACTCTTTCTCGAATGTTCCAGTTTCGAATAGCACGTGGGAAAAATGAACACCTAAACATTTCTTGGAAGCTCTGTTCTCTCTTATATATTTTGGCATTCGGAGGTAAATGGATCTGATTGAAAGTTCATGAACAGATTCTATTCCAACGATAAACGCCTTTATTTTGAAGATGGGCATCCAAACTGACCTATCTATTCGTGACACATCCTCAGCTATTTCGCAATAATACTACACGAGCTGCCCTTCTTTCAGCTTTTCCGATATCTTTCGTTAAACCTGCTATGGTTCCCATAGTGGGCAACAGTGCTCCAGAACTGGACGGACAAGCGTAGTATAGGCAGTCTCTTCAGTAGTTTTGTTGCGTCTTCTAAGCGAATGAAATAATTTCCACTGTTTCAGCCACTTTTTATTGGTATTTATAATCACAACGAATTTCAGCAGCGTGCTACTGTCACCAGGTGTATTACACTTACATGCACATTAATCTTAAGTGTGATGAGGGTTGGTTTCGGAGTGTGCCAGTGAGGTTATACAACGAAATTTAATCCTGTACAGAAAGAAGATAACATCACTGGCATACCCAATAAATAACCCTCATCGCACTTGAGATTCAGACTAGGCTCTCTTACCTCAAATTACACACAGTAAAAAAAGTTTTTCATCACTCCGGTTCCCAGAATTCTTGAAGATAGAAGCTGACGGTGGATACTGTATCACAGACACAGTCCCTTTGACTGTTCAGGGATGTCACTAAACCCGCCCAAAGATGTAAGCAACTATGTACGAGCAGCGCCTATTAGACGGAGGGGGTCTGACAGCCGATCAGTTCCAGTCATTCCACCAGGGAGTTACACGGCTCGTGTTGTCTGTAGTTAACCATGCCCAGATTGTCAATAGCGCAGTTCAATCTTCGATCGTGGCCGCATTGTTACTTTGTGTTTTGAAGGGCTCTCAACAAGGGAAGTGTCCAGGAGTCTCGGAGTTAACCAAAGCGTGTTGTTCAGACATAGAGGAATTGTCGGTGACATGCCTCCCTCAGGCCGCCCAAGGAGCAATTGATGACCGCTACCTACGTATTATGTCTCGGAGGAACCCTGACAGCAACGCCACCATGTTGAATAATGCTTTTCGTGCAGACACAGGGAGTCGCGTTAAGACTCAAACTTTGCGCAATAGGTTGCATGGTGCGCAACTTGACTCCCGACGCCCATGGCGAGGTCCATCTTTGCAACCACGGCACCATGAAGCACGGTACAGATGGGCCCAACTACATGCCGAATGGACCGCTCAGGATTGGCATCACGTTCTCTTCACCGATGAGTGTCGCATATGCCTTCAACCGTCGTGTTTGAAGGCAACCCGGTCAGGCTGAACGCCTTAGACACACCGTCCAGGGAGTGTAGCAAGTGGAGGCTCCCTGCTATTTTGGGGTGGTATTACGTGGGTCCAACGTACGCCGTTGGTGGTCATGGAAGGCGCAGTAACGGTCGTACGATACATGAATGCAATCCTCCGAGCGATATTGCAACCATATCGGCAGTATATTGGCGAGACAATAGTCTTCATGGACGGCTATTCGCACTCCCATCGTGTACATCTTGTGAATGACTTCCTTGAGGATAACGACATCGCTCGACTAGAGTGGCTAGAATGTTCTCCAGACATAAGCCCTATTAAACATGCCTGGGATAGATTGAAAAGGGCTGTTTATGGACCGCGTCACCCAATAACCACTCTGAGGGATCTACGACGAATCGCCGTTGAGGAGTGGGACAATCTGGGCCAACAGTGCCTTGATGAACTTGTGGATTGTATCCCACTCGCTGTATAGTGGTACAACAAGCAATGTGTGGTTTTTATGAGCAATAAGAAGGGCGGAAATGATGTTCTTGTTGATCTCTATTCCAATTTTCTGTACAGTTTCCGGAACTCTCGGAACCGAGTTGATGCAAAACTTTTTTTGATGGGTGTATGTGCCCTCCTGGTGGTTCCATGATAATTTGTATCACCACCACCAAAACAATACGTATGAGAGAAGTAAATGCAGTAGTAAGTACTTAGGGTAATTATGTTATGAAGTTGCTTAAATCATTTAAATTCGTTACGATACACATATCTCTTCGTCATCTAGATTACAACCTTCCATTAAGAGGTTACTTTCCGAGCTCTTCATTTAGCAAGGGCTGTGAGACGGTAAGTTATTGCAAAGACATTCTGTTACCGGGTTATCGGTTGCTAAGCATACTAAAGTGTTTGTTAACTCTAGGCGATGCTTTGGAGGTAAAGCTAGTTGGCCAGTGGTAGACTAACGAGGGCAATGTTGTCTGTGGTGTGCTTCGATCATTGCGAGGCCAAGGTTCCTTGATTCTTCTAGTGTTTTCTCCTTCTTTCGGAGACTTGTGTTCCTTGCATTTGGGCTCTTGTCGGAGCAGGCTTATGGACGGTGTGTATTTAGTTGAGATTACATTTCAACGGCCATTCTGATGCTAGAAACTACGAGGATTATGGTGAGATGACGGCACGGTCCTGCAGCTTGCCGTAATACGTTGTTTGCGAAGTTTTAAGGTCTATAGGGGTACCGTCAGTCGTGTTCAGGCTTAACTTCTGTTGTTCATGGAGACAGATCTTGTTCTATGCTCGTAGTACACTATTGGTATTGAACATGATCATGTGGGAGGTTAGGGTACTGACGTCATTACATTCCCACTGATTTAACATTGCTTAAATTATGCTGGTGTGCATGGAATGTTCTTTTGTTCTGGTTTACACGTATTGGCAGCTTGTATGACACGTGGGCCATCATAGCACATGTGCCAATTTATTGTTTATCATTGATTACTGAATAATTTTTTAACAATTAGGAATTTCAGAAAAGCATTTTTAATTCAATTTCCTTCCTCGGTCATTTATGAAATCAGAACAATATTTACGTCGCACACGTGTTCTTGTATTCATCATTGAGACCACATTGGTTATGAGTATGAAGTTTACAGTAAATTCTGCCATCAAAGGAATTATTAGTCACAGTGAAAGCAATTGATTTCAGCAGAATTGGTTTGAATTCTTTGCAGCATTTACAGCCAGAAACGATTTTTGGGTTTTCTGAGAGTACGAGACATTGTGCTCTTCGGGATTATGTTTGACTAGCAGTAATAGTTCATGTTTTCTTTGGACTCAATGTAGGCCTACAGTCCGAGGCTGTACATCCTCATAGCGCGTGATCTGTCCTGAACGGCGACCACATTTATACAGGGTGCGTCAAAAAAATGTATACACACTTTTAAGCGACATAGAAAATTTATTTCCCGTTCTACAATGTTAAATTTCTGGAAATGGAAAGCTTGAAGTCCAATTGGAAAAATAAATATACTTTGCAAATGTGATTAATGTTCAAACTGGTGGCCTTCAGCATCAATACATTTCTGAGTACGAGTCACCACTGATTCCGTACATCGTACCAAAGTGTCCAATGAGATTTCTGCGCACACCGCCTGAATCTCATTCCGAAGTGTGTCCAGTTTACGTGGTTTACGTTTGTACACTTCATCTTTTACTGTGCCCCATAGGAAGAAATCCAGCGGCGTGAGGTCTGGAGAGCGTGCAGGAAACTCGATTGGTCCCCTGCGTCCTTTCCACTGGCCTGGCACATAGTTATCCAGATATGCTCTTACGTCCCTATCATAATGCGGCGGGGCGCCATCTTGTTGGAAATAAAACTCATCATTACCGTATAATGCACGAATGGTAGGGAATATGGAGTCAGCAAGCATTGTTAGGTACGTTTCTCCAGTAACAGTAACTACAAAGCGGAAAGGCCCAATGAGTCCCCTTGCAGACAAACCACACCACACATTTACACCAGGCAAATTCACCGCCTTTTCAACTGTAATGTGAGGATTATCTTCAGCCCAGCACACACACAATTGTGCCTATTGACAGTTCCATTGAGTTTGAATTGGGCTTCATCCGACCAGATTGTGCTACCCATAAATCCCGGTTCGCGTCTCACCATCTCCTGAACCCATTCACAAAATTCTAACCTTCGATCTGGATCATCGTCACTTAGCTGTTGCACCAGCCTTGGAAATTACACACGAAACTTGCCTTTCTTCAGAATGCCTAGCACACTACTAGCACTTACATTACTCTCACGTGCCGCTTGCCTTGAAGATTTTTGAGGCGAACGCTGAAACAGTTTCATGACCGCAGTTGTGGAATCATCACTTGTAGCTGTACGAGGTCGCCTTGATCGACCTTTATGCACATTACCCACTGTTCCACGAATTTCGAATTTGTCTCGTAGACGACTAATTGTTAACCTTGAAGGTGGTTCTGTACCATACTCACTTCTCCACTGTCTTCGAACCTCAGCTACATTCTCAAACTTCCAGTACCACTTAATTATCTGCTTCCGCGCTTCAAAGCTCAAACGCACGTCCGCCATGTTGCAGTTACTTCCTTGGCACTGCTGCCACCTGTTGAAGAAACATAACAATACTTTCTCACAGATATTTAACCTTGTAGAAGGGGAAATAAGTTGTCTATGACAGTTCAAAGTGTGTATACATTTTTTTGAAGCACCCTGTGTTTCTGAATCGTGTAAAGAGACTGCCAGGCGTCGTCGTGACCTTAGATTCATTCAGATATTCATTCAAGCCCTTCCCATTTTTCCCAATGCGCAATAGAAGCATCTCATGCCAAAAAACGTGTGTGTGTGAATTTCTAAGGGACCAAACTACTGTGGTCATCGTTCCCTAGACTTACCTATCACTTAAGCGAACTTATGCCAAGAACCACACACACACCCATTCCCGAGGGACTCGAACCTCCTACGGGAGTGGCAACGCTGTCAGTGACATGGCGCCTCTAACCTTGCGGCCACTCCGCGCGGCCCATCTCATGCCTTCAAATACTTTCACCAAACAGTGGTCAGATGGTATTAACAATCGTTCTTGGGTCAAAATACTGTGTAAAAATTTGTTTTTATTTTACTGAAGACGGATATTTAGTCCAGATAGTCAGTTACTCAGTTCTAACAGGTACTCAGATCAGTTGAGAGAGAAAGTATGAGGCTTTCGCAGTCAGTATCGAAATTCTCACACCAGTTAAAAGTAGACCGATGTTAAGTGGAATGATCTTTGTTCCCAGTGCGTAGAGTTGAGGCTGACAATCCGTCTGCGGGGACGACGCCGCCGCAATGTAGAGTGCGTCCAGGCTGCGTTCACCAAAGGCGGTGTCAGGCGTGGCTGACTGGACTGTGTGCGGGTGGAAGGCAGGGACGGCCATACGGCCTCCCGCCGGTTTTAATTAACTGCTGCCCTCCGCGCTCACGTGTGTGGGGCGCAGGGAGCCCGTACGAGCCGTGTGTGCGCCGCGGCCCTGCTTTTGATCTGCCGAGGAGAGCGCATCGCCGCCGCTCAAGTGCGCCGCTTTTCGGACTCGCCACGCCACGGCTGCCAAAGGCCTTTACTCCACTCTGCGCTACTTAACCGCATGCGGCGTGTGTGTGTGAGTGTGTTCTCCATAGCTACTACCTCTCCCGGTGACCGCGTTCTCTGCAAGCAAACGGCAGCGCCTGGGCGTGACTTTTCGCGTAGAATATCGTGAGGAGGGGAACGTTTAGAGATCTACACCCACGACACGGCTACTTTATGCTAGACGCTTACACTTCTGCTAAAGGGCCTCTATATTCTACATAATATGCAAGTTAAATAAATGCCGTGTGGCTAGGGCCTCCTGTCGGATGGACCGTTCGCATGGTTCGGCGTCTTTTGTGTCGATGGTGATGAATTGATGATGATAAGGACAACTCAACACACAGTCCCTGAGCGGAGAAAATATCCGACCCAGCCGGGAATCGAACCCGGGCCGATAGGCATGACATTCCGTCGCGCTGACAACTTTTTTTTCTTTTCTTTTCCATCTCATTTTGTTCTATATTGTTCGTTGAATTTGTTCGTGGCGGACGTCCGATGACACCCGTTCAGGTTGTTCGTTGATCCGTTCTCTGACCGAACACGCTGAGCTACCGTGCCGGCATACCACTCAGCTACCAGGAACAGACACATGCAAGTTGAATTTTCGGCATCTACGAAAATTCAACCAACAACGAAAAATTAAATGACGCACACATAACAACGAAAAAAATTCATATTAGCATCACAAACTGGTTTTACTAAACGATGAGTTATTGACGGCTAGTTGCTATAGGTAGTAGACGTAAATATAAAGGGTGTTCGAAAATTCCGGTTAAAAACTTTTAGAAGCTTGGGCTAGCCTCGTGGTCTGGGGTGCCTTGCCACGGTTCACGCGGCACTCCCCGTCGGAGGTTCGAGTCCTCCCTCGTGCATGGGTGCGTGTTGTCCTCAGCATAAGTTAGTACGAGGCGTGTTTTTTAAGTAACGTCCTTTTTGTTCTAGACACTAGTAGTTCGCGCGCATACCGCAACGAGCGCGTGCGTCGTGTACCGGCATGCCTCGGGAACAACTGTGCTCAGTTTCAGCTCTGTAGCTAACCTGTACGGTTATATTCTGTGCTTTCCAAATGTTTAAGACTATCAACTCGCCCGCCGCGTGTGATGTTAGCTCAGTGATACGGTTTTCGTGAGCAAGGAAACTGTCTGCTGCAGAAATTCATCGACAGATTTGTGAAGTGTACGTTGATACTATTAAGAGAGAAAACAAAGTTCGTAAGTGCAACATGGCGGACGTGCGTTTGAGCTTTGAAGCGCGGAAGTAGATAATTATGTGGTACTGGAAGTTTGAGAATGTAGCTGCGGTTCGAAGACAGTGGAGAAGTGAGTATGGTACAGAACCACCTTCAAGGTTAACAATTACTCGTCTACGAGACAAATTCTAAATTCATGGAACAGTGGGTGATGTGCATAAAGGTCGATCAAGGCGACCTCGTACAGTTACAAGTGATGATTCGACAACTACGGTCTTGAAACTGTTTCAGCATTCCCCTCAAAAATCTTCAAGGCAAGCGGCACGTGAGAGTAATGTAAGTGCTAGTAGTGTGCTAGGCATTCTGAAGAAAGGCAAGTTTCGTGTGTAATTTCCAAGGCTGGTGCAACAGCTAAGTGACGACGATCCAGATCGAATTAAAAGATGACCGTGACAACGTCTGTGATGACGACTGCTCTGGTCACCCTTCTTTGATTACAAAGGATTTGGTGACTTCAGTTGAAGCGAGGATCCGTGAGAGCAGGCGCTTGACAATAACAGGTCTCTCAAACGAATTTCCTGACGTGTCAAAATCAGTGCTTTACAACATTGTTTCTGAACACCTAAAGTTTAGAAAACTGTGCTCCCGTTGGGTCCCAAAACTCCTAACAGAGGACCACAAAAATCAAAGATTCGAGTGTGCGATGAAGTTCTTGACTCGTTATCACGAAGAAGGTGATGGCGTCTTGAGTCAGATCGTAACTGGAGAACAAACATGAGTTTCGCATATCACGCCCGAATCGAAGCAACAGAGCATGGAATGGAGACACACACACACTCGCCTGTAAAGGTGAAGGCCAAACAGACTCTGTCCCAGAGCAAAATCATGGCGTCGGTGTTTTGGGATAGGCATGGTGTTTTGTTGGTCGACTTCATGCAACGAGGAACCACTATCAACGCAGAGGCATACTGCCAAACCCCGAGAAAGCTACACAGTGCGATTGAAAACAAATGACGTGGCATGCTGACAAAGTGAATTGTCCTTCCCCATGACAATGCAAGACCTCACGCTGCAGGTCAGTCCCACCAGTTGTTGGAGAGTTTTGGCTGGGAAGTTCTAGACTACCCACCCTACAGTCGAGATCTTGCGCTGAGCGGTTACCATCTGTTCCTCTACCTCAGACAACACCTCAGTGGCAGCCGTTACAATGATGACGACGACGTGAAAACGGCAGTGAACTCTTGGTGATCGGAGCAGGCTGCAAGTGTTTATGAAGAGGGTGTTTTAAAATTGGTTAAGGGGTATGATACGTGTTTGAATAGACCTGCGAACTATGTCGAAAAATAGAGTGAAGTATGTACTTTCTGAAAATAAATTTACTTTTCTGAAATAACCTTTAACTGTGTACTTATATTCAAACGGACCTTACTTAAAAAACACGCCTTGTATAATTTAGATAAAGTAGTTTGTAAGCCTAGGGACCGATGACCTCAGCAGTTTGATCCCATAGGAACTTACCACAAATCTCAAAAAAAAAAAAAAAAAAAAAAAAAAAAAAAAAAAAAAAAAAACTTGTAGGACTTGTAGATGATGATGTTTGGTTCGTAGGGCGCTCAACGACGGTGTGTCATTCCCTCTACAACCTTACCATTTTCCCGAATGGTGAAAATGATGAGGACAACACACACAGAGTCTCCGGCGGAGAAAATCCCCGACTTGGCCAGAAATCGAACCCTAACCCCGTACTCCAGTGGCAGCAACGCTAATCGCTTTTTCAAAAATCTCATTTTGTTTGTTATTGTTCGTTGCATTTGTTCGGTGCGGACGTCCCATGACGACCATTCAAGTTCATAGTTAATCCGTTCACTCAGTTCTTTTTTATTACAGAGGGTAGATAACCCTCTGACCGAACACGCTGAGCTACCGTGCCGGCGATTACTAAACCACGAGTTTCGGACAGGAGTTGTAGCGGGAAGTGAGTAGATAACATTCTGAATTGGAACCCATGTCCGGAAACGTACCATTTCCGTGCTATAACCATTTGAAAAAGTGTTGGTAACGCGAGCACTTCTACAAGTAACTGATTATGCGTGACCCAGAACATCAATTGTTTTACTATTCCACTCATCGATAGCCGAAAAAATTGCTCTTGTACTCGTTGATGGGTTCTCTACAATGTGATACAGTCAATTTTTTCCGGTTTCAATTTATTGCCACGAATTTTTGACCTGTTATGTGGAAACTCTAAACAGGTTATACATATTCGATAATCATGGTGACATACAATGATTTATATTTTATATATAGTAGTAAAGTGTGTTAATAACAACTATTTGTAATTTAATGTAAAAATAAAACAGAAAATTGAAAATAACGATCAGTTTAAAAGAACACTAATAGCCAAGTTCTAAGGTTTTTTTTTTTTTTTCTTTATTGTGATTTCATGCCCCTGCCCCATATGGGCAGGGGAGGGCTGTCAGCAGCACAATCCGCCGCTCTTCAACCGAGTGACATGACAACTAAAACAAGAATAAAATAATACATACATAAGGAGGTAAAAAAAGGGGAACATAAAACAGAGTAAGGGGAGAAAATGGAGGTAAAAATCACTGACAAGTAGAAGTTCATTGGGGACAGTTAAAATAGTAATTGAAAGTTAAAAAACACAGTTGGCGATTCTTAAAACACAGAGAAGACACTGGATGCACATGCACAGTTTAAAAGTTGGCCACAGTATTAAAAACACTCCGAAGACAACACACTTAAAACCCACTTGGAGCACACACGACAAAGAGTAAAACTACCAGGCGGGACCTGCCGAGGGAAAGGGCAGAGAGGATGGAAAAGGAGGGGAGAGCATGGGGCAGCTGGGGAAGCGGCGGGAGGAAAAGAGGAGGGGCAACTGTGGGTTCACGAAGAGGCAGGTGACACATGGGGCGGGAGAGGAAAAGGGAAGACAGGGCAGGAGGGAGCGCAGAGACACCGAAAGAAGGCACAAGAGATGGACGGGGAGTAGGAGGGGAAATCCGCTGAGAAGGAGGGAGGGGGAGGAGAGGGAGCCCTGATGAGGAGGCGGGAAGAGGGGGTTAGAGTTGGTAGGAAGGGTAGATGTCAGGGCGAAGCTCATCATCCGGGAGTGGTAGACGGTGGAAGTTGTGTTGGGAAAGGAGATGGAGGGTGTGGAGATGGAGAGAGGGAGGGACACAACAGTAAAGGCGCGGCAACTGGTTGGGAGTGGAGAGGAAGGGAGACACCAGGGGGTGAGGGGGATCAAGGCGGCGGACAATATATAGTGTGCGGATGTGTTCAAGGAAAAGGAGAAGGTGGGGGAAGGGGATGAGGTCATAGAGGATGCGCGTGGGGGACGGAAGGCGGATGCGGAAGGCGAGGCGGAGTGCATGGCGTTCGAGGATTTGGAGGGCTTTATAGAACCGGGGAGGGGCGGAAATCCAAGCGATGCTGGCATAACAAAGGATGGGGCGGATCATGGATTTGTAGGTGTGAAGGATGGTGGAAGGATGCAGACCCCACGTCCGGCCGGACAGGAGTTTCAGGAGGCGGAGGCGGTTGTGAGCTTTGTGTTGGATGGTAGTGATGGGGAGTCCAGGTGAGGTGGCGGTCGAGTGTGAGGCCAAGGTATTTGTGGGTAGGAGTGAGGTGGATAGGACGGCCGTAAATGGTGAGGTAGAAATCATGGAGGCGGAAGGAGCGGGTGGTGCGGCCTATGATGATCGCCTGGGTCTTGGAGGGATTAACACAGAGGAACCACTGGTTGCACCAAGCGGTGAATTGGTCAAGGTGGGTTTGGAGCGTACGTTGGGACCGTTGAAGGGTAGAATAAAGGGCTAGGAAGGCGGTGTCATCAGCGAACTGGAGAAGATGAACAGGAGGGGGAGGTTTGGGCATATCAGCAGTGTACAGGAGATAGAGGAGAGGGGAAAGGACAGAACCTTGGGGCACGCCGGCAGAGGGGTAGAAAGTACGGGAGTTGGAATTGTGGATAGTCACATAGGAGGGACGATGGGAGAGGAAGGAAGCAACGAGACGGACGAAGTTGATGGGGAGAGCATAGGTCTGGAGAAGTTCTAAGGGAATAGCTTACAAGTTATATTAATGGATATGTTACTGGCAGCCTGGGAATAACTCGAGGTTTGCTGCCTTGCTAGAAATATATCTTCTTCTAAACCTATCATTACAACACTATCCTACGAGGGTCGTTCAATAAGTAATTCCCCACATTTTTTTTTTTTAGAAAGCCATTAAAATACATAGACAAACGTACTTGTTGGTGCTTCACACTTGATGTTTGTTCTGTGCGCCTTTGAAGTTTCGAACCCTTCTGGCAGATGGCAGAGCCATAACATAGCGTCAAAATGGCATTTACCTACGACTCACCTTTACACTTGATGTTTGTTCTGTGCGCCGGTAAAGTTTAGAACCGTTCTGGCAGATGGTAGAGCCGTAGTATAGCGCCAAAATGGCGTCTACATACGACCCACATCAGAAGCAGCGTGCTGTTATTGAATTCGTGTGTGCACAAAAGAAACCGTGGTGAATATCCATGAACATTTGTGTACAGTGTATGGCGATGCTGCAGTTAATAGGAGTACAGTTTGGCGATGGGTAAAGAAAGTTACGGCCTCAGGAAATGCGGAAACAGAGCTCCATGATCAGCCGCGCTCGGGACGTCCTGTCTCAGCCACCGCTCCAGACATGCTGGTTAGTGCACATGCCATTATTCGTGCCGACCGGCGCGTCACAACTCGACAATTGCCTCCACATTGTCGATCAACAATGGAAGTGCGTCTACAATGATGGAGACTCTCGGATATTCAAAGAGATCCTCACAATGGGTTCCACGAATACTCGCAGTGGACCACAAGATTCAAAGAAAGGCCATTTCATCTGAACCGTTGGAGCTTAAAGATTCTCTAAGGGGAACACACTTTGGAGATGACGAGAGAGTCAGTCATGCAGTGGAATCATGGCCATGCCTACAGGACAAGAGCTTTTACCAGCAGGGAATACATGCTCCTCCAAAACGTTGGCGTCCGTCGTAGAAGGTGATGCAGACTACGTAGAAAAACAGGACATGAACAAGACATGTTGATGAATATTGTCACCAAATTCTGATTCTTAACAATAAATATGTACTGAGAAAAAAAATTTGGGCCACTACTTACTGAACGATCCTCATACATTGCCCACACTGGTATGTGCTGACTTCAGCAGCCAGTGAACTGTGCGGATGGCCATAGCGTTCTTTCTTTCTTTCTTTTTTAAAATGTTTCTTATTATTTATGTATACTTGTATTCTAAAGTTTCTCTTAATTAAATTTACGTGCGTATCATTATCTATAATCTAGGAAATTTCTTGTAGCTGTTGACATTATTTTAACATCCAGAGCGTCCACTTAACTTTCTAGACTGAATGTTAAGCAGCTACCTTGTAGATAATCTAAGTGCAATCATATTAACTGAAGGCCACAAGTTTTTGTCACTTTCAGTTGTTTGCAGAAGGTAGTCACACCGCCTGCAGTCTTTCTCTATCTGAAAATAGGGACGATTGAAAACGACAAGATCGTCGTAGGTTTCCTCTCCTCATTCACAGGTTGTTGTGTTACTACATCCCGCTCGATTCAAATGTTTGGGATATGGACCGTGACCTGTTAAGAGGTGCGCTATACCTGGAGGAGGGGCGATGTCGCTCAGGTTGGGCCTGTTCCTGACGCTTGTAAATGTATGGTAAACTTGTCTTGCAGTGCTTCTAGTGTCCCATTCATCTGTCTTCCTGGCTCGTAAATGATTTTTATCAGAAATATGAGTTCATGTGATCTCGTACACACGATCATATTGCCCACGCCCCAAACAGTACAGCGCTGTCCTGTATCATAACTCTATATCCATTGGACATATGCCGAGAATCACCAGTGCTCACCCGACAGGTGTAGTCCGAAAGGCACCGGTGAGCCTCAGAAGTACGCGCCGCTGAATTCGACTTGGTATTGATTTGTAGTTGCCTAGTCGAAGGCGATGCACCTAGACTCTGGCAGCGAAGCTCGCTATGGCATTGAAGACAGCTTCATGATATGACCTCACAACATGCAACGGTAATTTATTGCCTGCACGAGAAGTCTTATGCATAATTTTTGCTTCTTTCTGAGGAACAAATTTTATGTGCTCTAGAACTAGAAGAACGTCTACATATCTACAAACAGTGCTACGCTTTACAGGTATTCCGTCAATCCTCAGGGAAGGATTTCTGGCAAGAGGAAGTCTTCGCTTCCAAAGCATGTGTGTGGTTTTATGAACAGCTATAGTCAGTTTGATGCTCTTTCAGCAATGCTGCAGCTGAGAAGCACGTCATTCACCTTTTCCTAAAGTCTCAAGTCTCGTCTAGGAATCTGCAGAACACAACTCTAGGATGTCATCTGCGTATGCAACAACACTTTCTATATCATCTGTCCCGTCTAACATATGTAACAGGAATTCGGTTCGAAGATCCCAGAATAATGGACCACTTGTGGTGCCTCGAGGACAGACCTTCGTAACATTTCTGATTACCTTGCTCTGCCCTGCAATCCATTGGACGATACATCCACTACAGTAATCTACCAAGCTCTTATAAACACATTTGGCGACACCGAGATCTAGGCGTGCAAACATCGCAGACCACCAAAGATTATCGAATACACCTGCGATGTAAACTATGAACGCGATTGCATGCTTCGCTGTCGAATTTGCTACAGTGCGAAGAGCTCTGTTAACCGCATCGTCTATGCACTTCCCTTTTCTGAATCCGTGCTGACACTGGTTTAAACTCGAGAGCACTCTGTGCAGCTGTAACCGATCACAGAACAGACGCTCCCGAACTTTGTCCAAGACGTTTAATAAGCAAATAGGTCTATACCTTTCCGGTGATGCCGGCTCTTTATCCTTTCCATTTTTAATGACTACTATCCATGTCGCCGAAATCCTATCTGTTTGCAATGCCTCGTTTAGTTGAAATGGCTCTGAGCACTATGGGACTTAACATCTGAGTCCCCTAGAACTTAGAACTATTTAAACCTAACTAACCTAAGGACAACACACACAGCCATGCCCGAGGCAGGATTTGAACCTGAGACCGTAGCAGTCGCGTGGTTTCGGGCTGAAGCGCCTAGAACCGCTCGGCCATAGCGGCCGGCCCAGTAATGTCGTCAAATATGGCACTGTCAGTGGACCTAGCCTCAGGATAAATGCCATCCAACTAGGTGCCTTTCCAATTTTTAGCCTGGAATTACGATATCAGCTTCTTCTTGAGCGAAATGTATCAGCAGCATATGATTGTCGTATTCGTTATCTAGTTCACTTCTAAGCTGACCATGTATTTCAATATGTGTGTCTGTGTCATCATCAGGAAGAAGGACATTTAACAGGTCTGCTGACGCCCTTCATTCAGTGGTCATTTAACCATTCTCTCTTACGAATTGTGAACATGACAGTAGATTCCGTAAGATTTTCAGTCAATAGCTTATATGGTCAGTTGCATTCGTAGAAATTTCTCCCAGTGTATTATTTTAGTTTCCTGAAACAACGTTTTGTAGCATATCTTAATATCCCTATACTCATGGAGCCTCGCAGTGCACCGTGATTGTCCTAAAGAGCATTTTGATAACCTCTTCTTCTTGATCTTACCCCTCGCCTCAATGTGGGTGGTTCGGGGCGTCAGGGAACTATAAACTGATTTTCTCACGATTTTCTTAGGGATGTAAACGTTCTGTGTTGTCTGCAAGAGTTCATTTAGTAGCCGCGCTCCCAAATCTATATGAACTGGAAGTGATTCCATTAGAAATACTTCAGTGTAGGCAACTAAGCCTGCCAATCCTGATGTCTGAGCCAATCGTGCTTTTCTCCGCTTGTGTCCCTCTATTACTACCATTTTCCCCTTCGGTGACAATTGCATAATGGTCACTGGATGTTAGGTACTATTTATCTAAGCTGATGCCAGTTGGTTTACTAAAGTGACATCTATGTTAGTGGGTGCACCTGCTCGTCCCTCAAATGTACTCGGGTGGCCTTCTAGGTTTAAAACCATGAGGTCCAGTTCCTGCATTGCGTCCTTTAGTATCTCATCTCGTTCGTCAGTTTGCCGGCTCTACCAGAGGGAGGATTTCGTATTCGAATCTGTTGCGACAAGCAGACGCGAACCTCGTCCATGCAGAGCGACCGCCCTGAGTTTATCTACATAAGAACCGACGGGATGAGAATAATGCGTATGTATGCTTACTGCAATCCACTTTGCCTGTGCGTCATTCTCTTCCACTCTGACCATGTGCATGTCACACATCTGTGCCACCATAGTCTCTGTGAATTCCCTATTGCAACCAGAATGGCTTACATTGCCTCATGGCGCCCCGTAACTGTTAAAATATTCGCAGATAAATGTGGGAGCCTTTTGTTTTTACGGTATGGTTCTTGGAAACAGATCATATCAGCGCTCAGCTCGTCAATTAGTTTTCGTGTTTCAGTCACAGCCAGTTTACTTCGCACACGAGCATGTATCTGTATTGTATTGTCGATGTCATTATTATCATCATCACCTTTATCATACTCAGTGACAGGAGCTGCATATAGATACGGTATCGTATTGCGCATCTGACAAGTCGGGAAGCCTTCCATTGCAGGCGTTGCTGCAACAGGAACACCTCTTCCGTCAACAGCCTCCACAGCTTAAATTGCTACTGGTGCTCCCCATATAGTCTCTGCTTGAACGAACTTCATGTAGTATGATTTTGTGCGTGATGGCGAAGTGCTTTCTTGCCTTGTGGACAGGTCATTATGAGTTATACTGTGCGTGTTTATGCTTCCTGAGTTTCAGCTTCACTTGATCAAAATTGGTGCAACTCAAGTTTGTTTATCATGTAACACATCTTTGTCTGGATCATTACTCATTTAAGAGACAGTCTTCTATTCCCTTCTGTAGTACCGTGTCATCTATGAAATTCATTAATTCAAGATGCTGCTTCTCAAAAAACACAGTAGTGATTGGCACTGGAATTTCGTCATAATGTGACACTATTCCTCCTGGCACTATAATCCCAAGTTGCAGAAGCCAGGCTATGTTATGAGGCCAATTTCTGGCTACTGTCGACGGGGATTTGTGTTTCCATTTCCTGGGCAACTTTTCTTCTGTTACTTGCCTTAAACAGATTTGCCGTGGAGTTGATGGTTCCATGGTCTGTTTTTCACGTTTTAACACCAGTGCATAAGTTGCACAGTTTTTCCCAGGTGATTCAGATTTTTTGTTCCTGTTGCGACAAAGAATGCAGACAGGGCTCTAGTTGAATTTTGAACATACACTTTCTGGTGGCCCTCTGCTCCAAAGTGGGAGTAGGCTTACAGGTCTTCTTGGTGTGACCTAAGTCACAAAATTTATAACGTTTTGGGTCCACATAATCATTCATTCCTAGAGCACTGAAACCGAGCTACACCTTGTATTTTTGCTGCAGGAGTTACGAACACAAGCAGTGACTTCTATAAAGTAATTGTCGTATGTTTTCTTTCGGGCTCCGGTTTTTAACGTCAGTCGTACTTCTTCTTAACATTCCATCTTTTGCATGTGCTCAGACAAGTTAAGCCCATAGATATATTCGAGAAGTTCACTGTCGTCCAAATCCTTGGGTCTCTTATATTTCAGTGTTTCGCATTTAATGTTGTGTATCTGATGAGCTCTCTCTTGAAACTTCCCGCAATCATCGTCATTGTCTGTTTTCACTATAAAATCGCTACTGGCTGTCCGGGTTGATTTGATCCAAATCTTGTCTCTTCTCGGATTTATTGCATCAGGAAGTTCCTTCTTTACATATTTGGCGTCCTTGTGATGCAGTAAGTCCTCTTCCAGTTCGGTTGTGCGGAGAGCACCACAGTTAAGCCTACTGATGGTGAAGGTACCTTTCCTCGTAGCCGTTGCCTAATTGTGGCGAAAAGGGTATGCAAGAGAGTCGGACGTTGTGGAGAGCGATCTTGATAGTTCCGATAAGCATCTGTTCCATACAGTGAGCTTCGGAATTCGGGAGGATAATGTCGGTGTATTCTGAAAACGTGTGCTCAACCACGTTGCTCTAATGCTCACAGAAACATGAATGAGACTCGAAGCAGACCAGACGAAAGACTAGTGGGATAGACGTCGTAGGACATCAGCCGATCCAACGCAACCAGCCCCCTCCCCCCATGAATACCTTGTCTCATGCCTACCTAACAAACATTTCATCAAACAACTGTGGCACGGAAACAGTATGTTTTCGAAACTAATCCAAAATATAATGTACTGACTCCTCTCTACAGGTGCTAGAAGTTTGTAACGGGTATTTCCGAATAGTATGTATAAGAGGCAATATAAAACTTCCATTTCAAGGCCTTATAGTCCAGAATCGGTAAGCCAATCACGCAAAAACGCCGTACTGATTAAGGCAATCATCCCACCGACGTACCAGGTTGAAGATACCTGTTTGGTAAAATTCCGTGGTCTGCTGCGTGAAGAAGTCTGTAACTTCCTCCTACACATCCTTGTCAGACAGGAAGCGCCGAGCCCTCAAGGCGCTTTTTAAGGAACCGAAGGCTTGATGACATAGGGAGAGATCAGGACTGTAGGGGGAATGCTTGAGTGTCTCCAGTTCGAGTTGGTGTAACATTTGCAATATGGGGACCTGTGTTACCATGAAGCAGGAACACCACTTGTCGTGCACTATTCTGCAAAGCTGGTTTTCGATAGACATGCTGCCCCATACACATTCTTCAGTCTCCGACGGATATTTATCAGTGTTTTTCCTTCGGCAGCTAAGCAAAGAAAAACAGCTCGTTGGTCCTGTTTGGATGCACTTAGTAATAACGTCGCCATAGTTTACGTTTTCGTATTTACCGACCGTACGTCGGAAACTCAGCAGTGCGATTCTACTCTCTTGCCTAAAGGTCTGTACATGCATCGGAGTCGCACTAAGCTGCATATGCTCTGCAAAAACGCCATCGAACGGAAAATTTTGATCGCCCCTTATACATTGTTATTAAAAAGAGTTGTTGGTACGTTGTATTAACACGTAAAAGGTGTCTTGGTCAGGCATGTATCAGACATGTTGAAATACATCGTACGACTGTGACAGACCTGTTTTGCATAACGTCCGGAAATTGTCGGGGACCCTCGCTCCCTGAGTCGCCGATCCACGATCCATTGTGTGCTCAAGCCCTTTTACAAGATGTCTTATATTTTAAAGTATGTCTTTGATATGTGCCTGCAGAAACTATATTTTCCTCTTTTCAAGCCACAGCTTTTCACGTAGAAAATGTATGACGTCCATATGGACGGGCTGCACTGTTGAATATCTGCCCACAAGCCATAAAACGCTGGCAATAAACCATCAAAGCAACCATCACATGTTGCCTGTGTTGATTTTTTTTGTGAGAATTTTTATCCCAATTTTCTGAGCTTAACGCACTTTTGCGGGTCTGCCTGTTGCCAAGGTTGTTTCTTGTATTTTGAAGAACTTCTGCTGGGACACCCTTACACATCCTCCATTTACATTCCGATCTCTCCTCATGCGATATCCATATTTTTGGAGTCCAGAAGAAAGATATTCGTGGCCGTCGATTTTCTTCAGACGAAGAGATGCCTGTCTGGGTAAAATCATGGTTCCGCCATTCTCACGACTATGAACAGTTACGGCAATTAGTTCTGAGGTAATAAACAATTTACCAACTTTTTCCATCTGCCTCGTTTTCACTTTACTACATGAGTGTCCCAGATGCAAAAGTTGATAAATGCAATTTTTGTAGATTTTGAGTTGGTCACACAACCGTATACATTTTTTCAGTACCTACACTATGAAATAGGTTTCAGGGCACAAAAACGTCTAAAGATGATTGAAAATGGTTGTGGAAAATCTTGTTTGGTTGCAAAAACCAATAACAGCACATTGTCTTTGGGTGCAAAGCTCGCTAAATGTCCAACGTTTGCAAAACTCACCGAGTTCAACAGGCATGGCGGTCGCCGCGCCATATCCAGATGCAAAGCACGGACAACTGACAACAGACTTACCAAAAGCTAACGTAAAGTTCGTGATTTTGTGGAAGGTTTAAATGCAGAAGATGGTATAAACGAAGTGGAAGTATTTGATATAGTAGGGATTCTGCAAGAAGTCGAACCTGTCGTAGTACTTGCATATGGCCAGAACAAGACCAAGGGCGACAGTCCCTCTCAAGAAAGATAGAGGCGTCCTGATCAGTGAAAGAGAAATATTTCGAAAAGAGAATGGTAATAACATGAAGGTATAAGTAAAGCAATGTTGTGCAATTAAAACTGTGTTGACACTAATTTTTATGACATATCCTGAACATTTCGTGGTACATTCTATTCTCTTCTATACAGAATGGCATAGCCCGGCCAATGTAATGGACAATTCCAGCACAATCGAAACTGGTAGTTATGTGGTAACAAAGTAAGAGAGTGGTGCATAGTAAAAGTAAAGAAAATTTGTGTTAAATGCAGTGGATCTCGCATGTAGCGGCAAGAACTGCGTGCGATCGGGTATAGTTGTGCTATGCACTACACTTAAACTGTTGACAGATTGCTTCGAGTTTCAGTTTCTCAGTAATAGTCCATTCTGTTTATATTCGCAATAATTGAATCCCATCCTTTTGTAATTTATAACACGTCACCGAATAGCGGCTTTTGCAACCGATTTTAAGGAAGCACTGGGGGGGAGGGATGTTGGGAGTAAAAAATTAAATTTTCTGTCGATAATGTCGTTTAGTCACATCTTTTTGTATACTATACTCGATTTTTTTAACTTAGCCCTTCTTGCTTACTATCCCTTTTATTTTATCTGTGTGTACAGATTTCTGCCTACTTTTCAAGACGCGTGATGTGATTTAACAAAGTAAACGGTCCGACAATCATTACAGCAGTTGTAGAACTTTCAGAAGCCAAACTCGGGTACATCAAAAGGCTTATGGAGCTTCACTTCGGGTAAGACTGGCCGACCAACGACAAACTCAAATTCTACACCGCGGTGTTGGACGTGCAGGAAGGCACTCTTGCCGTTTCCAGCGCTCAGAACGAGGAAGAAGTCGGAAGCGATTCTGAGCTGATGGACAGTGTTGAGATAGATATAACTTAAAATCAATTTTCAACCAGTCTCACTCTATAGAAATTTTTGTCGCTGTTTTGACTAAGATGCAACTTTCAGCCAGTTTTTTCACTCTCCAAAATGTTGTCAAGGTTGTACCAAGATCCTATATGGAGCTTATTTTATTTTCTATAATATTTTGTGGTGTCTAAAGCACGGTGGTGTATTTTTTAAAAGAAAATCTAATGTTGAACATTCATCTTTGTTCTCTTTTTGACGATAAATAAATCAATTCTTCCTGAAAAATAATCTCACTTTGTATTTTTATATGCCAGTTTTGTAGAACTTCCTGACTCCTCTTTCAAATAAACCGTATTCTATTTGTATTCGCAATAGTTGAATTCCTTCCTTTTGTGGTTTATAACATATCACTGAATAACGGCGTTTGCAACTGAATATTAGTTTCGTAATTAGATCGATACGTTTGCAAAAAGCTACAACTGCATAAATCGGGTGTAAAATCCGCTGAATCAGTATTTCACATAAGATTGTAACGTATAAAACATGATCACAGATTTCAGCCAGTAATAGCGACAAATTAAAATTCGTTACTCATTTTTGAAAAAGAAATAAAGTCTTTAACTTTAATAGTTTGGATTAATTTGCACGAGCTTTTCGTGACTATATCAGTTTCGCTTATCATGCAGTTAGCGGCTTTTTCATTTGGGCTACTCGTACATTTGTGTATGACAATGATCGTCCCTGTTCTACGTATTCTATTTTCCTTCTAATGCTATAGGATGCCAAACCTGCACGTGAATGTAAATTTAAATTAGGAGTCAACGACGAGGGCACACCTCAGTTTTGTGTGAAACGATGAGTATATATGGTAGCAGTACAAAAGGTTTTGATGTAAATTTTTTTGATATAAACAATTGTCAACCTGGTTGTAACGCTTTACGTACTAACCAGTCCCATTTAGATGTTTCTATTATAAATTATTTTTACGTCACTTACGTACTACCAAAAGTGGTCAGTGAAACAATACTCGCCAAAGGCTGTTTATGTAGTTACATGAATTTCTTCTAATATTTGACAGCTGTGGAGCATGTCTTAGCAAAAATGTTTCAGATACTTCCGAGTGAAATCGAAAAGAAAAGCACAATTTTTGACACGATGAAATATTTACATAGTTATGTCCTCTTTTCTATAGTTCAGGGATGACAAGTCGGAAGAACACTTTCTTGTAAATTCTCAAAATTTGGCCTCATTGGTGTAGCGCTACCGGACGAAGCCGTTGTCTGAAGTCTAATACCTTTTCGAAGGGAAAGAGTTCTGGTAGATAATGCAGGTGAAACTGAAAGGTTACAAAATGTTTTTTTCATAAGTCGTTTTTGGATGCTAAAGACAAAATGTGGGTGGAAATTAATGATCGGCGCAGAAACTCACTTACGGTACACTATCAGTCGGAGACGTTCAGAGGATTCAACGTGCTTTACATGTATCTCTGTCTAGTGCTACATACCAACATAACTTATCAACCAGTACATATGACAATATCATATTATTTCGTAAATAGTGGTACTGGGCAGTTATCATGTTTTATATTACGTCCAGAATCACTAGATCTTCTCATGTAGTGCAGTAATCTGGATTTCAGTGTGATAGTGATGGTGGGACGGGGATGGGGGGATTGGGTTACAAAATACAGAAAGATGGCACAAAGAAGTTTCTTCAGTGGCATTTGTTGTGGTGAGTGGGGAACCTACCCACAGGATTAAAAATGGTGGCTTATCAGGAAGCAGAGGTACCATCGTTGTGTTGTAAATATTATAGCCTTGTAATGATTTTTCTGATCCGCTGATGGCCCGTATTTAATGGCACGCGGTCATCATGATTAGAATGTTTTTCTTCATGTATTGTCACTTGAAAAAGTACTCACAGCTGACGTACTTTATCTCCAAAATCAGTATTAAACAAAGGTGAAAGTACTTACAGTAAGTCATTGTAACAAGTGATTTTCAAGGACGTGTTCTGGAGGAAGAAATATTTTAACGTAAATACAAAATTCTTACATAACGTATTGCTTCTGTTACATACATAAGGGACGAAAGGTCAATGAACTCACTCTTCGGTTATGTAACTGTTACAGCGTAACTAACACGTACCTGGTTTTGGGCCATACCTGTCTCTTAGAGTGACAGGATAAATAATTGCACTTATTATTCAGTCATGTACTCTTACGGGACTGAAATTCAATACAGGATTCATACATGCACTGAGTCTGTATTGACAACAATTGCACGTAAACGAATATTTAGTTTCGTTCCTAGGTGCCAGGAACGTTTTTATGCTTTCTTCGATGATTAAAAAAAAGCAATGTATTGCCAATGGACGTCCAAAATTTCGTGTTCAGGCAATAGCAGCGAGCTTGATTACGGGCTGAGATACTCATATGCACAAAGTGTTCTTGGTCTGGATGATATTCCTGAATCGTGATCTTTGATTCATAATGATCATTGGTAAGACAGTAGGAATCACTATCGGTAAGAAGACGATTCTGACTTTTTTTTCAAAAAATCATCAGTCTTGTGACTGGTTTGATGCGGCCCGCCCCGAATTCCTCTCCTGTGCCAACCTCTTCATCCATGGGTAGCACTTGCAACATTTTTATTTGCTGGGTGTGCTCCAGTCTCTACCTTACTCTGCAGCTTTTGATTTCTACAGCTCCCTCTAGCAACAACGAAGTCATTCCCTGATGTCTTAACAGATGTAATATCATCATGTCCCTTCTCCTTGTCAGTGTTTTCCACATATTCTTTCCTCTCCAGTTCTGCGCAGAACTTCCTCATTCCTTACCATATCAGTCCACCTAAGTTTCAATATTCGCCGGTAGCACCACATCTCAAATGCCACGATTCTCTTCTTTTCCGGTTTTCCCACAGTCCATGTCTCGCTACCATACAATACTGAGCTCCAGACGTATGTTCTCAGAAATTTATTTCTCAAATTAAGGCCTATGTTTGATACTATAGGCTTCTCTTTGCCAGGAATGCCCTTTTTGCCAGTGCTAGTCTACTTTTGATGTCCTCCTTGCACTGTCCATTATTGGTTATTTTGCTGTCTACGTAGCAGAATCCCCTAATTTTATCTTCTCTGTGACCATCAATGCTGATGTTAAGTTTGTCGCTGTTCTCGTTTCTGCTCCTTCTCATTACTTTCGTCTTTCTTCGATTTAATCTCAAAGCTTACTCTGCACTCATTAGACCGTTCAGTCCATTCAGCACATCACGTAACTTTTCTTCGATTTCACTCAGGATTGGTACGGCATCAGTGATTAGCATCATTGATTTCCTTTCACCACGAATTTTAATTCCACTCCTGTTTCCTTTATTTTCATCACTGCTTCTTCGACGTACATATTTAACACTAGGGTCGAAGGACTACATCGCTGTCTTACAGCCTTTTTAATTCGAACCTTTCGTTTTTGGTCGTCCGTTCTTACTATTCCCTCTTTGCTCTTGTACTTATTGTATACTATCCGTTTCTCCTTCCTTACCCCTATATTTCTTTGAATTTCGAACATCTTGCACAATTTTCCATTATCGAACGCTTAACCAGGTCAACAGATCCTATGAAGGTGTCTTGATTTTTCTTTAGTTTTGCTTCCATTATCAACCCGAACGTCAGAATTGCCTCTCTGATGCCCTTACCTTTCCTAAGGCGAAACTGATCGTCATGTAACACATGCTATCTTTTCTTTTCGATTCTTCTGTATATTATTTTTGTCAGCAACTTGAATGCATGAGCTGTTAAGCTGATTGTGTCATAATCCTCGCATTTGTCAGCTCTTGCCGTCTTCGAAATTGGGCGAATGATATTTTTCCCAAGTCAGATGGTATGTCGCCAGACTCACACATTCTACACACTAACGTGAATAGTCGTTTTCTTGTCACTTCCCCCCAATGATTTTAGAAATTCTGATGGAATAGTATCTATTCCTTCTGCCTTATTTCATCTTAAGTCCTCTAAAGATCTCTTAAATTCTGATTCTAGTACTGCCTCCCCTATTTCTTCTAAATCGACTTACGTTTATTCTTTTGTTAGAGCAGACTAATATTCCCCCTCATAGGGGCCTTCAATGTACTCTTCCCACCTATTCTCTCTCTTCTCTGCATTTAACAGTGGAGATCTCATTGCACTATTAATGTGACCACCCTTGCTTTTAGTTTCACTGACAGCTTTCGTACGAGTTGAGTTAGTTCTTCGAACAATCATTTCTTTTTCGATTTATTCACAATTTTCATGCAGCTGTTTCAGCTTAGTTTCCTTGCACTTCCTATTTGTTTCATTTCTTAGCGACTTGTAGTCCTGTGCTCCTTAATTTCCCTGAACATTTTTGTACTTCCTTCTTTCATCAATGAACTGGTTACTTCGCAGTTACCTTCTTTGTACATTTGGTTTTCTGTCCAACTTCAGTGATTGCCCTTTTGGATATATCTATTCCTTTTCAACTGAACTCTCTACTGAGCTATTCGTTACTGTTGTATCTATAGCCTTCAAGAACTTCAAGCGTATCTCATTATTTCTTAGTATTTCTGTATCCCAGTTCTTTGCCTATAGTTTCTTCCTAACTTAGCTCTTAAAATTTAGCCTAATTTGCATCACTACTACATTGTGATCTGGGTCTATGTGTGCTCCTGGGTACGCCTTACAATCCAGTGAGTGATTTCTAAATCTTTGTCTGACCATGATGTAATCTAAATGAAATCTTTCCGTATGAGGCGTCCTTTTCCAAGTACATCTCCTCCTCTTTTAGTTCTTGAACATAGTATTCGCTATTAATAGCTTAAATTTATTATAGAATTCATTTAGTCTTTCTCCCCTCTCATTTCTCGTCCCAAGCTCATATTTTCCTGTAACATTTTCTTCTGCTTCTTCCCCTACAATTGCATTCCAGTCCCTCATGACTATCAGATTTTCATCTTCCTTTACGTACTTGTTTTACCCTTTCAGCATCCTCATGTACTTTCCCCATCTCTTCACCTTCAGCCTTTAACGTCGGCATGTGTACCTGGACTGTCGTCATCGGTGTTGGTTTGCTGTCGAATCCGATAAGAGCAACCCTATTACTGAACTGTTCACAGTAACACTCTCTGCATTACCTTCCTTTTCATAACGAATCCTACTCCCGTTATAGCATTTTCTGCTGCTGTTGCTATTACACTATACTCATCTGACCAGAATACCTTGTTTTCTTCCCATTTCACATCTCTGACTAATATCTAGAACAAGCATTTCCATTTCCATTTTTAATTCCCTACTACGTTAAAGCTTGTGACAATTCATGCCCCACTTCGTAGAACGTTATCCATTAGTTGGTTATTGAATCTTTTTCTCATGGTCACCTCCCCCTTGGCAGTCTCCTCCCGAACATCCGAATGGGGGATTATTCCGGTTTTTATTTTATTTATTTTTTTTTCCAGTGGAGAGATCATTATGATACATTTTCAACTGCAGGCCACATGTCCTGTGGATACACTTGAAGTCCATTTAATGCAGTGGTTTCCGTTGCCTTCTGCATCCTCATGCCGTTGATCATTGCTGATTCTTCCGCATTTTAGGAGTAGTTTCCCATCCCACGGACAAGATGGTGCCCTGAACCTCTGTCCGTTCCTCCACCCTATTTGACAAGGCCGTTGGCAGAATGAGGGTGACTTCATATGCTGGAAGTCTTCGTCACCAATACTGCTTATTAATCAAAATTGAAGTGGTGGCGGATTTCGAACCCCGGACCAACGACGTTTGGATTACTAATCAAAAATGCTACCTGTTTTGTCTACGGATCGTATTCGACAGTCTGTGTTTCGTCTGAATCTGAATCGACTGAAGAATTCTGTCTCTTTCTGAAGGCGGTTCAGAAGATCAAGAGAGACACCCTTCCTACGGTTCATCTACTCACGCATTGGATTGTCGGAACAACCTTCGCGCTCACTAAATTATGTGTAACACTTTCATGTACACTAAATACAATAAAACTGTAATTAATTGCTTATCAGTCTCACCATCGATCGGCAATCTGTCCTTAAGAGGCACTTCACTCTTTCGATATCGTCGTTCGTTTATGTCGTTGGAGACCTTTGCAGAAGCCTTGTAACCATCATAAACCACTGTATTGACTTATCTAAGCTTAAAAAAAATTTGGAGAGCTCAGTGTTGCTCGTATTTTGCTCGTCTACGATTATAATGTTTTTGGAAACATAACTTCACTTTCGACGCTCTCAGTACTCTCGTTCCAACTGCAGCATGTACCATGTTGTTGTTGTTGTTGTGGTCTTCAGTCCTGAGACTGGTTTGATGCAGCTCTCCATGCTACTCTATCCTGTGCAAGCTTTTTCATCTCCCAGTACCTACTGCAACCTACTTCCTTCTGAATCTGCTTAGTGTATTCATCTCTTGGTCTCCCTCTACGATTTTTACCCTCCACGCTGCCCTCCAATACTAAATTGGTGATCCCTTGATGCCTCAGAACATGTCCTACCAACCGATCCCTTCTTCTGGTCAAGTTGTGCCACAAACTTCTCTTCTCCCCAATCCTATTCAATACTTCCTCATTAGTTATGTGATCTACCCATCTAATCTTCAGCATTCTTCTGTAGCACCACATTTCGAAAGCTTCTATTCTCTTCTTGTCCAAACTGTTTATCGTCCATGTTTCACTTCCATACATGGCTACACTCCATACGAATACTTTCAGAAATGACTTCCTGACACTTAAATCTATACTGGATGTTAACAAATTTCTCTTCTTCAGAAACGCTTTCCTTGCCATTGCCAGCCTACATTTTATATCCTCTCTACTTCGACCATCATCAGTTATTTTGCTCCCCAAATAGCAAAACTCCTTTACTACTTTAAGTGCCTCATTTCCTAATCTAATTCTCTCAGCATCACCCGACTTAATTAGACTACATTCCATTATCCTTGTTTTGCTTTTGTTGATGTTCATCTTATATCCTCCTTTCAAGACACTGTCCATTCCATTCAACTGCTCTTCCAAGTCCTTTGCTGTCTCTGACAGAATTACAATGTCATCGGCGAACCTCAAAGTTTTTATTTCTTCTCCATGAATTTTAATACCTACTCCGAATTTTTCTTTTGTTTCCTTTACTGCTTGCTCAATATACAGATTGAACAACATCGGGGAGAGGCTACAACCCTGTCTTACTCCCTTCCCAACCACTGCTTCCCTTTCATGTCCCTCGACTCTTATAACTGCCATCTGGTTTCTGTACAAATTGTAAATAGCCTTTCGCTCCCTGTATTTTACCCCTGCCACCTTTAGAATTTGAAAGAGAGTATTCCAGTCAACATTGTCAAAAGCTTTCTCTAAGTGTACAAATGCTAGAAACGTAGGTTGGCCTTTCCTTAATCTTTCTTCTAAGATAAGTCGTAAGGTCAGTATTGCCTCACATGTTCCAGTGTTTCTACGGAATCCAAACTGATCTTCCCCGAGGTTGGCTTCTACTAGTTTTTCCACTCGTCTGTAAAGAATTCGTGTTAGTATTTTGCAGCTGTGACTTATTAAGCTGATAGTTCGGTAATTTTCACATCTGTCAACACCTGCTTTCTTTGGGATTGGAATTATTATATTCTTCTTGAAGTCTGAGGGTATTTCGCCTGTTTCATACATCTTGCTCACCAGATGGTAGAGTTTTGTCAGGACTGGCTCTCCCACGGCCGTCAGTAGTTCCAATGGAATATTGTCTACTCCGGGGGCCTTGTTTCGACTCAGGTCTTTCAGTGCTCTGTCAAACTCTTCACGCAGTATCATATCTCCCATTTCATCTTCATCTACATCCTCTTCCATTTCCATAATATTGTCCTCAAGTACATCGCCCTTGTATAGACCCTCTATATACTTCTTCCACCTTTCTGCTTTCCCTTCTTTGCTTAGAACTGGGTTTCCATCTGAGCTCTTGATATTCATACAAGTCGTTCTCTTATCTCCAAAGGTCTCTTTAATTTTCCTGTAGGCGGTATCTATCTTACCCCTAGTGAGATAGGCCTCTACATCCTTACATTTGTCCTCTAGCCATCCCTGCTTAGCCATTTTGCACTTCCTGTCGATCTCATTTTTGAGACGTTTGTATTCCTTTTTGCCTGTTTCACTTACTGCATTTTTATATTTTCTCCTTTCATCAATTAAATTCAATATTTCTTCTGTTACCCAAGGATTTCTATTAGCCCTCGTCTTTTTACCTACTTGGTCCTCTGCTGCCTTCACTACTTCATCCCTCAAAGCTACCCATTCTTCTTCTACTGTATTTATTTCCCCCATTCCTGTCAATTTCTCCCTTATGCTCTCCCTGAATCTCTGTACAACCTCTGGTTCTTTTAGTTTATCCAGGTCCCATCTCCTTAAATTCCCACCTTTTTGCAGTTTCTTCAGTTTTAATCTACAGGTCATAACCAATAGATTGTGGTCAGAGTCCACATCTGCCCCTGGAAATGTCTTACAATTTAAAACCTGGTTCCTAAATCTCTGTCTTACCATTATATAATCTATCTGATACCATTTAGTATCTCCAGGGTTCTTCCATGTATACAACCTTCTTTCATGATTCTTAAACCAAGTGTTAGTTATGATTATGTTGTGCTCTGTGCAAAATTCGACCAGGCGGCTTCCTCTTTCATTTCGTCCCCCAATCCATATTCACCTACTATGTTTCCTTCTCTTCCTTTTCCTACACTCCAATTCCAGTCACCCATGACTAGTAAATTTTCGTCTCCCTTCACAATCTGAATAATTTCTTTTATTTCATCATACATTTCTTCAATTTCTTCGTCATCTGCAGAGCTAGTTGGCATATAAACTTGTACTACTGTAGTAGGCGTGGGCTTCGTATCTATCTTGGCCACAATAATGCGTTCACTATGCTGTTTGTAGTAGCTTACCCGCATTCCTATTTTCCTATTCATTATTAAACCTACTCCTGCATTACCCCTATTTGATTTTGTGTTTATAACCCTGTAGTCACCTGACCAGAAGTCTTGTTCCTCCTGCCACCGAACTTCACTAATTCCCACTATATCTAACTTCAACCTATCCATTTCCCTTTTTAAATTTTCTAACCTACCTGCCCGATTAAGGGATCTGACATTCCACGCTCCGATCCGTAGAACGCCAGTTTTCTTTCTCCTGATAACGACATCCTCTTGAGTAGTCCCCGCCCGAAGATCCGAATGGGGGACTATTTTACCTCCGGAATATTTTACCCAAGAGGACGCCATCATCATGTAATCATACAGTAAAGCTGTACCATATGAAGGGATAAACAACTGCTTTGGCAGTTCGTATACAGTGCTTCCAGTGTCACTAATTTCCTAACGCACCTCATATTGGTAACTGAATGTCATAATCATATGGAGGATGTAAAGGGCGTAAATGCAGATATTTTATTGGCGACTGAGGGCATTGTACTAACAACTATACATTAGTATTTACTTCACTTGCAGACTAATCACTATAGCCATTGGGAGTAGCAGGTTTTAGGTTGCTTAGTACACCCCCCACCCACCCTCCCAGGTACTTACGGAAAGAGAAAGCTATTAATGCGTATTTTCCCCCTTGGCAGTATGTTAGGTGTAAAAGTGTGCACGCATGGACGCAAAATGGATAATCCACGCTTCAGGCGTAGTTCACTTAGTGGTGCGGATACAAGCATACAGAAAACATCAAGTAGTAAAGGAGTAAAGCTGTGAGGACGGGGCGTGAGTCGTGCTTGGTAGCTCAGATGGTAGAGCACTTGCCGGCGAAAGCCAAAGGCCTCGAGTTCAAGTCACGGTCCGGTACACAGTTTTAATCTGCCAGTAAGTTTCATATCAGCGCACACTCGGCTCCTGAGTGAAAATCTCATTCTGAAAACATCCCCCAAGGCTGTGGCTAAGCAATGTCTCCGCAATATCCTTTCTTTCAGGAGTACTAGTTGTGCAAGGTTCGCAGGAGAGCTTCTGTAAAGTTTGGAAGGTAGGAGACGAGGTACTGGCAGAAGTAAAGCTGTGAGGATGGGGCGTGAATCATGCTTGGGTAGCTCAGATGGTAGAGCACTTGCCCGCGAAAGGCGAAGGTCCCGATTTCGAGGCTCGATCCGGCACACAGTTTTAATATGCCAGGAAGTTTCATCAGGTAGTACATTGTGTGAAGTGTTTAGTCCAGGGAAAAAACAGCCGACATAGTGTTAGGTGTACATATTAGCGTACCACATAAAAAAGTCTGCAGTTATACCCGTTACACCTGTATAAGGAATAAAATGGGCCCCAACATTTAACCCTGTGCGGCTTCCTTCGAGATATCCCCCCATCCACTAAAATCGTATCACTTGCTTTAGTTACTTAGATTTTTCCGCTTGTGTTTGTCAGCATGATCCAACTAGTTATCGTAAAAACATCAGTTCCCTGTAGTTTAAGCTTCGATACAACGAACAGGTCACAAAAATTGCACTTGGCAATAGCTGATTATTTGAGACTATCTGTCCTAAACAACACCAATGTGTGATTCATACTTCCACAAGGGTGGCTATTCGTGACACATGCTAGGACTGCCTGGGATGCGCGTCGTCCGGACCGCCTGGCGCGCCAGCGAGCGCATATTTTTGAAGCAGGCGCGGCGCGGCCTCGCTTTGGAGCGCCGCGTCTCTGGCGCGCGCGCAGGCAGAGCTGCGATTCGCGCTCGGCGGACTGTAACGTTCCGGACATGGCACCCGATGCCAGTTGGCGCGGAAGGTCCCTTTTATCTTCCCCGATAATCGGCTTTGCCGGCTGCGCCGCTGTATCAGGGTGTTAATTTCCAGCGGCGTGCACTCGCAGCGCCGCGCGCCCGCTCACTAATATTTCACTTAATCTTCTAAATTAATGAAATGCACTTGCGCCGTGTATCAGCTGGTGAACGTAGTTTTTCCTCTTCGGTATTATTTTTTCCCGTGTTTGGTGAATGTCACCAGTGTTTTCCTCGTCCCGTAATTAATTTTCTACCTATATCATTTTGGCCGCGCGGCTAATGGGATCTGCAAATACGCTGCACAAACAGAGTCGGTAATCGATAACCGACTCCGGCGCAGTACAGTGAGGGCAGTTGTGTAGCTACGTCAAAAATATTCTACGAAGGTAGAGATCGAAAGTTTCCTTGTGGCAATTTCAAGGTAACAACCAGTACAGCTGAAACAAGAATATTATTAATGTTGTTGACCTGTCGCTCCTCAGTTGCTAGTAATTTATTTAATTAATTTTTCAATTATGTCTCTTTGCAACTGAATAAATATTACTTATGTTTCACAACAAAAGTTTCGCCTCCATTAATGTGAAACACCTTCAGTGGCCTCTTCGTAAATGTGGAGACTGAAGAACTGCTTCACGAGCAACAAAGAACTCAATTAAATACACAATTACGACTAAATTAAGTTGGAACTATGTGATAGTTACTGTTATGTGAAAAGCGAGCCAAAGGCTACGATTTATTGACAGAACACTTAGAAACTGCAACAGGGTTACAAATTAAAGTGCCTACAGTACGCTTGTCCACCCTCTTTTGGAGTACTGTTGCGCAGTGAAGGATCCGCTCCAGATAGGGTTGAAGTTGGACACCAAAACAGTTCAAAGAAGCAGTTCGTTTTGTATTATCGCGAAACACGGGAGAGAATGTCATAGATAATTTGGGGTGGCAATCATTAAAACAAAGTTGTTTTCCGTTGTGACAGGATCTTCTCATCAAATTTCAGTCACCAGCTCCCTCCTACGGATGAAAACTTTTTTTTTTTTTTTTTTTTTTTTGACTCCCGTTTACGTAGCGGAAAAAGATTATCATAACAAAATAAGAGAAAGCAGAGCTCACACAGAAAGATTTAAGTGCTCCTTTTCCCTGCACACTACTGGAGAGTGAAATGGAAGAGGGACAGCTAGAAGTGGTTCGATGAACTCTCTACTGTGCACTTAATTTTGAATTGCAGAGTAATCATGTAGATGTAGGTGGTGTAACAATACTCACTTAAAATGTTACTAGCAAATAAATTCCAGACTTATACGCCCAATGTCAGAATTTGTTTTTCAGTCAGTCTTCTGACTGTTTCGATGCGCCCCAGTCTTGTGTCATTCACAGCACAACTTGTACCTTTCGTCCTCAATTATTCTTTGACTGCATTACAATCTCTGTCTTCCCCTACAGTTTTTGCCATCTGTAGTTCCGCTCGTACAAAGGAAGTTATTGCCTAACATAGTGCCGCGCTGTAGCTGCGTGCTCTCAGGCGCCATGCTATGGTTCGCGCGGCTCCCCCCGTCGGAGGGTCGAGTCCTCCCTCGGGCACGGGTGTGTGTCCTGTACTTGGCATAAGCTAGTTTAAGTTAGATTAAATAGTGTGAAAGCCTAGGGACCGATGACATTAGCAGTTTGGTCCCGTAGGAAGTTACCGCAAGTTTCCAACAAATTTTCCTGGTATCGTAGTGTGTGTCCCGTCATTCTGCCCCTTTTTATTGTCGGTGTTTCCTAGGTGTTCTTTTCATTGTCATTTGTGAGGAGATCTTCATTCCTTATCGTATCAGCCAGGCTATAAAGAAATTGAAAGCAATATACGTACGTGAAAATGTGGGTAAATTTCAGATCGCGGATGATTATTTAGATAAATAGAGGTGAACTGCGGACAGAAAAGCGTAATTGACATTTATTCAGTGGCTCACAAGTATAGTCTGAAGGTAATTAATGTTTTTGTTGAGAAAATTCTCTCTGACACCGATAAGAAGTGTGTAAGAGTGAGGGTTTATCGCTCTACAGACATCAACGTCATGAGAGATGAAATATAAACTCGATTATGCTGAGTACCATTTAGTCATTTGCCTCAACTACTTAGGAAAACTATAGGAACCAAAATTGGAACTACCACACACTAACGTAGACCACTCTCTCACTACTAGGGCATATTAGAGAACTACTTCGCCCAGTTTTGAGCTCCGGTGATCTTGCACGATAAGAAAATTCTACAGAACCATTAGCTGGTAGGACTGTTGTAACATCCTAACAGCTCCTGCCTTTACATCTACGTCAACATTATACTCTCTCGTAGCGTCCGCCACCGGACTTTGTGAAGCATCTCTGTAACGCTCTGATACCGATTGAACTATCCCGTGACGTAACGTACTGGTCTTAATTGGATCTTCACTGTGTCTTTTATTAGTACTAGCTGGTAAGGATCCCAGACTAATTAACAGTACTCAAGAATCCGTAAAGTGCCTTGCAAGACACTTCCTTCGTGGCTGAGCTACATTCCTTAAGACTCCTCCTATGAATCGCAATATCACATCTGTTTTTGCTACTATTTATTTTATGTGGTCATCCCACTTAAGGTATCTCTGGATTGATACTCCTAGATATTTTACGGTAGATACTGTTTTATGCTATTGTCATCAATAATGTAGTTGTAAAGTTCTGTAGTTCTATCCACGTGTATGCGCAATGTGTTACATTTATTTACTCTCAGGGTCAATTGCCAAGGTCTACACCATTCATCAATCCTCTGCTTGTTATGCTACAAATGGATACTGTCTTCTGGCTTTGCTACTGTCTTATAGACAAACATATCATCTGCGAACAGTCTTAAGGAGCTTCCGACACTTTCTGCTAGACCATTTATGTACAGCGTAAACAGTAACGGTCGTATCATACATTCTTGGGGTATTCCGCAAGTTACTTTACATCTGTGGATTCTGTTCCGTTAAGAGCGACGTGTTAAGTTCTTTCTGTAAGAAAGTCTTATATTCATTAGCAAATCTGGTCCGATATTCTTTAATATCGTTTTTTTTCACTAGACGCCGGCAAGGGCGATGTCAAAATGCGTTCTCGAAGTCAAGGAACATGGCATCATCCCGAGTGACGTTGTCGACAGCACTATCGATCTTACGGAGGAACAGAGCGAGATGAGTTTCGCAAGATCTCTGTTTTCCTCCATAATGTTCAAGAAGAAATTCGGAGACTGAAAATGTTTGACAGCTGGCCGGGACCAATACAAACAGTGGAAGTCTGAGTGTAATATAAGAAGTAACTTGTCGACATGAATAGTTTCTGCTGTTTATTTTACAAGAGAGAGAAGATATTTCGATGTCACCCAGTTGTGAATTAGTGCAACGGTTAGATGACAGTGGGATCGACGCAAAAGATAACATATTTAATAAGCACAGGGTACCATATGCAATATCATTTATGACTGTAAGAGATTTATTAAGTCAACAGTTACCCATGGCGAGAGAAATGTGAAGCAAGGACATGCATGTGTATGAGCTGTTCTGGCAGTGGTATCATGATATCACGGGATACTCTTCAGAATGACTACAGTATTATATCTGACTTCACTGCCATTTATCGGTGTCTGATCCCCCACATTGTAAACATCATTGTGAGACTGAACTCATCCTCTACTTCTGAGTGCGTATATCACTTTATTTTCCGCAGACATTTTACTAATGCTAATTAAAATTAAATAAATTTTATCAGTAAATCTTATTCATATTTTAAACCCTATCAGGAGTTGGATTCGTTATGAATAGGAAGGGCAGCTCAGTGGCAGGTTTATTACCATCAGAATTGACCAGAAGCAAGTTCTGCAATAAATTTTATCTACAGACACCTGTTGAAGAATCACAAGAGGAGGCTTTATCTTGGAAAAGGCTGTGAAACAGAAAAGATTTCAGTTAGATTATATCATGGTGAAGCAGATAATCCGAAACCATGTACTGGATCGTAAGGTTAACCCAGAAGCACATACGGTGTCGCATCAAAATTTAGCAGTAATTAAAAGTAGGCCGAAGCTTAAGAGACTAATCAGAAAGAATCAGTGCACAAAGAAATGGGATACGGAGATACTAAGGAATGAAGAGTTACTCTTGAAGTTCTCTGAGGCGATAAATGCTCCAATAAGGAATAGCTCAGTAGGCAGTTCAGATGAAGAGGCATGGAAGTCTCTAACACGAGCAATCACAGAAGTTGAAAAGGAAAACATAGGTTCAAAGAAGGTAATTGCGAAGAAACCATGCGTAATAAAAGAAATATTTCAGCTGATTGGTGAAACAAGGAAATATAAATACGTTCAGGGAAACTCAGGAATACAGAAATACAAGTCATTTAGGAATGAAATTAACAGGAATACAGGGAAACTTAGGCATAAGGCTACATGGAAAATGTGAAGAAATAGAAAAAGATATGATTGTCGGATGGACTGACTCAACATATAGAAAAGTCAAAACAGTCTTCGGTGAAATTAAAGGCAAGGGTGGTAACATTAAGAGTGCAATGGGAATTTCGTTGTTAAATACTGAAGTGACAGCGGATACGTTGAAAAAACAAATTAAAGGCCTCTCTAAGCGGAAGACATGTCTGATGACATGATAGAATAAGAAACAGGAGTCGACACAGAAGAGATAGGGAATTCAGTATTAGAAGTTAAAAGAGCTTTAGAAGACGTAAGATCGAGTAAGGCAGAAGGCATGGATAACACTGTATCAGAATTTCTAAAATCATTTGGGGAAGGGGTAACAAAATGACTATTCAGAATGGTGTGTAGAATGTATGTGTCATACACATATGTATGTGTCACACAAATAATTCCGGAGATTGCAAGAGGCGTCAAGGACGAGAATTATCGCACAATCAGCCTGACAGCTCATGCTTCCATGTTATTGACAAGAATAATATACAGAAGGATGGAAAAGTAAATTGAGTGTGGATTAAATAACTATTAGTTTGGCTTTAGGAAAGATAAAGGTACCAGAGCGGAAATTCTGACGTTGAGGTTGATAATGGAAGCAAGACTCAAGAAAAATCAAGACACATTGAAAGGATTTGTTGACTTGGAAAAAGCGTTCAATAATGTCAAATGGTGTAAGGTGTTCGAGATTATGAGAAAAACAGGGATGAGCCATGGTTAAAGAAGGGTAATAAACAACATGTGCATGAGCCAAGAGGGAAGAATAGAAGTGGAAGACCAAGAATTAAGTGCTCGGGTTTTAAAGGGTTTAAGACAGTAGTCTTTCGCCCCTACTGTTGAGTCTACACATCGAAGAAGCGACCACGAACATAAAATAAAATTTCAAGGGTGGAATTAAAATTAAGGTTGAAAGAATAACAGTCATAAGATTCGCGGCAGACAGTATGTATGTCCTCCGAGACTGCCGGTCAAGCTCTGATGTGACAGCAGATTCACCTCGCCCGCCTTCCAAGTTAGGCGCGACCTGAAGGATCTCTGGACTGCTTCGTCTACCTTTTTGTTTAGCAGTTGTTTATTATTCCGCTTGTAATAAACACTTCTGAAATAATACAATGGTAGAGCGCTATTGACAGATGCTTTTATATGAAATGCAAGCAACAAAATTGTTAAGGCTTTCGTCGCCACTTCTTGACAATCTTCCTGTCGGCTTCTCTCTCGGGTTCCTCTGCCAAAATTGTTTTGATGATTTTCCTGACATTTCACCAGCAGGAGTGGGTGGCATTGTCAAAGTTTTACCCTCCGTTACTAGCGGTGGACCATCAGTTGTAGACGGTGAAGCTTTGACAACGCCAGCCACTCGTGCTGGTGAAACGCAAGGAAAATTATCAAACAAACATCAGCCGAACAACTGAGACAGAATCCAACACGAAGTTTGTCTAACGCCAGGAAATCCACTGTTTGGTTTTCTTAATATCAATAAAAGAAGTTTATTATTTTGCACATTACTTCCGAACACAGCAGCCAGTAGCTGAGAAGGACCACAATTTAGGCAGTCTTTCTCACGATACGTGTACCGAATAAACTATCTGTCACCGGTACCTCACACCACATTGTACCATATTCACACTACTGTCTTCTCAACTCGTTTAAGAAGACTTCTTGTAGTTGAATATGATGGCGGTAAGGCTGGAGATATTACAGTTCGTTTTATGTAGCTCTGCATGCTACTCTGTCCTCTGTAAGCCTCCTCGTCTCAGAATGGCTGCTACACCCTTCATCTATTTGAACCCGTTTACTGTATTCAACTGTTACTTTCCTCTCGTATTTTTATCACTCACACTTGTACTAAATTGATGATTCTTAAATTTATATTCGATGTTAACAAATTCCTCATCATCAGAAACTCTTTCTTTGGCACTGCCAGTCTACATCTTAAATCCTCGCTACTTAGATCAACAGAAGTTATTTTACTGTCGAAACAGCAAAACTCACCTTCTGCCTTTAGTGCATTCATTTCCTAATGTAATTCCTTCAGCAAAGCTTTACTTAATCTGACTACATTACATTACCATTGTTTGGGTTTTGTTGATCTTCATCTTATATACTCCTTTCGACATAATGTCCATTCGGCTCATCTGCTGTTAAAGTCGTTTGATGCTTCTCACATAATGACAGTGTAATCGGTAAACCTCAAAGTTTTCACTTTTCCTCCCTGAACTTTAATTCCTTCTTCAAATATTGCTGCTGTGTCCTTTACTCCGTGCTAAATGCACAGACTGCATAACATCGGGGATTGGTTACGACACTGTCTCACGTCCTTCTCAAGAACTGATGCCCTTTCATGCCTGTCGTCTCTTCTAACTGCTGTCTGGTTTCTATACAAGTTGTATATGACATTTCACTCCTCGTATTTTACCCTTGCTACCATCAGAATTTTAGAGGGTGTGTTACTACTCCAGTCAACATTGTAAGACGCATTCCCAAAGTCTGCGAATGCTATAAACGTAGCGTTGCCTTTCTTTAATGACTCTTGTAACTTAAGTCGTAGGGTCACTATTGTCTCACTTGTTCCCACATTTCTCCGGAACTCAAACAGATCATGCCCGAGTACGGCCTCTAACAGTTTCCTCAATCCTCTGTGAAAAATTCGTGTTCCCATTTTTTAACCATGATTTATTAAAGTGATAGTTCGGTAATATTCAAACCTGTCAGCACCCGATTTCTTAGGAATTGGGATTACTACATTCTTGCTAAAATCTGAGGGTATTTTTCCTGTCTCAAACATCTTACATTTCGAGTGACTCTCTCAGAGATATCAGCAGTTCCGAGAAAATATCATGACACCAGGGCCTTGTTAGCTTTTTCGCTGCTGTGTTAAATTCTTCTCGCATTATCATATCTCCCATATCATCTCTATCTTCTTTCCCTTCATCTTCTTCCTCCTGCCTTTCTGTACTTTTGTCCTCTAGTTCTCTTCCCCTATATAGGCCCTCTACATAATGCTTCCACTTAGTTACAACTTCTCCAAACTATGTTAGGAACTGCGATGGAATACTGCTTGTCCCTTTACCTATGTTTTACCACAAGTCTCCCTTAGCACGCTTAAATTATGACTCAAATAGTCGATCTGCTATGTCTTCCAAGTAGACTCCTATTTCATCTTCTTGGCACATAGAAATGATAAATGTGTGACAGGAAGACATATTACAAATAAACTGGTGTCTGATTGCATACTGTTTTATGGCAGCTTATCCCAAACTGTTGCACAAGATATTTTATAACATTATGTGCATATCCTCACAGTCATTATAGTCGGTTCTTTAACATTGCATCATAACCACAGACAGTACTCAATACTATCAGCGACTTTTCAGCTGATTACTTCTCATATTCCGTACCTTTTATTACCATGAACATGCGCTGTTTTCCGCAGCCCTGGAGAGCTCTTTCTAGCTGGCTCCCACAGAATGGAAGCTAACTTATAAGGGCCACAGTGTCATAAACATGTTAGGAGCTGAACGCTGTAAGCCAAGACCGCTAAAAAGTATTATATTTGAATGCTTTTGACAGAGCTGTGCTATCGTTATCAGATAATCGGATATGCAGAAGGATGAACAAAAATTGACAAGGAGATGTTTTACAGTCATGGTATCACATCTCCGTAAATTGTCTTGTAAAACATCCTAGACTATTATAATATTTCTTATACTTTAAAATATTGCAACATATTTTTCATCGGTGTTGCAAGTCACTTCACATTGCAAATACACTTCCAATTCTCATGGAGATCACTACAAATCGTCATGTCAAATGTAAGGTTGCTACGTAACAACATAAACTTAACTATATTGAGCTGATTACAAGTTTTCATGTTCACCATAAGCTGGCACCTGACAGAAGTGGTATGAACACGGTGACCAACGTGCGTGTCTACCAGGTGGCAGTGGGGGGGGGAGGGGGGGGGGGCGTGGTTGACTGCATTGTCGTAAATAGTTGCAAATAATTGCTAGTACATTATTAAAGACCATTTTTATTTATATTATTATATAACCCATATCAGAAAAATATAGGAATTTTTGTACATAATTAAAGTAAATAGCTTCGATAAATCTTCTAGGGTAAAAATATTTACGACATATTATGTGGTTGTACCTAAAGTGCAACTACATCCTGAGGTCCAGTGTGCGTTTTATTTATCGTATGGCAGCGAAACTTGGTAGATATGCTAATTCGTTAATGTGGAACCGATTTGAGTTGAAAAAATAGTTCCAATTTTGGTCACCAGGTACAAATTTGGCGCTGTACTGCATCGACTCAAGGTCTCCAGTGCTCGCATTGAACAAACTATGTAAGTGGTGGTTAATAATAAAATCAGCATTAAGCCTACCTCACTTGTACGAGGGCAGTTCAATAAGTAATGCAACACATTTTTTTTCTCGGCCAATTTTGGTTGAAAAAACCGGAAATTTCTTGTGGAATATTTTCAAACATTCCCGCTTCGTCTCGTATAGTTTCATTGACTTCCGACAGGTGGCAGCGCTGTACGGAGCTGTTAAAATGGCGTCTGTAACGGATGTGCGTTGCAAACAACAGGCAGTGATCGAGTTTCTTTCGGCGGAAAACCAGGGCATCTCAGTTATTCATAGGCGCTTGCAGAATGTCTACGGTGATCTGGCAGTGGGCAAAAGCACGGTGAGTCGTTGGGCAAAGCGTGTGTCATCATCGCCACAAGGTCAAGCAAGACTGTCTGATCTCGCGCGTGCGGGCCGGCCGTGCACAGCTGTGACTCCTGCAATAGCGGAGCGTGCGAACACACTCGTTCGAGATGATTGACGGATCACCATCAAACAACTCAGTGTTCAACTTGACATCTCTGTTGGTAGTGCTGTCACAATTGTTCACCAGTTGGGATATTCAAAGGTTTGTTCCCGCTGGGTCCCTCGTTGTCTAACCGAACACCATAAAGAGCAAAGGAGAACCATCTGTGCGGAATTGCTTGCTCGTCATGTGACTGAGGGTGACAATTTCTTGTCAAAGATTGTTACAGGCGATGAAACATGGGTTCATCACTTCGAACCTGAAACAAAACGGCAAACAATGGAGTGGCGCCACACCCACTCCCCTACCAAGAAAAAGTTTAAAGCCATACCCTCAGCCGGTAAAGTCATGGTTACAGTCTTCTGGGACGCTGAAGGGGTTATTCTGTTCGATGTCCTTCCCCATGGTCAAACGATCAACTCTGAAGTGTATCGTGCTACTCTTCAGAAATTGAAGAAACGACTTCAGCGTGTTCGTAGGCACAAAAATCTGAACGAACTTCTCCTTCTTCATGACAACGCAAGATCTCACACAAGTCTTCGCACCCGAGAGGAGCTCACAAAACTTCAGTGGACTGTTCTTCCTCATGCACCCTACAGCCCCGATCTCGCACCGTCGGATTTCCATATGTTTGGCCTAATGAAGGACGCAATCCGTGGGAGGCACTACGCGGATGATGAAGAAGTTATTGTTGCAGTACGACGTTGGCTCCGACATCGACCAGTGGAATGGTACCGTGCGGGCATACAGGCCCTCATTTCAAGGTAGCGTAAGGCTGTAGCATTGAATGGAGATTACGTTGAAAAATAGTGTTGTGTAGCTAAAAGATTGGGGAATAACCTGGTGTATTTCAATGCTGAATAAAACAACCCCTGTTTCAGAAAAAAAAATGTGTTGCATTACTTATTGAACTGCCCTCGTATGACCTTTTCCGCCCGTGTCCCGAACCTAATCCATTACATATGCAAATATTTCTATATGTCTTTGCACCAAGTGGCCAAAATTGGAACTAATTTTTTTCAAGCGTTAATCGGTTCCGTATTAACGCACTAGAATATCTTCCACGTCTCGCTGCCATACAATAATAACGGCTGACACTGAACCTCTGAGAGTAGCTGCACTTTCATTACAGTCACCCACATTTACAGGTAACGAAAATTTAGGCTCACAGTACGTTAAATTCAGATAAGAACTTCTAAAGAAAGTTACCTTTTAGAAAGGACATCATTATCATGGTGTAATCTATGTCATGCTTGTAATTCACATCTGAATGTCCATAATTGTATTTCGGTTGTAAAAAGCATACACACACACACACACACACACACACACACACACACACACACACATTGAAAACGAGCGCCATAACAAAGACAAGACCAACGATGAACAAGTGATCAACGACAATAACATAACACCTCTCATTCGGTGTGTTGTCAGAAGTGTCTGTGCAGATCACATTTCGCCACATTTTGTGTAAGTGCATGTGAGGTGAAGTAGTGAGCGGAAATTTGCGTTAAACTGAGTGAAAGCAATGCAATAAACAGCAGTTGCTAGAGACACCAACCAGGGACACGAAACAGGACCGAAAATGTAAGTACAGAAACTTACATAATCTCTACCCTCGAAACAGCTCTGCACAAATACGTAATAATTTTCTTCATGGCTAGTTTTCAGATGACATGCTATCAAAAAATCGACGAAAACGAGCACTAAAATCGATGTACGAGGCCTGTTCAGAAAGTAAGCTCCGATTGATTGCCAAATTGAAACCACAGTGAACATCAGAAATGTTTTACTTGTAACAATTAGCTACACCTTTCAGCTACTTCTCTACGTAGTCGCCGTTCTGACTTAGACTTTTGTCATAGCGTTGTACCAACTTTTCAACAGCCTCATCATAGAAGGCAGCCGCCAGTGCTTTCCGCCAATTCTCCACTGTGGCCTACACCTCGTTGTCTGTGTCAAAATGTTGTCTTCAAAGACAGCGGTTCATGTGACCAGAGATGAAACTCAGGGGGAGACAATTGCGGACTGTATTGTGGGTAATCTAACATTTCCGTTTGAAAACGATGCAGGAGCATCTTCATTGCCCCTGCAGAATGCGGCTGAGAATTGTCGTGAAGACGAAACAGCACGACAGTTATGTAATGTTAGCTGCATAGCTTCAGGCGAAATTTCTCACCAGGCCTTCGTACTTGGCGGCAGACACTATTTTCTAGACATCTTTACGCACTCACTGAGAGCTCAGAAATGAGAAGAGCGACGTAATGCTAACTGGGGTTATACTAGAGACACTACCCAACACATCTGTGCAAAGCTTTATCGGATTTTCATAGTCGTTTCCATTTCGCGACCGATCGGAGCTTACTTTCTGAACGCCCCTCGTATAATAATAAAGTTCAGTTAGTGATGTCATTTTAAGGTGAGTGTCCAAACAAAACGAAGGAATTTGCAAATATTGTGTTTCCTGGGCCTACACCAGTTAAATTGTTACAGATGTGATATTGTACTTTACAGTAATAGAAATTTGACCCATGGATGATGACACATTGGTGTCGAAACATCTCTGGGTAAATATAAAAAATAAACTAATTGTGTTTGCATAAGGCAGATTTCCAAAGCCACCCAGTTTTTAAATCGCAAACACGGAAGAAAAAAAAAGAGGATCTTCAAACCTTAGTAAAATTTGTATTTCTCACTTATTACAGAAGAGCCCTATATCAGCAAAAAATATTCGGCTCTGGTCAATAAATAGACACAATATTTCAACAAATAATAAGTTGTTCATAGTGGTCTCTCTCACATGGTTCCTGAAAACTATTAAGAAATTGTAATGTGAAACTAAAACAGTTTTTTTTCTCAGTTGGACATAGGATGCTTCTAAGATAAACTATTCGGTTGTTACAGTGAGCTCTTGTCTCTGCTGAACACAGATGAGCTCCTTCATCAGTGCATCCACGTGTTGTGTGGTACCTGCTTTTTCATGTTTGGTTGGACCACCCATGAAAGGTTTCCTTAAGTAAGACGTTTTTATTATACGACATTCATTTTTCTTTCACTTGAATGAGCTTATAGGGAGCTACACTTCTCTGTACGTGACCAAGGACTGGACTGAGAGCATCATAGGGGTATGCTAAGTTGCTCAACCATACCTCACAATAACCAAAGCAACAAGTATATTCAACGTATTCATTAAAACGGAAGGCTGGAAATAAACTTAACATGTTCGAGATATTTTAGATTCTAGCATACTTCTTTCTTGTTTAGGTATACATGATGATGAAGAAATCAAATCAGAGATAGCTGCCGTCTTGGACAGATAACGCATCAGTCATCATGGCAATAGGGAATTGATAGGTGATCCTACTAAGACTTGAGCACCTTCAAAACTCTGTTACTAAAGTGAGGATGCTTTGCTTCAGAGTAAAGATTTACTATAAGTTAGTGGTTTGTTTAGTGAGTACGTTACTGATATTGATTAAAGAAGGGAAAATATTTAGACTACAGTATTGTGTTGCACGCCACTGTTCTCGAATAATACCAAGAAGGTCGTCGAGATCATAATATGGCAACTACATTTATAAAATAATCTTGTTTTCTGGATAATACTGCAAGTATAGCAGCCTTCTAAATGTATCATTCTTAATCTATTCTTTCTATTTTGGGTTTATAATTCAGTAATTAATAACAGATGGTGAAAGTGGTCCAACTATTCCCATTGAAATTTGAGTAGTTTGTAAATTACAAATTTACCAATAACTAAAAACGTGTTCACACAGATCATTTTACCTGGTGCGATATAGTTACTTTCTCAGTTACAGCTATAACTGAATTCACTAAGAGCTGATAAAACTTCCTAGTTCCAGTTTTGTAAACGAGATACTTTTGTTACAGTTAAAATTTATAACAAATCTCAAAAAACTGTGTGTTACACAGAAGCCAGCAGCAATTCGCACAGGAAATGAAAAACAGCATTGACCCGTCGTTGCTAAGCGCCATCGACCAACTTCTTAAGAGTTGTGTAAGAGTGACTGCAAATGATGAGTAACCGCGCTTATACGATTGTGTGTGTAGATAAGATTTTTGAGATTATTTCCCCTATTGTCATTGTTATTTCGTAGAACTTGTGGTGTAAATAGAAGTAGTTTCAAGAACGCTGCTTCAGTTTATGGCATTTTAAGAGGTGGCACGCATCCTTGCCCACGAAATTTTTCTTTATGGTATCCCACATGTACAATGTAACTTTGATGGAGGATTGCATTTAGAAGTACACTCATTCTATTGTGTAATGTTTCCTGTGTTGTAGCTGGTTATTCTTACCCGTGATTTGTACGATGGCCAATTGTTACAAACTATAGGCCCAGAAATCTGTGGAATTAATGATGAAATGTGTCACTAATCTGCTGAAATGTTTCGTTTCTATACATATATTTGATAGATGACTACCAATGGTGTAGGTAAGTACAAATTTATCACTTGTGAATTATAATGGTTGATGCTGAAAGGGCATTTTGCTGCAAGTTCATTCCAATGACTTATCTAGAATATACAAACTTCATTTTTAAAATAATATACACTTCCCGCTTACCACAGCGTCAACTAATCACTTACGACGACGATAATCTTATGCAGCTTGCGTCATTCTAGAATATACGCACCCGACGTTTTTCTGGTATAATAGCAGTGCGTATGTTCCCATGACACTACTCTCGTGGTCACGCGCACGCGACACATTTCATATTTAAGAGTAAAGCTGGAAGGGACAGCAAAATTTACTCTGCCGGTCCGTGTGGCTGTACAAATGTTTGCGTAGTACGAATGAAAATGAAAACATCAAAATTAAAAACAAGGGCGGTTGCGGGTGCAAGTATGGAAGGCAAATATTTTCTACGAGAGCGTGTTTGTCCTTATTCATGCAGCGTAGTAACTCACATGAGATAACTTAGGCGTTTGTCGTTTTAAGCTCAAAAATATTTTGGCGCAAACAAAAAAGGAACATCCACTACCACAGAGGAAAACGTTTGAGCGGCACCTGGGACTTTAAGAAACATAATTCCATTCCATTCATACGCTTCGGCTTATGTTATTACAGGTTTCCGTTCTGTCAGTAGCATATTGTGCAGAGCGACCTGTTCTTGTTGACTGCAAAGGTTATCTTTGGAATCTACACTACATCGTAAAATAAAAAGAGTCGTTCTAACTCACTCCGCATTTCTGGAAATCTTAAAAACATAAGGAGAAGGTCGTTAAAGTATTTTCTTTTTCTTACTGACATTGCTTTTCATAATTACCGGATGTTCAAAGGCGTCTAGAAGAGGTGGTCAAAGTGGCCACCATTGCTCTGGAACACAGCTCTGCCCTTATCCACCATGTTTGTCGCACACCTTGAATAAACTGTGGCACACAGCATTCCACAGCTCTTCTCTTGAGTTGTGCCGTTATGAGTACACAGGATCACTCATTGGGAGTGCACAAACACTTTCATACGGCCCCACAGCGAGATTTGACATGGTGTAGAAGTGACACGGTATTAGATTGGGAGACCGTTGGGGTCATACAAACATACAACCGGACCGCTACGTTCAGCCAATTCCCGGGGTAATGTTTGTTCCAATAGCGGGTCACAGCAAGCTGATAATGTTCACGAAACCAATCGTGAAGCAGCCACATTTTCTGCTGCGTTGCCAGCAGAAAATCCTACAGCACATCAGGAAGAATATTCTGAAGAAAGCACAATTGGCTGACTACTGATAGCTGTCCTGACATTTCAGTCGGTGCTTGAGAATCACCAACGACTCTTGCCCAGTGGTTAATGGAAACTGTGTCCGGAATAGACTTCCAAGATAGCGTGTGGACGTGTGTCAGCCCAAACATGGTAAATCTGCAGTGACTTACACTACCATTTGTGGTAAATGATGCTTCGTGCATTACCAATTCTCTACAGAGTAATTCTTAGTCTGTGGTGTGTCGATTCAGCAGTCAGTCGCAGAATGTTCTGCGGGGTTAAAATCAGTATCTGATTTGAGCTCTGCAGAGGTTGCACGTGGGATGCAGCAACTGTTAATGTAAAGTTCTGCACACAGATTTCTGTGATATTCGATGGCGTGCAGCATTATTAATATTCGACGAGGATTATACAGAATTCAGAATTGCCTCCTCCAATGCAATTGTCCCACGACATTGGAGCCTGTCAGCAGTACTCAAAATCACAGGTGCATAGCGAACTGCCTGCCTCTCTCAAATGACGAGCTATGACGCAAATGTTCTTGGAGTGAGATTCATCTGCCAGGAAAGTGTGCAGCATACGTACGAGCAGCAGCAGAATTCCGATGTTCCTGACCGTCACTCAAAACCATTTCCACACTCCATAGTCTCCTGTCGATCACAGAAATTAACTGGCTGATTATTTGTCCATGCCAGCGTGCTGAGGCAATGTGTCACATTAGCGCACACAGTACCAGAGACGTTGCCAGATCTCGCAAACAAAATGTTACCGGAAATAAGTTGTAATGACACTTTAAGTTTACTTCTTAGTGTACCATATATTCCACCAGTGACTTTTGTAGTCAACAATTACGGATCACCGTGTACATTAGTTACAAATCCGCAGACGTGACATTAATGAATTCTCATGACGTATTGTAGTAGTTCCAGAAGCATTTACATCTGAGTCGTTTCTAGTACTTTCCAGTTTGTGATCATCAAAAGGTTGCGGTAAAGGAAGAGCTAAGTCCATTTTTTCTTTCATTTTTTGAGATTTCACCAGTGTGGAAGAGTGTTGAACAAACCCAATATTTCCTGTCATATTAAATGGGGAAAAACTGGCTCAGTCATAGTGTTAATGAGCTTCTAAAAGAAATTTTACAGGGAAAGAAAGAACTCACTCAATGTGAAACAGAGATATAAATTGCTTAATCCATTAATTGTTGAACTTAGAGAATCTGTAGATTTTCAGAATGCTTATTTCTATGGCCTCATTTTCGTACTTTCAATACAATGTAGAAGGCCTAGGAAATCTGAATGTGAAGCAAGATTTGACATTGTAGCTACAAGTACTTGGTTCGAGGACAAATACGGAGTGGAGACGACTTATGCTGCTTCTTTAAAATCGGGTCATCGTCCTGGACTAGAGTTTGTGATTTGGGTGTTTTCTTATACCACAAAGACTGTATGATAAGCTCTAAAACTTATCGATGTTTTACTATGATATAGTTTTAAATGTTTTCTGCGATGGACAGTTCTCCTATAGGTCAGGAAGAGTAATTTCTGCATTTGTCTTTCAAATATGTTCCGCGAAACTTTCATTTTGCCCACCGTGAATTTATCTGTTGCATCAGTGCGAGTAGTTCGGAATTACTTGTTAAAAACAAATAAATTCATAACAGCTTATTACTTTTTACATTAAAAGGTCAATTACAGAGCTGACAGAGCTCTAAGTAGCAGAATAAAATGTCTTGAAGTGAACTGGAGATTGAACCGCAAGCTTTCTGTTTTTACTATTTCCTTATTCATATTTTTAACTGTATGTCTTTTACTGTGGTGAAAAATAATGAACGACAATATTTGATGATAGCCATACTTATCACATCATTCGAATTACGTACATCAAGCGAGGAATGAAAACAGAACGGCGAAAAAACAGCGTCAAATTCTTATGTAACACCACAACTTTTGAAGAGATATAATTTGATTTTAACCCCATTTTCTATGGTTATATGTCGTTTTAAATAGTTTTAGATGTAATTAGGTAAAGTAATTAGTAGAGTCACAACAATGGTCTGTTACAGTACTCCAGCCCTTGTACGGTCTTCTTACATTTCTTCTTCCAGTGAACTTATAAATGAGAGTGTTTACCGGCAATATTTCTCCACCCGTATGGTCTACATGTCCCTTTCATTTTCTCTTATTTTTGTTTATTTTTTCGTTTAGGTTACGTGTTACTACATCATCCCACATGTCTTCATTTCTTTTACGATCTTTCGTTTTATATCCTTCTACTCTTCCTATAAATATCATTTCTTGCGCCCGTATTCTACATTCTTGAAATCTTGTTGTTGCCCATGCTTTATTTCGTTAAGTAAGGGTTGGTGCTATTATTGTTTTATAAAACTTCATCTGGTTTTTTTTTCCTGGCTTTGTTATGCAAACATTATGCGATGGTTCCACGTATAGAAGTAAATTTATTTAATTTTTTCTCCACGTCATCGATACATTTATAAGTAATCCTCGGTATTTAAAAAGCTTTACTTGCTGCAAGATTTTAATATTCAATTCTATTTTATATCTGACTGGTAATCTGAGATTGTCCTTCAGCTATTAGGTTTTTCATAATATTTTTAAGTCTTTCTTACAGGATTTTGGTGTATAATTTATAGGCTGAATTCAGAAGGCTTGTTCCTCGATAGTTACTAAATTTATTTTGGTCGCCCTTTTTAAAGGCAGTTATTACTTTGGCTCTGAGCCAGTCTTTTGATACCTTCTTTTTCCTCCAACATTGATTAAATACGTGAAGAAGTCTTAGACATAGGAAAACCATGTTTCCTCAGTTCCATATTTTACCTTCGAAACTTGTGGATTTCCTGTTTTTCTGTAGCCCTTAGAGCGTCTGTCAAGTTCTCTCATATGAACATGTCATTCAGTTCAGTTAACGTCTGAAATGAAGTATCATCAGACCACAGTTTTTTTTATAATGACTTATCCATTCGTTCTCTCCTACATTATTAACATGTATAAGACCGCTTTCTTGTCTGTTGAGTGATTTCCTCAACTTATATGCGCTAGTTTGTCTCGCTCGTAAACCATGCTCTATATTCCAATAAGGTTTCATGTATTAAGTTGGTCGTAAGTTCGTAGCGTTTAAGTTTAATAGACAAAACAGAGACTTTATTAGTATAATATATTCTATTCACTATTTCCACACTCTGCCAACGATAGGGTTGTTGTTCTTGTTATGGTCTTCAGTCCTGAGACTGGTTTGATGCAGCTCTCCATGCTAACCTATCCTGTGCAAGTTCCTTCATCTCCCTATACCTACTGCAACCTACATCCTTCTGAATCTGCTTAGTGTATTCATCTCTTGGTCTCCCTCTACGATTTTTACCCTCCACGCTGCCCTCGAATACTAAATTTGTGATCCCTTGATGTCTCAGGGCATGTCCCACCAACCGATTCCTTCTTCTAGTCAAGTTGTGCCACAAACTTCTCTTCTCCCCAATCCTATTCAATACCTCCTCATTAGTTACGTGATCTACCCACCTAATCTTCAACATTCTTCTGTAGCACCACATTTCGAAAGCTTCTATTCTCATCTTGTCCAAACTATTTATTGTCCACGTTTCACGTCCATACATGGCTACACTCCATACAAATACTTTCAGAAACGACTTCCTGACACTTAAATCTATACTCGATGTTAACAAATTTCTCTTCTTCAGAAACGCTTTTCTTGCCATTGCCAGTCTACATTTTATATCCACTCTACTTCGACCATCATAAGTTATTTTGCTCCCCAAATAGCAAAACTCCTTTACTACTTTAAGTGTCTCATTTCCTAATCTAATTCCCTCAGCATCACCCGACTTAATTCGACTACATTCCATTATCTTCGTTTTGCTTTTGTTGATGTTCATCTTATATCCTCCTCTCAAGACACTGTCCATTCCGTTCCACTGCTCTTCCAAGTCCTTTGCTGTCTCTGACAGAATTACAATGTCATCGGCGAACCTCAAAGTTTTTATTTCTTCTCCCTGGATTTTAATATCTACTCCAAATTTTTCTTTTGTTTACTTTACTGCTTGCTCAATATACAGATTGAATAACACCGGTGATAAGCTACAACCCTGTCTCACTCCCTTCTCAAACCACTGCTTCCCTTTCATGTCCCTCGATCCTTATAACTGCCATCTGGTTTCTGTACAAATTGTAAATAGCCTTTCGCTCCCTGTATTTTACCCCTGCCACCTTTAGAATTTGAAAGAGAGTATTCCAGTCAACATTGTCAAAAGCTTTCTCTAAGTCTACAAATGCTAGAAACGTAGGTTGGCCTTTCCTTAATCTTTCTTCTAAGATAAGTCGTAAGGTCAGTATTGCCTCACGTGTTCCAACATTTCTACGGAATCCAAACTGATCTTCCCCGAGGTCGGCTTCTACCAGTTTTTCCATTCGTCTGTAAATAATTCGCGTTAGTATTTTGCAGCTGTGGCTTATTAAACTGATAGTTCGGTAATTTTCACATCTGCTTTCTTTGGGATTGGAATTATTATATTCTTCTTGAAGTGTGAGGGTATTTCGCCTGTCTCGTACATCTTGCTCACCTGATGGTAGAGTTGTGTCAGGACTGGCTCTCCCATGGCCGTCAGTAGTTCTAATGGAATGTTGTCTACTCCCGGGACCTTGTTTCGACGCAGGTCTTTCAGTGCTCTGTCAAACTCTTCACGCAGTATCGTACCTCCCATTTCATCTTTATCTACATCCTCTTCCATTTACATAATATTGTCCTCAAGTACATCGCCCTTGTATAGACCCTCTATATACTCGTTCAGCCTTTCTGCTTTCCCTTCTTTGCTTAGAACTGGGTTTCCATCTGAGCTCTTGATATTCATACAAGTGGTTCTCTTTTCTCCAAAGGTCTGTTTAATTTTCCTGTAGGCTGTATCTATCTTACCCCTAGTGAGATAAGCCTCTACATCCTTACATTTATCCCCTACCCATGCCTGCTTAGCCATTTTGCACTTCCTGTCGATCTCATTTTTGAGACGTTTCTATTCCTTTTTGCCTGCTTCATTTACTGGATTTTTATATTGTCTCCTTTCATCAATTAAATTCAATATTTCTTCTGTTACCCAAGGATTTCTACTAGCCCTCGTCTTTTTACCTACTTGATCCTCTGCTGCCTTCAATACTTCATTCCTCAGAGCTACCCATTCTTCTTCTACTGTATTTATTTCCCCCATTCCTGTCAATTGTTTCCTTTGCTGTCCCTAAAACTCTGTACAACCTCTAGTTTAGTCTGTTTATCCAGGTCCCATCTCCTTAAATTCCCACCCTTTTGCAATTTCTTCAGTTTTAATCTACAGTTCATAACCAATAGATTGTGGTCAGAGTCCACCTCTGCCCCTGGTAATGTCCTACAATTTAAAACCTGGTTCCTAAATCTCTGTCTTACCATTATATAATCTATCTGATACCTTTTAGTATCTCCACTCCAGGATTCTGCCATGTATACAACCTTCTTTTATGATTCTTGAACCAAGTGTTAGCTATAACGATAGGGTGACTTTTCGACTTCGCGACTGTAGAATTCACATGGTTTTGAGGCGAATAACACTTCGAGCCACATTCGGAGCGCATTTTCATTCAGAAAGGAAGTTTATTGAATGTTGTTCGATAGTGAGTGCAAAAGTTGAAAATATGATTGCATCAGATCTGGTAAATAAGTTGAGCGCCGCGGAGTGGTCGCGCGGTTTGAGGCGCCATGTCACTGTTCGCGCGGCTCCTCCCGACGGTTCGAGTCATCCCTCGAACATGGGTGTGTGTTTTGTTCTTAGCATAAGTTAGTTTAAGATTTGAACATTTGAAATAAGTTAAGTGTGGAGTGATTTCCAAATCATCTCCTGTATAGTATTTTTTATTTCTGTCTAATAGAATGCGGACAGGTTTTACCGTGAAGTAGCATCGCTTCGCACGGACTTCCTGGTCGTTGTTGTTGGAACGCGTCTGCGAGACGTCCCAGTCGTTGACAACCAGTTCGTAGTACACCATACCATCGCTGTTCCACCAGATGCGTAACATCGTCTTCTGAGGATGGGCGCAGGTCTTTTTACAGGGAGTTGCTGCTTTGTTTGAGCTCAACAGTTCCTTTCTTTTCCTATGTTAGCACAAAGACATAATTTCTCGTCACCAGTAGGTATACAGGATAGGAATGGTCGGTGTTATTCAAGTGCCAGTTGATGATGAGCAAGCTGTGATTCACATATGACCACCCTCTTACTACTGATTTTGATTTAGAGCATGCGCTACCGATACATCCGAGTTTTGATGCTTCGTTATTGTATGAAAATGTCACGCGATAGATGGTGAAATGATCACACTTCATCACATTTTCCAGTTCTTGATTACAATGGCGAGGAATATTGTAGATTAATGCGTTTAAACGATCTTCATCAAATCCCGAAGGTCTTTCTGAAAATGGAGAGTCACTGATATCGAAACGATACTCCAAAAACGAGGATATCATTTTATTTCCGTGGTCTGTCCAAAAGCATTAGTCCTATACACGACGTAAATGTTTCTGGCTGCCTCCACTGCTGTTACCCTCTGCTGAACTCAGACAGAGGAATATATCGGAAATGTTCCGATCTCTCCACTAGGCACTCCATTTTCTAGCTTCGCCAGTCCCACTCACCGTCTACAAATGACATAATGACGACATGTAAACTCAAATAGCAACACTGAAGTACAAATAAAAAATGTGAGTCAATAAATAAACCTATAGCAACCAGAATACCAAAATGCAAAACGAAAATAGTACGAACTCACGCACCAACCTAATGTATTACAAGAAATTCAGCAAGTTAATCATAGAAACTATTTTTACAAAATTATTGTAGATGGACGTGGTTTGAGCAAATTTTTATTAACTGAACGAACACATAATAAAATTTAGTAGCTGTTCCAAAATTACACCAAAAATATTTCTGCCTCTCTTTAATTCTCATATGTAGTCTCAAACCTGCCTGAATACCAAGTTTTCATTTATCTTTCCAAGATTTTGCAACTGCCTTGTTGTATCTGGTGATTGCTTTACTGGTCTGAAAACGTATTCTTCATCATCATTTTCAGATCTTAGTCTTGCTGTATCTGGGGATCGCTTTACTGGTCTGAAAACGTATTCTTCATCATCATTTTCAAATCTTAATCTGTCTCGACAGTCATATGGAGATATTGACTGATGCTCCATTTATGGTTCCTAATTGAGATTGTTACAACGATAAAAATTAATCAGTGAGCCACACTGAAGGCTATACGAGTGTAATATTAAAATTACCAGATACGTAAATCATGTGACGTAATTATCTACTGGGGTCTGCAGTAATAAAAGACGTAAAACCTCAGTATGATACTCTGAAATCTCTTTCATTCCCAGAGTATTCATGGTTTTAAATAGTTACACTGCATTAGAACCGTTGTGTGATCAATCAGGCAACTCAGACGCACATTTTGCAGTAGACATTAAGAGACAATGTAGTGTTTATATCTTAGTGTAGCTTCAACGTTACAATGTTCATACTGCTGACCTCTAATACCTCACAAGTAAGGACACTTTCTATACTGAATTGTGTAACAGAGACGTCACATCGATCTTCATGTAATATACCGGGCGATCGAATGTTTTCGTTCGAAGGCCGTACAGTTCAGAATTGGTATGTCAGTCATACAGAAACAGCGTTAGCATTGAGAAAATCATCTCATCGACGCTACAGGTCGAAGATACCCATTTGGTAAAACCTCGTGTCCTGCTGCGTGAAGAAGTCCGTAACTGCCTGCTGCACATCCTTATCAGAGAGGAAGCGTCCTCTTTCCATGTACCGAAGGCGTGATAGTCGCATGGGGGAGAGATCAGGATTATAGGGCGGGAGATGACTATAGGATGGGTGATCGAGTGACCGTGCTGCGCCGTATACGTTCTTCATTCTCCAATGCATGTTTACAGGTGACTGTCCTTCGGCAGCTAAGAAAAGAATAACAGGAGGTTCGTCCTATTTAGACGTAAGTGGCAGTTCCATCGCCTGGTTCATATATCTGCACGCACGTCGGAAAGCCACGGAGCACACTAATTTGTCGGTGCTTATATACAGTACCTGCATCGGCATAGCGCTACTTTGCACATATGCTACATAACGTCCTCAAACGGGAACTTTCTGACCGCCCCTTGTACCTGCAGCTTGCAGCCCGTAAAACGACAACGCTTGATGATACACAGTTGGTTTATGAGGACGAATATGTTTAACAGAAAACAGAGCACTGAGTATATCTGCCTGACCTCCATTGTGCATGTGTCCAGATCGGGAAGTCGGTAAGAGTAGCTACGAAACAGGTTCAGAATTCACCTGCTGTGCAGATTACTTCATTAATAGTGTACAGTATTGTTTCTCGGGTAAATGACACTCCACGTTTGAAGACATACCTAATTCTGAGAGTACAACCTTCTCTACCTCCCTTTATGGTAATTAGCGGATATCGGTGGAGTCGGTTAATAAGGAGAACACGTTTCGTTGCAATGAATTTGACTTTGTTGCCTGATACGAGAAAGTGTCACTTCAATAATTTCAATGTTTCTCAAAATTGCAGGTGGAATAAATTTTCTCTGAAAAGTTTGTTTTCACTTTGTTTATTGACTTTTTGCAAGTAACATACTTACTAAAAATGCCTGTATCCGACCATGCTGATATTTAAGCCATGGTGCCAGTGAGTTAGGAGATTGTTCTGGATTGTTTGTCGCCACTAGCTCCAGAGTAGTATCGAATTTCCCTCTTGCAGCTCCGTTGCCAATATCTATGGGGAAGAGGCGGTATCTATGGGTTTTGTCCTCAGGAGCTCTTTGCTTGCTGATATATAACCGGGTTCACTGGCCAAAGGGGGAGCCTTCCGTATATGCCTCCTGTCCCCCATGCGGATACTCTATGACCCGCTTCCTTTCCACCATCTGCTCCTTTTCCTCTACACCTCCCGCCGACTTGATCCATCTCATCCCCTGTTTGCTCCTCTCCTCTCCAACACCCGCTCTCTGCCGTGTCTTCACCATTGTGTCCCCCCTATCATCCACCTCTACTCCCATCATCTCCTTTCCCCAGGTGGCTTCCATCAACTTCCCCTCCCAGATGATGTCCTCTCTCCCTCCATTTATCCCTTCTATCAGCTCTGATACTCTCCCCCCTCCCTCCCTCTGTCCTTTTCCTTGGCTCCCTCTCCCCCCTTCCATCCTGTTTTTCCCTGTCTAGCCTGTCTCTCTTCTCTCCACCAAGTCCTTTTGATTTCCCCTCCACTGCCTCCCCCACTCCTTCTCGCATCCGCCCTGCCCCCCTTTTTCTGTGTCCTCTCCCTCCATCGGCTCCCCCATTTTTTTCTTTTCCTCTCCTCCCCCCTCTTTTTTCCCCCTCATCGGTGTGGGACCTCCCCCTGCCTCCATCTGCCACCGTGTCGCATCTATAGTGCTTTTTGTGCGTCCCCTGTCAGTGTTGCGAACAGCCACCATACTGTCCCTAGGTGTGTTTTTAACTGTTGCGAAAAGAAACCACACTGTCGCCGCGTTTTTTAACTGTGGCTGTATACTTACTATGTGTTGTAATCAACATCCCCGACCTTTTGTTTTTATATTTGCTTCGCAATTTCTTCGCCTTGTTTCCATTATTAACAGTTTTATCACCTGCTTTTATTGTTATGTCTCCTAATTCTGTTTTTTAACTTTTCTGTAAGCTGCAGAGCGGCATATTGTGCTGCTGCCAACCCGACTTCCTCTGGGAGGAAGGGGGGGGGGGGAGAGAGAGAGAATATAAATCCGATAAAGGAAAAAAGAAACAGAAAACCAAAGGGGGGAGGAACCAAGTTCGGGGATTGGTGGTAGCACTGTGACGGTCACGGTCACGAAGCCACTAGCTACGCAAGGAGGGCCTGCGTAGAGGAAGGATACTGGAGTACTTCACCGGGGTCAGCGCCGACTAAAAGTAGCAGGCCCACATCCTGTCGGTTGGTTGGCAACATGTGTGTCGGACGATCGCTCGTGGCCAGGTTGCCCGCTTCTACCTGGCTGTTATCGGCACCACTCAACAACCACCGTCACGCACCGTGGATCCATGGAGCTGCTTGCTGATAAAGTGGAGTAGCATTTTGTAATCTTCGTGGTGACTGTTGACATTATCTCTCCGACCTTCATATTATTTTCTGGCTTGAACCCGACCCTCAGAGTTTTACTCGGTCAGCTCTTTAGTCGTAAATATAGTATTGTGCTTGACACTAGTTATTGTTTGAAAATTTGTTATGATATTATATTTCCCTTCCTTTCTAGTTCATACCTGATCATTAAGTTTTTAATGAATAAGCTCCTTGTCGGAAATACAGTCGGAACAATTGTACCAAGGCACAGGTTGCCGTTAAACAAACAGGTGTCTTATGGTTAGATCTAGATGTTAACTGGTTCAATTCCTTGATGGTAATTCTATTTGAGGTAATCTACTAAGCTGTGCGTTCCTTTCCTTGAAAGGTCGGGTTATCATTGATGTATTTTTAACTAGATCTTGTGGCTGCGCCAAGTGAGTTCTCTTGTAATAAATGCTCACACGTAACGTTTTAAAACGTTCCTTCAGGCCAGCCTTAGTAACTGAGAAGCAATTTAACTTTTAACATATAAACAGCCAACTGTCAGCAGGGCTTTAGTCAGAATTAGATTGTCAAAAGGGTCGGGTTGAGATCGAGTCGCACCTTGTTGCTGATTGAAATGAAACGGTTTCTCGCTTTGAAGTAAGCGTTATCTTTGTCATAATTATTTCCTAATTTGTTTAACCTTTAAGCATAGGGGTCCATCTTAACCCCGAACCTTTCAACATACAGTTTCCAAATAAAAAAAATTCGTCATTTGTTTGAGTAGTTGAAACACTCTTGTCATCAATATTACTCACATGTTTTCATGTGTTGCAGAAGGGCATTCAATAAGAGAAACTGTGTCCAGCGAGGTAGTAAATACCGCTGTTTCACCCGATAACGATACGGCTGCAGGTCCGAGTCCTTGTAATTATTGTCATGTTGCTCTTTTTTTTTATTTCTCTTGTAAAAACTTATTCATTTCACAAATTTGTTAATTTGTAAAGAAAACAAATTTATGATTATATAGTGTTAAATAAACAGGTTGTATGAAAACAAAGTTACATTGGTGGGTCCTCCCTTCCACGTTTACCCTAATACCTGTAAATACCACGTCTCGCCGGCCGGTGTGGCCGAGCGGTTCTAGGCGCTTCAGTCTGGAACCGCGCGACCGCTACGGTCGCAGGTTCGAATCCTGCCTCGGGCATGGATGTGTGTGATGCGCATAAGTTAGTTAGGTTTAAGTAGTCCTAAGTTCTAGGGGACTGATGACCTCAGATGTTAAGTCCCATAGTGCTCAGAGCCATATGAACCATTTTTTTACCACGTCTCAGAATTAACAGTTAAATACATTCTACTTTCAAACAGAAGTTTGCCATTGCTGTACTGCTTTCTCGAATTAATATTTCACGTTATAACTTTTCACATTAGGCTTTTTGTAACTGTTCAGTTAATAATATTTTCCGCCTTTCGGAACCTACTAAGAATAACAATACCGTTTCCTTCACTGATTTTATAGGTAATAAATTAAAAATTCTAAAAATAAGTCGTATCTTTATTGTTGTCCCATCTACTGCCGTAATACTCCCAGCTCAAAGTCCTTCACTTTAGCAAAATGATACAAACTACATGCGGCTGTTCTGCATGAAAGCTGAACAATGACTGCATCCTCGCATACCGGTTCGTGACGAGCACACGTAGCGTTTGGGCACTGTTGAACTAACAGCAGTGCAATCCATCTTTTTAAATCACTGCGGTACAGGACCATAAGTGGTTTTATTTTTTATCCTCTTTCCTCTTTTTAAATCACTGTATTACAGGAACATTCTAGATATCTTCGACAGTTCAAGTGCTTTGTTATGTACTATAGAGGGTAACTCAACTTCACTTTTACTGCATTATGCTACGTATTTTTATTAAAGGTTTGACTGATTTAGAATCTCATGAATAAACTTACACCTTTTCCTCCTTTCTTGCTTTCCAGTGGTTCTTCATTCTTTCCCCAAGCTTCTCTCTTCTTCCTTCTGTTCATGTTGTGCCTTTCACCTTCTTTATTTCCTCCTGGAAGCTCTTGAATTTTCTTACTTTTGCTCTGAACGTTTCTCTTTTTCTTATTTTTTCCTCTGTTGTTTCAGTTTCCCTTAGGTCGTCTTTAGGTTCCTTGATTCATGCCACTGAGTTTTGCGTTCATGTCAAAAAAGTAAAGAAGTAATTTTGTTCTTCTTTCTTGCCAAGCCTTTTTAGGTGTCTACAGAATACAACTCACCTCTTTCTGATTATCTGTCATTCGTTATATTCTTTGATAAACTTCTTTATTACATCTTATTTTTCATTTCTCATGGTAACATTTTGGTCCCAAGATATTCTTGATCATTTACCTTTCCTTCTTTCCTATTTCCTCTAACTGTTTGTTTGTATAAAACGAATGTCGTTCTGAAACATGAGGGCATTCTGTTCTAGTGACAGTGTTGTAGTGCTGGACTTTTGAATTTATCGGGAAAGTATTCTTGTTAAACAAGTTTTGTTAACTGAAAAGTCACTTCCTCTTTCCTTGCGCTTCGAAAGTTAGTTTCTTTGCTGAAGCATTCTGTTGTATTATTCCACCAACATATTTAAATTTTGTAGCCTTTTCATTCTTCCATAATAAGTTTCCATGTATTTCGGTGCGTCCTTCACCTCAGTCATATACTCTGCTTTTGAAGCTGCACTTGTAGGAAATTTATCAGCATTATTGCATCCTCTATAGTTTTAGCCAAGATGGCCAGGTAGTCTGCAAAAGCTTAGCAGTCAATTCTCGGGTGTTCCCCTTTTCTTTCAGTTCACCTAAAAATTTAGTTTCTCATTTGCTAACGCATCTTTTAATATTGTAACTGATTTGATACGAGCTTCAAATTCTTTCAAGATGTTGAATAATGTTTCTCTGTTAGTCGAATGGTATAATTTTTAAATCTACAAATGTTACACAGGGAGTTTCAGATTTACCATTGAATCTTCAAGTACACTGCATGCTTTAGTCCGTGTTATGGGAGCAGCTGACGTATCTGTTTGGGGAATACCGCAGGAGTGCAACCTACACATGTACGCTCTTCAAAGGCTGCAGACATCTGGATCAGCTGGTTACCTCATCGTAAGCAGATGGCTCTGAGCACTATGCGACTTAACTTCTGAGGTCATCAGTCGCCTAGAACTTAGTACTAATTAAACCTAACTAACCTAAGAACATCACACACATCCATGCCCGAGGCAGGATTCGATCCTGCGACCGTAGCGGTCGCTCGGCTCCAGACTGTAGCGCCCAGAACCGCACGGCCACTCCGGCCGGTTATCGTAAGCAGATTGTGTGGTGATTCGGTCACCAAAGAGTAAATGAACGTGCCTTCCATACAAATGTTTTATTTACAGATGAGTCCTTCTTTACACGTGACGGGTACTTTAACAGCAGGAACAGTCACATGTGGTTGTATGAGAAACCGCATATGATTGCTGTTAGGTAGCAGCAACGAAGGTTCGCCGTAAACATATGAGCAGGAATTGTGGATAATCATCTTCTAAGACCTGTAATACTGCCGTATAGGTTAATTGGAGCATCTTACTTACAGTCTGCGCGTACCACACTTCCAGAACTGCTAGACATCTGTGCGCAGAGGCCTCTCGTTCCAGAATGATGGACATCGAGAACACTTCAGTGTTGAAGCGCGAACACAGCTGCTGAGTCTGGGGAACAATGGATAAAGGCCATTTGATTACCTCCTTCGGGGACGCGTAAAGAGGAGATGGCTTACGTTACTCGAATTGCCGCCAGAGCTGAGCTGTGGTCAGCACGCTGCTCTCCCGGCCGTATGTCAGTTTACGAGACCGGAGCTGCTGCTTCTCAATCAAGTAGCTCCGCAGGTTGCCTCACAAAGGCTGAGTACACCCTGCTTGCCAACAGCGTTCGGCAGACCCGGACAGTGAGCCAACCAAATGTTAGCCAAGCCCAACAGCGCTTAAATTCGGTGATCTGCCGGGAACCGGTGTTACCATTGCGGCTAGGCCGTTGGCCCCCTAATTTTTCTATACCTGGTTATAAATCTGACAATTGAAATTTGTTGAACACAGGATTTTCCATTCCCAAACCCTCTCTGGTATCTCCCTAACTGCTGATTCAGCCGGCATTCTAGTCTTTTTAGATTCGAAAGAAGTTTGTAAGTCACTGGTAGCTGGTAAATTTTTTTAATGTTGTTGGGGTCACTTTCAGAACACTTATAGGATCACTTTGCTATCCTCGCTCAGTCCGAGTGTTATGAGCCCTCTATCTTAGGAAAGGGTGGACATTTCAAGTTCACCTTCATGTCGCGTAAGAAGTCCTATGATCCCTTAGCAGTGTAAATATTTTAAGCATCTAAGTCACTTCAGTCGAAAGATACAGCCATGTAGGTCAGCCATCGAAACCCAAAGAGTGCTTCCCGATGATGCAGAATCATGAAATTTAGTAAGAAACAACGTTTCACAGTATAAGCAAAGTAAAAAATAATCTTAAAATGGTTAAATTGTAGTTATATCACATAAAAAATATCTTTCTGTCATCACAGCGTACATACCCTGTAGCATTCGTCCACCCATCAAATGCATAGAGGAACATTACTGCATGGAAACATAAAATGTAACTTCAGTTATGTTTTAGTAACTACATAAAAAAGGTTTTATCCAATCTTCTGTATCCACATAAATAAAATGAAGTCCCATGTTCGCTTCTTTTTGTATGTCTGAGCTGGTCTGATGAACTACTGTATGGATTTAATACAGTCTTGAACTTCCTCGGACCGATATGTTGCCAGTATCCATATCGAAAACAGGCAAAAACTTTGACATTCTCGATTCCAGTTTTCACGTAACTCTCAGTGTAGACTGGGAGAATCAGTGCCATTTTGCCATTTTATGGTGCACTTTCTGTTCCCTAGACTTTTTGACTTACACTATGTAACTACTTGACTGTCCCAGCATGTGCAATTTTCCATATTTTGGCAGTTAATAAATCTTCCCCGGGAGCCTTCTGATCCTTTAGAGCTTTAATGATACTTTAATGTCCCGCCATGCTGGGAGGATCCGGGTTTTGTAAGTTCATCTCCCGTTTTGTTCTAGAAGTTTTTCTCGTGTTTCCGTAGCACTTAACAATAACAATTTCTTGCCATAGCACGCAAATTTTTTACAATTTCATGGTTGTTTAGGACCAGTTTTCGATCTTCACATTAGAAGCACAAGCTAATTGGGGGGCTTTTCTCAAAAGTTTTATTCATGTTCCTGATATTGCTCTTGAGACATCTTACTCAGTGATACCAACATGTTTATTGCCCTCTTAGCTAAATAGTCAATGAGGTTGACCGCCATGCGGAGAACCGAGCTTTGATTACCGGTACTGCCAAAGACGTTTCTTTGGTGAGAGGACTGGAAAGGGGTGCGCATAGCCCTGTGATACCAATTGAGTAGCTACTTGACCGAGTAGTAGGGCCTCCAGGTCCCCCAAAAACTGACAACGGCCGGGAAACACTCTACGATGCCACTGGCAATGGATGACAGGTCGTAGGTTACGTTTACATTCTTAAGTATTAATTAGCAGAATTTTTATTTTTAGAGTAATATTTTAATATTCTGCAAGTTGCATTTATTATTATTAATTTATTTACTTATCGGTGTGCAGTATTTTAATTTTATGTAAATCTTTGTGGTAACATTATTCAGTGCGATGAGTACATATAATGAACTGCTATTCGAGTGGGAGAGCGCGAGTGACAGATGCAGAGTCGAACAGAGTTGTGTGTGTAACAGTTCATGTTTACGCAGAGAAAACTGAGAACCGGTGATATAACGGAATACTAAGTATGGCATACATTGCTGAACAGTTGAATTTGGAATACTGTGAGGATTTAATATTGTCATGGACATTTTGTGAAGAAAATAGCGGGGTGATTAAAATACACTCCTGGAAATGGAAAAAAGAACACATTGACACCGGTGTGTCAGACCCACCATACTTGCTCCGGACACTGCGAGAGGGCTGTACAAGCAATGATCACACGCACGGCACAGCGGACACACCAGGAACCGCGGTGTTGGCCGTCGAATGGCGCTAGCTGCGCAGCATTTGTGCACCGCCGCCGTCAGTGTCAGCCAGTTTGCCGTGGCATACGGAGCTCCATCGCAGTCTTTAACACTGGTAGCATGCCGCGACAGCGTGGACGTGAACCGTATGTGCAGTTGACGGACTTTGAGCGAGGGCGTATAGTGGGCATGCGGGAGGCCGGGTAGACGTACCGCCGAATTGCTCAACACGTGGGGCGTGAGGTCTCCACAGTACATCGATGTTGTCGCCAGTGGGCGGCGGAAGGTGCACGTGCCGTCGACCTGGGACCGGACCGCAGCGACGCACGGATGCACGCCAAGACCGTAGGATCATACGCAGTGCCGTAGGGGACCGCACCGCCACTTCCCAGCAAATTAGGGACACTGTTGCTCCTGGGGTATCGGCGAGGACCATTCGCAACCGTCTCCATGAAGCTGGGCTACGGTCCCGCACACCGTTAGGCCGTCTTCCGCTCACGCCCCAACATCGTGCAGCCCGCCTCCAGTGGTGTCGCGACAGGCGTGAATGGAGGGACGAATGGAGACGTGTCGTCTTCAGCGATGAGAGTCGCTTCTGCCTTGGTGCCAATGATGGTCGTATACGTGTTTGGCGCCGTGCAGGTGAGCGCCACAATCAGGACTGCATACGACCGAGGCACACAGGGCCAACACCCGGCATCATGGTGTGGGGAGCGATCTCCTACACTGGCCGTACACCACTGGTGATCGTCGAGGGGACACTGAATAGTGCACGGTACATCCAAACCGTCATCGAACCCATCGTTCTACCATTCCTAGACCGGCAAGGGAACTTGCTGTTCCAACAGGACAATGCACGTCCGCATGTATCCCGTGCCACCCAACGTGCTCTAGAAGGTGTAAGTCAACTACCCTGGCCAGCAAGATCTCCGGATCTGTCCCCCATTGAGCATGTTTGGGACTGGATGAAGCGTCGTCTCACGCAGTCTGCACGTCCAGCACGAACGCTGGTCCAACTGAGGCGCCAGGTGGAAATGGCATGGCAAGCCGTTCCACAGGACTACATCCAGCATCTCTACGATCGTCTCCATGGGAGAATAGCAGCCTGCATTGCTGCGAAAGGTGGATATACACTGTACTAGTGCCGACATTGTGCATGCTCTGTTGCCTGTGTCAATGTGTCTGTGGTTCTGTCAGTGTGATCATGTGATGTATCTGACTCCAGGAATGTGTCAATAAAGTTTCCCCTTCCTGGGACAATGAATTCACGGTGTTCTTATTTCAATTTCCAGGAGAGTAGTTTCAGCCTCATGAAGTGCTACGGACTATATCTGCACTGTGTTCTGAAGTAAGCCGTGACTTCTACTTGGCTGGACTGAATCAAAGACTGAATTCGGTAGTGCGACATGAGTGGCTGAAACTGGTGAGTTTTATAATTCTCATTAGCAACATAATATGAAGATACTGAAAATGGTTATAAAAACAGGTAAACAGTTTCTGTTAACAACAGAAAAGTGACTGTTAACTGCCAGACTGCGAGTTCGTGGATGTGATACTTAAGGCAAAAACGGACGAACTTTAGTATTACATTCCGCCAGTTGAATATTTCACTTACTTTAAAAACTGTGAACCTGACGGCAGGAATTGTATCATGTGGTTTAAATATTACTGTGGTCCAAATACGGACGTTCACGAAATAAGGTACTTGTGGTTTTCGACCAGCCGATATCTGTTTGAGGTCTACAGAGGAGTGTTGTCGCCGTCAGTGCACACGTCGGGAAGATGTAACAGCTGTACTTCAGTATTAACGGGCCTGTTACAAATTCGTCAACACTACCTAGCTGCTGAAGGCACCACACGTGCATCAGTATCCGTAAGCGGTTGAAATAATTTTTAATGTAATTTTATATTCACAGGCTTCATCAATTACGAGCTTTCCAACGAACGTAGTTCCATACTTAGTAAATGCAAGTATCTATGTTTCCAATGTTAGCCCTACCAGTTCCCTGTCGGTATTGTTTATCGACTTTTTATAATTTCATTTTATCTACTTTTTGGGGATTATGTGAGCCTTTTTCGTCTATTTGAGAGACGTGCTGCAACATGTGTGTGTTAAGTAATGTTAGGGAGTGTTATGCGCATATACGTTGTATTTTGTGAAATTTATGCAAGATACGGCGTCCGTCATTATATGGCGCTGCCTCCGACAGTCGGAAATAATTACACAAGTTTTCATCAGTGCAAAGTCTAGATAAAGTGTAGTTTTCAATATGAAAGATGAACGCCTACAGAAACTTACTTTTTACGTTCTGGAACTCGTCTTTTAATTCTACAGTCGTAACGTCCTGGTGAGCTTACTCATTATTTGTGTTGTCTTTGAACACTACTGCGATTTTCTGGCTTATTTTAGATAACACTGTTTGACAAAGTGATATTGTACAGTGACTTCGGCATCGAAGTTGGTTTTTTCAGTTCTCGAGTGATTAAAAGTTACTTCGCTACAGTCATTCACGGTCAAAATTTGGTGATTTAATTGGAATACAGTTTTATAGCGACAAAATCCTACCAGGAGTAGTGTTTGCCACATAAATTAAAAAACACCATTTCGTAATCTAAGGCTCACCAGTAACAAAGCTTGAAATTTAATCTTAGCACAGATGGTTTCGTAACACACGTTGAACATTTTTCTGTCACACCAAAAATTTAAAATCGTAGTGAGTTCTATCATTAACTCTTCTTCTCTTCCTGTATTTCGTTTCTTCTTTCTTTGGTAGGTATCATCTTATTGAACACAAACCGTACCATAGTTTTTACGACTTTCCGTTTCTTTATCGAACGAATGTGACTCCCTAGAAAAAGACCTCACAAACTTCTCTAGATACGATGAATCTTTTCTTTTACGGACCCTAACTGTTCCTTTGTTGACCGCAGAAAACCCTTCGCTATGAGGTCGCCGACCTCGTGTGCCACGGATGGGGACGTGAGGCCACAGATTTTACGAGGGGCCATCGTAAAACCCGCCATCCACCGTCACTCGTGCATAACCCACGTCGGCGCTGGAAAATAAGGCCTGCTCTCTCCACGCCGCGTCTCGGGCTGCCACCGTTGCCTGGATACCTGCTACCTGGTTACAAGGTGCTGTAGGGCGGCGGCACATTCCAGCACTCAGCAGAGCATTCTTAAAAATGTTGCCTTCCTGTAATATCTACACCGACCGTCCAAAAAGTTCGCAGACTGATTTTACTCCTGGCGTCTTAGCGACGCCAGCGCAGGAACTATGGCTTCATCTTGCACCTACCGTTATGCGTTTGATCATTCAGTTACGAGAGCGCAGAGTTAAGAAGTGGGATTTCGGGTGTAGTATCTCAACGGTATTATGTCACAAATCGCAGTGGAGAAATATTTCTAAATCATGTCTGTGCTGCATGCTGAACCTCTCCATATCGCATTCAGTTGTGCCATTGGCGAAGGAGACATGGCGATCGGTCGTTGCCGATGAGTCCGTCAGGGCCTAAGGATGGAGTTTACGTTTATATCTATACATATTTATTGGTATCATGTTCGTTTTTGGGTGCTTAATAGATTGATTCAAATGGCTCTGAGCAGTATGGGTCTTAACTTCTGAGGTCATCAGTCCCCTAGAACTTAGAACTACTTAAACCTAACTAACCTAAGGACATCACACACATCCATGCCCGAGGCAGGATTCTAACCTGCGACCGTAGCGGTCGCGCGTTTCCAGACTGTAGCGCATAGAACCTCTCGGCCACTTAGGCCGCCGCTTAATAGATTAAATTTATGTACGTCATATTTATTATTGCCATTAAAATATTGTAATTTTATATAAATCTCTCGGGTAATGTTACCCACTCTGATGAGTATAATGAAATGCTCTGCAAGAGGAAGAGAGCAAATGAGAGAGAGTCGAACAGAGTTGTGTGCGTTAAGAGTTCGCGTGTATACAGAGAAAGTAACGAATCGGTGACGTGACCGAACGTAAATTATGCCAAGTAGCCTACTGGAAAACACTTGAAATTCGAATACTGTGTGAACTTAATACTGTCATGAACATTGTGTGATGGAAGTATCACCCTGATGTAAAATAGTTTGAGCCTCATGAAATAGTACTGGTTATATCAACAATGAATTCTCGGGTGAACCGTGATGGGTGCTTGCTTGAATGGGCTGAATCAAATACTCAATTCGGTAGTGTGACGTGAGTGACAAGAACTGAGTTTTACAATTCTAGTAAATGTGCTTAGATCTGTAGTTAGGCTGGCTAGGTCACATGAAGTGTCATACTGCAGGCGAAACATGACATTATTGATCACAATATATCAGTGACGAGTTTCGAAATTATTTCCATCTTCAGAAATCTAAAACAGAAATATAACAAACCAGTTAGTACACAAAAGCACATTACAATAGCTATTTAGGTAATTATAACTAAACAAAATCAAATCAAAGTCCAAACATAATCCAGTCTCACGCACCCAATTCCAAATGTAGCACAAGGACAAGAACGTTAATGGTTAACACATATAACATGAGATGTTAGACTACTAAGCGGGTTCCCATAAAATTGGGATAGGCGGGCAAAACTGCCGCTGTCTTGCAGCAGGGTAAACATGGTGGCGCCGTGTCATATACACTCTGATAATACAAATAAATAAATGCCATCCGGACAGGCCTTGAAGGCCCAGCGGCACCTCCCGGCCACCGTGTTATCCTCAGCCCTTAGGCGTCACCATATCCGGATGGCCATGTGGTCAGAACACCGCTTTCCCAGCCGTTGTCAATTTCCGTGACGGTGCCGCTACTTCCCGATCAAATAGCTCTGTAACTGCCCTCACAAAGGCTGAGTGCAGCCCGCTTGCCAACAGCACTCGGCAGATCCGGACAGTGCCATCCATGCCCAACAGCGCTTAACTTCGGTGATCTGCCTGGAATCGGTGTGACCAGAGCGACACTGTCGCTAGTACACTATCATAATAAATTACATAAAATGACAAAATTAAGAGTCGTGTATCAGTGCACTTGGAAGTATCACAATGTAATAAGAATTTTTATAACATAACAAAGGAATCACTAAAAAACACTACACATAAATCATATGATCCAAATAAGTGGTGCTATGCGTCCAGGTCACTGAACACTAATCGCAAGAATGAGTTAATTTATTGTCAAGAAATGTCAAGCCAAAAATTAACAGTCTGAGGCGGCAATATCAAGCAGAACAAAAACCATTACGATAAAACTGGCATTTGCAATACAAGCCGGCTGTTGTGACCGAGCGGTTCTAGGCGCTGCAGTCTGGAACCGCCCCACCGCTACGGTCGCAGGTTCGAATCCTACCTCGGGCATGGATGTGTGTAATGTCCTTAGGCTAGTTAGGTTTAAGTAGTTCTAAGTTCTAGGGGACTGATGTCCTCAGATGTTACGTCCCATAGCGCTCAGAGCCACTTGAACTACTTGAAACTGCAATACAAAAGTAAGCGTTAAATAGTCAATGAAATAGTTTTGAGAAATGATGGAGGAGGGACGTGGATGGGAAGGATTATATAATTCCTTGCTGTCATTTCTTATTAACAATATTGGCTTATTCCCATGATTCAGCAGCTTTACTCGGTTAATACTTCCAGCAATCAAACCTGCATTTGGATCGGACTTCCTTAGCTCCTGTGCAGAAAGGTGTGCAGTATACTGCTGCATCCATTTTCAATAAGCTACCACTTGAATTCAAAAATTTTAGCAGTAATCCACGCGCTTTCAAATCGAAACTGAAGAGATTCCTCATGGGTCACTCCTTCTATTCTGTCGAGGAGTTCCTTGAAAAATTAAACTGATTCTTATTGGATTTTTGATTGCGCTTACTTAAACGTATGGACTGACATTTTTCGGGTTCATTAACATTTATTTTTATCTGTTATCTGTTATTAGTTTTATGTTGTAATTTCATTGCTCCTTAATTTGGTCCTACGGAACTTGGCGTGTAAATGAGTAAATAAATAATAAAAGGAGAGACCATGTTAAAATAGTAACGTCAGATACACCTTCGGGTACCTAACTGTTGTATAAATTATGCACCAGCCGGCCAGTGTGGCCGAGCGGTTCTAGGCGCTTCTGTCTGGAACCGAGGGATCGCTACGGTCGCAGGTTCGAATCCTGCCTCGGGCATGGATGTGTGTGATGTCCTTAGGTTAGTTAGGTTTAAGTAGTTCTAAGTACTAGGGGACTGATGACCTCAGATGTTAAGTCCCATAGTGCTCAGCGCCAAATTATGCACGAATGTGAAATTACGAGTAATAACATAAGTCACAAAAGACATCAGTACTGATAAGAAATATTTAAACCAATTGTTCAAGACATACTCCAGAATCTTTTGAAGAAGGGAGAAGTTTGTGCAAAGTTTGTTCCGCACACCTTGAATTCAGAACGACGGGTGGACGCCCGCGGCTGACGAGACATGGTGTTATCAAGACGATCGTATCACGAAACGATGATCTGCAGACATTATACGAAGGTTCAGCGCTTTGACGATATAACAAATATTCAGGCCACCGTGACGAGCGTGTTGAACAACACCCGGAAACAGGCTTTTGTGGCAGTTACACATGGTTGTGTATGAACGCTCTGTGTGTTGTACTCAAATAGGGCAGGGAGAATGCGGGGTGGAATATGTAGAGCACTTCAAACATTAAAGTCATCGTCTTAGCTATTCACTACTTTTTGTCAATTCACCTTCGAAACGTTTTGGACTGACGAGAATGTCCCGTATTCCTAATGTGCCACAAGTAACTTTCAGTTTTAGCAACTAAGCACATCACATAATTTTTTGTTAGTGGGCAGGACCATAAATCAGTCTTGCAATATGGATGTTACGGAGACCACGATCTGACGTTGCGTGTATCTCATTTTTAGTTAAGCAAACTCGTTCCGCTTTGGATTCAACTATGGCCAACCGATACAAACCAGTTAGACAGGATCTTCCTGCCAAAACTGCTATATGATCATTTCATTTCATTTCATTTCATGTGCCACCCTAACATATTTCTCACGGTCTGTACTGCAGATATTGCGAAAGTTATGATTGTGACAAAAGCGTACACAATTATTAAATATAAATTTGGAAAAATAAAATGTAAAGGCGTTAACACATGAGGTGATAATGGAAAACCATATTCCACGTATAACAATGAACGGACGTTTGGCAGGAGTACATCAAAGGCCTATTTAATGGAAAGACTATGTGTGGTAGAACAGGAGAAGCGAATGGATGTGGAAAAAAGTAAGTGACTGAGTAATGCTGTCAGAGTTCGACAGAATACTAAATGATATGACATCAAGTAATAAATAGCGGGTCAATGATAAACTTTCAAAGCTAATGAAACGAATGGGAGATGTAGAAATAAAATAACATTAAGTTGGTGTACAAAAATTTACTAAAAATAGATATTTAACATTAGTTTTCAAAAAACCGTTACCATCACATCACCAAAGAATGAAATTGAAGATTAGTGTGAAAACTGTCGATTAATCTGAGAAATTTCGATTGTGAAATTTTAACCAGAATAATCTACAGAAGATCAGCAAAAATTGAGCCGTACTAATCGAGGACAGTTTCGCATTAGGAAAAGAAAAGGTACCAGAAAAACCACTCCTGATATCGCATTTAGCAATGAGAGATAGACCGAAGAAAATCCAACATACTTTCCTAGCTGTTTTTGGCTTCGAAGGAGCCTTCAACAATATAACATGTATTTTTGATGAACATTTGTAATTTTAGTGGCAAACTTCATAACAAAGGTGCCTCTATTACTTCTTCATTACAGAAGATAATTGTTATGACAGGAACCGAAAGTTTTTTAATGCTTCATAACCTTCATCCTCGTGTGCTTCTTGTTCTTCATGTAGTACGAGATTTACAAGACTTTGACGAGTGAGCTGCAATGAGGAAACGGAGAAATAGCTCAACACGTCTAAAAACCCATGGTCTAGGGACAGCGTCTTTGACTAAGAGCCAAACCGCATGTGATCCCGCTACTACTTACAATTTGAACAAATATCATCAGCAACTGAGGTTGAAGGCTTCTGGCACAAGATGTTCAAAAATTGTTCAAATGGATCTGAGCACTATGCGACTTAACTTCTGAGGTCATCAGTCGTCTAGAACTTAGAACTACTTAAACCTAACTAACGTAAGGATATCACACACATCCATGCCCGAGGCAGGATTCGAACCTGCGACCGGAGCGGTCGATCGGCTCATGACTGCAGCGCCCAGAACCGCACGGCCACTCCGGCCGGCGCATAAGATGTCATCCTCATTCTGTCAACTACTAGTCACAGGGGGAGGAGGGGTGGACAGAGGTTCAGGGCACAGAGCAGAGAAAAAGAAAAACACCTTGTCATTACTGCAGCCAGTTAGACGCCAAGTACAGTCGTGGACAGAATTCCTGAGAGCTACCGGTATGTTTAGCTCTAAAGCCTTACACAGCGTAACGTGAAAGGACACACAGAGATGCCATTTGGCTGTCAACCACATGTGACTCTGGTGTACATCACAGGAAACAAAATATGAGATTCCAGCTGGATCGAAGTTATGAGGTAGCACACAAAAAAATTATAAGCAAAAATGGTTTAGCAAGAAGCTCTGTTTTCTTCAGCCGTGGAATATGAAAGGAAAGCAATTGTCTACTAGCGTCGCCGTTAGTAACAACAATATTCTTCGTAATGCGCGCATTTTGTATGCTTGTTTAGTAAATAAAAGCGCCTTTTCCTGCTGCCACTTAATTTGTTCATCCCAGACGCGTTTCACCTTTTTCTTGCTCTAAGGCATCATCAGTGGGATGATTTGCTGACCTTCGTTTCTTCTCATCTGGTCTGGAGGTCGCACTACCACTTTATTACTGACATATAAGCACAACTTTGCATTCTGACCTTCTTCACACTGTTCACCATGTTTCTCTTTCTCTTTGTGGTGTAGTATTGTTCTTTTGCCACTCAATATAACTATTTCGTCGCAAACTGCTTTTCACAATGTAACTATTACAACTCTATTAGTGTTTCCACGTTTAGAGACGAATTTGTGTCTGCATGGGAACAAGCTTATGTCAGAAGGTAGTCCTCGTAGTTGTACTAAGGTTCCAGATAAACCTTTCCTGTTGTTCCTGACTGTCAAACGCTTAATAACCCAAAAGATACTAATCAGCTGGACCAGTACTAACAGCCCTTATTCGTTGACGAGAAAAACAGGACATATTCTGCTTTACATCCACTAGTACAAAACAGTAGAGGCCAAAGATCACACATTTTCAGACTGTCCTCGTGACAGCTTCTGCTCATCGGTTCTGTCCCAGGCGCTTGGGTAGCGGCAGCTGTTCACTTGGCGGGTTTCTGCTGGCTTTACTCTAATGTGAAGATTTCACTTTGATCATATTGTCAAAAACGTCTAAGTACTTGAGCAAAGTCAAAAGCATGTCTAAGACAAAAAAACGGGTGTCTTTTGCGTCATACTCTGGTACAGATGACACTGCACGTCTATTACTTCTCACTTACTACACACAGAACATGGGGGAGGTATAGCGTAGCTTTCAGAAGCTTATAGGCGGTGAGATTCCCCTCGAAACATCGGAAGAACAATCTGCATTATTGTCCGAAGAATCATCTGCAGTGTCCTCCAACTTGGTGTGCGAATAACATACGTGGTTGTGGATCACACAAGTAATTGAACTAAGTATCGGAAACCCATGATGCAGTTAACGCACTCTCAGGTGCTTCTCACTTCTTGCATTTAAAGTACATTATCTGGTCTAAAGTATCGGTTCACTTGTTGTTGTTGTGGTTTTCAGTCCTGAGACTGGTTTGATGCAGCTCTCCATGCTACTCTATCCTGTACAAGTTTCTTCATCTCCCAGTACCTACTGCAGCCTACATCCTTCTGAATCTGCTTAGTGTATTCATGTCTTAGTCTCTCTCTACAATTTTTACCCTCCACGCTGCCCTCCAGTACTAAATTGGTGATCCCCTGATGCCTCAGAACATGTCCTACCAACCGATCCCTACTTCTAGTCAAGTTGTGCCACAAACTCCTCTTCTCCCCAATTCTATTCAGTACCTCCTCATTAGTTATGTGATCTACCCATCTAATTTTCAGCATTCTTCTGTAGCACCACATTTCGAAAGCTTCTACTCTCTTCTTGTCTAAACTATTTATCGTCCATGTTTCACTTCCATACGTGGCTACACTCTTACAAATAGTTTCAGAAACGACTTCCTGACTCTTAAATCAATACTCGATGTTTACAAATTTCTCTTCTTCAGAAACGCTATCCTTGACATTGCCAGTCTACATTATATATCCTCTCTACTTCGACCATAATTAGTTATTTTGCTGCCCAAATAGCAAAACTCCTTTACTACTTTAAGTGTCTCATTTCCTAATCTAATACCCTCAGCATCACCCGACTTAATTCGACTACATTCCATTATCCCCGTTTTGCTTTTGTTGATGTTCATCTTATACCCTCAAGAGATTGTCCATTCCGTTCAACTGCTCTTCCAAGTCTTTGCTGTCTCTGACAGAATTAAGATGTCATCGGCGAACCTCAAAGTTTTTATTTCTTCTCCATGGAAAATAATACCTACTCCGAACTTTTCTTTTGTTTCCTTTACTGCTTGCTCAATATGCAGATTGAATGGCATCGGGGAGAGGCTACAATCACTTTTTGGTGGAAGTTAATACGGTGTCCACCCACCGTATTTATGACGGCTTGGACTGCGTTGGGGACACATTCAGTGAGGTGCCTTAAAGTATGTGAAAGAAAGGCAACCAATCCTTCCTCAGTAGCCGGAACCACGTAAGGTAGAAATGTATGACGCTGAGACCTGGCGCAAAGCCCACGTCCTAACTGACACCAAAGTTCTTCCATTTGGTTCAGGTCGGCAGTCAGGGCAGGTCAGCCTATTTCAGGAATGTAACTGTCCACAAAACGATGCTTCTTTATGACAAAGCGCACTGTTATGCTGATCGAACTGTCCCTCTAGTGCATTCAGTATACAGTGCTTTAAAATATGTTCATATCTTTCAGCTTCTGGTGTTTTCTTACGCGCAATAGAGGAACCACACAGTAATCACGAAGAACACACCCACATCGTAACACTGTCTCCTCATTGTTGGCACTAAACATGATGGCACGTAATGTTCTTCAATTATTTTTCAAATGAAAGCCCTTCGATCTACATCTACATCTACATCTATACTCCGCGAGCCACCTTACGGTGTGTGGCGGAGGGTACTTATTGTACCACTATCTGATCCCCCCTTCCCTGTTCCATTCACGAATTGTGCGTGGAAAGAACGACTGCTTGTAAGTCTCCGTATTTGCTCTAATTTCTCGGATCTTTTCGTTGTGATCCTTACGCGAGATATATGTGGGCGGTAGTAATATGTTGCCCATCTCTTCCCGGAATGTGCTCTCTCGTAATTTCGATAATAAACCTCTCCGTATTGCGTAACGCCTTTCTTGAAGTGTCCGCCACTGGAGCTTGTTCAGCATCTCCGTAACGCTCTCGCGCTGACTAAATGTCCCCATGACGAATCGCGCTGCTTTTCGCTGGATCATGTCTATCTCTTCTATTAATCCAACCTGGTAAGGGTCCCATACTGATGAGCAATACTCAAGAATCGGACGAACAAGCGTTTTGTAAGCTACTTCTTTCGTCGATGAGTCACATTTTCTTAGAATTCTTCCTATGAATCTCAACCTGGCGCCTGCTTTTCCCACTATTTGTTTTATGTGATCATTCCACTTCAGATCGCTCCGGATAGTAACTCCTAAGTATTTTACGGTCGTTACCGCTTCCAATGATTTACCACCTATGGCATAATCGTACTGGAATGGATTTCTGCCCCTATGTATGCGCATTATATTACATTTATCTACGTTTAGGGAAAGCTGCCAGCTGTCGCACCATGCATTAATCCTCTGCAGGTCCTCCTGGAGTACGTACGAGTCTTCTGATGTTGCTACTTTCTTGTAGACAACCGTGTCATCTGCAAATAGCCTCACGGAGCTACCGATGTTGTCAAGTAAGTCATTTATGTATATTGTAAACAATAAAGGTCCTATCACGCTTCCCTGCGGTACTCCCGAAATTACCTCTACATCTGCAGATTTTGAACCGTTAAGAATGACATGTTGTGTTCTTTCTTCTAGGAAATCCTGAATCCAATCACAAACCTGGTCCGATATTCCGTAAGCTCGTATTTTTTTCACTAAACGTAAGTGCGGAACCGTATCAAATGCCTTCCTGAAGTCCAGGAATACGGCATCAATCTGCTCGCCAGTGTCTACGGCACTGTGAATTTCTTGGGCAAATAGGGCGAGCTGAGTTTCACATGATCTCTGTTTGCGGAATCCATGTTGGTTATGATGAAGGAGATTTGTATTATCTAAGAACGTCATAATACGAGAACACAAAACATGTTCCATTATTCTACAACAGATTGACGTAAGCGAAATAGGCCTATAATTATTCGCATCTGATTTATGACCCTTCTTGAAAATGGGAACGACCTGCGCTTTCTTCCAGTCGCTAGGTACTTTACGTTCTTCCAGCGATCTACGATAAATTGCTGATAGAAAGGGGGCAAGTTCTTTAGCATAATCACTGTAGAATCTTAAGGATATCTCGTCTGGTCCGGATGCTTTTCCGCTACTAAGTGATAGCAGTTGTTTTTCAATTCCGATATCGTTTATTTCAATATTTTCCATTTTGGCGTCCGTGCGACGGCTGAAGTCAGGGACCGTGTTACGATTTTCCGCAGTGAAACAGTTTCGGAACACTGAATTCAGTATTTCTGCCTTTCTTCGGTCGTCCTCTGTTTCGGTTCCATCGTGGTCAACGAGTGACTGAATAGGGGATTTAGATCCGCTTACCGATTTTACATATGACCAAAACTTTTTAGGGTTCTTGTTTAGATTGTTTGCCAATGTTTTATGTTCGAATTCGTTGAATGCTTCTCTCATTGCTCTCTTTACGCTCTTTTTCGCTTCGTTCAGCTTTTCCTTATCAGCTATGATTCGACTACTCTTAAACCTATGATGAAGCTTTCTTTGTTTCCGTAGTACCTTTCGTACATGATTGTTATACCACGGTGGATCTTTCCCCTCGCTTTGGACCTTAGTCGGTACGAACTTATCTAAGGCGTACTGGACGATGTTTCTGAATTTTTTCCATTTTTGTTCCACATCCTCTTCCTCAGAAATGAACGTTTGATGGTGGTCACTCAGATATTCTGCGATTTGTGCCCTATCACTCTTGTTAAGCAAATATATTTTCCTTCCTTTCTTGGCATTTCTTATTACACTTGTAGTCATTGATGCAACCACTGACTTATGATCACTGATACCCTCTTCTACATTCACGGAGTCGAAAAGTTCCGGTCTATTTGTTGCTATGAGGTCTAAAACGTTAGCTTCACGAGTTGGTTCTCTAACTATCTGCTCGAAGTAATTCTCGGACAAGGCAGTCAGGATAATGTCACAAGAGTCTCTGTCCCTGGCTCCAGTTCTGATTGTGTGACTATCCCATTCTATACCTGGTGGATTGAAGTCTCCCCCTATTACAATAGTATGATCACGAAACTTCTTCACGACGTTCTGCAGGTTCTCTCTGAGGCGCTCAACTACTACGGTTGCTGATGCAGGTGGTCTATAGAAGCATCCGACTATCATATCTGACCCACCTTTGATACTTAACTTAACCCAGATTATTTCACATTCGCATTCGCTAATAACTTCACTGGATATTATTGAATTCTTTACTGCTATAAATACTCCTCCACCATTGGCGTTTATCCTATCCTTGCGGTATATATTCCATTCTGTGTCTAGGATTTCGTTACTGTTCACTTCCGGTTTTAACCAACTTTCCGTTCCTAATACTATATGCGCACTATTTCCTTCAATAAGAGATACTAATTCAGGAACCTTGCCCTGGATACTCCTGCAGTTTACCAATATTACGTTAACTTTTCCTGTTTTTGGTCTCTGAGGACGGACATTCTTTATCAACGATGATAATGTCCTCTCTGGTAAGCCGTCAGGTATTTTATCGTTTCGCCCAAGGGGGGGGGGTCCCTCTAACCTAAAAAACCCCCGTGTGCACGCCACACGTACTCTGCTACCCTAGTAGCTGCTTCCGGTGTGTAGTGCACGCCTGACCTGTCTAGGGGGGCCCTACAGTTCTCCACCCAATAACGGAGGTCGATGAATTTGCAACCATTATAGTCGCAGAGTCGTCTGAGCCTCTGGTTTAGACCCTCCACACGGCTCCAAACCAGAGGACCGCGATCGACTCTGGGCACTATGCTGCAGATATTAAGCTCAGCTTGCACTCCGCGTGCGATGCTGGTTGTCTTCACCAAATCAGCCAGCCGCCGGAAGGAACCAAGGATGGCCTCAGAACCCAAGCGGCAGGCGTCATTCGTTCCGACATGTGCTACTATCTGCAGCCGGTCACACCCAGTGCGTTCAATAGCTGCCGGAAGGGCCTCCTCCACATTACGGACGAGACCCCCCGGCAAGCACACCGAGTGCACACTGGCATTCTTCCCCGACCTACCCGCTATTTTCCTGAGGGGCTCCATAACCCGCCTAACGTTGGAGCTCCCTATAACTAATAGGCCCGCCCTCTGTGACTGTCGGGACCTTGCCGGAGAATCGGCCACTGGCCCAACAGGCGAGGCACCCTGTGGTGGCTCGGAAACGATGTCATCACCACTAGGAAGCACCCCGCACCTGTTGGAAAGGGGTAAGGCAGCTGCCACGCGGCCAGATCCCACCTTCGCCTTTCGGCCAGGCACGCGCGAGCCCACCACTGTCCGCCATTCACCCTGGAGTGATGGCTGACCGGTAAGATGCTCACTGCCGGAAGACGCAGCGACATCAGGGGTTCCATGTGATTCCAAGGCCACCGAAGTAGGCATAGGTCTCACCACAGTTGCCCCAACGCCACTACGAGCCGACGCCTGCGCCTCGAGCTCGATGAGCCTAACAGACAAAGCCTCCACCTGCCCCCGAAGAGTGGCCAATTCTCCTTGCGTCCGCTCACAACAACAGACTATAGCGCGATCATCAGTCCAAATCAGTTTTCAGTCCTTCACTGTTCAGTGGCGTCGCTGTTTACACCACCTCAAGCGTCGCTTAGCATTCGCTTCCAAAAGATGGAAGTTTGTGAGGAGCTGCTCGACCACTGTACCCTGACCTTTTCAAAATTTGACGCAGAATCATTGTGCTAGCAGGGATGCTGAGAGGAATTTCGAATTCACAAGGATTACTTCCGTTGATTTCATGCGAATTTTTACAATCACCCTCCGCAGTGCTCGACGGTGCCTTCCCGCCAGTCTGCCTGGTCTTGATTTAGCGGATGTTGTTTCATCACGTTTCGATATCAGAATCACATCACCAACAGCCCTTTTGGGCAGCTTTAGAAGAGTTGAAATGTCTCTGATTGATTGTTACTACGGTGACTTCCTACAATGTCTGGTCCAAGGTCGACTTCACTGATCTCTCCTGACCGACCCATTCTGCTCTTACTGCTTCCTGTATTGACACCGCTATACTCCCTGCCTCCTTTTATACAAACGGGTCCACTTCTCGTTCTCGGTTCGTCAGTACATAAGGATGTCCCGATACTTTTGATCACATAGTGCACATTGCTGTCTACTAATATTGCAAGATGATGAAGACGATATGCAACAAACGTCTAATTTTCATGAGAGCTACTACAAGCTTAGCTACGAAAAATCATTAGTATTCTAGCGCAGTCGCACGTGGTAGGATAAGACACATAGTAAAGATACTAATTACTCAGCAATTTAGCTGTCTTATGTATGAGTGCGTTACTGATGCTGATACACTATGGCGGGCACTTGTCCCTGATTCCTCTAGCCAAACTCTTGACTAAAGCAGTATGCTGGAAATACACTCCTGGAAATGGAAAAAAGAACACATTGACACCGGTGTGTCAGACCCACCATACATGCTCTGGACACTGTGAGAGGGCTGTACAAGCAATGATCACACGCACGGCACAGCGGACACACCAGGAACCGCGGTGTTGGCCGTCGAATGGCGCTAGCTGCGCAGCATTTGTGCACCGCCGCCGTCAGTGTCAGCCAGTTTGCCGTTGCATACGGAGCTCCATCGCAGTCTTTAACACTGGTAGCATGCCGCGACAGCGTGGACGTGAACCGTATGTGCAGTTGACGGACTTTGAGCGAGGGCGTATAGTGGGCATGCGGGAGGCCGGGTGGACGTACCGCCGAATTGCTCAACACGTGGGGCGTGAGGTCTCCACAGTACATCGATGTTGTCGCCAGTGGTCGGCGGAAGGTGCACGTGCCCGTCGACCTGGGACCGGACCGCAGCGACGTACGGATGCACGCCAAGACCGTAGGATCCTACGCAGTGCCGTAGGGGACCGCACCGCCACTTCCCAGCAAATTAGGGACACTGTTGCTCCTGGGGTATCGGCGAGGACCATTCGCAACCGTCTCCATGAAGCTGGGCTACGGTCCCGCACACCGTTAGGCCGTCTTCCGCTCACGCCCCAACATCGTGCAGCCCGCCTCCAGTGGTGTCGCGACAGACGTGAATGGAGGGACGAATGGAGACGTGTCGTCTTCAGCGATGAGAGTCGCTTCTGCCTTGGTGCCAATGATGGTCGTATGCGTGTTTGGCGCCGTGCAGGTGAGCGCCACAATCAGGACTGCATACGACCGAGGCACACAGGGCCAACACCCGGCATCATGGTGTGGGGAGCGATCTCCTACACTGGCCGTACACCACTGGTGATCGTCGAGGGGACACTGAATAGTGCACGGTACATCCAAACCGTCATCGAACCCATCGTTCTACCATTCCTAGACCGGCAAGGGAACTTGCTGTTCCAACAGGACAATGCACGTCCGCATGTATCCCGTGCCACCCAACGTGCTCTAGAAGGTGTAAGTCAACTACCCTGGCCAGCAAGATCTCCGGATCTGTCCCCCATTGAGCATGTTTGGGACTGGATGAAGCGTCGTCTCACGCGGTCTGCACGTCCAGCACGAACGCTGGTCCAACTGAGGCGCCAGGTGGAAATGGCATGGCAAGCCGTTCCACAGGACTACATCCAGCATCTCTACGATCGTCTCCATGGGAGAATAGCAGCCTGCATTGCTGCGAAAGGTGGATATACACTGTACTAGTGCCGACATTGTGCATGCTCTGTTGCCTGTGTCTATGTTCCTGTTGGTCTGTCAGTGTGAACATGTGATGTATCTGACCCCAGGAATGTGTCAATAAAGTTTCCCCTTCCTGGGACAATGAATTCACGGTGTTCTTATTTCAATTTCCAGGAGTGTAATTGACTACTTACAAGGGAAATGAACTAATTTTTTTAGCTTGTCACAGTTACTTACAGCTTTATTGACTTTGTGAAATGGCAGTACATGATGAACGATAGCTGATGTCTAATGCCCACTTAACGTACTGAATAGTTTTGTTCGTAAATATATTAAGAGTACTGTTATGGTGAAAGACATTTCGAAGGTTTTGATTTCGGCTGTTTTTGATAAACACTCGCTTTATTACATCTTGCATGATTGGCCAATTTCGGCCTTACAGGCCATTTGGAAGTGCAGTGGGTGTCAATATGTTGTAGAATGATCCAGTAATGACGAAATTGGGCAGACGTTGAAGCTGTAATAAAGGGAATACTTGTTAAACACAAACGAGGTGGATATCTTCACACTGCTTTTTAATACACAAACGGTTGTGTTATCCCACTCGAATAAATGACAGTGTTATGATATTTCGTTCGAATGAGTTATCTGTAACACAGTTGAGAAGGTTTTGTCACCAACGGAAATTAAACCACATCTGTCAATAATTAAGAAAAAGGTGAATGAATTAATAACTGCTCTAGAACGTGATCCATGTGAAAAAAGTCTGAAAACTGAGACTACAGAAGAACGCATCGAAGAAATATACAATATGGTATCTGACGACGGCAATTCCAACTGTGTGGAACGTTGCTACCATAAGCATTCCAAAAGAAAGAATAGACAGTGTATCAAAAAGAATCATCAGACTTGGTACGTCTATATTTCAGAAACTAATAATCATATACACTGAATTTTGTTTTTTGATGTACTGGAAACTCAAAAAGTTTATTTTCACACATTTTCAAGGGTGTTGAATATGCCTCCCTCGAGATGCACGGTATATGTCAAAGCAGTATTCAAACTGTTCCCACACTGCAGCGAGCATGCCTTGAGTTACACCTTCCACAGCTGCTGCTATGCGATGTCTTATTTCATTCATTGTTGTTAGTAAAGGAAGCACATAAACAGAGTTTCTTATAAGTCCCCTCAAGAAATAATCACATACAGTCAGGTCCAGTGGCTTTGGAAGCCAGTAAATTAAGGCTTATCTTTTGGTGTAGTGCGTTCAACCCGTCGTTCATTAATCTTTTGATTTAAAAATTCCCGCACTTCCAGATGCCAGTGTGGCCGTGCCACATCCTGTTGGTAAAAGAAATCGTTCGAAACAGTCTCCAACTGTGAGAAGAGAAAGTTCTCACGCATATCGGGATTGTGCTTCCTGTAACAATGTTCTCGGCAAAGAAAAATGGACCGTACACGTTTTCTCGTGAACCTGCACAAAACACATTAAATTTTGGAGAGTCCGTCTCATGTTGTAAATTTCATGTGGCTGTTTCGTACCCCATATTATCAGATTATGATGGTCCACCACTTCATTTAAATCGAATGTCGCCTTGTCACTAAAGACATCCTCCATCTTGCCAAGAACTTAATTACAGAACTCTACAGCCGGCCGCTGTAGCCTAGCGGTTCTAGGCGCTTCAGTCCGGAACCGGGCAGCTGCTGCGGTCGCAGGTTCGAATCCTGTCTCGGGCATGGATATGTATGATGTTCTTAGGTTAGTTAGGTTTAAGTAGTTCTAAGTCTAGGGGACTAATGCCCTTAGATGTTAAATCCCATAGTGCTTAGAGCCATTTGAACAATTTGAAGAGAGCTCTACACGTTGTTGTTTGCCGCCCTCACGAAGAGCTTGCAGTAGTTGAATTTTGTATGGTTACGTATGTAAACGTCGACCCAACACAAGCGAGAAGGACATCGGGGGCATGTCAAGCTGTCTAGATGGACGGCGAACAGATTTCTGTGGACGCCTTGTGTAACTATGGTGGATGCGTACTACATCTGTGTCAGACACTCAGGGACGGGTTCGCGATTTGCCTTTACACAAACAACCTGTTTCTCGGAATTGTTCATGGCATCGTCTAATGCTCTGTGTTGTAGGAGGATCCACAACATACCTAGTAGGAAAGTCACGCTGAACAGTTATTACTGACCCACAATACGTATAACATAGAACACATAACGCTTTCTGTTGTCCCAACACGATTTTTACTAGACCTAGAGTGGGCACACATTGCTGCAGGAATCACGTATAAATCGAGAGTTTGCTCTTTTCCAACAGTACGTTGTTCACGCACATATCTGAAATAACAAAACAGTTATAATTTTTTTTAAAAATCGGATGATTCCTTTTGATACAGCAGTGCGCTCTGCACGAAGAATTAAGTATGACAATACTTTACACATGACGGTGGTAGCATTTTTTGAATCGGACTAAAAGCAAATGAGAAAATGTATTAAAAAATATCCAGCTGAATTTGTGGATCTGCCTGTTCTTTGGATGAGATGCAGGTCATCAGCTTACACCTAAAATGAAACAACAGCAGTGGCTGGAAGTCGATAACTTTGCATAGAGACAAATGAAAACGATTTCAGTTTTCAAATTGTCAGTGCGCAGTGTTCTCAGAGATGCAAAGGGATTGTTATTACTGATTAGCTTGCCATAACTAGTGAACATTACGCACAGCTACTGAAGCAGCTAGAAGAAACACGAATGACAATATGAAACTATCAAAGAGTGCTGTGGAATATGTTTATTCACTGACGACCTGTTTCAGTAAAGCGACCATCTTCAGGTTACGGATTAGCGCTACATCAGCTTGAAGGAAGGTTTCTTGGCGCATCCGTCACGTATACATGCATTTTCATATGAAGGGTTCTGTAACTGTAAACGTTTACATATTTGACACTTAATCTGAAATGATGTTAATTCATGACCTGAATGTGGTCACTTGACTGAAACTGGTTCTCCGTGAAGGGAGGTACGTTACAGCAGCTTTTGGTGGTTCAATGATACCATGAAGACGTGATGCACTGTTCACATAATGCATAGAACAGAAAAATGTAGATCAGTTGCTGGATAGATTAAAAAATAGTATTAATCAACCGCACCTGCTCACAAAGACGCTTTGTCGGAGTGAGTGCGAATTGTTACAGTTTTCATCAGATTTGTCAATGTTGCTACCTATGTTTACGTAAGAAAAATGTTTAACTGGAAACATTATGCGTAAACATCCCACAGTACTTCAAAGATGGAATATACTCACTGGATAAACGATGGACAAAGTGTATTGACCTAATCAGAGGACTACATTCCATACCAAACACACACACACAGTTTATTTTACTCTCCGATGGAGGATCTTTCCCTTGCTTTTAAAAGCACACACACTTTATTTTACTGTCGGACGGAGGACGTTTCTCCTTGGCGGCGCCACATCATCTGAAATAACGAATCAGTGTTGAATGTAAAATTAGTTGCTTTCTTTCTTAGGATGTTCCTGAAAAACCTCTAATGCTTATGTGGATGTGGAGTGCGAAGACCTCCAGAACTGTCAGCATTCGTGTCATTCCACAAACATGCTTCGTTGACACAATCTGCATACCTCATGGAATGAGTACACATAACATCAACTGTAAACACTTGACGCATGTGTTATACCAAAAGACACCACGAGATGCCCACTGAAGCAGTTAACAGCATAGTGATAACTTACTGCAGTCTGATACAACATGTGAAAGTGGGTGAATGCTTATACAGCTTTTTTCTAATTTGAAATGTTCAGTCTTTACATTGTTTTGATGTTGTTCTCTAACTAAAGTTGCGGTAATATCACCAACTCTATGTAACTACTGACCACTCAACAGCTTCTATGACATCTTTTGCAAAGTATAGCGTTGGTTTGCCTGTTTTATTCTTCCCCCATACTGCTACTTCAAGGTTAGTTTAACCGTTCTTAAAAGCCTATTTATGGGGTATTTTGTCACTTCTTGCTAGAACAGTTCGTTATTTAAGGTTGAATAACAATTAAACTGTGATTATACAGTTTCTCCCGGCGTATTTGTTGCTCGAACAGTCCACGGGTATATTGCCGGTTCATCGAGTCCAACGGGCACAATATGTCGGCGATCAGACATGTCGCCTGACAATGACGACATGTCTGATCGGCGAAATATTGTTCCCGTTGCACTCTATGAACCGGCTGTATACCCGTGGACTATTCGAGCAACAATTAAACTATTTTTGTTCTATTCATTTTTGTTTATTTCGAACTAGGTTTCGGCTACTGGGCCATCTTCAGGAAACAAATGATTAGCATCCGCTAGGGACACTACTTCTTAGGTAACCAAACGTTATAAGCAAGATATAATCTTCTTCCACATAACGTTGTGCACCAAACCTGTTTTTTTAACTCTGTAAATTACACTTCACGCAGGTGACAACATTAAACGCAATAAATAATTAAGAGAAACTGTCATACCCAGCACTCTTTATTTACCTTGTGCACAAAACTTAAATGCCTTTTAAGACGTCACATTTGCTTATATTTTACTTTCTAGAAAATGTCTTTCACAGACTTTTTTACTCATCTATTTTATTGGTGCTATATATCGTACTTTATCTGTCTCTTTAAGTGTCAATCACAACAAGTGCATCAGGAGTTGACAAACATAATGAAGCAGTATGAGCACGATTGTATGACACTGTAGCATTTTTAGTAGAATAATAAGATAGTGTACTGAAGAGCCAAAGAAAATCGTACACCTGCCTGATGGAGATCTCTTCTGAACAGGCATCCCAGATATGCTCAATAGTGTTCATGTCTGGGGAGTTTGGTGGCCAGCGGAAGTGTTTAAACTCAGAAGAGTGTTCGCGGAGGTACTCTGTAGCCATTGTCCTCCTGGAATTGCGCAAGTCCCTCGGAATGCACAATGGACATGAACGGATGCTGGTGATCAGACAGTATGCTTACATACGTGTCACGTGGCAGAGTCGTATCTAGACTTATCAGGGGTCCCATATCACTGCACAGGCCCCACATCATTACAGAGCCTCCACCAGCTTGAAGAGCCCCCTATTGACATGCAGGGTCCATGGATTCATGAGGTTGTCTACACTTCCGTACACGTCCATGCGCTCAATATAATTTGAAACGAGATTCGTCAGACCAGGCAACATGTGTCCGGTCATCAACAGTCCAATGTCGGTGTTTACGGGCCCAGGCAAGGCGTAAAGCTTTGTGTCGTGCAGTCATCATGGGAACACGAGTGAGCCTACAGCTCCGAAAGCCTTATTGATGATATTTCTTTGAATGATTGGATCGCTGACATTTTTTGAAGGCTCATCATTGAAATCTGCAGTAATTTGTGGAAGGGTTGCACTTCTGTCACTCTGAACGATTGTCTTCAGTTGTTGTTGGTTCCGTTCTTGCAGGATCTTCTTCCGGCGGCAGCGATGTTGGAGATTTGATGTTTTACCGGATTCCTGATAGTCACGGTACTTTAGTGAATTGTTCGTACGGGAAAATCCCCACTTCATTGCTACCTCGGAGATATTGTGTCCCATCGCTTGTGAGCCGACTATAACAACACATTCAAAGTCATTTAGACCATGATAACCTGCCATTGTAGCAGCAGTAGCTGATCTAACAACTGCGTCAGACGGTTGTTGTCTTATGCAGACGTCGCCGACCCCAGCGCCGTAATCTGCCTGTTAACACATCTCTATATTTAAATACTCATCCCTATAGCAGTTTCTTTAGCGCTTCCGTGTATAAAGAGTTAGATATTGAAACACTTACCTTTTAGCGTGGGCGTCTTTCATATCATACTCGTGTGCCACGCGTAAGTCACTTGTCAACTCAAGGACAATCCGTTGGTAGCCGACTGTTTCTGCTAGCGAGCTGAAGCTTTGCATGGAACCGTGGGGTATATATCCTGAAGTGTAAACTTTGATCAGTGTCAGCTAATCAGAGGCCGTGAGAGGGTTGTCCGCGTAAAAATTGTGGTCTGGACACCTCGTACCGCAATGCACAAAGCACTCTTGTTCCTGTCAGCTCATCGAATGAAAGTGCTTTAGACACTTGTCTTGTGCTTTTGAGGTGGGCGCAATCAATCAACATGTATAAAGAATACGGTGAGATCGTAGCAAGCGGTGTGTATTCAGGTTGCATTTGCACTGCTGGAACTTAGCGTGGTTCAAAGTTACACAGAATTGTGTTCTTTTTCACGTTGCATTTTGCATTCGAACTTGCCTTGGGGAACTTTATGCATTTTTTACGTCTGTTGACGACATCGGAACACGTGGTGATCAATAACCGTTTTTAATTTATTCATTGGTGAATTAAAGTGACACTAAACAATTTCTCTCATTCGTAAGATCATGTTTTGGAAGACTGCAACATTCTTTTGCATTTTTTGTTTTATAATGTTTCGTGGAGATGTCAAACGTCTTAATATAGTACTTTGTATCTATCCATGACGGATGACTTTACGTATAATGTCTCCTTCAAACATTATTTTACGTTGTTCATATGTTAGGTTGGTTGGTTGGTTTGTGGGATTAAAGGGACTAGACTGCTACGGTCATCGGTCCCCATATGTTAGGCCTTAGTGAATTTATTATCTTGCCCACCTTATTTTGTTTTCTAGTTCTACTACGTGTGTTCCCAATCTGTACATGTGGAAATCTAAGTTTTACTTCGAGAATACGTGCTCGTTTCGCTTTCCTTGCATGTAGTGTAAGGATAATTACGCAGCGTTTGCAGTTGTGGTACGTAAGACTTTTACAGCCGCTCAGATAAGACTACATGTGCAGTACTTCAGGACATGCGGAAACAGATACGGCGCTGTCGGAACTGATTTCTTTCACTACACTATCTCACAGATTGACAGGTTCTTAAGCAGCAAAGGTCACAAACTATAAATGTTTTTGTCTTCTCAAGATGGAGCAATAACGGACGATTTATAGCAGTTGAAGAAGTACGGTACAATGTTTGTAATCAATGTTCTAACTCAAATTTTTTGTGTTTCATCCGAGTGACTTCCCCTTTTTTGAAGTTTCGCCATCTCAGGAACATAGTAGCTGCAATTATAAAGCGTTGTTTTGCCACGTTCAGTGTCTGGGTTCACTATCTTAAATAAACAAGTAGATTCGGTTTCAAAATAAGTGGTAGGCTTTCAAAATTACATATGACATGTTAAAGTGGATGTGAGTAAACCAGTTACAATTACGAAACATTTTTATATAAGAAGAGATTATGAAGTAAGTTAGTCCCTGATAACAGATTTAACATAGCACATCTAGTTATCTAAGTTTGAAAGATTTCCCATTAGCCACTCGATCCCGCTGCAGTGACACACGATGGTGCAAAACAAGGAAAAAACGAGATTTATAGCAAACATTTATTCAACAAAGATATTTGTGATTCTTAAAAGTTTTTACGCCTCTGTTTCACGGCGCGAGTAAAACTCCTCCAACTAAAAGAAACGGGAAGTTAGCGGAAAACAATTCCATCAACCGATTTATAGCAGGTAAGAGCTTCTTTTATCGAAAATCTCATCCTGATCTTCCGACACGCTACCGTAACACCGTTTGATGGCTTCTCCGTGGACCCCAGTCGCCGTAAAACTGCAGACAGAAGAAGAAATATCGTTTTCAGAACTCTAGTTTATACCTAGATATTGTTTGATTTGACACGGGCTATAAGGCTGCAATTTCTTGCAAGACGGAAGTGTGTCTTGCCGAGAAATTCCCTGTTGGGTAGCGAAGTGAGATTTTTACAACCAGTTTGGAAGATATATAATAGTAATGAATATGAACACATCTCACACGTGGCTAACAGTTTCATATGCGTAATGCCATGAATAGCTGTAATTCAGGAAAGGAAAGGAACATAAGTACAAGGGGAAATGCAGCGTAATGAAAACTTTACTTAAAATCTTTTCAGTCGGTGCAGCAGCAATAGCTCGTTGAGTGAATGATCTGGCCTCGTACAATTATATAATATGCCACGTTCATACTACGGTATGGCTGAAATCCTAGAAAGACCTCTATATTTCTCCAGGACATATCGTGTCTTAGTTGTATAGTTTTTCCTTGCTTCTAAATATAACTGATTTACTCCTGCTACTTCTGCAACGACAAATGAGACTTATATCGTGGCTACAGGTATTTTAATAGTTCATGCCATATGACTATTCAGTTCACCTACGACTCGGTAACGAATAAGGTAATCTGGATTCCACGAGTTTGGAAAAAAAATTATTTGTCTCGTGTTCTAAATTGTTAAATTACCTCTATAATTTTAAACAGGTCCACTAGTCCATTCTTTTGAGACCTTAACAAAACCTCCATTGTAACTTACATGAGGTTCAATGGCTTAACATCCTCACAGATGGAACTGCTTGTGACTTACAGATTATATAGAACATCGATAACAATCTCAGTTTATACATTTATTTAAGCTAGTCTTTTTTATAGTACCCCCTTTCTTCACCCTCACCGCCCCCCCTCTCTGCACCCCCCTCCCGCCTCGGTTCTTTAAGGAACTTATCTGTAATGTTTAAAGCAGCAACATTTGAAGAAACACTCGTTCCTCACGTCACGCACCTCAATGTTTATCATGACATATCTCCTGAACGACGTGCCTAATGGTTCAAATGGCTCTGAGCACTATGGGACTTAACAGCTGAGGTCATCAGTCCCTTAGAACTTAGAACTACTTAAACCTAACTAACATAACATAAGGACATCACGCACATCCATACCCGAGGCAGGATTCGAATCTGTGACCGTAGCGGTCCCTCGGTTCCAGACTGAAGCGCCTAGAACCGCTCGGCCACAGCGGCCGACCGAACGACGTGCCATAAAGTGATATAACATAACAGGAACTTTCAGCGGTATATGTAGATACTGACTGCAAAATGTGTTGCAGATGTAACTAACAGTAAGGAAATATAAATGAAAATGTTCTGCCTGAGGCTGACATTTTACACTATGCAACAGAATTCAAGGATCACTTTTTCGAAACGCCACTATTGCCTCCCATTGCGACGCACAAGTTTCAGATTTGGCTCAAAGGTGCTGCAAACATCCTCTGTAATGGTGTAAAAGCATTACAACGTGCTAAGTCGCCCTTGGGCTCGGCGACGTTTCAAACTGCAAGGAGTCGACACATGCGGTAAAGCACACATATGGGCTGTAAGGTGCGTTAATAATATCACATTGAGACCAGATTTCGCTAAATTTCTGCCCAACACGACCATGGAAATGTCACACGGTATGTCGGCACAGATCCTCCTACACACATTTCATCACTTCTTTTGACGTCTCTGCGAGGAAGGTCGGAACCGCGACATCCGGCGTTGAAATCACATTGTTTTCTTATGGATGGCCGAGAAAAACATTTCTGCCATACCGCCGCTCAAAATCGACACGAAAATGCCTCAGGCAGTGTCATAAAAGGCGTCAATGCTACTACCTCTTTCCTTGGGGCAGTCATTCCCACACATTTCGCAGCTGAAAAGGATATTTCGCAGTGTGACACACAACAGGAGGATGTTCTTGACAACCTTCGACACTGCTGACAATCTCGGACCATTCAACACTTTTCTGAGTACATTGGCCGCATCCCCACTGAACGTGGCGGGACCCTCTGGAGTTCAACGTCGCCGCCATGTTTACTATCGTGTACAGGTTGGAACCACTACGGACCGTTCAAAACCATTCACCCAAATTTGTACTTTATCTGAAGCATCAAATGGTACTCGTACTTTATCAATCCTCCTGCTTATCCGTCCTCCCGTGGCGTGATCACAGACGTGTGCAACATTAACATATACGTAATTAAAACGGCAAAATTTCCCTCCAAGATCCACTAGTTCGACAACAGCCTCAGTGTCACTCACGCAACTTTGAAGAGCACGTTAAGAAAGTACCTGTCACAAAGTTCGACAGCAGTTTAAACGTTTAATTAAAACGGCAAAATTTCCCTCCAAGATCCACTAGTTCGACAACAGCCTCAGTGTCACTCACGCAACTTTGAAGAGCACATTAAGAACGTACCTCTCACAAAGTTCGACAGCAGTTTAGCCTGGTGGCTGCTCTAGCGCCTGAGGCTTATGCAACCCCTTCGACAATCCTTGGATGCGGTTTGCCTACCTTCAGGGGCTAGGGTCGTCGCCAGGCTGTGTATTTCACGAACAGCGTATATACAGGGTTTCCAGGTGCACTCAGCGTCGTGATGCCAATTGAGGAGCTAGTCGACCGAATAGTAGCTGCTCCGGTCAAAGAAAACCATCATAATGACCGGGAGAGCGGTGTGCTGACCACATGCTCCTCCTATCTGCATCCTCATCTGAGGATGACACGGCGGTCGTATGGTCCTGATGGGCCACTTGTGGCCTGAAGACGGCATGCTGCTGCTGCTGCTTTATATACAGGGTGGATCACCTAACACCTGCACCGCAATTATTGCGGAAATAGAATGTGCTATTGATGTGCTGTTTTCACAGAATGGATTGATATTCAGGTGTTCGTATTTTCAGCCAATCGACAGTAATAATACTTAGGAGATGTATTTTTTGTGAAAACATACACTTTTTTAAATAGAACCATGTATACTTGCACTGACAAACTAAAAGTAGGGTGAATCAGAGTGTCAGTGGTGATTTTTGTAGGGTTCTAGTGTGAGTCATTTACGAAATATCGTCTATTGAAAAGTTCCCACATCGACACTTGTTGGAGCCATCGAACCTGCGTAGTGCTCGGTACAATGTTGTTACGTTTGCTTACAATGTACTTATATATTCCTTGAATGCACTGCAGCTTGCTTGTCAGTCAGTGGGTGATAGTCTAAACAATAGGGCGTGAGTGCACGATGGGATTTACCAAAGCAGGAACAGCCAATATGTTCGTGGTGTATAGGGAGTATAGGAAGAATGCAGTTCGATCTTGTACAGTACATGCGGCAAGATATCCTAATAGACATCAACGATCTCTGCAGTTATTTATCAACCTCTTCATCCAGTTATGTGAAAGTTGTAGTGTAACACTTAGACAACGTAACAGTAGGAAACAAATTACGACAGAAGAGGGAAAATTAATGTACTTGCTGTTGTTGCAGTTGATCCACACGTTCGCTACCACGCAATGGCACGAGGAGGTGGTGTGAGTCAAGCAAGCATCCTATGCATTTTCCTTCGACATAGATTCCGACCCAATCACATCTCTTTCGAACAACAGGTGCATGGAAACTATCATGAGAATCATGTACATGAGCATTAAGGCAGGATACTCCAGGTGCATCATGTGTTTTGTTTAATGATGAAGCAATATTTACCACTCATGGGCCAGGTTAAACGCCGAAGCATGCAGTGTCAGCGTCCGTGGAGTGTAAACGTGTGGTGTAGGATAGTGAACCATCTGCTCATACGCCCATTATTCGTAGACGGAAAACCGAACGAATAAAAGTATCGCAACCTCCCAACAGACCATCTTCCACTGATGCTAGAAAACGTTCGTCCGCAAACTAGGGGGAACCTGTGGAACCAACATGGTGGCTGTCCAGCCCATAGTGCACCAAGTACTACAGCATGTCTTCGTGAATTTTTTCCAAATCGATGGTTTCGATTTGGAAGACCTGTACCTTGGTCGGACCGTTCTCCGGATTTGATCCTCGTAGACTTTTCTCCGAGGGGAAACCTGAAAGACACTGTCTACACGGGCTCATAAACTACAACCGATGATATGCAGCTATGTATTACTACAGCTTGCTTGGAGACCTTCACTGAAATTCTGACACGTTTGCAACAGTCGTTCCATACCGGAGTGGAAGCATGCATTTCCGCTATGAGTGGTCGTTCTGACCACAAACCGTGATGGTCAACTTATTATATTTCTTAAAAGAAATATAATGTATATGCTATTTATTTTGAGGCTAACACTCTCCTAGTAAATTTGTTTGTCCTTTGATTTATCGTGATCTGTTACTGATTTTCAGTGAAGTTAGTTTTTACGTTTAGCTTTCAAAAAAAATACAAAAGAGATATAATAAGCAAAATAATGAATTTCGTAGGTTGCCAATTACGTATTATATCTGGTTTTATCGAGAGCCAGGCTTCCTACAAATTACTGTAAATGCAATAGCGTAGTAGTACTCAGCTCTGAAATTATTACTATCACAGAAAATAGACAAGTTTTAATAAAATTATTTCACTGGATTCCTTCAATTAATCTCACTGAATATTTTTACTCGGTTTCTTCCGCTCCGGCTATCAGACATTGTGCTGTGAGAATATATTTTTAAATGTACCGCGTAATGGCGGCTAATTGTTAACAGTCAGAGATTACTGTTACTCGCTCCGCAGCAGCTGGAAACATGCTAAATAATTTTCATTAAATATTCTTTTCATAAGATAAATGTGGCGTAGGTTCTTGAAATAACACACGGAGATTCACTTTACACTAATATATTCGTACTAGGACACAGTTTACACCATTAAATATTTGCAATTACGTTACGACAGAAACAAAACGCTAGCGCCGCACAATAGCTTGCGTACCTTATTCCAGCTAACACCAGAACGAAAAGAACAAAACAGACTAGACAGACGAATGAGCATTGCATTGTATTTTATACTCTTACAAAGATAATCACATTATAATCTCATACAATAAAAATAATATCTTTTCTGCATTTATCGATATATATATTGTATATTTTTACAGTTAAATCAATGATAAATCAATGTTTGCAATTCATTTTGAGTCACATACTGTCAGTTTTATTTATGTTTCACCTTGATAAGGGTGAACATTGCAAAAGGGACACTACACGGCCCCCTGGGCTACAAGGAACACACTACTTAATGTTTGGTCCTTGTAGACCACGAGTGTCACTTTTCTTTCTTTCGTTGGTCACTTTCAGTTCACTTTACCGTGTATTAGTTCACGGGTACATATTCATTTTTAGTCTTTTTACATAACATGACTGGGGACAGTTACAATATAACAAGCTCTTCCATTTGGACGAGGGCCGCAGGGAAACCCCAGAAAAACCTCGTCAGAGCTGATAGATTTAACCCTTTGTGTTACTTACATAAGTTGGTTGTACATGTTTTGGTATTACAAGTATTTACATCCAATATAAAATTTTCTGAAGAAGAAACAAACATATAGTTTTTATATGAAAGTGTTCATCAAATTTTTTATATTGTGTTGGTAATATTTTGAGTTTTATTTTTTAATTTTGTTGGCGAATTTCTCGTCGTGTGGTGTGGATGGTGCTGTATGTCCCTACCGCGATGCCTCGTGCCCGTTGCCATGGAGCGTCGGCTGGAAACTGTTGTCTTGTTTCTTGTCCGTAGGCGGCGGTCAGGATGTGGAGTACGGATCGACGTTATTTTGTCTGCGTGGTGCGTCTGCATTGTTGCGCACCGCTCGTTAAAGTTTTCAGCACGGGAGAGGATGTTGACTCGTGCAAATCATGAAACAAATGCACATATGTTATAGAACGGATTTTGTAAGATGTTATGGCTGTGGGTAAGAATTGATTAGTCAACATTATTTCATCATCGAGGCACAGGCTCAGTTACTTGGTATTTTCGTGTTCGTTTGCACGTACTGGTGCTGAATGATGCAGGAGATATGATGCTGAAGTAAGCACTACACATCCCTGTTGTCATCACTTCGTATGGAATATTTATGTTTCACTATTTTTGTTTGACGGCGTTCCACCGTAGTTGCCGTTGCAGTAACGTCCTACTACGTGGTCCGTGACGTCATATTAATTGTTGGCGCACAGGAGGTAGCGTCCAAACTAAAAATGTTGTCTGTACAGTTTCGAACACACACTGATCACAGTTTTGTGTTTCCGATCACTGCACACAGATATGTTTAGCTAATGTTTGTACCTCGCGTTTTTTCAGTTGTACAGCACATAAGTGTTCACTGTCCAAGTTGATCACTAATACAGTTCTCAAAGTTCACACTTCCTCCGCGAATACCAACACACTATTATAGTTCCTGTTAGTATTGCTTACAGCATGACTTTGATACAATTGTATTGCATGATTACTGTTTTTTTTTCATATCACATAGTGACACAGATGTCTGTTTGTTTAAACAATATGTTACAATGAAATTTCACAGATCAAAAGCACTTTTGTTCTGTTATTGCCTACAATTAAGTGTTACATCATACATGCAACGGATTCTGGCCTGACTTGCAATATTTTTACATTTAAGCATTAATAAATTTGTCATTGGGTATAGTCATTTGGGGATTAGGACCGCTGCGCATGTGCTAGCTCCATAAGCTGTTAGCGTAATCGCGTATCCTATAAAAGGTTTGCAACTGTCAAAAACAGGCTCTAAAGTAGAGCTCTTATTTAATCTCAAATATTGTGGCTAGATGCTTATACTTTCTCTTTTAAGGTCAAAACACAGCATCACGGATGTCACATGGTATGTACACAGTCTTTTGCATACACCTTTCTGTTCATTTCTCATGTGACAGATTAGAATATTTAGTGCATTCTTTAAATAAACATTTATCACACAGCATAATAAAATTTATAGTTACTAACTCTGATAACCACTGAAAAACATCTTACACTTACTGATTATGTTTCTAAACAAATACTATTATTGGACTGATGGTCCTTTAGCTTCATTTTACTCATTTTTGAAGGCTGATATGTAAATCATTCCTTGACACAAAGACAAAACATCTTACATACTAAGCACAAACAAAACATCAAATTCTTACAACTACACAAAATTATATATTGGAGTCTGTGCAAAACCTACATATTACACAAAAATACGGTAAACCATTCATGTCCTATTGTCAGGTACCACAAATTTCTTTAAGTCCTTATAGGGATACAATCCTTTGATCTTCCTGCTCATCACATCAGCTATAAGGTAGCTACAACCGTGCGGTATTTGTATAATTTTAAAAGGTCGATTATACAGCATTTGCCATTTCTTGTTCTTCTTTGTTATGAGTGACGACTTAGGATGGTTTCTTATCAAAACTAAGTCGTTTATCTGATATGGGACTGTCCGTTTTATTGACTTGTCATACCGACTCTTTCGTTAACTAGCGCAGCTCGTCATGTTGCTGATGGCGTCCTTTATTTTATCCTCTTGCCTTTTATCTGTGCGCGGCAATTTTGGTAGCGGCGTGATCCATTCATTTAGTTCTGCAGTATTAAATAATAACTCATTGTGCGTGTATCCGATAGCTGGATGAGGTAGATTGTTGTGTATATTTTCAAAGACGGGTAACAATTCCGGCCAGTATGTTGCTTATGAGTATATGTTCGGATAAATCTGTTGAGTTCCCGAAAAATTCTCTCTACGGGACTTGCTTCCGGGTGGAAATGTGCAACTAATATATGCTTTATGTTTTGGTCACGTAGAAACTCCTTCCACAGTTGACCAGTGAAATATCTAGCATTGTCTGTTAGAACGTTTAGTGGTTTTCCTATTTTCGGTATGAATTCTTTTGATATGCGTTGTATCATATGTTTGGCAGTAGTGGCTTTCATTGGAAACAATTTCACATACTTAGTAAAGGTATCTTAAACAGCTAATATATACTTCATTCCACCGCGAGCCGTAGGTAATGGTCCTGCGGTGTCGGTTGACACAATTTGAAGTGGCTGTATCGGAATAATTGGATGCAGTTCTGTTTTGTTGCTTCTATTGTTGGCTTTAGCTTTCTGACAAACGGCACACGTTCGTAATATCTTTTGGACCACACGTTTACTATTCGGGATGTAACAATATCTTTGTATTATTGCTACACACCTCTGTATTCCTACATGTCCCCATGCGTAATGCGTGTACCAGATAAAATTTTGTATGTATTTGTACAGGATACACACGCACCAGTTTTCTGAGGCAGTGTCATTTCTGTGGTACAATATGTTGTTCTCCACTTTGTACCGCGAATTTTCGCTGTTAGCTTGCTCTAATATTAGTGATCGCTTCACTTTCATCCAGGTATGATCTTCGTCTTGCAGCTGTCCTACATTCTTGCACAGGTGAAAATATTCACGACGGTATGGTGCGACGTCATTAATAAAACTTTATATTCTGACGCTCGCTCGATCATTTCATCTAGCTGTGACATGCCTACTGGTAGACGGGATAAAGCGTCCGCAATGACATTATCTTTCCCTTTTATGTACATAATTTTTAAATTGTATTCCTGTAGTACTAATGCCCAACGGGCTAGTCTGGCATGTAATAGTTTGCAGGTTAATAGGAAGCTTAGGGCTTGGTGATCACAGAACAATTTAATTGACTTGCCATAAACATAATAATGAAATTTTTGCAGAGCCCATACAACACTGAGTGCTTCCATTTCGGTCACCGAATATGCTCTTTCACATTGAGTAAGCACTCGGCTAGCAAAAGCTATAACTCTTATATCACTGTTCCCATTGGTTTCTTCTACTTGAAACAGACATGCTCCTAAACCATAGGATGAAGAGTCGGTGGCTATACAAAAATCCCGGGTCATATCCGGATGGTAGAGCATTTGTGCATTCACTAAGGCTCCTTTGATCTCTTCATAAGCTTGCTGACACTCTGCGGACCAGTTCCATGTGACATTTTTTCGCAGTAAGGTGAGCAAGGCTTCATTGTTGAGCAGCTGGTTACCGTTAGGAGGCGGTGGTGGTGGCATAGAAGTTTGCATCCACTGCACCGGGTAAGTGCGGTTGTTGGCACTACTGCTTTGTTGTGGCCATTGACCTTCATTTCGACGTTTGTTATTGTAACTATTATTACTGTTACTGTAGCTGGGATGTCCTCTATCTTCCCACCTACGTTTTTGATTGTAAGATGGTTGACCGTTTGCGTTCTTCCTGTTTTGTTCTGCGGATTGATCTTCCTTTCCATTTCCGTGGTTTCCAAAATTGGAATTGTTGTTGCCATTTTTAAACTTGCGTGGTGAACCATTACTGTTTTCCCGGTATTTTTTATCCTATTTTCTTCCTGGGAGAGATCGATTTCGTCCAGCACAGACAAGTACCGTTCCAGGTCATTTTCGGGTACATTTATTAATTTGTCTCGTATATGACCGGGCAATCGTAATTTTAAGATTCTGATCACATCAGCGGCTGATATGGGGTCATCCCAATATCTAGTTTTGTTGATATATTTTTCAAAATATTTACGGAGTGTACCCTGTTTGTGATTGTACATTTGCGGGCTGTATACTTCAGTCCTCAGGCGTTCTTGAATAGCCTTAGACCAGTATCTGTCTAGAAAAGATTTTTCAAATTGTGCCAGGCTATGGCAATTTTCTATGACTTCATTTGCCCATAAGGCAGCGTCGCCTTGTATATGTGCGATTATGAACTGAATTTTTTGGCGTTCATTCCAGGCACTCGGTAATACATTTCGGAATCTTTTCCGCGTTAAATATTTGGAATTGTCTGTGTTTTATTAAGCTTTCATCAATGTTATTGCTTGTGGAAGTAGAAGCTGCCCCCACGGGGTTATGAATAGGAATGCTTCCCGTAAATTGTGTGTTTTCTCTATCCGAATCGCTTTCTTGTTGGTATGAACTATACGTTATATTCTCACTACCGTACACGTTCCTAACAGGCGTGCCACAGTTGTTAAGCATTTGCAAATCTGCACGCTTGAGTTTAGCAATTCTGTGTGTCATTTCTTGCTGTCACAGCGGTACTGGCAATTTCTATCTCGCTTCACTTTTTTCACCTGCGAGTGGTAGCGTGGGTTGTTTACATACAGCTGCTCCGTTAGTTAGCCGGCCGAAGTGGCCGTGCGGTTAAAGGCGCTGCTGTCTGAAACCGCAAGACCGCTACGGTCGCAGGTTCGAATCCTGCCTCGGGCATGGATGTTTGTGATGTCCTTAGGTTAGTTAGGTTTAACTAGTTCTAAGTTCTAGGGGACTAATGACCTCAGCAGTTGAGTCCCATAGTGCTCAGAGCCATTTTTTTTTGCTCCGTTAGTTACTTTTTGCAGAGCAGACTGTATTTTGCTTTCTACACGTTCTGTGATCTGGCTTTCTTTTTCAGTTAGCCAGTCATGGAACTCTTTTTCTACTCTTTGGGCTTGATCATTTAAATGCGTTTCTATGGTTTCTTTTTGTGTCATCTCTAAATTGTCCATTCGGTTCGCGAGCTGTTCTACTTCGTCCCGGATGACTGTGTGTGCCGTCTGAAGCGTTTGCACATCTTGTGCTTTGTTGCTTACAATGTTCGGCAGTTCGGCTTGGGCTTGCATTATTTCTGTCATTTCTGAATGTATCTTTTCGAACATTGTACCTATACTTTCTATTAAGACCTTTTCTCTTTCTTCGTTTTGTTCCCTTATCTGATTGACTAGCTGTTGATTCCTCTCTTCCCTCAATCTCTCTCTTTCTTCGTTTTGTTCCCTTATCTGATTGACTAGCTGTTCGTTCTTTTTCTCTAATTTCCGTAAAAATTCAGCAAATGGATCTGGTATTGGTGAGCATACTGGTGTGGTAGTTGTCCTAATCATTGGAAAATTATCACTAGTTTGCTAGTAGCACCTATCGGTTTTACTGTTTTCGTCTGCTGGCTACTTCCTGGCATATCACCGGAAACTACATTGTTTACATTTTCTCCCCCTCGATCACTATTAATATTTAGTAAGTCAGTGTCACTATCCATATCGCTCAATAATTGCACATTATTTGTAACATTGGACACATTATCTGGTTGCAAATCTAACACACGTCCAACTTTTCCCATAATGACGATAACTTTCACTGGGCTAACTAAAAAAATTGTTCCTAACTACAAATGCGGACTAAGTTCACAAGTCAAACTGCTTATTGTTTCCAAAATCACACAATATTAATATCTACACCACTGTACACCATGTACCATCTATGATACTATACTTTGCTGATACGGGCCTATGTAGCAAGCTTTTATGCATAGTGGTCCTTACCTAGATTTCTTTTTTCTTTTTCTTTTTGCTATCTTCTCCGCTTTCCTCGTTCAAGTTTATACATGAAATGGAATTTGATAGACATTAGAATACATACAATACATGTTAACAATTACATACATACAAACCCTAAAAAAAATATCTCTTCGGGCCCCACGTAACAGGGCGCTATTTATTATATCTCTTAAATGAAATATAATGTATATGCTATTTATTTTGAGGCTAACACTCTCCTAGTAAATTTGTTTGTCCTTTGATTTATCGTGGTCTGTTACTGATTTTTAGTGAAGTTAGTTTTTACGTTTAGCTTTCAAAAAAAAAATACAAAAGAGATATAATAAACAAAATAATGAATTTCGTAGGTTGCCAATTACGTATTATATCTGGTTTTATCGAGCGCCAGGCTTCCTACAAATTACTGTAAATGCAATAGCGTAGTAGTACTCAGCTCTGAAATTATTACTATCACAGAAAATAGACAAGTTTTAATAAAATTATTTCACTGGATTCCTTCAATTAATCTCACTGAATATTTTTACTCGATTTCTTCCGCTCCGGCTATCAGACATTGTGCTGTGAAAAAATATTTTTAAATGTACCGCGTAATGGTGGCTAATTGTTAACAGTCAGAGATTACTGTTACTCGCTCCGCAGCAGCTGGAAACATGCTAAATAATTTTCATTAAATATTCTTTTCATAAGATAAATGTGGCGTAGGTTCTTGAAATAACACACGGAGATTCACTTTACACTAATATATTCGTACTAGGACACAGTTTACACCATTAAATATTTGAAATTACGTTACGACAGAAACAAAATGCTAGCGCCGCACAATAGCTTGCGTACCTTATTCCAGTTAACACCAGAACGAACAGAACAAAACAGACTAGACAGACGAATGAGCATTGCATTGTATTTTATACTCTTACAAAGATAATCACATTATAATCTCATACAATAAAAATAATGTCTTTTCTGCATTTATCGCTATATATATTGTATACTTTTACAGTTAAATCAATGATAAATCAATGTTTGCAATTCATTTTGAGTCACATACTGTCAGTTTTATTTATGTTTCACCTTGATAAGGGTGAACATTGCAAAAGGGACACTACAAACTCTCTCCTTAGTCGTCAGAATCCACATAACTAGTATACGCACTTATTTGGTCATTAGTGTGTGCCACCACGGGTATTGTACAAGTGAAGGTGTGTGAAATTTTAAGTACGATATCCGAAAACGACTCGCACTAGAGTCCTGCAACAAACACCACAGATATTCTGATTTACCCTACATTTAGTCTGTTAATATCAATAGGCATTGTTCCATTTTGTGTGTGTGTCTTCACGAGAAATACAATTTCTAAGCATTATTACAACCTTTGGATTAGCTAACAATACGAGTCCCTGACTACCAATCCATTGTGTGAAAACCGCACATCAATATCACCTTCAATTTCCGCAATATGCTTGGTGCAAGTTTTTGTTGATGCACGCAGTATAGTGAGAGAAAAATTATTTTCCTATCATAACTCTGTGGATGGATTCAGTACGAAAAAATTCGAACATTTTGAAATTAAGTGTACAGTTTTATGGAAGCCGCAAAGCACTCTCATTCTCAACTCTTTAATGAGTGTAGTATGGATAATTTGTGAGACATGATTTCCTCAAGACATATATACGGTTTCCATCTTTAATACTTAACTTACTGCACTTTCAACGTAAGATTATAACTCTTCATGAATAGATTATGACAACATTTTGTGTTTTGAAATTACGTCAGTAATTGTATTAAATGGTGAAAATCGTATTTTTATTGGTCCTGGAAGCCATCAGATAGGCTTCTGCAACGGAAACAATGTGACCATTTTAGCCATTTGGGGAAATAGCTCTGAAGTCCGATTCCATCCGTTTGCTTTGGCGCACGATAGTCATATTTGGAATAAACCGCACAGTTTACACTAGTGACTAAGACAATCACAGACAACAATTAATAACAGGCTGCTTACATGCTTCAAGATGACGACAAGACGATAAATCATTACGCAAACAGATATAAGAAACACGCGAAATATTTCAATCAACTAATGAAATGAAACTAACGGGATAACCAAGGGAGCTAGTGGCTTTTGGGCCGCGACAAACTAAAAATACTACAATAAGACTAAAATCATTCCAAAATAACCACTTAATCGAAAAATAGCGAGCACGAATTCCTCCAGAAGAAATCGATAAAAATACAATAAAGACACAATTGTAATCAAGTATTTCACTTGACTTATGTAGCTCAAACGGAAACAGCGACACCAGATTGCCTTCCCTCCCCCCCCCCCCCCCCCCCCACTCCACCAGCAGACCAAAATAATCCGTATCGCAATTTCACGTAACACATACAGCCAAAACAACGACAGTGGTATTAGATATTCCCCTCTTAACGCACCTCTCCCCACCACAAAACCATAATAAGCACCATCACAAATTCACTTGACCTATATGACTCGAACGAAGACAGAGATTCAAACAACCCACACACAACCATAAAAACCAGTATCGCAATTTTGGCGTTTTCTCCTCAAACGCAGACATCGATACCAAGAGACAACACCCAGTTAATGAAGGTTGGTCACACACACACACACACACACACACACACACACACACACACACACACACAAACACACACCCTACTGCTAACAACAAAATATTCAAATACAACTCCAATGCAAAACTTCATACAAACAAACGACAAACACGCAACATTCACTCTGAAAACTGAAATCGAAAACTGTGAGCTGAAAGGACAAGACAAATAAATAACCAATAACTACCAAAGACTCAAACCCCTTCATCTGAATCATTACCACAAAGTAAATCACAAACACAAACATCCAACGCAAGAATCCGCCATCACTAACAACAACATGGCCTACAGAAACAATCCATTTCAAATACGCCGTGGCTCCGCGTCGTTACAGCCGAGAAAAAAACAGCCAAATAACTGCAAGCACCAAGCCTATAAATATGATCACTTCCCATTCCACTCGAAGCAGCTTGAGCTATACTCTCCGGTTCGTGCCACATTCGAAAATCAAACAAATATTTATCAGAAACAAGATTATAAAAATAAACACTAATCGTTTCACTCGCAACACTTGGAGATATGTGTTTATGTTTCTGCCTAACTATACCCTCGGAAGTCGTGCAACGTATGAATAGAAGCAGCCAAATATTTGGGAAACGAGGTTTGCTACTCTTCGTATACTAAACTATACTACACTCATGACGTCGCACAAGACATAACTGGTCAAACACGACTAGTGGCACTGGACTGTGCAACCATCGCGCCCCCCTCAGATTTAGTTATAAGTTGGCACAGTGGATAGGTCTTGAAAAACTGAACACAGATCTATCGAGAAAACAGGAAGAAGTTGTGTGGAACTATGAAAAAAATAAGGAAAATATACAAACTGAGTAGTCCATGCGCAAGATAGGCAACATCAAGGAGAATGTGAGCTGAGGAGCGCCGTGGTCCCGTGGTTAGCCTGAGCAGCTGCGGAACGAGAGGTCCTTGGTTCAAATTCTTCCTCGAGTGAAAAGTTTACTTTCTTTATTTTCGCAAAGTTATGATCTGTCCGTTCGTTCATTGACGTCTCTGTTCACTGTAATGAGTTTAGTGTCTGTGTTTTGCGACCACACCGCAACACCGTGCGATTAGTAGACTAAAAGACGCGCCTCTTCAATGGGAACGGAAAACATTTGATCGAAAGGTCATAGTTCAACCGATTCCTCCACAGGAAAACACGTCTGATATATTCTATACGACGCTGGTGACGGCATGTGCGTCACATGACAGGAATCTGTAGGTCTGTATCATGCACTGCACTTAATTCATTTCTGGCTTTAATAAATTGTCGGTATATATGGTTTTCTAGTTCACTGAACTTCTGTCTTCGGGTTCCACCTCGTTCCACGACTTCTTTGCAATATTTAATTGTGCTTTTTTCTCCATCCCTTTAAATTTCTTAAATTTATTTGTTACTTCACTCCATAATCTGTAATTGCGTCTTTTAATCGATTTGAACAGTAACCTGTATTGGAGCATTTCCTTCATGTAACCCAAAGAAATACCATCAGATTGAAGTCGCAGTATTTCCTCTTCGTGTTCTTCGTACGGATCGTCAACAATCTCATCATCTGGTACATACAGCCCCGCAGCAATCAGCAAGGTATCGTCATCACCACACGTACTGTTTATCAACAAATGTAGGAAATAATCATACAAATGTTCGACAATCGTTCGATCCCTTAAGGAACTTTCCGATTCCTTACAGTTCGAAAATATTCATCGACCTAGTTATTGAAGTCGCGAGCTATATTTGCTGGATTGATACTACCCATGGAATACATCTCACGTATTTAATGCTCTCTCGTCCAAAGTAGCGAACAGTCAACTGCCAGCCAGGGAGCCTCGTTAGCAGGAATACTCTCTCTTCCGTGCGCTGTAGTCAACTGACGTCGTGTGTTTCGATGTTTGTTTAGGTGTAGCGTCCCCATACTAAGACGCAGTTACCTCGCATTTGACGGACGGACAGATAATAATTGTCTGAAAATAAAAAAATTAAACTTTTCAGTCAAGGGAAGACTTGAACCAAGGACCTCTCGTTCCGCAGCTGCTCACGCTAAACACAGGACCACGGCGCTCCTGAGCTCATGATGTCCTTGATGTTGCCTATCTTGCGCATGGACTACTCAGTTTGTATATTTTGCTCATTTTTTTCATAGTTCCACACAACTTCTTCCTGTTTTATCGATTGATCTGTGTTCAGTTTTTCAAGGCCTATCCACTATGCCAACTTATAACTAAATCTGAGGGGGGTGCGATGGGGAGGTTCCCTTGTTACTAACATAGTTAATCATTACGCACCACACAGGTTCCTAAAGAAATAAATCTGATTTCAAGTTTCTCACTGTAATAACAAGGATTCTCGATGCTTTAACAGGTTAGCAAGATTAAAGAATAGGTATTCTGTTTAATATTCCTCCTTATATGATCCACATGCAAGCAACATGATCATTATCATCATTTGCTTCTGATGGGGAACACCGTTTCGTAGTTTCCACTGTTCTCTGAATTATTCACGGCACAGTTGTTTTCCCACCTCGCTCGGTTGTTGTCGCCGGTAACATGCCACCGTGGTAGAGTGTGACTGTTACAGCAAAATAGCCACTTGCAGGGTCACAGGTGAAGTATGGTTCGTTGTACTGCCGCAGCAGGGACTGGACACAATAGATGTACTGGAAAGACGGATTGTTCGAAAAATACTCGTTGCTATAGAAATTGCCGATGGAGAATGAGAAGAAACAAGGAAATCTACGAAAAGAAAACAAAGAAAATACACTCCTGGAAATTGAAATAAGAACACCGTGAATTCATTGTCCCAGGAAGGGGAAACTTTATTGACACATTCCTGGGGTCAGATACATCACATGATCACACTGACAGAACCACAGGCACATAGACACAGGCAACAGAGCATGCACATTGTCGGCACTAGTACAGTGTATATCCACCTTTCGCAGCAATGCAGGCTGCTATTCTCCCATGGAGACGATCGTAGAGATGCTGGATGTAGTCCTGTGGAACGGCTTGCCATGCCATTTCCACCTGGCGCCTCAGTTGGACCAGCGTTCGTGCTGGACGTGCAGACCGCGTGAGACGACGCTTCATCCAGTCCCAAACATGCTCAATGGGGGACAGATCCGGAGATCTTGCTGGCCAGGGTAGTTGACTTACACCTTCTAGAGCACGTTGGGTGGCACGGGATACATGCGGACGTGCATTGTCCTGTTGGAACAGCAAGTTCCCTTGCCGGTCTAGGAATGGTAGAACGATGGGTTCGATGACGGTTTGGATGTACCGTGCACTATTCAGTGTCCCCTCGACGATCACCAGTGGTGTACGGCCAGTGTAGGAGATCGCTCCCCACACCATGATGCCGGGTGTTGGCCCTGTGTGCCTCGGTCGTATGCAGTCCTGATTGTGGCGCTCACCTGCACGGCGCCAAACACGCATACGACCATCATTGGCACCAAGGCAGAAGCGACTCTCATCGCTGAAGACGACACGTCTCCATTCGTCTCTCCATTCACGCCTGTCGCGACACCACTGGAGGCGGGCTGCACGATGTTGGGGCGTGAGCGGAAGACGGCCTAACGGTGTGCGGGACCGTAGTCCAGCTTCATGGAGACGGTTGCGAATGGTCCTCGCCGATACCCCAGGAGCAACAGTGTCCCTAATTTGCTGGGAAGTGGCGGTGCGGTCCCCTACGGCACTGCGTAGGATCCTACGGTCTTGGCGTGCATCCGTGCGTCGCTGCGGTCCGGTCCCAGGTCGACGGGCACGTGCACCTTCCGCCGACCACTGGCGACAACATCGATGTACTGTGGAGACCCCACGTCCCACGTGTTGAGCAATTCGGCGGTACGTCCACCCGGCCTCCCGCATGCCCACTATACGCCCTCGCTCAAAGTCCGTCAACTGCACATACGGTTCACGTCCACGCTGTCGCGGCATGCTACCAGTGTTAAAGACTGCGATGGAGCTCCGTATGCCACGGCAAACTGGCTGACACTGACGGCGGCGGTGCACAAATGCTGCGCAGCTAGCGCCATTCGACGGCCAACACCGCGGTTCCTGGTGTGTCCGCTGTGCCGTGCGTGTGATCATTGCTTGTACAGCCCTCTCGCAGTGTCCGGAGCAAGTATGGTGGGTCTGACACACCGGTGTCAATGTGTTCTTTTTTCCATTTCCAGGAGTGTAGTAGAAGTAACGTCAATGCTAATTTGGAATTATCTACGGGATGAATGAGAAGAGGCTAACGAAACAAGTTTTCCTCTGTTTCCAGGGAAAGAAATAGACAGTAGCATGGATTGCATAAATAAGAAAAGAAATAGAAAGCAGTGACATCAAAGAATGGTATATAACGAAAGAAACCTTGTGACTATAAAATACTTAATTTAGACGGCGTTTAGCTCTTAAGAAAATAAGAAATCTGGAACAACATAGAATGAAGAAAAGAGGAGGAGGAAAAAAATGAAGGAGTAGTGGAAGAAAAGAACAACAAAAATGAAAGAAAGTTTATTGAAGTTGTTACGTATCCTGACTGACAAACAGAAGAGAAAAAAATAAGGCATTATACTTAAGTCATGCAACAGTTTCAGAGTTTCAGTCTGCTTTAATGTTTGCGACATGCGATGTACGCTCTGCTCACTCCAAAGATATTACTAAGCTGTTTCCCGTAGGTAATAGAGTTTGAGTGACATGGACAGTCCAGATGTATCAGAGAAAATCTTCAGCTTACATGTGCGCAACTTTGTCCAGGACGCAACAAACAACGGTGGAGCAAATACACTGACACGAAAAAATCGTTAATGTAGAGTAATGAAATTTCGAGAACGTATTTGACTAGGTATCTTACTTCAGTGAGAAACATTGCGAGATCACAGCTTAATGTAGGTGCGAGACAAGCAAATGTAAAACACTGGTACATTAATAATCGGTGTAACCGCCAGAATGTTGAATCCACGCGTGCATGCGTTTTGTTGTACAGGTGCCTGATGTCTGTTTGTGGGATAGAGTTCCATGCCTGTTGGACGTGATCTGTCAATACGATGACGGTGGATTCTGTTTGTGATGACGCTGGAATTGTCGTCCGATGGTGTCCGATATATGCTCGATTGGAGCCAGATCGGGTGATCTAGCAGGCCAAGGCAGTATGTCGACACTATGTAGCGCATGTTGCATTACAACAGCGGGTTGTGGGCGAGCGTTATCCTATTGGGGAACACCTCCTGAAATGGTGTTCATGAATGGCAGCACGACAGGTCAAATCACCAGACTGACGTACAGATTTGCAGTGAGGGTGCGTGGGATAATCACGAGACTGCTCGTGTTGTCATGCGAAATCGCACCCTGGACCATAACTCGAGGTGTTGAGCCAGTGTGTTTAGCAGGCAGACAGGTTGGTTGCGGGGCCTCAACTGGCGGCTTCCTTCGAACCAACACACGGCCACCACGGTCACCGAGGTGGAATTAGCTTTCATCAGAGAACACAACAGACCTCCAACCAGTTATCCAGTGAGATCTCGCTTGGTGCAACTAAAGTCACAAATGGTGTAAAAAGTTTTTGTTTATTTATAGACGCAGTCACATTCTTACGACTGAGTCATAACCGGTTTCGGCCATACAATGACCATCTTCAGATTCTATAACAATACAAAAGAAAATTTAAATTAAACCTAAAAATAAGTGCAATATTTAACCAGACTTATTAGTAATCTAACTGAATTTATGCGAAATACATATAATTCACACCTAAAGGTGGCATACACTGAACACAGGTTCATGCGTTGTCAAACTATCTATGAAATATAAAACACCGGTCTTATATAGATATAAAAATTTGTTAGATTATGTTCCCCCTCTTTGCGCTAGATGCGCACGCTCTCTACAAGATAGTCTTTACTTTTCAAAAGCCTAAAATATAACAAATTTACTATTAATATTTAAGTCAAAAATGAAATTTAGGTCAAAAATAAAATTTAAAATTACAGAACAGATCGTTAAATCAGTGAAATAACATTTCAGAACAAGGAGACAACATTTCTATAAATGAAAATAGTTGTAGCACTTGTAGAGTGTATTTCTGACGCCCGAAGCCGCTGTATTTCCAGCTTTTGCCTGTTTATGCCGTTGTCCATTAGTACGGCAGGGACGACACGGGCAGGACAACAAGTGTAGTGCTCTGCTGCAGGTGGTGTGTGTGTGTGTGTGTGTGTGTGTGTGTGAGTGTGTGTGTGTGTGTCATAAGAATGTGATTGTGTCTCTAAATAAAAAAATTTTTACAAAATAATCAATCACTCTCTCCATTGACAAAATCTCGTTTTTTTCAAAGTTACAAATGGTGTTTTGGGGTCGGTGGAATCCACTCTGCAGGGCGTCTGGCTCGTAGATGTCATTGAAGTAACCTATTTGTAACAGTTCGTTGTGTCACTGTGTGCCAACTGCTGCTGGTATCGCTGCTGCAGTTGCAGTACAATGGGCCAGTGCCATACGCCGAACACGATGGCCTGACGGTTTTCCCTCTCGGCAGTGCCAGGTGACAGTGCAGAGCCCGGTCTTCTGGCGAGTGAACACACAGGTGACCACCGCTGCCAGCAATAATGTACAGCGGCTACATTCCTGCCAAGTCTCCTTGCAATATCGTTGAAGGAATATTCAGTTTCTCGTAGCCCTATTACACGGCCTCGTTGAAATTTAGTGAGGATAATGGCGTCTTTGTTGCCTTAAAGGCATTCCTGACTAACATCAACTTGCAAGCTCAAAAGTAACCGAATTCCAAGACCGTTACAGTGTATACTTAAAGTAAACCTGATTTGCGTCCTCATAACGGAGCTACTAGTGCAACTCTCATGCGACTGTGCATGGGGGCTTAATTATATATAATGCAAATAGTTTTAGTAGCTGTCTGTCCGATTACGCAAGTCTCGTAAACGGTTGGCCCTGACTAGCATTATTACGCAATCTGACTGCATAGAATAACAACAAACAATGAAAGAAAATTTTCGTTAACACAGTTAATTAATTAAGTCCCCAGCAACTATAAAACCTACTAAACCAAAGCACAAGTGTAATTGTTCTGTGTGTGGGAGTGTGACTCAACGTACACATCTGGCACGGTTCTTCTTCAACAAGACAAGAAATTTTAAATACCATTTATACTGAAGTAACTAAGAAATAGAAATACTATAATTGCGTAAGGAAAGCAGAATTACACTCTAATACAAGAATACAAGCCAGATGCTTTGTTGACTGAACCTGTAATGACGCATTATTCAGGACATTGAAATAATGAGAAAAAAAAGAAAAGTAGTTTGTTACCTTAATTTATATTGATGAAAAGCACTCTAAACATTACAATCTCTCCACACCGACTCGCTACTACCACATCTCAACCAGAACTCTCCAATATCACATCTCAGCAAGCACTACCTACTAGCACATCTCAACAAACACTCTACTACGAGCTCTCCCCAAGAACTGACTACTACGAGTCCTCGACAGGCACTGACTACTACGAGCTCTCCCCAAGCACTGTGTAGGCGGCTTAATAATACTCTTTGGCGCAATCTCTGGCGCAGTGGCTCAGTGTAGCCACCTTTCAACTGGAGCAAATTCTCAGTCGACGTTATGTTTCAAGTGTAGAAACACGTCTACCAGATTTCGTTCATGTCGCACAACCACCTTCTTGTTGCGATTTTCTTTCCGCCAGCGTACACTGGCTGCAGCCTCTGTGCGGACGGAGGAGCTTCTGTACTTCTGGGCTGCTGTCCCGCCGAGACCATCGGCGACGCACGCGCGCCTCATCGAATATAACAAATCACGCCGGCGTTATTCTATTTCCCTCACAATGCACCAACCGTCGCCACTGAAGAATAAGAAGGGACCGTAGCGGCTCTCGAAATGCGCCGCCGACGGAGGAAGGAAATAAAAAAGAAATAAGGAGAGGAAAAAAAGGAAAAGGGAAAAACATAAAAGTAATGGCGATGCGAGGAGAAAGGCAAGGCGAGAAAGCGAAGAGACCATGCCTGCCAGATGCGAGCAGGAGGCAGAGGGAGACAGGAAGTAAGGAAGCACATAAAAAAAACACGGGAATGTGTGACAGCACAATTTCGACGGCGCCTCGCCGAGATACAAATTGCGGGCCCGCCGACGCGCTTCATAACCCACCGCAGTCGGCCGACTGCGTGGCGCCGGGCCGGGCCTACGCTCGCTACCTGTTCACTGCCCCGTGCACAGTGGCGGCGGGTGGCACCTCGTCTCAGGCGAGCTGCGTCAACATGCAATGGAGTGGGGCGGTCGTGGCAGAGCACTGCACCTGACTGAAGAAAACAAAGGAGTTGTTAACGGGCGTAAAACGAACTAAAGCGGACATTTAACCTCAACGCTAGATCGAGTTGATTATACGGGATGTTTCGCGATTCTTATTAACCATTTCAGACTCTAAACATTAACAAATAATTTTTTGAATGTTACTGTGGAGAATAAGTGTTACATACATCAATTGAACGCATACAAGGTGGTCTCAAATCGAGCCAGTGTGCATGAAATGTCGTTAATTTTGGTGGTAAGCTAAAATGCAGTTCCTTTCTGTAGCTAGGCACAAGGTTGCTTGACAAAGAGCACAGTTCTGTCTGATTCATTGACGTTCCTTCTTTGTGGTACATTGTACACAGCGCCTTGAGATGTCACGTATTGGTAAATTCTTTGTTTCTATTTTGTGTTTTTCAACTGGAGTAAAATCCATATATATATATATATATATATATATATATATATATATATATATATATACAGGGTGAAACACCTAACATTACCGCTGGATATATTTCGTAAACCACATCAAATACTGACGAATCGATTCCACAGACCGAACGTGAGGAGAGGGGCCAGTGTAATTGGTTAATGCAAACCATAAAAAAATGCACGGAAGTATGTTTTTTAACACAAAACTACGTTTTTTAAAATGGAATCCCGTTGGTTTTGTTAGCACATCTGAACATATAAACAAATACGTAATCAGTGCCGTTTGTTGCATTGTAAAATGTTAATTACATCCGGAGATATTGTAACCTAAAGTTGACGCTTGATACCTCCGACGTTCAGTTGCGTGTTGTAACAAACACGGGCCACGGTCGGCGAGCAGCATCTGCAGGGACATGTTTACGATGACGACAGTGTTTACGAGTGTGGCTGTAGTGCACTGTTGTGGTTTGGTCTAGCTGTCGCAGTGTCCGCATGTAGCGCTTGCTGCTATTGTTATTCTGCATTCGTCTCCGCACGCAGACCAACTGTAGTACACCGTGTTATCAGACGTCTGTGATAGTGTAGTGTTGTAGGAACTGTGACCATGGTGTATTCGAACTCTGAAAAGGCGGAGATGATACTCATCTATGGCGAGTGTCGACGAAATGCAGCTGAAGCCTGCAGGGTGTATGCAGAACGGTACGCGGACAGGGAGCATCCAACGTGCCGCACATTGAAAAACATCTACCGCCAACTGGATGCAACAGGTATGGTCGTAGCACGCAAACGGGTCCGTAACAGGCCCATCACAGGAGTAGCGGGTGCAGTTGGTGTGTTAGCTGCTGTTGCCATTAACCCACACATGAGTACACGGGACATTGCGAGAGCCGGTGGACTGAGTCAAAGTAGTGTCATGCGCGTACTGCATCGTCACCGCTTTCACCCGTTTCATATGTCGCTACATCAGCAATTACATGGTGATGACTTTAATCATCGAGTGCAATTCTGTCAATGGGCATTAACAGAGAATGCGTTGCAGTTCTACCTGTTTACCGATGAAGCGGGTTTCACAAACCACGGGGCAGTGAATCTACGGAACATGCATTACTGGTCCGTGGACAATCCTCGCTGGCTCAGACAGGTAGAACGACAGCGACCGTGGACTGTAAATGTAAGGTGCGGAATCATTGGCGACCACCTCATTGGTCCTCACTTCATTGCAGGGGCCCAAACAGCTGCAACATACATCGCGTTTCTACAGAATAATCTGCCAACGGTGCTCTCCGATACAACGGAGGAATGGTACTCAAGCGTCAACTTTAGGTTACAATATCTCCGGATGTAATTAACATTTTATAATGCAACAAACGGCACTGATTACGTATTTGTTTATATGTTCAGATGTGCTAACAAAACCAACGGGATTCCATTTAAAAAAACGTAGTTTTGTGTTAAAAAACATACTTCCGTGCATTTTTTTATGGTTTGCATTAACCAATTACACTGGCCCCTCTCCTCACGTTCGGTCTGTGGAATCGATTCGTCAGTATTTGATGTGGTTTACGAAATATATCCAGCGGTAATGTTAGGTGTTTCACCCTGTATATATATATATATATATATATATATATATATATATATATATATATATATATATATATATATATATATATATATTGAGACCTATCAAGTGGAAAACAAGTATTACATACATCAATTGAACGCATACAAGATGGTCTCAAAATTTTTTCTGGTGGTGGCTCAGACTGATAGAGAGCAGTGAAAGTGGAGATAATGTGTTAGCTGAAGAGAGTGATCTTCATTTTCGAACGAAAATGAAGATCACTGTCTTCAGCTAAAACATTACCCCCACTTTCACTGCGATCTATCAATCCATTCAAAAAGGCATGCCAGAATTTCCTCTTTTTTATTCTCGGAGAACAAATCGTGTGATACTAGAAATAAAACAACTTGTCACACTACTTATATTACCCTTGGAACCCCAATTGTTTCAAACAATAATTATGAAAATAAATACATAACTGTAATTATTATCGCAATACACAGAGAATAAATTTGTCCACAACAGTTTATGGCATCTAATTCATGTACAAAAAATGTCTTACGGAGACAAATTCCATCACAATTTGAAAACGAGGACAATCGTGCATCGCTTACAAAATGTCTCACACATTTGCTCATCTAACTGGTAAGATTCGGAACATACGAAGTTTCGCAAGCTACAGCCGCTACAGAGCACTATCTTCTGTAGCTGTAAAGGGTGTCTGCAGGCGTCGCTAGTGTGTATGTACCATGAAACTAGAAAATCCTAGCTGGCTTCAGACGAAACCACATTGTCTAAAAGGGTGAAACGCTTCCAGGAACCCGTGTCCAGAAACGTACCTTTTGCGTATACAATAATTTAGAAGTTTGGATCACTTTCAACTCTACCGCTTCACTTTGTGGACACAAACTGAGAAGAGGTCGCCATCATCAGTCCTTGGACGTAACGTGCCATTGTGATATTACATGTATTTTACTAGCCAATTAAGGTATAATCAAAAATAAAGAAAATTGTGCCTCCCGATTTTCCACGTGTCCCCGACACAACAGTGAGACAGAAATTGCTTAACAATATTCCTTCTATAGAGGCGGGTAATTCTGGCCTAGGTTAATTTTTAGACAAGAGCGTTCAAACTACAATTATTGGTGGTTACCAAGATGGCAGTGACCGTTAGAAAGCGCGAAATCCGGGTTCGAATCCCATCCCGATACAAATTTTCAAATGTCGCCAAAAAATTGTACAGCTGGAGTCCCATCGTATTCGCATACAGCTGTAGATCGCAACAGTAGACCATTAAACACAGATACGGCAAATAGTATACCGTGTTTGGACGGTCCCACAGGCTCCCGTATGGAAGATATAGTAATACGGCTCCGGCGTAGAGAAGCAATCGAAAGAGTTGAAAACAACTAAACCGCCAGGTCCGAACGGAATAGAGAGTACTCTAGCAATGGGTCCTTACTTAGCGTGCATTTATTGTAACTCTCTATCGAAGCGCAAAGTCCCAAGAGACTGGAAAAAGCGCAATAGCTTCCTGCAAGCAGGGTGATTCTTAAAAAGCTTTTAAAAAAATCCGAAGCGACGTAGATGATGCTGATACAGGTAATTTAATATAAGACACAAGTGATCACAAAAGTCGAGAAAAACCCAAAAAAGTTGATGACAAATGCGGAAAATGTGACGATACATTTTTTTTCTTCAGTTGAAATGGGACTGTCCCATTTGTCAAGTCGATTTTCAAGAAGTTTTGACCGTAATTGTGAATGAAATTGCGAATCTGATAAATGTAGTCAACTTCGGTAGTATCGATGTAGCCATATTCTTTGTAACCCTGTTCTTGAGACCACAGGCATTGGTTAGAGAGTTTGGTTTTTACTTTGTTACTTTGTCAGACAAGCGGTCAGTGTGTACTGGGCAGTCTAGCAATGTACTTGACTTGAAACGGACGAAAGCTGGCCCGCCATGTAGCTGAGGCAGCATTATTTAAAAAGCATTTTGTAATAATGTGTTTTGATGAAAAATATCGAGTAAGTGGAGTTGTATCAATGGAGCAATTATGTAAGCCAACGTATAAGATAATCGAGTTTTTTTTATATTTGCAATAGTGTGGTTTCGTATCGTTGGAACATTGCGAATGATTGAATTTTGATGTAGAAATTTTATAATGCAGCATACGGTTTTCTCTTATATTTGAAACAAGTGTCAAGGAAAGTAATAATTATTGTACACTGGAAAGTTACTAGGAAATATTTTCCTAACTTGTCCAGTAGTGTGAACTTTATTACAACATGTACTGTTGTCATGGGTTAATGAAGCATAGCTTAACTAGGAGCCTTTGTCCTCGTTTATCAGTCGTGAAGTTTAGTTCCACATTTTTCATTCATTACTTTTATAAAGATGTTTTATGCTCGCATTGAACATCGAGAGCTGTGTGCTGCAGAAGCAGTTTGTGAAAACTGATGAGATACCGTCTTGCACTGCACACCATAAGTACGTAAAATGAAATTTGGTTTCGGCTGTTAGATCAATATTCCTAATAGTAACCGGTTGCAGAACAGACGAATGTTCCTTGCACACAGATAGGCCAACAAATTTAATTATCATCAAAATTCAAGTCAAGTTTAAGGTACAGTGATTGTCGGAATGTATTTGTGATAATATCATTGTAGTTCAGAGGTTTCGTATCAGTAAAAGATTTCAGAGAATTGCTATCTTGTGGGTTTTCAAGCAGTTTTATCAGAATGTCAGATGCGTTAATTTATATGTTCATTTGCTTTGTAATTACAGTAACTTCTGGTACGGCGATTTTTTGTAAGGCTAAAGAAATAGATCAGCGATATTGAGAGTCAATATTTTAATCTAATCTAAATCATTCTGTTTTGCATTCTGAGAGCTTATGTAAGTTTCATTGAAAATGGATTGCTTTCTCGGAGGCGAATTGTTTGTAGTACTGGCTAGTCTGCTTTGTTTTTGGGCGCTAAAACAACTGGGGTCGTAAGCGACCAAGTCAAAACTATAGAACCCAAAGACAGAGAGAAGTAAAAACAAATGACTATACGTCAATCTCAGTTGACGTAAGAGAAGACAGCTAAAGGCAGAGACGTGGAGAAAGGGCTGCAAAAGACACCGTACAGAAACGGAGGTCCAGAACTAAAAATTAAATGGCCTTCGTCATATTTGTACGACGGATAAAAAATTAAACGCGGTCGACAGCACGCACGTCATTTGCTAAAACGGCTGATAACTCAATCTGAATTTCGCATCGTGCAGTGTCAGCTTCACACATTTCCGGTCAAAATTTAATTTTAGCACCATTCTGTTGCCCCGAACTGGGATTTATGTATTTCGATTTCACAATAAGTTTTACACTTTTTTTTAGATACCAACCGGAGACTTACAAACACGAGTAGAGGTTGTACATTAAGCTTTCACAGTGCTGACTTACGTGCAGAGTCACTGTTTTACGCGTTCGACGATTCAAAGAAGCGAACGTTGCGCGAGAAGGTAAAACACGCTGTGGGAGATGTGCTGCATAGATACGACTTGCCGCAAGCGCACTGAAATTAGTAGCGACGTAACACAGATGCCTGCACAGAAGCTCGTTAGATGCAAACCAAGCCATCGCAGTCTTGTATTACCATTAACGCGAGCTCTACCGTGTCACACCAGATAATGCAGGAGCGAAAACAGGGTACCCTAGCTAGACTCGACGAGCTCAACCGCTACACATGCGGTGAGGTACGTGACCTACAGTGATGTCATGTGTTCAACATTTATTGTCCACTTTTAGGGTTTTCCTGATATTTACGGGCACATGTCTCTCACATTAAACTATCTTTCTGAGGGTCATCTACGTCATTTCGGGATTTTTAAACTTCACTAAGAATCTTCCTGTACGGGAGGGGCAAAAGAATGGAACAACGCAATTACAGACCAATATCCTTAACATCGGTTTGTTGCGGAGTTCTGGAACACATTCTCAGTTATTATATAACATATTTCCGTGTGACAGAAATGCTTCTGTCAACGTACAAGAATGTTTTTCGAAAACATGTCTGGTGCGAAACTCAGCTCGTCCTTTTCTCACCGTATAGACGACAACTATCCCGAGAAAGTCTGCTAACAAAATTTCAAGAACCGGCTTTAAATGAAGGCTCTAGGGATGTACTACAACCCCATACGTATCGCACACGTAGGGATCGTAAGGATAAGATTTTCCAACTAACTGCTTAGTACACATTATCAATACTAGGAATAAGAACAACATACATAAAAATTTAAAATCACTTACTCTTGCCCAGAAAGGAGTCCAGTATTCAGGAACGCATATTTTCAATAAGTTACCAGCAACTATTAAGAGTTTAATTTCAGACAAGGCACAATTTATACATAATTTAAAAGAATTTTTGATGGCCAACCCCTTCTATTCCATCCATGAATTTCTCAACAAGTGCAGTAGACCATTTTAGTGAATATTTATTATACTTTAATTTTCGACAATACTTGGTTGTAACAGCCAAGTGACTAGCTACTGTGTGAATGATGGATTAAATGAAGGCAGATGTAAGTATTAAACCTGTAAATGATAGAAGTTTAATTTTAATTCATGTACATAATTTTACTGTTTATGAACTGAGGATCATTAAAATTAAGGAAACTCAAGTTTTTCTAATTACATTTTTGTAATGTGAGTATCAGATATGTTCCACACCTAGGAGGATCTCCTCTTTTGTGGGTTTATGAAATGAATAATTAATCTAATCTAATATAATCTAAGATTAGAATAATTCCAGAACGCACAGAGGCATTCAAACAATCATTCTTCCCACGCTTAGTACGTGGATGGAATGGGAAGAAACCATGGTAACTGGTACATTGGGACGTACACTTCCCGATGGTTTGCAGAGTATGGATGTAGATGTAGGTGTAGATGATACACTGCGAATTGTGGATGAAAGACAAAAGACACATTCCTTGTTCCCAGATTACCGGAAGGCGTTCGACACGGTGCCCCACGCAGAATGTTAACGAAGCAACAAGCGTATGGAATAGGTTCCCAGATATGTGAGTGTCTCGAAGACTTAAGTAGCAGAACCTAGTAAGTTTTACTCGACGGCGGGTGTTTATCAGAGACAGGGGTATCGTCAGATGTACCCCAGGGAAGTGGAATAGGACCGCTCTCGTTATCTATATACATAAATGCTTTGACGGAGCGTGTGCTCAGCAATCTGTGGCTGTTTGCTGATTACGGGAAGGTGTGGTCGCTGGTGACAGTTCGAGGATACAAGATCGGATAGACAGAATTTCTAGTTCGTATGATGAATGGCAGCTTGCTCCGAATGTAGGAAAATGTAAGTTAACGCAGATGATTTGCAAAGCTATATGAAATGGAACTAGCACTTAAGTACTGTAGCAGGGAAGGCGAATTATCGACTCGTGTTAACTGGGGGAATTTCAGAATAATGTGCTTCATCTGTATTACAATGGCCTGATTGGCTAACTTCAGTACTATTTAAGTCGGAAAACGGCGAAAGGTATCCAATTTTTTTCTCAACAATCATTTCTCAGTACAACTTACTCTGTAATAAAAATGGTTCAAATGGCTCTAAGCACTATGGGACTTAACATCTGAGGTCATCAGTCCCCTAGACTTACAACTACTTAAACCTAAATAACATCACACACACCCATTCCCGAGGCAGGATTCGAACCTGCGACCGTAGCAGCAGCGGGGTTCCGGACTGAAACATCTAGAACTTCTCGGCCATAGCGGCCGGCTATTCTGTAACACACTTGAAAGTTTTTCAGTATGTTTCTGAACACCTATATATAAAGTTTTTTGAGAGGGATGGAAGGGATGTCTCTCAAGACAGCAAAAAAATGTACAAAAACGTGGAAACTGCTCAAATGAGTCACTAGACTGACACACCGACCAAAAAACATCTTGTGCTCGTAAGTACACTGTTCTCTAGGTACAAAGCTCCTCCTACCATTTACAGGAATGTCAAGAATTCGGGACCCCATATATTTATCGTTGCTGAAATCCCAAATCAGGCTGTTTCGATAGTTCAAAAGTGTGTCGCTGATGAAGTGAGCTTCATCCGTACAAAGAACGCGGCATGGAAAATCGACGGTGCCGTTACAGTGGTACAGAAACCACGCACAGAAACTGACGCGTAGCAGGAAATTTGCCGATTCAACTAAGACGCCATCTGTCTGTGGTAAAGGTGGAGTTGCTGGCCGTACAGAACCGGGAAGACGCTCGCATGAGGCACGTCCGTGGCATGAGCAATGTTTGGAACACTCGCTGTAGGGCTCTCTTCTACATGACGAAATACTTCCTCTTGAGACTCGAGAGTACTGCGTATTTATGGAGCACAACAGCCAAACATCCTACTAACGAACATACCGGTTTCTCGCAGCCGTTGCTTAAGTGGACGAAAATGTGCGTAAGATGGACGGAGGCGATCCGGAAAACTTTCTCAATACCGGTACCTGTGTTGTGCAGGTCTACCGTTACGTCCAGCTTCAGCGTAAATTATCAACATCTCTGTGTACCTTTCAAATGTGCATTCCAGTGTCATGTACTGACATGATCGTCCTTACTGCTCAGTGACGGACTGACAAGCGCTCAGGACACTGAAGCAGTGAGCGTGCCCACCGCTTCCGTTAACAAGTGGCACCCAATGAAGGCGAATCCTTACCGTGAGGAATTGGTTCTACTTGCACGTTACTTTGAACATTAATGAATCGAAGCTAATTATTGGGATGTAGGCGAACAGCAATGTTAGGACCACAATCGTGGCAGTGGAAGAGCTCAATAGCTCCTCGTGTTCGTTATGGGAGCTGGATACACTCTGAAAAAAAGAAAGCTAATTTGAAATACATTGTGCGACATCCTTACAGAACTATTGACGGAAAACGACGGAAAATCAGACCGAGACAAAGAAAAGACGTGGCTGACGTCGTTGCCTGTAGACCACGCGGTTCCAGGTAAGTTGTTCGGCCAGGACGGAGATTTTCTTCCCTCGGTAACTGGGTATTGTCCTCATCACTTCATCTCATCATCACCGACGCCGAAGTGGTGTCACACGTACCAGGCGGCCCAACAACCCCAGGTGGAGCCTCTCATACCATATGACAACTTCATTTTTTCTCATTTCATCTTATCTGATGTCATTTTATTGCGTCGGTTATAGTGTGTACATTAAGTTTAATGGCGTCATTTCTGTTTTTATCCATTAAAATTTACAAAGCCACAAATCTAAGGACTTTTTTTTCGTCTCTCTTCTTAAGGGTACAAATTGCACATCCATAGAGCAGTACTGGTACCATAAAGAACTCCAGTAGATTATATTTGTGGACGTTCCTCCACAATCCTCTCCGTGTAGTTCCTCAGAAATAGTGAAATACACGTAATTTACTTTGTGTTTCATTATTTGTGTCCTAAAAATTGAAATCCATTTACTTTCTCTATCATCTGCTTGTCAGTTTCGTTCTTAACTCGCATGGGCAGTTGTCCTAAAAATGCCACTGAACTTATCTTCGTAACTGAGATGCAAAGATTGATTTCTCTGGTGGCTATTTTACCCAAATTAAAAAAATCTTCCATTAAGTTCTTTTCACTCTGACTAACAATTACTTGGTCATGAGTAAAAAGCAGTATAATAGCATCCATATATATATTTTTTTAAATGTTCCTGATATAGTTCCGAGGTATACAAAGATCACAATGAGCTAATACTTAACAAATTAAAAAAAAAATACTTCCAAGACAGCAGAATATGCAACTTCTGTACAGGCTTTGACCCTAGAGTACTAAACCATCGTAAAAATTATGATCGCAGTAGGGTATGAAACAGGATATTTTATTTTTAATTTAAGATACAAATTCCAGTGGAGCTTTAATAATTGTGACTAAAGTATAAGATATAGGCGTGGCTTTCTTTGAATAAAATGTGGAGTTAGTAGCAAAGTTGTTTAGTAGTAATATATCATTTTCTCCCTTTATCGTTCTAGGCTTATAGAAAGAAAATGAACATTAGCAAATCGACAAGCATAAGCAGTTACTCACAAGTGTAACCAAGGACAAATCCAAAGCAAATGGGTGGCCCTATGGAAATGGCTAAATGCCAATTAAAAAATCGAAAGCAAATGAAGGGGCTGAAACACTTGGGTGAGCCAAAGTACTGTAATCAACGTGAGCTCGCCCCACAAGCCGAAAGAATGTTACATTCAGTGTTGATTATAGAACGAATACACGACAAAAAAATTTAATTTACGTAACATATAAAGGGCAAGTAGCATACGGGCTTCTAACCATGACAAGGGAAATGAGGGAGGGCAAGTGAGTCTGTTTGACCTGCAAGTACCTGGGGTCAACAGAATAGAATTTTCATAACAAAATAAATTGCATTACATTGATGTGTCTTTTAAACTTAACTGACAATGAAACATATTAAATACCAAAGTGAATACACGCCATTAGGGCCATTAGGGCAGGTAAAGGCAAACCAATCGTGCAAGTAAAGGCAAATCTTCTTAGATTAAAAAACTTGCAACGAAAAATTTATAGAGATACCTGAACTTAAGAATTACACAAGAGCAGTGCACATAAAGACAAATCTTCCTACATCAAGGTCAACAGACAATAATTACGGAAAGAAATTTTAAAGGTACCTAAACCGAGAAAACACAATCACTAGTAGGCAGGTAAAAGCAAGTCTTCCTAGACCACGATTAGAAGAAGGTAGAGTCCGCACAAATTACTACGGCCAGTAGATGTGCAGTTGGCAGGCATGAGTGGAGAGATTGGTAGTGGTGTGGGCTAAGGGCAGGCTCTGGAGAGGAAATGCTGAATGCTTCAGGGGAAGTACCATTCCAAACTGCAGACAACATTTTTTGTAAATATTAAGTGGAGCCTCTCCACACCCACACTTGTATGGTGATCATTCCAAAAAATATGTCACTTCTCCTTTGGTTAGTATCTAAAAAGAATTAAACTGAAAATGCTGCTGTTTATTTTCGCTTGGCTTATTAACCAGTTGTAACACAGAGACCAGCATCATGAGAGGAGGGTTTTGAGTAAAAACTACACATTTCTCTTGTAATCTTGTTAAGATTTGTTTATTTTGCCAAATCACAGCGAGATTTACAAAATGACATCTCACTGACATGTTGTGCAGACACACACGCGAGAGAAATCTGAGACAGTGGTTTATTAAGTGAGGAACTGAAGAAAAGTAAGGTCAGTAGCTTATGAAAAAGGATGTACTCGGTACAAAATAAGCCTGTAATGTCCTCAGTTATGTTTTTTCAAACTCGTAACAATTCTAGCTTCATCAGTTAACATTTAAATTTTATCATTAAAAAAGTGTGTAGCTAGTGGGATAACATTGTAGTTAATGAAGCTTTGCATGACAAAATACTCTCCTCTTTGCGTAATGTTATTTGCTACAATATCTTTTCGATAACCCAAATCGTTTATGAAATATGAGGAATGTTGTGGATATTCTACTGTGGTTTTATCGCTGCCGCGGTGGCATCGCAAATGAGTGTGCTACGTTGATAAATTTTCTCGAGATTGGGGAAAGATTTACACGTCCTCCCAGTGTAAAGAAAAATTCGTTATGTTAGCTAAATTTCATACGCAGCAACATATTCTGTAATATGCACCGAACGCGAAATCATAGCGACCCCTATTTCTCATTGCAAACTTTTTCGTATTTCTCGCAGTGCCTTACCTCCATATAAATATCACGATAACTACGACCAGTGACGAGACGATGGTCACATCATCATGAAGCTGACATATAAAACTATTTGTACGGCAAAACTTAAATGCTTTTACCGAATAGTTTCCTTAAAATCGTTTGTGAAAGATTGCAGGGTGTGCGCTTGGATTCTGTCATCGCCGACCGGCCGAAAGATGGTCGACCTCTCCTTCTGAACAAACGAATGAACTCGCCGAGCGCTTTGGACGGGCACCGTATCTTGGGCGGACTCTGAAGTGGAAGATCTCATACAACCTTTTATCTCGGGCACGTCCTTATTACAGGGATGCGGATTCACGTTACGGACTTAGGCCGAAACAGAAGCCAAAGCTGACAACATCAAATGAAATTCGGTAGCAGAAGCACAAGGGCTTTGGCGAAACACAGTGGACACTTTACCGCACTCACGAAATGGCGCTCACCGTTATTCCTGCATCAGGACTAGGCGGTTTACGGACAGTGTGACTGGCCACGTACACTACTCAAGTCTGGCCAGCTACTGTTCAGACGAAGGGAAGCGGCGACTCGCCAATAGGTGTAGGCATACTCCTCAGATTAAACATCCGTCGCGGTCTAACGCACGGCTTTCCGGGCAAAATGGAGCGCCTGGTCCCCGGCACGAATCCGCCCGGCGGACTTGTGTCGAGGTCCGGTGAGTCGGCCAGTCTGTGGATGGTTTTTAGGCTGATTTCCATCTGCCACGGCGAATGCGGGATGGTTCCCCTTATTGAACCTCAGCTACTCTTATGTTGGCGATTACTGCGCAAACAAGTTCTCCACGTACGCGTACACCACCTTTACTCTACCAAGCAAACATAGGCTCACTCGTCTGGTGTGAGACATTCTCTGGGGGGGGGGGGGGGGGGGGAGGTCCACCGGGAGCCAAACAGCACAAGCCTGGGTTCGGTGTGGGGCGGCGGAGGAATGAAGAGGACTGCGTTAGTCGTCGTTGTGCTGTGGACCACTGCCGCTGCGGCGGGGACGGAGCCTCTCCGTCGTTTCTAGGCCCCCGGTTAACATACAATACAATACAATACAAACATCCATCATCCAAACACAGCCGTAGAGGGCCCACATATATGCCTCACGAACGCTATCTCATCGCCGATGACCGTGAAAAATGAATCTAACACCACAGTCCTTCAGTATATGCATATTATAGCCTGGTGCCACTGAACGCAATCCTTATGACTGTTGAAACTTCCTGGCAGATTAAAACTGTGTGCCCGATCGAGACTCGAACTCGGGACCTTTGCCTTTCGCGGGCAAGTGCTCTACCATCTGAGCTACCGAAGCACGACTCACGCCCGGTACTCACAGCCTTACTTCTGCCAGTATCTCGTCTCCTACCTTCCAAACTGTTGCACTACTTTCCGGCAATGTAGGGCTATTTATTCTCGTACGTTAGATATATAGCAATAGCTCATGTCAGTGATTCAGTGATTTCTGTCCAAATCAATGCTCGTTTATATGTTATACGCCTAAAAACACAGTGATCACTTGATCCTATTTTAACAACAATTTTCGACATCAGTACTTTAATTCTGAGGATGCTGTCAGAAGTTACATCTTTAATAAACACTGACAAGCTAAAGCCTTATAACTACCGCCCATCATGGCGAGATTGAATGCTGCGTGATAGCGTAACAAACTCGTGGCGCGGTAAGGAATATAAGCTCACCGGGAAGAAAATGTTCTCAACCTAGTGCGCTGGCACAGATGAATCGTTAAGCCTTTACAGATGACACAGCGATCGAGTCATGTGCTCAACCACGTGTGCATTACCTGTACGTGAGCACAAGGCAGTAGCGATCAGTGAGACATTTATGTTTCAAGCGGAAGTTGTACCTCAACATGGGTATTCGGAAAGTAGGTTCCGATTGGCCGCAAAATGGAGACCACAGTGAAAATGAAAAATGTTTTATTTGCAACAGTTACCTACAACTTACAGCTACTTATCTATATAGTCGCTGATCCGACTTCGACATCTGTCGTATTGCTGTACCAACTTTCCAATACGCTTGCCGCAGAAGGCAGCCGCCTGTGCTTTCGGCTAATTCTCTACGCTCGTTTACAGCTCGTTGTCTGTACCAAAGTGTTGTCTTTATCGCCAGCGGTTCATGTGTGCAGGGATGAAACTTAATGGGAACCATTTACGGGGTGTATTGTGGGTGATCAAACAGTACCCCCTCATTATTGCCCGTGGAAAATGTGGGTATGAATTGTCTTGGAGATGAAAACGCATGACAGTTACGTGATGTGCGCACATAGCTTCACCCGAAATTTCTCACCAGCTCTCGCACTTGTCGGGAGATACTATTTTCTAGGCACCTTTAAGTGCTCACTTTGCTCTCAAAACTGAAAAGAGCGATGTTACACAATCGAAGGGCGTACTGGAGACACTGCGCAACACATCTGCGCAAAGCTTCGTCGGAATTTCACAGTGATTTCTACTTCGCAACCGATCAGAACTTACTTTCCGAATATCCCGAGTGTAATAGTGTGATAGAGTGACAAAGAAGGCTATCGTTTTTGGCCTTGCCCACGGCCAGACGATGTCTGAAGCCCTGGATTTGTTGGTATTGCGCGACGGACTCTTCAACATGTGTACAAGCTGTAGTGCAACACACGTAGCCACGAAACACGACGTCGAGACTGTGGTCGGGGAAAGATCCTGACCGAGAGGGACTGAAGAGGCGTTTCACGGCTTGTGAATCAATATCGCTTCTAAATCCAATAGGAATTGCTGCATGCAGTGATCAAGGTCCATGCCAACCTGTCAATTTGACACCATTACGTTGGGGACTGCATGCAACGAACATTAGGAATCGGTCACCTTGCAATAGGCCATTGCTTGCACAGGCACTAAAAGGCGACAACATTATAGTTCGTCGGGCTAGAAGAGTGTGTGACTGGTTTTCTGGAAAGTTCCCCGAGTTCTGTATTCACTTCCAAAATAACCTGGCTGGAACACCTTAGAAGATCTGTGGAGCATGTTGGAACAGCAAGTAAACGCCGATATCAGCATCCTCGCAATACGGTGAAGCTGTACAATCTAATCCTCAGCGAATGGCTTAACCTGGATGTGACTCATCTATACAACCTTGTGAATTCACTTTGAAACTGAATCCATGCTGTTATAGGGTTCAGTGGCGGAATCGCAAGGTATTAAATGATGCTTGGCCAGTTTTTTGTTCGGTGAACTTTTACAAACGGTGCATATACAAATGACAAGTCGTTCTGACGACGATACGGGCTACAATTTGGCAAGTACACTAACATAAGCAACTACGACAAAGGTGCGATTGGTATTGAGCGTTGCGTGGGAACAGCACCACTGAAATGATGCCGTTCTACTATCGCGCTCGTCTGTGGAAAGTGATTAAAGGATGGTGAAACCAGTAGTAGGAAACCAGCTGTTGGATGCCCACACTTCATCACGTGACATTGAGGACGGAGATTTATCCACTCTGTAAAATGCGAAAGGCTGAGATGTGTGGCAGATCTGACGCACTTTATTTATCGCAAGTAGTTGAATATTTGGGCTCTGCAGCAGATGACACCTATGTGTATACACGTTGGTCCAACGAAATGGTAATTACGGGGGCGTATGATCATCGAAACAGGATCCTGTATCAGTGTAAACTGAGGATCTGTTAGATGATGACTAGTTTCGGTTTAGGAAAGGTAAAGGCACCAGAGAGGCATTTCTGACGTTGCGTTGATAATGGAAGCAAGACTGAAGAAAAATCTAGACATGTTCTTAGGATTTGTCGATCTGGAGAACGCGTTCGACAAAATCAAATGGAGCAAGATGTTTGAAATTTTGCGAAAAACATGAGTAAGCTATAGCGAAAGACGTGTAATCTAAATACGTACAGGGACCAAGAACGAAGTGCACGGATTAAAAAGGGTGTAGGCAAAGACTTTCGCCCCTGATGTTGAATCTAAATGTCGAGCAACCAGCGATGGAAATAAAAGTAAGGGTGAAAGTGGAATTAAAATTCAAGATGAAAGAGTGTTAAGATTCGCTGGCAACTTTGCTGTACTCAGTGACAATGAAGAAGAATTACAGGAATGAACAGTCTAATGAGTATAGATTATGGACTGAGAGTAAATCGAAGAAAGGCGAAAATAATGGGAAGTAGCATAAATAAGAACTGCGGGAAACTTAACGTCATAAAGGAATTCTGATATCTAGGCAGCAAAATAACCTGTGATGGACGAGGCAAGGAGGACATAGAAAGCAGACTAGCAACAGGAAAAAGGATATTACTGGCCAAGAGAAGTCTACTAATATCAAACATAAGTCTTAATCTGAGGAAGAAATTTCTCAGTACGTACACTTGGAGGACAACATTGGGTGGCAGTGAGGAATGGATTGTGGGAGAAACGGAACAGAAGAGAACAGAAACATTTTAGACATGGTGCTACAGAAAAAAGTTGAAAATTAGATGGACTGATTTGGCTTTAGGAGTGAGGAGATCCTCCGCAGAATCGGCAAGGAAACGAATATGTGGAAAACATTGTTAAGAAGAAGAGACAGGACATCTTTTAAGATAGCAGGGAACATCTTCCATGGTAGCAGAGTGAGGTGCAGGAGACAAAAACTTTACAGGAAGACAGAGATTGGGATTCAGCCAGCAGGTAATTTAGGACGTAGGTTGCAAGTGGTTCTCTGAGATGAAGAGGTTGGCACAGTAGAGTAATTCTTGGCGAGCAGCATCAATTCAATCAGAAGACTGACTAAACTTAAATAAACAAATAAATAAAAAAATAAAAGAATATATACGCACCACGAAGGAATTATCAAAAAATGGATCAAATGGCTCTGAACAAAAAAATGGCTCTGAGCACTATGGGACTTAACATCTGTGGTCATCAGTCCCCTAGAACTTAAAACTACTTAAATCTAACTAACCTATGGACACCACCCACACCCATGCCCGAGGCAGGATTCGAACCTGCGGCCGTAGCGGTCACACGGTTTCACACTGAAGCTCCTACAACCACTCGGCCACAACGGCCGGCTGGAGCTATCCAAATGGGACGGAAATCGGTAGTTGTGATCCACATGTGTAGATAAATAAATGATCACAATTTCAGAAAACATGAATGATTTATTGACGAGAGAGAACTTCACAAATAAGTCAATAACGCGTTGGTCCACCTCTGACTTTTATACAAGCAGTTATTCGGCTTCGAATTGATCGATAGAATTGTTGGATATCCTCCTTAGGGATAACGTACAAAATTCTGCCCAACGGGCGCGTTAGATCGTCAGAATTCCGAGATGGTTGGACAACCCTGCCCATAATGCCTCAAACCTTCTCAACGGGGGAGAGGTGCGGCAACCTTGCCGGGCAACGTAGTGTCTGGCATGGACGAAGAGAAGCAGTAGAAACTCTTTCCATATGCGGGTGGGTATTACCTTACTGAAAAGTTACTCCAGGATTCCTTGCCATGAAGGGCGATAGGGGCTTAGAACGTAGTCGGTGTACTGCTGTACTGTAAAAGTGCCGCGAATGACAACCAAAGATGTCCTGCTGTGAGAAGAAAAGGCGCCCCAGTCCATCTCGTCTGGATGTCAAGCCTTATGGCAGGCGATTGATTGTCAGGCTGGCAGGCTTGTGTCACATTGTTGTCCGGGGCGTCTTCAGACACGTCTTCGGCCTGCAGCGTGGTTGATTTGAGTAGAAGTGCCTTCAGCGAGAAATCCCTCTAACCGAGCCACAACGACCCAATGATCAATTTGTTAAGCTCTTTCTCAATTTTTTTCTTTTTTTTCTTTTTTTTTTTTTTTTTTGGATTATGCACCTGAGACGCTACTTCGCGCCAGGTCCGCACTTAAACCATCAAAGAGGATGGTGTGAGCTGTACGAAGACATATACTTCTACGGGCCTCGGGAAACCTACTGAGCACTCTTCGAATCCACGCCGCACAAAATCGCTGCTGTACTGCATTCCAAATATGGAGCAACACGCTAATGAGCCGCGGGTCATAATGTTTTTGCACGTGAGTATAGGTCTTTCTGTTGTGTTTGACTTCTTTGACAATGAGGTGGCTAGTAACATTTCAGTAAAATACAATACTCAGAATAAGTAACACTTTATTAATTACAACAAAACTTATCTTTGTTCGCCAGGCCCGGCTGTGGCTGTGAAACTGCACACGTGGACTTGCGGTTCTGAACATATTAAATGAGCCACGATTACTGACAAGGGAACTTCCCCATCGCACCCCCCTCAGATTTAGTTATAAATTGACACAGTGGATAGGCCTTGAAAAACTGAACACAGATCAATCGAGAAAACAGGAAGAAGTTGTGTGGAACTATGAAAAAATAAGCAAAATATACAAACTGAGTAGTCCAAGTGTAAGATATGCAACATCAAGGAGTATGTAAGCTGCAGAGCGCCGTGGTCCCGTGGTTAGAGTGAGTAACTGCGGAACGAGAGGTCCTTGGTTCGAGTCTTCCCTCGACTAAATTTTACTTACATTATTTTCTCAAAGTTACGATCTGACCGTTCATTCATTGACGTCTCTGTTCACTGTAATAAGTTTAGTGTCTGTGTTTTGCGACCGCACCGCAAAACCGTGCGATTAGTAAACGAAAGGACGTGCCTCTCCAATAGGAACCGAAAACATTTGATCGCAAATTCATAGGTCAACCGATTCCTCCACAGGAAAACACGTCTGAAATATTCTATACGACACTGGTGACGGCATGTGCGTCACATTACAGGAATATGTTGTCGACCCACCTAACTTGCACACTTGGCGAATGGATAAAAAGATTCTTCTACCTTGCCCGATTTAGGTTTTCTTGTGGATGTGATAATCACTACCAAAAAGGTGATGAAAACATAAGAGTTTGTCACATAAACGGCAACAAATGAATGCAACAGTTTCACAGTCGCACAGTTTTCCCTGTGCTCTGTAAAACATACGTTTTTAACGTTTTCAAGTTTTTCCGTGTGTAGACCATCAAGTCCTGCATGTGTCCAAGCAAATCTGAACATGTCCTGGAATTTTGGAGAGCGAAGTTGATCAAGTCTAAGTGCATGAAATTTGATAATTGACTGAAAATAGAAAATAAAAACTTTTCACTCGAGGGAGGATTGAACCAGGGACCTTCTGTTTCGTAGCTGCTCACGGTAACCACGGGACCACAGTGCTCCTCAGTTTAGACGTGCCTTGATGTGGCTTATCTTGCACACGGACTACTCAGTTTGTATATTTTGCTTATTTTTTCACAGTTCCATACAATTTCTTCCTGTTTTCTCGATTGATCTGTGTTCAGTTTTTCATGGCCTATCCCTGTGCCAACTTATAACTAAATCTGAGGGGTATCCCTGTGCCAACTTATAACTAAATCTGAGGGGGGTGCGATGGGGAGGTTCCCTTGTGAGTGACGAATTAATATAAATTCAGAATGACTGAACTGTGGCTTCACTACAGTCACTAGAAAATACAAGTTCGTAAACATTTGGTGACACAATTGTGTTAGCGTTGGCGCGTAGGCACGGTTCACAGGAGATGAAACTCTCTTCACTTCCCGACGGTTGAAACAGGTTATGTCATGACGAGTAGACAGCACAACGACGTTACTCCGACAGGATTTTCCAGGAAGAGGGCCGGATCCGACCTCGAACAGAACTGCCCTCCTGGTCACCGGCATACGCTATTTTATGGCAGAGGCGCAGTGGTGGCGCCTCGGAACTACGGGCGGCCGGGTTTCTTCCCAGTATCTCATTGGCCCATCGTTATACCGCTTTGATACGCAGCATCTTTGCGGTGGTCGACACTTCTTGCGCCGCTCTTGATACTTGACGATACCGCACTTTCCATTACACTTCTCACTATCATCTCTAATGGGAGCTGTTAGAAGAAAATTTCATTCTATCTCACCCACATTGTACCACAAGAGAAAAACAATTCACATTAGACAATATTCACAGGACGTTTACTAAAATTCCTTTCGAACACGTCTCGGAAGGCTCAACAATACCGACCGACTGCCGTGTCATTTTCAACCGATACGCGTCAATAGATGCGAATATGGAGGGCTTGTTGTCAGCTCTCACAGCCATTGTCAGTTGTCGTGACTGGAGGAGCTACTTCTCAATCAAGTAGCTCCTCAATTCGCTTCACAAGGGCTGAGCGCAACACGCTTGCCAGCAACGCTCTACAGACAGGGACGGCGACTCGTTCAAGAGTCGCAAAAAGGCATCTACACTGAATACACTGAAGCGTCATAGAAACTGATATATGCACAACTATTCTAATACAGAGACATGTAAACAGGCAGGATACGCCGCTGCGAAAAGTAAAGCCTATATAAAACAACAAGTGTCTGGCGCATTTGTTAGATCGGTTACTGCTGCTACAATGGCAGGTTATCAAGATTTAAGTCGGTTTGAACATGGTGTTATAATCGGCGCACGAGCGCTGGAACACAGCATCGCCGAGGTAGCGATGAAGTGTATCTCGTGAAAGATCCTTCAAGAACGAAACAAAGACGACTGATGAGGATCATTCAACGTGACACAAATGCAACCCTTCAGAAAAAAAAAGTGTGTGAAATCTTATGGGACTTAACTGCTAAGGTCATCAGTCCCTAAGCTTACAGACTATTTAACCTAAATTATCCTAAGGACAAACACACACACCCATGCCGGAGGGAGGACTCGAACCTCCGCCGGGACCAACCACACAGTCCATGACTGCAGCTCCCTAGGCCGCTCGGCTAATCCCGCGCGGCTGCAACCCTTCAGAAAATAGCTGCAGATTTCAATGCTGTGCTATTAACAAGTGTCAGCGTGCGAAACATTCAACGAAACATAATCGATAAGGGCTTTCTAAGTCGAAGGCCCACTCCTAAATCCTTGATGAATGCACGCCACAAAGCTTTACGCTCGCCTGCGTCCGTCAACACCGACATTGGACTGTTGATGACTGGAAACATGTTGCCTCGTCAGACGGGTCTCGTCTGAAATTGTATCGAGCGGATGGACGTGTACGGGCATGGATGATGATGATGATGTTTGGTTTGTGAGGCGTTCAACTGCGCGGTTATCAGCGCCTGTACAAATTCCCAACCTTTGCTCATTCCAAACTCGCGACTTTCATGAATGATGATGAAGGGATGAGGACTCACAAACACCCAGTCATCTCGAGGCAGATGAAAATCCCTGACCTCACCGGGAATCGAACCCGGGACTCCGTGCTCGGGAAGCGAGAACGTGAGAACGGGTATGGAGGCAGTGTCATGAATCCATGGAATCGCATGTCAGCAGGGGCTGTTCAAGCTGGTGGAGGCTCTGTAATGGTGTGAGGCGTGCGCAGTTAAAGTGATATGGGACATGTAAGTTAGCGTCCTGTCTGATCACCTACATCAATTCATATCCATTGTGCGTTACGAAGGACCTGGGAAATCCCAGCATTGGGATGCCTTGCAACGTGCTGTTCATAAGAGACCTCCATCCCCTTGTACTTTTACGGATTTAGGGACAATCCTGCAGGATTCATGGTGTCCATTCCCTCCAGCACTACTTCAGACATTAGTCGACTCCATACCAGATAGTGTTCTGGCACTTCTACGTGACTACGGGGGGCCCTACACGATATTCGTCAGGTGTACCATTTTCTTTGTCTCTTCAGCATATATTATGACATCTTTGTCAGAAACAATCATTTTGAAGTGCTCAGCATGGTGCTTTGCTAACTGTAAGTTTTGTGCAGGTCTCGTCTAAGTACGAGTCAGATGTGGCTAGAAACCAGTAATGGAAGTAGAACAATGTTTCAAAGAGTGACTGACTGCAGCCCGTTACAGCTGTAATTGGAGTAATGTCTTCTGAGCGATCGTCTTATTATGGGCGTACGAATGAATAGCGACAGCTGAAAAAGTTCAACTGTCGTCGTCCTAATGTTATATGTATGGGAAGCCTCGTTGAGAGCTATGCCAGTCTGCGGGTGGATATAGCTTGTGCTCGGTACTGATGCACCTGCTGCAGCCGCTGATCCCGCCCGCCTATCTGCTCCGGGCGCGGCGTGTCTGGCGCCGAACCTCGCGGAGGAGTCCGCCGGCTGGCATTATTTATTGCGGCGCAGCTCGCCTTGCGGTCCGCCGACGCAGCAGCGCCGAGCGACACACGGGTGCTGCTCGCGCGGGCGCACAAAAAGCCAGCGAGTTATTGCGCGTCGGCCCGCTGTCACCGCTATTGTGCTCACAGCGCCGAAACGTGATTCGTTACGGCGATGACAGGTTTCGCTCGCCTTTTGTGCAAAACCGTGTCTTCGCCTTTCTTTTCGTTCTGCCAGCAAAAGACCCGCCTCGTACGTGCGCAGGAGCTCAGATGTACTAAAACAATGTTCTTGGCTCTGGGCTCTTAAATCGTATTATTAAAAACGTTTGCTGTCCTGTTATTTTAAGCGGCTATAGTCTGAAGTGCAGACAGGTGCCTACTGCTGCTTACGTGGTAATGACTATATCTGCTGTAGGAGCGAATAACGAAAGTTAAACGTGTGCTTAATCGAGGGTTTCAATTCATAATTATTTTCACTATTCAGTAGCTAGAAGACCCGCGGTTTTTTTTTATATGTAGGGGTCTGTGAAGTGATTGAAAGAGGTATGTGATTTACAAGGCAGCCTATAGATGGAGGTAGAACATCACAAGGAGTGAACCCAGTGATTACGTTACATGTGACAGTAATTTTCACTCATAAAGTACTTGACGAAAAATTAATGCTGCATCAAGTTCAGAAATTTTTCCATAGTTAACTATTTGCTTATTTGTTTGATTTATTTCCCTTGCCCAAATACAATTTCAAATGATAAACCATCAAGATACGAATAACAGTGACACACCAAAATAGTTGTAATAATACCTATTTTTTTATAATATGTCATAAGAACAGGCTTCATATTTGGTTTTGTCAGTATCTAGCTACGAAGAATAATCTTCCCACTGAAATTTGTAGGTTTCTTATTGGAGCAAGCTATGTTAGAATCTGAGACACTAGGAGATGTTCTTCAGTTTGCCTTAATCTGCAGTCATTCCTCTCGTGACCTGACGAAACTACTCTCTTCCTGGCATAACTGCAGGTTCTTAGATTTCTATGGGAGAAGACTTATCAAACTAGAACACATGGCATATTAGCTCACTTTATTACATTAATGAAAACTGATTTACTTCACTTTGACAAATTTCTTTGTGGCAAGAGTACTAGATAATGTGCAGCTGTTACGAACTAGCAAAACATCACTTGATGCACTGATTAACAAACTGTTCTTTTGCAGTACAAAAAGCAACGTTTACGAAAATACATTTCATCAGAAAGTTTAAGAGCTATCACTGTTCTACACGATGTTGTTGACTGCTGTAGCTGAGGTCACGATCTGGGATGAGTTCTTGAGTGCTCTACTCTGTATTAACCTCAGTATGAGGGCACCGCTATGCTCAGAGGGAGGCGTGGTCTTCTGGAGTCCCTCCATTGGTTGACACCGATTGCGGCGAGCCTCGCTGATGTCTGTGGTAGCGATTAGCGTTTCCGATTTTGGTGTCGCACTTCAAACTCTGGCCGATACAATTTTATTCATTATCATACTCATTTTACATGTTGAAACTCCCGTCCTCAGTCTATTCAAGTTGCTCTGTTTTTTCTGATCAGTCTTTTGACTGTTTTGATGTGGCCAACGACGAATTCCTCTACTGCTCCAATTTCTTCATCCCAGATTCAGACTTTCATCCCAACGTCCTCAATTATTTGTCTGATGTGTTCCCATCCCCATCTTCCTCCACAATTTTTACACTCTGTAACTTCGTTTACTACCATGGACGTTATTCCCTGACGTCTTAACACATGTTCTATCAACCTCTCACTTCTTCTTGTCAGTTTTCCATATTTTCCTTTATTTGCCGGTTCTTCGGAGACCCTCTTGATTCCATATCAGTCCACATAGCTTTGAACATTCTGTTATAGTTGACATCTCAAACGCTCCAATTATCTCTTACTCCAATTGCCTTCCCTCAAGTATTCCCATTTGAGTTCCTGAAGCATCTCCATAACACTTGCATGTTGTTCGAATCTACGGGTAACAAACCTAGCAGCCCGCCTCTGAATTGCATCGATGTCTTCCTATAATCCGATATGGTGACGATCCCAAACACTCAAGCAGTACTCAAGAACAGGTCGCACCAGCATCCTATATGCGATCTCCTTTACAGATGACCCACAATTTCCTACATATCTCTCAGTAACCCGAAATAGGCTATTTTTCTTCCCCTCCACAATCCTCGTATGTTCACTGCATTTCATACAGCTTTGCAGCTCTACGCACAGACATTTAAACGACGTGAATGTGTCAAGAAGATCCTAATGCTTTATACGAACATTATGGGTTTGTTCTTTAGTCTCATCCACATAAACATACATTTTCCTACATTTAGGGCTAGCTACCATTCTTCATACCAAGTAGAAATTTTGTCTAAGTCATCTTATATCTTTCTACAATCTCAAAAGATGACGTCACAGCATCATCAACAAACAGCCGCAGATTACTGTCCACCCTGTCCGCCAGATCTTTCATGTAGAGAGAAAATAACAGCGGTTTCATCACACTTTCGTGAGACACGCCTAACGATACCATATGACAGAGGACAACCATACTGCATTCTTCGAGCCACTCGCATATTTGGGAACCTATTCCATATGCTTGTACCTTCGTTAAGAACCTGCAGTGGGGTATTGTATCACATAATTACCGGAAATATAGAAATATTGAGTCTCCCTGTTGCCCTTCATCCATAGTTTGCAACATGTCATGTGAGAAAAGCGGAAGAAGAGTTCCGCGCCGGCCGGTGTGGCTGAGCGGTTCTAGGCGCTTCAGTCTGGACTCGCGCGGCCGCTACGGTCGCAGGTTCGCATCCTGCCTCGGGCATGGATGTGTGTGATGTCCTTAGGTTAGTTAGGTTTAACTAGTTCTAAGTTCTAGGGGACTGATGACCTCAGAAATTAAGTCCCATAGTGCTCAGAGCCATTTTTGAAGAGTTCCTCTGAGCGAGGCTTTCTTGTACCGTGGTGATTCGTGGACAGAAACATTTCGGTCTCTATGAAATTTACTACATACGGATTCAAAATATGTTCTAGAATTCTACAACAAACAAATATTATGGATATATTGCTCCGTAATTTTGCAGGTCCGTTCTTTTACCCCTCCAATATATAGGAATCACCTGCCCTTTATAGGAGCCTTCAAGGTACTCTTTCCACCTGCACGCTCTCTGTTCTGTGTTTATCGGTGGGAGTCTCTTTGCACTTTTAATGTTACCATTCAGGCTTTTAGTTGCACCGATGTTTGTTTTAACTTTTTTGCTTGCTTCGTCAGTTCTTCTGAAGATGATTTCTTTTTTGATTTCTTCAGATTTTTCCTGCTGCTATTTCACCTTGGCTTCCCTTTACTTCCTACTTACTTCATTCCTAAATGATTTATATTCCTGTGTTTCTGTATTTTGCTGGACAATTTTGTAGTTCATTCGGTCGACGATCAATTGAAGCACTTCTTCTGTTATGCCAAGTGTCTTCGGAGTTACCTTCGTTTTAACTATGTCTGATTGCCCAACTTCTGTCAGTGCTCTGTTTAGAAATGTGTACTCCTCTTTAACTGAAGATATTTCTTACCGTGGTATCCATATCCTTAGAGAACTTCAAAAGCGTTTTATCAGTTCACAATACTTCAGTATCCCATTTCTATCCATACTGATCCTTCCATATGATTCTCTTAAACATGGCTGTGCTTTTCATCATTACTAAATAGTGATCTGAGTCTGTATCTGCTCCTGGGTATACCTTACAATCCAGTATCTGGTTTCGGGATCTCTGTCTGACCATGACGCAATCCAGCTGTAATCTTCCACGGTCTCCGGGTCTTTCCCAGGTATCCACCTCTTGCGATTCTTGAACAGACTATTCGCTATTACCATCTGAAATTTATGGCAGAACTCAATAAATAAGTACCTGTTTCTCCTTTCTCATCTATACTGTCTACCCGGTATTCTCTCGTAACCCTTTTATCTTATCCCTTCACCTACAACCCCGAGATTACTAAATTTTCACCTCCCTCTTCATACAGAATTACCCTTTCTATATCCTCATTAAGTTTCTCCGTATCTCCATCTTCTGCTTAGGATGTCGGCATCTGTACCTCAGCTATTGTTGTTGGTGTGGGTGTTCTGTCAAATCTAATGAGAACAACCTTATCACTCATCTGTTCACAACATCCCACTCTCTGTCCTACATTCCTTCTCGTAACGAATCCTGCTCCCAGTATACCATTTTCTCCTGTTGATATTACCCCATATTCGTCTGACCAGAAATCATTATTTTCTTCCTTTTCAGTTCGCTTGCCAAACCCAGTGTTCGTTTCAGTTGGTTACCCTGACCTAGAAAATTAATTAAGACACAGACAAAACCTCAAGACCCCTAGCTGAGTTACTGTGCACAAATGGTTTAACTAACGTGAAGAATTTATGACCCTAGCAGTAGATCCTGAAGTGGAGAATTCCGTGACATTAAAATGACTTTAATTAAAGGAGTGAACAGAAACAAATTTTGAATGAACTTAATTTATTCTTTTAAAACCACTATCATGAAACGCACCTGATTACTCAACAACTTCGGTTAATATTATAAAGCTGCACTGCATGGATTACACCAAGTGAACCTGGTGGTTCTCAGAGCTGCTTGAAAGTCTCGTCAGAAACCTCAATAACAACTTTTTTCATTGTGAATGTTCAGGAAGAGAGTCACTGAGGTTCTGGAAGTTACCGACAGGGATGTGGAGCTATGCTGACCCAGTGCCATGTCCAGGTGCGCTAGGTTTTTCGGCTGAGGTGGTCCCACAGATTCTCGATTGGGTTTTAACCCGGGGAGTTTGGTGGGCAGGGGAGTACGGTAAACTCATCGTGGTGCTATTCAAGGAACGCACATACACTGGGAGCTGTGTGACACTTCGTATTGTCCTGCTGGTGGATGCCATTGTTCTCAGGATAAAACAAACTGCATATAGGGGAGGACACGGTCTTTGAGGATAGATGACAAGATCACCAGGGAATGCCTCGAAAACATTCCCCAGACCCTACTACTCCCTCCTCCGGCCTGGATTCTTCCGAAGATTGTTGCAGGACTGTACATGTCAACATCTATCTGTCCGATGGGGCATAGAACGTGATTCATCTAAAAAGATCACCTGCCGCCACTCAGTGGATGCATAGTTGCGGTATGGTGGTGCAAATTCAAGCCTTCATAGCTGATGGACAGCAGTCAGTACAGGTGCATGAACAAGGTGCTGCTTCGCAGGTCCACAAGCAGCAGAGTTCGCTGAAGGGTCGTTGAGAGGACACCGTTGCTAGCCCTTTGTATCATCTAGCAAGTCAGTTGCCCAACAGTTGTCCATCTATTGGCCCATACACACCCCTGCAGCCATCGTTCATTCCTGTCATCAAAGACCTGAGAGGCACCGCAGTTGCCTTGGCACAACTGCACTCTCCGCCCCCCCCCCCCCCTCCCCCGCCCACCCGGGCAGGAGGATATGCTTTTGCCTCCTGCCGTCTGTGAGTGCTGAGTGACCATTGCATGTCCCATGTCGAACATAGGCAATGGTCACATTAATATGACTGGACTGTGTAGCATGTCACCTCTTAGTGGGTTATTCCATCTTTTTCTCATGGTAACCACTTTCTTGGCAGCCCCCTCCGTGAGATCTGAATGGGGATTCTGAATGGGGATTAATTTGGAAACTTTTGCCATTGGATAGGTAATAACGAAACATTTTCAGTTACAGTCCACATGTCCTGTGGATACAATATGAGTTCCTTTAATGCCGTAATTTTCTTTGTCTATTCTTCCTCCTTTTCTGGGGCAGCCTCTTACCCCAAAGGAAGAGAGTGCCCTGAACCTCTATCCGCTTTTCCCCTCTTTGACTTGGTGACTGGCAGAGTGACGGCAGAGTGACGGAAGTCGTCGGCCTCCATTGCTCACGACCTCAATTCGAAACTTATGCAGTGTTTATGTTCGAACCCATCAGCAGGGACGTTTTGACTCTTATTCAAAGACGCTACCTAGACCACGGAAGGGGAAGATAAGAAAGCAAAAAACGGTAAAGTGAACTCTAATTCTGTTTTAGTGGTCAAAATGGAGAAACAAAGAATATAGAATACACTTGCCTATGCGTCAGATAAGTGCAGGCGTATTTTATTTACGGAAGTGTTACAGCTGTTATGCACCAATCCTATGTCAGGCAGCTGGCCGCAGGTTTTCGTAATTGCGAGACCTCGTTCACTTTGTGTTCCTTGTGGGAGTGTCAACAAGCGCGACCCGAAACGGCAGCGTTTCATCGCGTTAGCATGTCAGGCAGGAAGCAGGACATCAGCGCTCTACGCGAACTGGGTAGCTAGAATCAGCACGAGCTTAATAAAGTAATACGACTGAGAAGTATCACGTCACCATGTTACGTGAACTAAGAAACCGCGTCGCTAGCGCAAGAAGGTGTTCCCAATATTGTTACTGACCAGTCTGTTTGTATAACGAATGTGTTAAGCAAATAGGGCGCGATATGAATCGCTGATACATTCGCATTAGGAAATCCTATGCGGTCATCACAATGACGTTGGATCTACACCAGCCAATATTTGACACTATAAATACTCCAGCATCTGAGTTCAGCAGGGAGTTGGTCAGAAGGATCGATGGCGTACAGGACGCTCGTACTCAACACCGCCAACAGCCGCCAGAGAGACGTCTTCCTGTACGTAAACACCAGTCACGACTTCGGCGCAGCTGACAGCTTCCAACGCAGATGGAAATGCATGGGGGTCTTCCTGTCGACTTGGGACACCAGCGTTCCTGACACTTCAGCCGAGCAACGGGGCCTACCTGCACGGCAGGATAGGGTAGGCGCAATTTTCTACCACAGGACAACCGTCATCGCGGTTCATGGAGCAGAGATGACCCACAGTTACGGGGGGGGGGGGGGGGGGGGGGGGGGGGGGGAGGGGGGGGGGCGGATCGAGGACCTCCTAGGTCGGCTTGTGTAAGCCACATACGTGCGCGCCCCTCTGGCACCGCTCGCCGCGGAATTTGACGTGGAAGACCCCTAGAGGTCTCTGCACCATCGCGCTGAAAGCTGTGGCGGCGCAAGCCTCCTGGCCCGCTTTTATTGTGAGGGCGCCACAGTGGAACACGTGGTTCCAGCGGCCAATAGCGGCGCCCCCGATAGTGTACATAAGTGCCTGCCTCTCGCTCAGCCATCCTCCCTCCAACTTAACTCCCGTCGCTACGCCATTTTTGTGTCCCTTGACCTCGAAAAGGCCTACAACCGTGTCTGGCATCCCGGTCTCCTTTTTAAACTCCAAACCTAAGCCCTTCCTATCAACTACATCCGTCTGATGGCCTCCTTCTTCTCCCACCGCCCCGATCCATAATGCCAATTCCCACACCTTTTACCCCTCTGCAAGTGTGCCCCAGGGCTCTGTCCTCTCCCCTCTCCTCTACCTCCTGTACATGGCAGATATGCCCCAACCCCCTCCTCCAGTACACCTCTTGCAATATTCCAATGACACCGCATTCCTCGCCCCCGCTCCTACCCTCCAACGGTCCCAACGCCTTCCCCAGAATCACCTTGACCTTTTTGCTGCATGGTGTAACCAGTGGCTCCTGAAAATCAATCCTGCCAAGACCCAGGCAATCATCGTAGGTCGTACCACTCACTCCTTCCGGCTCCTGGATTTCTCCCTTACTGTCTGCGGCCATCCTGCCCACCTCACCCCCACCCTCACCTACCTTGGCCTCACCATTGACCGTCACCTCACCTGGATCCCTCATCTCCACTCCATCCAATCCAACGCCCACAACCGCCTCCGACTCCTGAAACTACTCTCAGGCTGGACATGGGGGTTACACTCCTCTACCAGCCTCCACACCTACAAATCCTTAATCCATCCCATCCTCTGTTATGCCAGGCCTGCCTGGATATCTGCCCCCCCCCCCCCAAAATTCTATAAGTCCCACCAGATCCTTGAGCGTCATGTACTCTGCCTCGCCTTCCGTATACGCCTCCCGTCCCCCATGCGGATCCTCTATGATCTCATTCCTTTTCCCCATCTGCTCCTATTCCTTGAACATATCCGCATCCTCTACACCTCCCGCCTTGACCCCCTCACCCCATGGTTGCTCCTCTCCTCTCCCATCCCCACCCCCTGCCACGTCTTCACTGTTGTGTCCCCCCTACCCTCCATCTCTACACCCTACATCTCCTTTCCCAAGGTGGCTTCCATCAACTCCCCCTCCCGGATGATGCCCTCTCTCTCTCCATTTATCCCTCCTATCAACTCGGATCCTCACTCCCCCTGCTTTCCTCTGTCCTTTTCCTGGGCTCCCTCTCCCACCCTTCCATCCTCTTTCTTCCCCACCTCCCCTCTCTTTGCCCCCTTCTCTCCCCTGAGTCCTTTTACCTTTCCCTCCTCTGCCTACTCTCATTCCCCCTCGCGTCTGCCCTTCTCCCCCTTTATTAGTCCTCTCCCTCCTTGGTCCCTCCCCTTTTTCGTTTTTTTCCTTCCTCCCTCCTTGTTCTTCCCCCTCCTCCAGGTCCCGTCCCCACGATCTGCCTTTGGCTTGGGAGTGTCATCTCTGTGCCGACACTTTCGTGCAGTGTTCTACAGTGAGTGTTCTACAGTGTGTGTTTTGCAGTGAGTGTTCCATGTTGTGATTTTTGGGAAGTGTTGCGAACGGCCATCATACTGTCGCTGGGTGTGCCTTTTATCTCTTGCGAACAGAAACCAGACTATCGCCGTGTTTTTTAATTGTGTGTGTACTATGTTACTTGTCTGATTCCTGTGTCTTTTTTAACGTTGCCTACCCCTTTTGCTTTCTGTTTTAACTTTCCGCATTTTTCCGCCATTTTACACTTGACGTCACCATTTGACCGCCTGTTTTTCTTGTTTCTTTTCTTCTTCCGTTCTTTAAAATAAAAGTCTGTAGGCTGTAGAGCAGCGTACTACGCTGCTGCCAGCCCACCCCCTTTGGGGGGAATTCAAAATCAATAAAGGAAAAAAAAAGCTCAGCCATCCACCCTCACCACCCCGCTCTGCCTCCAGAGGCCGTCCTTCCCCTTCGAGAGTCCTGCCGCCTCTACCACTCTTTTCCCCGCACTCGTGACCGGGATACACTTACCTGCCACCGGCAATTACAACGACACATCCGCGACCTGCTTACTGCGACGAAACGCCGTGCCTGGCGACAGGCATGTACACAACTCAACACCACGCTCCCCATAAGCTCCTCCAAGTATTGGTCTGGTTTCCACCGCCTTACTGGGAACCGCCCCACCCCCCCAGTACCCTCTCCTCCTTGATGACTGTCCCTTTCCTGACAACCTCAGTAAGGGCAACCACATTGCCTCTCACCTCTCCAATGTTTTCTCCATCCCAGATGATCCCCACTTTGATTATTTCCTCTTCCCTGACGTCATGGACCTCTGTTCCTCCGCTTGATCCTATCTTCCAGTACTTGGGCCACACACCACCATCTGAACTTAGCATTACCATCACTTCACAGGACATCAGCCTCACACTCCGCGCTAAACGCAACACTGCTCCCAACCACGACTGCATTACCTACCGCCACCTCAAACACTGCCCTCCCTCCTTCCTTTCAGTCCTTGCCACCCTCTACAATGTTGTCCTTGCCACTGGCTTCTATCCTGACCTGTGGAAAAGTTCCCATATCCTGATGTTCTCCAAACCCAACAAGCCCCCATCTGATGCCTCTTCCTATCGTCCTATTTGTTTCACATCAGTGTACAGCAAGCTCTTGGAATCCATTCTTTCCTGGCGCATCCATCACCACCTCCACGAAAACCACCTCCTCCCTGTCACCCGATGTGGCTTTCGACCTTCCTTCTCTGCCGACGACCAACTCCTCTGCCTCACTCATCTCCTCTCCCTCCAGCTTAAATCCTGTCTCTCCCCCATTTTTGTCTCCCTCGACCTCGAAAAGGCCTACGACTGTGTCTGGCATCCCTGTCTCCTGTTTAAACTGCAAACCTACACCATTCCTGTCAACTACATCCGTCTGATGGCCTCCTACCTCTCTCGCCGCCGCTCCTATGTTACCATCCATAATGCCAATTCCCACACCTTCTACCCCTCTGCAGGTGTGCCCCAGGGCTCTGTCCTCTCCCCTCTCCTCTACCTCCTGTACATGGCAGATATGCCCCAACCCCCCTCCTCCAGTACACTTCTTGCAATATGCCAATGACACCGCATTCTTCGCCCTCGCTCCTACTCTCCAACGGTCCCAATGCCTTCTCCAGACTCACCTTGACCTTTTTGCCGATGGTGTAAACAGTGGCTCCTGAAAATCAATCCTTCCAAGACCCAGGCAATCATCGTAGGTTGTACCACTCGCTCCTTCCAGCTCCTGGATATCTCCCTTACCATCTGCGACCGTCCTGTCCACCTCACCCCCACCCTCACCTACCTTGGCCTCATAATTGACTGTCACCTCACCTAGATCCCTCATCTCCGCTCCATCCATTCCAAAGCCCACAACTGCCTTCGACTCCTCAAACTCCTCTCTGGGCGGACGTAGGGGTTGCACTCCTCTACCATCCTCCACACCTACAAATCCTCAATCCATCCCATCCTCTGTTATGCCAGTCCCACCTGGATATCTGCCCCCCCCCCCCCAAATTCTATAAGTCAATCCCGATCCTTGAGCGTCATGCACTCCGCCTTGCCTTCCATATACACCTCCCGTCCCCCACGTGGATCCTCTATGACCTCATTCCTTTCCCCCATCTGCTCCTATTCCTCGAACATATCCGCATTCTCTACATCTCCCGCCGCCTTGATCCCCCTCACCCCCTGGTTGCTCCTCTCCTCTCCCATCCCTGCCCCTGCCACGTCTTCACTGTTGTGTCCCCCCTACCCTCCATCTCTACACCCTTCATCTCCTTTCCCAAGGTGGCTTCCATCAACTCCCCCTCCCAGATGATGCCCTCTCTCTCTCCATTTATCCCTCCTATCAACTCTGATCCTCACTCCCCCTGCTTTCCTCTGTCCTTTTCCTGGGCTCCCTCTCCCCCCTTCCATCCTCTTTCTTCCCCACCTACCCTCTCTCTGCCCCCCTTCTCTCCCCTGAGTCCTTTTGCATTTCCCTCTTCTGCCTTCTCCCATTCCCTCTCGCATCTGCCCTGTCCCTCTCCCCCTTATGAGTCCTCTCCGTCCTTTGGTTCCCTCCCCCCTTTTCGTTTTTTCCTCTCCTCCCTCCTTGTTTTCCCCCACATCTGTCTAGGTCCCCCCCCCCCCATCTACCCTTGGCTAGGGAGTGTCATCTTCGTGCCGACATTTTCGTGCAGTGTTTTACAGTGAGTGTTCAGTGTTGTGTGTCTTTTGGGAAGTGTTGGGAATGGACATCATACTGTGGGTGGGTGTGATTTGTTATCTCTTGCGAACATGTTATTTAATTGTGTGTCTACTATGTTACCTGTCTGATTCCTGTGTATTTTATTATCATTGCCAACTCCTTTGCTTTATGTTTTAACCTTCCAAAATTTTCCGCCGTTTTAAAATTTAAGTCACCATTTTATCGCCTGCTTTTATTGTTTCTTTTCTTCTTACGTTTTAAAAAGTCTGTAGGCTGTAGAGCAGCGTACTAAGCTGCTGCCAGCCGCCCCCCCTCCCTACCTTCGGGGGGAATCGAAATTCAATAAAGGCAAAAAAGAAAGAAAAGCTCAGCCAGCCAGTCTAATCTCGCGTATGTCTGTTGACACATCGCCTCGCATTAGACAGCTTACTTACAAGAGTGGACGTGTTTGTTAGGTTTATTTGTCACTCCGTTGTTCGATCTTGTTGTTGTTCGTTCTGTCCTTTGTTGGTCGTGTCCGTCACCTCCCGTTGTGTTGTTGTTCGCGGGCCTCTCCGCGGGTCCCGCCGCGCTTTCCGTTATTTCAATCCCGCGACCGTCGCGGTCGCAGTTACAACAGCCACCTTCTTCGAGTGCGGTGGGTGGAGACGCAGCATCCACGTCCTGAGCAGCTGCCGGGCGCTCGCGGCGCACCCTGACAAGCAGCGGTAGAGGACCACCGTGGCATCGCTAAAGGAGAGATGTATTTGCGGAATTAAGTGTTTAAAAGTCATCTTCTGTTACTGCACCCACCGGCGTACACAGGTCACAACCATCTCGTCTTCCTTGAGGAACTGGCAAGTGGCGAACTGGGAGAGTGCCTCCTGACACACGATCCATCTGCCATGCTCCCAATAGTTCCCACCTGCAGAGCTAACAGATGATTCGCCAAACATACGCTAGGAAGCAAATTCATAATTTTTTCTTAAGCCCCAAGCCGGCGCGCCGTTTTTCATAACACGAGTGGGCGAGTGGCGTATTTTGAACACATCTAAAGAATAGCTGTTTCACATTACCGACGTAACCAAGTATGAGCAAAATCACAATTCAGTCTTAGTTCGATTACACTGCTATAAAATAAACTTACATTATACGAGCTATATTACTGTTTTATTAAAGAATAGTAAAATGAACATCTGTATGTCACAGTGCTGCCGCATACAAATATTACCCCACAGTAATGAGCTACTAGAAGCATTAAACAGCGCATTTGTGGCAGATCCCAGCCAATCGCTTATTCGACTGTTAATTATCTCGTAGACAACTGCTTCATTGTCGGACTGCGTTGCTAGCTCAGAATCTGGATCCTTTTCTTGCACAAAACATACATTTTTTCCTACCTAGCTCGCTGTTTATTACATATTACTGCTGCTCACTTGGGAGTATCACAGCAGAAGTCAGCACTGGGGTAGCTAAAGCAATACTGAAGGAGTAGATAGGGGCTAGCAGTTGTAAAACAACAGTGGAACGGGCGCCTGCTCAAGGCTGAAAGTCTCATCTTAATATCTATTTTTTCAGTAGAGCGACAATATAGAAAATGCACCAAATCGGGAAAAGAAACCTTCTTCTTTCTTCTTCTTCTTTCTCTGCAGACACACGAAAAGCTTCATCACTGTTTGCATTTTATCTTCAATTCTCAGAAGCTCGTCGTCCATTTTCGTCTCTGCGAGATATTCGTATCTTTCTCTGTTGTCCACTCCGCTGGTGACTGTCCCTTCTTGTAATGTTCATTGCCGTTGATTTCTGGCATATTGGTCGGTATGGTCCTCCACCCAGAAATATCCTTCCTGAATATCCCAATCGGTTGCTGTCTTTCTTCTTGTCCTCCCCGTTGTTTCACATACTAATTATTTTATGTACAGGGATTTATCGATGAGAGGACGTGGAACAAAAAAGTTCAAATGAAGTTATGTCCGCAAATGCGTGGTTTCCATGCTGGAGAACATTTATTCAATATCACTTTGTTACGGAAACTGTGCTTTTATACATGCTGTACCATGCAGCCACAGTTACAATATGCATGGTTTCCTCCTACAGGGTGGTACTTTTTCTGATACGTCATGCCCTAGCGCCCTCTCCTGCCGTAGTAACTGGTAATGTTTCATCCGATTCACTTCTCTTGCAGACTCTTCTTGTAGTGGATGTGATAGAGCGTTGTACACGATGGTTCCGTATTCGAATCGAGAGCTTGCCGATATGGTGTTTACTTATGGAAAGGCAAATGGCAATGAGTAGTAGACAGCAAGGTTGTATCAAGACACCTATATCCGCCGACAACCACCACAGCACTGTTTGCAACAGTGTTTCGCCGTTTGTCTGAGACAGGGTCGCTACTGGAATCAGGAAATCGTGAAGCACGTACCCGAAATATTCGGACACCACACTTGGAGGAAAATGTGATTAACACTGTGGAAGGCGACCGCCTTGTCAGTACCAGGCAGTTGGCCCGCCAGTACGGGGTAAGCCAGACGACCATGTGGAAAATTCTCCATTACAATTGCTACTAGTATTATCACATAAAGCGTGGGCAGGGCTTACCAGCGACAGAATTTCCACATAGGGAGCAGTTTTGTCACTGGTTTTTTCACCAGGCAACCACGATTCCGGGATTTGTGTCATCCATCCTACTCACAGACGAGGCCACATTTATCCAGAGCGGCCTCTTCAAGTTTCATAACAGTTATTTGTGGGATAGCATGCAGAACCCCCATGACAGCGTAGCTTCAGCATTGGTGCAGCCGCCGGAATGTGCGGCTCGGTATGACTGGCGACCGGAATTTGGGACCGGTCTTCTTTCCACGTCTCCTAACAGTCCGGAACTATCGGCGTTTCTTGCGGATGACTTTGCCTGCCCTGCTGGAAGAAGTGCCATTGATGATTCGTAGGGTTATGTGACTGCTACGTGTTGGTTCTCCAACCCACTTCACCGTTAACTTTCGGATGCATCTCACTCGTGTCTTCCTTGGTGAATGCATAGGACGAGGGGGTTCATTTCCATGACCTGCCTGTTCATTGGTTCTCAACCCATGCGATTTCTGGTTATGGTGCCATCTGGAAACTATCATGTATGCAGAGCCCATTCCAGGTATGGAGACACTGGAGCAGCGTATTCGTGCTGCTTGACTCCGTTCGGATGCAGACTGGCCTATTTGAACGTGTGAGACAGAACATGCTACTGCGCGGACACGCAAGCGTAAAATCACATGAAAATCATTTTCAACACATGCTGTAATTGCGGCTGCACGGTACAGCGCGTGTTAGACCACATTCTCTGTAACAATGTATAAGAATAAATAGTCTCTTGCATGGGAACCATGCAGTTCCGGACGCATTAGACCTTTCTTTGTTCTGTATCCTATCATCGAACAATCCCTAGGGTTTATATACGGTGAAAAAAATCACCGTGTGTATTCATCCTGAGATTCCGCAAAAATTGTCCTTTTCAGTTTGAGTTAAGCTGGTACTGGCAACATGTCCCGCTACAGCTCTTGCCTATGTTTTTGCATTCATTACTCACTACTTTAAGGCCCAGTATTTTTCCGATTTATTTCTCCCTGATGACGAACTCTGTGAACAGTGAGCAGAGCACGAAGCGTTTTACTCTTTATGACGGCTTCTCCTCCCCATGTATCAATGCCCAGTACCTGGAATGGATGCTCCACTAACTACACGAAGATCACTAATTGTTTTCCCTCTCACTACATATGCAAATCTTACATTAATGTTCTTCCATTCCGCAAAAAGACCTTAAAGTGGAAATTACATCTTTTGTGAGTGGGAAAAGTAAACTGAAGCGCCAAAGAAACTAGTATAGGCAAGTGTATCAAAATACGGAGATACGTAAACAGGACGAATACGGCGCAGTTGTCGGCAGCGCCTCCATAAGAAAACAAGTGTCTGGCGCAGTTGTCAGATCGGCTACTGCAGCTGCTGCAATGCGAGGTTATCAGGATTTAAGTGACTTTGAACATGTTGTTATAGTTGGCGCTGGAGCGAAGGGACACAGCATCTCCAAGGAAGCGATGAAGTGCAGATTGGGGCTGGTCCCGGCGGAGGTTCGAGTCCTCCCTAGGGCATGTGTGTGTGTTTGTCCTTAGAAAAATTTAGGTTAAGTAGTGTGTAAGCTTAGGGACTGATGACCTTAGTAGTTAAGACCCATAAGATTTCAGACACATTTGAACATTTTTGAAGTGGGGATTATCCCGAACGACCATTTCACGAGTATCAGGTAAAACATCAAACATCCAACACCACTGCTGCCGGAAAGAGAGCCTGCAAGAATGGGACCAACGACGACTGAAGAGAATCGTTCAACGTGACTGAAGTGCAACCCTTCAGCAAATTTTGCAGATCCAGTGCTGGGCCATTAACAGGTGTCAGCGTGCGAACCATTCAACGAAACATCATCGATATTGGCTATCGGAGACGAAGGACCATTCGTTGTACCCTTGATAACTGGACGACACAAAGCTTTACGCCTCGCCTGGGCCCGTCAACAATGGCATTGGACTGTTGATGGCTGGAAACATGTTGACTGGTCGGACGAATCTCGTTTCAAATTGTATCGGGCAGTTAGACGTGTATGGCTATAGAGACCACCGCATTACAATAGGGGACTCTTCAAGCTGATGGAGGCGCTGTAATGGTGAGGGCCATATGCAGTTGGAATGATATGGGTCCCCTGATATGTCTAGATACGACTCTGACTGATGACACGTATATAAACATCATGTCTGATCACCTGCATCCATTCACGTCCATTGTGCATTCCGACGGACTTGGGCAGTTCCAGCAGGAGAATGCAACACCCCACACGTCCACAATTGGTACAGTGTGGCTCTGGTGAGCTTAAACACTTCCGCTGGCCACCAAACTCCCCAGACGTGAAAATTATTGAGCGTATCTGGGATGCCTTGCAACGTTGTGTTCAGATCTCCACCGCTTCATACTCTACAAGTTTATGGACACCCCCGCAGGAGAATTATTGAGCGTATCTGGGATGCCTTGCAACGTTGTGTTCAGATCTCCACCGCTTCATACTCTACAAGTTTATGGACACCCCCGCAGGATTCATGGCGTCAGTTCCCTCTAACACTACTTCAGACATTAGTCGAGTCCATGCCATGTCATGTTCCGGTACTTCTGTGTGCTCCCAGGGCCCGATATTATGCAGGCGTAACTGTTTCTTTGGCTCTTTAGTGTATGTTCCCTATGTATTTAGCAGCGTATCTATTCCGGACACTTACTATTGATGTACAGGGAGCAGAAGTCGTCACTGAGAGTAACATTCCTGGTGCTCCACTCACTAGCCTCCGGGTCACAGTAGCATTTCAGAGCCACCGGCAAGGTTTGTCACTCGGGCGGTGCCGTATCGCTCAGATAGCGCCCTGCGCCACTCCGTCACTGCCGTGCGGAGCAGACTACCGGTCTTTAAGCGCATCCTCCTCCACCTCCACCTCCTCTCCCTCCTCCAACCCTTCCTTCCGATTTCGTAGAAACTGCTCCGCCGCTTTCCATTCCGCCGGTGGAGCGAGCGACGCCGTTTTTCGGACCTGAATGTTAAACGTATTGCCCGGTACCAGATGCCCAGACTCCATTTTCCGAAAGAATACGTTTACGGGAGGAGGGCTCTTGCTCCAGCGAACGAGCCCTACCACTGCGAACGGGGAGGGATGGAGGGTAGCAAGCAGCTGCGACGCCCTGCGGGTTATCGCCGGCGGCGGCGCCTGCAGGTCTGCAGCTGCTCAGCTGTTCAGCTGTTGCACCGGCCATTGTCAGCAGAATCCTCGGGCGCTGTCTCCACTCCATCGTCATTGTGTCACCGCTCACTAGGAGAGCAGCCTTCTCAAGTGAATTCTGCTTCTGCAGTGGGTGCCAATTTTGTTCTCCTGCTTTACGGGCAGACGTAGGGCAAAATGCATTCCTGTACTTAAAAATATATGTCTCCAAACATATTGCAGCTGCAATAGTAAAGCATGGGACTATTATGTACGACCAAATGCTTGATATTCCGTGCAATTTCTGTTTGAAAATGCGCATCTACATAGATTTTACAAGGGTCTGAATTTTTAATTACCACTGTTTCTATAATGTACCTTTCCTCGTAAACTAATCAAGCAATAAAACTGGAATTTCACAGTTTACACGTTTGCCTAAGAGACTAATAAAACGCGTGGAATAAATTTTTGTTTAAGGTCATAGTTGCTTTGAAATTAATTCTTCAGTTTCGTGTTACCCGGGAATTATTATTCAGTATGTAATTCTCAAGAACTGTGCCAAGTTCCAGGATGTTAGCTTTCAATACTTGCTGAGGAAAGGTACATATTAGCTCAAAAAAATTTAGTTAATGGCAATTCGCACTTAAAGTTTTTATTTCAATTTTTCACAATATTTCTATATGTCTAGTGACTACTATTGTCCGTATCCATAATCTTTATTCTCTTCCTCGTCATCCTGGATCAATCTGATCCCCTGCCTCCTTTGCCTAGCCAACTTTTGATTTTCTGCTTCTGCTGTCTGATCTTTATTTAGTCGTATTTCATCGATGCTGCTGAGAATCTTCAGTGTGAATGCAGCTGGATGGAAGCCTAGACTCTGCAGGCACTTAATCTTAACTGCATTTCCACCGCTGAACACTAGACAATCATCACAAAAATTGACGACACTGTCACCGTACAGACTAAGGTCCTTTGAACCACAATTACCACATACATATGAAACATTAATCACATGGGCAAGTATTTCTAAGTCAGTTAATCTAATTCCAATGGAAATCTAGTCATTGTCTCTATACGCAGTATCATCAACTATTTCACTAATTTTCTTCTTAGATAAACTCAGTGACTTCGCCGAAAACCGATCGTCACACGTAGGAGCAACATCTGTAACACTGTTATCTGAATTTCCTGTAGCTTTTACACGTGAAATTCGACATTTCCTCATCTTTCTGAATATCCATCTACACTTACGACCCATTTTCAGGTAAAGAGTTTGATATATGCAAAATTAAAAACTGAAATAAGTTTTATAGCACGTTCTATTCTCCGAAACCACGTTGTTAACAAAGGAACAAGCAAAGTTAATCTTTCTCATGGTCCTCTCGATACATCCAGAGCTCGTTTCGATTGAGTGAACGAAAAATTAACGCACAAAAAATTTCTAGAACGTGTGGATCACAGCATAGAAAGAAGGGGTGCGGCAGGCGCAGAAGCCCAAACAAACTTTTCTAAAACATATTTACAGCCGGCATTCGATAATTAAATTTTGTGAAGTTATTCTTAAAGAATCAATATAGTAAATTACGCAATAAAAATAGTTTTTTTTCTCAATTCTGCCATACATCTTCCCTTAACTTCGAAGTCTGCTCATTTGCCAACTCCTTCAGCTGTAATTATCAGATTCAAAATTATTTATCATACCCATTTATTAGGCATCTCTTGTACTGCTCTGTCATGGTCCCTGAATAGCAGCTTTTGTGGTATACGTTTGTGCTGAGGATGAAAAGAACGTCTGACAGAAAACAAAATGCAAGAATAAATAATGGTGGAGTAGTGAAAGAGAGGAAGAATTACACAAAAAGCTAAAAATATGGAAAAAGGAATTAAGAGAACAGACAGCTTGTGTACACAGTATCAGTAAGGCTTAGGAAATAGCAAGGTCGTTTGAAAGATATCTGTTTACAGAAAGATAAAAAAGACCCACAAATGGTAAATATTCATCAAATCTTCAAAGTCAGTAGGTATGACTGACCAATCTTTAGTTTAAAGTATGAATTTGGTGAAACAGTATACCGTAATAATGAAAACCGTAAAATATTAGCAGATCTGTTGGATTGCGACTTAGTCTATCTTAAAGTCCCAGCTTGTGGGAAGAAAGCCAGAATACCTTGAGAAAACTCGAACACATTCTGAGGCATGAGAGAATCGTCAGTTTGGCACTGGACGGAAGTGTCGCGGCAAAATTGTATGTGGAGGTCAAGAGATAAATCGGGTAAGGAGATTGAAACAAATGTAGGTTGTAGCAGTTGTTCAGAGATGAAATGGCTTCCACGGGATAGAGCAGATTGAACTGAAGGTAACAATAACAACTACAATAACAAGAATAGCAGAGCTGTAATAAACGTAAAATTTGAAATTATAAAAAATATCTAATGATACCACTTGCCAGCTGATCATACAAATATAGTAAATCCACTCAGAAATAGTTTTGGAAAGAATTAAAGTAACATTAGATAAAGGTGTACTAATATCGAAGTGTCTCTCTGACAAAGAAGCTCCAGCATGAAACAAAGTTTTAAGATGAAATCAGTAATTCAACAAACGATATTTGAAAAACCAGTTGGTAAGAGTATCATTTACTGACTGTGAGAAAGCGTGTTATGCAGTAGATGGAATCAACAGAACGTGTAAGGCTAGATCATCAAACGTTAATTGGCAACCATCTCAGCCACCTCACACTGCTGCAGGGAAAGGACATAAATTAACACGTTTATTGTTTAATTACATTTTGGAAGACATTGTACGTGATAGTAAGAGATTGCAAATAATGTATCTGAACTAGTAGTTGCTAGAGGAAAAGCTAATCTAATACAATACACTATTCCTGTTCACGAAGGTATGTTCCACATTTGCAACTATATGAAATTGACTTTCTTTGGGTGAAATTAATAAAACCGACAAACTGCAGGGACGGATTCCTGACTGAAAATTAGGGAAAAAGATCCTATGAATATCTGTCCGAAAACACAACGTTACCACGGTAGATGGTCCTGACAAATGGCAAATCCTCTGACCACGCACCTTGTGCTCGTTATACGTTACAGGATGTATGACTGCACTGTAAGCAGCCGAACAATCCACTATTTATGTCGGGAACAAGACGAGATGGTGTTTGTGTAAGGCCAAGCAGATGAAAACGGTCGAGAGGCAGCACAGCCGTACCAAAACAATTACCCTCACAGACACCAACCACATCACACAACATTTCAAGTCCTTTTTGGGCGTTTGTATGAAAAGGATCCTTCAGACAGACGAACGTGCATGGAGGCGGCGGACTACGCGTACACCAGATTTGGAGGACTGGGTTCTACAGGATACTGAGACGAATCCTAGTACAAACTCCAGGCAAGCGTCAAGCCAATATGGCATTCGCCAGTGCCCCATTATGTGTATCGTTCGTGACAACCGCTACTATCACTGTCACCAGCAATACCATGGAGGCCACTCTGAACGTCTGTTGTGACGTGAATGCGATGCAGCTCTGTACTGTTTTCCGGGTTGATTTGCTGTCGCTGCGCACACCGACGTCAGGAATTCGTTTGTCGGTTTCATTAATATTTACCCTGTATACGTAATACATGCATTATTTAGTAGTTACAAGTATTTAACATTTGGTCTTCTTCTTCTCTTCTTCTTGCAGTACAACTTTCGTGAATTTAAGTTACAAAAATGGTTCAAATGGCCCTGAGCAGTATGGGACTTAACATCTGAGGTCATCAGCCCCCTAGACTTACAAGGGAACCTCCCCATCGCACCCCCCTCAGATTTAGATATAAGCTGGCACAGTGGATAGGCGTTGAAAAACTGAAAACAGATCGATCGAGAAAACAGGAAGAAGTTGAGTGTAACTATGAAATAATAAGCAAAATACACAAACTGAGTAGTCCATGCGCAAGATATGCAACATCAAGGATAGTGTGAGCTCAAGAGCGCCGTGGTCCCGTGGTTAGCGTGAGCAGCTGCGCAATGAGAGGTCATTGGTTCAAGTCTTTCCTCGAGTCAAAAGTTTACTTTCTTTATTTTCGCAAAGTTATGATCTGTCCGTTCGTTCATTGACGTCTTTGTTCACTGTAATAAGTTTAGTGTCTGTGCTTTGCTACCACTCCGCAAAACCGTGCGGTTATTAGACGAAAGAACGTTCCTCTCCACTGTGAACCGAAAACTTTTGACCCCAAGGTTACAGGTCAACCGACTCCTCCACAGGAAAATATTCTAATCGACACTGGTGACGGCATGTGCGTCACAAGACAGGAATATGCTGTCGACCCACCTAATTTGTTCACTTGGCGAATGGGTAATAAGCTTCTTCTACCTTCCCCGATTTAGGTTTTCTTGTGGATGTGATAATCAATCCCAAAAAAGTGACGAAAACATGAGTTTGTCACATAAACTTAAAATAAAAAAATTAAACTTTTAACTCGAGGGAACACTTGAACCAAGGACCTCTCGCTCCGCAGTTGCTCACGTTAACCATTTTTTTAAATGTAAATGCCATTGAGAAGGAAACGTAACTGCATCTATAACTTTCTTTCTCCGTGCGTGGTAAAACGGAAAGAAGCAAACTCATTATTGCTGATAAGTAAAATTCTCTTCTTTAGAAAGGTAATGAATTAAAGTAGGCTTCTGCTGCTTGATTTTACACATAAATAACATAAATATGTCTTACTGTGAAAAGAAGGAATGAAAGAAAGAAACTAAATAAAGGGTAGATACCAGTTTCATCACTGTTCGTATGCTTCCCTCAAAACAAAGTAATTTATACCTATAGGCTTAACTGGTCTAAATTGATAATCTTCTCTGATTACTTGCTGTTGGATATCCTCCTCTTGCTACGTGAAGTGCAACCTTGTACCACAAAGCATTCGTCTAATAAACGAAATGCTTCGGTGGATAATGTAAATTACTGACTTCTATTGGTTACAGAATTGTTTTAGTTAAAAAAATTGCGTAGTTTTCTTTGTATTTTTTAGTACACATAAACTATTGGTGCTCAGTTGTAAGGTATACTCAGAAGTCCTCTGTATTGCTTGATTCTTTTGTTAGGATGTAATGCATCGTTTGGCCTTTCAACCAGTTGATTGCGTTTCGTTTTGTTTTAGGGTAAGGTATACTGTCAGGGTTTAAAAATTCAGTAGGCGTAACGGCGTTGGGTGTAGTTCTGCTGACGCTCGCTATCTTTTGTCTTATGTAGAGCCGTATGTCTTTTACCTTGTCACACAACAATCTATGCTCTTCGGTATGTGGTATATTACATAATGTACACAGCGGTGACTCGGCCAATCGAATAGAGTGTAGTTTAGAGTTCGTCGTAATTTTCCTGTTTACAGCATAGTACCAAGTCGATCTCACATACGTTGGTAGGTTCCGGCAGTGAATATTTTGCCATATTGTTTCCCAGTTATAACAAGGATACTTCTGTTCTACGTCGTTTCTGGGTTTGTCTTAACCACGGGACCATGGCGTTCTGAGCTCACAGTGTCCTTGATGTTACTTATCTTCCTCATCAACTACTCACTTAGTATATTTTGCTTATTTTTTCATAGTTACACACAAATTCTTCCTGTTTTCTCGATTGATCTGTGTTCAGTTTTTCAAGGCCTATCCACTGTGCCAACTTATAACTAAATCTGAGGGGGTGCGATGCGGAGGTTCCCTTGTTAGAACTACTTAAACTTAACTAACCTAATGACATCACACACACATCCATGCCCGAGGCAGGATTCGAACCTGCGACCGTAGCGGTCGCGCGGTTCCAAACTGAAGCAAGCGCCTAGAACAGCTCGGCAACCACGGCCGACGAATTTAAGTTTTCGTTCGGTGCTACCTAAAGTTTACAGTGTCGTTAACCCATGTGTTTCCTTCTGCAGGTGTAATTACTTGGTCTCCATACTCAATATATCAGGTTTTTGGGCGTTTTTCCTACCATATTTAATTCAACACTTCACTTGCACTTCCCACTATGTATTGAATGTGTGTGTGTTCGTAGTGTGTAGTGTACTGACTAGTCAGTTTGTATTTATCTTTCGTCTTTTCTTTGTGGTGTGAATGTGGTTCTTCATTTACTGTGTGTGTATGTGTGTGTGTGTGTGTGTGTTTTATTCGTTGTGTCAGTGGATTTTCTCTCTCTCTGTCTCTATCTCTCGCGCTCTCTCTCTCTCTCTCTCTCTCTCTCTCTCTCTGTGTGTGTGTGTGTGTGTGTATGTGTGTGTGTGTGTGTGTGTGTGTGTGTGTGTGTGTGTGTATGAGAGAGAGAGAGAGAGAAAGGGAGGAGTGATTAATTAATTATTTAGTCTGGTTCTGTTTTACATTCCTGCTTGTGTTTTTTTGTCGGTGTTTTAACACGATGAATGAAATCATTCGCAAAAAAGACTTTGTTGAAAAACGTAATCGAATCGCTTTACACCAAGAACTTCATGCTTAATAGAGTTTTGTATTGTGTGCATCTCGAGTTACCTGCATTTATTTAGAACCCAATGGCAATGAGTAACATAATACAAAGAACTGTATGCGTCACAGCAAGAACACTGCAATGTATACGAAAAACTAAAACAATTACTAATAAAGGTCAAGAGAAAGAAAAACACAGGAAGTTCACCACACTCTCCTGCACAAATTCCACCCAAAACTAATAAACCTCAGAGATACAGAATTTACAAAGAAAGAAACACAGCTATTGTAAAAATGGCTGAAACATGACATCACTAGAGAGCTATACTACCACTACATAGAAAATCTTAGTGTAGAAACAGAGAGCATCCTGATACATGAAGCGAAACAAGAAAAAACACCATAAATGTTGGGCTAACATGAGAACTAGTGAAGAAAGAAATAAACTACAAAATCGCCACATCAGAAAAGATCAAAACAGGAAACTTAAAACACAAAGCAACACCACTAAGAATTTTAAAAAGAAACTGCTCCTGGTAACAAAATAGTCACAAGAGCTGACATAGGAACAACATAATACTGATCAGTGAAGAACACTGTGCAATAAATAAATAAATAAATAAATAAAACCAAAGATTTCATTTCCACTAAGAATAACACAAAACTGAAATGTGCACGTTTGCAGACACACATAAAAAGAACTTCAAAGCCACCAAACATACATTCACAGATAAACTTAAACAAATCTTCACACAGAAGAATCGAAAAGCGCCAGCACTCAGAAGCCAATCCAAAGTTCACAATCCAGTTATTTCAGTGAGACTGGTTATTCATTTTGTAAATGCACCATCATGCTATGTGGCAAACACATTGCAAAGGCGTAAAGCAACACCATGAAATGAAGAACAGCAGAGCACTGAAAAACTCAAGTGATCTCATAACACAAATAAAAGACTTAAACATTCCACAGTTAGCATCACTCATTTCCCTCGACACAGAGAACACTTACACATTGATCCCCACCACAGAGACAATGAAACTAACAACAGAAAATGTACTTATGTAAAGTAAACTACCTACAGACAATGTTAGAGGTATAACTAAAACCCTTCAAGTCATCACAACAGAAAATTACTTTGAATTTGAAAAGGAATTTTACGTACAAAAAGATGGTCTTGATTGGGATACCCAATATCAAGCACTTTGGCAGACATATTTATCAGTCACATAGTAGACACAATCTTTCATACAACAACCACAAAGCAAAGATACAAAATTGCCTACTGGTACAGTTATATGGGTGATATAATCTGTATGGAACATGAACAACTGTCAAAATAATTAAACTTAATGCAATACAAACAGTACACAATGCAAATTTAATTGGTCTTGGAGAAAGAAAAATAAAAGCAAATACATTTCTTGAATATACAAATAAAGAGAGCGAGAAACAAGCACACATTTGACTTCCTCGGAAAGCCAGCAGCCATAAACACAATTACACATGTCACATACAGTATGTTGGACAAACTACATACTATCCCACTCAGCAAAGAAAACTACAAAAAAGAATTACAAACAACATAACTCATAGCCACAAGCATTTGTTATAACACCCATATAGTAAAAAGACTAAAGGAGAAAATAAAAGTATTGGTTAAAAACAGTACTGGTTGCAATTTTAGAACGGGAACGCATTATAAAGATCTTGGTGCCTCTCGCGTCCATCTATAAAAGATAGCCTGAAGATGCCTAAATAAGGAGAAACGCGTCGTTGAAAAATAAAAAAAAAATGCTACCAAAACTGTTTTTAACCAATACTGTTAAACACCAGTTTGCTGTACACCACATATGAATTGGGAGAAAATAAAAATACAAATAAAGAAGCAGAGAATGCAAAAACCACAGAACCCAACAAACATTTCAGACACTGCAGTACACACAGAAACACAAAACAATAACAGTCTTCACGTGACTAACAGAAAGGAATGGTGTACCTCACCATACAAACACAAATCAAACAGGGAACAGCAAATATACTAATGAACCAAGAATCACACATTGCTTAGAGATAGATAAACCAGATAAATATTAAGTTGGAGGTCTATACCAGTTGGAAAGTTAGAATGTGAATCAGTCAATCTGGGAATTATAGTCATGAATTTCGGAACCAGATATAAAGAAAATATAAGAGGCTGGTATGAAAATAGCCATTCTATCTTTGATGAACATTTGAAACACATAGACATCAACCACCCAAAATGGAAAAGGACACAGAAACTAATGCAGTGAACAATTACAAATAATCTCCTAATCTTAGAGGGAGACTCACACACAAAGAGCCATTGCAATAAAAAAAAGTGTAATTAATGACTAAATCTTTATAAGTAATAGCTTACTGATCATTTTAGTCACAAAAACGATAAGAAATAGAAAAGTAAATCATAATCAGACTAAATATTTAATTACTCCTCTATCTCGCTCTTCCTCTACATCTCTCACTCTTCTCTCTTTCTTTCTTTCTTTCTCTCTCTCTCTCTCTCTCTCTCTCTCTCTCTCTCTCTCTCTCTCACACACACACACACAAAACGAATGTAGAAATATCAAACCAGACATACAGAAAACAAACAAAAGACTAAATATAAACACATAGTTACAGTAGGCAACATCACCCACTCTAAACACACACATATTCAGTACCAGTGAAATTACAAGTGAAATGTTGAAATAAATGAGGTAGAAAAAACTCGGCAATGTGGTGCGTAGAGACGGAATGAAACTTTTCCAGGACGTTAGACATGGATTAGCAACACTGCATATCGTTAATAACTCCAAATGATAATTTAATATCACAAAGCTTGTACTGCAAAAGTTGTTTCTGACCTGAAAAATAAGGGAATAAGATGTGAAAATGTAACGTAGTAACATACTTGTAATTACTGCATAAAATAGTTGTTATATATATATATATATATATATATATATATATATATATATATATATATATATATATATATATATATATATACATAAAATACATGTATTACAGGCCACTGAATTTGCTTCATAAATAAAAGAAGTGAAATGCGTGTTGCATAAAAACAAACTGTTTTTCATGTATTTGAAAAGACAGAACGTACCTCCATGAATTTTGAAGCAAATGGGAACTGACTGAAAACGACAAAAGGGGTGACTCTGTTTATGGTTTCAAATTATCTACATTATTTCAAGGACATGTATGAAGTATCCAAAGTTACGTTTAAGAGATAACATGAATTATAAATTGCCAGAATTTTTGCTAACTGAAAAAAACTTTTGCCAAATAGCAATAATTATAGCGAGTTACCCATACACAGTAAACTTCCAACATAAAGAGCTTAAAGGTAAACAGCAACACTTATCAGAAAGGTATGAAATAGTTTTAAGATAAAGAATTAACATCTGTTGAGTAAAACATTCATAACTAACAGTTATATCTAGAACTACACATTTCAAGTGCTGTGCTACAGTGTGCTGCATCATTTAGAGTTATATGACTGACAATGAACAATGTTAGTTTATTATACTGCTTGACAATGAATAATGAGCTTTCCAGAATGTAGCTACATGATTTTTTTTTTAAATTTCAATGGGTAGTGTTGACACGATCGAGAGAAGAAACTGTAAAAATTTAAAATTTGGTATAATACATCGTCAAAAGTAATGTTGTGAAGAGTACTTGGACAAGAGGTGAGTGAACGTGGTATGTTAGAAGCAGCTAAAGAATGGTCAAACTGGTGCAGGGAGATTTAATAAAGTGAAAAATTATAGAAGAAAACAAAAATTTGTAAGTCACGTTACTTAGTACAATCTTTGTGAGAGAGTTGTAGTGACTGGCTTGATCCAGGAGATAAAAGTACAAATCGCTTGACTATCGGTAGCATTTAACACAAAATATCTCATTCATTACTGTCACTAAGTTCAGCGGCTTTTATTACGTTGTTAAATTCATGTACTAACTGAATGGTCCCTGTAAGCGAAAATTCTATCTATATAAAATTGTCTAGTTAATAAATATTATGTGTATTTCTTTTTCTTTATGTATTATGAGTCTGCTGACTGCTTTGATGTGATCTACCAGGACTACTTCTCCAGTACAAACTTCTACATCTCAGAGTGGTTCTAGCACCTAGCACAACGTCCTCTTCGACATTTCAAACCCGTGTCCGGCCATTGTGATTTAGGTTTATGTGATTTCTCTAAACAGCTTCAGGCAAATGCCGAGATGGTTGCCTTGAAAGGGCATGGCCGACTTCATTCCCCAGCCTTCCCTAATCCGATGGGACCGATGACCTCGATGTTTAGTCCCTTTCCCCCAAAGCAACCAGCCAGCCCAACATCCTCAATTATTTGTTGGATACATTCCAGTTTCTGTCCATTCCTACAGTTTTTCCTCTAGATATGAGGTAGTTCGTTCTAGTACCATGGAAGTTATTCACTAATGTTTTAACGTAAGTGTTATAATTTCACCTCTTTCTTATCTTATCAATTCACATAATGCTCAGAATTTTTTCTATAGTACCACATCTAAAATTATTTAATTGTCATCTTATTCTGATTCTATACAATTCTGTATTTCAAACGTATATTATAACCAATATCTTCTTCAAATCAATGCCAATGTTTGATACTAGAAAATTTTTCTTAGCAACGAATATCCTATCTGCCTGTGGTCATCTGCTTATTCTGTATTCATTGTTTCATGTGCTGTGTCTTATTTTGTTTCCAAATTCTTTCACTTCACCTACTTTGTGGTCACAAATTTTGATGTTAATTTTATTGCTAACCTTGTTTCTGCTACTCTTTATTTCTTCCATTGAATTTCTAACCGGATTAATAAGATCGGCAAATGGGACTAAGATGCTATGGAACGAATTAGTAACTATTAACACTATAAAATTTTTTTACTGATTTACATTATTGATAATATTTATAAATCGATTTCTAATATTTATGAGGGTAATAATGGCAGTAGTAATCAATGCCTTCAGCTTTTGGACTGTTAAAAGTCCATTACACACTAAAATTTTAAGCCCAATATTCTTCAAGATGATTTTTCTGACAATGACATTTCCCATCAAAAAATGTGACAGAATCAACAATCACTGTTGATTTCACTAAATAATTCACATTCTCATTTCCTCTATAATTACTGGAGACAAAACTGCTTAACTATGGTCTCGTAATGGGCCTTCTTTCTCATTGGTTTCTTTTCCATTGGCCTCAGGCCCTGCTGTGCGTGCAGTAGACAATTCATAACTAAGGGTCAGATGGAAAAGAAGTCAGTGCTATTAAAAATGAGATTAAGACCGCCGGGAGAGACTCAAGAATCACAAGGTAAAATATAGTTTACTTTTATCTTGAACTAAAAATCGTTGATTTCCTCCTCTGATACAAATTAATCACAGATAAAAATGTCTTTATAGTCTTGGGCCCAGCAAATTGAAATTTACTTTAAGTATATTTTAAAACTACTTTTTGTAGCAAAAATGATTTCAATGCTTGCTTTCTACAGCTACCAAAGATACTGGGCTGTTAGTTAATAATGGCGGATTATTGAACATGCGCTGCCCTACGAAGCAATTTAACGGTTATATTTCCCCAATACAGTTTCAAAATGAATCATTTAAGGTTAATTAAATTGATTTTTCACAAACCTAGTCCTGAATTGCACTTTAAGTAGAACTGAAACCCTTTCTTAGTTAACTATTTCTCATATTACATCTTCCTAACACTGGCAGTGTACTTTTCAGAAATTAAAGTTTTTCTATCCTTTTGATCTCATATATTTTCACAACTCAAGGTACATATCTTTCGCACGAGCTAACACTGAATCAAAATGAACACTCCCTGAGGAAACAAGGTGCTGAAACTAAAATGGGCCAACAGAATGATTTGAACAAAGCGAGAGCGAGACACTACTGTCTCTCTTACTTACAGATTAACAGAAGCAAACGAATTCTAATCTAGAATATTCTTATTCCTTTACTCTTTTAGGATGATATAGTATTCACTTTTTATAACTAATACTTACATATTTCAATTAAATTAATTTAAGTGTATTTTTTATTAAAAATGCTGCTTAAGGTCGTCAAAGTGTGGCTATAAACTTCGGAGTTACCTTTGTGTGTCCCGAAGAACTGGTGTAATTTTTCTCAGTTAATGTATAATTGTTAATATCAGTGGTTAGAATCAGTGACTTGTAAATAATGTAATTTACTCGGGCAGTCTGCCTCTTGTGCACCTTGGGCCATGTAGCGAGACAATACAGGAAGTCCAGGTCGCTTATGATTAGACATAAGATATAAGTATTGTAATGTTGTTCACTGTGGATTGTTATTTTTCTGTTTCTGTTTCCATTGTGTTTATAAAATGTGAATGAGGGTAGTGCAATAGCGGAATAAGGGACAAAGGTGTCACTGGTGTGGAACTGTGCTACTGTAAGTTAATGAAGTAGCACAATTAAGAGCAGAAAATACGTTTGCAAATAAGATAAGTCGTAGGGTCAGTATTGCCTAACGTGTTCCAATATTTCTACGGAATCCAAACTGATCTTCCCCGACGTCGGCTTCTACTAGTTTTTCCATTCATCTGCAAAGAATTAGCGTTAGTATTTTGCAGCCGTGACTTATTAAACTGAGAGTTCGGTAAATTTCACATCTGTTAACACCTGCTTTCTTTGGGATTGGAATTATTATATTCTTGGCGAAGAGTTCTCGGGCTTCCAGCCGGGTGGCGGTGTCTTCAAACAGCGACGTTTCGACGAGTGACATACTCATCATCTTCGCCAGAAGATGATGAGTATGTCACTCGTCGAAACGTCGCTGTTTGAAGACACCGCCACCCGGCTGGAAGCCCGAGAACTCTTCGCCAGCTGTATACGCCGGGAAAGCATACATTCACATTTATTATATTCTTCTTGAAGTCTGAGGGTATTTCGCCTGACTCATATATCTTGCTCACAAGATGGTAAAGTTTTGTCAGGACTGGCTCTCCCAAGGCTGTCAGTAGTTCTAATTGAATGTTGTCTACTCCCGGGGCCTTGTTTCGACTCAGGTCTTTCAGTGCTCTGTCAAACTCTTCACGCAGTATCATATCTCCAATTTCATCTTCATCTACATCCTCTTCCATTTCCATAATATTGTCCTCAAGTACATCGCCCTTGTATAGACCCTCTATATACTCCTTCCACCTTTGTGCTTTCCCTTCTTTGCTTATAACTGGATTTTCAACTGAGCTCTTGATATTCATACAAGTGGTTCTCTTTTCTCCAAAGGTATCTGTAATTTTCCTGTAGGCACTATCTATCTTAACCCTCGTGAGATAAGCCTCTACAACCTTACATTTGTCCTCTAGCCATCCCTGCTTAGCCATTTTGCACTTCCTGTCGATCTCATAGACGTTTGTATTCTTTTTTGCATGCTTCATTTACTGCATTTTTATACTTTCTCCTTTCATCAATTAAATTCATTATCTCTTCTGTTACCCAAGGATTTCTAGCAGCCCTCGTTTTTCTACCTACATGATCCTCTGCTACCTTCACTACTTCATCCCTCAAAGCTACCCATTCTTCTTCTACTGTATTTCTTTCCCCCATTCCTGCCTATTGTTCCCTTATGCTCTCCTTGAAACTCTGTACAACCTCTGGTTCTTTCAGTTTATCCAGTTCCCATCTCCTTAAATTCCTAATTTTTCGCACTTTCTTCAGTTTTAATCTACAGTTCATAACCAATGGATTGTGGTCAGAGTCCACATCTGCCCCTGGAAATGTCTCACAATTTAAAACCTGGTTCCTAAATCTCTGTCTTACTATCTATCTGAAACCTGTCAGTATCTCCAGGCTTCTTCCATGTATACAACCTTCTTTTATGATTCTTGAACCAAGTGTTAACAATGATTAAGTTGTGCTCTGAGCAAAATTCTACCAGGCGGCTTCCTCTTTCATTTCTTCCCCCAATCCATATTCACCTACTACGTTTCCTTCTCTCACTTTTCCTACTACCGAATTCCAGTCACCCATGACTATTAAATTTTCGTCCCCCTTCACTATCTGAATAATTTCTTTTATTTCATCATACATTTCTTCAATTTATTCGTCATCTGCAGAGCTAGTTGGCATATAAATTTGTACTACTGTAGTAGGCATGGGATTCGTGTCTATCTTGGCCACAATAATACGTTCACTATGCTGTTTGTAGTAGCTTACCCGCACTCCTAATTTTTTATTCACTATTAAATCTACTCCTGCATTACCCCTATTTGATTTTGTATTTATAACCCTGTATTCGCCTGTCCAAAAGTCTTGTTCCTCCTGCCACCGAACTTCACTAATTCCTACTATATCTAATTGTAACCTATCCGTTTCCCTTTTTAAATTTTCTAACCTACCTGCCCAATTTAGGGATCTGACGTTCCACGATCCGATCCGTAGAACGCCAGTTTTCTTTCTCCTGATAACAACGTCCTCCTGAGTAATCCCCGCCTGGAGATCCGAATGGGGGACTATTTTACCTCTGGAATATTTTACCCAAGAGGACGCCACCATCACTTAACCATACATTAAAGCCGCATGCCCTCGGGAAAAATTAAGGCCATAGTTTCTCCTAGCTTTCAGCCGTTCGCAGTACCAGCACAGCAAGGTTGTTTTGGTTAGTGTTACTAGGCCAGATCAGTCAATCATCCACACTGTTGCCCCTGCAACTACTGAAAAGGCTGCTGCCCCTCTTCAGGAACCACACGTTTGTCTGGCCTCTCAACAGATACCCCTCGGTGTGGTTGCACCTACGGTACGGCTATCTGTATCGCTGAGGCACGCAAGCCTCCCCATCGATGGCAAGGTCCATGGTTCATGGGGGGGGGGGGGGGTCTTCAGTTAACAAAATCTAATTACTTTAAATTTGTTGCACTTGATAATAGCTTAAGGTTCAAATAATGATAGTAAAATATAATAAAAAAGTTTGTACAGTCAAATGGTGGAAATATCGTACAAGAGACATATCTTCATTGTGTTCCATTTAATTAATTAGTCATCATCAAAAAGAGCCAGTGATTTTCAAGTAGCGAATCCATGCATCTACAAACCACGCTGCTCAACACAAACGCAAATGTTAAGTGATTATTTTACAATGACTAAAACGGAAAAAGTTATACCGTGAAGCAGGCGTCCCATATTTATCATCCTTTATGGAGAAATTTATCACGTAACGAATATTAAACAGATACCCTTTCACGCTATTCATAACTGTTGCCTATTATTAAAATCAGTGTACTCCAAAGGCAAGAACGTACTTTCGTGATTTCTAGCATTAAAGTAAGCAAGCCTCCAATCGCATCTTGAGGACTTTCTTTCCATGCCTGAATCACATGACACGTTATTTTATGAAGCTTGCTGCTTGGTACGAAAGTATAAGTTTTCGAATCGTATCTCAGATATGCTGTACGGGTGATAAATCAAGTGACCGCGCAGACCAGTCAAGGATCCCTAAGCTGGTCAAGGTATTTGTGGTGTGAACTCCTGTGTGGGGTCTGACATTATCCTCCTGGATTATGCCACTTGATCATGAAAGATATGAAAATAAGATTTCCATTGAGGTAACAAAAGTGCACAAATACAGTTGACGGTAGTATCGCGTACACAAGGCATAAAAGGGTACTGCATTGGCAGAGTTGTCATTTGTACTCAGGTAATTCACATCAAAATGTTTCTGACTTGATTATGGCTGTGCCGGCCGGAGTGGCCGTGCGGTTCTAGGCGCTACAGTCTGGAGCCGAGCGACCGTTACGGTCGCAGGTTCGAATCCTGCCTCGGGCATCGATGTGTGTGATGTCCTTAGGTTAGTTAGGTTGAATTAGTTCTAAGTTCTAGGCGACTGATGACCTCAGAAGTTAAGTGGCATAGTGCTCAGAGCCATTATGGCTTGTAAGTAGGCTGTTTATGTTTTCTCTATGTAAGTAGGCTGTTTATGTTTTCTTATTGGCAACGTTACGTAGCGCTCAATATGAAAATCACTGGCTGTGATGTGTGCAGTCTGTGGCTAGTTTGCATTGTTGTCTGCCATTGTAGTGTTGGGCAGCGGCAGCTGGATGTGAACAGCGCGTAGCGTTGCGCAGTTGGAGGTGAGCCGCCAGCAGTGGTGGATGTGGGGAGAGAGATGGCGGAGGTTTGTAATTTGTCATGAACTGATATATATATTATGACTTGTGATGATATTAAGGTAAATACATTGTTTGTTCTCTATTAATATCTTTCATTTGCTAACTATCCCTATCAGTAGTTAGTGCCTTTAGTAGTTTGAATCTTTTATTTAGCTGGCAGTAGTGGCGCTCGCTGTATTGCAGTAGCTTGAGCAGCGAAGATTTTTGTGAGGTAAGTGATTTGTGAAAGGTATAGTTTAATGTTAGTCAGGGCCATTCTTTTGCAGGGATCTTTGATAGTCAGATTGCGTTGCGCTAAAAATATTTTATGTCAGGTTAAGCACAGCCATATATAAATTGTTCAAAGGGGACGTTTCAGGCTGCTCAACGGTAGTTGGTGCTAGACCCGTGGGATACTCCATTCCGGAAATCGATAGGAAATTTAATATTTCAAGATCTACAAAGTCAGAATGTGCCTAGAATACCAACTTTCAGGCATTACCTCTTACCACGTACAACCCACAGGTCGTCACTTAAGGACCGAGATCAGCGGCGTTTCTGTATAGTTGTCAGTGCTAACGTATGGCTATACTGACTGAAGTAACCGCATAAATCAATGTTGGATGTACGACAAACGAATCCATTACAACATTGCGCCGAAATTTGGCGTTAGTGGGCTATGACAGCAAACATCTGACCCGACACAAGTGCCTTTCTAATAGCACGATACCGCCTGCAGCGTCTCTCCTGGGTGACCATATCGGTTGAGCCCTAGACTACTGGAAAACCGTGACCTGGTCAGATGAGTCGCAATTTCAGTTAGTAAGAGCTGATGGTAGGGTTCGAGAGCGGCGCTTACCTCACGAAGCCACGGACCCAAGTTGTCAACAAGGTACTGTGCAAGCTGATGGTAGCTCCATATTGGACGGTCTTCTGGTCAAACTGAACCGATCATTGAGTGGAAATGTTTACATTCGTTTACTTGAAGACCTTTTTCTGCCACTCATGTACTTCATATACACAAACCAGCAGCAGGTGACGCCTGTATATACGAAGGGTAGATGGACGGATCCTCAAAATTACAGACCAATATCCCTAACATCGGTTTCTTGCAGGATTCTCGAACATATTCTCAGTTCGAATATAATGAATTTCCTTGAGACAGAGAAGTTGCTGTCCATGCATCAGCATGGATTTAGAAAGCATCGCTCCTGCGAAACGCAACTCGCCCTTTTTTCACATGATATCTTGCGAACCATGGATGAAGGGTATCATACGGATGCCATATTCCTTGACTTCCGGAAAGCGTTTGACTCGGTGCCCCACTGTTGACTCCTAACTAAGGTACGAGCATATGGGATTGGTTCCCAAGTATGTGTGTGGCTCGAAGACTTCTTAAGTAATAGAACCCAGTACGTTGTCCTCGATGGTGAGTGTTCATCGGAGGTGAGGGTATCATCTGGAGTGCCCTAGGGAAGCGTGGTAGGTCCGCTGTTGTTTTCCATCTACATAAATGATCTTTTGGATAGGGTGGATAGCAATGTGTGGCTGTTTGCTGATGATGCTGTGGTGTACGGGAAGGAGTCGTCGTTGAGTGACTGTAGGAGGATACTAGATGACTGGACAGGATTTGTGATTGGTGTAAAGAATGGCAGCTAGCTCTAAATATAGATAAATGTAAATTAATGTGGATGAATAGGAAAAAGAATCCCGGAAGGTTTGAATACTCCATTAGTAGTGTAGCGCTTGATACAGTCATATCGATTAAATATTTGGGCGTAACATTGCAGAGCGGTATGAAGTGGGACAAACATGTAATGGCAGTTGTGGGGAAGGCGGATAGTCGTCTTCAGTTCATTGGTAGAATTTTGGGAAGATGTGGTTCATCTGTAAAGGAGACCGTTTATAAAACACTAATACGACCTATTCTTGAGTACTGCTCGAGCGTTTGGCGTCCGTATCAGGTCGGATTGAGGGAGGACATAGAAGCAATTCAGAGGCGGGCTGCTAGATTTGTTACTGGTAGGTTTGATCATCACGCAAGTGTTACGGAAATGCTTCAGGAACTCGGGTGGGAGTCTCTAGAGGAGAGGGGGCGTTCTTTTCGTGAATCGCTACTGAGGAAATTTAGAGAACCAGCATTTGAGGCTGACTGCAGTACAATTTTACTGCCACCAACTTACATTTCGCGGAAAGACCACAAAGATAAGATAAGAGAGATTAGGGCTCGTACAGAGGCATATAGGCAGTCATTTTTCCCTCGTTAAGATGCTAGTTGTGGTACGAGGTACCCTCCGCCACGCACCGTATGGTGGATTGCGGTGTATGTATGTATATGTAGATGTAGATGGCACTTTTATGAATGACAAAGCGCCACAACTGTTCGCGATTGGTTTGACGAACATTCTTTACAGCGAATGGTTTGGCCACTCTCATCTTTCGAGATGTCTCTGGGACATAATCAATAGTTCAATTCGTGCACAAATCCTTCAATGGCAACACTTTCACAATAGAGGCAGCGTGGCTCAATATTAATGCAGGAGACTTCCAACGATTTGTTGAGCCCATACCACATCGATTTGCTGCACTACGCGAGTAAAAGGAGGTCTGTCACTATGGCAGGAGGTATTCCATTATTTTTGCCACCTCAGAGCTTTCAGCATTCCGATAGAATTCTTATGTTTGATGTTGGTGACTGGCTATACATGATGGTTTCTGTAGGTTCTGTAGAAGAAATTCAGTGCCTGTGACGTAGAGGGGTGTCATTTCTCTTGACTGGATTGCATTTTATTACGAAATTGCTCTTATAACCTTCGGATTGACCACGATACTTTTACGAGACGGACAACTTCCCAGTTATCATCTCAGTATTCATGTATCGACAAGAATGCTGACTTTTTGCGTGTAATACGGAACAGCACGCTATGTGTCTCAATAACAGATATTTTACATGTTTCTGGCAGGCTATACAGCATATTCAATTGAATTTTATCACATATCCACCTCTGAGAAGGTTGTGGTGGTGGTAAGTTCCTATGGAAAGAAATTGCTGAGGTCAGCGGTCCCCAGGCTTACGCACTACTTAATCTAACTTAAACTAACCTACGCTAAGGACGACACACACCTATTCCGATGGAGGACTCGGACGGGGGGGGGGGGGGGGAGGCAAGCGAACCATAAGACGCCTCAGACCGTGCCGCTACACCGCGCAGCGAGAAGTTTGTAGAAACATTTATTTATGTTTATGTGTTAGTGGAAAAGAATTCTTAATAAAATCGTGGGGTAATTCATAATCTAACAATAAAAAATCTGTGTGAATATAAAAAGGCTGCCTCTTATGGGAATATTATGAAATAATAATAACGCGCTTGTACGTTCACAGGATTTCGCTAACTGAGTCAAATAACATTGTAGTTGTTTCAACTATAGTCAAGTCATGTCATTAAATTAACTTAATGAATGGAAAAATTGTGGTATTGTTAGGCGGAGAGCCCATGTATATTGCAACATGACCCCTCTTCTGTGCATAGCAGCATGCTGAAATTTTAAATACTGTGGATTTGACTCGCTTTCTATTGAGGAGCGATTTGGAAACTTCGTTAACTGGTTTCCTACGACGGAATGCTCTGGAATATAACATTATTTAAGGTGATTACCAGTTTTTCCATTAGGTGATACTCATAAATCTTACATGCTAAGAAACACGCTTGCTTAAACCAATCTTTTATTGGCTGAAGATTTATTTTTTACTTCAAAGGTATAACTTCAAATGGTCGTTTGCACCTTCATATGGTACCTGTTTGCATTCAACGTAAGAGGTTATAGAGTTATAATTCAATTAGAAAACGAAGACAGTTGATAAGTATGCAAACAGAATTTACTACATATGATTACAATTTCATTTCTTCAATTCATGCGAAGCGGATGCGCTATATTCCAAAAGGCGAGGACAGGATTTTTTCTGGTTAGGTTTACACATTGTCGGCCCCCGGATAACGGTGAAGAGAGGTCCAAATAAAGTCGTGGAATACATTTGGTGCCCAGGAAACCGGGATGTGAGTTGTAAAAAGTAAACAAAACTAATATAGGCCACAATTTGAATCTACGTCCTGTTGTGCATCAGTTTGTCTGTTAATCATGAGCCCGTAACTAAATCGTCAGAGTGAACACGACTCCTGTACTATAAAAGGTAGCACAAGTTTTCATAACACATGAGGTTCATTCACAAAATAATTTATCTTTCTTCCGTTCTGTTCTTTATCTTCTGCAACAGAAACTGTGTACAGCTCAAAAACGATTTTATCAGAATTGCAATTTGAAATCAACAACAATTCAGCCATTATAAAGGTATTCTTCCAATTGGTTTCCATTTAATAGGAACTGTTTTTTGCACGCATCATTATTTCCTGTTAAACGCAAAAAAGCTTATTCTGTTGTAAATCGTCAATTAAACACTGAAATTATGCTTCCAAAACCCATTATGTGAGGCTAAAATACACAAAAGCTTTTTGAATCAGTTTCATGCATTCGTGTGCCGCAAGTGAGAAAAGAACCACTGTGCATTTGAGAACATGAGGGAAACACGGTAACCTCAGTGATTAAGGTTTCACATCACTGCGAATGCGATTATGAATGTTCAGCATCAGAAAGCTAAACTTTGGACGATATTTATTCGTTACAAAACTGGTGTTAGGTTTATTGCCCTTTGGATGACAATTTAATGAGAGACAGAGTAGATACGAGAGATATAATCAACACGGTCTTCTGCAAGATAAATGCTTTATTTGGGGAATGACTCCCAATTGTACGATTAATTATATTCTCGAGATTAACATAATTTTTCATTTTTTCATAACTGTTCTACAATTGTAGCCAGGATCCGCAATTGCCTTGAAGAGTGTCGCAGACAGCCCGATCTGGACATTTCAAGTGCGTAAACAGATGTAGTAACGTCGGGTTTTCTGGTGGATTCTAGAGACATAAGACGTGCTACAGATTTTGTTGCAGGTGCCCGATGTCGCCAAAGGCCAGAGCAGATCCTTGGAGCACACTGATCGTGAGAAATCCCACCTCTAGCTGTTTCTAGGCCAATTCCAATCTGCAAGCATACCACAGAAACAAAACAAAAATCATGTGCATAGATTAAAAAGAAGAAAATAAGAATTTGTTTTTATTGTCTTGGATTACAGAAACGGCGATAACAACAAAAACAAAATACAGTATTGAAGGCCCCTACATGTTTTCTGACACCTAGACAGTAAATAAAAAACAAATACTGTATTGACGGCCCCTATAAGTGCTCTGACACCTGAACATTAGCGCACTGCACGCACAGAATGAGACAATCAAACGCAAGTACCAGCATTTAGCTCTGCAACGTTACACGTTCTTACTCTATAAATTCTCTGTCATTTTTTATAAATTCTGCTGTGATTGTAGCAACATGTATCACAACTTGCGGCGTTTGTATCACATCTCTGCCTTTTTATTGTTACGTTTGAAAGTGCGTTATAGGAGCGACAAGAGACAAGCTTGCGCATCAAGTCATGCGATAGATGGTCTCAGAGCGTGAGAAAGGTGGAGTGAAAATGAACCGTATCATACAGGAACCTGTACGGACAGCAGGGCTTTACATGCGAGGCTTGACGGGAAGGAGTATAACTTTCATTATTAGGGTTTACTGTGTAAATGCTAATATACATCTCCAACTGCGCTTCTGGCTTTAGTTGGAATGATTATTAATAATGATTTTAATAGCATTAATTTCGTAGGTGAAAACCAGTTAAGAATTTCATTTAATGTTGATGGTGACTGGCGAAAACTACGGACCAAACACAGACGCGCCATGAGCAAGCAGGCATAAGGCTGTAAAGACAGCTCACTGCCATTCTACGAGTACCATCGTTTTCCGGGGATGCAACACGTACTTCAATTTGCTGAGTGCGATTTCGCGTGAAAACAAATCAAATCACTAAAAGTAACATTGGAAAACATTTACGTTTGATCTCATATGAATTATCAGGTCGTGTGAAGCATTACGTTGAGATTTTTTGCGGTGCTCTAGAAATAGCTAGTATCTGGAAACTTTCCCATGAATATTGATGGCTGATTGCCCTTCGGAATCATTTTCTTGATTTCATGATTCTATCGAAAACAATAAAAAAATCAAGATGCATCCAAACATTCCGTAATTTCATGTTTTATATCACTGAATTTCTTTGCCATTTGTCACTTCGGCCTGCATTGCTCATTGCGTGCACATTAGAGCCTGCGGCCAGTGGAGAAGAAATCAATCAGGACGGTTGCTGCGAGACATCTTTACAAGACGAGAATTAAGCAAGATGCATCCATTTGTGCTATGGAAGGCGAGCACAGACGTTATTTACTTAAACCCACGATGTATGTTGATCCTGGATCATATTACTGGTGGAAAGTGTCATAATCAGAAACACACTGTGCAGCATATAAGGGTTAAAATTTGAGTTTTCAATGAGGCTGCTAATATATATAGTACGAACATTGAATGTATTAATTACTACACTTGGCATTCCAACCATCATCCTCATAAATACCACGTTTGGCACCACTAACTGGCGAAACAGCGAGTAAACGGTGCATGATAGACGTGGCAGGAAACATTCTTGGATGATGAACATGGAATGTAAAAATCACTTGTGAACTAAGGAAACAGTGATTCATTGAAGTGGGACGAATTCTGAAAAATGGATAAAAGTATTGTGAATTTTAATCTTGTTGTGTAATGCACTACTGGGAAAAAATTGGTATACCCTTTTAGAGGTTTCCAGTTCACTCAAGATCTATTGTTGCAACAGTGCATATGCAGCACATGAAATGAATATATTAAGAGGAACTAGTATAAGCGGTTCTGAGGTATCAGGTATAGATCCGTGCCGGAACATCCATAATAGTACGTGGTGTAACCTCCATAGGCGGCAATGCAGGCGCTGACTCTGGCATGCAGTCGGTCGTCCAGATGGCGAACACTGTCCAGGGATACGTAATGCCACGTCTGCTCGACCTGTTCACGTAGTTCTGTAAGAGTTGTTGGTTGACGAGTCAGACGAGTCACTTCTCGTCCCGTCATATCCCACACGTGCTCGACTGGAGACAAGGAGATGGAGCTGGCCAGGGAAGCCGCTGCACGTCTTGTAGAACACGTTGCGTTTTACAGGTAGTGTGTGTGCGAGTATTACTTTGTTGGAACAACACGTCACCTTCCTGTTGCAAGAACGGCAAAAGAACGGGTCTAACAACATTCCGCGAGTACTGAGCGCTGGTTAGCGTCCCCTCCAGAAACACTGAAGTCGAACGCGAGTTATGGCTTATAGCAATAACCATAAGGCCAGGGGTGGGGTCATTGTGTCTTGGAGGAATGCACTCTACGAGACAGCGCTCTCTGGAGCACCGTTTCATATTACAAGTGATCCTCTGACGGCACCAATCGAACTGTGCACATCGATTCTGTGGTGTGAGTGGAAGACGGACTTGAGGTGTACGTGCTTGAAATCTCACGGCTAAGAACCGGTTCGCAAGAGTTCTATGGTAGCTGTACGGTCTGCCACGGCTGCCCTTACAGTACGACAATCCTTGCGGGCATCTGTGCGACGTGGACGTCCACAACCTCGTCTACGGATGCGAGAATGTTAACATGACCAATGATACCAGCACCGTTGCACGACTGATGCGGCTCGTCCAATTTGTGTGGCAGTTCTCCGAAAGGACCATCCCTCCACTCCGAAGGCCACAATTTGACCACTCCCAAACTCACTCAGTGCATCTCCTTGGCATGCTTGCCTACTTGCTTCACACGTGTGCACCAGACTGAGGCTTCTGGTTGTGATGCATCGGGCACAGATGTGTGTGATGTCCTTAGGTTAGTTAGGTTTAAGTAGTTCTAAGTCTAGGGGACTGATGACCTCAGATTTTAAGTCCCATAGTGCTTAGAGCCAATTGAACCATTTGAACCTTGTGATCTGAGGCTTTCCCGGCGAATGTGCAGTATCCAAGGTTCTCGGGTGTCCAGCTGATGGAATGGATCAGCACCACCTGATGATGGCGTTACGGTTATTCGCTGAAATATCGTGGAACTTCGACTATCGGATCCGGCTGGACACCCGAGAACCTTGGATACATTTGAACCTTGAAGTTGTGAGCATTCCATACTAAGGGATGGATACATATGGCGCTCTGGAAGCTATGCTACTACGCTATAAGCTGGCTGACGACGTTGCAATCATTGCTAGTACATCTGCCATCCGCCTGGTGGCATGTACCGTCATCGTATCAAAATCGACGTTGTCTTTCCAGATGCACCTTTTTTCGGCAGTGTATATTACAAAAGGTAAATATAACTGTTCACATGAGACTGTTTATTATGCGCAATATTATCCCTTATGAACAATGAACATTGACAGATAACTCTATTTTTGTAATAGGATGATTAAACGACCTATATGAACAGTGATTACAAAGAGTGGTTTAAAACAGCCGACAAATTTTTGGCAAGTGGAGGGATGATATGTTAAGAAACTTCACAAAGGACTGAGATGACTGCAGTAAATATTCGGGAGACGAAGTCTTAGGCTCATGCTTCTCTTGACGGGATATCCACATCTGTTAATAATTATCATCAGTGATAAGATTCGCTACAGCTGTAAAATTTTTTAGTTCATGAGAAGAAGGCACAACGCGGTTTTGGGACTGCGCCCCATCTTCAGGTGCATCTGCAAAGTTATAAACGCGTATCCAAATTCTTAATATTAAAATAGCTACACAGAACTTATGGAAAAAATCCTTCTAACGCATAAAATATGATTCAGTAAAAGTCGAATAACGGAGGCTGGATTAGGTTAAAATCGTGTATTCCTGATACAAGGTACAAAATAGGAAATCCTCTCAGTTTCTGACAATTTGGACTATACTCTCATAGCGTGCTATTTGGTTTCTTGAGTGACATTACAGGAACTGTGTCCATTTACTTAGTTTTGGGTCAATTTGTTGGGGTTTAACGGGTTTACGGCACTCGCTTTAACCTGTAATATTAGTATCTCTGGTACATGTGTGACGTTAGCTTTCGCTGCATGTGACGCTAGTCTACGAGTTTTTAGATTTGACGACAACGGTTATAACCTCTCAGGTTTAGGGCGTCAGCTGGCGCGAACAGTACACTCGTTTACGTTACGGCTATGCGACCTTTCCTGCAGGCTTTTCGTCTTTGATGTGTGCTTGGCACGGGACTGATGGGTGTGTGTACATTTTCGGTAAGTCGCAACCATTACTCAAGGTTCACATTGTGTATACACACATGCCTGCAGCTACACAGAGTATATACCAGTGTTTCTTTGTTTCAGTTTTTGAAAGATTGCCTATGTAACTTGATGTCGATCCATCGCAAGTTTTCGAATGGGAACTATGGAGTGTTAGGTCGTACAATACTTTAAAATTTTGTTTTATTTATAGTGTTTCGACTATTTTCATTTGGAGACGTATGTCTTGCTACGTAGATCCTGCTCTGTGAGAGGCTTTCCGGTAGGCTTAGGAACTGAGAGGGTCTCCTGTTTCTACTGTGTACCAGGGATGCACTATTTTAAATTAATTTAACTTCCATCATTCGACTCATAGGGACTTACATTTTACTTACATACATTGGGTTTATTTCTTAAGAATTATATTTTCTAAGGTTAAAAATTTGAATAGTTGTCATTATTCATTTGTAACTATTCAGATGCACCTGAAGATGTGACACAGGTCCCATAACGGTGTTGTGCCTTCCTGTTAGGTAATAAAAATTTTAATATCATAGCAGATCTTATAACACATGATAATGCTAGAAATGTTGGTACGGAACATTGCACTTATGAGATACTGAGAATGGATGCTTATTGCCACGATATCAGTCTAATGATGTTTTGCAGATTGCAAGTGGATTTGGTTGAGTGAAAACGACGCGCTCATTGGGCTGTGTGGGCGACCTAGATTGTGGCGAATGCTGAGGCGCGGTACCGGCAATTGGAGGTGGTTCGGCCGGCAAAGTAGACCGGGAGCGGCTTCGACTTGGCGGCATCAGCATGGCGTGGCGGGTAGCAAGAGAGACTTCGAGCGAGGAGGGCAGCAGAGAAGCGCTACTGGCAACCGGCAGGGTCTCTCCAGATTGCAAGAAGGGCGCACGTGGCTTACACTCAGGGACAGCGCGCGGGGAGGATCATTACTATGCTGTGATTATTGTAGGCTGTGCTTACATTTTTGTTACAGAAAGGAAATTTTATACTAGTTTTAGGAAAAGTAATCTTCTCATTTTAAGACTTAAACTTTCTTGTTCTGTGAATTATTGCCATAATAAGCGAGGCAAGTTTTACTAATAACAGTATGCGTGACGAGATCGCCATTCGAGCATGTGTCGCTAACAATGAGGACAATGCTAATCAATTAATTAATAATGCCAATGATAATTTACAACTAATCGTATGAGGGCATTGTGGTGGTAAATAGGGAGTGTGATCTTGATGACTGCATAAATCATGTTGATGATGTAGTAATTGATCGTATTGTTGAAATAAATGGGAAAGGAGAGGTTAGGGATACAGCGAGTCAGGTTGAATCAACAGAATTATCGAGTAGTAATGATGTGGTTGGTACTGGAACACCAGAAAACATTGGTCTTAGGTACGTGCTGAATGGATAACGTATCTAGCAAGGGAAATGCAAAGAAATAATACCAAGATCGGGTATAATTGTAATTAGACTGATAACTCTAACGAGATTTTGGGCAGGAAAATTGAGCAAACTTTTAAAAAGTTAAAGTAAAATAACAATAAGACTGATAAAGCTAACGAGTGAATTGGTCAACTGACAAAATATTGTGACGAATTAAAAAAATGAAATCACGATTGAACTGCCTGTATATAAGTCTGAAATGTGGGCATACAGAACATATTTCTATAAGAAAAGGAAAAGACAACATCAAAACTGACCAACGTACTATATCCCTGGAGAAAACGGAAGTGAACTATCAGAAAGAATAAGTTCTATGGAAAATAAAATGCAGGAAAACGATGCTCGAATTATGGAACTAACTTCGAAAGTTAAGAAAGTAATAACCAAATAAGACAACATTACTAGATTTTGCCTTAGCAGAATCACACATTTTGAGTCACAAATTACAAAAGGAAACAAAAACGTGAATGGAAATACTTGTGAAACAGGTAACGTCAAAAAGCAGTGTCCTAACAAAGCAACTGAAATGAGAAATCTGTAACTGAAAACGCTGATGTCAGTAAACGGACATTAAACGACTATGGTGCTCAAGTTGAAAACAGCATTAAGGAATGGTTAGAGGCTTGGTTTTTGTAGGAAGAAAATCTAAATGGAGTAGGTAAATGCGATTGAATTGCAAACAGTTTTTTGTGGCTGTGGGAGTTCCAACTGCTTTCGACGACAGGTCAAGCCATCCTGTTGCATTCGTGAAACTATTTGAGAATGCATTACCTAAATCGTGGGATGATAGAAGGAAAATTCGGCAGACAGGAAGACGTAGCACTGTCATGAGGAATGAGACATACGACGAATTTATTAAGGCTTTTCTCATCCGTTGCTGGTCAGACGCTGCACAAAACAGTGGGCATAGCGCATTTTCATGGGAAGAAATTTTGTTGACTGTGGGTGGTACAGTTATAAATAATTCTTTAAATTTACTGGGAAAAGAATTTATATTTAGATGATTCTTTAAAAGAAAGGGATTCAATTTCATTTCTGATAAATAATTTGCCCGTAAGTGTGCAAGAAAAATTATTGGAAATTCCGAAAGACGGTGCTGGCAGCATTTTGCATAACCTGAACAGCTATGTTTGTTGCCTGCATACATCGACGTAAGGAAGGCTCGTGAGGTAACGTTTCGAGATAAAGTAAGAGAGACGATAGACGAATATATGATCACAGGGATAACTTTAGGGGACCACTTTTTGGAGGTAAAGTTGGATGGCATCGTGGAGGTTTCCACAGTAACTATGGAAATAATCAGATGAGGAAAGAATGAGGCCAGATGAAATGAACAATATGAAGGGAATGGACAGACCACGACAGGAAAGTAATTAGGAGTTCTGATGAGGTCCGACCGAGAGCTGAATTTGAACAAGAGCCAGTCACTGTTAACTATACTGGACATGTGGAGAGGGATGCCACAAAAGAAGACTTAATGTCTGAGGAAAAAAATATTTTAATCAAAGTTGTCAGGCCACATTGAAGGTACAGTTATATGGTACATCAGTATTACCAGTTCTGGATTCAGGAGGTGACATTTTTGCGGTTAGTGAGTATCTCTTCTTGAAGCTAAAAGAGGTATATGGTATTCCAGAATTGCCAGTGTAAGGTGTAAGGCTTATTGAAGCCACTTATGGCAGTGAGGGGTGGATCACCTTCCAAAAATTCCACGAAATGCAGAATCCTTCCAAGAGAAGGTAAGGACTGTCTCAGTTGGACTCATTCGTCAAGCTCACCTTAATAAACAACAGTATGACAAGAATGTTAAATATACACGTAATTATGATGTGGGAGACTATGCTTCACAATAATAGCAAATGGGCATTCTTTTAAGGAACATACATCATCACATTCCCCATCCTCGTTGTTATCTACTGTTGAATCCTGCAACTAAAAAAATCCAGTGTTTATACCCTCACAGATATATAAAGAATTTTCAACTTACAAAATGCTGTAAGTGAATAACTTCAAAGATATCATCGACAACAGTACACCATGTGCTGAACTTCGAGTCATAGAAAAGACTCATGAAACCTGACTATATGAACTACGTGTGAAGACAAGCTAAATTGAAGCATCAGATGATTTGGCTTTGTTCGTGACTGAACACTACATTCACAACAAATACAAGTGTCAGTGACAAAAAAGTAATATTCGCTGAAGTTCTATCTATCTGTCTACATATGTATATATTAGTTTAAGAAAGAAGTATAGTACCACCAACTTATTTTTACTTATGAGTTTTTGTTATATTGATAAATGATTTCACTTGCGCAGGTTTGGAATTTATTTTTCTGAGTGCAGAATTGTGTCTCAGACCGAAGCAATGCTGAACGTCCAACGTGCCTCAAGCAACGTAGTATTATGACCCTCACTTGGTGCAGTGGGACGACAACCACAGAAACTTATGAAACTGATTAAATGGTAGAATTTTGTAGAATGACAACATGTCACACGAAGAACAACATTTATGTACGAAAAGTTGGATACACATACACTGTACTGTATGTTCTTGACCAACAGAATTACACCATAACGACATGCAAATACTGAATCCAGTAGCTTGTTCACGAACTGGAACCAAATAGTACACGAATAAGAGAAATATTAAGTACCAAATGGAGTAGTGTAATGCTGACGTGAGATTTGTCACTAGAGGGTTCGTCTCTGCTCATTTTAATTAAGCAGATGTATCTGTTTTATGCTTGATTTGTTTCAGTAGTAGAACTTTGCCAATCCGCACTCATGTACTTTCAGTAATGGTGTGTAGTAGTGGCATTCCTCTAACCTGTCTTTTATATGTAAGCATTTTCTTGCGATTTTAGTTTTAGTGACACGTAAACACGCTTACCCAGACTTAACGTTTTAACTACTGCGGAAAAAAGGAGAAAACCTAAATTACTAAGTAAATACAAGAGGCTTGGATGAAGTGTACCCAAACATGATGAAAGCCCATGGTAAAAAAAAGAAATGGTAGAATGATGCTTGAACTTTTAAACAAATTGACCCGAAACGAGTAGCAGTAAGGCTTTAGGACAGTGAATATTGAGTGTGTTGAAGTGAAGAAAAGATGCTTTGCATGTAATCTCGGACCCAGGCGAAATGCTAAAAAGCACTAGAATGAGAGTTCAGTATTTCAGCAGCGTAAAGGAGTGTACCCCTACTTGGTGGAGACCTAGCAATGCACTCTCCTGGAAGTGTGACACCAAAGGGAAGCCTATCGATTCCAAGGCAAAGGACTTCTTAAAACACGTTTCCAATCCTAGCCTTCGACGATAAAACTTTAAAACACAAGCACGCTGTATCAGGCCCAACGGTCACCTGCGAAATGAACAGCAGGTTGGCCCACAATTAAGTGGAATTGTGGAGCTGTAGGACGGCACCCATTATTAAACACTGAAATATGGGCACAGCAACGCGACAACCAAAAGAAAGTGAATACTTTAGTACTCGAGTGAGCTGACAGACTTGTGGCTCTTGCAGAAAGGCACTGCAGATTCACTATAAAGCAACAAACTTTTGGGCTCAACTAAATCTGAAACTACATACACACACACACACACACACACACACACACAGACTAGCATAGCCCAAATCCTTATTTAGCCTAAGCCAAATGAAAAAGAATAAAGAAAACCCTTACAGTATATAAGATAGAAATATAAGCTTCTGTTGTCTGAATATTAAATAATAAACAAAAAAATTTATCTGATGTATGTTTATGTATGCTTTTCTAGTTATATATGTGGCATGTGGTGCATATTATTTTTGAGAAACTAGTATTATACTACGATTGTTTCATGAATTCTGATATGCTTTCACTGGCGAGCATATGCGAGCAGATGCAGAAGTAGGAGGCAACTAATCGAGGCTGTGTGCGCGAGTTGCGCAGTACACAAACAGAGCTCCCGCCCAGCCGGTCGTCACCAGCCGGTTGACGTCATAGCAGCCACCTGCGATGTCACTCTCGCAGGGGTCTTACGTACGAAACCAATCACCTATCGCAAACATGTCAGTGAATTGATTTCCCCCTCATATCCTCATATCCATGGACCTTGCCGTTGGTGGGGAGGCTTGCGTACCTCAACGATACAGATAGCCATACCGTAGGTGCAACCACAACGGATTGGTATCTGTTTAGAGGCCAGACAAACGTGTGGTTCCTGAAGAGAGGCAGCAACCTTTCAGTAGTTGCAGGGGCAACTGTCTGGATGACTGACTGATCTGGCCTTGTAACACTAACCAAAACGGCCTTGCTGTTGTGGTACTGTGAACGGCTGAAAGCAAGGGGAAACTACAGCCGAAATTTTTCCCGAGGGCATGCAGCTTTACTGTATGGTTAAATGATGATGGCGTCCTCTTGGGTAAAATATTCCGGAGGTAAAATAGTCCCCCAATCGGATGTCCGGGCGGGGACTACTCAAGAGGACGTCGTTATCAGGAGAAAGAAAAGTGGCATTCTACGGATCGGAGCGTGGAATGTCAGATCCCTTAATCGGGCAGGTAGGTTAGAAAATTTAAAAAGGGAAATGGATAGGTTACAGTTAGATATAGTGGGAATTAGTGAAGTTCGGTGGCAGGAGGAACAAGACTTCTGGTCAGGTGAATACAGGGTTATAAATACAAAATCAAATAGGGGTAATGCAGGAGTAGATTTAATAGTGAATGAAAAATTAGGGGTGCGGGTAAGCTACTACAAACAGCATAGTGAACGTATTATTGTGGCCAAGATAGACACGAAGCCCATGCCTACTACAGTAGTACAAGTTTATATACCAACTAGCTCTGGCGATGACGAAGAAATTGAAGAAATGTATGATGAGATAAAAAAATTATTCAGGTAGTGAAGGGAGACGAAAATTTAATAGTCATGGGTGACTGGAATTCGACAGTAGGAAAAGGGAGAGAAGGAAACATAGTAGGTGAATATGGATTGGGGCTAAGAAATGAAAGAGGAAGCCGTTTGGTAGAATTTTGCACAGAGCATAACTTAATCATAGCTAACACTTGGTTCAAGAGTCATAAAAGAAGGTTGTATACATGGAAGAATCCTGGAGATACTAAAAGGTATCAGACAGATTATATAATGATAAGACAGAGATTTAGGAACCAGGTTTTAAATTGTAGGACATTTCCAGGGGCAGATGTGGACTCTGACCACAAACTACTGGTTATGAACTGTAGATTGAAACTGAAGAAATTGCAGAAAGGTGGGAATTTATGGAGATGGAACCTGGATAAACTCAATAAACAAGAGGTTGTTGTACAGAGTTTCAGGGACAGTACAAGGGAACAATTGACAGGAATGGGGGAAAGAAATACAGCAGAAGACGAATGGGTAGCTCTGAGGGATGAAGTAGTGAAGGCAGCAGAGGATCTAGTAGGTAAAAAGACGAGGGCTAGTAGAAATCCTTGGGTAACTGAAGAAATATTGACTTTAATTGATGAAAGGAGAAAATATAAAAATGCAGTAAATGAAGCAGGCAAAAAGGAATATAAACGTCTCATAAATGACATCGACAGGAAGTGCAAAATGGCTAAGCGGGCATGGCTAGAGGACAAATGTAAGGATGTAGAAGCTTATCTCACTAAGGGTAAGATAGATACAGCCTACAGGCAAATTAAAGAGACCTTTGGAGAAAAGAGAGCCATTGTATGAATATCAAGAGCTCAGATGGGAACCCAGTTCTAAGCAAAGAGGAGAAAGCAGAAAGGTGGAAGGAGTACATAGAGGGTCTATATAAGGGCGATGTACTTGAGGACAATATTATGTAAATGGAAGAGGATGTAGATGAAGATGAAATGGGAGGTACGATACTGCGTGAAGAGTTTGACAGAGCACTGAAAGACCTGCGTCGAAACAAGGTCCCGGTAGTAGACAACATTCCATTAGAACTACTGACGGCCTTGGGAGAGCCAGTCCTGACAAAACTCTACCATCAGGTGAGTAAGATGTACGAGACAGGCGAAATACCCTCACACTTCAAGAAGAATTTGATAATTCCAATCCCAAAGAAAGCAGGTGTTGACAGATGTGAAAAGTACCGAACTATCAGTTTAATAAGCCACAGCTGGAAAATACTAACGCGAATTATTTACATACGAATGGAAAAACTGGTAGAAGCCGACCACGGGGAAGATCAGTTTGGATTCCGTAGAAATGTTGGAACACGTGAGGCAATACTGACCTTACGACTTATCTTAGGAGCTAGATTAAGGAAAGGCAAACCTACGTTTCTAGAATTTGTAGACTTAGAGAAAGCTTTTGACAATGTTGTCTGGAATACTCTCTTTCAAATTCTGAAGGTGGCAGGGGTAAAATACAGGGAGCGAAAGGCTATTTACAATTTGTACAGAAACCAGATGGTAGTTATAAGAGTCGAGGGACATGAAAGTGAAGCAGTGGTTGGGAAGGGAGTGAGACAGGGTTGTAGCCTCTCCCCGATGTTATTCAATCTGTATATTGAGCAAGCAATAAAGGAAACAAAAGAAAAATTCCAAGTAGTATTAAAACCCATGGAGAAGAAATAAAAACTTGGAGGTTCGCCGATGACATTGTAATTCTGTCAGAGACAGCAAAGGACTTGGAAGAGCAGTTGAACGGAATGGACAGTGTCTTGAAAGGAGGATATAAGATGAACATCAACAAAAGCAAAACGAGGATAATGGAATGTACACGAATTACGTCGGGTGATGCCGAGGGAATTTTATTAGGAAATGAGACACTTGAAGTAGTAAAGGAGTTTTGCTATTTGGGGAGCAAAATAACTGATGATGGTCAAAGTAGAGAGGATATAAAATGTAGACTGGCAATGGCAAGGAAAGAATTTCTGAAGAAGAGAAATTTGTTAACATCGAGTATAGATTTAAGTGTCAGGAAGTCGTTTCTGAAAGTGTTTGTATGGAGTGTAGCCATGTATGGAAGTGAAACATGGACAATAAATAGTTTGGACAAGAAGAGAATAGAAGCTTTCGAAATGTGGTGCTACAGAAGAATGTTGAAGATTAGGTGGGTAGATCACGTAACTAATGAGGCGGTATTGAATAGGATTGGGGAAAAGAGAAGTTTGTGGCACAACTTGACTAGAAAAAGGGATCGGTTGGTAGGACATGTCCTGAGGCATCAAGGGATCACAAATTTAGCATTGGAGTGCAGCGTGGAGGGTAAAAATCGTAGAGGGAGACCAAGAGATGAATACACTAAGCAGATTCAAAAGGATGTAAGTTGCAGTAGGTACTGTGAGATGAAGGAGCTTGCACAGGATAGATTAGCATGGAGAGCTGCATCAAACCAGTCTCAGGACTGAAGACCACAACAACAACATCCTTATAACAATGGTACCACTTACATATTAAATTAAGGCATCGTGTAAATCCAGTGCCACTGACTGAAAATGACTTGTCAAACTGTTTGTGTAAGACATGTTGTAATGTTGTTGCTTTATTTTGTGGTGTAAGACTATCATTAATTATAATCTTTTAATAGTCATACAACAACTTATATATATATATATATATATATATATATATATATATATATATATATATATATATAAGAAAATTAAATAAAAAGAAATAAATCAGTTTATATTTGGAAATTTATTTTAACATTGATCATTGAAATTTCAGCATATTAAACTTGATTCCTAACTAAACTGGTGCCTTATTTAGGATTGTGAAAATGTGACATTGTAATCTTACGGAACACATCAAATATGGAGCCGAGATTGGGAGACTGCATACAGCACTGCATTCATAAAACAACACACAAAGAACGTTGAAACATATGCATCAGAAAATTAACCACTACCAACCGATTCAATTTTCACCCAAAGAAGTTACGTTCGTAGCACAATCCTGTCCGTCATGTAATTACCACACACTGGTATACTAAATTCATATTAACTCTTTGTGAAATCTTCCCAAAAAGAATAGCTGAGAGCTACTTTGATGATTACATCACATGCTTCACGTGGTCAACTTGGATTACACAAAGCGTATAACTCCACAATAATTTTGATAATTAAAATAAATTAGATCGAAAAGCAATTTACAAATGAAAAATCTCGAACTGGTTACTAACGTCTTACTATTAACCTGATGGGTCAAACAATTATATAAACACGTGGTAGTGGTCTCAAAAAGTACACCCCACGTGGGTTGAACATAAAGAAAAGTTGCTGTATGAAAAATATTGTCAAGACGAGACGTTATAATCTCACGCACATTCGCATTTAAGATTGATGAACTTAGTTAGAGTTACTGATCAACACGTGGTTCCACTTTACTCACAAAGTAGTGACAAAGCAACTACCGGAATATATTCTGAACTTCACACGAGAATTACACTGCGCTGCAATTTAAGATAACATTAGATATCTTAGAGCTAAACCTGAAATAAAGGTGATTAAATTTTCAGTTAGGCTGAACTTAAGAAATCCATTGTTCTACGGACTTAGCATACACGCGCTTAGCCGGAGATCTTACCACTTCAGACGCGCGCCACGGATAGACTGACTGCTCCCTTCCTGAGGGGTGGCTCACAAATACAAACGGAAGTGGCCAGAGGGGAAGCTTCCTATACCAACATGACAACGGACGGACAGGACCATACTAAGGATAGAAACCTCTTTGCTTTTAGAAAGCGTAGCTACCTGTTCCGACGTTGGTCCTACTGTTCTCTAGCAGACAGGCTTGTCTGCTACCCTCAAGCATGCAACTAGAAATACATTTGCTCATTCATCCTCTCACACAGAAGGGAAGGGGGATGACAGTATCTTATCATATACAGTATATATAAGAAAGCGGATGTAGGTTCCGTATGAGACTGTGTGACATGAATTACATATAAACTGTGTTTTAAAGTTTAGTAGTGTGACAGATCATTCTTGTTTATGTGTAAAAGTAACACGTTCCACTACTCAGTCTCCTCCCAGATAGTCAGAAACGCCACAGTAAATTTAGAAGAGGAATCTATGCCGTAAATGACAACAGATTTAAGAAATTAAACATGAAAGGAATCCAACAGAGACCTTTCAATGTTAAATTGTATACTGTTTTTTCTTGTGTGTACCAGTCTTGTAATTTTTTTTGACTTACAAGTGAATGACTACCCAAGTAACAGATCATGTCGTAATGATTCAAGGAAGCAAATGTTAAGACCCCCAAGCAATTTTTCTTTCTTTATGTTTATGAAATATGAAATGTCTGGCCCAGAAAGTCTACAGATGTTAATAGGTACAGGTATGATAGACATAAATTACTAGACTGGCAATATCGGATACAGTATCACTGGCGTCACTGTAGCCAGGACATCAGAGTTGGAATAGGACGGCGAGTGTTCAGGACGTATAAATATTCTACGACGTGTAAACATTTTACTAACAAAACAGTCGTAAGAATTGAGGATTATTGGCTGTAATTTTTCGTACAGCAGACGGAAGATACAAGGAAAGTGGTATGTCTCAATGCAAACATAACTAGAAACATCTTACGAATTTTTGCTTTTGTGCTGGTACGTAATCGTAAATAATTACGTTACAGTTTGTCCTATACGAAATACGGACAGTGTTTACATAGTTTTTGTATATTTTAAGGAGTTCAATAATGTAGTATAAACAGACATATCTTAATGAAGCGATATTAAACAGTTCTGATAAACTTCGGCTTCTCTTCGAACAGCAGGCTCGTTATGAAAGTGCCTCTACAAGTAGAGCTTGCTATTTGTTGTTGATAGTAAGTATTTTTATTCACCTGAGTGTTCTTGCGAAAACTACAAAAAAATGTTGAAATGTGTGTGAAATCTTATGGGACTTAACTGCTAAGGTCCTCAGTCCCTAATCTTACACACTACTTAACCTAAACTATCCTAAGGACAAACACACACACCCATGCCCGAGGGAGAACTCGAAACTGCGCCGGGACCAACCGTACAGTCCATGACTGCAGCGCCCTAGACGGCTCGTCTAATCCCGGGCGGCGAAAACTACAGTCGGCTTTGAACGTGGTCGTAAGTAACTCGATGTTATTCTCTACAATGTATGTGTTGAACTCAACTAGTATCCCCATATTTGCTCAACTGCAGAATTTGTTTCAGCCCGAAAAGCTTACGTCATTTCGTTACAGAAAATCGTAGTAGTATCATATGCAAACTTTCTGAAGCAGCCATCTTACCTTACCAAACGTCAGGCTTCAGTAAATGTTATGCTCTTCCTCTCTAGTGTTATGTGTCTAAGTACTTATAAGACATTCTGTGATAATAAAGACAGTCTCAGCCATCAAACTTTTTCTAATATCAGCAAGGTGATGCCTTGCTATTTCGCCATGTCTTTTATCTTTCAGCTTCCACCATGTAATCATCTGTCTTTAGCTCTTGAGAACTATTAATATATTTACGTATATGTAAATCAATGGCTTTCAGATTTATTTACTTAACAACTCAAACATGTCATTTTTTATTTATTTGTCTTAATTATCAGCTTTGTTTGCAACCATTCGTGAAAAACCTACAAAAGAGCTGACTTGGAGCCCGTTCACCGCAGGCGTGATTCAAATACTGATAAGCAAACTGTGAGATCATTTATCGTACACCAGCCAACCTGCAGTCTCTCAGGGACAAGTCTGACACTCAATTAACCATACAGCATAACATGATTGACTCATTGCATATGCACTCAACCTCTCAAAATTAAGTTGAGCTACTTCTGTAGCTAAAAATCTGGGCAAATATGTTGGCTGGATACCTCATAAGTGCAGCAAAGATGCAATCATTGTGGGAGACTGGGTGCAATATGTTCCAGGTTGGAATGAAACTAATGAGAAAAAATATGACCCGGAACTAGAGAGTAACCTGCTTCGTAGCTTCGATACAGCCAGACGTACTAGGTGGATAAATGGTTCAAATGACTCTGAGCACTATGGGACTTAACATCTGAGGTCATCAGTCCCCTAGAACTTAGAACTACTTAAACCTAACTATCCTAAGGACATCACAAACATCCATGCCCGTGGCAGGATTCGAACCTGCGACCGTAGCGGTCGCACGTTTCCAGACTGAAGCGCTCAGAACCGCTCGGCCACCACGGCTGGCCTAGGTGGATAGAGACTGTTCAGTCACACAGTTTTCAAACATCAAGTAGAGAAGTATGGAATTTACTATGACAGATGGGTGGAATCAAAGTTGAAACGAGAACACTCATATATCAGCTAGTAGGATTGCGTCACATTTACTGTTTTGGAAATTTGTAGTTCCTGTGGTACCAAACGGCTCAGGTCATCGAGCCGTAGGCTTACACATTTCTTAATCTAACTTAAACTGACTTACGCTAAGGACAACATACACATCCATGCCCGACGGAGGAGGCCAACCTCCGACGGGGGCAGCCGTGCTAACCATGGTAAGGCGCCCAGACCGTGCGGCTTCCCCGCGTGGCTCGTTTACTGTTCACATCAAGAGCATCAAGGGATAACACTCATATATGATTCAACAGATGCATACATACATTGCTCAAGAAGAACAGAAATGAACGCTCTGAGTTCTCAATAATTCTTCCGTACCTGCGATTTCTGCTGGTCTGAAAACTCTAAAACCTGGATGGCAGTGGGAAGTGATGGAATCCACTCAATATTTCTTCTGCGCAGTGGGAACTATGCAAAAATATTGCTGGCGAATTTCCCATAGAAAATGAAGCAATACTCAAGTTGAGACGGTTGGAAGCATGAAGTGCTCTACAAATTATTACAGTTGGCCCATGCTGATTGACAACAAAACTAGTTGACAACGTTTTAGCTGCAAGGACGTCTGCAATAACTACAGGAAAAGATACTTACTGTCCAAATGTATTGAATAATGGCTAACCACAGCGATCCGTCCTTGCACCTCTCTTACCCTAGGCAATAGCTACCCAACATGAAACCTTTGAAACAACTGAAGAAATCCTAACTTCTGATCTAACCATCTTAAGCGAACATTTCCGTAAATCTAACTTACAATAAAACTCATATAAAACAGAAGCTGCATGGCTGCATGTTTTCGACTGTCCGATAGAGTGCTACACACAACTCCTGACGTCGTAACACGCATCCAAAATACCTCGGGATCACGTTAGATAGGACACTTTCTTTTAAGGATGACTTGACATGAATATCTGCTAAGCTCAAAAGCAAAAACAACAATCTCCATTAACTCCACGTCACTCGATGGGGAACTCGAAATGGTACACTCAACAGCAGACTACTGTTAGCCTATCTGACTTAATAGCCCACACGTAAAAAAGACAGACGTACGACTTAAAGAAGCCATGCACACTGTTAGTGGTCCACACGTAAAAAAGATAGATGTTAAGTTTAACGGAACCATGCACACTGTTAGGGGGCCAATACGATCTACTCCCACATACTGGCTATCTATCTTGAGCCACATTCCACTTCCCGATATCAGACAGAAGAGTGCACTACTATGTGAACACCGGAAGATTGCTAACAATTGTGACGTTCCAGTATCAATGATGTATTCCCTAAGCCGCGAAAAAGACTAAGGTCAAGACGCCCCATTCTCATCACAGCCGAGAGCCTCACGGAAATTGAATTCAATACTACTGACGAATGGAAACGCTGTTAGCAACAAGACTGTCGTCCACAATGCCTGAAACTGCCTTGCATCCAGAGGAAACCCCCTGGACTGGACCGCCACGGTCAATTTGGACTATCCTGAATCACACCATGGTCATGGAAGATGTGCAGACACACTCCACAAGTGGGTCAAATCTACATCATAATCGTGTGGAGCGCCAGACAGCTGATCCTGTTGTATCAACATGTCCAGCTAATGTCTACAACGTTCCTTTCGAAGATTTCCTTGCAGTTACGAGTAGTGTGATGAAATACATAAAAGACCTTAATATCCGTATACACCTCTCGCTATTTGTGCTATTTTATGCTGGAGATCTGTGTTTAAATGTTGACATGTAAGAGTTTTGTGATCTTTGTATATGTATAGCAGTACGATAAATAAATATATAAAATTCCATGAATTCCCCTTCTATAGCACAAGCTGCAAAATCTATGGAAGCCCATGCTTTTGTCTTTGTATTACTTCTTCATAAAAATGGCAGCTCCAGCTCAAACTTCCCTTTCGTATTCAATGAATAATTTCATTCATGTCTGACAATCAGAAGCTGTGAAGCACGTTTTATGACTAGAAATAATCAGTCGCCAGCTGCACAAATTGTTGTAAAATAACTTAAATAGTAAAAAGTTAATTAATAAAAATTTGTCCTGTTGATGAGTGATCATTTCTATTCTTAAAATGTGGTTCACAGCTGCTGATTGACAGCTACGAATAAAATTTTAAACCTTTTACCCGGTCAGGTAAAAAAAAAGCTGTCGCCACTTACAGGAGCAGTAAGCTTAAAATTCTTAAAGCAAACCCGTCTATTTTCCTTAAGAAGCAGTGTCTTTCACCAAAACTGTTTCCTAATTATATGTCAGCTTATGTAAAACTTCAGAAAAATGGGGCTTCATCTGCCATCATTAAGAAATGTGTGTCCTACATAATTCAGAATGAAATGAGTGTCCTCTATGGTAAGAAAGATGTTCTTAATTCTAAAGCTTATGTCTTACTTCTTGAACTTCGTAGATTACTGCTCGCTACTCAGGTTGAAATTATTTTAAAATCAATTAGCGATTGGTTAATTGCAGAGCGTGATTCAGCAACATCATAAATATCTTTTAGTGATTTAGAGTGCACAGGAACCCCTTGGTCATGAACAAGATCGGGCTACTTTCCCACATTTTTCTTTCTGTGAGAGGGTTATTAATAAAACCAATTTAACTTTTGACGAAGCTGAACTCAACATTTTAAATAAAGGTCTCAAGCGCAATATAGAAGCCTCCTTAGATCAGGCTACTGCTACTAAGATTGTTGTCGATGTGAAATTTCCTATGGACGCTTTTAAGTTAGATACGTGTGAACAATCCAAGATAGCGTGTAGCGTTAACGATATCGTCACTAAAGAGATGAAAGACAGCAGCCAGGTTAAGAGTAATTCCCTTGCTACAGTTAAGCGTATTACTAAAAAGCTTAGTGCTGAAAATGCACTCATCGTCAAGGCAGAAAAAGGAAACTCCTCTGTCATCTTATGTAGAGACAATTATATTAACAAAACGTTAGTTTTCTTCTTTGAGAGTAATATTCATCCCATCAGCAGGAAACCCACGATTAATTTTCCAGACAGAACTCAAAGACGCCTTTGACGTTTGTGATTCTCTTTTTTCCACGAAAGACCGTACGAAATTGTTATGTATGAACCCCAGGTCTTCAACCCTGCGATAACGAGTTACGATACATAAAGAACAATGGCTGATTCATCCTATTGTCAATGTAATTGGTAATCCTGGATACTTCCTATCTAAAAAGTTGTCACTTCTTCTTACAAAAATTTACATATTTGAAACTTCTTTTTCTGTTAAAAATAGGAAAGAAGTAATTAATTCATTAACATTTGTTGCGTTTCCTTCTGGTCTTTTGCTTGCATCCCTTGACATTATAAATCTCTACATTAAGATTCCAATGGAGGAGACAATCATCGAAGACAGCCCTTACACCCACCGCTTTCGTTACTTAATAGTGAAATCTTGCACATAGTGGATAAAGGGTGTAAAATGAATCTTTTAGAAGAAATAGAAAGTTATAAGCAATCCCATCCGGGCTTCTGCTGAAAGATCAGCTCTCGCTTAGAGGTAGGTTGTTTATTTAATTGTATTTCCTCTCTCTTCAAACGATTTTTAACCTGCCTACTTGCTTAGCCAATGGTTTATATCACAAAGAAAAAACAACCATTTGTACCTGTCGATTGATATAACTTGCAACCTCCCTATTTGATTAACGCTTCTTACTACATGTTAAGAACTACCATTTGCATCTTTTGTTTGCTCATTTTTTCCTCTTCTTTGCTATCTAATCTTGATGTCTCAGTGCTTTTTAACTTAATTTATATTTCTATATATTTTTAAAATATGTTTTAATTGTGTTGGCTAGTCAGAACCGAGGGCTACCAATTTATATAGTGGTCAGTGTGCCTATTACATTTTCCTACATGACGCTGTTTTCTGGCTAGGGGTTTAAGTTACTAACGTTGACGTGCTGTGCTGCAGCTATTATTCGTCAGAGCTATAGGTAGAGATCGTAAACTGAATGACAGTCTGTGAATTCGCACTGGGACCTCGCGCTCGCCATCGAGACGAATGTGTCAGTCGTGACGGGCCCACTAACTTGCGTCACCGAAAACTGGTATCCAGCGGCTGGTCTCTACGTCAATATACTGGAAAGGCCAATGTAGCACTACTTCTGCATCGGCCCACAGTGTCACCATCGGCTGATTATTAAATAAACCTGATCATTGTACCACCCGTGTGGAGTTGCTAGTCTCCCATCGGGCGCCTCCCCAGGTGACGGATAGGGGAATGCCCACCAGATATGGAGGGTACCAGGGAAATAAAATACCCGGGGTGGACCAAAACTAGCAACTACTGCCTTGTAGTTTAGGTATTGGATTACCAAAGGCTAAAGGAAGAGAAACTTGAGCAAAAATTACCTGGTCCTCCAGGTTGGGGGTTAATGCGATGGGCCAACTCCCCATTCATTGGAAAAACCTCACTGGTTAAAAAGCCTATAAGATTACAGCAGGACGGATATAATAGGAGACGAAAAAGGCTAAGAAAACGGACTGTCTTAATTGGTGTATGGAACATACAAGGATTACAAAATAAAGTAGGAGAAGTGATTAAAGAAATGGAGGCTAGAAATCAAGATATTATTATACTCCCAGAAACTAAGAAAAAAGGACGAGGTATTGAAAGAATAGGATCATATACACATTTCTATAGTGGTGTCCCAAAAAATCAAAGAGCAAAATGGGGGATATCGATATTGATGAAAAACAAATTCAAAAGAATGGTCACAAACTGGGAACCTATTGATGAAAATCTGATTAAAATTAATACTGATATTCATGGATACAAAATTACTATTATAGGAGTATGTGGAATAAGCCAAGATGAACCAATTTGTAAAAAGGATGATTTCTATAATAATTTAAATGGAATCATAGAGGATATCGGGAAAACCAGGGGGATTATTATTGCAGGGGATTTTAACAGTAGAACTGGAAGTAAAATTGGAAATAAAATTATAGGACCATTTGGAGAAAATGTTATAAATGATAATGGTAATAGACTTATTGATATCTGTGAACAAAATTCATTGAAAATATTAAATGGCTTTTATCAACATAAAGAAATACATAAATACACATGGCATAAAGATACATTGAATCAAAAATCAATAATAGACTATATTATAATTAAACAGCAAACGAGGATAAAAATACATGACATAAAAGTATATAGAGGGGTAACTCTTAGCGATCATTATTTGGTAAATTCCAAATTTTTATTCCCCTTCAGAGGAAAAAGCAGGGAAGAAAATCGAAATTGCCCTATAGAAAATATACAAACAGAAATCAAAATTCCTAAATATAATTTGAATAGTTTTGAGAATGAAAGCACAATATTTTTATATCAAAAGAGGTTAGATGAAAAACTGGTAGAAACAGAGTTTGATAATACAGAAGATCAATATCATTATATTGTAAATAAACTACATGAAGCCGCCAAGGAAGCTTCAGGAGAAACAGAAGAAACATGTACAAACCATCCATTAGACTACTGGCATGAAGAAATTAAAAAGGAAGTGAAATTAAAGAAAGAAAAATATTTAAAATGGTTAAATACCAGAAATCTTCAAGATAAAATAGAGCTTAATGCACAACAAGCGAAAATCCGGAAAAAGGTTGCAGAAGCAAAAAACAAAGTTTGGGAACAGTCATGTCAAAAAATTGAATCCTATATTGGTGATAAAAGAAACACAGAAGCATGGAAAACTATAAAAAATTTAAGAAGGAATTCCAAAGAAACAACACATATTAAATATATTACTCATGACTCTTGGGAAAAATATTTTAAAAGTTTATTAACAGAAAACAGGGAAGAATACTTGGGAAACCCTGAATATAATGAAATGATAGATCTACAAGCAGAGAATTACATCCGTTTGGAAATAGAGACAGTAAAAACTGCAATAAAATCTTTAAAGAATGGAAGGGCTACAGGCATTGGAGGTATTCCTGCAGAATTATTAAAATTAGGAACAAAGAAATTAATGGAATTGTTAAGAAACCTTTTCGAAAGATGTTTAAATGGGGAAGATGTCCCAAATGATTTGAAAGTAGGATATATTTCCGTGATACATAAAAAAGGAGCGAAAGATGAGTGTAAAAATTATAGGGGAATAACAGTGACCAATACCTTCAGTAGATTATATGGAATAATTATTAAATATTTGTTAGAACAAGAATACAAAGAAAAGGAGGCTGAAGAACAAGCAGGTTTTAGAGCTGGAAGATCAACAATTGATCATATCTTTTGTCTACAACAAATTATTGAAAAAAAAATGGTTTGGGCACAACCTATACATTTAGTATTCATAGATATAGAAAAAGCCTATGATAGTGTGCCTTTATCCAGTTTATGGAAAGCTTTAATATCAATAGGAATAAATCCAAGAATAATTAAAGCAATTCAAAATTTATATAAAAATTCTATTTCAAAAATAAAAATTGGTAAATATCTATCACATGGATTCCAAGTCACAAAAGGATTATGTCAAGGATGTAGCATCTCACCTACATTGTATAAAATATATACAGAAGTAACTTTACAGAATTGGAAGAAATTAATGTCACACTATGGGAATACCAATAAATGATAGAACAACATACTCATTACAATTTGCAGATGACCAACTGATTATAGCCCAAGACTGAGTATATGACCAGAAAATTGATTCAAGAATATAAAAAATCAGGTCTAAATGTAAACATGAATAAAACAAAGTACATGGTAATTGGTGGAGTGAATGGAGACTTAATATTAGAAGAAGGGATGGGAACAATAACAGCTACTGAGGAATATAAATATTTAGGTGTGAAAATTACAAATGATGGGAAACAGGACAAAGAAATTAGATCAAGAATAAATTCTGGAAAGACGACAATCTCTTTATTGAATGGAATTCTCTGGGACAAACACATAGCAACTGATAACAAAATAAGGATTTTTAAAACAATAGTTAGGAGCATTATTACATATGGTTCAGAAGTGTGGACAACAAAATGGCAACTGAAATCAAAATTATTAGTCACAGAAATGGATTTCTGGAGACGTTCAGCAAGAATATCAAGACGAGAAAGAATAAGAAATGAAGTAATCAGAGACAAGATGAAGTGTAAAAATTCAATTATTGATTTCATCGAGCACAAACAACTTAAATGGTATGGACACATCAGACGAATGGAACAGGAAAGGATACCAAAATGCATAATCGACTGGGTACCAATTGGAAGAAGAAAAAGGGGACGACCACCTGATACATGGATACAGGGAGTTCAGTCAGCAATGAGGAAGAACAACATTCCTGAAGATTTATGGACAAATAGAGAAGAGTGGAGAACAATAATTAGTGACTTACTGTAATCTAGAATAGGTGCTGGAAAAATGTACTCACATTGTAAATCCAGAATAATAATAATAATCATTGTACCATTTCTTCAGCCCTTTTTACAAGCTACGTCGTTTTTGTGTAAAAATTTATACGCTGGATTAGCACGTAGCGCAAGGTCTTGATCATTGTTTCATTACTTTAAGACTGATGTTCAGATTCGCTGAAGTTACGTTTTAGACAGTTGTCGTAACTTGTTGTTGTGACCCCCGAGCGGCGCAGTGGACGTGTACTAGCCGGCCGGTGTGGCCAAGCGGTTTTAGGCGCTTCAGTATGGAACAGTACGATCGCTACGGTCGCAGGTTCGAATCCTGCCTCGGGCACGGATGTGTGTGATGTCCTTAGATTAGTTAGGTTTAAGTAGTTCTACGTTCTAAGGGACTGATGACCTCAGAAGTTAAGTCAAATAGTGGTCAGAGCCATTTGAACCATTTTTGGACGTGTACTAGAGCACTCCATGCCCTGTGCTCGTAGGTAGCACACCGCGCCTAGTACACGTCCCCTGCGGCAGTCGGAGGTCACAGCACCAAGTTACAACACCTGAAGATGGGCATATAAGAGCCCTAAAGCTATCTTGTTATAATAAAAGAACTTTACAAAAAATGGTTCAAATGGCTCTAAGCACTATGCGACTTAACATCTGAGGTCATTAGTCCCCTAGGCTTAGAACTACTTGAACCTAACTAACCTAAGGACATCAAACACATCCCTGCCCGAGGCAGGATTCGAACCTGCGACCGTGGCAGCAGCGCGGTTCTGGACTGAAGCGCCTAGAACCGCTCGCCCACAGCGGCCGGCCAAGAACTTTACAACTGTAGCGGTATTTTCAACCTCTTGTATAATGCTCAGTTGCGGATGTTTCTCCAACAGGATTGTTTGCAATATGCTTTTAATTGTCATCCAACCCTGGTTATCACTATATTCTTAACCTATACCCATTTCTGTCGGACCCTATCGTCCAGAATTTGCTTGACGATTGCTTTTCGGCATAAGCTTGATTGTATGATCTTCTGAAGTTGGCTAATTAATTTACCGAAACTAGTCAAAAAAAGAAGTTATTTAATAAAATTCTGCGCAGCTGACGACTGATTATTTCTATTCTTAAAATTCACTGAATAATTACAAATTCTAATGTACATTTCTAACTCATCATGGACAAAGCGAACTGAAGCAAAACTATGCACCAACGCTTAAACACTACAGAAATGAGCCGCAACATTGCAGCCGTCGCTCAGGGTGCCCCCAACAATCGCGGACGGCGCTCCTGTCTTCTGTTTCGGCAATGGAGATGCGGTTGCGGTATCCACGGAAACATTTGCCGCTGAACCTCTGGACGCTATGCTGCTCTTCGTGGTTTGTGCTGCGCTGTTCTACGAGATGGCCGCCTGCCTTCTCTTGTGGTAAGTCGCCGTGAGCGTCATCAGCGCTCTTCACTTCAGTCTGACGCTGCCAGCAGAGAGCGCTGCCAAAGTCGCGCGATTTGGCTGCAAACTTCAGTCGTACTGTTGACTGGGCGTATCGAGAATAATTGCGTTCATATGCCGTATCTGTTGCAAACATTCTCACGGAAATACGTATGTCTAAAAGTTTTGCGCCTAACTGCTGGCAGAGAAAGGCTCTTTTGCGTCAAGTGGAATTTGCAATACTAACCATGGGCTTTGACCAATGACGTGAAGTTAATTGCTTCCATGCCATCACTTCTTGGGCGGTATTCTGTATTTAATTTCTTTTTAGTTAAACTGTGTGCCATATTTTCGAGGGTTTCTCGGCTGCGTATGAGAACCAAAACAGCAGCCTCTACTGTTTCGACAAGAATTTTAACAAATCGTCCAGTTATTTATCATTTTCTTTAGGAGAAATAAGTTTTCTTGTTGTCGTTCATTTTGTGAATCGTGGTCTCCGTTACAACAATAGACATTCTTTTGCGATACTGAATTCGCGTTCTTTACGATAAATACTTTGCTTACATAATTTCTAAGTAAGCATCATAGCTGTAACACGAAATATTTCTTTCCGATTGTGTATATTCTCGTAATCAAAACAGACTGTGATACATCGTTACCAAATATAACGACTGACAGGACGTATCGCCGGCCGCGTGGTTCTAGGTGCTTCAGTCCGGAACTACCCAGCTGCTACAGTCGCAGGTTCGAATCCTGTGTGTGATGCCCTTAGGTTAGTTAGGTTTAAGTAGTTCTAATTCTAGGGGACTGATGACCTCAGATGATAATTCCCATAGTGCTTAGGGCCATTTGAACCATTTTTTGACAGGACATTATGGTCACAATGTTATTTATGTCATTAGACGGAAGTCCGATACTGATGTGTCACTGGTCAAACCTGGTGGATAGTATCGCAGTTTCCACTTCATAGGCCGGCCGGTGTGGCCGTGCGATTCTAGGCGCTTCAGTCTGGAGCCGCGTGACCGCTACGGAGGCAGGTTCGAATCCTGCCTCGGGCATGGATGTGTGTGATGTCCTTAGGTTAGTTAGGTTTAAGTAGTTCTAAGTTCTAGGGGACTGATGACCACAGATGTTAAGTCCCATAGTGCTCAGAGCCATTTGTACCATTTTTTTGAGCCACTTCGTACGAACTTTTGCTCAGAGGCGGAAATTATAAACAACTGTTAGATGCGCACTACCGTAATCTGCTGCAGTATTAAATTCAAAGTGAGGAGCTGAAATGCAACCGCTAATAAATAGAGTTTGCGTATCAGTTAAAGTTACAATGATGATTCCAAGCTAGAAAGAAGATCATTCCTTATCAGTCACTAACTCACTCATTTCTATTATGCCTCTATGTACTTTCGAATACAAGTGTCTTAGTTAGATTTGCACTTCTTCTCGTTCATTAGCGCAATTCTGCTTTACTGAGCTTGTTGTTGCTGTATTGTGGGAAAATCGAGGTCTATTGTTAATATTCTTGGAGAGCATTTGCTGATACGAAAATAGTTTAGGAATGTTATACCTTGTTACAACACTTGAATCTCTAATTTCAGTTTTTCTTCATCTCAGTGTACTTCAAAGTTTACGGGCTACTAGTTGACTGTTATTGAATTATATGAAAAAAAGCTAAATTATTTACAAACTACGGCCTGCATACACTTTATTCAACATGTAAACGTCACTACAGATATTCATATTTAGGTTATGTCATGTTCACTGTGCTTGCTATCATTGGCGATGATGTGGCGGAGCTATTCTGCATGACCCGTTGAAGCGTCGGAACATCGATGCTGTCGACGACCTCCTGGACGGCTGTTTTCAGCTCAGCAATGGTTTTGGGGTTATTGCTATACGCCAATTTTTTTAATATAGCCCCACAAAAAGGAGTTTCATCTATTCAGGTCTTGAGAATATGGCGGTCAATCGAGGCCCATGCCAGTGGCCTCTGGCTGCCCCAGAGCCAGAATGCAGTCACCAATGGGCTCCTCCAGGACGTCAAGGACTCTCGTGCTTCGATGGGGCAGAGGTCCGTCTTGCACGAACCACATTTAGTCGAAATCAGGATCACTTTGGATAACGGGGATGAAATCATCTTCCGATACGTTCACGTTCCATTCGGTAGTCACCATCCCATCAAGCAATATCGCACCGATTATTCCGTGACTGGCCACTGCACAGCCGGCTGCTGTGACCGAGCGGTTCTATGCACTTCAGTCTGGAGTCGCGTTGCTTCTACGGTCGCAGGTTCGAATCCTGCCTAGGGCATGGATGTGTGTGATGTCCTTAGGCTAGTTAGGTTTAAGAAGTTCTAAGTCTACGGAACTGATGACCTCAGTTGTTAAGTCCCATAGTGCTTAGAGCCATTTGAATTTTGAGCCACTGCACACCACACATTCATGCGTTGGGGGAGAAGTGACTTCTCTATCGCGATATGTGGATTCTCAGTCCGCTAAATGCGCCAATTTTGCTTATTGACGAACCCATCCAAATGAAAGTGGGCTTCGTCGCTAAACCAAACCATGCATGCGCATACTAATTTACATCAAGTACCACGGTCAACCGTGCGGTTGGAACGTCCTGACGCAAACCGTTCAGAAGTTATGAAGATTTTATTTCATGTAGTTCAATAATTGCCACCCAGTATGTTTATGTATAGGAAAGTGTGAGGTACACATGCCAGAAATGGACTGCACGATACACGTAAAATTTACAGGAATCGATTTCACCTATCAAACTTGTTAAGTGACCAGTCTAGGCATTGTGATACGTCCATGGAGAAATAATATCACAAGTTTTACGACAAGAACAAAAGAAGTGGGTCATATTGCTTTAACAATCCTGTATTTATACTGGTCCGTAAATATGCACTTCAAGAGCGAAGAAAGGAAGTCACACGACGAAGGAATAAGCCGAACAGAAATCACTGGATGTGATATACATTTACAGACAAACAAGTAACTACAATTTCAGAAAAATTGCCTGTTTTATTCAAGAGAAACAGCTTCACAAACTGAGGAAGTCAATAAACCGTTGGTCCACCTCTGGGCCTTATGCAAGCAGTTATTCGACTTGCTCTTGATTGACACAGTTGCTGGATGTCCTCCGTGTGATTGGCGTGCTAGATCGCCAAAATCCCGAGCTGATTGGTGCGTCCTACCCATGATGCTCCACATGTTCCCAATTGGGTAGAGATCCGGCGACCTTGCTGGGCATGGAAGGTTTTGGCAAGCACAAAGACAAGTAGTAGAAACTCTCGCCGTGGGTGGTCGGGCATTATGCTACTGAAATGTAAGCCCAGGCAACAAAACGGGCCATAGAATAACGTCGACGCATCAGTGTTCTGTACTGGTGCCGCGAATGATAACCAGGGGAGTCCTGCTATGAAATGAAGTGGCCCCCACAGACAATCACTCCTGGATGTCGGGCCGTATGGAGTCAGTCAGTCAGGTTGGTATCAAACCGCTGTCTGGATAGTCTCCAGGCACGTCTTCGCTGATCGTCGGGGTTCTGTTCGCAGCGGGACTCATCAATGAAGACAATTTAACTGCAGTCAACGAGATTCTATGTCGAATATACTCGGAACTACTGCAGACAGGCTTGCTATTATATAGAGGTCAGTGGTAGTAGGTGAAAAGGGTGCTGTGAGCTCAGCCGCCTTTCTGTGAGACGCTTAATAACGGCCCTTGTGATCACTGAAGCACCAGCTGCACGTCGGATCGATGGTAATGAGGAATGTGGGTCTCCGAGTGCCTCTCTGACGATTGTTTGGTCCACGCGTTCTATCATCTTTCCAGGTCGACAGTTTCCTTCTTGAGGCTGCGCTCGGCCACGGTTCATCTATATCTGCTAACGTTGCCGAACAGTGACATTGCTCCTATTCAAATGTCGAGCGATTCGCCCATTACTGCTACATGTTCTTTAAGGGCAATTAAAAGTCGTCTCTTAGATGCTGACATTTGCATATAGTGTTCACGCGGCTGTCTGGCGAGGCATAGTTACTGTGCCAGTCAGTACACGGAATGAAAGTCGCAAAGACCTTCTCCCCTGGGATCGACATGTCCCCTGTTTACAATTCTTGTAAGTTGCAAGGTGAGGCTGTACTGCAGCGATATACATTCATCCACCGACTGCCAAAGTTTATAGTTTTGCATTTTCTTTCGATACTTATATGAATGTCAGTTTGCGAACTTCGTAATGCGTCGTTTTTCTCAGTCTGAGGGTCTATATGTAAAAACCATATGACGGTATTCGAGTATTATCAAGAAAAACGAAACAAATCGAGGAATATGAAAATGCTCTCTAGCTCTTCGTGAGAAGTGTGTACATAATTACGTGGCACCTAATAAACGAATGAGAATCTGCTACTGAACGTACACTGTTAGACCTCAAGCTTGCTGAGATACTCTGGATCCGCTAGATATCAAAATCAACGAAAGAACTAGCCTACAGCTGCTCCGAAATATTCAATAGGCCACAGTTCGGCTCTTAACAGTCTGAGCTTTGTCGTAACGTTAGAACGTAACACCAGCTTTTCAATTTTTCGACCTAGCATCGACTGAAACAGCGCTTTAATCAAGACGTGTTTTTTGCACACGCGAGCTCGCACTTTACTGACAGCACTGTATGTTACGGCATGTGCATCCCACATCAAATGTGACGCAATGTTTAAATGATGTTCTTCACCAGCACGGAAGCTCAGCGTGTTCGGTCAGAGAACCGGTGGCCCTTTGTAATAAAAAATAAAAACTCAGTAAATGAATCAACGATCAAATTGAAAGGATGTCATGTGACGTCCACGCAGACCAAACGCAACGAACAGTACACAACAAAATGAAAAAAAGGTGGGAACTTATTGGTATGGTAGACGTTGTCAGGCAAGATATGGATCTGTTAGTGTCGTTGGAGTACCCCAAAAAGAGTTGAGCGGTTTTTGACACGCTGTGTGGCAGAGAGAAACATTGTAAAATCAGTGAGTCAGCGTTCGTAAATAGCGGAAACGAGAGCCATTTGCTTTCTTCTAAGTAGGACACAAGTCCAGGTTGGCGTTATTTAGCTTCGTAGAAGTAGGCCTTATGATCCTCACCACATGCTTTACCTTAGTAATAGAAGACGCTGAGAAGGCAGATTGTGGACGGAGGGACACAAAATGGTGATGTGTTTTGTACCGCAGCTACACCTGTACTCAGCCTCTGGAAGGAGTGTTGCAGAAGGTACATAACAGTCAACTTCTTCCTCCTAGTTACATTATCAGGTGGTAACCGGAAATTGAGATCATTGTCCCTGTGTATGTATCCTAATACGTCGAATATTACTCATTTGGACATTATGTGATATATGGACTATCTAATCAAAAGTATCCGTACATCCCTACGTAATGCTGAACTGCCCAATAGATATACGAGAGGCATACTCGCCAGTGTTACGTGCTACCAGCAGCCCCGCTAGCACAACTACTGTGCGTATGGAGTTAAAAACAATGCGATACAACGACCGAGCAGCTCCTCATAACCCACATACGTTTATTGTCAATGATGACGCTTCAGAAGGTGTAAAGAGTGACGCAACTTAACAGTGAATGACGGGAACTTCTGATTTGAACTGATCAATCATTCTGTACCCTGTAGGTATCCGAATGGAAATGTTTGGTTCTGAAAAATATCTTTAGAACGTTACCTGCATTTATAAATAGTGACAACAGTGAAGTACACTTGAGATTGTGTTACGATATGGCGGAGTTTTCCGTGGTAAGGATGTGATCCACTCTATGTGCGTATGAAAACGCTGTATTCGGAAGGATATGAACACATTTTACAGTATTTTGTGCTGCGCACAGTAGAAGAAAGTTCGGAGACGGTTATTGTACTTTTTGACACTTCACCCTGTCATAAAGCGGGATCTGTGAAACAATGGTTTATGAGCAGTTACATTCCTAAAATGAAATGGTATGACGTGCGTGGAGTCCTTTCTAGAACCCAATGAGAAAACCTTTGGGATGAGATAGAACGTCGACTACGCGCCAGACACCAGCATCTAGCATTACTGTCATCTCTGGTCTCTGATCGTGAAGAAGAAATGACTGCCACTCCTCCACACACTTTCAGAAAACTCGTTGAAATTGTCCGCAGCAGGATTACAGCAGTCTTAAAGGCATAGATGGATACGCCCCACATGAATGTCCACGTACAGATGTACGAATACCGTCGACCAGATATAGTATAAGGAGGAATCGGGAACGTTCTTAATACGTACTAGGACGGGGGCACTTTTAATACTGAAAAAAAAAAGTCTGCACGAAATGTACTGAGCTGTATTTAAACATTAATGCGAAATGTCTAATCACTATCTTTTACAAGTTCAAACAATTTTTAGTATTGTTCCAAAGAAAATACTAAGTTTATTAGTTTACCTTACTGTGGAAAAATGAATACAAGGATTGCAACTGTCTTTAGAAAGTACAATGTGACAGTGTCTTTTGGAACCACAAATAACGTAGGATGTATTTTGCAACATAATGTAGACACTAAGAATCTATTTCATGCTTCTGGAGTAAAGGCAATTGATTGCACGGACTGTGGGGCTTGTTACGTTGGCCAAATTGAGAGGAGGCTGAAAATCAAATTTCTGGAACACGTTGCCTTGGACAGAAAAGATGCCACGGAGAAATCAAATTTAGCTGCTCGTTTACTTAGAGCAAAACATAAGTTGCCGACTTTGACATGTAACATAAAGCTGCTGCTGAAGTGTAAGAAAGGCAGGTTCCTGGACATCCTAGAAGAAACAAAGATCTTTTATCATAAAAAAAGTTGGTCGCAACTTAATTAGTGTGCAGGTCATTATGATAAATACACAACTGTAGTGGGTAGTGCCTTTTTGCCAATATGTAGTAGCCACTAACGTAATACTGTACGAGTACCATGGTATAATCCTGAACCTACAGAGCTTTTCCCATGTTACATTGGTTTAGATACATGTTCATTATTTATAGGAGCAATTCAGTATATTATTTTTATTGTAATTATAATTAAAAACCTATTTGAAGTCACACAAAAATCAGTAGTCTCTAAACCAACTATCTAGCTTGCTGATATTTGGCGCCATCTATGAACTGTTCATTAAGTAAGGGGAACCACATACCTCGTAGCGACGTTTAAATAAAGAGAAAAATAGTACAAAAGAAAACATATTTAAATCAAATCAATTCTAATACTCGCTGCATATACCATATGCCTCCCACTGTTTTGTAAACATTTTTAAAAAATTATGAATCCGACGTTATCTCTAAGTTTGAAAAGAAAAAGGAAATAATTGGTTCACAAGGAGCGAATCTGGCATTTTTACATCTTCTAACGTTAACTGTTAAATGTGGGAGTTAGTCGGACAGCAACATCAATAATTTTATTCGTATTTTATTTTGTATTATTCCTAAGCAAATTTTAGGTTCTCTTCGCGACCATAACAGCTTTACTAGGAATGTTACGTATTACGTAGTTCAGTTAATGAGTGCCATGCTGCCAACTGATGTGTTCTCCGCAAATGCTACCTTCAGTATACAGTAGCCTTGAATGAACTGTGACAGGAGCCCGAACAACCGGGGATTGACGTACTAAGGTACAAACTACAACTCTGAGTCACTGGTATGTAATGTAATGTACAAGTGATGTAGGTCATGCCTCGACTTGCACTTTTTTATACTATCCACTCACTATCTACTTCTTATATTTTTACCTTTTATATTGGCTAATTACTAGCCAGAATCTAGAATTGCTTTAATAAAGCCTAAAAGGAAAGGATGACTGCTTGCTTTTCTCCATCATTTTGAATATCATATCACAGTCGTCGAGTGTATTCCACTTTACCAATGGAAGGTAATTTGATAGATTTTTAGAATGTTCGCTTCTTCCACATTCAGTCATCTTCGGGCGTCTTCTCCAGTACATGCAGCATGGTTCCAAGCAGAGCACCCAACACTCTTGTACCACAATCCTTTGTCTTTTTCCTACTTCTCCAGAAATGCAATATACCTTTTACGTTATTTACTACGTGTAGGTAGACATCTCAGTGGGCAATCTCAGTGGTTGTCGTAATCACTGCGTCATCACAAATCCTAGAAAGATCCGATACCCCCGATGACTGGTGTTTCCTCGTATTTTTAGTTTTCTTCTTTTATGGCTGTTCAGTAAAGCTCCCACATAAAGCTTCCTGTTCTTCAAGCAAAGTCTATTGTCTGTTTTCATTCCTTAGTTTGTTCTTCATTTCATCTTCTGCAAGTTTCTTCTGTCTGGGGGGTGAGCTTCTGTTCTCATCCAATGTACCATTACTCCAGTGTGCCATAACGTGCAAAAATGATCAGAGTAGGTTTGTTAAATTCTATCTTTAGGAAACAAATTCATGCAATGATGGAACTAATTACTGGTTTTAATAACATATTTAGATAAAAGAAAGGTCAGCAGTAACTGTAAGTTTACCTTCTTATTTTCACTCCGCTGAAAACAATAACAAACTGAGCTGTTTCATTTGCATCCAACTCATGCATTCCACAGGTCAGCTGCCACCTGTTTTCTTGTTGTTGTTTGTTAGCACAGGAAACAGGAGAGGGAAGTATTGGTCGAAAATCGTCATTTTTTTCGCACTCTTCAAGTACTGAATGCTTATTATTACCTGCCGTTCACAATTACCCATCTTTCCATTAAAAGTTTTCTGTATTTTCAGCATTCCTACTTAGTAAGGGTACCTATCAAGCGGATATTATCGAACAGGGTTTTTGTACGTCTGTTACTTCATTGGTTGATTTCACTTCATTCAATCTCATACTCACATCTGCCTTTCCGCTGTTTAAATCGGTCTGGGCCGGTGCTTGTGGATAGTTGGCGTTTCCGACTGATTCCAACCTATCGTCGGTCGTGGAACGAACGACATCGCCCCTATTGATCCCCTTCTTGTTCGGAAAATTTATATTTTAATTATCTGATTCGAATAATGCCTCGAGTCCCACGTTAAACATTTGTAAACGATTGATTGACCGTGTCGTCTCTTTTCGTGGTCAAGGGAATCATACAGAACAAGTTATTCTCATTTCTGGTTCTCTGTATAATGCTTGGAAAAATTCTGGTTTGTTCAAAATACAGAGAAACCCTTTCCGCCGTTCTATTTATTGTTGCTTCGAGCGCATAAATTGAACACCGCTCCAATTACGCTGCACTCTCCATACAGTGGTAGGTAAGTTTCACTTTAATTACTTTTTGCCAAATAAAGCTTCTTCTGCCACTTGCAAAGGTAGCTAACTATAAATAGAGGAGCTTGTTAGAAAGCATCTAATATAGTGAGCTTATGAACGTGAATTAGCTTTCTTTGGTGTCGTCTCCGTCTTCATAAAGAGGGAGACCATTTAACACCCAGAGAGTAAAAATTACATCTTCTACACAGCGAAGAGGACAATGTATTTAAAATATTTCGTATGAACATGAACCTCACCAGTTTAAAGGCGCAAAATGCAGCGGATATACTACAAAGCCTGTCGTCTGTTTTGTGTTCCACATAACTTTTTTTATTAAGCTTTGTGACAATATTTTCCGTAAGCAGTCCTTTATTTCGCAAAATTCCTCTAGTGACTTGATCCTCCTTTATACAGAATTGTTGGTTGTGAACTTCCTCGTAGCGCTTCTGACTTTCTTAGCCATGTCATTTATATGCTCTTGCATCTGAAGTGCATCGAGCGAGGTGGGTCAGTGACTAGCACACTGGACTTCCATTCTGGAGGACGACGGTTCAAACCCGAGTCTGGCACTCTATATTTAGGTTTTATCGTGATTTTCCTAAATCACTTTAAGCAAATGCCGCAGTTGTTCCTTTGAAAGGCCATGGCCGGTTTCCTTCACCATTCTTGACACAATCTGAGTTTGTCTCCGCCTCTAATGTCCTCGACGTCAACTAATCGTTAAACCCAGTTTTCCTACCTTTCTTTCCGTCTAAATCACAATCAAGTACAAATCCGAAGGAAGGGTCGTCAACCAAGTTCAACACTTTCCGATATCAACGTACAAGTACGCCTATTTCGCTAAGCGGTAACGTGTTTGCCTAACATGTAGCGAGCCCACGTTAGATTCCCGGCTGGGTCGCAGATTATCTCCGCCAATGGACTAGGTGTTGTATTTATCTCATCACCATCTCATCATCACCGAAATGCAAGTCACCCAACAGTGCGGTTTCGCAGCTGTGCAGTGCGAACGTAGTGTTGTTTCCGCCTGCGCGCGCGCTGTTGTTTACTTTTCAGCGGCCGTCATTTACGTGTCGCTTACGTGTAGTAGAACATGGTCAACCGTTTTAGAAAATCAGCACTACGATTCAGCTTATGCAATGACCACATTCAACCAAAGGCCTTGGAAGAGGAACGCTTCCTACTCGACGTTGCTAAGATCCCAGCTTCCGACATCTTGGGCATCCATTTGTCCATATTAAGCAGTACGGTGTACGTCAACGTCGTCCGTTGAATACTTCGTGACGCCAAACACGGACTACCCTTTTGCCACGCCGTTGGAAATGTTGACCACGTAGGCTTGGGAATGCACACCATACGAGATTTCGAACTCCCGCTCGAGCTCCCGGCGGAAGACGTTATCGCGGCTTTCCTTCCTTATGGCACTGTACATGGCCACACTGCCGAACACTGGGCACAATTCCAAACGTACCCCGTTCTTAACGGTATACGACAGATCATCACAGATCGCCACGTGCCATCTTACCTGCAAATCAGCGGGTGTCGCGCGGTCGTCAAATACGACGGTCAACACAAGACCTGTTCCGGGTGCGGCAAAGAAGGCCACCTCAGGTCTGGGCGTCTTCAGCGACGAATCACCCAATTGCCAGCCGTTACCATGGCGCCTCCGACTCCGACGACCGTTTCACCGATCACCAATGCATCGGCGCCTTTTTCCTCCTACCGGCCGCCGTCCGTCGAATGATGTACCGCTGACCCTTCCTACTGCTGCAGATATCGCCGGGGTCGACGCGTCGCGCTCACAATCTGGCTACTCCAACGCCTCTGCAAACAGCGACGACTTCCAATCCCCACCCGGCCGATGATATGGACACTCCTTCCCCTGTCATTCCCACGACGGCCTCCCTCCCAGATCACCGCGACTCCCTCCCACCTCCCGACACAGAGGGACGAACATGCAAACAACATTCACCTAAAAGGCGCAAGAGGAGGCACCGTACTGTCTCGGAACAAGACAGATCACCTACCCCTGAGGCTCCAGAGGCCGTCCGGCCCAACGAGGCCTCGGAGAACCTGCACGAATGACAACAACACGACACCGGCTGTGTCTGTGCCGGTGCCTACTCCGCTGGCTCACTCAGGTGCACCTGAATCAATGGACTCCACCGTTGCGACTGCCGCCGAGATGTCCTCCGCTCCTAAGAACGATGTGGAACGTAAGAACATCACAACGACAGCGCCTTCAATGGAATGGAGTGAAGACGTCGATGAAGGCCTAGCCACACGCTGGGGATTGAGTTACTCCAGACAGAATCCTAGTTACGCTTTCGAAAACGCCGTCAGGTGGCGTACGGCATGAATCGCCGTTGCTTCGCCCCTCTTCAACCTCCGCGGATGGAGTTCCCCTCCACGGCACGGTACGACTCAAAACCTAATCAGTAGCGACGATCAACATTAACACTACTAGCTGCCCCATGAATATTCAACTGCTACGAGAAGTGATATGGGCATCGGAAGTCGACATTGCATTACCACAGGAAGTACACTTGACCAAACTTCCAAAAGACTCGGTATATAACACTTATCCTTCTCCTGATGACCACCTGGGACGTGGCGTAGCCATCTACTCCCGAGAAGGCATTCCGGTGGCTGGTAACGCATGCCTTCCATCCGCCAGAGGCAGGGCCGTCACCGTCATGGGGATGCATATTGACAACACTTACGCTCCGTCAGGCTCCACTCGCAGATGCGACATGGCACACATCTACTCAGAAGAAATCGCTCCTTTGGTTCTTGGACGCTGTGACTATTACTTGCTTGGGGGTGATTTTAATTGTGTCCTGCACCCTAAGGATCAAACGCCCCACTACAACACCTGTCAAGAACTGCTCCTTGACATCCGTGATCTGTTGCTCCGTGACACTTCGGCACGGCGACGCACCTGGACGCACTTACCAGACGAGTCACTCCGCTGGCCGCCTTGATAGGGTTTACCTTTCACGGGAACTCACATCTGTAGTCCAAGGTGCAGAACTTTGGCCCTTGGCCTTTTCGGACCACTGTGCCTACATCTGGAACATCCTCCTCCCGCAACAAGTGGTGTGGCGCAGTCGTGCACTGTGGACGCCTCACTACCAACTATTTCTACGCCGTTCTCCGCGACCTGGATGCCAAGCCGCCCACCCCTGAAACCCAGAGGGAACGTAGCAGGATTGAAGCACAATCTGTAACGATGACACGCCGTGGACTGCAGAGGGCGATGGTGCGGATCCGACGTCAAGATTCGGCTGAATAAGAACATCCTACCATCCGTCATATCACGTCCGAAAGGAGACACCAAAGACAACGACTCATCACCAAGATCTACAACTGTCGCGCCCAGCAAGTCGCTCGCCAGGCCGAAATCGTCAGTATCTTTGTAGACCACTACCGCACTATGTACCAGGAGGAGACTACGAACAACCGCGCTCAGGAGTTTGTGTTACCACACGTAACTCACACCCTCCACAGCGACGAAGCGGACGAGCTGATGGAGCCAGATACTCTAAGTCCACGATGAACTCAACAAAGGTGCTCTGAATTAGTCACCTGGTGTCGGCGGGCTTCCGATAGAATTTTATCGCGCTTTCCTCGGGCTAATGGCGTCAGGGTGGACGGAGACGTTTCATGAACTGATGACGATGGGGAACGCTGTACCGCCGTCCTTTCTCACAGGAATTATTATACCCATCCACAAACCGAGATCGGGAGTGACGACAACACATTATCGACCCATATCTCTGCTTAACGCAGACTATAAAATTTTTACACGACGCTTGTCGACGCGATGTCGCAAGATCCTGACCGGAACAGACAACTCCGGGTGGCTCAGTTAATACATGAACGACCACGGGAGAATGTCGTGATTTAATTGCAGTGGCAGAGACGTGCAGACTCCGTGCCACGGTGGTTGCCATTGACTTTGACAGCGCATTCGACAAGATGCGGCATCATTTCTGAGCCGAATGGGTTTTCAACCCGCTTTCATCGATGTCAACCGGCGTCTGTACGACACCGCCGAATTGCTGATTCAGGTCAATGGCCGTGTGGCAGGACCAGTGACGATCCGGCGTTCCATAAGCCATGGTTGCCCACTTTAGACCCTGCTCTATGCCATAAGCCTGGAGCCATTCATGGGGAGTCTGACGAGCCACCTTTCTGGTCTCATTCTGCGACAGCACAGTTTTCGATGTCGTGCGTATGCGGACGACCTCGTCCTCTTCGTCCGCTCACGGAATGAAACACAAACGGCACTTAATTTGATATCAACGTACGGAACTGCAGTGGATAGTAACATGAGTATGGCTAAATCCAATGACGCGGCCTCTCACACGATGACTTAGCACCTCTACCGTATGTACAGAAACTATGATACCTTGGTATCATTTTCGCCTCCACCATGCACCGCTCAGCTGCCATCAATCTTCGGCGTGCGCTCCAAATTATCCGCACGGCGGTGCAAAAAAATCTCCTCTGCCGACTCGATTCTTTACAACGTGTCCAATACCTCAACCAAATGTGGCGTCCAGAATGATCCACATCGCATAGGTAATCCCGATGCCATCAACTATTGGACGCAGCCTCCAGGCTGCTCTTGGATACTTTCTTACGTCCGATACGCTCTTTAAGGTCCGTTACGAAACGCTCACCATCCCCCCAGCGAGCGGAAGACCTCAGCCTTGTCAATGTTCGACTCCGAGTGGCGTCTTTGTTGTAGATGTCCACCATGCACTAGCAGTGGAACGGGGGCCCCTGCCTTACACCCAGCTTGCTGGAAATTCTTATACCCGCGACCATAATGCCACCAGTACCAGTCGGACACATCAAGCACCATCTGACTCACATTTATGATTTCATCGTCGACTTCAGTTATGCTCACACACACTTACCGAACATGCGTTCTCCTCGACCTAAAGGTTTTTCCATCCCACTGCTTCGTTACATATCCAGCAAAAACAACGAACTCAGAGATCAATCATTCGGGAGGAAGACGGTTCAATACCGCGTCCGGCCATCCTGACTCAGGTTTTCCGTGATTTTCCTCAATCACTCCAGGCAAATGCTGGGATGGTTCCTCTGAAAGGGCACGGCCGACTTCCTTCCCCCCTAATCCGATCAGACCGATGACCTCGCTGTCTGGTCTCCTTCCCCAAACAACCCAACCCCCCTCAGAGATCAATCGACCCGGTGGCCCACGGTTTGGCGCCATATACAACAGCTTTTCCTTCCCTCCATCGTCCGGGCAACATGGTACAACGTCGCATGTGCAAAATTCGCGAGAAATCAACGTCTTCACGCCATCTGACTACCGGACTCTCCGCTTTGTTCAGTTTCCCACCTCATGGATGACGATGTCCACTAACTGACTTGTGCTGCCACCAGTGAAGTCTGGAAACTTGGTTGACAGTTCGTTACCTCTTACCTCCGCGTTCCGATGGATTCGATTGACCCATGGATTTTTATCCATCCTGAGGAAACTTATTTCGCCCGTCATCAAAAATCATGCGATTGTATGGGTCAAGGGATGGACGATCACTTACATGTATAATTATGGCAAAAAATCACTTCTTGGCTTCTGACAGTAATTACAAACCGCCCACAGGGAAGTCGAGCACCGGACGCGCTACCGCGCCTTCGTCGCCAATTATTTACACGCGATCTTTACGTCACCCCCGCTCAGCTGGATGGTGTCACACGCGGACGGGACTCCCGCTACCTCTGCTGACATCTGAGACTCTCTGCACTACTTTCTATATCGTAAACCCACAGTGAAGTATACGCATGGACACGCGCCTCCTTTCTTTAATGTACTGTACCAGAGCACGCTGGTCATTCTCCCAACTCTACTGTCACCACCCCGGTAGTGGTGCTGGGGACACAGTGGCCAGACCTCACATGTTGACCCCTGCCCGCTCTGCCTCCACACTCCACTTGCCGGGTAGTTGCTTGCAAGTCTTATGATACCCCCGTACCTTCTTCCCTTATTTTTGTCTATTGCCTCACACCTCTTAGTTTACTTCAGTATTATTGTTATTATTTTTGCCGACACTTTGTTAATATAGTCCTTTGCCCGCCTTGTTCGAGTGTAATGTCTCGTGTTGGTTCCGCCGGAAGGATGGTATTTCTGTTGTATTTATGCTTGTACAAATAAATTTATTTTGTTTACTTACCCTGTTCCCGGTTTAAAAAAAAATTGGTAACATGTTTGCCTACCATTCAGCGAGCCCAGGTTCAATTCCTGCCTGGGTAGCAAATGTTCTCCGCCAGTGGACTGGGTGTTGTGATGTTCTTATCATTATCTCATCAACCCGGCGACCAAACTTGCCCGGTAGGGGCCTGCCGCCAGCAATGCCACACGATCATTTTTACCTATGTACGACGAGATGAGAACTGACCTTCACAGAGTGTGCAACAGTTTGTACAGACATCGAATATCCCATCATTTTAAGAACAGTAGAGATATGATAGATACTAAATAGTAAACAATTACTGGGGGTACGGATTGAACTAGCGACCCGCAGCACGCTTACCAGCTACGCTAACTACTACATTACACTACACTAAACTGCACACACGACAGCTTGCGCCATTACTCCCTCTCCTAGATCAAGAGCGATACGCTTTTTCGGAAGTTTTTATTGGTGCCGGCATGTCGGATCTGCATCTTGTTCATAGTTCTACGCGTGGCGGCGCTGAAGAAGCCTTCTGTTCTGAACGTATTGTAACATCCTCTTCATTACGATGAGGATCGAAGATAGCTCCTCCCGTCAAAGCTACGCTATAATCGGGTGGGTCTTCAGTTTTCTTGAACCTCCGATTATCGATCTGCGCGTCTGTACTATAGTTGGCCTTCATACAGAGGACATGGAGAACTTCCCTGGGCTTTTGTCTTCCTGATGAAGGGTCAAAATCGTACAGGACGACCGACAATCGACGAAGAATACGTTACGGCCTAAATTTGCGCATTATTAACTCTTTCGATAGTCCACTTTACGCACAGGCGTGAATATTCATTCCAAGTCTACCAGGCTCTATCTCACTATCGATCTTTATCCAGTGTACGACAGACAGCTGCCTTGCTTTTCGGTCCTGGTGATGAGTTGTTTCACATAGTCATCCTGAGTATAGTCCAGCTGAAGTGGAAAAAGTGTTACACTGTTGTTGCGGCCTTGCAACAGTGGAGCAGATATAACAGTGTGACGCCAGTAGCGTCTTGCTTCGCTGTGTTGTATGCAAATGTCACGATGGGCAGTATTGTATCTTAACCTCTCTGCTCGGCGTCGATTTTCATCGAAAGCATATTTTAAAACATCTTGTTAAAGTGTCCTGAGTGGTCATTCGTCTGTGGATGGTAGGCAGTTGTCATCCTGTTGGTGATGTACTCTGAAATTACCTGCGTTGTTAGTCTCAACTGAAAAACCTTTCCACAATCAGAGATCGTCAAACGGGGTGCTCCATGCTTCAAAATGACAGGAACTTCGTAATTTCAGGAGCTTCTGCAGTTAGCACAGCTTCAACCACAGCTTAGAGGATGAGATGGTCAGTGCAGACAGTTATCTCTTCATTCCTGCTTAGCGACTTCAGGAGCCTCCTCGAGAGGTAGATTCCAGTTTCATAGAATGCCGCCGATGCAGGCGGTATTGGTGTCTGATGCCCCTGAGGTAACTGCAGCAGGTGCTTCCATCGTTGGTTGTCATACAGTGTCTATTGGATCGGTGGAGATCAGGCCAGTGATACCTGCTCCCGTTTCTGTCCAGTATCTTCACAGATCCCCTTACTTTACTTTTTCGTGTCCGGAGCTGTCAATTTTTCGGCCCAGTGCTGGGTTAAATCAGAAGCTTCAGACTTGCTTAGCCAGAGGTCGACTAGGGAGCAACAAGTAGGACAATTTCGGCATGTTAGAAAAAGTTCCATGTTTTGTATTTCCCCACTGTCAGACTTACAGTCGTCAGATTCTAATAGGCTCCATTTCATCATATTCGTTTTGACGGGAGCTGTCCCAGTTACAGTACGGTTTAGCATTTTTCACGACCTGTAATTTAATTCAACGCCATTCCTCTTTTTGAACTGCTCGCTATGTTCAGGAGTTACCCTACCAGATTTGGGGCTGCTGAAACCTGGAACTTGGTAGAGCTTTTCCAGTGACATGGGCTTCATGCATCCTGTGACAAGCCTACAGGTTTCATCAAGGCTTATGCCGATCTTCTTTGCATCCGCCGATGTAGACCAGACAGAGTACGCGTGCTCATCTGCAGAAAAGCAAAATGCTAAGGCGGTTGTTCTAAGCACAGTAGGTTTGGTGACTCACTTACTGCAAATTAGTTTTCTAAGGGTATTGTTCTTTACAACTACCTTATTTCGGGTTTCTTTTTTTTCACAGACATACAGGGTGACCGTTACTGAAATACATGAATTAAAATCGTCATAACTTCTGAACGGTTTGCTTCAGGACGTTCAATCTACGCGGTTGGCCACGGGGCACGAACGGAATTAGTATTCACAGTATGGCATGGTTTATCGGCGAAGCCCAATTTCATTTGGAGTGGTTCGTGAAAAAGCAAAATTGGTGCATTTGGGGGACTGAGAATCCGCATTTCGCGATCGAGAAGCAATAACCCCAAAAGCGTTCCTAAGCTGGAAACAGCCATTCAGGAGGTCATCCAACACTTCAGCGGGTCATGCAGAATTTCGCTATTCGTCTGTGCCACATCATCGCCAATGAAGGCAGGCATATCCAGCATGTCATAACCTACATTCGAGTATCTTTAGGGACGTTTACATGTTGAATAAAGTCTGTGCATGCAGTAGTTTGTAAATAATTTACGTTTTTTTCATATAGTTCTATAATTGTCACCCTGTATGAAGCGTTACACCGAGGTGTATCTGATGGTGAGTGTGCTCAAGGTTAGACCCACTCCAGTTAATGTGCAGCTTTCTGTTTCAGACGCGTGTGTGGAGGTGAAAAGTGCAAACTTACGTTTTGGTAGGATTTGGTTTGAGAGAGTTGTCATGTTGACATAGCTTCTTCAACTTTACCTCTACTTCCTCATAGGTTCTTCCTTGCTCTGCGATACGCAGACCCCAGCTGAGAGAAAATGTCTCGTTATCATTGGGTATTGGCTGGTCGTTCGTATATATGTTGAATGGGATATGGGCTAGAATACTACCCTGAGCAAGGTCGTTTTTCTTCTTCCCACAGCCACATTTTTTGTCTTCTAGTGTGACGTAGAACAGTCGGTTCCGCAGCAATGATTCTTCAATTTGTACTAGTTGATGGTCCCTTGTAATATCGTAGATTTTGAGTAATAGTTTTCGGTGGTTCCCTGTATCGTAGGCAGCACTTAGATGAACCAGAGCCAAGCCCGTTATTAATTTATTTTCGTATCCCTCCTCTGTTTGCTCCTTGAATACCAACATCTGGCCAGTACAAGATTTACCTGGCCTTATGCTCGCTTGCTGTGGGATTAACTTTGAATCGATGATGTTATTGATTCAACTAAGGAGCAGTCTATCACACAGTTTGAAGATGTGGCGCAGAAGCGACATAGGCTGTTAGTTGCTTGATGAGTCAGGCTCTTTTCCTGGTTTTAAGAGTGCTGTTACTTTGGACTCCCTCCATAGTTTAGGGATTTTGAAGGTTTCTCGGCAGTGGGTAAACAGTCTTAACATTCAATTTTTGGCATTCGGTCCGACATTCTTTACGAATTTCACACACACAGCATCACCAGCACCAGCCGCCTTCCCGTTTATCATAGAGTTTACGCCCTCATTGAGTTCTCTCATTATCTAAGGAGAGGAGAATTTGCGGACTTGTGTGTGGATATCACTTTGTAACTTTTCTCCACATTTTTTATTGGGTTTCAAATTCAGTAGTAGCTGAAGCACAATTTGGTTAGGAGTCACTATAGCCATTTCTCTGCTCTCTTCAGTTTCCCATCGAGCTTTCTGATCACATTCCATGCAATTTTTCTGCTAGGTGATATATCTACTTTTTCCACGTGTCAAATCCTCTTTCGTTGCCTTGTTTTATTTAGTGCTAAGAGGTGTGCCACAAGCTCGTCTCTGAAACGGTCCTTTGAGTACGATTCTTCATATTTCGCTAAGGTGTTTTTGGTGCCCTCAGGGAGGGTCTGCAGATTCTTGGTATGTGCTTATTTTGACACTATATGGTGAATTTGTACAAAAATTGGGTAGTCTTCGGGTACGCGCTGATTTCCTCATCTAATTCCCTGGAGAAATCCGTCCGTTTTTTTTTTTTTTTTTTTTAAATGGTTGAACTTTCTTCGAAATGTATGTTTACAGATTTGACTGCCTAGAAGATCTGAATTGCAACGGGCCTATGTTGAGTTTTAGGAAGAGCTTCTTCTACATTTTTATTAGATATGTCTTGGAAATAACTGCTGACAAATCAGTTGTTAGGATTGTAGCCTCGTTTCCAAATTTTGTTCATGAAATAGTAGAGCAGCTTTGAGTCATGTAGGAGAAAGAAGTTATTCACTTCCACCCATTCTTCTAGCGACTGGGTATTGCCACCAGTACCGTTGTACCCCCAATTTATATTATGGTAGTTGCAGTCACCTACGATAAACCGTGTTTTGTGGTTTATAAATTGTTTGTCATAATAAGCTTAAGGTTTTCATCCGAGGGCTTACGTAAGGATGTTACTGTGAAATGATGTTACTGTGAAGATTCCGCATTCGACAGTTAAGATCTCAGTCCCACTCACTTCTTTTTCCCCGTGTAAGTTAAGTTGGGTCAGGTGTAATGAAAATTATACTACCACGTTTAGTATGTGGTACTTCTATAGCTAAACGCAGACCATTAATTTGGGCCTATGTGATGATTCAGCTCTGTGTATTTCCTGTACATATAGTATATCCTATTTATGCGTTTGGCTTAGCTGTGAAATTATGTCTTCTCTGTTCATTATTATTCTCTCGACATTCAGGATAGATCCCCGCTGAAACGTCATGCAAACACTTCAGGAGAGCTTGACGTAGATGCTGGGAGGATGAGAAATTCTTTCCTTTGCACTGGATCATAGTTCCTCTTAAACAGTGTTTTGTTTCCTAATTGGAATTCTCCTTTGGTTGGTTTCTCATTCTTCATGATCTTTATGGATTTAGAAATTGCTACATCTTCTTTCTATGCAGCAGCAATTCCATTTGATGCAGCGATGACTCAGATTTAACCTACGACAGTGTGTTCTACCAAAGGCAGACGGATCCTTGTGCTTGCATCTGCGTTTGAACACCATTTTGCTGTCGCACTTCTGAAGCCTCAGTGTTCATCTCACCAGTTGATATGACGGATCTTTCGGGCTCTTCAGCCAACATAGAGATTTGTGATTTGTCACAAAGGTGAATGGATTTCTAAATAAATACATCCGGATCTTGTTGATAACTCAAACAACTGCAAGCCACGCTTTCTCAGTTGCAGAGTAGTTCACCTATAACATCTAAAGTAGTGTGGCAGCACAAGCTAACACCTCTTCAGCACCTTCCTGTACCTCATCCCAAAAGAGCTACTGTCAATGCGAAGTGCTGTTTCGGTATATAGTATATCATACACGGCTAGAATTGGGATGGGGTTAGGCTCCTTAAGGAAAAGGAAATATCTTTCTTGCACCTCTTCCCATGAAAATTTGGCATCTCCCTGCCCTATTTCTCTCACAAGACATGCCTTGATATGGAAGTCCTTTATGGACTCGCGGCAGTACGAGGCCATTACAAGGCCATCACAAGAAAGCTCCATATCACGAATGTGCCGAGGAGTTGGAAAATCTGTGACTGCTCTTATTTTCTCTGGATCGGGACGAACTCCATCGCCATTTACTAGGTACCGCAAAACATTTATTTCTTGGGGTTTCTGGATTCAGGCAGAGATCTTCAGTCTGAACACAGTTCAATACGATTGTCAGATGGCTTGGATGTTCTTCAAATGTTACCCAAATGGCAAAGACACAGCGCCAAAGTAGGTTATCCATCATATGTTCAAAGGTGGCTGAAACATCACATAGTCGAAACGATGTAACTTTGAATCTATAGAGGCATGAATGAATTATTTTCCCCATCAGCCTCATCAACCACGATTTGCTAGTAGCCTCCATGCCTGTACATACTTGAGAAAAACTTCCTTCTTTTCAAGCACTGTAAGAGTTATCCGTGCGTGGAAATGGGGAGACATCTTACTTAATGATTTTGTTCAGTCGACAGTATTCGACATAGAAACGCTATGTGCCGTTCTTCTTCTTGATAAGGTGCACAGTAGTAGACCGAGAACTCTCTGAAACCCCCGTCTTGCAGTATTTTCTCCACTTCACCCTGGATTATCTGTTGTTCAGCCAGGGACATTCTTTACGAGAGATGGCGAATTGGTGAATCATCCCCACTGTTGATAAGGTGCTAGACCACAGACCGCTACATCTGTCTCTTTCCCACCTCGGATTTCAAAGGGTCTGTAAACTGGCGCAGAATTGCTAACAATCGCCGACGTTGTTTCTCGGATAGTGCAGATGCTACTGGTAGTTCGGTAATAGCTTCCTACCGCGAGTCCTCTGTAGTGGTATCGGAGCACGATTTTTCTTTGATAACATTTAGCAGCCCATCCTAGACTGGTTCGGCTTTCCCTGCACACATACCGTTAGGTATGAGTTGAGGTTGCTTGTGACAGTTAGTGATCCAAAGTTCTCCTTGACCATCCTCACTGCTTACGATAATCTCTGACATTTAGATTCCCTTTTTGAGCCCGAGTAGCTTTTCGTAATCGAGAAAAGCTTCACTGTAAAACTAAGTCTCGTTTAGCGACTACAGTTTGTCTCGTTGATGATGACATGAAAACAACGGTTTCAGTGGCACACAATCTCCCAGAGAGATCTTTGACATATGTATTTGTAGGAGCTCTTATGTTCCATAAGTCTGCGATCCCTTGTGATACCAGCAAAAAGACCCGTCAGAGAATGACATTAGGATTACATTCTACAAGGGGAAATTTGAAAGTCTGTGTTTGTCAGTGACCGTAATTTTTGCAGTACATCTTCTTGTCGGTTGGATATATTTCACTTGTACGACTTTCGGCGCAGTTGCTTTCGTATTGGGGAATATTGTCTTCTTTGGCTAAAGACGATAAGCATCCGATATTGCAAAAATGGTAGCTCATTAGTCGACTACCGTCCAGACAGTTTGGCCATCAATGATGACGACAGTGAGATTTCTTAACATATTGGTCACTGTCGTCCATGGATAATTTGCATCTGTGACGTTCACGCCTCGCTTAGATCTCCTGAAGTTGGCGGCTAGACGAGTGGATGGTAGCTCTGTACGGTGATGAGGACAACAACGGCATGTTGGGGAGCGACCGCGTCAGGAGTACAGCGTTCGGCTTCATCCCACAGGTCGACAATAATCGTCTGCAGCTGACTGTCATGAACAGAAGTGCTGAAGATAACTGTAGTGACAGCTAGAATCTGACAGCGTAGTAGTCGCTGAAAACTCGCCTACTTTCTCTGCAGTAGCGGACAACCTTTCCAATACGACTTCAGTGGAAACACACTGGCTTGTTATCCTCTGTCTGCCAAATGACTGTTCTTCCAGGGAGCGTTTTATTTGTCGTAGGCATTGGGTGTACAGGTGTTGGTGGGGTGCTGGACTGTCGCTGGATGGTTGTGGCCTAACTTCGAGTTTGCCGAGTCCTGGTATCCCTTGTTTGCATGGTTCGTCATTTCTTGCTACCTTTTTTTTTTTTTTTTTTTTTTTTTTGAGACTATGAGACTTTCAAAAGAAACTTGGGCAAACATTCTCCACCAAACCTTAGCTCCAAAGACGAAAGTGGGCAAATACCATATACAAGTCAAGGACACTGTGGCATTTTAGCAAAATATTTTGACAATTTCGTAAATTGTGCATGTTCTAAATAAGTTTTAGACTTTACACTAGAAAAATTCACTACCTGAACTCACACCTTCCATCGAATTGGAAAATCCAGGAAAACGTTTTTTTCTTATTTCAGAGTCGCACTTGCAACCTACTATGTCCTCTTAATTATTTGCTGGATATATTCCAATCTTTGTTTTCCACTACAGGTTGTATCCTCTACAATTCGCTCTAATACTACGGAAGTTATTACCCGATGTCTAAACAGATATCCTACCAACCTGTCACTTCGCTGTGACAGTGTTTTCCATATATTGCTTTCCTCGTCAATTCTCCGCAGAACCTCTTCATTCTTGACCGTAACAGTCTATCAGATTTTCGACATTCTTCTGTAGCACCACATCTCAAATGCCATTTTCTTCTGTTCCGGTTTTCCCATAGTCCACGTTTCATTACCACACAATTCTGTGCACCACGCCACGTGGTCTCGGGCGCCTTGTCACGGTGTAGGTGGCTTCCCACGTCGGAGGCTCGAATCCTCCCTCGGGCATGGGTGTGTGTGTTGTCCTTAGCGTAAGTTAGTTTAAGTTAGATTAAGCAGTGTGTAAGCTTAGGAACCGATGACCTCAGCAGTTTGGTCCCAAAAAATTACCAAACGTACATTCTCAGAAATTTCTTCCCCAAATTAAGACCTATGTTTGACACTATTGGACTTCTCTTGGACAGGAATACGCATTTTGTTAGTGCTAGTCTGCTTTTGATGTCATCTTTGCTCCGTCCGCCATGGGTTATTTTGCTGCGAAGGTTGCAGAAATCCTTAACATCATCCACTTCGTGTTCACCAATTTTGAAGTTAAGTTCCTCGATGTCCTCATTTCTGCTACTTCTCTCATTACTTTTGTCTTCCTTCCGTTTACTCTCAATCATTATTCTGTAGTCATTATGCTGTAGATTCTGTAATTATTCTTCATTTCCATGAGGATAGCAATGTCATCAGCGAATTTTATCCATGATATCCTTTCACCTTTAATTTTAATTCCATTCTTGAACTTTTCTGCTCGATGTATAGATTGAACAGAAGGGGCGAAAGACTACATCCGTGCCTCACACCCTTCTTAATCCGAGCACTTCGTTCTTGGTCTTCCACTCTTATTATTTCCCCTTGGGTCTTGTACATATTGCATATTACGCGCTTTTCCCTATGGCTTACATCTATTTCTCTCAGAATTTCGAAAACGTTGCAACATTTGACCCTGTCGAACGTTTTCGGCAAGTCGACAAATCCTGTGGACGTGTTTTGATTTTTCTCCAGTCTTGCTTCCATTATCAACCACAACAGGACCAAACTGATGGTCATCTAACAGATCCTCAGTTTTTTTTCCATTCCTTTGCCGGTTGGGGTCGCCGAGCGGTACTAGGCACTACAGTCTGGAACCGCGCGACTGCTACGGTCGCAGGTTCAAATCCTGCATCAGACATGGATGTGTGTGATGTCCTTAGGTTAGTTAGGTTTAAGTAGTTCTAAGTTCTAGCGGACTGATGACCTCATAAGATAAGTCCCATAGTGCTCAGAGCCATTTGAACCGGGTCAATTCTAGTGTCCGATACCACCCGTCGGCTTTGACCAATGACGTAATGTGTGATGTTATTTTGTTTGTGCCGCAGATTGCTGTCAATGAACGTTAAATGATTTCTCTCGATTTCCTCGTTTCGCTTGTATATAAAAATTCGATGTAGATTGTTTTGTTTCCATTCCGTAATTTGTTTTCGCCGTCTTTTGTTAATGAAGGTAGTCGTGATTTATAAGTAGTCGTGATTTATAAGGTCTTAATTTCTCACGCTGTTCGTTATGGATGAGTCACTTGTTTTTACTGCGAAAATTTTGCTTCAGAAAATGAGTGACCGTAAATCAACTATAAATTTTTTGCAATCATTGGGCGTCATTGCGGGGAAAGGATTTCAGTGTTGCAGGACCATTTAGATGAATACTGTTGGAGGGAGAGTATTCCTAAAGGTTATTGTTTATTTCTTGCATTTATGAAAGTAGTTAGCAAAATGTACAGGACTCGTTTTGTTAGTTAGGTGTTGGTGGGTCTGATACTTTTTTCTTGTTTTACGTTTCTGGAGGGAGGTTTTTCTGTAGTTTTAATATTTTCTTGTTACAGTGGTGGTCCAAGGTGTATTGCTGTGTCTTTGCCAAAGTATTTATTTTTTTTACTCACGGTTTCATTCTTTTTATTATTTTAAAATTTTGCTTCTTATTGATAGCTTAAGAACTGATTTGAGTGGTACCTCATTCGTGCCTGGACTTTGTGTTTCTCATTATTTTTTCGTTAGTTCTTCTGGATTTTGCTTCTTTCGTTACAAATGGTTCAAATGGCTCTGAGCACTATGGGACTTAACATCTGTGGTCATCAGTCCCCTAGAACTCAGAACTACTTAAACCTAACTAACCTAAGGACATCACACACATCCATGCCCGAGGCAGGATTCGAACCTGCGACCGGAGCTGTCACGCGGTTCCAGACTGAAGCGCCTTTAACCACACGGTCAAACCGGCCTGCTCTTTCGTTACAGTTTGACCTTCTAACCTTATTGTTTCTTATTATGTTCCTATTTCGTTCTTGTCAGCCTCGATCTTTGACTCGTTTGGAAGTTCATATGCGGTAAGTTTCTTTTTATGTAGCCACTATTATGTTTTCATTTTTGTGTTTTTACTACACTTGTCTTATTTTTACTGTCACTCCTGGTGTATCGATTTTACTGAGTGTTATTTGGAGCTACTGCAGCTGGTGTTATTTTGGTGTAGTATAGTTATCGGTTACAGGGTTTGGTCTTTTTTGCATTTTATTTCTTTACGTGTGCAGTTATGTGTGTAAAGATTTCCATTTTTTAAAAGTATAGTCATATTCTGTAGTTCACTAACAAGATCATTTTTTACGCACATTTCTGATATGTTATAAGACTTTTGCGCAATAAACAGTAATATTGGAATCGGTAACTGGAAATGACCTCAATCATAGTTTGCTTCTAGTTACCGATTCCAACTATTCGACGATTAATTATTTAGATCGTTTTTGCAGTACATGTGGAAAATATACTAGGACAGGCTCTGCTAACGGTATACTGCGCCTTCCACATCGCTGGCAACAGGTTCTATACAACGCTGTTCTATTATATTACATAATATATGCACTCGTAATTACTCTCGTGTTCTTATTTATTTCAGTCATCTTCAACTCGTTTAAATGAAATTAGCGCGTAAATAGTAGCCGCATTAAATGTATTATTTTATGGCACACTACATTCATTTGCTTACGAGTATAATCATTTCCGTTCATAGATTGTCCATTACAGCATGTTTGCCTTACGTATGACGTCCTTGGTCAAAGCCGACGGGTGGTATCGGACACTACAATTTATCCTTTGAACCAACCATTCCTTTGTGTATTATTCTTTCCAGCAATGTGGATGCATTTGTCGACTCTTGCAATATTCGGAATTGGATGGACGGTGCTTTCCCGAAAGTCAGAGGGAATATCGCCAAACTCACACATTCTACACACCAGCGAGAGTCATCCTTTTGTTCCACTTCCGCCAACGATTTTAGAAATTCCTTTGGAATGTTATCCATCTTTTCTGCCTTATTTGACTTTAAGTCTTCCAAATCTCTTTTAAAATCTAATTTTAATAATTGATCCTTTTCCTCTTCTGTATCGACTCCTATTTCTTCTCTTCTCAGGTTAGCAGACAAGTTTTCCTCCGGATAGATGCCTTCAGCGTAATATTTCCACTAATCCGATCTCTGCTCTGCTTTTCAGAGTGGAATTCCCGCTGCACTCATAATGTAAACAACCTTGCATTTAATTTCTCGAAGGTTGTTTTGAATTTCCTATTGCTGAGTCAGTGTTTTCCAAAATAATTTTTTTTCACTTTCTTCACATTTTTCAGGCAACCATTTAATCTCGGCTTCCTACTTATTTCATTCCTAAGTGACTTGTATTTTTGCATTCGTGAATTTCGCTGAACATTTTTGTATTTCCTTCCTTCACAGATCAACTGAAGCATTTCTTGTGTTATCCATGGTTTCTTCGCAGTTGCCTTCTTTGTGCCTACATTTTTCATTCCAGCATATGTGATGCTCTTTTTGGAGATCACCATTCCTCTGCAACAGACCTGCCTACTGTGCTATTCGTTATCGCAATATCTGTAGCCTCAGAGATCTTAAAAGCCTGCATCTTCATTCCTCAGTACTTCGGTGTCACACTTCCTTGCACACTGGGTCTTCTATAGTCTCTTAAACTCAAGCCTACTCTTCATCACTACTAAATCGTGATCTGAGCCTATATCCTCCCCTGCGTACGCCTTACAGTCCAGTATCTGGTTTCGGAATTTCTGCCTGACCACGAGGCAAACTAACTGACAGCTCCCTGTATCTCCCGACCTTTTACAAGCATACCTCCTCCTCTTGTGATTCTTGAACAGAATATTCGCTGTTAATAGCTGAAATTTAGGACAGAAATGAATTAGTCTTCCTCCTCTCACATTCTTAGTACGATGCCTATGTTCTCGAGTAACCATTTCTTCTACTCCTTATCCCACAGCGCAATCCAGGCCCCCATGACTATTAAATTTTCATCTCCTTTACGTACCGATTTAGCCGTTCAGTACCTGATATACTTTCTCTATCTCTTCATTTTATGCTTGTGACATCGGCATGTATACCTGCGCTATCGTTGGTTTTGGTTTGCTGTCGATTGAGATGAGAACAACCATATCGCTGAACTGGGTACATTAGCAAACTCTCTGTCAACCGTCCTATTCGTAAGGAATCCTATTCCCATTACCCCATTTTCCGCTGCCGTTAATAGCCTTGTCTTCTTTTCATTTAACATCACTGACCCCCACTGTATCTAGATTGAGCGTTAGCATTTTCAGACTTTCCAGTTTCCCTACCACATTCAAGCTTCTGACATTCCTCTCCCCGACTCTTAGAACGTTATCCTTTCGTTGATTATTCAGTCCTTTTCTCAAGTTCACCTCCGTCTCGACAGTCTTCTCCCAGACTGGGCGACTAGTTATGATTCTTTCGCGAATCGGAAGATTACCATGATACTTTTTCAGTTACAGGTCACATGTCGTGCGAATACACATCACGTGTCTTTAATGCAGTGCCTTCCATTGCCTTCTGCATCCTCATGCCTTTGATCATTGTTGGTTCCTCCACCTTTAGGGGCGTTTCCCATCCTAAGAGCAAAGAGTGCCCTGTACGCCTGTCCGCTTCTCCGACCTCATCTGACAAGGCATTTTGCAGTATGATGAGGAATTCTTATGCAGGAGGTCTCCGGCCGCCATTGCTGATGATATTTATTCAAAATTAAACAGTGGTGGGGTTCGAAATCGGAACCTAGGACGTTTTGATAATTAATCGAACACACTACACCAAGACCACAGGAGTGCTAGCGACCGCGTAGTGTTGTGTTTTTCTTTTACCATGTGGTGCATGAGAGAAGTGAGGTCTTCCACAACTGCCGCAAAGACCACATTCTGCAGTTAGTAATACCACTTTCGTACATCTGTTTTCTGTTGTGTTTCCTCGCTTTGATGATACCACTCGATGAATTCCTGTGTGGTTGTGACAGCCATTGCTAGGAGAGCTTTGTACATGTTTTCAGCGACTCCTTTCATCAAGTGTGAGATTTTATCGGCTTCTGTCACGTTAGGTTTCTCTTTGAGGCACTGAGCAGCGTCTCCGGAAAATACTGATGGATGTCTGATGTGCAGCTGATTTACTGCTGTTTTACAATCCCTCAGTGTCTGAATACATGGATCTTCGAAAAGATGTACTGCTTGTATTCTGGTTACCTTCCGTATGAGAGACGACTTTTGCGTTGCTTAATTGGAATCACACTGATGTGGATGTTTGAAGTACCCAGCCTCTTCACCAAAAAAGGTCACGTCTAAGTCACAATCAATTCCATATCCGAAGGCAGAATGGTCAACGAAGTTCAACACGTAGTACTTTATTGGTACCAACGTACAATCGGAACGGAACTTACCTCCTGGCTCGAGAGAGAAGCTATTTTTAGAAACATCTAATATTCCACAACGCTGGTGTTTATATACAAACATCTAACAATCCAGTATACAAATGTACAAATATAAAACACCTCAAAAACTTTCCAGAAGTTATAGATTCCAAATAATTGGTTTTCAATAGAGACGAATTAGCGACTTACTTCACAGGAATTAATGGCGCTAATCACTACACCACACCACTGTTGCGGAAATTGATCGTGGATATCCAAGGTTCTCTCACTCTTCCGTTTTGGCACACCGTACGCTATGTTCAGTTTTAACGATAATTTTCCGTAAAAGACGATGTTCAACATATCAGCCCGTCATTACTATAGGAACATTATGGTGTGGACTGGTTGTAACGGACAGACATTTCACTAAGGCATTTTAGTTGGACAGGTCGCGAATATTCTGTCCACTATCCTTGTGTCTTCTATAGCAGTGCGCCTTACGCAGAAGGTATAGAACATTCGTAAGTCTGTTGATAACTCTCACCTTAGCTTCAAAGTGGATCGCTACGACTACTAAGTCTGCTGAGCTATTGGCAATGATTGATTACACATTTTTAGGGTATACCACGACATTTTATATTAATTGCCTTTGTGCAATGCGTAACGCGCTTCATCAGATGTACTTCGAACATTACGGTACACAAGTGAAACAGGATAAAACACATTCTCGCACTGTGTAAAATATCTTCCGTGCACATTCACTCTCACTGTTCTCGAAGACAAGCCAATCGAAGGTTAGAAATGGCAACAGTTCCTTATAAAGGCTTACTCTAGTCAGCCAGTGAGATATGGTAAGACGTATTTCTCAGCCTCCATGTACCCAGTACACCAAAATTATGTCGGAGATTTGTGAGATCTCTGCACAGACTCAATAAATCACAAATGTAGCAAATATAAAGTTTTATTTCTTATAGCAGTTACCAGTATTCAAGATATGACAGTTCTATCTATACGCCGTAGGCAATTATTTTCTTGATCAATCGACGAATTAACATGGATATCCCCTTATTTACACAGAAAATCTTAATATTGTGTAATGAATTTACCTACTTTGATCTCCCTTCTATTCCTCATCACTCACTCCCACCCAGAGGGCTTTAATGAATTTTTGCTACCCTAAGCTTGTGTCACATAGGTTTTAGGCACATGGACAGCAACACTGAAATTCCCACTGTACTCTTATGATTGACGACTTTCTCTGATTTCGCAGAAGGTAGTTTCTGTTTATCTACTAGAACAATCAGTTCTTCCGACCATTGTCTCCGCTCCAATATTTCTATATCGTTCTTCTCCATCTGAACCACCTAATGTGGTCGTCTTCATCGCATTGTTTACGTCCTTAGCGAACTTAAAACTCACGTCATTTCTCAGTATTTGTTCCTCTTGTTAGATGCTGCAATTCCCAGCAGTGAAAACATTTGCTGTGAACAGTCTCCCTGGATGAGTACAATACTGTGTCAGGCAACGTACACCGTTAACAAAAGTCACGCACCTCGCTACAGAACGTGAATAATGATTATTTTGCCAGTTTCGAAGCGATTTCTTTTATTAAGAAAGTGCCGTCCTATATCCCAAGCCATGTCTTAAATGGAAGTGTGGACAATTAGGATTTGGCATTTCTCCTATTCACCATATTTTGTCACCAAACATATGGCACTACGTTTAGCAACAGTTTCTCGTTGCGGTAAGCGTATACTATGTAACTGCATCATAGGACTTAATAAAATCTCATTTTGTCCCGGTTCATGTTTTGAAATATCACAATGAAGAAATATTTTTCATCTTCAAAAAGTTTTCGGAAAAAAGTAGCCTTTTATGTAGGAAACTCCAGTTTGTCCGTAACGCATGGTTAAAAAGTTCTCACAGTAGAGAGAAAGTTGAATAGTAGTGTAGACAGTGAGACCCAAGGAGGCTGTTCAGTAGCCTGAAGAGAAGGGGTTTTTCCTTTGAGCACTACGGCCCATTTCACACGGTTCGTGGTGATACTTGTGTCTGAAGTGTGTTAGTTGTTTACGACATAAATGGATGCATGTGTAGTGTGGGCGTAATTGTGTTGTACGATGATGGGGAAGGGATAGGGTGAATTGTAATGCCGGTACACAGCCTACTCCACTCAGTCAGCGCCAAGGGGACCACAGCGGTAACTTCTCCTTCATCAAAAGTGTCACTCGGCCTGACTTCGTGAGACACTTTGGAGTGCTGCCGAATTTGATACAAAACACTGGTGCAAAGTCTGGAGGTCAAAAAAGTTACGCCACCACCTCTGGCAGCTAAATACCAGTGGTGAAAATTTATTCCATCCCAAACAGTATTCAAACTGGAAAACTCCGACTCAGAGCCCATCGCACAGTCGCGTATTTGCGAATCTGGTTAAAGCCGCCAATTGTTTTCACAATAAGATCACCCTACGTGCATCTGCAGTTCGCTGTAGTGTCATTTAATGATCTCTTCCAACTGCTACTTGGGGCTAGCGGTGCAGAACACTGTTAATGTAATTTCACTGGTCGCCAATTTGTGGTACTCCGCCTTATCACAGCGTGAAAGAAAAAAGTAAACATTGATTTAATAAATGAAAATTTTATGGCTCAGTGTTTAACTAATTGGTACTTTTCTTTTTTTATTTTAAAAATACTATCTGACGTTTGAAATGACGTTGAGTTTAGCAGTTGCTTCTTCTAGAGATTTCGGATTTAGAGGCCATACATGTAAGACCACGCGATGCAATATTGACCCTTCGACGTATCTTAGAATATGGGATAAAGAAAGGCAACCAACTTTTACAGCATTTGAAGATTCAGATAAAACCTTTGATACATTACTGGGGTACACTCATTAAAATTCTGAAGGTACGAGACGTAAAGTAGAGGGAAGGAATGGTTATTTAGAGCTGTTACAGAAACCAGACAGTAGTTATAAGAGTCGTAGGACATTTAAGGCAAGCATTGATTGTAAAGGAAGTAAGAGAGGGTTGTACCATAACCCCACTGAACAAACAGTATGTGAAACCAAAACTGGATAGCCAAAGTAGAGAGGGTATAAACCTCAGACTGCTTATATCCAGGAAAACATTACTGGAAAACACGAATTTGTTAATATCTAATAACAATATGTGTGCAGAATGATTTTACTGAAGGTACTGGTCTGAAGAGTGGCCTTGTATGGAAGTGTAGAAGATAAGCAGTTCAGATAAAAAGAGAACAGAAATTTCTGACACGTGGTTCTACAGAAGAATGCTGAAGATGGGTTGGTTAGATCGAGCGCTGATGAGACAAAAATGTGTGGCAAAACTTAACTAAAAGACTAGACCGGTTGATAGAACGCATAGTGGGACATCAGGGAATCATAAGTTGAATAGTGAAGGGAAGCACAAGGAGTAAATATTACAGAGCGAGACCAAGGGATGAACACGGTTTTCAGGCTGAAATGGATGTAGATTACAGTAGTTATTCAGAGATGAAGAGACATGCAAAGGATAGATTGTCGTGGGGAGCTGCAGTAAACCAGTCCTCGGACTGAAGACCGGAACAACAACAATGGGGGAGTAAATATGCAAACTCCACTGCTTAATATTGTTTATTTTTAGTCAAAATCAACGCACAGACAACTAATGCTATGTCAACTGTTCTGATACCTACGAAAACAATTATTCTCTTTCTCTTTTTCAGGCTGCTCATGCAGTTACTGTTCCCTCTGGAAACGACGTAAGTATCATTTCCGTCTTCTAACAGTAAATGTGAAGTAGTCTAAATTGAGTGATATTGTTTGCTCAAATTTTTAGCACGTAAGTTGTGTGCGTCTCCTTTGGTTTTAAATAAAGGCCTAAGGCGCACTCAGGTGGACACAGCGCCTAGGAAGCACAAAATTAGTGATTACGTGAGACACTCTTACGCGTATGACGGGTCTCCATTTGCACGCAAACTGACATATATGTACATCGTAAGTCACTCTATGATGTATGGCGAAAAGAACCTCGTACCGGTTTCCTCAATTACCTTTCTATTCTTGTCCTAACCTCTCTTACTTTACACACACAATCCCAACGCGATGAAAGCAGTGGTGACAATAACGATAAAACAGACTTCTTCGACTATAGTTTCACTAAATTAACTTACAATCTTACGAGATAACCAAGCTGCCATTCTGCTAAAGATCCGCATTTTAGCTTCCCTAACATATACGGTAGGATTTCGCACCGGCGATACTTATCTCTTATTTTTTATTTATTTTACCTGGAAATATAACGGTCAAACGGCTCTCGCTTAAATCTAACCAGATGTTCTACGTATTTTAAACTACAATCGTGACGACAAGAATGTTTTACCTTACATCTAACATTGAATCCGAAATTTGTAAATTACTAAGAGATAAATAGTGTAGAAAAATTAGAATTTATGTTCGTTCGTGACATATGCAACAATTAAAGACAAATTATGTTCACATGGATTTAAACTGAAAACACTAGCTTCAGCGGACGTGAGAAAAAGGCTTTAAGAGAGGGAGACAGAGGAACCTGATAAGAAACGCTTAATGCGGGCAGGGAGAAAGGAAGTGGTGTGACTGACAGAGAAGTGAAAAAGATAAAGTACTGTGTCTGGAATGAAATCTCTATGTGTTTAACAGAGGGATAATTGCTCATGTACGTTAATTGTTTGGGAAATGTTGTTAGGTTTACATACAGAAGTGCTTCTCTGAGTATCCGGTGAAGTAGATACATCGTATAATAGTTACGTAACTCGTCTGGACATAAGAATACTAACTGGCTGTGTGAAGCACTAACACAGTCAAATAGATGGGTGTCCCAGGTGTATGTAAACAAGTATTTGTGGTTGATTCTAGCCGCCTCGAGTTAACACTTCTCGTGTTGGTTTACTCAGAATAGTGGAGTTACGGTAGAACGAATGACTGCACAAATCTACATTTCACACACTGTGTAAATACTCGCACTTTCCGAAACATCTCGTGGGCACAGAGACAAGCGATAGCCTTGCTGTTTGTGGCGACAGTATTCTCTGCTCAGATGAGATGTTCATCCAAAGTTACAACAAATTTTTGACTGCCCTCTTATACGGCATCGAGATGCCTCTGAGAGAATAGGCGGCAAATTTTACGACCCTAGGCACTGCATCTCTTACCTCGTTCAACTTCCTGTCGTACTAGTTTCATAAAAAGTCCAAATTCCGGAACAATAGAATTAATGACAGTAGCATCTGCTGTATGTTTTCATTTGCGTCCCATCTTTTACCCTTTTTGTAAACAGCAGGGATCCGCGCTCCTTTCCAGTCACCCATGTGTTACCAGAGCTACAGATTCTCAACAAACACGAGGCACAATAGCGGCTAATTGCGCAGCGTTTTCAGTGTGAAATGCGCCTGGAATTCCATCAGGACCTGGCACCCACTTCGCTTTAAGTTATCTTCATATTCATCGTTTTGTCTTGTTCCTTCCATCTGCCGCGTCTGCAGTTAAAATTATTGGAGATAAGGTCCGCACGTTGTGCAAAACACTTTTTTTCATGTGACCCCAACACGTTGTAGCACGCCTGTACGATTATCAGTTAATTTTCTCTATTAAAATCTGTGAAATGTGAACCATTTAATCAAAACTGACTATCTTATAATGTTATTACAGGCTATATTAAAAACTCTGTGCGTAGCATGTCATCTCCAACAAGACAAGCGAAAAGGAAGGCTTAGGTTAAGTAGTTAAATCAAGAAATTAGGGTAATGTATTCTATGAAACTGTTGCTCAACACTGAATTTTAAAAGGCACATCTAGAAGGGGCCAATAAATACGCAATATTAGATATCTTTGACGATATAACAGGGTGAGAGAAGGCAAACATATAAAAAGTACTGCAAGACAGGCAGAAGAAACAAAACGAAACGCAGAAGATTCATAAGCAGCACAAGCACACCCACTGCAAACAGTCATCACAATAAAAAATTGATTTTCGCGACAGAATCAATAACCCAACTGCCATCAATCTTACCAAATAAGAAAAAATTCTACTAGCAACAGGACTAAAACAACATTATAACTGGAACACACAAATCCACCATGATCTCTTAACAACATTTCCGAATGCGAAAATACTTTGTTGAGCCCAACCTACATAGGTAGGAATGATCATCAAAATGAAATAAAAGAAATCAGAGCTCGAACAGAAAGGATTAGGTGTTCGTTTTTCCCACGCGCTGTTCGGGAGTGGAATGGTAGAGAGATAGTATGATTGTGGTTCGACGAACCCTCTGCCAAGCACTTAAATATGAATTGCAGAGTAGTCATGTAGATGTAGATGTAGGTGTAGAAATACCCAAATAAATCACAGCCAACATGTAAAAATGTAAACTAAAACAAAATAGTGGCATACTAGCAAGAGTGGGCAAAGGAAATATTGTGGTGATTATGGATGAAAAGGAATATATATATGCTAAACATACATAAAACATAAGATTTTCTGAAGAACATTATCGTCACCAAATTGACCAGTTAAAATATTTTCAAAATGCCAAATAAAAAGAATGACACATGAGAATCCATTGGCAGCCACTCCAAATTTCGCACCAAATATATACAAACAAAATATTCCACTAGGGTGAGTTGTCAATTTCAGAAATGCATCATCGTATCATCTAGCCCAAAATTACACACATTATTAAAGGGAATACCCACTTTTGAAATAAACAGGAACCAGGAAAACTCGAACGAATTAGAAGACAGAATCCATAACATGGATACACCAGTCCCAGCAAGCCTTATGTCGTTTGACGTCGCTGTAATGTACACTTGTATTCCAATATATTAACCAATCAACATTCGCCTTTCCTACCACAATCCTCACATGCTCGTTCAATTTCCATTCGCTTTGAAATGTTACGTCCAGCTATCTAAGCGACCTGTCTGTGTCAAACAGTACACTATTAATGCTGTACCCGATCTAGGATAGTTGACATTTATAAAAATTTCGCGAGTCCTATGTATCGATATTTAAAATATGTCCTAATTGGCTTTCGATATATCATAGAGGTATCGATATACCAACGAAAAGTATCGACCCGGCAGCCTACAAAGAAATCGGCTGCACATTGTAAATACACTGCCGGTTTTAGAGCTATGTATTTAAATATAGATTTATTACCAGATATTCTATACGTCAACAAGCTAGCAACCTGCCTATTCCACTTAGAGCAGGAATCGAAAACACGTTCAAACTGGGCGGTAACCTCTTTCCTGACAGTGGTAACTACATGTAAGTGGTATAATAAAAGGTGTCCAGTGCGTCCATCGTTTTGTTTCGTCACACATCGGATTTGTCCGGAACACATCGTGTAGACTGCCCTGTTTTTTTCATTTCTGTAAATGACAGCGAACTAGCAGTTGTAGTGTCAAAATTGCGTGCGAAGTTAAACGTTCCAGTTTCTATTGATAGTGCCGATTACGTCAGCATTTCCTCTTACACGTCTCTGACCACCGCAAAGGCCAATCTTGTCTTTTATAATTTTCTTCATCATTTTCAGGAGTGTTTTTGAAGAATTCCAATGGAAAGAAACAGAGCACTAGTTGTTGTTGTTGTTGTCGTGGTCTTCAGTCCTGAGACTGGTTTGATGCAGCTCTCCATGCTACTCTATCCTGTGCAAGCTTCTTCATCTCCCAGTACCTACTGCAGCCTACATCCTTCTGAATCTGCGTTACAAATTGTTTTTTAACGTAGCTGGTGTGCTGTGTCTTCACATCGGAAATCTTGTTATTCCATTCACACCAACACCTCCCCAGTGCATTCGTACTTCTTCTTTGTGCCAACTACACTTACTTTACACAGCCAAAGAAGAGAAAGACGACATGATGAAAGCTCAATAAGTAGTATCACTCCTTCACACAGTGAAAATAAAATTGTGTCCCATTACAATTTCAAAATAACAATTCCAAATATTTACCGAAAATTGCGACAAAGGTGTAATACAAAATAAAAATATTGTAACTCGATATTGCACTTGAGATATCGAAGCAGAAGACAATATCGCTACATCTATAAATCGACGTTTTACCAACAGTCAAAATGCGAACAAAATGTTCAAATGTTCAAATGTGTGTGAAATCTTATGGGACCTAACTGCTAAGGTCATCAGTCCCTAAGCTTACACACTACTTAACATAAATTATCCTAAGGACAGACGCACCCACACGCTCATGCCCGAGGGAGGACTCGAACCTCCGCTGGAACCAGTCGCACAGCCCATGACTGCAGCGCCCTAGACCGCTCGGCTAATCCCACGCGGCCAAAATGCGAACATTACGGGTTTGTTTCTCCTACTCATTCGCATTAACTTACATTTGCCTACATTTCGAGCCACTCATCACACCGATACCCTTGTTTCTGACTGACACTCGTCATCGTAGACAAATGACTGGGTTCGATTATTTAGGAGGTCTTTGAGCCACTCATCTAAAACTATTCCATATGCCTGTACATTATTTAACAATCTGCAATGGTGCACCGTGTCAAATGATTTCCGGAAATCTAGAACTATGGACTCCGCCTGTTTCCCTTCATCCATAGTTCGACGTGTTTCATGTGAGAAAGGGCAACTTGATTTTCGCACGACCGATACTTTCTAAAACCATGCTGATTCGTGGACACAAACTTCTCAGTCTCAAGAAAACGTATTATATATGAACTCAGAATGTGTGCAACGATTCTGCACCAAACCGATGTTGGTCTGTAATTTTGCGGGTCCGTTCTTTCACCCATTTTAAACACTGGAGTGACATGTGGTTTTTTCCAGCTGCTTGGCTCTTTGTGCTTGGCTATAGATTCACGATAAATGCAAGCTAGAGCACTCTTTGAAAAACAGAATTCGAATTCCATCTGGACCTGATGACTTGTTTGTTTTGAACTCCCTTTTCAGCGTCAGAGATGCTCATCACTATGTCTTCCACACGTGAGTATGTCCAATGGCCAAAGGACGGTACGTTCATACGATTCTCCTGCGTGAATGATTTCTTGAATGCGGAAATTTAAATCTTCGGCTGCCACGACAGATTGGCCAACAAGTGACTGGATGGAAGCCTTAGGCCCACTCAGCGATTTTACATAGGACTAGAATTTTCTCGGGTTCTCTGTCAGATCTTTTGCTAAAGAACGGCGGTGGGAATAGTTGTATGCTTCGCGCATAGATCTATTCATAGATGCACGAATTTCTACTGTCCTTTGCTTGTCGTCATTCTAGCGTTCTCTTTTGAACTGAGAGTGCAACAGGCTCTGCTCCTTCAACATTTTCCGAATCTCGTTATTAAAACATGGCGGGTGTTTCCCGTCCTTAATCCATTTACCAGTACTCCAGACCATAATTTACAATGTTCTTAAACTTGGCCAATAATTATTCTATGTCCATCTTACTGGAGCTAAATGATGTCAATTCACGGTGTAAGTGAGATCCTAACAACTGCTTATCTGCTCCTTCTAGCAGAAACGTTCTCTTAACTTATTTATTAACTTTCGTAAGCATGGTTACTATAGTGACACCACGATCGCTAATTCTTATTTCTATACCGACGTTGTCGATACCATCCGGCTTATTTGTAATTGCAAGGCTTAAGACGATATTTCCATTGCGTGTGGACCACCGAAATACCTACTGAAGACAGTTTTCAGGAAAAGTTTGAAAAGTGCTTTGCATGGCTAGATGCAGACAGTAATAAACATTCAAATGGAGGTTTACTCGTTTAAAAAAATATTGCATGACTGTGGCCCAACATCACCGAAAACAGTTTTTTTCCTCTTCTAACAGAAAAGAGGCAAAATAAATATCCGTGCAGTGCTAGGTTTGTCAGCTAACCTTTATGTAGTGTTGGTTGCCCATACGTCTTCACTGGGTTAACTAGCGAAATTTTAAGTGTAACGGCGTTGTGGCTATAAGATGAGACTATTCGTTGATTTGCGAAGACTTCTTCACAGTTTATCTGTGGGAAAACAGAATTATAATTTCTTAAGCGTTTCCGGAAAAATCTAGGTGAGAGTCATTTTCTTCATGTTAGAGGTAGTCATAAAGCTTTAATCTCTTGCGAAGCTGTGCAGTGGTTACCACACTGGACTCGCATTCTGAAGGACGACGGTTCAGACCTGCGTCCGGCCACCCTGATTTAGATTCTCCGAGATCTCCCTAAATCGTTTCAGGTAATTGCCGGGATGGTTCCCGTAAAGGGGCGCAGTCGACTTCCTTTCCCATCCTTCCCTAATCTGATGGGACTGACGACGTCGCTGTTTGGTTCCCTCCGCCGAATCAACCAACCAACTAATCTCTCGCAAAAATAAAGCTACGCAATTATTTTCTCGTTCCTTACAGTTATGTGCTTGCAGTCTTGGTATACAACGAAACTCTACGGTACAGTACCATTTCATACCACTAGAGGATCCACAACAAAATGGCGCATCCTATTGACTATGCAGAGTATTACGGGCTAATCTGATTTCGGTAGCAGTGGAAATGTTGCAGCTGTGTCTAGCTCTTCGAGATGGTTCCTTTAGCAGCATTGAATGGCCTGGCATGACTGCAGCACTTACTAAATGATACTCCACTCCATGAACGGACTGCATCACGTTGTTTTGAGTCCTGTAACGGTGCATTACGGTACTATGGTCCGGACCTGGTAGCTGATTGGTCAGCGTGACGCAATGTCATACATATTCCGATTCCCGGCTGGGTCGGAGACTTTCTCCGCTCAGGGACTGGGTGTTGTGTTGTCATCATCATCATCATTTCATCCCCATAGACACGCAAGTCGCCGAAGTGGTGTCAATTCGAAAGACTTGCACCAGGCAAACGGTCTACCCGACGGGAAGCCCTTGCCGCACGGCATGAGTTTTGCTATTTGGGGAGAAAAATTACTGATGATGGTCGAAGTAGAGAGGATATAAAATGTAGACTGGCAATGGCAAGGAAAGCGTTTCTGAAGAAGAGAAATTTGTTAATATCGAGTATAGATTTAAGTGTCAGGAAGTCGTTTCTGAAAGTATTTGTATGGAGTGTAGCCATGTATGGAAGTGAAACGTGGACGATAAAGAAGAGAGTAGTAGATTTCGAAATGTGGTGCTACAGAAGAATGCTGAAGATTAGATGGGTAGATCACGTAAATAATGAGGAGGTACTGAATAGAATTGGAGAGAAGAGAAATTTATAGCACAACTTGACTAGAAGAAGGGATCACCAATTTGTATTGGAGGGCAGCGTGGAGGGTAAAAATCGTAGGGGGAGACCGAGAGATGGATACACTAAGCAGATTCAGAAGGATGTAGGTTGCAGTAGGTACTGGGGGTAAAGAAGATGGAGAGCTGCACCAAACCAGTCTCTTTACTGAAAACCACAACAACCACATCAATTTTTTCTTGTCATTTTTTCTTGTCATTTTCTCTGGTATTATTCTCAAACGCCATACACACAAGACTCTCATTAACGCCAGTAATTCAGTCCAAAATATTGCACTGTTGTTAATTTACACCTTTTAATGTTACTGGTTATACTGTTACAGATGAGTTACAGTATGCATCTTTTCTGAAAAAATGTTTGCAGGCGTGGAGTGCCTGACTAAGTTAAGAAATTACCTAGAAAAGAACATGATGATGACATAAAATTGTTATACTTAAAGTTATTTTCATTTTGTAATGTTAGAAATTCGTATTTTAAAAGAAAACGTGTAACTTTCAAGTTAATTTTTCCTGTCTCATATAAATTGTTAAGAAATGTTTCTTTGGATGTTACGAGTAGCTGTGAGCAACAGCAAATTATTTTCAAAACATTTGCTTCTGATGAGTACCTGCTGAGAAAATTACCTTACACAACCAAAAATACAGGATTTAGTTGCAGAAAGAATCATGTAAAGGAAAATAGACAATATTCGCGTTCGCATTAAAAGTCAGCGTGAGCTATAAAATACGTCATACCCATACTGAGGTGACAAACGTCATGGGATACGTCCTAATATCAAGTAGGACCTCTTTTTTTCTGGCGTTGTGCATCAGGTTGAAGTAGCACGAACCCAACAAATCGCTGGAAGCCTCCTGCATAAATATTGACCCGTGCTGACTCTGTAGCTGTCCATAATTCCGAGGGTACTGCCAGTGCAAGATTTTGTGCACAAACTGACCACTCGGGTAAATTCTAGTGTCCGATACCAGCCGTCGGCTTTGACCAATGACGTAATGTGAGATGTTATTTTGTTTGTGCCGCAGATTGCTGTCGATGAACGTTAAATGATTTCTCTGAATTTCCTCGTTACGCTCGTATATTAAAAATTCGATGTAGATTGTTTTGTTTCCATTCCGTAATTTGTTTTCGCCGTCTTTTGTTAATGAAAGTAGTCGTGATTTATGAGGTCTTGATTTCCCACGCTGTTCGTTATGGATGAGTCAGTTGTTTTTAGTGCGAAAATTCTGCTTCAGAAAATGAGTGACCGTAAATCAACTATAAAATTTTTGAAATCATTGGGCGTCATTGCGGGGAAAGAACAATACTGTTGGAGGAAGAGTATTCCTTAAGGTTATTGTTTATTTCTTGCATTTATGAAAGTAGTCAGCAAAATGTACAGGACTCGTTTTGCTAGTTAGGTTTTGGCGGGTCTGATACTTTTTCTGGTTTTACGTTGTGTTTTTTCATGTTGCTGTATTGTGCGAGTGCTAGTTTTTTGGTTTCTCTAGAGGGAGGTTTTTCTGTCGTTTTAATACTTTCATGTTACAATGGTGGGCCGAGGGGTATTGCTGTGTCTTTGCCGGAGGGTTTATGTGATTGACTCGTGGTTTCATTTTTTTTCATTGTTTTAAAATTTTGCGTCTGATTGAGGGCGGAAGAACTGATTTGAGTGGTACCTCATTCGTTCCTTAAGTTTGTGTTTCTTATTATTTTTTCATTAGTTATTCTGGATTTTGCTTCCTTCGTTACAGTTTGACCGTCTAACATTATCACGTCTTGTTATGCCCTTATTTCGTTCTTGTCGGCCTCGATCTTTGACTCATTCGGAAGTTCATATGCGGTAAGTTTCTTTTAATGTAACCACTATTATCTTTTTCTTTTTGATGTTTTTGATACACTTGTCTTATTTTTACTGTCACTCCCGGGGTATCGGTTTACTTGGTGTTATTTGGAGCTACATCATCTGGTGTCACTTTCGTGTAGTACAGTTATCGGTTGCAAGATTCAGTTTTTTTTGCATTTCATTTCTTTGGTATGCAGTAATGTGTGTAAAGATTTCCATTTTTTGAAAGTCTAGTCGTATTCTGTAGTTCACTAACAAGATCATTTTTTACGCACGTTTCTGATGTATTATAAGACTTTTGCGCAACAAACAGTAATATTGGAAGCGGTTAATAGAAATGACCTCCTACATAGTTTGCTTCTAGTTACCGATTCCAACTATTCGACGATTTATTATTTAGATTGTTTTTGCAGTACGTATGGAAAATATAATAGAACGGGCTCTGCTAACGGTATACTACGCCTTCCACATCGCTGGCAACCGGTTCTACACAACGCTGTTCAATTATATTTCATAATATACGCACTCGTAATTGCTCTCGTGTTCTTTTTTATTGCAGTCTTCTTCAACTCGTTTAAATGAAATTCACGCGTAAATAATAGCCGCATTAAATGTATTATTTTATGGCACACTACATTCATTTGTTTACGAGTATAATCCATTCGATTCATAGATTGTCCATTGGAGCATGTTTGATTTACGTATGACGTCATTGGTCAAAGCCGACGGGTGGTATCGGACACTAGAATTTATCCGACCTCTCGATTAGTCCCATAAACGCCCGATGGGATTCATGTCCGGTGATTTGGTTGTCAAATCATTCCCTCTAAACGTCCACGATGTTCTATAAACTGAAAGCGAACAGTGGTGGCCCGGTGAAATGGCGCATTGTCACCCATAAAAATTCCATCCTTGTTTGGGAGCATGAAGTCAATGAATGGTTTCAAATGGTCTAACTCCCAGGTCCCAGTACATTCCATTTAAACACAGACCACACCATTATGGAACCGCCAACAGCTTGCACAGTGCCTTCTTGACAACCTTGGTTCATGGCTTCGTGAGGCCTGCGCCAGACTCAAACCCTGCCATCAGCTCTTACGAACTGAAATCGGGAAGCAACTGACAAGAGAGTGGCATAAAGGGTGGCAATAATACCATCCATTTCTTGTGAAAGCCAGTCGCCTAGGGTAGGACCGATATGGTCACGAGCCCAGAAGACGCGCTGCTGGCGATGTCGTGTTGCTAGCACTGTTCTAGCCGATACGTTCGTCGTACGTCCCAAGTTATTTCACGGAATATGGCCTGCCTGGTAGCACTGACAACTCAACACAGATCCCGCTTCTCTCGGTCGTTAAGTGAATGCCGTCTGCCATTGCGTTGTCGGTGGTAAGATTTAATGCCTGAAATTTTGTATTTCCGACACATTCTTGACACGGTGGATCTCGCAATATTGAATTCTCTAACGATTACCGAAATGGAATGGAATGTCGCATGGTTGCAGCTCCAACTATCATTCCTCCTCCAAAGTCTGTTAATTGCCGTCGCGAGACCACAATCGCGTCGGAAACTCTTTCACACGAATCACCTGAGTTCCCCGCCGGTGCACTGCCCTTGTATACTTTGTGTACGCGATACCACCGCCATCTGTATACGTGCATATCGCTTTTGTCATCTCGGTGTATAGTCCTTAGCTGCTGATTTTTGCCCCTCCTGCTGTTTTGTGCTTACTGCGCGTTTTTTTTATATATATACTTTGGAGGAACTCCATACACTTATTTCCACAAATACATGCACAAAAACTCTGCTTCCACTCCCAACTTATGTGGATGCTATATATCCATCACCGGAATCAGGAGTTGCATCTTAACACACCAGTATCCACACAACCTAATTATACTCTTTTAATGAAACTTTTCCTTGTAATTATTTTCAGTTAGCCATTTGCGTTCTGTGTTTAAACATGCAGATAGATTTTTGAGACTTCAGGATGCCAATAACGAAAATTTTAACACTACATCTTTAAACTGAACGTGAGCCACTCTATAAATCCGGAGACGGATGTAGGAAATCTACTCTAACGCCGTAAATCATAATCTGTGAAGATATTTGCTTGAAATATCTTTTCGTGTCAACTATAAACCCCTCTTTTCCAAAAATGCAGAAAATGAAATCCGCTATTTTTCCCATAATACAGAATGACACACCCTTAGAAAGACCGACTCTGCCACTGGTGTCGTTTCTTTTGCCGTATTAGTATTTTTATTTTCATAAAATTTCACACAAGTATGAACCAAATCAAAATGTGAACGTTTTCAGAAAATTTTTACCAGAATATATTGCAACATAATGTTCTCCTTTTTTTTCAGCTGGCTAACGGAAATGGACTTGGATTTGGAATTCGACGCTGACGCAATAGAGGATGATTTACTTGAGGAACTGGAGATAGTTATGGAGTACTGGCCGGATGACGACTTCGGAGGACCAGACGATTTCACATCGGGTTACATGACGTTCGAAGAATTCTTACCCAACACGGAAGAAATTGGACGACTGCTCGACATAGAGGACATAGAGGTAGATAAGGATTCTGTCTACGACGAATTATTGCCTGATGAAGAAGAATTTCGGCATCTACTCGATATTGTAGAAGAGGAAGAAATGCAGCTTCGCACTGCAGTCACAACAGCTAGTGAAGAATTGATTGTTATGCGTGTGAATCTTGCTATAACTCTTAAATATGTAATACCAAAACGTATTGTACCTAAGATAGTGCGTTCATGGTTAAACATATAAATAAATGCACCTCTTGCTTATTTCTTTAAGCGTTTCTTTTGTCTCAGTATTACAGTAACAGCTGTAGATCGGTACTGTACCTGGTAACTCTGCAGTAGACGAATATTTTGTATGTATCCGTTCTAAACTATTCAGCTTCCAGGAAGTAAACACTGCCTGATTCCTCAGCTGCCTACGGAAGTTACGGGCACTGTTTGTCACTGTAAATGAAGGAATAAGAGTAGAAACTATTGACCTACAGAGAAGAAGTACCACCTGTTGTTGGATTACATTATGCACAAATGTTATTGAGATAAACTGGATCCTCTGTCTCTTCTCCAAGTCGAACTTCCCGGGAGTAATACAGTAATGGCATAGCACGAGCAAAGAACCAGGAACGAGCACTAAATGGATATTTTCTGAATAATGCGTCATTGGTTGTTGCTTTGCAGACTGAATTATTTTTTTTTTTTTCAGTCAGCATCGCTGAATACTTTCTCTGTGTGACCACTTTCGGTGATACATACTATCCGTTGAGAATCACAGACGAATTATTTGTCATTTCATTTTATGCCACTTCTGTTAATTTCATTTTTCAAATGGTCATGATGATATCGTTGTTTTTCTGTCGCTAGACATGGCTGGTATTTTTGGTTTACATTTGTTTGCATTCTTTACTGTTCCTGCAGATGGAGACGTTTTGTAATAAAATTATTACGTCCTAGCGTTATGTTGTTACGTAACATCAGATAATAATATTAACGAATTTGGTGTTATTTTCGCTTTTGGAATATGTGAATACAATGTCTATAGTTTGTTTTGACATTACCTAAATCAGCGCGATCGCTGTAATTTTTCTGTTATAGTCAGGTTAGATTTTAATTCCAACTGAGATCCAGTTCATTAATTTGCCTTCCCCCTCCTCCCTCTCCGTATTTAGGTATGGACTGAGGAAAACACAGGAAAACCTGCGTGGGGCCTTCATCCTCAAAAAGAGTTGTCAGTCACACTAGTTTATGATTCATGAAAGTTAACAGTCTTATTTTTGTTATAAACTTTATTCTCATTATTTTTCGTTGTATATCAACTTTTTTTTAACTTTACAACGTTTCCTTTTCCGCAGTAACTCTCAGAATAGGGTCGTACGAAGGTGTTATGATGATAGGTTTCCTGATTAATATACTTGACGATTCATCAGTGGAGCAGGTGTCGCCCCATCCAAGGATGCAACTGTTGTCTCAGCAAGTGGACCCTCAATACGATCGAATGTGCAGCTTGCAGACTCGCCGTCCAGAAAAGGGTGGCGGACGTACATGAAACAATCGTAGAAAATTCTTAGAAGTAGACAAAATGGGGTCTAGTTTAGCAGGGGATACAACCCGTCGGCTTTGACCAATGACATCAGTATTGGTCAGAGAGCATGTATTACAAAGATGAAAGAGCTGAGAAGAATGTTCAGAAACAGAGGAATGCAAGAGTGAAAATCTGCATTTCACATATGTAAGGGCCAGTAGTATTTTCACGTTAACGATATCACATGTTTGTATCTAAGTATTTCTCCTCAAAATACAATGGAAGGAAATGAATGAAATATATTACTTGCAAAGAATACATCACGTTACATGTATGTCAGTTGTATCTCGAAACTCTTTCGAACTGTATTGCTCAAGTGCAGTACGGAATGCAAGTTCAGCGTACGTCGATTTCTTAGTTTCAACTACCATTGCTGTCCTGTTGTTCACTGAAACTATGTATCCCCTGCTTCACTAAACCGTAAATGAAACACCGGATACAAATTAAAAGCCCATTCGAAGTATGTTGCTTAGTTACAGTACGGAATACGAGTTTGTCGTAAGTAAAAAAAAAAAAAAATAATAAAAAAAAATGGTTCAAATGGCTCTGAGCACTATGGGACTTAACATCCATGGTCATCAGTCCCCTAGAACTTAGAACTACTTAAACCTAACCAACCTAAGGACATCACACAACAACCAGCCATCACGAGGCAGAGAATGTCGTAAGTAGATTTCTTCGTTTTCACTAGCATCATTGTCCTGTTCTTCACTTGAACGAGGTTTCCTCCGCTTCAGTAAATCCTAAGTGGAACACGTGATACAAATTGCAGATGTGTTTTTTATTTCATCCCCGCTATTAGTAGCAGTCTTTTCTTGCGTACGTATCAGTACTACTAAAGACAGACGGACCTACGTACGTAATATATGCATACCAGACTTCCGTTGACCTCTATATATGTACACTGGTAACGAAAAGGTGGAAATAGACGTACGTTACATTTGCAACTTGTACCTCAGTTGAACTACATGGAGACAAGAAGACGACACATGTACAATTTGTATCCCGTACTTCACTATGGGGTACAGTTTTCTTGTTGCCTTGGACGCCAATAGTATCCCATTCGTTACTTGAGCTATATAGTTGTACGCAACATTTGTATCTTGCTCGCCAACTGACATATATAGTGTCAGTGTAAAGGAGAAGTGAAGGACGGGATCCAAATTTTAGTTGTGTCGTCAGTTAAAGGCGAAGTGAAGGATGGATCCAATTTTAGCTGTATCGGGGGATTCGCCTGTTATATAGCAAGTACACATGTGAAAATGTACTGATATTAGTGCTGAGAAATGAAAGAAGATCGACAGCTGAGAAATATCTATTACGTATTTCACAACACGAAAATACACATATTGGTGGAATAAAACAGTGAAATAACAAAATACTGAAATACCGTGAAAGAAGCAAATGGAAAAGTGAACTTACCACACGGAAATATCGAGGAATAACCGAAGCTCACCTAGACAGACAGTAACGAAAATTACGTACCCACAAACAGACAAATCCATTCCTATAAACGAAAATAAGAAACTAAGAATTGTTTTACAATAACAAACTAATACTCCAAATTACTTCAATATCATTACGAATAATTATTTTAATGTACAATGACAGCGCTTCTCCGGAACACACAACAGTTTTATTACCTATGCCTCGAAGTGACTATCTGTGACTAATGTATGACGTCATTGGTCATAGCCGATGGGTTGTATCCCCTGCTTCACTAGACCCACAAAATGCTAACAGCTTCCTGAGGAAACGACTCATAAATGGTCAGTAAAGCAACTGGACACAGAGGTGTGTCTCACAATGAATAAACATCTTAACACAACAACAACTGTTTGGGTTGAGGAGGAGTGTCAGGGTGGAAAGTTAGTTTGAAAGCACCAACCATGACTTCTCCTCCATGTGGATCAGTCGTTTACTTGTTTCTCATTAGCTCCAACACATGTTCACTGTGTCAGGTTTCCACTGTTCGCTTTACCTCTGCTCTCATCTATTCTCAACAAAGTCAATGAGTCGTCAGCTGTACATAATTTAAAATTATGATTTAAGATGCTTTAAAGTACAGTTCGTCGTTGGCAACACGGGCATACAAGTTCAAATGTTCATTACTCAGCGGTTACCCAGTCTCAACAGGCATACCCATAAGTTCGCGTGTGGAATGCATAGTGTCGATTCAAGTCACATCAAGATACGTGCTCATGAATAGCAACGCCATCGCTGTTCACACAGAAACACACAGAAATTCAAAACTTCGAGATCTGGATTGCCGTGTGAAGGTAAGTGTTTTACACAGTTTATCAGTTATCTACACCTAAGAGGATTTCCTTTACATCGATCTCATTACAAGGTCAGTTCATTCACGCAAGATTGGCTTATTTATTGTTTTAAATGATCGTATTGTCAGTCTGCGAACACGAATCAGACTGAATTACATCACGACCTCACAATACCTGTTGATTGCTTTCCCAAAACCTCTTACCATCGAATGCCTATGCAAATTAAACGAATTATTTTAAACAAAATAATTCAAATAATTCTGAAGTATGGAGTTTCTGTAGCATTTGAGGCACTTCTGCCCCATAGATGTTTCTCTTTTTACTTCCTTGGATGCCATTTCAAGCTCAAGTGGGTGCTAAATAGCAGTTGCCCACAGAGTGTTGCGTGTTTCGTAGACTCTTTGTTTCATACACAGCTAATTTGCACCGTGTCTGTAGAACGTGCGAATCATAGCAAGTCTAAGAGAGACAGCAACCTCTCTAAAATTTTACCGTAGGGCGTAAAATTCTAAACCTCGGTTGAAACACCACCGTTACTTAGAATTTCTGAAACCCAGTTTGCTTAAGGCTAAATTTCACGTAGCCTATGAGGTACAGTCTGTTTTGCTTGAGGCTGCTTAAACAGTGGAATGATTCCATAGCCCTTTTTCCAATACAATACTAGTTATACATCGTTCCTTGTGCATACCTATCATCATCATCATCATCTTGGACAGTTTCCAGCCACTGGCTGGGTCTGTCGGGAACACAAGCCTCTCCATCGTGTTCTGTCTTTCCACCATTCCCCCTCTTCCACCTTCGTCCAGTTCTCTCCTCTTCTCGTCACACATTCCTTCACTCCCTTCACCCATCTATCTCTTGGTCTTCCCCTGGGCCTCTTCCCCTCCAGTTGCAGATGAAACATCCTCTTTGGAATTCTTCCCTCATCCATTCTCTTCATGTGTCCATACCACTGCAGTCTTGATTTTTCTATCCTGTCCTGTACCGGTTCCTCCTTTAGTCTTTCCCTCACATACACATTTCGCAATCTGTCTCGTCTTGTTACACTCGACCTGCTCCTCTGGAACTTCATTTCACTAGCTTGTATTCTACTTTTGTCGCTTTTGTGCATTACCCATGTCTCACTTCCGTATGCCAATATGGGGACAAAGTAGGTTCGGTATATAATTCCCTTGGATTTCTGTGGCACCTCCTTGCTCCAAATAAGCCCCCTAATGCATTTGAAGAACTGCCCTGCTTTTCTGCACCTTTCATTTATTTCCATTGCGTTTCCCCCCTTACTTTCAATCATGCTTCCCAGGTACTTGAAGTTCTCTACCACTTGTAGTTTTTCCCCTCCACAAGTTATATCCACATTTGGCCTATTCTTCTTCCTTGTTGTGACAATTATTTCACTTTTCTTTGCAGAGAAATGCATTCCATATTGTGCTGCTCTTGCACCTCCTTCTCGCAATTTCCCCATAACATCAGGCCATCGGCAAAAAGCACTGCTTTCATTTTATGATCTCCAATTGCATCTGATACTTGCTGTAGGATTTCATCCATAACAATAATAACCAATAAAGGCGAAAGTGCACTTCCCTGTCGCAGCCCATTTTCCAGCTTGAACCATGCAGTACGTTCCCTCCCCACTTTCACACAACTCTCACTTCCCTCATACATTTTTCTGACTTTTCGTGTTATCTCTTCATCTATCCATTTTGCGTTCAGCACATCCCAGAGCTTGTCCCTATAGATACTGTCATACGCCTTCTCAATATCTAAAGAGGCCATGATTAAGTCCTTCCCGTACTCATAGTGCCTTTCCTGCAGTTGCCTTACCGCAAATATGAGGTCAGTTGTTGATCTTCCCGGTCTGAAACCATACTGCTCCTCTTGCAGTCTTCTTTCAATACTGCTTCTTATCCTCTTCTCCAGGATCTTTTCATAGATTTTTCCACAGTGGCATAGCAGGGTGATTCCTCTGTAGTTCTCACATCTCCTTTTATCCCCTTTCTTTAAGATCGGGACTATAATTCCTTTCTTCCAATCCTCAGGAATTCTGTTCTCCTTCCACACCACCCTCAGCACTCTGTATAGCCACTGGGTTCCTACTTCTCCTGCTGCTCGTATCATATCCACTGTTACTTCGTCCCAACCTGGTGCCTTGCCCCCTTTCATCCTCTTTATGGCTTCTTCCACTTCATTCCAAGTTAGATCATCAATTTCCCCACTATTATAATCGTCTGCTGCCTTAGGCTCTCCATCGCTGTTAGTTACCCGCTTGACGGCATTCGACAGATCTTCAAAGTACTCCTTCCAAATCTTTTTGAGCTCATGCATTTCCTCCACAACTCTTCCATTATTATCCATGATCCTCAGGCACTCGCTTCTGTCGTTCCTCTTATTTCTTACCATGGTGTAAAGTACTTTTTTGTTCCCTTCACTGTCCTCTTCTAACATTCTTGTCCATTTTTCCATCCACTTCTTCTTCTCCGCCCTTACTATGGTCTGTGCCGCTTTCTTGCTTCCCTTATATTTTACCCTAGCTTCCTCTGTTCGGGTCTGGAACCATTCTCTGAAGGCTTTGTTCTTTCGAAGTACTGCCTCTTTACATATGTTGTTCCACCATGGGGTTTCCTTACTTCTCCTCTTTGTGCTAGTTCTTCCGCACACAGTCTTAGCTGCCTCAACTAGAGCCCTCTTAAAATCTCCCCATTCTTCTTCCACTGTTCTCTGATCTTCCTTTGGCAGCTTCTTCCTGATCAGTGTCTGGTACTGGGTCCTCCGTTCATCCTCTTTCAGCATCCATGTCTTCAACCTTTTCTCCTGTATGTCTGTTGCCCTCCTATCTTTTTTCTCTCTCAGGGTGGCTACCAACAGCCGATGGTCACTGTCTAAGGCCTCAGATGGAATGACCTTAACATCTGTGAGGCTGCTCATCATCTGCCTATCCACTAGTACATAGTCTACTACTGAAGTTTGGGACCAGTCCCCACTGTACCAAGTTATTTTGTGACTACTTCTCTTCTTGTACCAGGAATATGCGATCGCCAGCCCATTCCTCTTGCAGAATTCCAGCAACAATTTTCCTTCTCTATTTCGGTTCCCCCAGCCCTCTGGTCCCATTGTCTCCTCGAATCCTTTCCTGTCTGTGCCAACATGTTCATTGAGGTCCCCTATTATAATCTGATTACCTCCATTTAGCTGCTTTTGCATGTCATCTTCAAATTCCTCCTCCTTTTTTGTACACCCCACCTGTGGGGCATATGCTTGGATGATTTCAATGCTTTTTCCTTTCACTTGTACTCTGCTTTTATCATTCGATCATTGATACCTTCCACCTCCTCCTGCAGACCCTCTCTGACCACTATTGCCACTCCATTTCTTCCCCTCTCATTCCCTATCCAGTACAGTTTACATCCTTTACTTAGTGGTTTTTCACCAGCTTCTCTCCACCTAGTCTCAGCAAGTCCCGAGATGTCCAATTTCCTCCTTTCCATCATTTCTACAATTTCTTCTAACTTCCCAGTTAGATTCCTTACGTTTAAGGTGCCCAGTCGTAAACCATCTCGTAATCCTTTTCCATTGCTTGGTCGGTTTCCTTTAAATCCATTCCGTGATCCGAGGCATGTTCCCTTTTTGAAAGCAGTTGATTTATCCACTACTGGCTTGCTAGGCCTATCGCAGCTTCACCAGAGCCCCATTAGCCGTCACGTTTCAGGGTTCCCATAGGGCCCTTCCAGCTACCGTAGCGGTCCTGGGGCACACGAAGTCCCCGCTGTACATCGCCCCTATAGGCAGTCCCCTACTTTGTGCCGTTGCCCATCTCCCACGACTTGGACGAGGGGTTGGACTTATGGGAGACGCATACCTATCATATATTAAATAATTTTCTATATCATTTGTGCTACTGTTTTGTGATTTCTATATAGCTTATATTTTAAAAGTAGGTACTGGGAGAAGTTCACGAAGCTACACCAGCTAATGATTTCTTATTTAATTTGGATTTTCACATCTTCTTATATCATCACTTTTACAACTATGAGAGGCTACACTCTTCACTTTCAATCTTTATTCGTATCTACACATTAATACTATCTTGTGCTTTCTTCCCACAGAATGCGTAGGATGTATAGCACTGTTGCCTTACACACCTGCGTTTTATGCATGGCACTGTATGCAAGTGATTTAAAGTCTGTTTTGTATCTTACATTTTCCAAAATAAATGTATGACAGCTAGTGTTTAGTTTGCATTAATATCAAAGATACTAGTTAGTTTCATACATAGTTATCCCCACTCACTATGTACTCGCACATGTAAAATCAACACGTCTACTTGTAATGAAAGATAGGTACATCAACACATATACTAGTGTCTTATCATCATGTTATTAACATCTTTTGAGGTCCTTATGAAAATACAGACGTCTCACTATGCCTGCCACATAATACCTTAGTAAGTATTCTGCTGCATTGGGTATCCTGGCTATTATGAAGGTATCAATACATGTAACTGCAATTATTTGCTCTTCTTACTCGTATGTAGAAGAGAAGATTTAGAACGGCTTCTCAGTAGTACCTGCCCTCCTACCCTATACCTTTGCAGCTCTGCTAGTCTCCTACAAAAGCACATCTTCCTCTCAGCAGCTCTTTCAGTTAATGCCATAATGGCTTTCCCCATCTTTTCTTCCCAGGCGATGTTATCCCTGGGTATTTGAGGTACAGGATTGAACCATTCAACTATTTCTATCCTTTTAAACATTAATTAATTGGGTGTGCAAACCATACGCATATGAGGTGAATTATTAACTATTACTTCAAACAGAGGTAAATAGCCTAACCATTTTGATTGTTGTGTAGGACAGTATGCTCTCATACGAAAAATGGTTGAATCCTGATAATCAAGGAAGGCAGGATTCGGTTACGATTGTGGATGGGGCCGTAATCAGTTACTATTGGTTCCCTTTTGCTATTACACGCATTTAACACGATAATTCCAGACTTAGCAACAAATATATTACACATTATTAATGAAAGAATAAACAACTGTGTAATTAATAGTGCTTTCAATGCGTTACAATTTATCAAATGAGCATAAAATACAGACACAGCAAATAATGTATTAAAAACATGCAATGTGATCCCAGTTAGAATTTTAAGGCAAGTAACCACAGTCACGGCTGAAGGCCTCTAACGCCATGAACAGCAATTATAAAAAAAATTAACAAACACTCTGAAAAACAGCAAATACAACAGCAAAGGTTAATTTAAAGTGACAAGCAACTGATCACCAAACAGGCGATGCAAAATGATGGCAAACTTGGTAGCACGATCATTTCAACCAGCTGTAAGGCCAAGAATGGCAATTACATAAAAAATTTTAGAAACATACAATAAAATAGCAAATAGAATAATAAAACACAAGGGCCAGTCAAATATGGTGCACCAGGAATCTACCTCTGAGTAGGTTTGACAGAAAACACTTTCGCGAGCGATGAGATAGGCAGCCAATAGTTGCATTCACTTCACAAGATGGTAACTCAGACTAGTGGCAGTCCAACGAATGACTAATGATAATTTTGGTGAGGCTACCTGGCGTCCAATAAACCAAACGCAAAGCTGTAGAAATACGCCAAAACCGGAACTGACGATCTGGATTCCGTCCGCAGAATACTGTGCTTAGAGCGGCCGGAACCAGAAAGGAATCACTACCACCAGAGTAGGAGAATCGCCAACCAACCTACAATCAAGAAAGCTGTCGAAACTACACGCCTCGCCGGACAGCAGCGGCAAGGCGAGGAAACGTACACTGCCGTTTCATACACTATCCCCCAGGGCAGGTCACTGGGGCGTTAGTGGCCACGAGGCAGGAAAAATATCGCTGGTCGAACTCCCCAAACAGTAACAAACTGAATGAAATAAATAGTAATTAGAAGTCCAGTAAAGCTAATCAGATCCGCCCTCCCCAGGCACTCCACTCGCTGCTCTTCGCCTCGGCAACAGTACGAGCAGCAACACGAATCCCAAGTCACTGGAGAATCACAAGATCTCACAATGATGGAGGTTTCTCTACTTGAATCCAAATGCGCTCAACTTAAAGCTTGCGGGATCTGGTTTACGACGATGTCGTGCACCCTCGTGACCACAGGCCTTCGATCTGGTAGTCCATGTGAGCTGCCAACGGTCCCGACATGTTTCCCCACTACGCGGATCTGGCTCGTCCTGAGTCCCCAACCACACTTTACACTGACTCGAACCGGAAGAACAACGACGTCGCCCCAAAGATAGGGCAACAGTTACTACATATCGACAGCCACCTCTGTTGGCACTAGTGGACAGGCAACGCTTGCGAAACAAGTGGCGGCAGTCAACACGAGAAGAAGACAGACAACCGCAACAATGTCAACTAAACGATACGGTCTTTCCTCCAACATAGGACGGAAACCTACAAACAGCACCAATGCGAGCCACAACACGGCTCAGTGGCATAGACGTTATGGCAGTAGGTATCATGTGGTACAACATTCAGATAATATTCATATCTTTTGATAGCCCCTGGTCTCATTTCAGATACTCTTTCTTATTTCAGCAAAATATTTGCTAAGTATACAGACTGCCCTATCTTTACCACTATCTGCTCCAGTTTACTGGTCACAGAAGTGAATACCGGCAAATGCACAACTGCGTAAGTGACCTTGGTGCGTATCATTGGGAGCTTCAGGCCCTGGGAATATTTACTATGCTTTAATTCAGATTTTGGATAAATCCTGGTGTCCGATTTCACTCATCGGCTTTGACCAATGACGTCATATCTAAGGCACAAACACTACGTATTGGCAGTCTATGAAAGCAATGGATCATATTCGTACACAAACGAATGTAGCATACGATAAAATTACAATCACATTTACAGCGTTATTTACTTAATAAAAAATTGTGTCGAAACGAACTGAAGATAACGAAAATAATTAATAACAAGAAATAAAAAGAATTTTTCATGTCTGGTAAGAAGTATTCTCATAATTTATGCAATTATAAAAGCACAGAGAACCTTTAAATTGAATTACAGTAAAGCGCATGGTGATGTCATACTATTATAAAATACTGTTAATTTTATGTCAATTATTTAGTGTAACGAGAGAAGCCTGTGAACGCGGGGGTTTTAGCCAGGGAGAAACTAAAGGTATCAGAAAATCGGGAAAATTAAATGAATGGCAACAAATACGAACAGTAACATAAAATGTGGAGAAACCGACACACTAAATTCGAAAAGAAGAGCCAGTACAGGACAAACGAATACCTACAAAAAAATGAAGAATGTTGGAGTCGATAACTAGAATTAAACTAGTAAGTAAATTCCAGTTACAGATTGAAACCGCTTCATGATTCATATGTAAAGTATTTTTGTAGTTGTATGCGCTGAAACGTAATACCATTTCTATATTTGTATTCTCTCTAAAACTACTACGGTACATAACAAAAACTGGAATCGGTAACTAGAACTGACCTATGCAGGTCAATTCTGACTACCGATTCCAATGTTAGTAACTTTATTGCAGTTGTTCAGAAAGCAATTACAAATGCAGAAATCATATTGGCCTTCATTTTAGTTCACATACATGCTTAAAAACGATCTAATTAATGAATCATCGAATGGCTGGAATCGGTAACTAGAATGGCCTGTATACTGTAGGAGATCATTTCTAGTTACCCATTACAACTTTTCGATGGTTCATAATTTTGGACGTTTTTGCAGACAATCTGTGGACTACGTTTTTGTAAGATTTCCAGATTTCTTACTGATCTCGGACCTACTACGAGAAACTAATAAATATTGTAGGTACAGCTCCCAAATTTTTCCCCTTTTCATAGTAATGAAGATGGTAATACCATATGTAGAAACCCTGTAACACTTTAGTGCACACACGTTTTGTTAAAAAATGCAAATAACGGACAGTGGAATGGGTGGAAGCGGTAACTAGGATTAACCTGTACAGACCAGATGCTTGTGCACTCTTCCCGTTAGATTTAATAGTTAGTATTAGAAGTTAACGCTGATTCATAATATTATGAGTTCACCATGCGCTATACTGTACTGGATTTAAAGGTTCTCTGTGCTTTTCTTACTTGCATAAATTACGATGATAATTTATTTCCGACATGTATACTTCACTTCCTCAGTTCTTATTTATTTTCGTTACCTTTAATTCTTGTGTATATAATTTGTGTCTAAGTAATGTAATGAATCATGAGAACTGTTTTAGTAACTTTACCGTATGCTACAATAGTTTGCTTACGAATATGATCTGATGATTTCAAAGATTTCCTCCATGTAGCGTCTCTGCCTTAGGTATGACGTCATTGCTCAAAGCCGACGAATGGAATCGGACACTAAAATTGACCCCAGATTATAACAAACCAATCTGTATCCTGCTTCCATCAATAATCATGGGGCACTACGCCTTAGAAGGATCAGCTGTTCTGTCCTTTTGTTGAAGAATATCTGTGCATAAGGTGCAGACCACAATTAAAAATTCTACCACCAAATATGTGCATATTTCCTAGCGTGACTGGTACGGGGACCTCCCTTCTTACTCTGCGTGACTTAGTATCTGTAGTTCCAAGTATTTTACAGTTATTGGTGGGAATGAAGCTACATGCACTTCCTCGCACACTTTCTTGCGCAATTTAAAGGTTCTCTGTGCTTTTATAGTCGCATAAATTATGAGAATACTTCTTACCAGACATGAAAAATTCTTTTTATTTCTTGTTCTTAATTATTTTCGTTATCTTCAGTTCGTTTCGATACAATTTTTTATTAAGTAAATAACGCTGTAAATGTGATTGTAATTTTATCGTACGCTACATTCGTTTGTGTACGAATGTGATCCATTGCTTTCATAGACTGCCAATACGTAGTGTTTGTGCCTTAGATATGACGTCATTGGTCAAAGCCGATGAGTGAAATCGGACACCAGGATTTATCCAAAATCTGAATTACAGCATAGTAAATATTCCCAGGGCCTGAAGCTCCCAATGATACGCACCAAGGTCACTTACGCAGTTGTGCATTTGCCGGTATTCACTTCTGTGACCAGTAAACTGGAGCAGATAGTGGTAAAGATAGGGCAGTCTGTATACTTAGCAAATATTTTGCTGAAATAAGAAAGAGTATCTGAAATGAGACCAGGGGCTATCAAAAGATATGAATATTATCTGAATGTTGTACTACATGATACCTACTGCCATAACGTCTATGCCACTGAGCCGTGTTGTGGCTCGCATTGGTGCTGTTTGTAGGTTTCCGTCCTATGTTGGAGGAAAGACCGTATCGTTTAGTTGACATTGTTGCGGTTGTCTGTCTTCTTCTCGTGTTGACTGCCGCCACTTGTTTTGTGTGTCTCTGAGCACTATGGGACTCAACTGCTGAGGTCATTAGTCCCCTAGAACTTAGAACTAGTTAAACCTAACTAACCTAAGGACATCACAAACATCCATGCCCGAGGCAGGATTCGAACCTGCGACCGTAGCGGTCTCGCGGTTCCAGACTGTAGCGCCTTTAACCGCACGGCCACTTCGACCGGCGCCGCCACTTGTTTCGCAAGCGTTGCCTGTCCACTAGTGCCAACAGAGGTGGCTGTCGATATGTAGTAACTGTTGCCCTATCTTTGGGGCGACGTCGTTGTTCTTCCGGTTCGAGTCAGTGTAAAGTGTGGTTGGGGACTCAGGACGAGCCAGATCCGCGTAGTGGGGAAACATGTCGGGACCGTTGGCAGCTCACATGGACTACCAGATCGAAGGCCTGTAGTCACGAGGGTGCACGACATCGTCGTAAACCAGATCCCGCAAGCTTTAAGTTGAGCGCATTTGGGTTCAAGTAGAGAAACCTCCATCATTGTGAGATCTTGTGATTCTCCAGTGACTTGGGATTCGTGTTGCTGCTCGTACTGTTGCCGAGGCGAAGAGCAGCGAGTGGAGTGCCTGGGGAGGGCGGATCTGATTAGCTTTACTGGACTTCTAATTACTATTTATTTCATTCAGTTTGTTACTGTTTGTGGAGTTCGACCAGCGATATTTTTCCTGCCTCGTGGCCACTAACGCCCCAGTGACCTGCCCTGGGGGATAGTGTATGAAACGGCAGTGTACGTTTCCTCGCCTTGCCGCTGCTGTCCGGCGAGGCGTGTAGTTTCGACAGCTTTCTTGATTGTAGGTTGGTTGGCGATTCTCCTACTCTGGTGGTAGTGATTCCTTTCTGGTTCCGGCCGCTCTAAGCACAGTATTCTGCGGACGGAATCCAGATCGTCAGTTCCGGTTTTGGCGTATTTCTACATCTTTGCGTTTGGTTTATTGGACGCCAGGTAGCCTCACCAAAATTATCATTAGTCATTCGTTGGACTGCCACTAGTCTGAGTTACCATCTTGTGAAGTGAATGCAACTATTGGCTGCCTATCTCATCGCTCGCGAAAGTGTTTTCTGTCAAACCTACTCAGAGGTAGATTCCTGGAGCACCATATTTGACTGGCCCTTGTGTTTTATTATTCTATTTGCTATTTTATTGTATGTTTCTAAAATTTTTTATATAATTGCCATTCTTGGCCTTACAGCTGGTTGAAATGATTGTGCTACAAAGTTTGCCATCATTTTGCATCGCCTGTTTGGTGATCAGTTGCTTGTCACTTTAAATTGACCATTGCTGTTGTATTTGCTGTTTTTCAGAGTGTTTGTTAATTTTTTTTATAATTGCTGTTCATGGCGTTAGAGGCCTTCAGCCATGACTGTGGTTACTTGCCTTAAAATTCTAACTGGGATCACATTGCATGTTTTTAATACATTATTTGCTGTGTCTGTATTTTATGCTCATTTGGTAAATTGTAACGCATTGAGAGCACTATTAATTACACAGTTGTTTATTCTTTCATTAATAATGTGTAATATATTTGTTGCTAAGTCTGGAATTATCGTGTTAAATGCGTGTAATTGCTAAAGGGAACCAATAGTAACTGATTACGGCCCCATCCACAATCGTAACCGAATCCTGCCTTCCTTGATTATCAGGATTCAACCATTTTTCGTATGAGAGCGTACTGTCCTACACAACAATCAAAATGGTTAGGCTATTTACCTCTGTTTGAAGAAATAGTTAATAATTTACCTCATATGCCTATGGGTTGCACACCCAATTAATTAATGTTTAAAAGGATAGAAATAGTTGAATGGTTCAATCCTGTACCTAAAATACCCAGGGATAACATTGCCTGGGAAGAAAATATGAGGAAAGCCATTATGGCATTAACTGAAAGAGTTGCTGAGAGGAAGATGTGCTTTTATAGGAGACTAGCAGAGCTGCAAAGGTATAGGGTAGGAGGGCGGGTACTACTGAGAAGCCGTTCTCAATCTTCTCTTCTACATACGAGTAAGAAGAGTAAATAATTGCAGTTACTATGTATTGATACCTTCATAATAGCCAGGATACCCAATGCAGCAGAATACTTACTAAGGTATTATGTGGCAGGCATAGTGAGACGTCTGTATTTTCATAAGGACCTCAAAAGATGTTACTAACATGAGGATAAGACAGTAGTATATGTGTTTATGTACCTTTCTTTCATTACAAGTAGACGTGTTGATTTTACATGTGCGAGAACGTAGTGAGTGGGGATAACTATGTATGAAACTAACTAGTATCTTTGATATTAATGCAAACTAAACACTAGCTGTCATACATTTATTTTGGAAAATGTAAGATACAAAACAGACTTTAAATCACTTGCATACAGTGCCATGCATAAAACGCAGGTGTGTAAGGCAACAGTGCTATACATCCTACGCATTCTGTGGGAAGAAAGCACAAGATAGTATTAATGTGTAGATACGAATAAAGATTGAAAGTGAAGAGTGTAGCCCTCATAGTTGTAAAAGTGATGATATAAGAAGATGTTAATATCCAAATTAAATAAGAAATCATTATCTGGTGTATCTTCGAGAAATTCTCCCAGTACCTGCTTTTAAAATATAAGCTATATAGAAATCACAAAACAGTAGCACAAATGATATAGAAAAAAAGTTAATATATGATAGGTATGCGTCTCCCATAAGTCCAACCCCTCGTCCAAGTCGTGGGAGATGGGCAACGGCACAAAGTAGGGGACTGCCTATAGGGGCGATGTACAGCGGGGACTTCGTGTGCCCCAGGACCGCTACGGTAGCTGGGAAGGCCCTATGGGAACCCTGAAATGTGACGGATAACGGGGCTCTGGTGAAGCTGCGATAGGCCTAGCAAGCCAGTAGTGGTTAAATCAACTGCTTTCAAAAAGGGAACATGCCTCGGATCACGGAATGGATTTAAAGGAAACCGACCAAGCAATGGAAAAGGATTACGAGATGGTTTACGACTGGGCACCTTAAACGTAAGGACTCTAACTGGGAAGTTAGAAGAAATTGTAGAAATGATGGAAAGGAGGAAATTGGACATCTTGGGACTTGCTGAGACTAGGTGGAGAGGAGTTGGTGAAAAACCACTAAGTAAAGGATGTAAACTGTACTGGATAGGGAATGAGAGGGGAAGAAATGGAGTGGCAATAGTGGTCAGAGAGGGTCTGCAGGAGGAGGTGGAAGGTATCAATGATCGAATGATAAAAGCAGAGTACAAGTGAAAGGAAAAAGCATTGAAATCATCCAAGCATATGCCCCACAGGTGGGGTGTACAAAAAAGGAGAAGGAGGAATTTGAAGATGACATGCAAAAGCAGCTAAATGGAGGTAATCAGATTATAATAGGGGACCTCAATGAACATGTTGGCACAGACAGGAAAGGATTCGAGGAGATAATGGGACCAGAGGGCTGGGGGAACCGAAATAGAGAAGGAAAATTGTTGCTGGAATTCTGCAAGAGGAATGGGCTGGCAATCGCAAATTCCTGGTACAAGAAGAGAAGTAGCCACAAAATAACTTGGTACAGTGGGGACTGGTCCCAAACTTCAGTAGTAGACTATGTACTAGTGGATAGGCAGATGATGAGCAGCCTCACAGATGTTAAGGTCATTCCATCTGAGGCCTTAGACAGTGACCATCGGCTGTTGGTAGCCACCCTGAGAGAGAAAAAAGATAGGAGGGCAACAGACATACAGGAGAAAAGGTTGAAGACATGGATGCTGAAAGAGGATGAACGGAGGACCCAGTACCAGACACTGATCAGGAAGAAGCTGCCAGAGGAAGATCAGAGAACAGTGGAAGAAGAATGGGGAGATTTTAAGAGGGCTCTAGTTGAGGTAGCTGAGACTGTGTGCGGAAGAACTAGCACAAAGAGGAGAAGTAAGGAAACCCCATGGTGGAACAACATATGTAAAGAGGCAGTACTTCGAAAGAACAAAGCCTTCAGAGAATGGTTCCAGACCCGAACAGAGGAAGCTAGGGTAAAATATAAGGGAAGCAAGAAAGCGGCACAGACCATAGTAAGGGCGGAGAAGAAGAAGTGGATGGAAAAATGGACAAGAATGTTAGAAGAGGACAGTGAAGGGAACAAAAAAGTACTTTACACCATGGTAAGAAATAAGAGGAACGACAGAAGCGAGTGCCTGAGGATCATGGATAATAATGGAAGAGTTGTGGAGGAAATGCATGAGCTCAAAAAGATTTGGAAGGAGTACTTTGAAGATCTGTTGAATGCCGTCAAGCGGGTAACTAACAGCGATGGAGAGCCTAAGGCAGCAGACGATTATAATAGTGGGGAAATTGATGATCTAACTTGGAATGAAGTGGAAGAAGCCATAAAGAGGATGAAAGGGGGCAAGGCACCAGGTTGGGACGAAGTAACAGTGGATATGATACGAGCAGCAGGAGAAGTAGGAACCCAGTGGCTATACAGAGTGCTGAGGGTGGTGTGGAAGGAGAACAGAATTCCTGAGGATTGGAAGAAAGGAATTATAGTCCCGATCTTAAAGAAAGGGGATAAAAGGAGATGTGAGAACTACAGAGGAATCACCCTGCTATGCCACTGTGGAAAAATCTATGAAAAGATCCTGGAGAAGAGGATAAGAAGCAGTATTGAAAGAAGACTGCAAGAGGAGCAGTATGGTTTCAGACCGGGAAGATCAACAACTGACCTCATATTTGCGGTAAGGCAACTGCAGGAAAGGCACTATGAGTACGGGAAGGACTTAATCATGGCCTCTTTAGATATTGAGAAGGCGTATGACAGTATCTATAGGGACAAGCTCTGGGATGTGCTGAACGCAAAATGGATAGATGACGAGATAACACGAAAAGTCAGAAAAATGTATGAGGGAAGTGAGAGTTGTGTGAAAGTGGGGAGGGAACGTACTGCATGGTTCAAGCTGGAAAATGGGCTGCGACAGGGAAGTGCACTTTCGCCTTTATTGTTTATTATTGTTATGGATGAAATCCTACAGCAAGTATCAGATGCAATTGGAGATCATAAAATGAAAGCAGTGCTTTTTGCCGATGGCCTGATGTTATGGGGAAATTGCGAGAAGGAGGTGCAAGAGCAGCACAATATGGAATGCATTTCTCTGCAAAGAAAAGTGAAATAATTGTCACAACAAGGAAGAAGAATAGGCCAAATGTGGATATAACTTGTGGAGGGGAAAAACTACAAGTGGTAGAGAACTTCAAGTACCTGGGAAGCATGATTGAAAGTAAGGGGGGAAACGCAATGGAAATAAATGAAAGGTGCAGAAAAGCAGGGCAGTTCTTCAAATGCATTAGGGGGCTTATTTGGAGCAAGGAAGTGCCACAGAAATCCAAGGGAATTATATACCGAACCTACTTTGTCCCCATATTGGCATACGGAAGTGAGACATGGGTAATGCACAAAAGCGACAAAAGTAGAATACAAGCTAGTGAAATGAAGTTCCAGAGGAGGAGGTCGAGTGGAACAAGACGAGACAGATTGCGAAATGTGTATGTGAGGGAAAGACTAAAGGAGGAACCGGTACAGGACAGGATAGAAAAATCAAGACTGCAGTGGTATGGACACATGAAGAGAATGGATGAGGGAAGAATTCCAAAGAGGATGTTTCATCTGCAACTGGAGGGGAAGAGGCCCAGGGGAAGACCAAGAGATAGATGGGTGAAGGGAGTGAAGGAATGTGTGACGAGAAGAGGAGAGAACTGGACGAAGGTGGAAGAGGGGGAATGGTGGAAAGACAGAACACGATGGAGAGGCTTGTGTTCCCGACAGACCCAGCCAGTGGCTGGAAACTGTCCAAGATGAGGATGATGATGATAGGTATGCACAAGGAACGATGTATAACTAGTATTGTATTGGAAAAAGGGCTATGGAATCATTCCACTGTTTAAGCAGCCTCAAGCAAAACAGACTGTACCTCATAGGCTACGTGAAATTTAGCCTTAAGCAAACTGGGTTTCAGAAATTCTAAGTAACGGTGGTGTTTCAACCGAGGTTTAGAATTTTACGCCCTACGGTAAAATTTTAGAGAGGTTGCTGTCTCTCTTAGACTTGCTATGATTCGCACGTTCTACAGACACGGTGCAAATTAGCTGTGTATGAAACAAAGAGTCTACGAAACACGCAACACTCTGTGGGCAACTGCTATTTAGCACCCACTTGAGCTTGAAATGGCATCCAAGGAAGTAAAAAGAGAAACATCTATGGGGCAGAAGTGCCTCAAATGCTACAGAAACTCCATACTTCAGAATTATTTGAATTATTTTGTTTAAAATAATTCGTTTAATTTGCATAGGCATTCGATGGTAAGAGGTTTTGGGAAAGCAATCAACAGGTATTGTGAGGTCGTGATGTAATTCAGTCTGATTCGTGTTCGCAGACTGACAATACGATCATTTAAAACAATAAATAAGCCAATCTTGCGTGAATGAACTGACCTTGTAATGAGATCGATGTAAAGGAAATCCTCTTAGGTGTAGATAACTGATAAACTGTGTAAAACACTTACCTTCACACGGCAATCCAGATCTCGAAGTTTTGAATTTCTGTGTGTTTCTGTGTGAACAGCGATGGCGTTGCTATTCATGAGCACGTATCTTGATGTGACTTGAATCGACACTATGCATTCCACACGCGAACGTATGGGTATGCCTGTTGAGACTGGGTAACCGCTGAGTAATGAACATTTGAACTTGTATGCCCGTGTTGCCAACGACGAACTGTACTTTAAAGCATCTTAAATCATAATTTTAAATTATGTACAGCTGACGACTCATTGACTTTGTTGAGAATAGATGAGAGCAGAGGTAAAGCGAACAGTGGAAACCTGACACAGTGAACATGTGTTGGAGCTAATGAGAAACAAGTAAACGACTGATCCACATGGAGGAGAAGTCATGGTTGGTGCTTTCAAACTAACTTTCCACCCTGACACTCCTCCTTAACCCAAACAGTTCTTGTTGTGTTAAGATGTTTATTCATTGTGAGACACACCTCTGTGTCCAGTTGCTTTACTGACCATTTATGAGTCGTTTCCCCAGGAAGCTGTTAGCGTTTTGTGGGTCTAGTGAAGCAGGGGATACAACCCATCGGCTATGACCAATGACGTCATACATTAGTCACAGATAGTCACTTCGAGGCATAGGTAATAAAACTGTTGTGTGTTCCGGAGAAGCGCTGTCATTGTACATTAAAATAATTATTCGTAATGATATTGAAGTAATTTGGAGTATTAGTTTGTTATTGTAAAACAATTCTTAGTTTCTGATTTTCGTTTATAGGAATGGATTTGTCTGTTTGTGGGTACGTAATTTTCGTTACTGTCTGTCTAGGTGAGCTTCGGTTATTCCTCGATATTTCCGTGTGGTAAGTTCACTTTTCCATTTGCTTCTTTCACGGTATTTCAGTATTTTGTTATTTCACTGTTTTATTCCACCAATATGTGTATTTTCGTGTTGTGAAATACGTAATAGATATTTCTCAGCTGTCGATCTTCTTTCATTTCTCAGCACTAATATCAGTACATTTTCACATGTGTACTTGCTATATAACAGGCGAATCCCCCGATACAGCTAAAATTGGATCCATCCTTCACTTCGCCTTTAACTGACGACACAACTAAAATTTGGATCCCGTCCTTCACTTCTCCTTTACACTGACACTATATATGTCAGTTGGCGAGCAAGATACAAATGTTGCGTACAACTATATAGCTCAAGTAACGAATGGGATACTATTGGCGTCCAAGGCAACAAGAAAACTGTACCCCATAGTGAAGTACGGGATACAAATTGTACATGTGTCGTCTTCTTGTCTCCATGTAGTTCAACTGAGGTACAAGTTGCAAATGTAACGTACGTCTATTTCCACCTTTTCGTTACCAGTGTACATATATAGAGGTCAACGGAAGTCTGGTATGCATATATTACGTACGTAGGTCCGTCTGTCTTTAGTAGTACTGATACGTACGCAAGAAAAGACTGGTACTAATAGCGGGGATGAAATAAAAAACACATCTGCAATTTGTATCACGTGTTCCACTTAGGGTTTACTGAAGCGGAGGAAACATTGTTCAAGTGAAAAACAGGACAATGATGCTAGTGAAAACGAAGAAATCTACTTACGACATTCTCTGCCTCGTGATGGCTGGTTGTTGTGTGATGTCCTTAGGTTGGTTAGGTTTAAGTAGTTCTAAGTTCTAGGGGACTGATGACCATGGATGTCCCGTAGTGCTCAGAGCCATTTGAACCATTATTTTTTTTTTTTTTTTTTTTTTTACTTACGACAAACTCGTATTCCGTACTGTAACTAAGCAACATACTTCGAATGGGCTTTTAATTTGTATCCGGTGTTTCATTTACGGTTTAGTGAAGCAGGGGATACATAGTTTCAGTGAACAACAGGACAGCAATGGTAGTTGAAACTAAGAAATCGACGTACGCTGAACTTGCATTCCGTACTGCACTTGAGCAATACAGTTCGAAAGAGTTTCGAGATACAACTGACATACATGTAACGTGATGTATTCTTTGCAAGTAATATATTTCATTCATTTCCTTCCATTGTATTTTGAGGAGAAATACTTAGATACAAACATGTGATATCGTTAACGTGAAAATACTACTGGCCCTTACATATGTGAAATGCAGATTTTCACTCTTGCATTCCTCTGTTTCTGAACATTCTTCTCAGCTCTTTCATCTTTGTAATACATGCTCTCTGACCAATACTGATGTCATTGGTCAAAGCCGACGGGTTGTATCCCCTGCTAAACTAGACCCCATTTTGTCTACTTCTAAGAATTTTCTACGATTGTTTCATGTACGTCCGCCACCCTTTTCTGGACGGCGAGTCTGCAAGCTGCACATTCGATCGTATTGAGGGTCCACTTGCTGAGACAACAGTTGCATCTTTGGATGGGGCGACACCTGCTCCACTGATGAATCGTCAAGTATATTAATCAGGAAACCTATCATCATAACACCTTCGTACGACCCTATTCTGAGAGTTACTGCGGAAAAGGAAACGTTGTAAAGTTTAAAAAAAGTTGATATACAACGAAAAATAATGAGAATAAAGTTTATAACAAAAATAAGACTGTTAACTTTCATGAATCATAAACTAGTGTGACTGACAACTCTTTTTGAGGATGAAGGCCCCACGCAGGTTTTCCTGTGTTTTCCTCAGTCCATACCTAAATACGGAGAGGGAGGAGGGGGAAGGCAAATTAATGAACTGGATCTCAGTTGGAATTAAAATCTAACCTGACTATAACAGAAAAATTACAGCGATCGCGCTGATTTAGGTAATGTCAAAACAAACTATAGACATTGTATTCACATATTCCAAAAGCGAAAATAACACCAAATTCGTTAATATTATTATCTGATGTTACGTAACAACATAACGCTAGGACGTAATAATTTTATTACAAAACGTCTCCATCTGCAGGAACAGTAAAGAATGCAAACAAATGTAAACCAAAAATACCAGCCATGTCTAGCGACAGAAAAACAACGATATCATCATGACCATTTGAAAAATGAAATTAACAGAAGTGGCATAAAATGAAATGACAAATAATTCGTCTGTGATTCTCAACGGATAGTATGTATCACCGAAAGTGGTCACACAGAGAAAGTATTCAGCGATGCTGACTGAAAAAAAAAAAAAATAATTCAGTCTGCAAAGCAACAACCAATGACGCATTATTCAGAAAATATCCATTTAGTGCTCGTTCCTGGTTCTTTGCTCGTGCTATGCCATTACTGTATTACTCCCGGGAAGTTCGACTTGGAGAAGAGACAGAGGATCCAGTTTATCTCAATAACATTTGTGCATAATGTAATCCAACAACAGGTGGTACTTCTTCTCTGTAGGTCAATAGTTTCTACTCTTATTCCTTCATTTACAGTGACAAACAGTGCCCGTAACTTCCGTAGGCAGCTGAGGAATCAGGCAGTGTTTACTTCCTGGAAGCTGAATAGTTTAGAACGGATACATACAAAATATTCGTCTACTGCAGAGTTACCAGGTACAGTACCGATCTACAGCTGTTACTGTAATACTGAGACAAAAGAAACGCTTAAAGAAATAAGCAAGAGGTGCATTTATTTATATGTTTAACCATGAACGCACTATCTTAGGTACAATACGTTTTGGTATTACATATTTAAGAGTTATAGCAAGATTCACACGCATAACAATCAATTCTTCACTAGCTGTTGTGACTGCAGTGCGAAGCTGCATTTCTTCCTCTTCTACAATATCGAGTAGATGCCGAAATTCTTCTTCATCAGGCAATAATTCGTCGTAGACAGAATCCTTATCTACCTCTATGTCCTCTATGTCGAGCAGTCGTCCAATTTCTTCCGTGTTGGGTAAGAATTCTTCGAACGTCATGTAACCCGATGTGAAATCGTCTGGTCCTCCGAAGTCGTCATCCGGCCAGTACTCCATAACTATCTCCAGTTCCTCAAGTAAATCATCCTCTATTGCGTCAGCGTCGAATTCCAAATCCAAGTCCATTTCCGTTAGCCAGCTGAAAAAAAAGGAGAACATTATGTTGCAATATATTCTGGTAAAAATTTTCTGAAAACGTTCACATTTTGATTTGGTTCATACTTGTGTGAAATTTTATGAAAATAAAAATACTAATACGGCAAAAGAAACGACACCAGTGGCAGAGTCGGTCTTTCTAAGGGTGTGTCATTCTGTATTATGGGAAAAATAGCGGATTTCATTTTCTGCATTTTTGGAAAAGAGGGGTTTATAGTTGACACGAAAAGATATTTCAAGCAAATATCTTCACAGATTATGATTTACGGCGTTAGAGTAGATTTCCTACATCCGTCTCCGGATTTATAGAGTGGCTCACGTTCAGTTTAAAGATGTAGTGTTAAAATTTTCGTTATTGGCATCCTGAAGTCTCAAAAATCTATCTGCATGTTTAAACACAGAACGCAAATGGCTAACTGAAAATAATTACAAGGAAAAGTTTCATTAAAAGAGTATAATTAGGTTGTGTGGATACTGGTGTGTTAAGATGCAACTCCTGATTCCGGTGATGGATATATAGCATCCACATAAGTTGGGAGTGGAAGCAGAGTTTTTGTGCATGTATTTGTGGAAATAAGTGTATGGAGTTCCTCCAAAGTATATATATAAAAAAAACGCGCAGTAAGCACAAAACAGCAGGAGGGGCAAAAATCAGCAGCTAAGGACTATACACCGAGATGACAAAAGCGATATGCACGTATACAGATGGCGGTGGTATCGCGTACACAAAGTATACAAGGGCAGTGCACCGGCGGGGAACTCAGGTGATTCGTGTGAAAGAGTTTCCGACGCGATTGTGGTCTCGCGACGGCAATTAACAGACTTTGGAGGAGGAATGATAGTTGGAGCTGCAACCATGCGACATTCCATTCCATTTCGGTAATCGTTAGAGAATTCAATATTGCGAGATCCACCGTGTCAAGAATGTGTCGGAAATACAAAATTTCAGGCATTAAATCTTACCACCGACAACGCAATGGCAGACGGCATTCACTTAACGACCGAGAGAAGCGGGATCTGTGTTGAGTTGTCAGTGCTACCAGGCAGGCCATATTCCGTGAAATAACTTGGGACGTACGACGAACGTATCGGCTAGAACAGTGCTAGCAACACGACATCGCCAGCAGCGCGTCTTCTGGGCTCGTGACCATATCGGTCCTACCCTAGGCGACTGGCTTTCACAAGAAATGGATGGTATTATTGCCACCCTTTATGCCACTCTCTTGTCAGTTGCTTCCCGATTTCAGTTCGTAAGAGCTGATGGCAGGGTTTGAGTCTGGCGCAGGCCTCACGAAGCCATGAACCAAGGTTGTCAAGAAGGCACTGTGCAAGCTGTTGGCGGTTCCATAATGGTGTGGTCTGTGTTTAAATGGAATGTACTGGGACCTGGGAGTTAGACCATTTGAAACCATTCATTGACTTCATGCTCCCAAACAAGGATGGAATTTTTATGGGTGACAATGCGCCATTTCACCGGGCCACCACTGTTCGCTTTCAGTTTATAGAACATCGTGGACGTTTAGAGGGAATGATTTGACAACCAAATCACCGGACATGAATCCCATCGGGCGTTTATGGGACTAATCGAGAGGTCGGATAAATTCTAGTGTCCGATACCACCCGTCGGCTTTGACCAATGACGTCATACGTAAATCAAACATGCTCCAATGGACAATCTATGAATCGAATGGATTATACTCGTAAACAAATGAATGTAGTGTGCCATAAAATAATACATTTAATGCGGCTATTATTTACGCGTGAATTTCATTTAAACGAGTTGAAGAAGACTGCAATAAAAAAGAACACGAGAGCAATTACGAGTGCGTATATTATGAAATATAATTGAACAGCGTTGTGTAGAACCGGTTGCCAGCGATGTGGAAGGCGTAGTATACCGTTAGCAGAGCCTGTTCTATTATATTTTCCATACGTACTGCAAAAACAATCTAAATAATAAATCGTCGAATAGTTGGAATCGGTAACTAGAAGCAAACTATGTAGGAGGTCATTTCTATTAACCGCTTCCAATATTACTGTTTGTTGCGCAAAAGTCTTATAATACATCAGAAACGTGCGTAAAAAGTGATCTTGTTAGTGAACTACAGAATACGACTAGACTTTCAAAAAATGGAAATCTTTACACACATTACTGCATACCAAAGAAATGAAATGCAAAAAAAACTGAATCTTGCAACCGATAACTGTACTACACGAAAGTGACACCAGATGATGTAGCTCCAAATAACACCAAGTAAACCGATACCCCGGGAGTGACAGTAAAAATAAGACAAGTGTATCAAAAACATCAAAAAGAAAAAGATAATAGTGGTTACATTAAAAGAAACTTACCGCATATGAACTTCCGAATGAGTCAAAGATCGAGGCCGACAAGAACGAAATAAGGGCATAACAAGACGTGATAATGTTAGACGGTCAAACTGTAACGAAGGAAGCAAAATCCAGAATAACTAATGAAAAAATAATAAGAAACACAAACTTAAGGCACGAATGAGGTACCACTCAAATCAGTTCTTCCGCCCTCAATCAGACGCAAAATTTTAAAACAATGAAAAAAAATGAAACCACGAGTCAATCACATAAACCCTCCGGCAAAGACACAGCAATACCCCTCGGCCCACCATTGTAACCAGAAAGTATTAAAACGACAGAAAAACCTCCCTCTAGAGAAACCAAAAAACTAGCACTCGCACAATACAGCAACATGAAAAAACACAACGTAAAACCAGAAAAAGTATCAGACCCGCCAAAACCTAACTAGCAAAACGAGTCCTGTACATTTTGCTGACTACTTTCATAAATGCAAGAAATAAACAATAACCTTAAGGAATACTCTTCCTCCAACAGTATTGTTCTTTCCCCGCAATGACGCCCAATGATTTCAAAAATTTTATAGTTGATTTACGGTCACTCATTTTCTGAAGCAGAATTTTCGCACTAAAAACAACTGACTCATCCATAACGAACAGCGTGGGAAATCAAGACCTCATAAATCACGACTACTTTCATTAACAAAAGACGGCGAAAACAAATTACGGAATGGAAACAAAACAATCTACATCGAATTTTTAATATACGAGCGTAACGAGGAAATTCAGAGAAATCATTTAACGTTCATCGACAGCAATCTGCGGCACAAACAAAATAACATCTCACATTACGTCATTGGTCAAAGCCGACGGCTGGTATCGGACACTAGAATTTACCCGAGTGGTCAGTTTGTGCACAAAATCTTGCACTGGCAGTACCCTCGGAATTATGGACAGCTACAGAGTCAGCACGGGTCAATATTTATGCAGGAGGCTTCCAGCGATTTGTTGGGTTCGTGCTACTTCAACCTGATGCACAACGCCAGAAAAAAAGAGGTCCTACTTGATATTAGGACGTATCCCATGACGTTTGTCACCTCAGTATGGGTATGACGTATTTTATAGCTCACGCTGACTTTTAATGCGAACGCGAATATTGTCTATTTTCCTTTACATGATTCTTTCTGCAACTAAATCCTGTATTTTTGGTTGTGTAAGGTAATTTTCTCAGCAGGTACTCATCAGAAGCAAATGTTTTGAAAATAATTTGCTGTTGCTCACAGCTACTCGTAACATCCAAAGAAACATTTCTTAACAATTTATATGAGACAGGAAAAATTAACTTGAAAGTTACACGTTTTCTTTTAAAATACGAATTTCTAACATTACAAAATGAAAATAACTTTAAGTATAACAATTTTATGTCATCATCATGTTCTTTTCTAGGTAATTTCTTAACTTAGTCAGGCATTCCACGCCTGCAAACATTTTTTCAGAAAAGATGCATACTGTAACTCATCTGTAACAGTATAACCAGTAACATTAAAAGGTGTAAATTAACAACAGTGCAATATTTTGGACTGAATTACTGGCGTTAATGAGAGTCTTGTGTGTATGGCGTTTGAGAATAATACCAGAGAAAATGACAAGAAAAAATGACAAGAAAAAATTGATGTGGTTGTTGTGGTTTTCAGTAAAGAGACTGGTTTGGTGCAGCTCTCCATCTTCTTTACCCCCAGTACCTACTGCAACCTACATCCTTCTGAATCTGCTTAGTGTATCCATCTCTCGGTCTCCCCCTACGATTTTTACCCTCCACGCTGCCCTCCAATACAAATTGGTGATCCCTTCTTCTAGTCAAGTTGTGCTATAAATTTCTCTTCTCTCCAATTCTATTCAGTACCTCCTCATTATTTACGTGATCTACCCATCTAATCTTCAGCATTCTTCTGTAGCACCACATTTCGAAATCTACTACTCTCTTCTTGACTAAACTATTTATCGTCCACGTTTCACTTCCATACATGGCTACACTCCATACAAATACTTTCAGAAACGACTTCCTGACACTTAAATCTACACTCGATATTAACAAATTTCTCTTCTTCAGAAACGCTTTCCTTGCCATTGCCAGTCTACATTTTATATCCTCTCTACTTCGACCATCATCAGTAATTTTTCTCCCCAAATAGCAAAACTCATGCCGTGCGGCTAGGGCTTCCCGTCGGGTAGACCGTTCGCCTGGTGCAAGTCTTTCGAATTGACACCACTTCGGCGACTTGCGTGTCTATGGGGATGAAATGATGATGATGATGACAACACAACACCCAGTCCCTGAGCGGAGAAAGTCTCCGACCCAGCCGGGAATCGGAATATGTATGACATTGCGTCACGCTGACCAATCAGCTACCAGGTCCGGACCATAGTACCGTAATGCACCGTTACAGGACTCAAAACAACGTGATGCAGTCCGTTCATGGAGTGGAGTATCATTTAGTAAGTGCTGCAGTCATGCCAGGCCATTCAATGCTGCTAAAGGAACCATCTCGAAGAGCTAGACACAGCTGCAACATTTCCACTGCTACCGAAATCAGATTAGCCCGTAATACTCTGCATAGTCAATAGGATGCGCCATTTTGTTGTGGATCCTCTAGTGGTATGAAATGGTACTGTACCGTAGAGTTTCGTTGTATACCAAGACTGCAAGCACATAACTGTAAGGAACGAGAAAATAATTGCGTAGCTTTATTTTTGCGAGAGATTAGTTGGTTGGTTGATTCGGCAGAGGGAACCAAACAGCGACGTCGTCAGTCCCATCAGATTAGGGAAGGATGGGAAAGGAAGTCGACTGCGCCCCTTTACGGGAACCATCCCGGCAATTACCTGAAACGATTTAGGGAGATCTCGGAGAATCTAAATCAGGGTGGCCGGACGCAGGTCTGAACCGTCGTCCTTCAGAATGCGAGTCCAGTGTGGTAACCACTGCACAGCTTCGCAAGAGATTAAAGCTTTATGACTACCTCTAACATGAAGAAAATGACTCTCACCTATATTTTTCCGGAAACGCTTAAGAAATTATAATTCTGTTTTCCCACAGATAAACTGTGAAGAAGTCTTCGCAAATCAACGAATAGTCTCATCTTATAGCCACAACGCCGTTACACTTAAAATTTCGCTAGTTAACCCAGTGAAGACGTATGGGCAACCAACACTACATAAAGGTTAGCTGACAAACCTAGCACTGCACGGATATTTATTTTGCCTCTTTTCTGTTAGAAGAGGAAAAAAACTGTTTTCGGTGATGTTGGGCCACAGTCATGCAATATTTTTTTAAACGAGTAAACCTCCATTTGAATGTTTATTACTGTCTGCATCTAGCCATGCAAAGCACTTTTCAAACTTTTCCTGAAAACTGTCTTCAGTAGGTATTTCGGTGGTCCACACGCAATGGAAATATCGTCTTAAGCCTTGCAATTACAAATAAGCCGGATGGTATCGACAACGTCGGTATAGAAATAAGAATTAGCGATCGTGGTGTCACTATAGTAACCATGCTTACGAAAGTTAATAAATAAGTTAAGAGAACGTTTCTGCTAGAAGGAGCAGATAAGCAGTTGTTAGGATCTCACTTACACCGTGAATTGACATCATTTAGCTCCAGTAAGATGGACATAGAATAATTATTGGCCAAGTTTAAGAACATTGTAAATTATGGTCTGGAGTACTGGTAAATGGATTAAGGACGGGAAACACCCGCCATGTTTTAATAACGAGATTCGGAAAATGTTGAAGGAGCAGAGCCTGTTGCACTCTCAGTTCAAAAGAGAACGCTAGAATGACGACAAGCAAAGGACAGTAGAAATTCGTGCATCTATGAATAGATCTATGCGCGAAGCATACAACTATTCCCACCGCCGTTCTTTAGCAAAAGATCTGACAGAGAACCCGAGAAAATTCTAGTCCTATGTAAAATCGCTGAGTGGGCCTAAGGCTTCCATCCAGTCACTTGTTGGCCAATCTGTCGTGGCAGCCGAAGATTTAAATTTCCGCATTCAAGAAATCATTCACGCAGGAGAATCGTATGAACGTACCGTCCTTTGGCCATTGAACATACTCACGTGTGGAAGACATAGTGATGAGCATCTCTGACGCTGAAAAGGGAGTTCAAAACAAACAAGTCATCAGGTCCAGATGGAATTCGAATTCTGTTTTTCAAAGAGTGCTCTAGCTTGCATTTATCGTGAATCTATAGCCAAGCACAAAGAGCCAAGCAGCTGGAAAAAACCACATGTCACTCCAGTGTTTAAAATGGGTGAAAGAACGGACCCGCAAAATTACAGACCAACATCGGTTTGGTGCAGAATCGTTGCACACATTCTGAGTTCATATATAATACGTTTTCTTGAGACTGAGAAGTTTGTGTCCACGAATCAGCATGGTTTTAGAAAGTATCGGTCGTGCGAAAATCAAGTTGCCCTTTCTCACATGAAACACGTCGAACTATGGATGAAGGGAAACAGGCGGAGTCCATAGTTCTAGATTTCCGGAAATCATTTGACACGGTGCACCATTGCAGATTGTTAAATAATGTACAGGCATATGGAATAGTTTTAGATGAGTGGCTCAAAGACCTCCTAAATAATCGAACCCAGTCATTTGTCTACGATGACGAGTGTCAGTCAGAAACAAGGGTATCGGTGTGATGAGTGGCTCGAAATGTAGGCAAATGTAAGTTAATGCGAATGAGTAGGAGAAACAAACCCGTAATGTTCGCATTTTGGCCGCGTGGGATTAGCCGAGCGGTCTGAGGCGCTGCAGTCATGGGCTGTGCGACTGGTTCCAGCGGAGGTTCGAGTCCTCCCTCGGGCATGAGCGTGTGGGTGCGTCTGTCCTTAGGATAATTTATGTTAAGTAGTGTGTAAGCTTAGGGACTGATGACCTTAGCAGTTAGGTCCCATAAGATTTCACACACATTTGAACATTTGAACATTTTGTTCGCATTTTGACTGTTGGTAAAACGTCGATTTATAGATGTAGCGATATTGTCTTCTGCTTCGATATCTCAAGTGCAATATCGAGTTACAATATTTTTATTTTGTATTACACCTTTGTCGCAATTTTCGGTAAATATTTGGAATTGTTATTTTGAAATTGTAATGGGACACAATTTTATTTTCACTGTGTGAAGGAGTGATACTACTTATTGAGCTTTCATCATGTCGTCTTTCTCTTCTTTGGCTGTGTAAAGTAAGTGTAGTTGGCACAAAGAAGAAGTACGAATGCACTGGGGAGGTGTTGGTGTGAATGGAATAACAAGATTTCCGATGTGAAGACACAGCACACCAGCTACGTTAAAAAACAATTTGTAACGCAGATTCAGAAGGATGTAGGCTGCAGTAGGTACTGGGAGATGAAGAAGCTTGCACAGGATAGAGTAGCATGGAGAGCTGCATCAAACCAGTCTCAGGACTGAAGACCACGACAACAACAACAACAACTAGTGCTCTGTTTCTTTCCATTGGAATTCTTCAAAAACACTCCTGAAAATGATGAAGAAAATTATAAAAGACAAGATTGGCCTTTGCGGTGGTCAGAGACGTGTAAGAGGAAATGCTGACGTAATCGGCACTATCAATAGAAACTGGAACGTTTAACTTCGCACGCAATTTTGACACTACAACTGCTAGTTCGCTGTCATTTACAGAAATGAAAAAAACAGGGCAGTCTACACGATGTGTTCCGGACAAATCCGATGTGTGACGAAACAAAACGATGGACGCACTGGACACCTTTTATTATACCACTTACATGTAGTTACCACTGTCAGGAAAGAGGTTACCGCCAAGTTTGAACGTGTATCATTTTCTTTCAATTCCTGCTCTATGTGGAATAGGCAGGTTGCTAGCTTGTTGACGTATAGAATATCTGGTAATAAATCTATATTTAAATACATAGCTCTAAAACCGGCAGTGTATTTACAATGTGCAGCCGATTTCTTTGTAGGCTGCCGGGTCGATACTTTTCGTTGCTATATCGATACCTCTATGATATATCGAAAGCCAATTAGGACATATTTTAAATATCGATACATAGGACTCGCGAAGTTTTTATAAATGTCAACTATCCTAGATCGGGTACAGCATTAATAGTGTACTGTTTGACACAGACAGGTCGCTTAGATAGCTGGACGTAACATTTCAAAGCGAATGGAAATTGAACGAGCATGTGAGGATTGTGGTAGGAAAGGCGAATGTTGATTGTTTAATATATTGAATACAAGTGTACATTACAGTGACGTCAGATGACATAAGGCTTTGCTGGGACTGGTGTATCCATGTTATGGATTCTGTCTTTTAATTCGTTCGACTTTTTCAGGTTCCTGTTTATTTCAAAAGTGAATATTCCCTTTAATAATGTGTGTAATTTTGGGCTAGATGATACGATGATGCATTTCTGAAATTGACAACTCACCCTAGTGGAATATTTTGTTTGTATATATTTGGTGCTAAATTTGGAGTGGCTGCCAATGGATTCTCATGTGTCATTCTTCTTATTTGGCATTTTGAAAATATTTTAACTGGTCAATTTGGTGACGATAATGTTCTTCAGAAAATCCTGTGTTTTATGTATGTTTAGCATATTTATTCCTTTTCATCCATAATCACCACAATATTTCCTTTGCCCACTCTTGCTAGTATGCCACTATTTTGTTTTAGTTTACATTTTTACATGTTGGCTGTGATTTATTTGGGTATTTCTACATCTACATCTACATCTACATGACTACTCTGCAATTCATATTTAAGTGCTTGGCAGAGGGTTCGTCGAACCACAATCATACTATCTCTCTACCATTCCGCTCCCGAACAGCGCGTGGGAAAAACGAACACCTAATCCTTTCTGTTCGAGCTCTGATTTCTCTTATTTCATTTTGATGATCATTCCTACCTATGTAGGTTGGGCTCAACAAAGTATTTTCGCATTCGGAAATGTTGTTAAGAGATCATGGTGGATTTGTGTGTTCCAGTTATAATGTTGTTTTAGTCCTGTTGCTAGTAGAATTTTTTCTTATTTGGTCAGATTGATGGCAGTTGGGTTATTGATTCTGTCGCGAAAATCAGTTTTTTATTGTGATGACTGTTTGCAGTGGGTGTGCTTGTGCTGCTTATGATTCTTCTGCGTTTCGTTTTGTTTCTTCTGCCTGTCTTGCAGTACTTTTTATATGTTTGCCTTCTCTCACCCTGTTATATCGTCAAAGAGATCTAATACTGCGGATTTATTGGCCCCTTCCAGATGTGCCTTTTAAAATTCAGTGTTGAGCAATAGTTTCGTAGAATACATTACCCTAACTTCTTGATTTAACTACTTAACCTAAGCCTTCCTTTTCGCTTTTCTTGTTGGAGATGACATGCTATGCACAGAGTTTTTAATATAGCCTGTAATAACATTATAAGATAGTCAGTTTTGATTAAACGGTTCACATTTCACAGATTTTAATAGAGAAAATTAACTGATAATCGTACAGGGGTGCTACAACGTGTTGGGGTCACATGAAAAAAAGTGTTTTGCACAACATGCGGACCTTATATCCAATAATTTTAACTGCAGACGCGGCAGATGGAAGGAAGAAGACAAAACGATGAATATTAAGATAACTTAAAGCGAACTGGGTGCCAGGTCCTGATGGAATTCCAGGCGCATTTCACACTGAAAACGCTGCGCAATTAGCCGCTATTGTGCCTCATGTTTGTTGAGAATCTGTAGCTCTGGTAACACATGGGTGACTGGAAAGGAGCGCAGATCCCTGCTGTTTACAAAAAGGGTAAAAGATGGGACGCAAATGAAATCATACAGCAGATGCTACTGTCATTAATTCTATTGTTCCGGAATTTGGACTTTTTATGAAACTGGTACGACAGGAAGTTGAACGAGGTAAGAGATACAGTGCCTAGGGTCGTAAAATTTGCCGCCTATTCTCTCAGAGGCATCTCGATGCCGTATAGGAAGGCAGTGAAAAATTTGTTGTAACTTTGGATGAGCACCTCATCTGAGCAGAGAATACTGTCGCCACAAACAGCAAGACTGTCGCTTGTGTCTGTGCCCTCGAGATGTTTCGGAAAGTGCGAGTATTTACACAGTGTGTGAAATGTAGATTTGTGCAGTCATTCGTTCTACCGTAACTCCACTATTCTGAGTAAACCAACACGAGAAGTGTTAACTCGAGGCGGCTAGAATCAACCACAAATACTTGTTTACATACACCTGAGACACCCTTCTATCTGACTGTGTTAGTGCTTCACACAGCCAGTCAGGATTCTTGCGTCCAGACGAGTTACGTAACTATTACAAGATGTATCTACTTCACCGGATACTCATTGCGCATGCACTGCAGAGATCAAGTACCCGCCATCTCATCACATTCGGAACACTATTTCTCCCTTACTTACTATCCCAACTTCGTCCATCTATAAAAGAAAAACTTTTCGCTAACTCCTTCTGTGTAGCTGATGTCTGCCTTCGGAACAACTGTTTCCACGATGCGCTCAATTCAGTACCCTGTTGCTTTTAAGAAGAAGCACTTCTGTATGTAAACCTAACAACATTTCCCAAAAAAATAACGTACATGAGCAATTTTCCCTCTGTTAAACACATAGAGATTTCATTCCAGACACAGTACTTTATCTTTTTCACTTCTCTGTCAGTCACACCACTTCCTTTCTCCCTGCCCGCATTAAGAGTTTCTTATCAGGTTCCTCTGTCTCCCTCTCTTAAAGCCTTTTTCTCACGTCCGCTGAAGCTAGTGTTTTCAGTTTAAATCCATGTGAACATAATTTGTCTTTAATTGTTGCATATGTCACGAACGAACATAAATTCTAATTTTTCTACACTGTTTATCTCTTAGTGATTTACAAATTTCGGATTCAATGTTAGATGTAAGGTAAAACATTCTTGTCGTCACGATTGTAGTTTAAAATACGTAGAACATCTGGTTAGATTTAAGAGATAGCCGTTTGACCATTATATTTCCAGGTAAAATAAATAAAAAATAAGAGATAAGTATCGCCGGTGCGAAATCCTACCGTATATGTCAGGGAAGCTAAAATGGGGATCTTTAGCAGAATGGCAGCTTGGTTATCTCGGAAGATTGTAAGTTAATTTAGTGAAACTATAGTCGAAGAAGTCTGTTTTATCGCTATTGTCACCACTGCTTTCATCGCGTTGGGATTGTGAGTGTAAAGTAAGGGAGGTTAGGACAAGAATAGAAAGGTAATTGAGGAAACCGGTACGAGGTTCTTTTCGCCATACATCATAGAGTGACTTACGATGTACATATATGTCAGTTTGCGTGCAAATGGAGACCCGTCATACGCGTAAGAGTGTGTCTCACGTAATCACTAATTTTGTGCTTCCTAGGCGCTGTGTCCACCTGAGTGCCCCTTAGGCCTTTATTTAAAACCAAAGGAGACGCACACAACTTAGGTGCTAAAAATTTGAGCAAACAATATCACTCAATTTAGACTACTTCACATTTACTGTTAGAAGACGGAAATGATACTTACGTCGTTTCCAGGGGGAACAGTAACTGCATGAGCAGCCTGAAAAAGAGAAAGAGAATAATTGTTTTCGTAGGTATCAGAACAGTTGACATAGCATTACTTGTCTGTGCGTTGATTTTGACTAAAAATAAACAATATTAAGCAGTGGAGTTTGCATATTTACTCCCCCGTTGTTGTTGTTCCGGTCTTCAGTCCGAGGACTCGTTTACTGCAGCTCCCCACGACAATCTATCCTTTGCATGTCTCTTCATCTCTGAATAACTACTGTAATCTACATCCATTTCATCCTGAAAACCGTGTTCATCCCTTGGTCTCGCTCTGTAATATTTACTCCTTGTACTTCCCTTCACTATTCAACCTATGATTCCCTGATGTCCCACTATGCGTTCTATCAACCGGTCTAGTCTTTTAGTTAAGTTTTGCCACACATTTTTGTCTCACCAGCGCTCGATCTAACCAACCCATCTTCAGCATTCTTCTGTAGAACCACGTGTCAGAAATTTCTGTTCTCTTTTTATCAGAACTGCTTATCTTCTACACTTCCATACAAGGCCACTCTTCAGACCAGTACCTTCAGTAAAATCATTCTGCACACATATTGTTATTAGATGTTAACAAATTCGTGTTTTCCAGTAACTTTTTTGATCTCCAGACTTTGCACCAGTGTTTTGTATCAACTTCGGCAGCACTCCAAAGTGTCTCACGAAGTCAGGGCGAGTGGCACTTTTGATGAAGAAGTTATTGCTGTGGTCCCCTTGGCGCTGACTGAGTGGAGTAGGCTGTGTACCGGCATTACAATTCACCCTATCCCTTCCCCCATCATCGTACAACACAATTACGACCACACTACACACACATCCATTTATGTCGTAAACAACTAACACACTTCAGACACAAGTATCACCACGAACCGTGTGAAATGGGCCGTAGTGCTCAAAGGAAAAACCCCTTCTCTTCAGTCTACTGAACAGCCTCCTTGGGTCTCACTGTCTACACTACTATTTAACTTTCTCTCTACTGTGAGAACTTTTTAAGCATGCGTTACCGACAAACTGGAGTTTCCTACATAAAAGGCTACTTTTTTCCGAAAACTTTTTGAAGATGAAAAATATTTCTTCATTGTGATATTTCAAAACATGAACCGGGGTAAAATGAGATTTCATTAAGTCCTATGATGCAGTTACATAGTATACGCTTACCGCAACGAGAAACTGTTGCTAAACGTCGTGCCATATGTTTGGTGACAAAATATGGTGAATAGAAGAAATGCCAAATCCTAATTGTCCACACTTCCATTTAAGACATGGCTTGGGACATAGGATGGCACTTTCTTAATAAAAGAAATCGCTTCGAAACTGGCAAAATAATCATTATTCACGTTCTGTAGCGAGGTGCGTGACATTTGTTAACGGTGTACGTTGCCTGACACAGTATTGTACTCATCCAGGGAGACTGTTCACAGCAAATGTTTTCACTGCTGGGAATTGCAGCATCTAACAAGAGGAACAAATACTGAGAAATGACGTGAGTTTTAAGTTCGCTAAGGACGTAAACAATGCGATGAAGACGACCACATTAGGTGGTTCAGATGCAGAAGAACGATCAAGAAATATTGGACCAGAGACAATGGTCGGAAGAACTGATTGTTCTAGTAGATAAACAGAAACTACCTTCTGTGAAATGAGAGAAAGTCGTCAATCTTAAGAGTACAGTGGGAATTTCAGTGTTGCTGTCCATGTGCCTAAAACCTATGTGACACAAGCTTAGGGTAGCAAAAATTCATTAAAGCCCTCTGGGGCGGAGTGAGTGATGAGGAATAGAAGGGAGATCAAAGTAGGTAAATTCATTACACAATATTAAGATTTTCTGTGTAAATAAGGGGATATCCATGTTAATTCGTCGATTGATCAAGAAAATAATTGCCTACGGCGTATAGATAGAACTGTCATATCTTGAATACTGGTAACTGCTAAAAGAAATAAAACTTTATATTTGCTATATTTGTGATTTATTGAGCCTGTGCAGAGATCTCACAAATCTGCGACATAATTTTGGTGTACTGGGTACATGGAGGCTGAGAAATACGTCTTCCCATATCTCACTGGCTGACTAGAGTAAGCCTTTATAAGGAACTGTTGCCATTTCTAACCTTCGATTGGCTTGCCTTCGAGAACAGTGAGAGTGAATGTGCACGGAAGATATTTTACACAGTGCGAGAATGTGTTTTATCCTGTTTCACTTGTGTACCGTAATTTTCGAAGTACATCTGATGAAGCGCGTTACGCATTGCACAAAGGCTATTAATATAAAATGTCATGGTATACCCTAAAAATGTGTAATCAATCATTGCCAGTAGCTCAGCAGACTTAGTAGTCGTAGCGATCCACTTTGAAGCTAAGCTGAGAGTTATCAACAGACTTACGAATGTTATATACCTTCTGCGTACGGCGCACTGCTATAGAAGACACAAGGATAGTGGACAGAATATTCGCGACCTGTGCCTGAACAGTATATGTCCAACTAAAATGCCTTAGTGAAATGTCTGTCCGTTACAACCAGTCCACACCATAATGTTCCTATAGTAATGACGGGCTGATATGTTGAACATCGTCTTTTACGGAAAACTATCGTTAAAACTGAACATAGCGTGCGGTGTGCCAAAACGGAAGGGTGAGAGGGCCGTGGATATCCACGATCAATTTCCGCAACAGTGGTGTGGTGTAGTGATTAGCGCCATTAATTCCTGTGAAGTGGGTCGCTAATTCGTCTCTATTGCCATCAATTATTTGGAATCTATAACTTCTGGAAAGTTTTTGAAGTGTTTTATATTTGTACATTTGTATACTGGAGTGTTAGATGTTTGTATATAAACACCAGCATTGTGGAATATTAGATGTTTCTAAAAATAGCTTCTCTCTCCAGCCAGGAGGTAAGTTCCGTTCCGATTGTACGTTGGTACCAATAAAGTACTACGTGTTGAACTTCGTTGACCATTCTGCTTTCGGATATGGAATTGATTGTGACTTAGACGTGACCTTTTTTGGTGAAGAGGCTGGGTACTTCAAACATCCACATCAGTGTGATTCCAATTAAGCAACGCAAAAGTCGTCTCTCATACGGAAGGTAACCAGAATACAAGCAGTACATCTTTTCGAAGATCCATGTATTCAGACACTGATGGATTGTAAAACAGCAGTAAATCAGCTGCACATCAGACATCCATCAGTATTTTCCGGAGACGCTGCTCAGTGCGCGGTTCCAGACTGAAGCGCCTTTAACCACACGGCCAAACCGGCCGGCTCTTTCGTTACAGTTTGACCTTCTAACATTATTGTTTCTTATTATGTTCTTATTTCGTTCTTGTCAGCCTCGATCTTTGACTCGTTTGGAAGTAGATGCCTTACAGTCCAGTATCTGGTTTCGGAATTGCTGCCTGACCACGAGGCAAACTAACTGAAAGCTCCCTGTATCTCCCGACCTTTTACAAGCATACCTCCTCCTCTTGTGATTCTTGAACAGAATATTCGCTGTTAATAGCTGAAATTTAGGACAGAAATGAATTAGTCTTCCTCCTCTCACATTCTTAGTACGATGCCCATGTTCTCGAGTAACCATTTCTTCTACTCCTTATCCTACGGCGCAATCCAGGCCCCCATGACTATTAAATTTTCATCTCCTTTACGTACTGATTTAGCCATTCAGTACCTGATATACTTTCTCTATCTCTTCATTTTATGCTTGCGACATCGGCATGTATACCTGCGCTATCGTTGGTTTTGGTTTGCTGTCGATTGAGATGAGAACAACCATATCGCTGAACTGGGTACATTAGCAAACTCTCTGTCAACCGTCCTATTCGTAAGGAATCCTATTCCCACTACCCCATTTTCCGCTGCGGTTAATAGCCTTGTCTTCTTTTCATTTAACATCACTGACACCCACTGTATCTAGATTGAGCGTTAGCATTTTCAGACTTTCCAGTTTCCCTACCACATCCAAGCTTCTGACATTCCACTCCCCGACTCTTAGAACGTTATCCTTTCGTTGATTATTCAGTCTTCTTCTCAAGTTCACCTCCGTCTCGACAGCCTTCTCCCAGACTGGGCGACTAGTTATGATTCTTTCGCGAATGGGAAGATTACCATGATACTTTTTCAGTTACAGGTCATATGTCGTGCGAATACACATCATGTGTCTTTAATGCAGTGCCTTCCATTGCCTTCTGCATCCTCATGCCTTTGATCATTGTTGGTTCCTCCACCTTTAGGGGCGTTTCCCATCCTAAGAGCAAAGAGTGCCCTGTACGCCTGTCCGCTTCTCCGACCTCATCTGACAAGGCATTTTGCAGTATGATGAGGAATTCTTATGCAGGAGGTCTCCGGCCGCCATTGCTGATGATATTTATTCAAAATTTAAACAGTGGTGGGGTTCGAAATCGGAACCTAGGACGTTTTGATAATTAATCGAACACACTACACCAAGACCACAGGAGTGCTAGCGACCGCGTATTGTTGTGTTTTTCTTTTACCATGTGGTGCATGAGAGAAGTGAGGTCTTCCACAACTGCCGTAAGGACCACATTCTGCAGTTAGTAATACCAATTTCGTAAATCTGTTTTCTGTTGTGTTTCCTCGCTTTGATGATACCACTCGATGAATTCCTGTGTGGTTGTGACAGCCATTGCTAGTAGAGCTTTGTACATGTTTTCAGCGACTCCTTTCATCAAGTGTGAGATTTTATCGGCTTCTGTCGCGCGGTTCCAGACTGTAGTGCCTAGCACCGCTCGGCGACCGCAACCGGCAAAGGAATGGGAAAAAAAACTGAGGATCTGTTAGATGACCATCAGTTTGGTTGAGGAAAGCTAAAGGCACTGGAGAGGCATTTCTCCTGTTGTGGTTGATAATGGAAGCAAGACTGGAGAAAAATCAAAACACGTCCACAGGATTTGTCGACTTGCCGAAAACGTTAGACAGGGTCAAATGTTGCAACTTTTTCGAAATTCTGAGAGAAATAGATGTAAGCCATAGGGAAAAGCGCGTAGTATGCAATATGTACAAGACCCAAGGGGAAATAATAAGAGTGGAAGACCAAGAACAAAAAGCTCGGATTAAGAAGGGTGTGAGGCACGGATGTAGTCTTTCGCCCCTTCTGTTCAATCTATACATGGAAGAGGCAATGTCTGTATTAAAAGAAAAGTTCAAGAATGGAATTAAAATTAAAGGTGAAAGGATATCATGGATAAAATTCGCTGATGACATTGCTATCCTCATGGAAATGAAAATAATTACAGAATCTACAGCATAATGACTACAGAATAATGATTGAGAGTAAACGGAAGAAAGACAAAAGTAATGAGAGAAGTAGCAGAAATGAGGACAACGAGAAACTTAACATCGAAATTGGTGATCACGAAGTGGATGATGTTAAGGAATTCTGCAACCTTCGCAGCAAAATAACCCATGGCGGACGGAACAAAGATGACATCAAAAGCAGACTAGCACTAACGAAATGCGTATTCCTGTCCAAGAGAAGTCTAATAGTGTCAAACATAGGTCTTAATTTGGGGAAGAAATATCTGAGAATGTACGTTTGGTAATTTTTTGGGACCAAACTGCTGAGGTCATCGGTTCCTAAGCTTACACACTGCTTAATCTAACTTAAACTAACTTACGCTCAGGACAACACACACACCCACGCCCTAGGGAGGATTCGAGCCTCCGACGTGGGAAGCCACCTGCACCGTGACAAAGCGCCCTAGACCACGCGGCGTGGTGCACAGAATTGTGTGGTAATGAAACGTGGACTATGGGAAAACCGGAACAGAAGAAAATGGCATTTGAGATGTGGTGCTACAGAAGAATGTCGAAAACCTGATAGACTGTTACGGTCAAGAATGATGAGGTTCTGCGGAGAATTGACGAGGAACGCAATATATGGAAAACACTGTCACAGCGAAGTGACAGGTTGGTAGGATATCTGTTTAGACATCAGGTAATAACTTCCGTAGTATTAGAGCGAATTGTAGAGGATACAACCTGTAGCGGAAAACAAAGATTGGAATATATCCAGCAAATAATTAGAGAACATAGCAGGTTGCAAGTGCGACTCTGAAATAAGAAAAAAACGTTTTCCTGGATTTTCCAATTCGATGGAAGGTGTGAGTTCAGGTAGTGAATTTTTCTAGTGTAAAGTCTAAAACTTATTTAGAACATGCACAATTCACGAAATTGTCAAAATATTTTGCTAAAATGCCACAGTTTCCTTGACTTGTATGTGGTATTTGCCCACTTTCGTCTTTGGAGCTAAAGTTTGGTGGAGAATGTTTGCCCAAGTTTCTTTTGAAAGTCTCATAGTCTCAAAAAAAAAAAAAAAAAAAAAAAAATAAAATAAAAGGTAGCAAGAAATGACGAACCATGCAAACAAGAGATACCAGGACTCGGCAAACTCGAAGTTAGGCCACAACCATCCAGCGACAGTCCAGCACCCCACCAACACCTGTACACCCAATGCCTACGACAAATAAAACGCTCCCTGGAAGAACAGTCATTTGGCAGACAGAGGGTAACAAGCCAGTGTGTTTCCACTGAAGTCGTATTGGAAAGGTTGTCCGCTACTGCAGAGAAAGTAGGCGAGTTTTCAACGACTACTACGCTGTCAGATGCTAGCTGTCACTACAGTTATCTTCAGCACTTCTGTTCATGACAGTCAGCTGCAGACGATTATTGTCGACCTGTGGGATGAAGCCGAACGCTGTACCCCTGACGCGGTCGCTCCCCAACATGCCGTTGTTGTCCTCATCACCGTACAGAGCTACCATCCACTCGTCTAGCCGCCAACTTCAGGAGATCTAAGCGAGACGTAGCCGTCACAGATGCAAATTCTCCATGGACGACAGTGACCAATATGTTAAGAAATCTCACTGTCGTCATCATTGATGGCCAAACTGTCTGGACGGTAGTCGACTAATGAGCTACCATTTTTGCAATATCGGATGCTTATCGTCTTTAGCCAAAGAAGACAATATTCCCCAATACGAAAGCAACTGCGCCGAAAGTCGTACAAGTGAAATATATCCAACCGACAAGAACATGCAGTGCAAAAATTACGGTCACTGACATACACAGACTTTCAAATTTTCCCTTTTAGAATGTAATCCTAATGTCATTCTCTGACGGGTCTTTTTGCTGGTATCACAAGGGATCGCAGATTTCTGGAACATAAGAGTTCCTACAAATACATATGTCAAAGATCTCTCTGGGAGATTGTGTGCCACTGAAACCGTTGTTTTCATATCATCATCAACGAGACAAACTGTAGTCGCTAAACGAGACTTAGTTTTACTGTGAAGCTTTTCTCGATTACGTAAAGCTACTCGGGCTCAAAAAAGGAATCTAAATGTCAGAGATTATCGTAAGCAGTGAGGATGGTCAAGGAGAACTTTGGATCACTAACTGTCACAAGCAACCTCAACTCATACCTAACGGCATGTGTGCAGGGAAAGCCGAACCAGTCTAGGATGGGCTGCTAAATGTTATCAACGAAAAATCGTGCTCCGATACCACTACAGAGGACTCGCGGTAGGAAGCTATTACCGAACTACCAGTATCATCTGCACTATCCGAGAAACGACGTCGGCGATTGTTGGCAATTCTGCGCCAGTTTCAGACGCTTTGAAATCCGAGGTGGGAAAGAGACAGATGTAGCGGTCTGTGGTCTAGCACCTTATCAACAGTGGGGATGATTCACCAATTCGCCATCTCTCGTAAAGAATGTCCCTGGCTGAACAACAGATAATCCAGGGTGAAGTGGAGAAAATACTGCAAGACAGGGGTTTCAGAGAGTTCTCGGTCTACTCCTGTGCACCTAATCGAGAAGAAGAACGGCACATAGCGTTTCTATGTCGAATACTGTCGACTGAACAAAATCATTAAGTAAGATGTCTCCCCATTTCCACGCACGGATAACACTTACAGTGCTTGAAAAGAAGGAAGTTTTTCTCAAGTATGTACAGGCATGAAGGCTACTAGCAAATCGTGGTTGATGAGGCTGATGGGGAAAATAATTCATTCATGCCTCTATAGATTCGAAGTTACATCGTTTCGACTATGTGATGTTTCAGCCACCTTTGAACATATGATGGATAACCTACTTTGGCGCTGTGTCTTTGCCATTTGGGTAACATTTGAAGAACATCCAAGCCATCTGACAATCGTATTGAACTGTGTTCAGACTGAAGATCTCTGCCTGAATCCAGAAACCCCAAGAAATAAATGTTTTGCGGTACCTAGTAAATGGCGATGGAGTTCGTCCCGATCCAGAGAAAATTAGAGCAGTCACAGATTTTCCAACTCCTCGGCACATTCGTGATATGGAGCTTTCTTGTGATGGCCTTGTAATGGCCTCGTACTGCCGCGAGTCCATAAAGGACTTCCATATCAAGGCATGTCTTGTGAGAGAAATAGGGCAGGGAGATGTCAAATTTTCATGGGAAGAGGTGCAAGAAAGAAATTTCCTTTTCCCTAAGGAGCCTAACCCCATCCCAATGCTAGCCGTGTATGATATACTATATGCCGAAACAGCATTTCGCATTGACAGTAGCTCTTTTGGGATGAGATACAGGAAGGTGCTGAAGAGGTGTTAGCTTGTGCTGCCACACTACTTTAGATGTTATAGGTGAACTACTCTGCAACTGAGAAAGCGTGGCTTGTAGTTGTTTGAGTTATCAACAAGATCCGGCTGTATTTATTTAGAAATCCATTCACCTTTGTGACAAATCACAATTCTCTATGTTGGCTGAAGAGCCCGAAGGATCCGTCATATCAGCTGGTGAGATGAACACTGAGGCTTCAGAAGTGCGACAGCAAAATGGTGTTCAAACGCAGATGCAAGCACAAGGATCCGTCTGCCTTTGGTAGAACACACTGGCGTAGGTTAAATCTGAGTCATCGCTGCATCAAATGGAATTGCTGCTGCATAGAGAGAAGATGTAGCAATTTCTAAATCCATAAAGATCATGAAGAATGAGAAACCAACCAAAGGAGAATTCCAATTAGGAAACAAAACACTGTAAAAGAGGAACTATGATCCAGTGCAAAGGAAAGAATTTCTCATCCTCCCAGCATCTACGTCAAGCTCTCCTGAAGTGTTTGCATGACGTTTCAGCGGGGATCTATCCTGAATGTCGAGAGAATAATAATGAACAGAGAAGACATAATTTCGCAGCTAAGCCAAACGCATAAATAGGATATACTGTATGTACAGGAAATACACAGAGCTGAATCATCACATAGGCCCAAATTAATGGTCTGCGTTTAGCTATAGAAGTACCACATACTAAACGTGGGAGTATAATTTTCATTACAACTGACCCAACTTAACTTATACGGGGAAAAAGAAGTGAGTGGGACTGAGATCTTAACTGTCGAATGCGGAATCTTCACAGTAACATCATTTCACAGTAACATCCTTACATAAGCCCTCGGATGAAAACCTTAAGCTTATTATGACAAACAATTTATAAACCACAAAACACGGTTTATCGTAGGTGACTGCAACTACCATAATATAAATTGGGGGTACAACGGTACTGGTGGCAATACCCAGTCGCTAGAAGAATGGATGGAAGTGAATAACTTCTTTCTCCTACATGACTCAAAGCTGCTCTACTATTTCATGAACAAAATTTGGAAACGAGGCTACAATCCTAACAACTGATTTGTCAGCAGTTATATCCAAGACATATCTAATAAAAAAAATGTAGAAGAAGATCTTCCTAAAACTCAACATAGGCCCGTTGCAATTCAGATCTTCTAGGCAGTCAAATCTGTAAACATACGTTTCGAAGAAAGGTCAACCATAAAAAAAAAAAAAAAAAAAAAAGCGGACGGATTTCTCCACGGAATTAGATGAGGAAATCAGCGCGTACACGAAGACTACCCAATTTTTGTACAAATTCACCATATAGTGTCAAAATAAGTACATTCCAAGAATCTGCAGACCCTCCCTGAGGGCACCAAAAACACCTTAGCGAAATATGAAGAATCGTACTCAAGGGACCCTTTCAGAGACGAGCTTGTGGCACAACTCTTAGCACTAAATAAAACAAGGCAACGAAAGTGGATTTGACCCGTGGAAAAAGTAGATATGTGACCTAGCAGAAAAATTGCATGGAATGTGATCAGAAAGCTCGATGGGAAACTGAAGAGAGCAGAGAAATGGCTAGAGTGACTCCTAACGAAATTGTGCTTCAGCTACTACTGAATTGGAAACCCAATAAAAAATGTGGAGAAGAGTTACAAAGTGATATTCACACACAAGTCCGCAAATTCTCCTCTCCTTTGATAATGAGAGAACTCAATGAGGGCATAAACTCTATGAAAAACGGGAAGGCGGCTGGTGCTGGTGATGCTGTGTGTGTGAAATTCGTAAAGCATGTCGGACCGAATGCCAAAAATTGAATGTTAAGACTGTTTACCCACTGCCGAGAAACCTTCAAAATCCCTAAACTATGGAGGGAGTCCAAAGTAACAGCACTCTTAAAACCAGGAAAAGAGCCTGACTCATCAAGCAACTGACAGCCTATGTCGCTTCTGTGTCACATCTTCAAACTGTGTGAAAGACTGCTCCTTAGCTGAATCAATAACATCATCGACTCAAAGTTAATCGCACAGCAAGCGAGCATAAGGCCAGGTAAATCTTGTACTGGCCAAATGTTGGTATTCAAGGAGCAAAAAGAGGAGGGATACGAAAATAAATTAATAACGGGCTTGGCTCTGGTTGATCTAAGTGCTGCCTACGATACAGGGAACCACCGGAAACTATTACTCAAAATCTACGATATTACTAGGGGCCATCAACTAGTACAAATTGAAGAATCACTGCTGCGGAACCGACTGTTCTACGTCACACTAGAAGAGAAAAAATGTGGCTGTGGGAAGAAGAAAAACGACCTTGCTCAGGGTAGTATTCTAGCCCATATCCCATTCAACATATATACGAACGACCAGCCAATACCCAAAGATAACGAGACATTTTCTCTCTGCTGGCGTCTGCGTATCGCAGAGCAAGGAAGAACCTATGAGGAAGTAGAGGTAAAGTTGAAGAAGCTATGTCAACATGACAACTCTCTCAAACCAAATCCTACCAAAACGTAAGTTTGCACTTTTCACCTCCACACACGCGTGTGAAACAGAAAGCTGCACATTAACTGGAGTGGGTCTAACCTTGAGCACACTCACCATCAGATATACCTCGGTGTAACGCTTCATACAGGGTGACAATTATAGAACTATATGAAAAAACGTAAATTATTTACAAACTACTGCATGCACAGACTTTATTCAACATGTAAACGTCCCTAAAGATATTCGAATGTAGGTTATGACATGCTGGATATGCCTGCCATCATTGGCGATGATGTGGCACAGACGAATAGCGAAATTCTGCATGACCCGCTGAAGTGTTGGATGACCACCTGAATGGCTGTTTCCAGCTTAGGAACGCTTTTGGGGTTATTGCTTCTCGATCGCGAAATGCGGATTCTCAGTCCCCCAAAAGCACCAATTTTGCTTTTTCACGAATCACTCCAAATGAAATTGGGCTTCGCCGATAAACCATGCCATACTGTGAACACTAATTCCGTTCGTGCGCCGCGGCCAATCGCGTAGATTGAACGTCCTGAAGCAAACCGATCAGAACTTATGACGATTTTAATTCATGTATTTCAGTAACGGTCACCCTGTCTGTCTGTGAAAAAAAAAAAAAAATCGCGAAATAAGGTAGTTGTAAAGACCAATACCCTTAGAAAACTAATTTGCAGTAAGTGAGTCACCAAACCTACTGTGCTTAGAACAACCGCCTTAGCATTTTGCTTTTCTGCAGATGAGCACGCTTACTCTGTCTGGTCTACATCGGCGCATGCAAAGAAGGTCGGCATAAGCCTTTATGAAACCTGTAGGCTTGTCACAGGATGCATGAAGCCCACGCCACTGGAAAAGCTCTACCAAGTTCCAGGTTTCAGCAGCCCCAAATCTCGTAGGGTAACTCCTGAACATAGCGAGCAGTTCAAAAAGGGGAATGGCGTTGCATTAAATTACAGGTCGTGAAAAATGCTAAACCGTACTGTAACTGGGACAGCTCCCGTCAAAACGAATCTGATGAAATGGAGCCTATTAGAATCTGACGACTGTAAGTGTGACAGTGGGGAAATACAAAAAATGGAACTTTTTCTAACATGCCGAAATTGTCCTACTTGTTGCTCCCTAGTCGACCTCTGGCTAAGCAAGTCTGAATCTTCTGATTTAACCCAGCATTGGGCCGAAAAATTGACAGCTCCGGACACGAGAAAGTAAAGTAAGGGGATCTGGGAAGACACTGGACAGAAACGGGAGCAGGTATCACTGGCCTGCTCTCCACCGATCCAATAGACACTGTATGACAACCAACGATGGAAGCACCTGCTGCAGTTACCTCAGGGGCATCAGACACCAATACCGCCTGCATCGGCGGCATTCTATGAAACTGAAATCTACCTCTCGAGGAGGCTCCTGAAGTCGCTAAGCAGGAATGAAGAGATAACTGTCTGCACTGACCATCTCATCCTCTAAGCTGTGGTTGAAGCTGTGCTAACTACAGGAGCTCCTGAAATTACGAAGTTCCTGTCATTTTGAAGCATGGAACACCCCGTGTGACGATCTCTAATTGTGGAAAGGTTTTTCAGTTGAGACTAACAACGCAGGTAATTTCAGAGCACAGCACCAACAGGATGACAACTGCCTACCATCCACAGACGAATGACCACTCAGGACGCTTTAACAAGACGTTTTAAAATATGCTTTCGATGTAAATCGACGCCGAGCAGAGAGGTTAAGATACAATACTGCCCATCGTGACATTTGCATACAACACAGCGAAGCAAGACGCTACTGGCGTCACACTGTTATATCTGCTCCACTGTTGCAAGGCCGCAACAACAGTGTAACACTTGTTCCACTTCAGCTGGACTATACTCAGGATGACTATGTGAAACAACTCATCACCAGGACCGACAAGCAAGGCAGCTGTCTGTCGTACACTGGATAAAGATCGAGAGTGAGATAGAGCCTGGTAGACTTGGTATGAATATTCACGCCTGTGCGTAAAGTGGACTATCGAAAGAGTTAATAAAGCGCAAATTTAGGCCGTATCGTATCCTTCGTCGATTGTCGGTCGTCCTGTACGATTTTGACCCTTCATCAGGAAGACAAAAGCCCAGGGAAGTTCTCCATGTCCTCTGTATGAAGGCCAACTATACTACAGACGCGCAGATCGATAATCGGAGGTTCAAGAAAACTGAAGACCCACCCGATTATAGCGTAGCTTTGACGGGAGGAGCTATCTTCGATCCTCATCGTAATGAAGAGGATGTTACAATACGTTCAGAACAGAAGGCTTCTTCAGCGCCGCCACGCGTAGAACTATGAACAAGATGCAGATCCGACATGCCGGCACCAATAAAAACTACCGAAAAAGCGTATCGCTCTTGATCTAGGAGAGGAAGTAATGGCGCAAGCTGTCGTGTGTGCAGTGTAGTGTAGTGTAATGTAGTAGTTAGCGTAGCTGGTAAGCGTACTGCGGGTCGCTAGTTCAAACCGTACCCCCAGTAATTGTTTACTATTTAGTATCTATCATATCTCTACTGTTCTTAAAATGACGGGGTATTCGATGTCAGTACAAACTGTTGCACACTCTGTGAAGGTCAGTTCTCATCTCGTCGTACATAGGTAGTCCACTGGCGGAGAAGATTTGCTACCCAGGCAGGAATTGAACCTGGGCTCGCTGAATGGTAGGCAAACATGTTACCAATTTTTTTTTTAACCGGGAACAGGGTAAGTAAACAAAATAAATTTATTTGTACAAGCATAAATACAACAGAAATACCATTCTTCCGGCGGAACCAACAGGAGACATTACACTCGAACAAGGCGGGCAAAGGTCTATATTAACAAAGTGTCGGCAAAAATAATAACAATAATACTGAAGTAAACTAAGAGGTGTGAGGCAATAGACAAAAATAAGGGAAGAAGGTACGGGGGTATGATAAGACGTGCAAGCAACTACCCGGCAAGTGGAGTGTGGAGGCAGAGCGGGCAGGGGTCAACATGTGAGGTCTGGCCACTGCGTCCCCAGCACCACTACCGGGGAGGGGGCAGTAGAGTTGGGAGAATGACCAGCGTGCTTTGGTACAGTACATTAAGGAAAGGAGGCGCGTGTCCATGAGTATGCTTCACTGTGGGTTTACGATATAGAAAGTAGTGCAGAGAGTCTCAGATGTCAGCAGAGGTAGCGGGAGTCCCGTCCGCGTGTGACACCATCCAGCTGAGCGGGGGTGACGCAAAGATCGCGTGTAGGTAATTGGCGACGAAGGCGCGGTAGCGCGTCCGGTGCTCGACTTCACTGTGGGCGGTTTGTAATTACTGTCAGAAGCCAAGAAGTGATTTATTGCCATAATTATACATGTAAGTGATCATCCATCCCTTGACCCATACAATCGCATGATTTTTGATGACGGGCGAAATAAGTATCCTCAGGATGGATAAAAATCCATGGGTCAATCGAATCCATCGGAACGCGGAGGTAAGAGGTAACGAACTGTCGACCAAGTTTCCAGACGTCACTGGTGGCAGCACAAGTCAGTTAGTGGACATCGTCATCCATGAGGTGGGAAACTGAACAAAGCGGAGAGTCCGGTAGTCAGATGGCGTGAAGACGTTGATTTCTGGCGAATTTTGCACATGCGACGTAGTACCATGTTGCCCGGACGATGGAGGGAAGGAAAAGCTGTTGTATATGGCGTCAAACCGTGGGCCACCGGGTCGATTGATCTCTGAGGGGGGTTGGGTAGTTTGGGGAAGGAGACCAGACAGCGAGGTCATCGGTCTGATCGGATTAGGGAAGGACGGGGAAGAAAGTCGGCCGTGCCCTTTCTGAGGAACCATCCCGCCATTTGCCTGGAGTGATTGAGGAAGATCACGGAAAACCTGAATCAGGATGGCCGGACGCGGGATTGAACCGTCTTCCTCCCGAATGATTGATCTCTGAGTTCGTTGTTTTTGCTGGATATGTAACGAAGCAGTGGGATGGAAAAACCTTTAGGTCGAGGAGAACGCATGTTCGGTAAGTGTGTGTGAGCATAACTGAAGTCGACGATGAAATCAGAAATGTGCGTCAGATGGTGCTTGATGTGTCCGACTGGTACTGGTGGCATTATAGTCGCGGGTATAAGAATTTCCAGCAAGCTGGGTGTAAGGCAGGGGCCCCCGTTCGACTGCTAGTGCATGGTGGACATCTACAACAAAGACGCCACTCGGAGTCGAACATTGACAAGACCGAGGTCTTCCGCTCGCTGGGGGGATGGTGAGCGTTTCGTAACGGACCTTAAAGAGCGTATCGGACGTCAGAAAGTATCCGAGAGCAGCCTGGAGGCTGCGTCCAATAGTTGATGGCATCGGGATTACCTGTGCGATATGGATCATTCTGGACGCACATTTGGTTGAGGTATTGGACACGTTGTAAAGAATCGAGTCGGCAGAGGAGTTTTTTTGCACCACCGTGCGGATAATTTGGAGCGCACGCCGAAAATTGATGGCAGCTGAGCGGTGCATGGTGGAGGCGAAAATGATACCAAGGTATCATAGTTTCTGTACATACGGTAGAGGTGCTAAGTCATCGTGTGAGAGGCCGCGTCATTGGATTTAGCCATACTCATGTTACTATCCACTGCAGTTCCATACGTTGATATCAAATTAAGTGCCGTTTGTGTTTCATTCCGTGAGCGGACGAAGAGGACGAGGTCGTCCGCATACGCACGACATCGAAAACTGTGCTGTCGCAGAGTGAGACCAGAAAGGTGGCTCGTCAGACTCCCGATGAATGGCTCCAGGCTTATGGCATAGAGCAGGGTCTAAAGTGGGCAACCATGGCTTATGGAAAGCCGGATCGTCACTGGTCCTGCCACACGGCCATTGACCTGAATCAGCAATTCGGCGGTGTCGTACAGACGCCGGTTGACATCGATGAAAGCGGGTTGAAAACCCATTCGGCTCAGAAATGATGCCGCATCTTGTCGAATGCGCTGTCAAAGTTAATGGCAACCACCGTAGCGCGGAGTCTGCACGTCTCTGCCACTGCAATTAAATCGCGAAATTCTCCCGTGCTCGTTCATAAATTAACTGAGCCACCCGGAGTTGTCTGTTCCGGTCAGGACCTTGCGACATCGCGTCGACAAGCGTCGTGTAAAAATTTTATAGTCTGCGTTAAGCAGAGATGTGGGACGATAATGTGTTGTCGTCACTCCCGATCTCGGTTTGTGGATGGGTATAATAATTCCTGTGAGAAAGGACGACGGTACGGCGTTCCCCATCGTCATCAGTTCATGAAACGTCTTCGTCCACCGTGACGCCATTAGCCCGAGGAAAGCGCGATAAAATTCTATCGGAAGCCCGCCGACACCAGGTGACTAATTCAGAGCACCTTTGTTGAGTCCATCGTGGACTTAGTTTCGAGTATCTGGCTCCATCAGCTCGTCCGCTTCGTCGCTGGGGAGGGTGTGAGTTACGTGTGGTAACACAAACTCCTGAGCGCGGTTGTTCGTAGTCTCCTCCTGGTACATAGTGCGGTAGTGGTCTACAAAGGTACTGACGATTTCGGCCTGGCGAGCGACTCGCTGGGCGCGACAGTTGTAGATCTTGGTGATGAGTCGTTGTCTTTGGTGTTTCCTTTCGGAGGTGATATGACGTATGGTGGGTTGTTCTTATTCCGCCGAACCTTGACGTCGGGTCCGCACCATCGCCCTCTGCAGTCCACGGCGTGTCATCGTTACAGATTGTGCTTCAATCCTGCTACGTTCCCTCTGGGTTTCAGGGGTGGGCGGCTTGGCATCCAGGTCGCGGAGAACGGCGTAGAAATAGTTGGTAGTGTGGCGTCCACAGTGCACGACTGCGCCACACCACTTGTTGCGGGAGGAGGATGTTCCAGATGTAGGCACAGTGGTCCGAAATGGCCAAGGGCCAAAGTTCTTCACCTTGGACTACAGATGTGAGTTCCCGAGAAAGGTAAACCCTATCAAGGCGGCTCGCGGAGTGAGTCGTCTGGTAAGTACGTCCAGGTGCGTCGCCGTGCCGAAGTGTCACGGAGCAACAGATCACGGATGTCAAGGAGCAGTTCTTGACAGGTGTTGTAGTGGGGCGTTTGATCCTTAGGGTGCAAGACACAATTAAAATCACCCCCAAGCAAGTAATAGTCACAGCGTCCAAGAACCAAAGGAGCGATTTCTTCTGAGTAGATGTGTGCCCTGTCGCATCTGCGAGTGGAGCCTGACGGAGCGTAAGTGTTGTCAATATGCATCCCCATGACGGTGACGGCCCTGCCTCTGGCGGATGGAAGGCATGCGTTACCAGCCACCGGAATGCCTTCTCGGGAGTAGATGGCTACGCCACGTCCCAGGTGGACATCAGGAGAAGGATAAGTGTTATATCCCGCGTCTTCTGGAAGTGTGGTCAAGTGTACTTCCTGTGGTAATGCAATGTCGACTTCCGATGCCCATATCACTTCTCGTAGCAGCTGAGTTTTCATGGGGCAGCTAGTAGTGTTAATGTTGATCGTCGCTACTCATTAGGTTTGGAGTCGTACCGTGCCGTGGAGGGGAACTCCATCAGCGGAGGGTGAAGAGGGGCGAAGCAACGGTGAATCATGCCGTACGCCACCTGACGGCGTTTTCGAAAGCGTAACTAGGATTCTGGAGTAACTCGGTCCCCAGCGTGTGGCTAGGCCTTCATCGACGACTTTACTCCATTCCATTGAAGGCGCTGTCGTTGTGATGTTCTTACGTTCCACATCGTTCGTAGGAGCGGAGGACATCTCGGCGGCAGTCGCAACGGTGGAGTCCATTGGTTCAGGTGGACCGGAGTGAGCCAGCGGAGTAGGCACCGGCACAGACACAGCCGGTGTCGTGTTGTTGTCATTCGTGTAGGTTCTCCGAGGCCTCGTTGGGCCGGACGGCCTCTGGAGCCTCAGGGGGAGGTGATCTGTCTCGTTCCGAGACAGTACGGTGCCTCCTCTTGCGCCTTTTAGGTGAATGTTGTTTGCATGTTCGTCCCTCTGTGTCGGAAGGTGGGAGGGAGTCGCGGTGATCTGGGAGGGAGGCCGTCGTGGGAACGATAGGGGAAGGAGTGTCCATATCATCGGCCGGGTGGGGATTGGAAGTCGTCGCTGTTTGCAGAGGCGTCGGAGTAGCCAGGTTGTGAGCGCGACGCGTCGACCCCGGCGGTATCTGCAGCAGTAGGAAGGGTCAGCGGTACATCATCCGACGGACGGCGGCCGGTAGGAGGAAAATGGCGCCGATGCATTGGTGATCGGTGAAACGGTCGTCGGAGTCGGAGGCGCCATGGTAACGGCTGGCAATTGGGTGATTCGTCGCTGAAGACGCCCAGACCTGAGGTGGCCTTCTTTGCCGCACCCGGAACAGGTCCTGTGTTGACCGTCGTATTTGACGACCGCGCGACACCCGCTGATTTGCAGGTAAGATGGCACGCGGCGATCTGTGATGATCTGTCGTATACCGTTAAGAACGGGGTACGTTTGGAATTGTGCACAGTGTTCGGCAGTGTGGCCATGTACAGTGCCATAAGGACGGAAAGCCGCGATAACGTCTTCCGCCGGGAGCTCGAGCGGGAGTTCGAAAGCTCGTATGATGCGCATTCCCAAGCCTACGTGGTCAACATTTCCGACGGCGTGGCAAAAGGGTAGTCCGTGTTTGACGTCACGAAGTATTCAACGGACGTCGTTGACGTACACCGTACTGCTTAATATGGACAAATGGATGCCCAAGATGTCGGAAGCTGGGATCTTAGCAACGTCGAGTAGGAAGCGTTCCTCTTCCAAGGCCTTTGGTTGAGTGTGGTCATTGCATAAGCTGAATCGTAGTGCTGATTTTCTAAAACGGTTGACCATGTTCTACTACACGTAAGCGACACGTAAATGACGGCCGCTGAAAAGTAAACAACAGCGAGCGCGCACAGGCGGAAACAACACTACGTTCGCACTGTACAGCTGCGAAACCGCACTGTTGGGTGACTTGCATTTCGGTGATGATGAGATGATGATGAGATAAATACAATACCTAGTCCATTGGCGGAGATAATCTGCGACCCAGCCGGGAATCTAACGTGGGCTCGCTACATGTAAGGCCAACACGTTACCGCTCAGCGAAATAGGCGTACTTGTACGTTGATGTCGGAAAGTGTTGAACTTGGTTGACGACCCTTCCTTCGGATTTGTACTTGATTGTGATTTAGACGGAAAGAAAGGTAGGAAAACTGGGTTTAACGATTAGTTGACGTCGAGGACATTAGAGGCGGAGACAAACTCAGATTGTGTCAAGAATGGTGAAGGAAACCGGCCATGGCCTTTCAAAGGAACAACTGCGGCATTTGCTTAAAGTGATTTAGGAAAATCACGATAAAACCTAAATATAGAGTGCCAGACTCGGGTTTGAACCGTCGTCCTCCAGAATGGAAGTCCAGTGTGCTAGTCACTGACCCACCTCGCTCGATGCACTTCAGATGCAAGAGCATATAAATGACATGGCTAAGAAAGTCAGAAGCGCTACGAGGAAGTTCACAACCAACACTTCTGTATAATGGAGGATCAAGTCACTAGAGGAATTTTGCGAAATAAAGGACTGCTTACGGAAAATATTGTCACAAAGCTTAATAAAAAAAGTTATGTGAACACAAAAACAGACGACAGGCTTTGTAATATATCCGCTCCATTTTGCGCCTTTAAACTGGTGAGGTTCATGTTCATACGAAATATTTTAAATACATTGTCCTCTTGACTGTGTAGAAGATGCAATTTTTACTCTCTGGGTGTTAAATTGTCTCCCTCTTTATGAAGACGGAGACGACACCAAAGAAAGCTAATTCACGTTCATAAGCTCACTATATTAGATTCTTTCTAACAAGCTCCTCTACTTATAGTTAACTACCTTTGCAAGTGGCAGAAGAAGCTTTATTTGGCGAAAAGTAATTAAAGTGAAACTTACCTACCACTGTATGGAGAGTGCAGCGTAATTGGAGCGATGTTCAATTTATGCGCTCGAAGCAACAATAAATAGAACGGCGGAAAAGGTTTCTCTGTATTTTGAACAAACCAGAATTTTTCCAAGCATTATACAGAGAACCAGAAATGAGAATAACTTGTTCTGTATGATTCCCTTGAGCACGAAAAGAGACGACACGGTCAATCAATCGTTTACAAATGTTTAACGTGGGACTCGAGGCATTATTCGAATCAGATAATTAAAATATAAATTTTCCGAACAAGAAGGGGATCAATAGGGGCGTTGTCGTTCGTCCCACGATCGACGATAGGTTGGAATCAGTCGGAAACGCCAACTATCCACAAGCACCGGCCCAGACCGATTTAAACAGCGGAAAGGCAGATGTGAGTATGAGATTGAATTAAGTGAAATCAACCAATGAAGTAACAGACATACAACAACCCTGTTCGATAATATCCGCTTGATAGGTACCCTTACTGAGTAGGAATGCTGAAAATACAGAAAACTTTTAATGGAAAGATGGGTAATTGTGAACGGCAGGTAATAATACGCATTCAGTACTTGAAGAGTGCGAAAAAAATGACGATTTTCGACCAATACTTCCCTCTCCTGTTTCCTGTGCTAACAAACAACAACAACAAAACAGGTGGCAGCTGAGCTGTGGAATGCATGAGTTGGATGCAAGTGAAACAGCTCAGTTTGTTATTGTTTTCAGCGGAGTGAAAATAAGAAGGTAAACTTACAGTTACTGCTGATTTTTCTTTTATCTAAATATGTTATTAAAACCAGTAATTAGTTCCATCATTGCGTGAATTTGTTTCCTAAAGATAGAATTTAACAAACCTACTCTGATCGTGTTTGTACGTAATGGCACACTGGAGTAATGGTACATTGGAAGAGAACAGAAGCTCACCCCCCAGACGGAAGAAACTTGTAGAAGATGAAATGAAGAACAAACTAAGGAATGAAAACAGACAATAGACTTTGCTTGAAGAACAGGAAGCTTTATGTGGGAGCTTTACTGAACAGCCATAAAAGAAGAAAAGAAAACTAAAAATACGAGGAAACACCAGTCATCGGGGGTATCGGATCTTTCTAGGATTTGTGATGACACAGTGATTACGACAACCATTTTACTGGCTCACTGAGATGGCTACCTACACCTAGTAAATAACGTAATAGGATATATTGCATTTCTGGAGAAGTAGGAAAAAGACAAAGAATTGTGGTACAAGAGTGTTGGGTGCTCTGCTTGGAACCATGCTGCATGTACTGGAGAAGACGCCCGAAGATGACTGAATGTGGAAGAAGCGAACATTCTAAAAATTCATCAAATTACCTTCCATTGGTAATGTGGAATACACTCGACGACTGTGATATGATATTCAAAATGATGGAGAAAAGCAAGCAGTCATCCTTTCCTTTTAGGCTTTATTAAAGCAATTCTAGATTCTGGCTAGTAACTAGCCAATATAAAAGGTAAAAATACAAGAAGTAGATAGTGAGTGGATAGTATAAAAAAGTGCAACTCGTGGCATAATCTACATCACTTGTACATTACATTAGATACCAGTGTCTCAGAGCTGTAGTTTATACCTTAGTACGTCAGTCCCCGCTTGTTCGGGCTCCTGTCACAGTTCATTCAAGGCTACTGTATACTGAAGGTAGCATTTGCGGAGAACACATCAGTTGGCTGCATGGCGCTCATTAAGGGAACTACGTAATACGTAACATTCCTAGTAAAGCAGTTATGGTCGCGAAGAGAACTTAAAATTTGCTTAGGAATAACACAAAATAAAATACGAATAAAATTATTGATGTTGCTGTCCGACTAACTCCCACATTTAACAGTTAACGTTAGAAGATGTAAAAATGCCAGATTCGATCCTTGTGAACCAATTATTTCCTATTTTTTTAAAACTTAGAGATAACGTCGGTTTCACAATTTTTTAAAAATGTTTACAAAACAGTAGGAGGCATATGGTATATGCAGCGAGTATTAGAATTGATTTGATTTAAATATGTTTTCTTTTGTACTATTTTTCTCTTTATTTAAACGTCGCTGCGAGGTATGTGGTTCCCCTTACTTAATGAAGAGTTGATAGATGGCGCCAAATATCAGCAAGCTAGATAGTTGGTGTAGAGAGTACTGATTTTTGCGTGACTTCAAACAGATTTTTAATTATAATTACAATAAAAATAATATACTGAATTGCTCCTATAAATAATGAACATGTATCTAAACCAATGTAACATGGGAAAAGCTCTGTAGGTACAGTATTACGTTGGTGGCTACTACATATTGGCAAAAAGGCGCTACCCACTACAGTTGTGTATTTATCATAATGACCTGCACACTAATTAAGTTGCGACCACTTTTTTTTATGATAAAAGATCTTTGTTTCTTCTAGGAAGTTCAGGAACCTGCCTTTCTTACACTTCAGCAGCAACTTTATGTTAGATGTCAAAGTCGGCAACTTATGTTTTGCTCTAAGTAAACGAGCAGCTAAATTTGATTTCTCCGTGGCATCTTTTCTGTCCAAGGCAACGTGTTCCAGAAATTTGATTTTCAGCCTCTTCTCAATTTGGCCAACGTAACAAGCCCCACAGTCCGTGCAATCAATTTTATTTACTCCAGAAGTATGACATAGATTCTTATTGTCTCCATTATGTTGCAAAATACATCCTACGTTATTTGTGGTTCCAAAAGACACTGTCACATTGTACTTTCTAAAGACAGTTGCAATCCTTGTATTCATTTTTCCACAGTAAGGTAAACTAATGAACTTAGTATTTTCTTTGGAACAATACTAAAAATTGTTTGAACTTGTAAAAGATAGTGATTAGACATTTCGTATTAATGTTTAAATACAGCTCAGTACATTTCGTGCAGACATTTTTTTTTCAGTATTAAAAGTGCCCCCGTCCTAGTACGGATTAAGAACGTTCCTGATTCCTCCTTATACTCTATCTGGTCGACGGTATTCGTACATCTGTACGTGGACATTAATGTGGGGCGTATCCATCTATGCCTTTAAGACTGCTTTAATCCTGCTGCGGACAATTTCAACGAGTTTTCTGAAAGTGTGTGGAGGAATGGCAGTCATTTCTTCTTCACGATCAGAGACCAGAGATGACAGTAATGCTAGATGCTGGTGTCTGGAGCGTAGTCGACGTTCTATCTCATCCCAAAGGTTTTCCCATTGGGTTCTAGAAAGGACTCCACGTACGTCATACCATTTCATTTTAGGAATGTAACTGCTCATAAACCATTGTTTCACAGATCCCGCTTTATGACAGGGTGAAGTGTCAAAAAGTACAATAACCGTCTCCGAACTTTTCTTCTACTGTGCGCAGCAGAAAATACTGTAAAATGTGTTCATATCCTTCCGAATACAGCGTTTTCATACGCACAAAGAGTGGATCACATCCTTATCACGGAAAGCACCGCCATATCGTAACACAATCTCAAGTGTGCTTCACTGTTGTCACTATTTATAAATGCAGGTAACGTTCTAAAGATATTTTTCAAAACCAAACATTTCCATTCGGATACCTACAGGGTACAGAGTGGTTGATCAGTTCAAATCAGAAGTTCCCGTCATTCACTGTTAAGTTACGTCACTCTTTACACCTTCTGAAGCGTCATCATTGACAATAAACATATGTGGGTTATGAGGAGCTGCTCGGTCGTTGTATCGCATTGTTTTTAACTCCATACGCACAGTAGTTGTGCTAGCGGGGCTGCTGGTAGCACTTAACACTGGTGAGTATGCCTCTCGTATATCTATTGGGCAGTTCAGCATTACGTAGGGATGTACGGATACTTTTGATTAGATAGTGCATATATCACTTAATGTCCAAATGTGTAATATTCGACGTATTAGGATACATACACAGGGACAATGATCTCAATTTCCGGTTACCACCTGCTAATGTAACTAGGAAGAAGAAGTTGACTGTTATGTACCTTCTGCAACACTCCTTCCAGAGGCTGAGTACAGGTGTAGTTGCGGTACAAAACACATCACCATTCTGTGTCCCTCCGTCCACAATCTGCCTTCTCAGCGTCTTCTATTACTAAGGTAAAGAAGTGGTGAGGATCATAAGGCCTACTTCTACGAAGCTAAATAAGGCCAACCTGGACTTGTGTCCTACTTAGAAGAAAGCAAATGGCTCTGGTTTCCGCTATTTACGAACGCTGACTCACTGATTTTACAATGTTTCTCTCTGCCACACAGCGTGTCAAAAACCGCTCAACTCTTTTTGGGGTACTCCAACGACACTTACAGATCCATATCTTGCCTGACAACGTCTACCATACCAATAAGTTCCCACCTTTTTTTCATTTTGTTCTGTACTGTTCGTTGCGTTTGGTCTGCGCGGACGTCACATGACATCCTTTCAAGTTGATCGTTGATTCATTTACTGAGTTTTTATTTTTTATTACAAAGGGCCACCGGTTCTCTGACCGAACACGCTGAGCTTCCGTGCTGGTGAAGAACATCATTTAAACAACGCATCACATTTGATGTGGAATGCACATGCTGTAACATACAGTGCTGTCAGTAAAGTGCGTGCTCGCGTGTGCAAGAAACACGTCTTGATTAAAGCGCTGTTTCAGTCCATACTAGGTCGGAAAATTGAAAAGCTGGTGTTACGTTGTAACGTTACGACAAAGCTCAGACTGTTAAGAGCCGAACTGTGGCCTACTGAATATTTCGGAGCAGCTGCAGGCTAGTTCTTTCGTTGATTTTGATATTTAGCGCATCCAGAGTATCTCAGCAAGCTTGAGATCTAACAGTGTACGTTCAGTAGCAGATTCTCATTCGTTTATTAGGTGCCACGTAATTTGTACATACTTCTCACAAAGAGCTAGAGAGCATTTTCATATTCCTCGCTTTGTTTCGTTTTTCTTGATAATACTCGAATACCGTCATATGGTTTTTACATATAGACCCTCAGACTCAGAAAAACGACACATTACGAAGTACGCAAACTGACATTCATATAAGTATCGAAAGGAAATGCAAAACTGTAAACTTTGGCAGTCGATGGATGAATGTATATCGCTGCAGTACAGTCTCACCTTGCAACTTACAAGAATTGTAAACAGGGGACATGTCGATCCCAGGGCAGAAGGTCTTTGCGACTTTCATTCCGTGTACTGACTGGCACAGTAACTATGCCTCGCAGACAGCCGCGTGAACACTATATGCAAATGTCAGCATCTAAGAGACGACTTTTAATTGCCCTTAAAGAACGTGTAGCAATAATGGGCGACTCGCTCGACATTTGAATAGGAGCACTGCCACTGTTCGGCAACGTTAGCAGGTATAGATGAACCGTGGCCGAGCGCAGCTTCAAGAAGAAAACTGTCGACCTGGAAAGATGACAGAACGCGTGGACCAAACAATCGTCAGAGAGGCACTCGGAGACCCACATTCCTCATTACCATCGATCCGACATGCAGCTGGTGCTTCAGTGATCACAAGGGCCGCTATTAAGCGTCTCACAGAAAGGGGGCTGAGCTCACAGCACCCTTTTCACCTCTATATAATAGCAAGCCCGTCTGCAGTAGTTCCGAGTATATTCGACCTAGAATCTCGTTGACTGCGGTTAAATTGTCTTCATTGATGAGTGCCGCTGCGAACAGAACCCCGACGATCAGCGAAGACGTGCCTGGAGACTATCCAGACAGTGGTGGGATACCAACCTGACTGACTGACTCCATACGGCCCGACATCCAGGAGTGATTGTCTGTGGGGGCCACTTCATTTCATAGCAGGACTCCCCTGGTTATCATTCGCGGCACCAGTACAGAACACTGATGCGTCGACGTTATTCTATGGCCCGTTTTGTTGCCTGGGCTTACATTTCAGTAGCATAATGCCCGACCACCCACGGCGAGAGTTTCTACTACTTGTCTTTGTGCTTGCCAAAACCTTCCTTGCCCAGCAAGGTCACCGGATCTCTACCCAATTGGGAACATGTGGAGCATCATGGGTAGGGCCCACCAATCAGCTCAGGATTTTGGCGATCTAGCACGCCAATCACACGGAGGACATCCAGCAACTGTGTCAATCAAGAGCAAGTCGAATAACTGCTTGCATAAGGCCCAGAGGTGGACCAACGGTTTCTTGACTTCCTCAGTTTGTGAAGCTGTTTCTCTTGAATAAAACAGGCAGTTTTTCTGAAATCGTAGTTACTTGTTTGTCTGTAAATGTATATCACATCCAGTGATTTCTGTTCGGCTTATTCCTTCGTCGTGTGACTTCCTTTCTTCGCTCTTGAAGTGCATATTTACGGACCAGTGTAAATACAGGATTGTTAAAGCAATATGACCCACTTCTTTTGTACTTGTCGTAAAACTTGTGATATTATTTCTCCATGGACGTATCACAATGCCTAGACTGGTCACTTAACATATTTGATAGGTGAAATCGATTCCTGTAAATTTTACGTGTATCGTGGAGTCCATTTCTGGCATGTGTACCTCTCACTCTCCTATACACAAACATACTAGGTGACAATTATTGAACTGCATGAAATAAAATCTTCATAACTTCTGAACGGTTTGCGTCAGGGCGTTCCAACCGCACGGTTGACCGTGGTACTTGATGGAAATTAGTATGCGCATGCATGGTTTGGTTTAGCGACGAAGCCCACTTTCATTTGGATGGGTTCGTCAATAAGCAAAATTGGCACATTTGGGGGACTGAGAATCCACATATCGCGATAGAGAAGTCTCTTCTCCCCCAACGCATGAATGTGTGGTGTGCAGTGGCTCAAAATTCAAATGGCTCTAAGCACTATGGGACTTATCAACTGAGGTCATCAGTTCCGTAGAACCTGACCAGCCTAAGGACATCACACACATCCATGCCCTAGGCAGGATTCGAACCTGCGACCGTAGCAGCAACGCGACTCCAGACTGAAGCGCCTAGAACCGCTCGGTCGCAGCGGCCGGCTGTGCAGTGGCCAGTCACGGAATAATCGGTGCGATATTCCTTGATGGGATGGTGAGTACCGAATGGAACGTGAACGTATCGGAAGATGATTTCATCCCCGTTATCCAAAGTGATCCTGATTTCGACTAAATGTGGTTCGTGTAAGACGGAGCTCTGCCCCATCGAAGCACGAGAGTCCTTGACGTCCTGGAGGAGCCCATTGGTGACTGCATTCTGGCTCTGGGGCACCCAGAGGCCACTGGCATGGGCCTCGATTGACCGCCATATTCTCAGGACCTGAATAGATGAAACTCCTTTTTGTGGGGCTATATTAAAGAAATTGGCGTATTGCAATAACCCCAAAACCATTGCTGAGCTGAAAACAGCCGTCCAGGAGGTCGTCGTCAGCATCGATGTTCCGACGCTTCAACGGGTCATGCAGAATTGCTCCGCCACATCATCGCCAATGATAGCAAGCACAGTGAACATGTCATAACCTAAATATGAATATCTGTAGTGACGTTTACATGTTGAATAAAGTGTATGCAGGCCGTAGTTTGTAACTAATTTAGCTTTTTTTCATATAATTCAATAACAGTCAACTAGTAGCCCGTAAACTTTGAAGTACACTGAGATGAAGAAAAACTGAAATTAGAGATTCAAGTGTTGTAACAAGGTATAACATTCCTAAACTCTTTTCGTATCAGCAAATACTCTCCAAGAATATTAACAATAGACCTCGATTTTCCCACAATACAGCAACAACAAGCTCTCTAAAGCAGAATTGCGCTAATGAACGAGAAGAAGTGCAAATCTAACTAAGACACTTGTACTCGAAAGTACATAGAGGCATAGTAGAAATGAGTGAGTTAGTGACTGCTAAGGAATGATCTTCTTTCTAGCTTGGAAACATCACTGTAACTTTAACTCATACGCAAACACTATTTATTCGCGGTTGCATTTCAGCTCCACACTTTGAATTTAATACTACAGCAGATTACGATAGTGCGCATCTAACAGTTGTTTATAATTTCCGCCTCTGAGCAAAAATTCGTATGAAGTGGCTCAAAAAAATGGTACAAATGGCGCTGAGCACTATGGGACTTAACATCTGTGGTCATCAGTCCCCTAGAACTTAGAACTACTTAAACCTAACTAACCTAAGGACATCACACACATCCATTCCCGAGGCAGGATTCGAACCTGCCTCCGTAGCGGTCACGCGGCTCCAGACTGAAGCGCCTAGAATCGCACGGCCACACCGGCCGGCCGATGAAGTGGAAACTGCGATACTATCCACCAGGTTTGACCAGTGACATATCAGTACTGGACTTCCGTCTAATGACATAAATAACATTGCGACCATCGGACTTCCGTCTAATGACATAAATAACATTGCGACCATCGGACTTCCATCTAATGACATAAATAACATTGCGACCATAATGTCCTGTCAAAAAATGGTTCAAATGGCTCTAAGCACTATGGGAATTAACATCTGAGGTCATCAGTCCCCTAGAGTTAGAACTACTTAAACCTAACTAACCTAAGCGCATCACACACAGGATTCGAACCTGCGACTGTAGCAGCTGGGTAGTTCCGGACTGAAGCACCTAGAACCGCGCGGCCGGCGATACGTCCTGTCAGTCGTTATATTTGGTAACGATGTATCACAGTCTGTTTCGATTACGAGAATATACACAATCGGAAAAGAAATATTTCGTGTTACAGCTATGATGCTTACTTAGAAATTATGCAAGCAAAGTATTTATCGTAAAGAAAGCGAATTCAGTATCGCAAAACAATTTTGTTGTAACGGAGACCACGTTTCACAACATGAACGACAACGAGAAAACTTATTTCTCTTAAAGAAAATGATAAATAACTGGACGATTTGTTAAAATTCTTGTCGAATCAGTAGAGGCTGCTGTTTTGGTTCTCATACGCAGCCGAGAAACCATCGAAAATATGGCACACAGTTTATCTAAAAAGAAATTAAATACAGAATACCGCCCAAGAAGTGATGGCATGGAAGCAATTAACTTCACGTCATTGGTCAAAGCCCATGGTTAGTATTGCAAATTCCACTTGACCCAAAAGAGCCTTTCTCTGCCAGCAGTTAGGCGCAAAACTTTTAGACATACGTATTTCCGTGAGAATGTTTGCAACAGATACGGCATATGAACGCAATTATTCTCGATACGCCCAGTCAACAGTACGACTGAAGTTTGCAGCCAAATCGCGCGATTTCCGTAGCGCTCTCTGCTGGCAGCGTCAGACTGAAGTGAAGAGCCCTGTTGACGCTCGCGGCGACTTACCACAAGAGAAGGCAGGCGGCCATCTCGTAGAGCAGCGCAGCACAAACCACGAAGAGCAGCATAGCGTCCAGAGGTTCAGCGGCAAATGTTTCCGTGGATACCGCGACCGCATCTCCATTGTCGAAACAGAAGACAGGAGCGCCGTCCGTGATTTTTGGGGGCACCCTGAGCGACGGCTGCAATGTTGCGGCTCATTTCTGTAGTGTTTAAGCGTTGGTGCATAGTTTTGCTTCAGTTCGCTTTGTCCATGATGAGTTAGAAATGTACATTAGAATTTGTAATTATTCAGTGAATTTTAAGAATAGAAATAATCAGTCGTCAGCTGCGCAGAATTTTATTAAATAACTTCTTTTTTTGACTACTTTCGGTAAATCAATTAGCCAACTTCAGAAGATCATACAATCAAGCTTATGCCGAAAAGCAATCGTCAAGCAAATTCTGGACGATAGGGTCCGACAGAAATGTGTATAGGTTAAGAATTTAGTGATAACCAGGGTTGGATGACAATTAAAAGCATATTGCAAACAATCCTGTTGGAGGAGCATCCGCAACTGAGCATTATACAAGAGGTTGAAAATACCGCTACAGTTGTAAAGTTCTTGGCCGGCCGCTGTGGGCGAGCGATTCTAGGCGCTTCAGTCCAGAACCGCGCTGCTGCCACGGTCGCAGGTTCGAATCCTGCCTCGGGCAGGGATGTGTGGGATGTCCTTAGGTTAGTTAGGTTCAAGTAGTTCTAAGTCTAGGGGACTAATGACCTCAGATGTTAAGTCACATAGTGCTTAGAGCCATTTGAACCATTTTTTGTACAGTTCTTTTATTATAACAAGATCGGTTTAGGGCTCTTATATGCCCATCTTCAGGTGTCGTAACTGGGTGCTGTGACCTCCGACTGCCGCAGGGGACGTGTACTAGGCGCGGTGTGCTACCTACGAGCGCAGGGCATGGAGTGCTCTAGTACACGTCCAAAAATGGTTCAAATGGCTCTGACCACTATTTGACTTAACTTCTGAGGTCATCAGTCCCTTAGAACGTAGAACTACTTAAACCTAACTAACCTAAGGACATCACACACATCCGTGCCCGAGGCAGGATTCGAACCTGCGACCGTAGCGATCGTACTGTTCCATACTGAAGCGCCTAAAACCGCTTGGCCACACCGGCCGGCTAGTACACGTCCACTGCGCCGCTCGGGGGTCACAACAACAAGTTACGACAACTGTCTAAAACGTAACTTCAGCGAAACTGAACATCAGTCTTAAAGTAATGAAACAATGACCAAGACCTTGCGCTACGTGCTAATCCAGCGTATAAATTTTTACATAAAAAGGACGTAGCTTGTAAAAAGGGCTGAAGAAATGGTACAATGATCAGGTTTATTTAATAATCAGCCGATGGTGACACTGCGGGCCGATGCAGAAGTAGTGCTACATTGACCTTTCCGGTATATTGACGTAGAGACCAGCCGCTGGATAACAGTTTTCGGCTACGCAAGTTAGTGGGCCCGTCCCGACTGACACATTCGTCTCGATGGCGAGCGCGAGGTCCCAGTGCGAATTCACAGACTGTAATTCAGTTTAGGACCTCTACCTATAGGTCTGACGAATAATAGCTGCAGCACAGCACGTCAACGTTAGTAACATAAACCCCTAGCCAGAAAACAGCGTCATGTAGGAAAATGTAATAGGCACACTATATAAGTAGGTGGCCCTCGGCTCTGACTAGCCAACACAATTAAAACATATTTTAAAAATATATAGAAATATAAATTACGTTAAAAAGCACTGAGACGTCAAGATTATATAGCAAAGATGTGGAAAAAATGAGCAAACAAACGATGCAAATGGTAGTTCTTAACATGTAGTAAGAAGCGTTAATCAAATAGGGAGGTTGCAAGTTATATCAATCGACAGGTACAAATGGTTGTTTTTTCTTTGTGATATAAACCATTCCCTAAGCAAGTAGTCAGGTTAAAAATCTTTTGAAGAGAGAGGAAATACAATTAAATAAACAACCTACTTCTAAGCGAGAGCTGATCTTTCAGCAGAAGCCCGGACGGGATTGCTTATAACTTTCTATTTCTTCTAAAAGATTCATTTTACACCCTTTATCCACTATGTGCAAGATTTCACTTTTAAGTAACGAAAGCGGTGGGTGTAAGGGCTGTCTTCGATGATTGTCTCCTCCATTGGAATCTTAATGTAGAGATTTATAATGTCAAGGGATGCAAGCAAAAGACCAGAAGGAAACGCAACAAATGTTAATGAATTAATTACTTCTTTCCTATTTTTAACAGAAAAAGAAGTTTCAAATATGTAAATTTTTGTAAGGAGAAGTGACAACTTTTTAGATAGGTAGTATCCAGGATTACCAATTACATTGACAATAGGACGAATCAGCCATTGTTCTTTATGTATCGTAACTAGTTATCGCAGGGTTGAAGACCTGGGGTTCATACATAACAATTTCGTACGGTCTTTCGTGGAAAAAAGAGAATCACAAACGTCAAAGGCGTCTTTGAGTTCTGTCTGGAAAATTAATCGTGGGTTTCCTGCTGATGGGATGAATATTACTCTCAAAGAAGAAAACTAACGTTTTGTTAATATAATTGTCTATACACAAGATGTCAGAGGAGTTTCCTTTTTCTGCCTTGACGATGAGTGCATTTTCAGCACTAAGCTTTTTAGTAATACTCTTAACTGTAGCAAGGGAATTACTCTTAATTACCAGGTTTGACCAGTGACATATCAGTACCGGACTTCCGTCTAATGACATAAATAACATTGTGACTATAATGTCCCGTCAAAAAATGGTTCAAATGGCTCTAAGCACTATGGGACTTAAAATCTGAGGTCATCAGTCCCCTAGACTTAGAACTACTTAAACCTAACTAACCTAAGGACATCACACACATCCGTGCCCGATGCATCACAACCAGAAGGCTCAGTCTGGTGCACACGTGTGAAGCAAGTAGGCAAGCATGCCAAGGAGATGCACTGAGTGAGTTTGGGAGTAGTCAAATTGTGGCCTTCGGAGTGGAGGGATGGTCCTTTCGGAGAACTGCCACACAAATTGGACGTGCCGCGTCGGCCGTGCAACGGTGCTGGTATCATTGGTCATGTTAACATTCTCGCAACCGTAGACGAGGTTGTGGACGTCCACGTCGCACAGATGCCCGCAAGGATTGTCGTACTGTAAGGGCAGTTCTTAGCCGTGAGATTACAAGCACGTACACCTCAAGTCCGTCTTCCACTCACACCACAGAATCGATGTGCACAGCTCGATTGGTGCCGTCAGAGGATCACTTGTAATATGAAACGGCGCTCCAGCGAGCGCTGTCTCGTAGAGTGCATTCCTCCAAGACACAATGACCTCACCCCTGGCCTTATGGTTATTGCGATAAGCCATAACTCTTGTTCGACTTCAGTGTTTCTGGAGGGGACGCTAACCAGCGCTCAGTACTCGCAGAATGTTGTTAGACCCGTTCTTTTGCCGTTCTTGCAACAGGAAGGTGACGTGTTGTTCCAACAAAGTAGTACTCGCACACACACTACCTGTAAAACGCAACGTGTTCTACAAGACGTGCAGCGGCTTCCCTGGCCAGCTCCATCTCCTATCGAGCACGTGTGGGATATGACGGGACGAGAAGTGACCCGTCTGACTCGTCAACCAACAACTCTTACAGAACTACGTGAACAGGTCGAGCAGACGTGGCATTACGTATCCCTGGACAGTGTTCGCCATTTGGACGACCGACTGCATGCCAGAGTCAGCGCCTGCATTGCCGCCTATGGAGGCTACACCACGTACTATTATGGATGTTCCGGCATGGATCTATACCTGATCCTCAGAACCGCTTATACTAGTTCCTCTTAATATATTCATTTCATGTACTGCATATGCACTGTTGCAACAATAGATCTTGAGTGAACTGGAAACCTCTAAAAGGGTATACCAACTTTTTCCCAGTAATGCATTACACAACAAGATTAAAATTCACAATACTTTTATCCGTTTTTCAGAATTCGTCCCACTTCAATGAATCACTGTTTCCTTAGTTCACAAGTGATTTTTACATTCCATGTTCATCATCCAAGAATGTTTCCTGCCACGTCTATCATGCACCGTTTACTCGCTGTTTCGCCAGTTAGTGGTGCCAAGCGTGGTATTTATGAGGATGATGGTTGGAATGCCAAGTGTAGTAATTAATACATTCAATGTTCGTACTATAAGTATTAGCAGCCTCATTGAAAACTCAAATTTTAACCCTTATATGCTGCACAGTGTGTTTTTGATTATGACACTTTCCACCAGTAATATGATCCAGGATCAACATACATCGTGGGTTTAAGTAAATAACGTCTGTGCTCGCCTTCCATAGCACAAATGGATGCATCTTGTTTAATTCTCGTCTTGTAAAGATGTCTCGCAGCCACCGTCCTGATTGGTTTCTTCTCCACTGGCCGCAGGCTCTAATGTGCACGCAATGAGCAATGCAGACCGAAGTGACAAATGGCAAAGAAATTCAGTGGTATAAAACATGAAATTACGGAATGTTTGGATGCATCTTGATTTTTTTATTGTTTTCGATAGAATCATGAAATCAAGAAAATGATTCCGAAGGGCAATCAGCCATCAATATTCATGGGATAGTTTCCAGATACTAGCTATTTCTAGAGCACCGCAAAAAATCTCAACGTAATGCTTCACATGACCTGATAATTCATATGGGATCAAACGTAAATGTTTTCCAAGGTTACTTTTAGTGATTTGTTTTCACGCTAAATCGCACTCAGCAAATTGAAGTACGTGTTGCATCCCCGGAAAACGATGGTACTCGTAGAATGGCAGTGAGCTGTCTTTACAGCCTTATGTCTGCTTGCTCATGGCGCGTCTGTGTTTGGTCCGTAGTTTTCGCCAGTCACCGTCAACATTAAATGAAATTCTTAACTGGTTTTCACCTACGAAATTAATGCTATTAAAATCATTATTAATAATCATTCCAACTAAAGCCCGAAGCGCAGTTGGAGATGTATATTAGCATTTACACAGTAAATCCTAATAATGAAAGTTATACTCCTTCCCGTGAAGCCTCGCATGTAAAGCCCTGCTGTCCGTACAGGTTCCTGTATGATACGGTTCATTTCCACTCCACCTTTCTCACGCTCTGAGACCATCTATCGAATGACTTGATGCGCAAGCTTGTCTCTTGTCGCTCCTATAACGCACTTTCAAACGTAACAATAAAAAGGCAGAGATGTGATACAAACGCCACAAGTTGTGATACACGTTGCTACAATCACAGCAGAATTTATAAAAAATGACAGAGAATTTATAGAGAAAGAACGTGTAACGTTGCAGAGCTAAATGCTGGTACTTGCGTTTGATTGTCTCATTCTGTGCGTGCAGTGTGCTAATGTTCAGGTGTCAGAGCACTTATAGGGGCCGTCAATACAGTATTTGTTTTCTATTTACTGTCTAGGTGTCAGAAAACATGTAGGGGCCTTCAATACTGTATTTTGTTTTTGTTGTTATTGCCGTTTCTGTAATCCAAGACAATAAAAACAAGTTCTTATTTTCTTCTTTTTAATCTATGCACATGATTTTTGTTTTGTTTCTGTGGTATGCTTGTAGATTGGAATTGGCCTAGAAACAGCTAGAGGTGGGATTTCTCACTATCAGTGTGCTCCAAGGATCTGCTCTGGCCTTTGGCGACATCGGGCACCTGCAACAAAATCTGTAGCACGTCTTATGTCTCTAGAATCCATCAGAAACCCCGACGTTACTACATCTGTTTACGCACTTGAAATGTCCAGATCGGGCTGTCTGCGACACTCTTCAAGGCAGTTGCGGATCCTGGCTACAATTGTAGAACAGTTATGAAAAAATGAAAAATTATGTCAATCTCGAGAATATAATTAATCGTACAATTGGGAGCCATTCCCCAAATAAAGCATTTATCTTGCAGAAGACCGTGTTGATTATATCTGTCGTATCTATTCTGTCTCTCATTAAATTGTCATCCAAAGGGCAATAAACCTAACACCAGTTTTGTAACGAATAAATATCGTCCAAAGTTTAGCTTTCTGATGCTGAACATTCATAATCGCATTCGCAGTGATGTGAAACCTTAATCACTGAGGTTACCGTGTTTCCCTCATGTTCTCAAAATGCACAGTGGTTCTTTTCTCACTTGCGGCACACGAATGCATGAAACTGATTCATAAAGCTTTTGTGTATTTTAGCCTCACATAGTGGGTTTTGGAAGCATAATTTCAGTGTTTAATTGACTATTTACAACACAATAAGCTCTTTTGTGTTTAACAGGAAATAATGATGCGTGCAAAAAACAGTTCCTATTAAATGGAAACCAATTGGAAGAATACCTTTATAATGTCTGAATTGTTGTTGATTTCAAATTGCAATTCTGATAAAATCGTTTTTGAGCTGTACACAGTTTCTGTTGCAGAAGATAAAGAACAGAACGGAAGAAAGATAAATTATTTTGGAATGAATCTCATGTGATATGAACACAACTTGTGCTACCTTTTATAGTACAGGAGTCGTGTTCACTCTGACGATTTAGTTACGGGCTCATGATTAACAGACAAACTGATGCACAACAGGACGTAGCTCCAAATTGTGGCATATATTAGTTTTGTTTACTTTTTACAACTCACCTCTCGGTTTCCTGGGCACCAAATGTATTCCACGACTTTATTTGGACCGCTCTTCACCGTTATCCGAGGGCCGACAATGTGTAAACCTAACCAGAAAAAATCCTGTCCTCGCCTTTTGGAATATAGCGCATCCGCTTCGCATGAATTGAAGACACCAACATCAAACATAGGAATTCTATCGGAATGCTGAACGCTCTGAGGTGGCAAAAATAATGGATACCTCCTGCCATAGTGAAAGACCTCCTTTTACTCGCGTAGTGCAGCAAATCGATGTGGTATGGGCTCAACAAATCGTTGGAAGTCTCCTGCATAAATATTGAGCCACGCTGCCTCTATTGTGAAAGTGTTGCCGGTGAAGGATTCGTGCACCAACTGAACTATTGATTATGTCCCAGAGACATCTCGAAAGATGAGAGTGGCCAAACCATTCGCTATAAAGAATGTTCGTCAAACCAATCGCGAACAATTGTGGTGCTTTGTCATTCATAAAAGTGCCATCTACATATACATAAATACACCGCAATCCACCATACGGTGCGTGGCGGAGGGTACCTCGTACCACAACTAGCATCTTAACGAGGGAAAAATGACTGCCTATATGCCTCTGTACGAGCCCTAATCTCTCTTATCTTATCTTTGTGCTCTTTCCGCGAAATGTAAGTTGGTGGCAGTAAAATTGTACTGCAGTCAGCCTCAAATGTTGGCTCTCTAAATTTCCTCAGTAGCGATTCACGAAAAGAACGCCTCCTTTCCTCTAGAGACTCCCACCCGAGTTCCTGAAGCATTTCCGTAACACTCGCGTGATGATCAAACCTACCAGTAACAAATCTAGCAGCCCGCCTCTGAATTGCTTCTATGTCCTCCCTCAATCCGACTTGATAGGGACGCCAAACGCTCGAGCAGTACTCAAGAATAGGTCGTATTAGTGTTTTATAAACGGTCTCCTTTACAGATGAACCACATCTTCCCAAAATTCTACCAATGAACTGAAGACGACTATCCGCCTTCCCCACAACTGCCATTACATGTTTGTCCCACTTCATACCGCTCTGCAATGTTACGCCCAAATATTTAATCGATATGACTGTGTCAAGCGCTACACTACTAATGGAGTATTCAAACCTTACGGGATTCTTTTTCCTATTCATCCGCTTTAATTTACATTTATCTATATTTAGAGGTAGCTGCCATTCTTTACACCAATCACAAATCCTGTCCAGTCATCTTGTATCCTCCTACAGTCACTCAACGACGACACCTTCCCGTACACCACAGCATCATCAGCAAACAGCCACACATTGCTATCCACCCTATCCAAAAGATCATTTATGTAGATAGAAAACAACAGCGGACCTACCACGCTTCCCTAGGGCACTCCAGATGATACCCTCACCCCCGATGAACACTAACCATCGAGGACAACGTACTGGGTTCTATTACTTAAGAAGTCTTCGAGCCACACACATACTTGGGAACCAATCCCATATGCTCGTACCTTAGTTAGGAGTCTGCAGTGGGGCACCGAGTCAAACGCTTTCCGGAAGTCAAGGAATATGGCATGGAGATCTGCATCAAACCAGTCTCAGGACTGAAGACCACAACAACAACAACAACTGAAGATATGGTCAAGATCTATTGAACTGGGTGTTCCGGAGTATACATAAGTACAAAATCACAAATGTATGGCATACAGGTAGCAAACATGGTTTCCAGCCATAGAAGAGCTGAGCCACAGAATGAACATGAATATAGTCTGCATGTGCTACGAACATGGTCTGAATATGTACTTTGAAAGTAATATCTTGGAAACTTGTGACCGAAGAACAGTGATCGACTTTGACCAGGTGAATATCTACGAACCTCTTTCCTAACAACTTTTCAAACTCTTGGGTCAGATGGCTTAATAATTGACAGTTAAAAAAGTTAAAAAAGATGATTCCTTTCCTAAGGACTACAGTTTCGTGGGCGACGTTAGTATGACATTACTTTTCAAATACCAATTACGACCACATATTACCAGAGTAGCCAGCATGTATTTCCCCAAACGAAACTGCCCTCCAAAGAGAAAAATCTCGATTCTAGCAATTCTTTCCACCCGAGAGAGCGAATAAACTTCAATGGTTTGTCTGGCAAGCACATGGCCACAGTATGCAAACTAGAAGCGTTACATAGTGACTTTTTGTCTTAACTCACAGATCTTTCGGGAACTACTCTCTATCGACATACTTCCTGGCAATAAGGTGGAAAGTCATCGGCTAATGGCACATGTAATTTCTTAATACGTAAAAGTTAAGTGATGTGGAATGAAATAAATGTGTCGTGCATAGTGGGGAATACCTATATCAAATTTTTCTTGTCTGCGTGAAACTGAGAGGAACTGAAAGTGCAGAAGATTTTTAGCTGTATTATTTATGTTAAACCGACAGTAATTTAACCACAGACTACTGTATTTTCGAATAGTTACTGGAAAAAACAAAATTTGATTTCTTTTCGGCCTAACTTTCATATTTTATTACGAGGGCTGCCCAGAACTAATGCACCGCATTTTTTTTCATCAGCAATTGTTTGTTGAACTTAGTCAGAATTGCACACACGAAAGAATGGTGTTTTATCTACACACCCTATTTTTCCACGTTACCCCCATCCAGTTCTATGGCCTTCGACCAATGCGAAACAACGGAGTGTATGACCTGTCGGTACGAATCGTTTTCTTGTTGGTGGAGCCAGTGTTTCACTGTGTACATCACCTCCTCATCGTCCACCAAATATCTTTCGCGAATGACAGCCGTTAATGGCCCAAACAAGTGGAAGACTGAGGGGGCTGGGTCAGGTATGTGAGGTGTGATAGCCGTGGATGGTCTCCCCGACCGCTGAAAATTGTGGAGCTCCGCCGAACAGCCTGCTGATGGCCTTACCCTCCGTTCCCAGCGACAGACTGTACTTTTGCCGACAGCAGATGCTTCATAGACTTTGAGCAAGCGTTTTTGAGTATCCCCCGCAGTTTCTTTCTCTGCAGTGAGAAATTCAACCACGGAATGTTTCTTGTAACGCACATCACCTACAGACCCCATTTTGAAACTATACCGCAGCTACGTTATCTGTCGGAAATGACAGAAACCGGCAGCGCTCACTCAGGAGACTTCAAATAATACATAAGTAACGTATCCCATTCGTAGTATTGTTTTCGGCTAAGGAAAAAAATACGGTGCATTACTTTCTGGGCAACCCTCGAACTATCGATTTCGGTCTCGAATTCTTGTCTCACCCAGGGAGAGGTAGGGAATGTAGTCCAATTAAGTCGTGTGATGTTGCGGGAATTAGGTTAGGAATTTAGACGCTTAAAGTAGTAAATGAGTTTTGCTATTTGGGGAGCAAAATAACTAATGATGGTCGAAGTGGAGAGGATATAAAATGTAGACTGGCAATGGCAAGGAAAGCGTTTCTGAAGAAGAGAAATTTGTTAACAACGAGCATAGATTTAAGTGTCAGGAAGTCTATTCTAAAAGTATTTGTATGGAGTGTATCCATGTATGGAAGTGAAAGTGGACGATAAATAGTTTAGACAAAAAGAGAATAGAAATTTTCGAAATGTGGTGCTATAGAAGGATGCTGAAGATTAGATGGGTAGATCACGTAACTAATGAGGAGGTATTGAATAGAATTGGGGAGAAGAGAAATTTGTGGCACAACTTGACTAGAAGAAGGGATCGGTTGGTAGGACATATTCTGAGGCATCAAGGGATCACCAATTTAGTATTGGAGGGCAGCGTGGAGTGTAAAAATCGTAGAGGGAGACCAAGAGATGAAAACACTAAGCAGATTCAGGAGGATGTTGGCTGCAGTAGGTACTGGGAGATGAAGAAGCTTGCACACGATAGAGTAGCGTGGAGAGCTACATCAAACCAGTTTGTGGACTGAAGACCACAACAACAACCTAGGGAGACAGAAGCTCATCTCAAATAGTTTTCGTCAAACAATATGTATAGTCTCACACTGTTATTTACTCACTTACCTAGCACAGCGCTGCGATACTGTATTAGAAAGGAGCAGTAATATAAACTGCAGTATCGGTATGGTAAAGCAAATTATTCCGAGAGTTACATGATTACACGATACTCGCGAAATGGCAAAGAGCTGTGTAGTTTCACTTTGTGTATGTGAGAGAGAATTAGCACAGTTGGCTGGTCGCGCTAATAAACGGCACCTGTGCGAGACATCAGCTCCACGTCAATGTGCTAACAGCATAATATTTATGGAAGCAGGGCCGGAAGGCTCGGATAATGTGTGGAACAGCTGCACAAACAACGCGCACTATGACACATAAATCCCATCTGTGTAGGGCAATTTATGCATGCCAGTGCAAAATGTCTGCGTGCTCTTAACCTGCACTACAGGCCTTTCGCGATTCATTTGTACAGAATAGTCAGGGATGTCTCTTGTCTGTAGTGGTGCTAACGTTGAAATGAAGCTGCGTGTCTGGCTAACAACGTTAATTACTAGTAAAAAAATTCGCTGTGTACTGCACAAGCAACGATAGAACGGTCTGTATATTTCTGTTTCTTGGTAAGTATGTACTTCTAAATAATCAATGAACACATTTTCTCACAAAGTGCTCTGTTACTCTAGGATGTACTTTGCTGCGTATGACAAGCTCAACAACATGAAAGTAGGCAACCGAATAACATGTAACATTTATTGCGGGATGATAAAACTAAGGTGTAACTAGCGATAAAACTTACGTAGGCAGAACAGCACCTCTCAAATTTTACGTCCTTAGGATGCAGATAGAGCTCTAGACTACCTTCTAACGTCGTGTGTTCTCGTTTGTAGATGGGAAAAATTATAGGAATGATTACTATGTCTCGCAGAAGACAAGGAGCTCCGTCAACGGAGTTCTAAACAAGTGACAGAGTGTAGCTAAGCGACAGTCAAACGAAAGCAGAACATCGCCATATCGGGACCACAGAATGGTTACATTCAAAAGCAGTCACACCAAGCATTAAGACAAGCATGCAAGAGGATGATTCCGTCTGACAGCATTTGCAGATGTTTTGACTTGATGGCACGTCCCAGTTTTTGCAAAGTGTCTTCAAAGCGCATATCAACGATTACGATTCCACGCTCGAGGAATTCGACAAGCAGAGGAAACATAAGTGTTCCACAATATCGCCGGCCTACACACTGCAAATCGAACGAAGCCGACGCTTTGCCGATTTCGATGGGAAACACTGCAACATCCCTCGTATACAGCCAGGATCTTCCAGCGTGTGATTTTTCAACTTTGACGACCTGAAGAATGACGTGCGTGGACTTCGGTTTCAGTCGGGCGAGGAAGTGCAGAAGTGGATACGGTTGTGGATCTTTAAGCGGCCGATCACGTTCTACGTAACAAGTGTGATCGTCTCTGGTCGGAGAGAGGTAAGTGTCGTAATGTGTGCGGTGATTATCTCTGAATGGAACCATTCCATCGTCTCATTGTGGCGGGTGTTGGGTTTTCATTTGACTGCCTCTCGTATTAGAAGCAATCTTACACTTATCAGTTGCTAAACAAGGAAAAGTGAGATACAATACAATTATGTCTTGACAAATTGGCTGTTGCGTAAAGGCTAGCAACTACCTATTATTGCACTGAAATGGAAACTCACATACTTCACGAAACGCATAAAAATTTGAAAAAAATCTAGTTTCCTTTGACTACACGATGAATTAATGAGAACCAGAATCAGCCAGGCCAAAAAGGTAAAGTGAAGATGTGTCGTGATCTATAACGAATAAAAGTATTCTGTTCTAAGGAAGTCAAGTCTAAGGTTTCACTTGAATGGCAGAACATTCAAAACCTGCAATTTGTCTGCGAAAGGGCTCGCCTATGAAATGTAGCGCCACATACTAAAAGATGTCCGTCGTGTGGGATTCTTCTCAGAGTGCACTGTCACGAAACATCAACCGTAAACAAAAGAAGGGCAACATGAACGCTCTCACACTTGTTGTATTGGCGGGAGAGTGTAAAGAAATTCTGGAAAATCCCTACTAGCAAACGCTAGGAGGGAGACGTACTTTTTAACCTGCTTGGAAAATTACCAAGGAAACGGATTTCAGAACGAAAACAAGAGATATTTCTACAGCGACTCACATATGTAACTCATAATACATGCGCAGATAAAAGAAGAATGGTAACATGTCCTATAGATATATCCGGGAGAATGCATTGTTCGAATTCATGTTCGCAACCGTTCAGTCTAACTGTAACAGAAATGATCAGGGAATGCAAACGTGATCTTTGGAACAAACTGGACGTTACTCTCATGGAGCCCAGCTGTTAAGAAGCACTATTTCATGAAGAGCGATCGTCAAGCCTCCATACGGATAGTTTGAATAAGATACTGCAGCGACCTCTAAGAAGACCCTCCGTTAGTAGCTCCCTGTAACAGCTGAGTGGAATGATATCGACCGGTGTAGTTTACGTCCGCGAAGGCTAAAGTAACATGCGAAGTTAGCAACCCAGAATATCTACGCGTAATTGAGTTTGGTTTCATCTTATTTGCTGATACATTATCAGCATTAAATACTGTGTTCTGCAGAAGCAAATTTTGGTAGCGATCAGAAAGCATGCAGTATTGGGTAACGAATTTCAATTATAAACGACTACCGTAGCGCCTGCTGCTTTAGTAGCGTAAATTGTATGGTCTGCATAGATTTTTTTTCTTCAATCGAATTTTCATGTTGTTTACAAACAGCAACGGTTTCTAAGCTTTTTCCGCTAATTAAGGCCTTCGAAACATGTTATTTTCCGAATGTACTTCGGCTAAAAAGCTTTTCTGGTAGCTGGAGTACAAATTTTTTTGTTAATCGTGCTTTCGCGTTCTTTTGGTGATATTTCTATAGAAACTTTCATCCCCTAACACACATTTCTTTTTAGTTAATCGAGAAGTGAAATACTGATTTTCATAAATTTAGCTTGAAATTCTTTTTAATATAACGACATAGTTCCTTAAAAATTAACATCACTTTAGCGGTTGAAATAGCACAAACAGTGAAGTACGGATTTTTTTTATATCCAACAGACAAGCCAAATATAAATTTTCGGTATGTAGCTTCAGAAATTCTTTCACGATGAAATATTTCCATAAAACATTTCACCCCCTATTTAGCTCCCTTAGAGGTTGAATTTACAGAAACCGTGAAATACGTACATTTTAAATTCTTCTAATACAGAAGTGTATTAGGGAAGTCAAATACAAATTTTCGTAGTTTTAGCTTAGAAAATGCTTGCATAATGAAATATTTCCATTAAAACTTTCATCCTCTAATTCACCCCGATAGGGGCTGAATATCCAAAACCAATGAGTCTCGTTGAGCAGAGCCCATGGAAAAGTCAGATGAATACGAGACCGATGAAAAAAGAAGTAAGTGAAGTGTTTATTGTTTCAAAGGCAAGCACCATAACTCGTAATACCTTTAGCCGCCTGTGAGACAATACGGTAAGTTCCTTCGTGGAAATACGTTTACGGTTGCGTACGGAGACGTGATAGCACCTACGCGTGCATGTCTTCGCCCAAAGCAAATCGAAAACCACTAACGTCTTCCTTCAGGGCTTCAAAAACATGGAAATCGCATGGGGAGAGGTATCGGCTGTATGCAGATGTGTAAGGGCTTCCCAGCGAAACTTCTGCAGCGTAGTTGTAGCAATCATGGGAACCTGTGGGCCCGCGCATCACCTATAAATTACCATTCTTTCTCCATGCGTTCTCGGTATTTTTGGAACCCTGGAGAAGGACATTCCTGTCTGTCGATTTGAATCGAACGGAGGCGCATGCCTGGGTCCAGTCATGCATTCGTGGCAATGGGAAACACTTCCGTAAAGACAGTGAGCGTGTTGTCTCACAATGGGACAAATGTATGAAAAGTTATGGCGATAACTTTAGAAATAATAAACAATTTACTTATTTTTCTTCCAGCTGTCTTGTTTTCATTTGACCACTTCTTATACACTGAAGTGCCAATGAAACTGGTATAGGCGTGAGTATTCAAATACAGAGATATGTAAACAGGCAGAATACGGTGCTGCAGTCGGCAACGCCTATATAAGACAACAAGTGTCTGGCGCAGTTGTTTGATCCGTTGCTGCTGCTACAGTGGCAGGTTATCAAGATTTAAGTGAGATTGAACGTGACGTTATAGTCGGCGGACGAGCGATGGGACACAGCATCCCCTAGGTAGCGATGAAGTGGGGATTTTCCCGTACGACCATTTCGCGAGTGTACTGTAAACATCGGGAATCCGGTAAAACATCAAATCTCCGACATCGCTGCGGCCGGAAAAATATCCCGCAAGAACGGGACCAACAATGACTCAAGAGACTCGTTCAACGTGACACAAGTGCAACCCTTCCGCAAATTGCTGTATATTTCAATGCTGGGCCATCAACAAGTGTCAGCGTGCGAACCATTCAACGAAACATCATCGATATGGGCTTTCGGAGCCGAGGGCCCACTCGTGTATCCTTGATGACTGCGCGACACAAAGCTTTACGCCTCGCCTGGGCCAGTCAACACCGAAATTGGTCTGTTGGTGACTGGAAACATGTTGCCTGGCCGGACGACTATCATCTCAGATTGCATTGAACGGATGGACATGTACGGTTTTGGAGACAACCTCATGAATCTATGGACCCTGCATGTCAGCAGGGAACTGTTCAAGCTGGTGGAGGCTCGGTAATGGTGTGGCTTGTGGAGCTGGATTCATATGGGACCCCTGATACGTCTAGACACGACTCTGACAGATGGCACGTACGCAACCATCCTGACTGATCACCTGCATCCATCATGTCGATTGTGCATTCAGAGGGACTTGGGCAATTCCAGCTGGACAGAGCAGTACCCCACACATCCAGAATTGCTAAAGAGTGTCTCCAGGAGCACTCTTCTGATTTAAAATACCGAACTCCCCAACATGAGCATTATTGAGCATATCCGGGATGCCTTGCAACATGCTGTTCAGAAGAGATTTCCACTCCTGGTTCACTTACGGATTTATGGGCAGCCCTGCAGGATTCATGGTGTCAGTTCCCTCCAGCAGTCGTGTTGCGGCACTTCTGCGTGCTCGCGAAGGCCCTACACGATATTAAGCAGGTGTGTAAAACTCAACGTTCTCTTCTCGAGCCTTTCATTCATTTAAACAGCTCTTCTGACACTTTTTCCTCTTACTTTCCAATATTACATAGTTTCGCTGTTCCAGTGGCTCGTTATGTTTCCAAGTTTTAGTAAACGTTCATTTTTTAACAGTACTTGCTAGCAGGAAGAAAATGAGAACACTTCGCACAGCTGAAATATCCCCCTCTCATAGTTTCCTATCTGATGGACGTATTTCTATGTTCTCGAAACAGAAACCAATTACGTTAGAAAATTTTACTATATGAGTTTAAATATGCACAATTGGTGTTACCGTTTTCGGTCTATGCTGAGACAACTTCAGATGTCACCTGTCAGAGTCTATCTAGACGTATCAGAGGTCGCATATCAATGCAACTGCACACGCCGACACCATTACAGAGCCCCCACAAGTTTAAACGGTCCCCTGCTGATATGCAGGGCCATGGATTCATGAGGATGCCTCCATATCCGTACACGTCCATCCACTCGATACAATCTTAAACGAGACTCGTCCTACCAGGCAACGTATACCAGTCATCAACAGTCCAATGTCGTGTTGACGGGCCCAGGCGAAGCGAAAAGCTTTGTGTCATGCAGTCATCAAGGGTACGAGAATATCTAAATATACCAGTTTCTTTGGCGCTTGAGTGTATTCGTAAGTTAACTGTCAATAAATAATTTTACCAAGCAAATGTTTCATATCTCCATCACCTCTTTCAGTGACGTGATGAAAGCCGAATAGCAAAAACTCATGTCTACACCTGAAGTACAACATTATTTATCCATGCACAGTGCGTGATAATAGACTGCTAGATTGTAAGCTAGGAAGCAAGAATGTAAATGTGTTAAAAAATTTCTCCGTCGTGGAATGCCGGTTTCATTACTATAAAGAGATAATTGAGAAAGAAGTGTTTTAGTACTGATGAATAACTAAGAAAAACCAAATAATCATACGTTTAATATTTGCTACGACATAAATATGCATACATAAGAAAGACTGCATTTACTTCATGTATACTGTCTTAGAAAACTGAAATAATTTTATCTTAGCGGTTAAGAGTCTTTTCAATGTAACCACCTGAGCGTAAAAGTGGAAAGTGATGATTATGTGTTTATTACTGTGCTCCGTCTGCGATGCAAACGAATTTCCAGCAAAAGTGAAAGAAAATAGATTAATGAAATGATTTATACGTACAATTCACATCAGGTATGTGCTAAAATGGATTAACCTCTCTGTACACGATTAAATTTCGGTGAATATCTTCACTGGTAAAATAATTCTTCACGCTTCACATTAAAGCACTTGTAACTGTAGTGCACCTGACGATGCCAGAATGCTGCCGGAACACGTCGGGTGATAAATGTTAGTAAAAACTGACTGAAACCGAAAAAATTATTTCATAAATTTACAGTAGAATCACTGGTCACAACCGAGTTTACACAACACGGACAAATTTAAGAAGCTTAGTTCGTCCACGATATGCCCCACCCCCCTTCACCCCCGCCGCACCAACTCCGCGGGCCTGGTCCGTGTAGCGTTACACAGGAGTTCCCTGTGCAGACATTCCGAGGCCCACGGATGTCGGGTCCGGTGGACGTTCCACAGGAGCGCCTCGCCGGCCGGGAGTTCGGACATCAAAGGGCCCCGACTTCTGCTTCAAACGGCCGCCCTCTCGAGGGCCGATGTGAAAGGAGCCGGGGAGGTCACGAGAAACCTCTGCTAGCGACTGTGGGCGGGCCTGGGCCGCCGTTTATCCACACACCTCCAGCACCGGCTGAACTGAGTGAAGCCACTGTTTTCATGCACACCGTTAGTTTATTCATACCACGAGATTACTGGAAAAAACCGACATATTGTATCCAAACACAGGAACGTTACAGAGATCACGCCAGTACACAAGAAAGCAAAGAGAATTATATACCTACATCACTAACATAAATTTGTAGTAGGATATTGAAAAAGATACTGTGTCTGAACATTACGAAATACCTCGAAGGAAACGATCCATATTGTCTCAGCTGTGTCTCTGAATTCCTGATTTCTCGTCAGGAACGTCACAGTTCGTAGTAATTGATGGGATCTCTTGTAGTGAAACAAAAGTAATATCTGAGGTTCTCCAAGAAAGTGTTACAGGACACTTGCTATCTTTAATCTATTTTAACGGTTTAGCATGCGATCTCAGCAGCCTTCTTAAACAGTTTGCAGATGCTGCTGACGTTTACCGCCAGGTATCGTCGGAAAACAACGAATTACAAAATAATTTAGACAAGATACTCGCGCGATACGAAAAAAAGTGGTAGCTGAGCCTCAAAATGTGAGGTCCTCCACACAAGTACCTAAAGGAATGTTGTTGTTGTTGTGGTCTTCAGTCCTTAGACTGGTTTGATGCAGGTCTCCATGCTACTCTATCCTGTGCAAGCTTCTTCATCTCCCTGTACCTACTGCAACCTACATCCTTCTGGATGTGCTTAGTGTATTCACTAGTTTTCCTAAAGGAAAAATAAACTGAATTTCGGTTACTCAAGAAATCTCCTTCTATGTCATAGAGATATGAAGGTTATAGATTTATCTGAAGATTACGGACAGTTATGAATGTAAGCCTCAAAACTGTGGATGTTACATAATTTTACTTTCCTAATTTATTTTCGGCTTACGAGACCAACATCATACTATAAATTACTGCTGTAGAAGGTCGACAGATTTGTGATTCTCATTTATAGTTACGAGTTTTTCTACCAAAAAGCGACGAGAGAATCAGTATATAGCTGCGAGCAACTACAATAGAAAACATCAAACAGAGGATGTTCTTGAGAATCTGGACCAAAAACTGCATTTTATTGCCAGGACGCCAAAAAGGTATAACAAATCTACTAAACAGACGGCCTACACAACATTCGTCCTTCCTCTTCTGAAGTAATGTTGTACCGTGTGCGATCGTTATCAGATAGGACTGACGGAGGATATCGGAACCAAGGAAGGATATCTCGTTTTGTATTATCACAAATAAATATATATGCTAACGTAAAAAAGTCGTAACAACAAGTGCGAGATCAATGAAAGATGGTAGGTGTGCACCTACATCAGAAAAATGATGTCTCTTCAGATATCGCACCAGTTGCGTACGAGTGGCGTTAGAAGCGCCACTATGAGGATGCAAATGAAATTTGTTTTAAATACGCGCTGTAACGGCCGTGGGCGTTCGTCGCCTTTGAGATTGGACATGGTGAGACGATGTTAGTCAAGAATACCTTTAAGGCTGAGTTTGAACCAATTAATGTAATAGGGCTAAGAGAGTCTGGATGTTCCATCTGCGATACTGCAGAAACACCTGGCAGCAATGTAGCCTCTGTGCATGTCTGATGACATTTGTGGTCAGGAGAATGTACGGCTGCAAGATGACTGGGCTCCTGACGGCCACTTGGCACCACCGACAGGGAAGACCATCGTGTTCGGTGTATGGCTCTGGCGCAGCGTACTGCATCTGCAGGAGCAATTTGAGCAGCAGATGGCACCACAGTGACACAACGAACTGTCACGTCAAGGAGAGCTCCGAACCAGACCACACAGTAGCGTGCATTCCACTGACCCCAAACCACCCCCATTTGCGCCGGCCTGGGTGGCCGAGCGGTTCTAGGCGCTACAGTCTGGAACCGCGCGACTGCTACGGTCGCAGGTTCGAATCCTGCCTCGGGAATGGATGTGAGTGACGTCCTTAGGTTAGTTAGGTTTACGTTGTTCTAAGTTCTAGGGGACTGATGACCTCAGTCCCATAGTGCTCAGAGCCATTTGCACCATTTGAACCACCCCCATTTGCGACTTCAGCGGCGTCAAGCTTGAGCTCATTCAAGGTCAGGGTGGAGGTCTGTTGTGCTTTCTGACGAAAACTAGTTCTGTCTAGACGTCAGTGATGGCCGGGATTTGGCTCGGAGGCCAGTTAAGAACCTGCAACAGACCTGCTACGTGCTAGACACGCTGGAGTTACACGTAGAGTTATAGTGTGGGGTGCGATTTAGTATGATAGCAGGAGCACACTCGTGGTTATCCCATGCACCCTCACTGTAGATTTGTACGTCAGTCTCGTGATTCGATCTGCTGTGCTGCCATCCATGAACAGCATTTCAGGAATGTCCTACAACAGAATAACGCTCGCCCACATACCGCTGTTGTAACTCAACGTGCTCTACAGAGTGTCGACATTTTGCCTTGGCCACTCGATCTCCACATTTGTCTCCAATCGAGCACATACTTGACGTCATCGGAAGACAAATTCAAAGTCATGTACAACCAGCGCTACCAAGTGCAACAGGCATCGTACTCCGTCCCACAAACAGATGGCCGGCACCTATACAACACGAAGCATGCAGGTTTGTGCGCTTGCATTCAACATTCTGGCGGTTATTAATGTATCGGTTTTTCACATTTGCAATGGTTTGTCTCACTCTCATATTAATCTGCGATCCTGGAATGTTATACAGGGTGATTCAAAAAGAATACCACAACTTTAAAAATGTCTATTTAATGAAAGAAACATAATATAACCTTCTGTTATACATCATTACAAAGAGTATTTAAAAAGGTTTTTTTTCACTCAAAAACAGGTTCAGAGATGTTCAATATGGCCCCCTCCAGACACACGAGCAATATCAACCCGATACTCCAACTCGTTCCACACTCTCTGTAGCATATCAGGCGTAACAGTTTGGATGGTTGCTGTTATTTCTCGTTTCAAATCATCAATGGTGGCTGGGAGAGGTGGCCGAAACACCATATCCTTAACATACCCCCATAAGAAAAAATCGCAGGGGGTAAGATCAGGGCTTCTTGAAGGCCAGTGATGAAGTGCTCTGTCACGGGCTGCCTGGCGGCCGATCCATCGCCTCGGGTAGTTGACGTTCAGGTACTTACGGATAAGGTTTCATAACTAACCTTTTTCGTAGGACTCTCCATACAGTTGATTGTGGAATTTGCAGCTCTCTGCTAGCTCTGCGAGTCGATTTTCCTGGGCTGCGAACAAATGCTTGCTGGATGCGTGCTACATTTTCATCACTCGTTCTCGGCCGTCCAGAACTTTTCCCTTTGCACAAACACCCATTCTCTGTAAACTGTTTATACCAACTTTTTATATACCAACCATCAGGAGGTTTAACACCATACTTCGTCCGAAATGCACGCTGAACAACTGTCGTCGATTCACTTCTGCCGTACTCAATAACACAAAAAGCTTTCTGTTGAGCGGTCGCCATATTAGCATCAACTGACGCTGACGCCTAGTCAACAGCGCCTCAAGCGAACAAATGTACAACTAAATGAAACTTTAGAGCCCCCTTAATTCGCCGACAGATAGTGCTTAGCTCTGCCTTTTGTCGTTGCAGAGTTTGAAATTCCTAAAGTTGTGGTATTCTTTTTGAATCACCCTGTATTTAACTATGTTACCCAAACAAATGTTTTCCCGAAATTTTAATACGGTGTTGCGATTTTCTTCCCCTTGATGTGTATAGGGTGTTCATTTTAACTGAAGACATTGAAATATCTCGAAAACTACACATTGGATCAAAGGAAGTTATAGTTCAGGTTTGTTTGTCTCTGACAGAGACATCCAATGATACACCGCTCGACCCTCCACTCCACCCCGTGCATGGGTGACGGGGACAGTTTTGAAATCTTCAATAGGAACCCACGTATTTTAGTGTAGATTACGATTCTGCGGCAGAATCCACAGGCGGTTTGTCTGAAGCATTGTTTCCTTTCAACACAGATGGCGTTGTAATCGGAGGGCTAGAAATGGGTACGCAATAGTGATTTACAACATGGTACTCAATGGCCCTTGCAACGGCCTTGCTGCAGTGGATACCCTGGTTCCCTTCAGATCACCGATGTTAAGTGCTGTCGGGCGTGGCCGGCACTTGGATGGGTGACCATCACGGCCGCCATGCAATGTTGCCATTTTTAGGGGTGCACTCAGCCTCGTGATGCCAACTGAGGAGCTACTCGACCGAATTGTAGCGGCTTCGGGCAAAGAAAACCATCATAACGACCGGGAGTGCGATGTGCTGACCACGCGCCCCTCCTCTCCGTATCCTATCTGAGGATGACACCGCGGTCGGATGGTCCCGATGGGCCACTTGTGGCCTGAAGATGGAGTGCTTTACTCAATGGGCCTTGAATATCCAGTGGCACTAGGTCCCTACCTCCAAACTGCGATGGTAGCACAGGTCAGTATTTCATAACTTGTAGTTGGAAACCCCAACGTTGTATTCCTCAGACATATCGAACAGGGAACTACTCGGTGCGCCTCTGTGGACGTGGCTCGAGGCGAACCCTACTCTACTTTTCCAATTACGGTAAGTGATCAAACGTAGTATCGCCAACTTCAATATATTTAATGATCTGCTTTTCAAATGACCCTACACAGGACAGAAGCATATCTGCAGGAATGTCAGCACAGGTTTCTGATATGCTCTGCCATGTCTTCACGACTTGTTGGCACTTGTTGGTACGCCTTTTCTTTTAAATATTCCCACAGAAAGAAATCCGGCGACGTCAAAGCTGGTGACCTAGAAAGACAATTAATGGGGTCACATCTGTCGATCCACCGACCGGCGTAAACACAGTCTAATACCTCCGGGACTTTAATTGCGTAATGCACTGGACAACTGTCATGCTGAAGCCACATACGTTGTCGAACGTCGAGGGAAACACCCTACTGTAATACCTGTAGTTTCTGTTCCAAGAACGATAGTTGCGTTCATTCAACGTGCTGTCGATAAAATACGGATCAGTGAGTTTGTTTCCCATGATGCCACACCAATCCATCAAGGTCCTTCATGGTCAACTTTGCGTAACCAGTGGGGATTATCTACACTGCCTTAACGCTTGTTATACCAGTTAAAGCTACCATGGTTTGTGGATGTAGACTCAAACGGAAAACAGTACCTCGGCAAAGAATGTGAGGGTGGTTTGCATTTGTTAAAATGTAAATGCCGTGTGACTAGGACCTCCCGTCTGGTAGACCGTTCGCCTGGTGCAAGTCTTTCGAGTTGACGCCACTTCGGCGACTACCGTGTCGTTGGGGATGAAATGATGATAAGGACAACACAACACCCAGTCCCTGTGCGGAGAAAATCTCCGACCCAGCCGGGAATCTAACCCGGGCCGTTAGGTATGACAGTCCTTCGTGCTGACCACTTAGCTACCAGGGGCGGACGTTTGCATTTGTTGATGTGCACTTTCACAAAAAACTACCTGGTTATCAAAATCAGCACCACGAAGTTCTTCATATAGCGACACATGGTATGGATGACACTTACTGTACTATATAGAGGCAAACCGGAATCGTGGTGTAATTCATGGGTGCTGCTCCATGGATCATTGCTCGCTGCCGCTAGCACAGCTTTTCATTAACTTATCCTGTAACACGTCTGCTTCGTTTTCTTTTGCGTATGCATGCTGCCATCATACATAACCTCTCTCTGGAAAGACAATGCAACAGCAGCCTCAACATTTCTCGTACATCCTCCGTAAATCAGGATCATTTCAATTTTTTCGTCTATGGTTGCATCATTCATCGTCCACTTGCACGCCAGTTCTTCAAGTGATAGGTATATGTGCAGGCAATAAACACTGTGCAAGTATTGTAATGTTTAGAGCCGCTGTTTGTTCTACGTCTGCACGATGCGTGATCTCCGGTCGCAGTGTACTTCTACGGTTCGCTGCACGGCTAGTGTAGCGCGTCAGGTAATCCCCTGTTCGTTATGTCGTAGGAATACAACGTTGCGCATGGAGTTTCCAATTAAAAGTTATGAAATACTGGCCTGTCCTACACTAGCACCATGGAGGTGGGGTCCCACGTGCCACTGGATACTCAAGGTTCATTGAGGAGGATGTCGTAAATTAAGATTGTGTACCCATTTCTGGTCCTCCGATTACAGTGCCATCTCTGACAAAACGAAGAAAATGTTTCAGACAAAACTAAATCGATTTTTTCGCAGAATCGTAATCTGCAATAAAAACTACGGTTCCCATTGCAGATACAAAGTTGCGCCCTGTCACTTACACATGAGACAGGGAATGCAAGTTTTGGATAACCCATAGCCAAAATTCTTATTATTAAACCAAGTTGTCTTAAAGTTGTCTTAAAGTAGAAAGAGCAATAATTTTCTTCAAATCAAATTCAAAATTTGCTCCCAAACCATTTCTAGTCGGGTGTGGTATCGTTGGATGTCTCCCTCTCAGACAAACGAATTGCAATTACAACTTTTTTCGGTACGGTGTGTAGTTGACAAGTAAACTATGCACAGAGTCCAATTAGGAGCTCATTATGCTGTGTGTCGAATGTGCAGCTAATAGGTGTTACGTGGCACTAGGCACAGACTCCAATTATGGGATCATTATGCTGTGTATCGAATGTACGGGTAGTAGGTGTCACGTGGATTGTCTGGGAACGATATGTCTATAAATACGAGTAAAATGACTGCACCTGAGAGCGATGAATTTTATATGAAATGATATGAAGAATAATTTACTCAAACCGACAAAATTTTTTTTCTGGTGCTGTAGGAGATCTGTAACTGCGACTTTTTGTTTTCTATTTTCGTAAACATCTCCATTAATTTTCACATTCTGTCAGTTGAAATCAAACTCATGATATCACAACATAAATAAAACAAAACTGAAGATGATCAGAGCCACTGAAACCCATAACATATCATGGTTAGTTAATCAAAACATGTAACCTGTTACGGTTTGTGCGCCGAAACATTTAACATAATAAGAATATACTATTCCTAATTATATAAAGTCTCACTACAAGTTATAAGTTTCCGAAAAGTTTACATTACTTAAATTGTCTGTTCTCAGCTATTTCTGGCACACTGTAAGAGATACGTACAATAGTAGCATTCGTTTCACAGTGTTAAATCTGAGCTAAATGACAGCGCAGTATGTTTTACGGAAAAGTTGTCACTCCTGCTTATAGGAGGAGGGAAACATTGAGCTGGAGTTCATACTGAAGCGTGATATGTTTACTGAGTTTGACCAAAACACGTATTTTATTGCATAAAATTTACTATCAAATTATTCAGAGTGATTTCCTGATGATGTTTTAAACTTTCAAGGGTGATGAAAAAGGGTAACTTTCAGTGGTTATTAAAATGGTTAAATGATCAATTCGAAATAAGGGGCACTGGTCCGGAAACGACCCAGTCGAAAATCATAAGCAAAAATCGTTCTGATACCTCAGAAAGTGGACCTCTTCCGCTACATGCTATTTGCTTTCCATATTTTGGACCAAACCAAGAAAAATTTGTCTAGCAAATGTGGGTTCTAAAATGCATACCTTCAGGGCTATGAGCACTTGTTCAATGGAAGTCATGTCTTTCACAGCAGAAAAGATGAAGAAATGTTCGTAGCTCTTAAGGTATGCACTTTAGAGCCCATTTGCACTGAAAATTTTTTTCTTGTTCTGGTCCATACTACCTCGACAAATACACACTCGTACATTTACCTTTCTCAACCATCCATTAAAGTTTCTAACATCATCAGGGAATCACCATATCTAACATAACATGGAGAGTATTAGCCTAAACAAACATACTGACAGTCAAGTTAGTAGATGCCAAAAACTAATTACAATAACAGTGCAGCTGACTGAAATGTCTTAATAGAGGAATTAACTTTAATAGAGTGGAATCTGGTTGAAGTGAAGCTACCACGACTTCAAATGGTGTTACATCGATCGGGGTGTTATATAAGGGCATTTTTGAACGAAAATGAAACCATGTATTCAGGTAATAAAAAATAAATCTAGGAGAACTAACGGGCTCCTTCACATGCGGATACAGCGCCACATCCTGAGTGTGTCGACACCGAATGCGAGTATTCACTGGGCTTCAAGTTATGAATTGAAATTTATAACTAAATTTAATCTCAATAACAAGTGAATATAATAACGAATAAAAATAATACGTTATAAAATTATTTTATTTGTTTTTATCCCAAAGAGATATTGTCTTACCAAAAAGTCGTGGTACACAAGTAGACAACAAACCTGCCACACCTTTTTGTAAATTATTAGATCAATTATCTGCGGTACTACAGTGCTTGACAGTTGCTAAGGAACAAATGGAACGTGCTAAGTAACAGTTGCCAGTTGCTAAGGAGCAATCGACAATTGCTACGGAACACCCGACCAAAGATAGTATGAGTAAAATGAAATGCAGAGGACAGGGTGTGTTAACTGCAGATAAGCCTGTGTACGAACGCTCTGTATGCATTAGACAGTTCTTGCAGTACGGCGTTTGACGAAGTTTGTTGTGGTACCAATAAGTGCGTAGGGTACGGCAACATGTCGCGAGACGCCATTGAAGTGCTTACGATCGTAGACTTGCAGCTGGATAACTCGAAGCCGGTCAAAATGTCAGCACTGTGGCTACAGTAATGAGTGTGTCCAAAAGTGTCATCTCGCAGCTAAAAAAGGGCGTTGATGGCGGCAATGCTATGCGAAAGTATGCTGGTGGTCGTAGACGGACCACGACAGCTCAAGAGGATTGGCACTTAGCCCTAGTGGCAAAAAGGGAAAGACATCTCACTCCTAGGCAGGTCGTTGAAGACCTAGCAATCGCTACCAGTACACGTGCCTATGCCAGAACGATTCCTTGACGGTTAAATCAGGCTGGCTGGTTTCTACGCTTGGAAGCCTGTTGAATGCGCCCCTCTTCAACACCGTCATCGTCGAGGGAGGATTAGTTGGTGTAGAGAATATGTTGGTTGGGGTCAGCAACAATGGTCCAGAGTATATTCTGAGACGAATCTGATTCTGGCCTCTAGTTAGTGTGGAGTAAGAGAGTGAGGGGGGAGGGGGGGGCGGGTTTGGAACACTTTGCATACCATACAATGTTCAAGAACGTCATCGGTACGGCCTAGGTGTCATGGTGTTGTTATACATTATGAACAATGGCCAACCATCACTGTATATATTTGCGCTAAGACCGCTGCAGCACAGCGGTATTGCAGGCACACTATTCTTGTTCATCTCCGTATGTTTAGGGGTTCGGCAGGTCCTGAATTTCTGTTTATGGACGACAAAGGTCACCCATTCACGACGGCTGAGTGGTCAGACACACTGGAAAGTGAAAGTATAGAGCGTGTAGAACGGCCTGAGTCCTTTCCGAACCGAAAATCTACAGGGTAGTGGTCTTCAAGCTGCGGCCAATGCGCCGTCTGCGACCCGAATCTAGTGTTCGTCCGGACGGCGGTTCTCAGCCGTATCTTACAATAATATGCTTCTAGCAACCAACTAACATTAAAGGCTTCTTGAGAACGTATTTTTCTTGCTCAGTAACAAACAAATGTACTTAGATGGACAGTAATTTTTTAAGATGTACTTAATTTTAATCGACCTTGATGTATTCGACCGCGAGCTCAGTAACGTTTCCGGCTTACGTCAGGGACAGAGTGGTATGTAACGCGGCTACTCCGAGGTTAATAGAAGTGAGAGGGGCAGCATTTTATTGTTTCCTTTCCAAAGACAACTCACAAGCTTGTGCAACTAGCACGATCAGCTACCGTGGTATAAATGTCAAATATCCATTCGTGAATGCGCGTTATAGAGACAGTCAGCTCCTAAAGTGGTACGTGTTTTTGGTAAGTACTATGAAATTAAGCCCGCCCAGTTAGTCGTGCGGTCTAACGCACTGCTTTTCGGGTGGGAAGGCGTGCCGGTCCCCGGCACGAATCCGCCCGGCGTATTAATGTCGAGGTCCGGTGTTCCGGCCAGTCTGTGGATGGTTTTTAAGGTGGTTTTCCATTTGCCTCAGCGAATTCGGGCTGGTTCCCCTTATTTTGCCTCAGTTACACTACGTCGGCGAATGCGGCGCAAACACTGTCTCCACCTACGCGTGCACCATAATTACTCTACCACGCAAAAATTGAAGCTACACTCGTCTTGTGTGAGACGCTCCCGGGCGGGGTGAGGTGGGCGGGGGTCCACTTGGGGCCGTACAGCACAATAACCCCAGATTTGGTGTGGGGCGAATTGACTGCTGTAGCCTGTTGTGGGGTTGTGAACCATTGAGGGCTACGGCGGGAACGAAGCCTCTCCGTCGTTTCTAGGTCCCCAGTATAAGAAATTAAATTAACGTTGCTGTAATACAAAGCAATGAGTAGGATAAAAATGGCATTCAAAACATTTAGTACAGATTTGTGATCGTACTTAATATTGCAACGATTGTTATTAATTAACGTAACATACTAATTTATATAGGTTAACAATTAATAGTAAAATCAGTAGGGGCCGTGGCCTCACTAATTCGAATGTCCATCGCTGTTTTTTTCAGTGAGATTTACAGAGGAACCTTGTTCCATTATTTTTTGGTAAAAACTTTTTTGTTTTTGAGTCGTCTGATGTAATGTATTTCATTTACATTATTCTTTTAGTCTTACTTGTACGGAGAGTACTTACCTTTTACAATATCAATATTTCAGAAACGTATTTCGGCCTACAATTATAGTTCCTTCTTATTTCTTTCATTTGATGGTTTTCTCTGTGTATCACTACCGTGAATAAAGTTATATTATTTTAAACTCTTACTGTTCTCTTATATTTGTTCTAATACAAAAGTCCGACTGAAAACGGTCTGCTGCAGGTGCTTGGTATTGTTTCAGATCGAAGAGCGTGTAGATCCCTGGGAATTGTGTCTGGAAATCTGAACAACATAAATGGGATCCTGTTGCGTTGACACTGGCCACAGTACTCGCTTAGCTGCGGGAAATTGGTTACAATATGAGCCTTCAGGAAAAGTGGATGTATTTTTGTATATTACGATCTTCTTAATTTAAAATATTTGCTAAGCTCGTATCAATAGCCACGATTTGGTGAAAACTGAATGTCTCTTTGAGTGGTCGCTTTCTCCGCCAACCCTGATTTCCTCCCCTTCCCCCCACCCCCAAAACGCTTTTCTTCCTATACGGCGCCAGACGTTGCCCTACATTGTCAATATTGGCTCTTTGAGCAAAAACATATGACGTTCGCCGATGCAGAGCGTGCCTGGGATGGTCTTGGCAAGCTGGTTCCTCTCCGATTCGTGCAAGAAATGAAAACCGCATTGCGAGAGGAATGACACTTCATCCTCAAAGTAATCATCATTTATGTAAATGATATGCCTTCTAGTATTACAGGTGATTCAAAAATATTTCTGTTTGCTGATGACACCACCTTGGTAGTGAAGGATCTTGTGTGTAATATTGAAACATTATCAAATAATGTAGTTCATGAAGTAAGTTCGTGGCTTGTGGAAAATAATTTGATGCTAAATCACAGTAAGACTCAGTTTTTACAGTTTCTAACCCACAATTCAACAAGAACTGACATTTTAATCAGACAGAATGGGCATGTTATAAGCGAGACGGAACAGTTCAAGTTCCTAGGCGTACGGATAGATAGTAAGCTGTTGTGGAAAGCCCATGTTCAGGATCTTGTTCAGAAACTAAATGCCGCTTTATTTACCATTAGAACAGTATCTGAAATAAGTGACATTTCAACACGAAAAGTAGTATACTTCGCATATTTTCATACGCTTATGTCATATGGTATTATTTTTTGGGGTAATTCTTCTGATTCAAAAAGGGTATTTTTGGCTCAAAAACGGGCTGTTCGAGCTATGTATGTATGGTGTAAGTTCGAAAACCTCTTGTCGACCCCTATTCAATAGTCTGGGAATTCTGACATTGCCCTCACAGTATATATTTTCTTTAATGTCGTTTGTTGTTAGCAATATTAGCTTATTCCCAAGAGTTAGCAGCTTTCACTCAGTTAATACTAGGCAGAAATCAAATCTGCATGTGGAATGCACTTCCTTGACTCTTGTGCAGAAAGGAGTGCAGTATTCTGCTGCATCCATTTTCAATAAGCTACCACAAGAACTCAAAAATCTTAGCAGTAGCCCAAACACTTTTAAGTCTAAACTGAAGAGTTTCCTCATGGCTCACTCCTTCTATTCTGTCGAGGAGCTCCTGGAAGAGATAAAAAATTAAGCAAATTCCAGTGTTACATTCTTGATTTTCTTTATTTAAACTAACGACTTGTTTCATTTTATCTGTTGCTACAATCGTGTTATAATTTCATGTATTGACTCGTTCCATGACCATGGAGACTTCTCCTAAATGTGGTCCCACGGAACAATAAATAAATAAATAAAAAAAACATTTTGGTGGCTGGCATCAGTAAGAAGTTCAAAATTTGCATTCTTGCCCGAGGAGGCCAGATTTGTCACAAAGAACTCGATTTCTACCTTTACGTGTGAGTGTGACATGTATGAAATTTGAACGGTTATCACGTCTATTATATTGCCCTCCCGTATGGTGTAATCTGTGCCATTTTTCGTTATAAATATACCACTCCAACTCTACTACATATCCAGTGTGTTTCATGTCATCCGTGATTGCCTGTGGTTGTTGCTGTCTACATCTGCCTGTCTGCATCTACAAGGATTCTCTGCAAATCATATATAAGTGTCTGGCAGAGGGCTCATCGAGACACCTTCACAATAATTCTCTATTCTCTGTTATTCCAATCTCGTACAGAGCGCGGAAAAAATGAACGCCTATATCTTTCCGAGCAAGGCCTGATTTCCCTTATTTTATCGTGGCGATAGTTTTTCTCTATATAGGTCGACGTCAACAAAATATTTTCGCATTCGGAGGAGAAAATTGGTGATTGAAATTTCCTGAGAGGATTCCGTGGCAACGAAAAACGCCTTTGTTTTAATGATGTCCACCACAAAACCTGTATTATTTCAATGACACTCTCATCCCTGTTTCGCGATAATACAAAATGTGCTGCTGTTCTTTGCACTTTCTCGATGTACTCCGTCAATCCTATCTGGTAAGGATCCCACAACGCGCAGCAGTATTCTAGAAGAGGACAGACAAGCATAGTGTAGGAAGTCTCTTTAGTAGATCTGATGCATTTTCTAAGTGTACTGCCAATAAAACGCAGTCTTTGGTTAGCCTTCCTACAACATTTTCTACGTGTGCCTCCCATTTTAAGTTGTTCGCAAATCTAATTCCTACTTATTTATTTGAATTTACGGCCTTTATATTTGACTGATTTATCGTGTAGCCGAAGCTTAACGGATTCCTTTTAGCACTCATGTGGATGACCTCACACATTTCGTTATTTAGGGTCAAATGGCTCTGAGCACTATGGGACTTAACATCTGAGGTCATCAGTCTATTTAGGGTCGATTGCCAAATTTTGCACCATACAGAAATGTTTTTCTAAATAGCTTTGCAATTTGTTTTGATGGTTCAAATGGCTCTGAGCACTATGGGACTTAACATCTATGTCATCAGTCCCCTAGAACTTAGAACTACTTAAACCTAACTAACCTAAGGACATCACACAACACCCAAACATCACGAGGCAGAGAAAATCCCTGACCCCGCCGGGAATCGAACCCGGGCGCAGGAAGCGAGAACGCTACCGCACGACCACGAGCTGCGGACTTTCTTTTGATCTTCTGATGACTTTACTAGTCAATAAACGACAGCATCATCTGCAAAAAACCTAAAACGGATACTCAGATTGTCTGCTAAATCGTTTATATAGCTAAAGAACAGCAAAGGGCCTATAACACTACCAATAATACCTTGAGGAACAACAATGTCATATTCCTTAGCAACTGTCAGGCAGTGTACATCATATTCATAAACTGCTGAACAATACGTTGTAGCCGGCCGGAGTGGCCGTGCGGTTCTAGGCACTACAGTCTGGAACCGAGCGACTGCTACGGTCGCAGGTTCGAATCCTGCCTCGGGCATGGATGTGTGTGATGTCTTTAGGTTAGTTAGGGTTAATTAGTTCTAAGTTCTAGGCGACTGATGACCTCAGAAGTTAAGTCGCATAATGCTCAGAGCCAATACCTTGTAAGACAACAAACATGCAATGTGAAAGTAATACTGCCTGTGTTTCTAATAAAGGCAATTCTTATTTCCCCGGAATCGTATGTACGTGCTTTTGGATAATATCTAATGTTAACATCTGCAGCCTGTTAAATACGAAATTCCGGTCGGTTACAGAAGGAAAAAAAGGATCCGGGGTCTGGTAAAAAAAAAAAAAGGAAAAGAACAGAACAGCTTCAATCGAAATTCCGCGGAGTAATTCGTTGCAGCCTCAAAGAAGTGTGTGCCTTTAGACAGCACGTGAAACGGGCAAATCTGCCCGTTGGTAAGGTAGCCTTCCCCGTGCACAAGAAGGATGGCAAGGCGCGGTGAGGCAAGCAGGTTGGCCCGGCCTATAATCTGATATATGACTTTAAACATTCCTACGCAGTATAATGAAATTCCAGAGCACGCAAGAAACGCAACGCAGGGGCGCCGGGGACGCGGCGGCGGGCAGAAGAGCGCGCGGCGGTCCGGAGCCGGAATACCAATGACCCAGCGGCGCGGGTCGCACGTGGCCGCAGAGGAACCTCACAGGCGAGGCGGAAAAGCGCCCGCCTCCCACCCTCGCTGCCTCTCTCGCACCCTCCCACTCCTTCCCCGCTGGATTTACTCTGGCGGCGAACTCCTAATGCTCTACTGCGGCACTTCGAGTGTGAAATGGTGAAGGATTGCCATAATGCATCTTTCACAGAATTCCAACTGTTTTCATGTCCTGAAGTAGATTGTCGATGAGTCTACCTAAAAATGGGTGCTAATTTGTTTCATTTGTCTGTTTTAGCTACACAGTCCGGTTCCTTCTCTTCTTCAAATCTACACCACAGAAACTACCAAAGGACCACAATATTGTATCGACCGGGGAATTCCAAAAGGTTTGAGGCCCTGAAGAAGAAATTCGATGGAAAAAAACGAATATTAGTTGGTTTCTTCTATTTCCGCTTTCGTCTCCCCAAATTGAGTTCGTAATTAAATTTAATCAGATGATAAGAATTAAAGGAAGTAAGAAAAAGCTAGACGAAAGTTTTCAATAGTTGAAATTGCATAAATTTAAAAATCTCCAATTTACTCTGGCTACGAGCTCCTAATGCTTCACTGCGGCGTTTTAAGTCTGAACTGGTAAAAGATAGCCACAGTGCATCTATAAAAGAATTCCAAATTTTTGATGTCCTGCCGAAGAGTCTATCGAAACATCGGCTGATATTTTGTTTCATTCGCCGCTTTTAACCGCATATCTGTTCTTTCTGTGCTTCAGATGTACACCAGAGGAACTAGTGAAGGACGAACAATATTGTATCTACTGGGGAATTCCAAAAGTTTTGATTTTCTGAAGAAGAAATTCGATGTATTATTTTGTTTCATTTTCTGATTTGGTCTACCCAAATGAAGTTCATAATTTAATTTAAATGTTTTATGAGATAAAGAAAATAAATTAGGCATAAATTTCATTTAGTTAAAATTTTATAAAATTGAAAAATGTACTGTATGGATTGTGAAGCACAAGTGGAGAGAAGAAAAACAACATCCTATGATTTTTGTTCCTTTCTTATTATTTAGCGGCCTATTTGGCATTTTAGCGTGTCTACGTTATCGTCTCCGACAAATATAAAATTTGGAAAAGAATGAGCTAACGGTCAGTGATGTAGTGATTGCCTGAATATCTTCTTTTATTTACTTGAGACAAAAATCAAAGAATAGTTTCAAAATACATTTACCGTTTTCGATCAGCATGTAGTCATGATGATGATCATTTGTTGGTCCAAACAAGTAACTACAGTTGAAACCCTTCTACGACTGTTGTCGAAAGTAAATAAACGAACTGGTAGGCCTTGCGGAAACTGCGCAGATCAGAAATTCATCTGGGAATATCACTGTTCTTTTCACGTGTCGTTCGAAAATTTCAACTTACTTCACGCGGGAAAATGTTAAGTTCGTTAAAGTTTATAAAAAAATGTAGGACAAACCAAAAACACGTTACGACAAATTTTTACACTGGGACGTTACAAAATTAATTAGAAAACGGATTTATCATTAATTAGTGATATAATCGGATACATAATTAAGTGCAGCATATGCTGTAAGAAACTAATTTAAATATAGCTTCCACATTTGATTAGAGAAGTTGTCTGGCAGAGTTTGCATTTGTGTGTTGAAATAAGACGATTTCTCAGGTGTTTTCGGTAAAAATCGATACAGTAAGTAGTGCTGAAACATTACAAATTTTTTCGGTTACATCACAATAGCGTTTTCAATAACTTCCCTTCCTTGTGCATTGCAGTATGTCTTGTGTTATGCTAACATTAGAAATACCTCATACTTAATAGTTGAAATTAATTAATATATTACATGAATATATAATTAGATTAGAATATATTAATAGATTAGATGAATACTTTATAATCTGTGTAAGACTTACAGCTTCTTTATCCACCAAGATTTTTTGAAAATCTATATTAATATAAAAACATTCCCTAACTCCTCATATGGCGCTAGCTAGGTATTACTGTGAAACAGACTGGATGAATAAAAGTTGAGACGTTCCATGAAAATGACCGTCAAGTCAACGAGCACATCGACGTTTCCGCTGGCCTGCAATGTTTACAGTTTACATGTCGGTTGCGCTAAAACTGTGCTCGAGTGTTCCACGTAGAATATAACTCTCATTCCTATGTTGTGATAACAGTCACCTGAAAACTAACGAGCAGAATATTACTATTAATTTTATACAAGTTTTACTGACTTATTTTAACAACTGAGCTCTATTTAAAGACGTCTCGAAAGGAAAATAAAATAAAGAGTTGAATACATTTTATGCGTCAGGTTTCGATATTTGTCGAGCACAGTGTTAGGAAATACTAACACGTTTATTAAATTTTATGGATCTACATTTTACGCAAGAAATTTTGTACGAAACGTAGTCCACACAACCAGTTATCCAGTTACTGTGGTGTTGTTACCGAGTTAGGAAATTATATTTTAGTTCATACACAGTGGATTCTTGTCTGTCTTACTTACAAACATTATATTGGATCGATTTAACAGTGGATTTAGGATATTTATTTAACGGATCCAAATATGAGTGTCGTGATTACGCCTTACAAAAGACATCAGCTTTAAAGTTGAGTTGGAACTATCGTAGCTCTTCCTCTAGATGAGTTCTAAGTACAAAAACGCACATAGAATGAAAGATACCGTGCCGTTATTTTGTCCTCAGCCAGAATAACTGAATAATCGTTTCAATTCCGGAAGCACTAGATCTTCGATTGCATTAACTCTTCCTCCACACCAGCCCCTTCTGCGTCAATTTATTCACGTTTACGCACCATGTGAAAGAAATTTATTCTGTACTACGGATCACACATTCCTCTTTCCCTCAGCATTTGTAGATTTCATTGCTACTGCCACATGCATTGGTAAATTAGTTACTCCTGCATTTCTTAGCACATGCCTCACATATGCGTCTTCTCCACCCAATACCTTAAATTTTTGTACTTTATAGACCCACTTATTGGTCATACATTTTTGTAGCACCGTAAAAATCCATTTTCCTCTTTTTAACAGCAATATATCCCGAAGCTCGTCCCTGTTTCAATCAAAGGGCCCTAGGCAACACACGCTAGCTCACCACGTCAGAAATGGATTGTAGTTCGCGAAGATACTCGTAAGCAGAAGGCCGACACGAGTTTTTCCTCTCTGCTACATTAGTTACATAGTTTTAATAAGGGTCGCGAGCCTTTTATTCCGGGAAAAGTTTTGAAGTATCACAATTCCGACTGAATAAATTACTGTCCTATATCAATGTGCTTACACCTGGAAAATTTCAGGGTTCGACCGACAGAGTAAATCACACAAGGGCGATAACAAGAAAAGTCTCGGCATATCAGCTGGAGATCGCAACCGTGGTTTAGAGGTAAAGGCGGTCTTCCTTGACCCCCCACGCAGTTGGAATGTGCCGGGTGCAGTCGGTGTGCACATTTGACAGCTGATGATGAACCTCACGCTTCTCTCACCACTCACTATGTAATGCACATACTATACGATGAAATGGTCTATATGTTCCTTTTAACAGAGTGATCCTTATTGAAAATAAATAAATAAATAAAAACAACATCCCTGTTCCTTTCAATTTGTGTTTTGTTTTAAAATCTTTTGTTTTCTTTCTTTTTTTTTTTTTTAAAAAAAAAAAGGTAACGTCTTTGATTTATAATCAAAACGTCTTCGGCCCCGGCTTCGAATCTCGCCGCTCCTTAAATTTTGATTAATAATCAGCATTTAGGATCGAAGACTCCTGGCATAATAAGTAAGCCTCATTCTGCCAACACCCTTGTCAAAGAGAGCGGAGGAGCGGAGAAAGGTTCAGGGCACTCCCTTGTCCTAAGGGTGGGAAACTGCCCCTAAAGGTGGAAGAATCAGCAATGATCAATGGGATGTGGATGGAGAAAGCAATGGAAACCACTGCATTTAAGACAGGTAACGTGTATGCGCAAGACATGTAGCCTGTAAGTGAAGTAGTGTCATGATGATCTCTCCTTTAGCAAAAGGTTCCGGTATAGTTCCCCATTCGGATCTCCGGGAAGGGCTGCCAAGGGGGAGGTTACCATGAGAAAAAAATTGAATAATCAAGTAAAGGATAATGTTCTACTAGTCGAGGCGTGGAATGTCAGGAGCTGGAACGTGGTAGGGAAACTAGAAAATCTGAAAACGGAAATGCAAAGGCTCAATCTATCTATAGTAGGGGTCAGTGAAGTCAAGTGGAAAGAAGACAAAGATTTGTGGTCATATGAGTATAGGGTAATATCAACAGCAGCAGAAAATGGTATAACGAGAGTGGGATTCGTTATGAATAGGAAGGCACGGCGGAGAGTGTGTTACTGTGAACAGTTCAGTGGCAGTGTTATACTTATCAGAATAGACAGCAAACCAACACCGACAACGATAGTTCAGATACACATGCCGACGTCGCAAGCTGAAGATGAAGAGATAGAGAAAGTGTATGAGGATATTGAAAGGGTAATACAATATGCAAAGGGGGATGAAAATCTAACAGTCATGGGACACTGGAACGCAGTTGCAGGCGAAGGAGTAAAAGAAAATGTTACACGAGGATATGGGCTTGGCACAAGGAATGAGAGAGGAGAAAGTCTAATTGAGGTCTGTAACAAGTTTCAGCTAGTAATAGCGAATACTCTGTTCAAGAATCTCAAGTGGAGGAGGTATACTTGGAACAGAGCGGGTGATACGGGAAGATTTCAGTTAGATTACATAACGGTCAGTCAGACATTCCAAAATCAGATACTGGATTGTAAGGCATACCCAGGAACATATGTAGACTCAGATCACAACATAGTAGAGATGAAGAGTAGGCTGAAGTTGAAGACATTAGTCAGGAAAAATTAACAAACAAAGAAGTGGGATACGAAATACTAAGGAATGAAGAGATACCGTTGAAGTTTTCTAAGACTATAGAGACAGCAATAAGGAATAGCTCAGTAGCCAGTACAATTGATGAGGAATGGACATGTCTGAAAAGGGCCATCACAGAAGTTGGGAAAGAAGACATAGGTACAAGGAGGGTTACTGCGAAGAAACCACGGGTAAAGAGAAGAAATACTTCAATTGACCAATGAAAGGAGAAAGTACAAAAATGTTACGGTAAACTCAGGAACACAGAAATACAAGTAGCTGAGGAACGAAGTAAATAGGAAGCGAAGGGAAGCTAAGACGAAATGGCTGCAGGAAAAATGTGAAGACATCGTAAAAGAAATGATTGTCGGAAGGACAGACTCAGCATACAGGAAAGTCAAAACAACTTTCACTGACATTAAAAGCAAGGGTAATAACATTAAGAGTGCAACGGGAATTGCACTGCTAAATGCAGAGGAGAGGAGGAAAGATGGAAAGAATAAATTGATAGCCTCTATGAGGGAAACATTTGTCTGTTGTAATTGAAGAAGAAACAGGAATCGATTTAAAGAGGATAGTGAATCCAGTATTAGAATCAGAATTTAAGATCAAATAAGGCAGAAGGAATAGATAACATCCCACCAGAATTTCTAAAATCATTGGGGGAAGTGGCAACAGAACGACTGTTCACGTTGGTGTGTAGAATGTAAGAGCCTGGCGACATACTATTTGACTTTTGGTAAAGTATCATCCACACAACTCCGAAGACGGCAAAAGCTGACAAGTACGAGGATTATCGTACAATCAGCTTAACAGCTCATGCATCCAAGCTGCTGACAAGAATAATATACAGATGACGAACAGTTACGCTTTAGGAAAGGTAAAGGCACAAGAGTGGCAATTCTGAGGTTGCGGCTAGTAATGGAAGCAAGACTAAAGAAAAACCAAGACACAATCATACGATTTGTCGACCTGAAAAACGCGTTTGACAATGTAACATGGTGAAAGATGTTCGAAATTGCGCAAAACGTTTTGGTGAGCTATAGGGAGAGACGCGTCATATACAATATGTACAACAGCCAAGAGGGAATAATATGAGTGGACGACCAAGAACGAGGTGCTCGTATTAACCCTGCTGTTCTGTTCACTTTTACTTGACATATATACTGTTCGGGTCAATATGACCCGACATATCAAAATGCTTTAGAAACATAAATTTTGGTACAGTTTTAGCTATCGACATTGTTGTTCTATTCCAGTACCTTGTTAGTAATAATAATAATAATAATAATAATAATAATAATGGTAATAATAATAATAATAACAATGCATACAACTTTATTGAGGGATATTTTTCATTTAAATATGCACATAAATTTGAAACAACAGACAGTTTCCATTACAGGCATTCAACTTAGAAAGCACTACAGTTTTTCCATACTTCTATTCTTATTGTTGACAGTTTAGACGTAAGTATTGACATTTTCTAACAACAGACAGTTGTCATTACAGATATTCATCTTAGAGCACACTACAGTACAGAACACACTACAGTTTTTTTATTACATTCCAACATAGAAAGCACTACAACTTTAGAATCCTCTCTTCTTACTGATTGTAGTTTAGGCACAAGTATTCACATAAATTTGAAACAACAGAATTTTCAATACAATCATCTTATAAAATACTACAGTTCTTTTCTTACTGCTTGCACTGTGGACACAAGTAGGTTACATGTTTCTTGCAAATATGTTTACTACATTTTCCACACACCATGTTTGTTTTATTGTCATTACTTGATGGACAGAACTTACAGCGTGCACGTTTTGTAGATTTTCTTGTTGTTACCGATTCTGACACACCACCCACATCATTCGGGTTTTGGATGCTTGTGACCATTCTCAAAGAATCTTCTGTTCTTGGGAAATGCGTTCTTGATGCAATATGTTCTTTTATCAGTGACTTTCCAAGTTCCTCCAAGAATATTCTCCTTCTAGTCAATTTGCTTGCATTCCAATTAGGGTCAACCGAAATCCACAAAACGTATGCATTATAAGCAGAAACATCAAGAATATTGTAGAAAACTATCATTGGCCACCTATTACTTTTTCGTTTGCATGTATATGTACCTAATAACTGATCAAGCGTGTCTACAGCACCTTTGGTTGAATTATAGTCCAAAATCATTTTTGGCTTCTTATCAGCCCTGTCACTGATTTCCGCATCATGGTGGAGAGTGCTCATAAGTACAACATTCTTGTGTCTCTTAGGAATATAATTAACCACAGTAGTGTCATTTGTGAAGTAAAATGAAGAGCTGTGTACCTCCTTGTTGGTCATTTTGTGTGGAAGCTCCGGCTTATTTTTCCGTATAGTTCCCAACATAGTCAATTTCCTTTTCAGAAGCAGCTGCCCCAAATTGTACGACGTAAAAAAGTTGTCACACGTGATATTCTGACCACGTAACTCAGAAGTGAGATCAGATACCACCCTCATTCCCTGATTTCTTTCTGGTGCCGCTCCACTCACCTTTCCTGTATAAATTTGGGCTTTCAGTACGTATGAAGTTTTGCTGTCACACATGGTCCATATTTTGATCCCATATTTTGCCGGTTTACTTGGGATATACTGCTTGAATGGACAGCGACCTCTAAATGCTACTAACTGCTCGTCAACAGTAACATTTTCTCCTGGATTATACAGTTTAGGAAGGACCTCTACCCACTTCTCCCAAATACTACGAATTGCGGCAAGTTTGTCAGTACGTCGTCTTTCCTCTCTAGTAGATTTCTTGTCAAATCGCAGGACACGTGATATCTTACAGAATGTTTCATGAGACATGGTTGCTCGAAATATGTTTCGCCCAGTATCTTTATCCCACAAACTTTTTGTAGACTCCCCATGAGATCGATATACACCCGCTAGGAGTAAGAGTCCTAAGTATGCATGGAAAACAGAACCATCAATATCTGTCCACTGTTCACCATAAACTCGCTGCCCTTCAATATTTGTCATCTCTATTATTTCATTTTGAAGCGCTGTGTGAAATACTGCTTCAAATGAACATTTTACATCAGATATTCTGCTGACTGCATACCTGGTAACTCCTGGGGTACTCTTGATGATGTTCGAAGCTGGTAGGCGACCATGTTGTGCTGGTGGATGCAACTGCCATTCTATATTCCCATTTTTAGAAAGAAAAGTCTCTACACTATTTTGTATGGGCTGTGGACTGTCGTAACTGTCATCGGAACACTCGCTTTCAGATGCATTGCTGATGTGATCTTCAAACTCAGAAAGTGATCCTTCATCTGGTGAGGCATTTACTATTTCTTCCAACTCACGATCATTCAATGGTCTCATCGCCATGGTGTCACAAGTCAAACTGGGCAGAAACAAAGCATTCCAATTATTGAGAACTGCCAATTATTATTTCCTGGGGAAAGCAACAAACAAGCCCATTGTTGTGAACGCATGGAGCTTTAGGTGATTGTTGAGAGTAAGTTGGAATGATGCAGTCACTATTCCCACACAACACAACAAAAATAATTTTCGCCATTTCCAGATTTTAGAAATAAATACGAGTTACACTAAACATATTTGTGTCGGGTCATTATGACCCGAACATTACATATGCAACTATTACAGTTGAAGCCCAAACTTCTTAAACTTTTTTAAAACCTTTTAAAACACATGCTGCTCATCCATTTTCAGACAAAGTCACAAAGTTTCATAAATATATATTGGTATTTACATAATGTAAAATAACGTTCATATTCGTTTCGGGTCATATAGACCCGAACAGAACAGCAGGGTTAAAAAGGGTGTAAGACTAGGCTGTAGCATTTCGCCCCTACTGTTCAGTCTGTACATCGAGGAAGCAACGACGGAAATAAAGGAGAGGTTCAGGAGTGGAATTAAAATTCGAGGTGAAAGAATATCAATGATACGATTCTCTGATGACATTGCTATCCTGTGTAGAAGTGAAGAAGAATTACATGATCTGCTGAACAGTCTAATGAGTACAGAGTACGGGTTGAGAATAGACCGAAGAAAGAAGAAGGTGAGATGTAGTACAAATGAGAACAGCGAGAAAATTAACATGCGGTTTTATGGTCACAAAGTAGATGAAGTTAAGGAATTGTACTACCTAGGTAGTAAAATAAACAAAGATGGACGCTGTAAGAGGACATCGAAAGCAGACTAGCACTGGCATTTCTGGCCAAGAGAAGTCTTCTAATATCAAATACCGGCCTTAATTTGCGGAAGAAATTTCTGGGTATGTACGTCTGGAGTACAGCATTGTATGGTAGTGAAACATGGACTGGGAAAACCCGAAGAGAACAGAATCGAAGCATTTGAGATGTGGTGCTATAGACGAATGTTGAAAATTAGGTGGACTGATAAGGTAAGGAATGAGGAGGTTCTACGCAGAATCGGAGAGGAAAGGAATATGTGGAAAACACTGATAAGGAGAAGGGACAGGATGATAGGACATCTGTTAAGACATGAGGGATTGACTTCCACGGTACTAGAGGGAGCCGTAGAGGGCAAAGACTGTAGAGGAAGACAGAGATTGCAATACATCCAGGAAATAATTGAGTACGTAGGTTACAAGTGCTCCTCTGAAATGAAGAGGTTAGCACAGGAGAGGAATTCGTGGCGGGCCGCAGCAAACCAGTCAGAAGACACTCATAGGAATCGTTCACGGTTGTGGGAACATGTGGCTTCTGGTCGTTTAAACAGATTCTGCTGTTCGAACGATTCGTAATGAAGTCGAGGAGTTTGGTCGGTGCTGTGTGCTGATAGTCAGAGGAAGGATGCCATTGTCTGGCAAAGCATAAGGAATCGAGTGAGACCAGTCCAGCTTACTTATTTAGATGAAGGTTACTTTCTTGGAGAAGTTCACTTATTCCTAGTGGAGATTACTCCACGAGGATTTGTTTTTCGTCCTGCACTTCTACATAGTCAATCGGGGCTCTTACACGGCCCAGTCACATGAAGGTGACCGCCGAGGTCACCGCGCAGTACCACTCACAGATGGCAGTTGGCAGCACTACGGAAACTGAGGGATATATGTGACGTCCCAAACGGCACGATCATTGGCTTTCGGGATAACGGTGGAAGCATTCCATAAACGGCTAAGTCCGTGAACTGTTCGCGTGCCTTCGTGGTTAAAGTGTATCCCGCATGCCAAAACGACTCTAACCAAAAGCGGCCCTGATGGAACTATTGTACACCACGGGCCATGGAAGACAGGAATGAACTACGGCTGCGGAGATGTGTATGGCGAATAGACGTGCGACTCTTTGAGCAACTGACAGCGCACATGAACCAACTCTCCTCGAGGACCATTTATCGAACGTTGCTGCGTGTGGAACTCCACAGCAGCTGCCTGGCTGGCGTGATGACTGATGTTCATTGCCGACGAAGGCTAGAGTTTGCACGACGATATCGCAACTGAACGTCTGATGAGTGCGACAGCCCGCCTTCTCAGATGAATCACGTTTTATGCTCCATCGGACTGAAATTAAACACCCTGCAACAATCGTTGAAGGGGACAAGACCGCAAGAGGGAGCGTTTTTTTTTTGGGGGGGGGGGGGGAGGGGGGGATGTTTTCGATACGTTCCCTGGGTGACCTAGTCATTCTGAAGGCAAATACACTCCTGGAAATGGAAAAAAGAACACATTGACACCGGTGTGTCAGACCCACCATACTTGCTCCGGACACTGCGAGAGGGCTGTACAAGCAATGATCACACGCACGGCACAACGGACACACCAGGAACCGCGGTGTTAGCCGTCGAATGGCGCTAGCTGCGCAGCATTTGTGCACCGCCGCCGTCAGTGTCAGCCAGTTTGCCGTGGCATACGGAGCTCCATCGCAGTCTTTAACACTGGTAGCATGCCGCGACAGCGTGGACGTGAACCGTATGTGCAGTTGACGGACTTTGAGCGAGGGCGTATAGTGGGCATGCGGGAGGCCGGGTGGACGTACCGCCGAATTGCTCAACACGTGGGGCGTGAGGTCTCCACAGTACATCGATGTTGTCGCCAGTGGTCGGCGGAAGGTGCACGTGCCCGTCGACCTGGGACCGGACCGCAGCGACGCACGGATGCACGCAAAGACCGTAGGATCCTACGCAGTGCCGTAGGGGACCGCACCGCCACTTCCCAGCAAATTAGGGACACTGTTGCTCCTGGGGTATCGGCGAGGACCATTCGCAACCGTCTCCATGAAGCTGGGCTACGGTCCCGCACACCGTTAGGCCGTCTTCCGCTCACGCCCCAACATCGTGCAGCCTGCCTCCAGTGGTGTCGCGACAGGCGTGAATAGAGGGACGAATGGAGACGTGTCGTCTTCAGCGATGAGAGTCGCTTCTGCCTTGGTGCCAATGATGGTCGTATGCGTGTTTGGCGCCGTGCAGGTGAGCGCCACAATCAGGACTGCATACGACCGAGGCACACAGGGCCAACACCCGGCATCATGGTGTGGGGAGCGATCTCCTACACTGGCCGTACACCACTGGTGATCGTCGAGGGGACACTGAATAGTGCACGGTACATCCAAACCGTCATCGAACCCATCGTTCTACCATCCCTAGACCGGCAAGGGAACTTGCTGTTCCAACAGGACAATGCACGTCCTCATGTATCCCGTGCCACCCAACGTGCTCTAGAAGGTGTAAGTCAACTACCCTGACCAGCAAGATCTCCGGATCTGTCCCCCATTGAGCATGTTTGGGACTGGATGAAGCGTCGTCTCACGCGGTCTGCACGTCCAGCACAAACGCTGGTCCAACTGAGGCGCCAGGTGGAAATGGCATGGCAAGCCGTTCCACAGGACTACATCCAGCATCTCTACGATCGTCTCCATGGGAGAATAGCAGCCTGCATTGCTGCGAAAGGTGGATATACACTGTACTAGTCCCGACATTGTGCATGCTCTGTTGCCTGTGTCTATGTGCCTGTGGTTCTGTCAGTGTGATCATGTGATGTATCTGACCCCAGGAATGTGTCAATAAAGTTTCCCCTTCCTGGGACAATGAATTCACGGTGTTCTTATTTCAATTTCCAGGAGTGTAGATCAACAAAAGTATGTGTCAACCCTTCGGTGCCATGTCAACACTTCATGCAGTTTGTTTCTCCTCGGTAAGATGGCATCTATCTGCAGGACACTGCAACGGACACTACAACGTGTCATACAGTTCGCATTGAACGTGTGTGGTTCGAAGAGCACTAGGATAAGTTCACCGTCCTTTCCTGGCCACCAGACACCTCACAATCGAGAGTCTGTGGTACCACGTCGATCGGGCTGTTCGTACCAGGGATCTTGAACTGAGAAATCGCTCTCAGCTGTCCATGGCACAGTAGTCGGCATGGCTTCTCAACCCTGCCGGTAACTTATAGAACGTCACTGCCCTTCTGTCAACAGTCCGTGCATGTTTTCAATAGATGGTCACATTGATGTTATTAGGCAGTGTAGATTGCTAAAACGAACTGTCGCTTCGTGACACTGCAAATTCAAAGATATTTCCCCTCTCCTGAAGTATATACTTAATTTTCTATCAGTTATAATTACGAGCTACAAAGGCGAAGTGCCCTGTGCTGGAAGTAAGATGAATTATCCCTGCAAGACTGTAAAGTTATGTTCTTGAATTTAATGATGATGTGCAGCTTATTGGAATGTCCTATGACGTATGAGCGTCATGTTATTGCTTTACGTGAGCCAACTTCATTAGTCACCTGCACTCTAGTGCACAGTGAACTGATCTGTCACTGAAAATTGACGAGTAGAAGTTTTCTGTATGCTATTAGGTTACGGATACTGACGAAAGTAGGTCGGTATGCTCTGCAGTGGTCACCACCTTTTATAGGGCATTGTGTTCTGTCGCGTCACTGAACTATCACAATGTTGTGTAGAAGGAGCAGACAGGCTTTAACCGATTTCTGTGGTCAGTACGTCTATTGTCTATAAATTTATGTGTACACAATAGATGAGACATCCTCATGACACATTTGGACGCTACAAGTGGAGAGCTAAACACATGTTCATAGTAATCTGTTGCATTTACGACCCAATACAACCATGTGCTATATACAGTCACTTGATATGTAGTTGCTCATTTCTTTCTTTTGCGCTGCATTTATGAAAGAGTGTGCTGTGTGACTACTTTCTACTCAATCCATGATCATAGTGTCACACGAAAATGATACACCCAAGTGTCTTTGGTCTATTCCTACTTGAACAGAACTCGCAAAGTACCTTTGCTCGACTGTCATTTCCTCCAGTTTATAACAGCTACCTGACCACACACAAAAGAGCCGCTAAGTAATACCACCAGCTGTAGACGAGTCACCAAACATTCTCCTGCGCCCCCTAAATCTAACAATAACGACACACTCGAGACCATACACTAGGCAATCTATAGATCTGAAAAGTTCCTCTCAAATCACTGGAAACATTTTTAAAATTCCGTTCGCTGAAAGCATTCACAAAAGCTGCAGTACACTCAGATTGCGGGAGTTTCCATCTAAGGCTGCCGACCAAACTGGCATCGCATCCAATGCGCAATCCGAACACCTGATACGCCGCTTGGGCACAAAATTTATTGTAATTCACACTGAGCGATGTTTTACAATTTCTCAGTTTTCATCTGATGATGGAAGAAACCGAAACGCCGTTGGAAATAAAGGACTGTACAGTGACCTAGACGACATTATTTGTAACATTTTCGAAATCGTCAGGCTACAATTGTGTACATTAACTTTTACTGTGCGCGAGCTACAGCCGAAGTATTTTTGCCCAATAGAAAAGTGAGGTACACATTTGTGAATGTTCTGTCTTTCCATCATGCGCAAGTGCTGCCAACTTTTGGGCAATTCAATGTAACAGTTAGCAGTAAGTAGACGGATTTGGTTGGTTCGCCTTATTCCATTTACAATTGAATACGTTTATTGTTATTTTGCATGGTGCTTATTGAACGATCAATTTACTATTTCTTATAATATAGGATATTTCGTAATTAGTTTAGACCTTAAAATGAAGCCTTAAAATGAAGCCAAGTTTAAAGTATGTTTTGAAAACGGGTATGTATTGATCTTGCATCTAAAATCATTAACAGGTCACCTAAGAGCATTACCACAGAGGTTAATTATAATTAAACAGTGGAATACTTCCATTAGGCCAGTCCTGAACTCTAAGTTTGTGCACTGAAAGTCGAACTACTATTGCAGAAATATTTTATGAGGTGCTAATTGTACTGTAATATTAATGTTCCCATCTCGAGTGTTAAGTTGTATGTACAAGAGCATATCGATGTTCGGCTACATTTAACACACTTCTCGTTGACACTTTCCGGCCATGACTCCGAGGTATACATATGGAAGTTGTTTCTTTCGATTAACTTCAGGCAACGGACTAGGTCTAACAAGATAATGAAGGTGAAAATAGCTGCGAGGACGTTAATCTCATACACTACCTAGCTTTTGCAGTTGAACATGCGTCTCTGCAATCATCATGCGTAGTCACAGCCCGCGAATGATCAATGTTGGTAGTGGAGTTCATAGGAGTGTATTTCGTAAAACGGGCGTTTCCATAATCTCACAGTCACCTCACAGCGTAACAAAGGACATATTTTTACAATGTATTACGTCAGAGAACAATTTCATTAAAACTCCCATGTAACAATGAGGCATGTTCGTTGTAAATACGGGTTCTTAGAATGACGAAACAGTTTGTCGAACTAAATCATATCACGACTTGCTTGCGATCCTAGCATATTATTAGAATTATTCTCAAATAAACTTCAGATAGCTGAGCGTCATACAGACATTATTATTTTTTATATCTCCATCACCAACAAATGTGTGTGAACTGAACTGTATTCAGCTGTCAGAGCTTGAGCAGTAACTTATTCAACTACGACAATACGGAAGTTCAATTTTATAACGTGGTTTGAGTATAACAAATACTCTTATATTACCTTAATTTAGAAAAAATGGAAGTTTGTGGTAAGGTCTTATGGGACCAAACTGCTGAGGTCATCGATCCCTAAGCTTACGCACTACTTAATCTAACTTAACCTAACTTACGCTAATGACGACACACACCCCCATGCCCGAGGGAGGACTCGAACCTCCGACGGTGGGCTTAATTTAGAGACAACCTGTGTTCTGTCAAGTATCAGCGTTGCTTTCTACAATCCTCTGTACGACAGCAGACAAAAAACGAATGTAAAGAAAGACGTATGTTCTCTCTACTGTTTCGCGGAAAAAATGCAAAAAAAAAAAGGCTCTGCTTGTGCTCAAGGAAATGTTGGTTCCATAAATTCTTTTTAAACTAGACGACGTCTGTGCCGGGAACTTATGCAGTACTTGTTACTTTTTTCGTCGGCTGCGTAACGGCAACACTGCTGAATGGCGAGGGTGTCACGGAAGAAAGGAGATGGCGAAACGAACTAAATCGAAAAAGAGGAAATAGCAAGTCTTAGAAAGCTTTGGGGGAAGTTAACTGTTAACGCCTGGCGCCAGAATTTATCGGTCCCATGGAGACGCTCGACAGCCAGGGAGGTTGTGGAGGGGTGGTGACTGGGGGGGGGGGGGGTTGAAAGGGAGTGCCGTGACGTCAGGTGTGGAGGTTGAGCTAACAGATGAATCACGCCTTATTCTTTGGAGCCACCGCGATGTAGTCTTCAGTGCACATTATTTTTTTACGGCAAAAAAGATCGATACATAATTTTGGGTTCTAAGGTTCCGACTGACGTAACAATGAAAATTTTTTACTAAACTGACAGTCGAAGTTGTAATTTATATCTTTTTCGCATTTAAATTGAGAATCACACAGATGAAGATGCACAATGTTGGAAGAGGAAGAACAGAAGACAAATGAATTCATTCCCTCCCTCCCCCTTCTCCACCCCATACGATCGACACAGTCTCCCACTTCTACCAGTCCTACCACACTGTACAAGCGATGATACTGGGACATCCAATTTGTGACGTGGTCATCCACTGCTATATATGTAAGAACTAAAAACTACTGCTTCTTTCAAACTAAAGGTAGAAACTATGCTTTTTTAGAGTGTGAGCGTTTAGGAATATTAATGAAAACCACTTTCGTTCACTTGCACTTCTGTGTTCTGATTAGCTGAATATATTTTAAACATTTGATAAGTTAATTACTGTGTTGCGATTGATAATTCACAAGTTGCAAGTACTTTCAACAATAACTTCCTAAATGTGTTCGCAAAAATAGAATAGTTTGGTCGAACCATGAGAGTAATTTAACTACCATTCTAAAAATAGTAAACAACTACAAATAGCACCAATATCCCTCACTGAATTCTAAAAACAAAAACTCATGTAATGTTGATGGAATTTTAAAAAGAGTTGAGAAAAGTTGTTCAAATTTAGTAAGCAATGTCGTTAGTTAAAGACTGCCGGAAAAAAATAGTACTCATTTAGAAGTTTCCAAGTACTCAAGATTTGTTATTGAAACAGTTCATACGAAGTACATGAAATAATGACAATCACTGACCAATAGTACAAGCGGTTCTGATGGTTCAAATGTCTCTAAGCACTATGGGACTTAACATCTGAGGTCATCAGTCGCGTAACCTTAGAACTACTTAAACCTAACTAACCTAAGGACATCACATACATCCATGCCCGAGGCTGCATTCGAACCTGGGACCGTAGCAGCAGCGCTGTTCCAGACTGAAGCGACTAGAACCGCTCGGTCACAAGAGCTGGCAGCAGTTCTGAAGTATCAGATATCGACCCATGCTGAAACACCCATATTAGTAAGTGGTGTTGACTCCCTGGGTAGCAATGCAGGCGCTGACGCTGGCATGCAGTGGATCATACAGATGGCGTCAACTGTCCTGGATACTTTGTGCCACGCCTGCTCGATCTGTTCTGGTAATAGTTGTTGGATGACGAGACACACGAGTTCTTTCTCGTACTGTTATATCCCGCACTAGATCGACAAGAGACAAGGGCGGAGAGCTTGCTGCCATGGAAGTAGCTACACGCCCTGCAGAGTACGTTGAGTCTTACGAGCAGAACATGGGCGAGCATTATCCTGTTGGAACAACACATCACCTTTCTGCTGCATGAATAGCAAATGCACGCTGAGAGGCAGTGCTCACCAGGTCTACGTCGTATGTGGAATGGACCATCACTTGCATGCAGACAGAATCGGCTTTCATCTCTGAGAACCACTGAGCACTATTACATCCTTCAAGTGATCCTTTGTAGACACCAGTCGAACCATGCTGTCGATGCTGTGGCTTAAGTGGAAGACGAGCTAGGGGTATAAGTGTTCATAGTCCCACTGCTAGTAGTTGGTTCGCAGCAGTTCGTACTGACACGTCTTGGACCACAAGCCCTCTTGTCTGTGTTTTGGTAGCTGTACTATCTGCCACTAGTGCCCTTACAGTATGATGATCCTGATGTGCATCTGTGCTGCGTGGACGTCCAGAACCTGGTCTAAGGGTGTCAGAATATTCATGTGACTACTGGCACCAGCATTGTTGCACAAATAACTCAGTACGACCAACTTGTGTAGCATTTCTGCGGAAGGACCATCCCGCCACTCTGAAGGCCACAATCAATTTGACCCCTTTCGAACTCGCTCAGTTGACTGTAGGAAGCACGAGTGGGTCTCCGTGGCATAGTTGCGTACTTGTTTCACACGTTTGCAACCAGACTGAGCCTTCTGGCTGTGAGCATTCCCTGTAACAGAGTAGACACATACTGCTCTCTGGTAACTATGCCGCTGTGCTATCTGTTCGGGGTCACCGTTGAAAGCATTCTCAGTACATCTACTATCCCCAGGGTGGCATATGCCGTCATCGGATCAAATTGACGTCGTCTTTCTAGGCGCACTATTTTTTTTTCCGGCAGTGTGTATGTATGCATCACTGGCACAGAGACTTTCTCAGTCAGACTAAAATACACACATGTTAAACTTCTTTATACGAAAGGTTACACGAAAGAGTTAAATAATTATCATCCATTTTCCTTAGAGACATCGTTTTCCACAATATCCGAAAAAGTAAGGAGCAGTTTTACATTTAAGCAGAAACAGCAGAATGGTTGCTAGACTGAGAATGCTGTTTGTACGTTCACTCGCGAAATATTACAAGCCTTAAGTAATAAAATATCGCCATTTGGTATTTTTATGATATTTTCAAGACGATTGATTGTCTAGATCATGTTGCACTCTCAGAGAAACTTAAGTTTTATGCAACTGATGACTTTACGTACAACTACTTTGAACCATACTTAACACACAGAACGCAAAATGTTGTGCTGAATAATTCAAATGATATTGAAAGGATAGAACATTTTAATGACTGAGGAGAAATCACAGATGAGGTCAAGTAGGGTCCATAGATATTTGTTACAAATGTGAACAACCTCCAAGCGGAACTGGTACTGTTTGCAGACACTACTGATACTGTAATAAATCTCATTAGAAAAAAAGCCACAGAAGACAATGTTAATGATGTTTATTCAAAAATTGTTAGTTGGTTCTTTGGAAGCAGACTCTCCCTAAATTTTGAGGACACGCAGTGTATTAAATTCTGTATAAAAAATAGAGTAAAACGAAAGATTGATGTACCACATGAATAGGAGTCAGGGAATAGAGTAACAAGCCCCATATTATGGGATACACATACTGATGAAATGTTGAACTGCAAGAAGGGTATTACTGAACTTTTGAAACAGTTAACTTAAGGTACTTTTGCTCTCGTGTAACAGCTGTACTTGGACTCAACCTCATGCATATTTGCACTCAATGATGTCGAACAGAGTAGTTTTCTGGGGTAACTCATCACTGAGAAAGAATGTTTCACTGCACAAAAGTGAGCAGTAAGAATAATATGTGGTGCTCACCCACGCTCGTCCTGCCAGGGAATTAAGCATACTAACTGCATCTTCACAAAACATATATAGTGAAACGCGTCACAAATAATCCCTCACAATATGTTAATCAGTAATGTACATACCGACAACACTACTTCCTAACTGCTCACTTTTATCCTATTCTTCGGGTAATAAGTGACTGCATACTCTCCTACTGACTTCCAGTTCGCTCTTAATTTTCTTTTCTTACTGCATCCTATTCTCTTCATACAATACTATTCAATACTAAAGCTTAATTAGAAAATGAGAAGACGCATAAAGCAAAGCTGATCAGTAAATGTAAATTAGCTCCTTTTCTCAGAAACAGGATACGAAAAGAAGACAAGTTATTGTTTAAAGTCCCACCAATACTAGATAACTGAAGAATCAGCCCAAACACGGGTAGACGAGGGATGGAGAAGAATATCGGAAGAATCCTTTTCAGAGGAAACATCTCCGCACTGATGGTGAGTGATATAGGGAAACCAAAGAGATCCTTCATCTGCATATTTGGGTGGGAATTTCAAATCTCAGCTTGTCGAATGCGAGTTCAGGGTTTTACTACAAGGCCAACGCATTAGATCAAAGAAAAATGCTGCTGCCCGTCCAAGCAAGAAGCACTGCCCCTTTAATTAGACCCCTGTACAGATGTTCTCTAGATACACATTCCCTTCGTCGTTATTGCCATTCTGCTGTGAGCACAGAGTAGTACCGGGTGTTACGTTTTCGACCTAATGCCGAAAAAACTGCGTTTTGTTTTTATTTTGGAAGATAAAATCCTCGGACGTTTTAAACCGGGTCATAGGTGGACCTCAGTATGCTATAAATGTTCTACAAGTTATGTTTCCAGGTCAGTTTGAAGAAAATCGGGATTTTAAAAGACACTAACAGGACAAGGACCTAAACGTCGGGGCAAGCACATAAGAGACGTAAAGTTTTAGTGATTAAATGAATGCTGTCTCATAATATATGTAACGCGTCCTCTTATATTATTATGTTTTGCTATTGTTGTTGTTAGAAAAACCTTTATTCAGTCGAAATTTTGAAATAAAAGTTATTGTGGATGTAGCGAAATAAACATTTCGCGTCAAGCGCTGTTGCGACACAGGCAAAGATCAATTGTGGAAACTAAGCCACTGAATATTACAAATAATGTTATTAAAAATACAGCCGACTGACTACATCAAATAAGAGGGCACGTACATTTGCGAATGAGTGGTAAAAAAAAGCGTTAATACTTTGTAGGAATTATAGTTACGCTTGTACACACTCAAATGTATGCGAACATAACGAACGGGATAGAGGCACGTACATTTTGAGTGTGATCATCCTCTGTGGCCTGGATAAAAAGCATTACAGTTAAATGCATTTATTCATCTTAGAACGTAAATGCGTGGACTTCGATATTAAATGAAAAGAAAGACTGCAGGTTCTGAATGTCACGGCAAATATATTGTAATTGACGGTAGCGGCCACGAAAGGAAAAAGATGAACACATTCACGTGCCTGTATTGTTGGGCAGCGACGCCGTGAAGATCGTCGCCTCCATCTAAATTCTACGCATAAAATTAAAATAATAGTAATAATTTTCCAGAATTTCAGGAGCTGGGACCCATGGTATTACAAAAGACGAAATCGCTCTGCTTCAAAATCACTTTCATTATTTAACCCAATTTTAGCAGTAAGAAAAGGCACAACACGTCTTAACACTAGGACAGTACGAGGTGCATTCAAGCTCTAAGGCCTCCGATTTTTTTTCTGATTAACTACTCACCCGAAATCGAAGAAACTGGCGTTACTTCTCGACGTAATCGCCCTGCAGACGTACACGGGTTTCACAACGCTGACGCCATGATTCCATGGCAGCGGCGAAGGCTTCTTTAGGAGTCTGTTTTGACCACTGGAAAATCGCTGAGGCAATAGCAGCACGGCTGGTGAATGTGCGGCCACAGAGAGTGTCTTTCATTGTTGGAAAAAGCCAAAAGTCACTAGGAGCCAGGTCAGGTGAGTAGGGAGCATGAGGAATCACTTCAAAATTATCACGAAGAAACTGTTGCGTAACGTTAGCTCGATGTGCGGGTGTGTTGTCTTGGTGAAACAGCACACGTGTAGCCCTTCCCGGACGTTTTTGTTGCAGTGCAGGAAGGAATTTGTTCTTCAAAACATTTTCGTAGGATGCACCTGTTACCGTAGTGCCCTTTGGAAGGCAATGGGTAAGGATTACGCCGTCGCTGTCCCAGAACATGGAGACCATCATTTTTTCAGCACTGGCGATTACCCGAAATTTTTTTGGGGGCGGTGTGCTTCCATTGAGCTGACAGGCGCTTTGTTTCTGGATTGAAAAATGGTATCCACGTCTCATCCATTGTCACAACCGACGAAAAGAAAGTCCCATTCATGCTGTCGTTGCGCGTCAACATTGCTTGGGAACATGCCACACGGGTAGCCATGTGGTCGTCTGTCAGCATTCGTGGCACCCACCTGGATGACACTTTTCGCATTTTCAGGTCGTCATGCAGTATTGTGTGCACAGAACCCACAGAAATGCCAACTCTGGAGGCGATCTGTTCAACAGTCATTCGGCGATCCCCCAAAACAATTCTCTCAACTTTCTCGATCATGTCGTCAGACCGGCTTGTGCGAGCCCGCGGTTGTTTCGGTTTGTTGTCACACGATGTTCTGCCTTCATTAAACTGTCACACCCACGAACGCACTTTCGACACATCCATAACTCCATCACCACATGTCTCCTTCAACTGTCGATGAATTTCAATTGGTTTCACACCACGCAAATTCAGGAAACGAATGATTGCACGCTGTTCAAGTAAGGAAAACGTCGCCATTTTAAGTATTTAAAACAGTTTTCATTCTCGCCGCTGGCGGTAAAATTCCATCTGCCGTACGGTGCTGCCATCTCTGGGACGTATTGACAATGAACGCGGCCTCATTTTAAAACAATGCGCATGTTTCTATCTCTTTCCAGTCCGGAGAAAAAAAATCGGAGGCCTTACAACTTGAATGCACCTCATATAACAGCGAAAGGTTACTGATTCTAAAAACTAATAAACGAAGAGGGTAAAGCTTCTTTTGTTCAGCAAATGCTTTACGCATTAGTCTCTGGTAGTTGAACTAGTGTCTATACATTACAAAAAAACTTTTTACAATTCCTTTACATATATTACGAACAAAATTAGTATATTGATACAACTACACACGACTCTACTTTTCGTCAGAAGTAACAAGAAATAAAACTGGATTTTTCATTAGTCTTCTCATGTACATGGTTCAGAAAAACATCTACGAAAAATCCTTAATACCAAAAAAAGGTCGCTTTATAGTGTTATATGTGAAGAAACTGACACATAACAATGATTTGTGTGACCTGGGTTTCTTAAGGATACTATTGAAACTTTGAAACGTAAGACGTGTCACTGTTTGGGCTTGGTAGTATCTACTGATCATGCAGCACATAATGATCACGTATCTAACAGCAGGTATGTCCACCTTTGGCACGGGTAACAGCGGCGACGCGTCGTGGAGCGGAAGCAATGAGACGTTGGTTGCTCAACGGAGGGAGTTGGCACCAAATCTGCACACACATGTCACCTAATTCACGTAAATTCTGGGCAGGAGGGTGATGAGCTGTGGCGCCACGTCAACCACACCCCAGATGTGTTGGATCGGGTTCAGTCCTGTCGATCTGGGTAGCCAGCACATCAACTGAAACTCGCCACTGTGTTCCTCGAACCAGTCCATCACTCTCCTGGCCTTGTCACAAGGCGCATTATCTTCATGAAAAATGCCACTGCCGTCGGGAAACATGCTCGTCTTGAATGGGTGTACATGGTTTGCATCCAGTGTGCGACAACCTTGGCCATCACGGTCACTTTCACGATCGTCAATGGACCCTTGGATCCCCACGCGAATGTTTCCCAGAGCATAAAAGAGACGCCGTCAACTTGTCTCCGTCTCGCAGTACTGGTGTCAAAGACCTGTTCCCTGAGAGACGACGGATTCACGCCCTCCCATTGGCATGATAAAGAATACATCGGGATTTCTCAGACCGTGCAACGTAACCATTTCAGTCGTAGTTGCCGCAGTCGTGGTACTGACATTGACACATGCGTGGGTCGTCGGCTGTGGAGGCCGAGCATTAAAGTCTTTGGTTAGTTCCACCACAGTTCTCTGTCTGTCCTGTTTTCCCAGTCTATCCAGCCTACAACGTCGGACGTCTATAATGAGGGGTGGCTGTCCAACCCCAAGACGTCTGGACGTGGTTTTACCTTGCTTTCGCGAAGTGTTGAAGATAGTACTCCTCGAATACCTGACAAGTCGTGCAGTTTCCGAAGTGCTCGTGTCGAGCCTCCGGGCCATGATAATCTGCCCTCGGTATAGATCAGGCAGATCATGCGCCTTCCCCATTCTACACATGGACAGCACGCTCACTGAACTGCGTTCACCGTGAGTGTGTATGACTAGCAGTTATTCTTCGCCAGATGACGCTGCTATTGCCTGGACGGATTTTTATCGATAGTAGGTCGGTGATCGCAATGTTCTGTCTGGTCAGTGTAGTTACTTAATACGCTTAATTATCATGTTGCTTCATTCATTTTATTTGGATTTACTATTTCTTAAGAGATGCCTATTCTGTATATTGCTTACCAGTCGTGTTTCCACTGTTTGAATGGAGAACGTCGAGTGGTATTTTGCACCCACCTAAAAGTCACCTACCTCGGCCGTTTTGTATCTCATTGCAAATGAAAGTACAAAACGAACAAATGGGTGGTTGGGAAGGGTGGAATGGAAGTTCTAATTTTGTATTTAAATTTTTCATCGTTGATAGAACGTCTAAAGGAAGTGGTATGATATGTTGATATCAGGAGTAAATTTGTCTCTGACTGCAATAATGATAATCAGTTTTTGTTTCTGTGTTGGTAGCCCTGAAATCTATTCTACAACAAAAAAGATTGAAGCTCGTTTTTGCAACCATGGCATATTCCTGATTTCGAATTACTATTTGTGGTGCCAAAAGAGGTTATGGCCAGTCAGTTGCCGAGAGGAGGGTAGAAGAGAAAAGTGGCATGGACATAATAACACAACAATGTAATCCACGTGGCTGAGTGTTTTCCAAATGTTCAGCCCGGGCTTGCGTTAAGGCACCCTCAGGTTCACTCGACTGCTCGCTAGTCGCACCGTATTCAAACTAACTTGGTTACTGCCATATACAGGTTCGGAAACTTACTTCGGAACTTCAGTGTACTTTACCATTTACCCAGTGAGTATGAATTATAATTCGATTGTCAGCTATGTTTCCTACCCCGGACATTTGGCATCCAACACAAGGCCTACGTGGGACGGGTAAACATGTGGAAATTCCGCGAAATTTGGGACGTCTGCCAACAAGACTACAGAGTGAGACTTCAAGTATGAGGAACGTTCAATAAGTAATTCAAAACTTTGTTTATCGGCCAATTTCAGGTGAAAAAATGAGAAATTTGTTGCGGGACGTCGTGGAATATTCCCTCTTCCGCCCCTAAGGTTAAAATGACTCTGAGCACTATGGGACTTAACTTCTGAGGACATCAATCCCCTAGAACTTAGAAGTACTTAAACCTAACTAACTTACGGATATGACACACATCCATGCCCGAGGCAGGATTCGAATCTGCGACCGTAGGGGTCACGCGGTTCCAGACTGTAGTGCCTAGAGCCGGCTTTCCGCCCCTATAGCTTTATGAAGTTGCGATAGGCGGCGGCGCTTTACATGACCTTCAAAGTGGTGTGTGTAACGGAGAGGCGTTCCAGGCAGACAGCTGTCACTATTACTTTCCAGGAAAACCAGAGCATCGCAGATCTTCCTATGAGCTTGCATAATGTCTACTTAGATCTGGCAACAAAAGCACGGTGAATCTTTAGCCGAGGAGTCTGTTATCACCGCAAAAAGGTAGCGCAAATCTGTCCTGTCTCCCGGGTGCATGCCGGCCGCACACAGCTGTGATTCTTAGAATGTTGGAACGTCCAGAAACTCTTATTGGAGGTGATCGACGGATCAAAGTCAAACACTTTGCTGCACAACTGGACGACTCTGTTAGTAGTGCGGACACACTCGTCCACCAACTGGGTTACTCAAAGGTGTGTGCCTGCTGCGATCCTCGCCGTCTAACACAAGACCATAAAAAGCAACGAAGGACCATGTGTGCGGGGACTTTTCGTGTTGAAGGCTGATCTCGACAATTTTTGTCGACAATCTAAACAGTTGGTGAAACATGAGTTTGTCATTTCGATCCGGAAACGAAACGGCAATCCATGGAGTGGCACCACAACTTCTCTACTCCGAAGGAAAGGCTCAAAGCCGCACGCTCAGACAGTAAATCCATTTGGACGGCCTTCTGGGACTCTGAAGGTGTTGTTCCGTTTGATGTCCTCCGTCGTGGTGCGACAGTCAACTCCGTATTGTGCTTTTCTCGGGAAACTAAAGAAACAACTTCAGCCACTTCGTCACTACAGAAATGCAAACGAATTTCTCCTTATCCATGACAACGAATGGCCTCAATCAAGACTGTGCACCCGAGACGATTTCTCAAAGCTTCGTTGGACAGTTCTTTCTCATCCGCCCCACATCCCAGACCTCACACCTTCCGACTTCCATCTGTTTGGCCCAATGAAGTATGCACTCCACGGGAAGCAACACGTGCATGATCGTGTGGCTACTGATGCAGCGAGATGTTGGCTCCCATGTCGACCACTAGTGTTACCATGCGGTCATACAGGACCTCTGAGTAACAGGCGTAAGGCCGTCGCATTGGACGATCTTCAAAAATGTGTTTTTGTAACCAAAAGAACTAAACTCCGCCTCAACAGGCCATGAAGCCCTCAGGCGTCCCTGGATGCGGATATGAAGGGTCTTGTAGTCAGAACGTCGCCTCCCGGCCGTATGTCAGTCCAAAAACAAAAAATAGTGTGTAATAATATGGTGTTCTGGAAATCAGAAGAAAACCAACCTGCTTTCAGAAAGAAAATGTGTTGTATTACTTACTGAACGGCCCTCGTATTTGTTAACGTTTCTGGGATAAGGGAAACTTTTGCCGCAGGAAGAACCACGCAGCAGCCACACCCATAACATGCCTTAATTGTACGAGTAAATTCAACGACGTCTAACTCATGGCAGTGCGGAAAAAGTCCTGTTTTCAAAGGAGTCATCGACATCGAAGTGGGAACATGACTCAAAATATGTTCAAAATCGTGTCCTTCTGCGGATGGTAGCTGTATAATAACACGAAACTCGGGGAATGAAGTAACTTTAGCATTGCAGGGGTTGCAAATGAGGGTGGTAGTGGGGATTCATGTACTGATGTCCACATCTGGGTGATCAGAGGAATACAGTCAACGAATGGAGGTACAGTGATAACTACTGCAGCCACATGTGTGGCACATCGTGTAATATGCTCTCATTTATTCATAGTTCTTATTGTATGTATTCTAAGGTATTTATAAGCGTCGGTTGAGCGGAATCGATAAATTCTAGGACATACTGCTACATTGTTGTCCGTAAATGTGGAGTGTGATTTTCCGTTTACGCTTGGTTGTCATTCCAATACATTCCAATATACCGCTCATACTCACACACACACACACACACACACACACACACACACACACACACACACACACATACATACACACACAATATCATTCCAGTTTTTGCTACGATTTCGCGTGCGTTGTGATTTATCTGGTTGGGTCTTGGTAACCAGTATCATGTCTTGTAAAGCCTTTCCATTTATGAACGTTCCTTTCGACATCGAAAAAATTTCTCCGTTCATGCAGACTGATTCTTCCAGCTGTCGTATGCAGTAAGCTCCATCCTCATATCTGGGCAGTTTTTTTTTTTTTTTTTTTTTTGCCTATCATGGCCTTGCCATTAGGAATGAGGTCCGATACCGCTTCTAGCCAATTTGTACATATTTCGTAGTCTTTTTTCCGTAGATCCATAGATTTTTGGCTGTTGACAAATTCATCTTGTGCTCCTTCGTAAATATATTGTACACCGAAATGCAGTAGCTATGGTTGCGATTTCTGAGGTCAGCCGTAAAAAATGCTTAATATGGACCCTAACTGCACATACCAGTTAAGATTACCAGTAGCTTCTTATAAATGCACTCCACGGTATTTATAAATGACATTATCTACGTCTACATACTCTGCAAGCCACCGTGCGGTGCGTGCTGGAGGGAGTGTATGACTGTCACTTCCCCCGCACTTTTCTGCTATGGTCGCCAATTGCTCCTGAGAAGAACGATTGCCGGTAAACCTCCTTGTAGGCTCCAGTCTAATTTTATCCTCATCGCCTTTACGTGAAATGTATATAGGACAATGTGCTATATTTGTTGACTCTTTAGAAACCTACTCTCTTGGAACGTTAGCAGTAAACCATGCTGCGATGAGAATGTCTCTCTTCCAGCATTGGAGTTGGTTAACCATCTCTGCGAGGCTTTCGTGCTTACTACATGAACCTGCAACGAAACGAGGTGCTCTTCTTTGGATCTTCTCTGTTTCCTCTATCAGTCTCGTCTGGTACAGTTCCCATACTGTCGAGCAGTATTCGAGCATTGGTCGAATTGGTACTTTGTGTGCTACATACTTTGTCGACGGACTACATTTTTTATGTGATCTTTCCAGCTTAATCAATTTGTCGTCAAGGTCCTAGATATGAAACTAGCACCTTCCAGTTATTGTTCTGCTCTCGTGTAATGATACTGTAACAGTTATTTCTGTCTATGTATCCGCAATACGTTACATTTGAGGGTCAGTTGCCACTCCTGCAACATCGTCGATTAGCCGGAGGTCTTCCTGCATTTCTCCACAATTTTGCAGCGTTGCAATTTTTCTATATGCAACAGTATCAGCTGTGAAACACCACATGGAGGTTGTTTACTATCTATTTTATACATGCAGTGAAAAGTAATGCCCTTACGACGGTTCCTTACTGTTTCCTGAAGACACTTGTACGGATGAAGACTTCTCTCTCTTGGAAATAACATGATGTGTTGTGTTCGCCAGAAGCCCTTCATTCCAATTACACAGTTCATCTTATATTCCGTACTCTCGTAAGATGTTCATTAGGTGCCAGTGCGAAACCGCATTGAACGCTTACCGGAAGTCAAGGAACACTGCATTTACATGGTAGCCTGTATTATTATGAATAACTATCACAAAGATGTTAAAATATTTATTCCCGTGCTACTGGTTTTGGCAGTAAGTCTGCCAGAAGGTGACACTGCGTCGAAACTACACCGCCTGACCAAACAGTGAAGAACGCAGAAGACATAAAGGGATGTCAGTGTACACGTACACATAGACGGCAAGTCTATAAATAGTAAGAGTTGTAGTTCTGTGAGTGAAGCAGTACGGGTACCAGGGTGCATTAGTGTTGATCATCTTTAGTACTGTAACCAGGCCTAGTAGAGCATTGTAGTAAAATCCCGATACTCAAACGAATCGAACTCCCATGTATAAAACAGCTTCAAACGTATGATTACAAGTGAATTAATGTGTAAAATATTTGGCTTTTAACTTGAAAGCGAGGATGGCTGGACGGTCGCCAGCCGAAATATTGTGGCAAGAAGTAACATGATCCGGCTGCAATCCAGAAACGCCATAGAATAAGTTCAGAAAAGATTTGAAATTACGCTTAGAGTTTGTTGGAAGTCGCTCAGTGCTCTTATTATGAAAAACTGGACGACTATAGTCTTGATAATTAGCACTCCATATGAATCAAAAGCACGTGCTTCACAAAAATGTTCAAATCTGTGTGAAATCTTATGTGACTTAACTGCTAAGGTCGTAAGTCCCTAAGCTTACACACTACTTAACCGAAATTATCCTAAGGACGAACACACACACCCATGCTCGAGGGAGGACTCGAATCTTCGCCGGGAACAGCCACACAGTCCATGACTGCAGCGCCTCAGACCGCTCGGTCAATCATGCGCGGCGTGTTTCACACATCTCAATGTTTATGTCGTATTCTCTTAACTATGAGTTTGACGAAATTTTGTAGGTACATTGAGTGATATATTTAGATATTGTTTACAAAATATGTTGCGAATAGAGTTAGCAGTAAAGAATTAACAAATCAGGACGTCATTTTGATGCTGAAATTTTTCTGTGTTAACAGCGAAAATGTAGTAAGCGACAAACTCTTTTCCTTTCATCATTTTGTGAGGTGGACAACGAGGAAAAATCTCGTAAACGTTTTAAATTGTGTCTAAAGTTTGTTGGAGGTTGTTAAGTCCTCTCATTCTCAAATACTGGACGAATGAACACTGGGTATTTGAGCGTCGTCAGTTGTACTTCCTGAAGCCACACAGTTTCAAACTGTAATGCTTGTCTCATTGTCTTAAGCGTTTAACTTAAGACTATACCTGTTAATGAACTCATTATGACAGCATTTTCAATTTTCAGTTTCGGTCAATGATTACGCGAAATATTTAAAATCAAATTTATTTTTGTCCCTGTGACTATAATTCGATTGCGGCTTCCAGGATAGTCACCTACTAAAATTGGCGGGGGGTGTGAACTTTTGTAAACTATCGTCGCCAGTTTTGTGAATCGTCATCGCCAGTTTCGTAAGGGCCTCGTCGCGACTGCTGTAGAGGCCGAGTTGTCACTGCTGTAACGCTAGACGGAGTCTGTGAGTTCGTGATATTGCTTCTGGTGCAGTACACTTCTAAGACAATTCCCCCTGCCACTGTTACACAGCTATGCCCCAGGGTCAGGTAATAGCATAGGAGAACGAAGGTCCTACAACACTCCAACAAATTAGTAACAAAGTCACACAAATGAGTTAAAAGGTTTACTTATGTTTGAGACTTGTTGAATTATTAAGTCTGCAACACTGCTTGTAACATAAAAAAGGGCCCTCAATGACTAAGAGCAAATAACCGCAGGTAAACTTCACAGTACATAGCAAACGCAATATACAAGAACTGTATGTGCAATTCTAATGGTTCACTAAAGATCGTTCAGCCCTGGACGATGACGTATAACGAAGTGGGCGAGATCTGCTCTTCTATCTTCCGAGTAGCCTACTGTTCGTTGTCGTCCAATCGATGGTGGATTGCACTCGGCCGATAATTGGCCGAGGCGAAGTCAATATCTTCATTCTTAGCGCAGCCCGTGGCGCTGGTGGACCTACCGCAAGTGGCAAGTCTCTATGGCACAGGCACCAGCTCGCATCTTTGCGCCTGTATTACTTTTGATCTGGCTGTGTCTTGATCGGACGACAGCGTCAGATGTTGAGCGACCACTGTGAATGACAGGGGTATGCCGCATACTGTAGTCACCTGACAACGTTTGAAAACAGGACATTGTGGGTCTCCATTTGGTCAGCAGGTCGAATCGTCCACTATCTTAGTTTGTGCAGCATTCAGACGTGACAGAAGTTTTGGGAACGTGATAACGGGCACAATCGCCGTCAAGATTCCGGTCGCCCACGTCTCGCCACCACAAGGGAGGATTAACGCACCGTGTACCAGGCAGGTTGTCCATCCAAAGACAAGTAACTGACTTTCCGCGACATTCTGTGTGATCCCGCACCATTGGACAGAGACTAGCAGAAGCTGGACTTCGGATTTGCTGTCAGAAGAGTAGGCTGCCACATCACAACACGAACGGTTGCGTATGCTGTGGTGCCGTGACAGGGAAACATGAACTGATGATGAATGGGGTCAGGTTGTCTTAAGTACTGAACCGAGCTTTTGCACAACTCCAGAGTATCAACATCGGCGGGTATGATTTTGACCTGGGGAGAAGTCACGTTCTTACGATAGTTAGGCACGGTTGCGTAACTCATGGCGTCATGTTGTGGGGAGTCATCGGGTATCACCTTCAGGCCACGGCTGGTAGTGAGTATCGCAACTCTGATGTCACAGCGACGTGTCACAGATATCCTGCGTCCACATGTGCCACTTCTCGTGCGACAGTGCAGTGGTACAATTTTTCAACAGAACAGTGATCGTCAAGCGTCTCTGTTAATTGTCTGCGTTGTGATGAGGTACTCTCGTGAACAGAAAGATTTCGTGATCTGTCTCAGATATACAGAGTTCCGAACTTAAATCCGTCCCAATGCCAGCATCCAGGGTATCAAAGAAAGGTATTGGGCCAGCTTGCTTTAATGGGGAATACCATGCATTTATGACACCCTTTCCAACGGAATTAACGCACTGGACTCACATTGAGAATGAAGGTGGATCAAACCCGCATCCGGCCGTCTAGATATAAATTATCCGTGACTTCCCCAAATCATTTAATGCAAATGCCTTGATGCTTCCTACGAAAGGATATAGCTGGTTTCCTTCTCCATCCTTACTTCATCCGAGCTTGTTCTGAGTCTCTGATGACCTCACTGTCGACGGGACGTTCAAATGGTTCAAATGGCTCTGAGCACTATAGGACTTAACATCTGAGGTTATCAGTCCCCTAGAACTTAGAACTACTTAAAACTAACTAAGAACTTCACACACATCCATGCCCGAGGCAGGATTCGAACCTGCGATCGTAGCGATCACGCGGTTCCAGACTGAAGCGCCTAGAACCGCTTGCTCACAACGGCCGGCACGACGGGACGTTAAACACTAATCCACCTCCATCCAACACTCTAGAATAATGCATGCATCCAAGTCAGAGAGGGTGCAAATTCATACTGATAAGTGGACTCATACTGGCAATTTATTTGGAAATCTGACGTGATATTGAGATAGCTGAAGCAACAACACATATCCTCCTATGAAATTACATTTCGTTCCCTCTTGTCCTTCTGTGTGGTTTTCACTTTGTCAGGCTGTGTATTTGAATAATCAAGATTTTAGCAGTTTTCTGGAGATTACACTAGATTACCATTTCATCCTTGAGTTTCGTATCTATATAAGAATCCTCGGATTTGAAGCCTTTTGATATGCGCTGCCTACCGAATATGTACTCAATCACACTACACTGCCTTTTGAGCATGACGATCATCAATACATATTGTTAATGCGACATTTAATTTTTCAAAAAATGTATGTATATTGGTTGTCTTCATGATTGACTTCACAGTTGATATTTACTTATTGTGTTTGAAGTTGTGTCAGATTATTCATTCTGAACATCATAGCAAACGCTATAAAAAGTTACCTTTCTTCACATTAAAGCTGTCTTACAATCTCGATCTGGTAAAGAAACACGGCAGAATAATATAGATATGTTAGGTAGTAAAGGCTGATACAGAGGGAGAGAAACCTCAGGCCTAGGACGGCTTCACAAACACACACGTCTGTGAGAAATTATTTGTTTACATATTCATCGGCGCATCAATCTTCAGGACAGCTCGTTAATTTTCGGCTGATGGATTCCTTTTGTGCTGCTTCGGGGACGTTAAGTACTCCGGGCTCCCCTCGGCGAGTTTCCCTCGCAAAAGGCGAATTCCTCCCAACTTTATAATTCTTTTTGTGAAAGCGCCCTCCATTAATCCGTCGTATTGATTTGTTGTTAGTGTGATTCTGGAACCCAGATCAACCCTCGGTTTACAGAGAGTGTTTGCGGGGCAAAGAAAATGTAAAGCTATGAAGAGAAGCCGTTATCCAACGGACGGAAATTGGTCTGAGCCTTTTTTTTCCAGCGTAACCAGAAAACTTTTCAGGAGTTTTCTGGCAGTACATTAGTACATACACTCAAGACGGGAAGCTGTATATCACGTCCAACAATAATTCATGCAAGTGTTATTAACGGGGTAATGCAGCGAAATCATAACTGCAGCCCAGATCTCTAAGAAGAATGAGAGTTGTTCTTCACACTCTTGAATGCAATAAGACATCCCTTGATAAGAAAATTTTATCGGGATTGCGTTTTGCTTACATTCCCGAGTGCAGGTTAATTTTAGAAATTTCCCTATTATTCATTCTTGTAAGTTTTCACCTTATAAAAGCAACTAAGTAGTCCCAAGATCGTTGTCATTTAGAGTCAAGTCTTTTTTAATTATATTACTTCATTGTCATATTGTTCTATTAACCAATGTAGCAAGTGGCCACCATCAGTTTTTGTAATAATAAAATGCTTCCGTGTAAGTGACCACATAGTACAGTTTTATAGACTAATTGGAGGAACGACATGATGAGTAACACTTTCAAGTGTTAGAACTTAATTCATTAACAATTTCAGCTCACATAAGCACTATCGGGAACAGAAGTTGAAATTAAGATTCTTGTGTCAGCAGTAGTAAAATCCTCCTACTCACTTTATAAATGAACTGAGATTATAAAAGTTTAGAACACAAGTAAAATTCCCTAAAATAAGCCAATCTTCGTGCAAAATTTCCTAGCCAAGACATAAGCGTTAACGCTTGTAACGTTACTGTCACATGTCTCTATGAGATATTAATTCATTTTCTGCAGATATTTTGCAGTTTTTTTAGTGAGAATACTGGAATGGTGTGCTTGGAAAGGCAGCCTGGCGTGATGTGATACATTTCTATATCTTCTTTGTCGTCAGAGGGCAGTATGTGAATCTCATTAGGTGAAGAGGGTCTCCTCTGCGGATATGCGCAGATTTGCGGAAGTAAGGAAGCTACCTGCTCCACGACTACTGGAAAATGGACAGTCACCTGAACCCACTGTGCTCAATGAAAGCTGAGGCTGCCCCTACAGCCCCCAGAGAATAACTGAGGATGGCATTTTTGCCTTTCTGCATTTATTTCAAAGAGCCAGACACTGCGACACCACCTGTCTAATAGGCAGAGTCAGTTGCGTTCACTCCTAAAATTTGGTTCAGCCAACAGTACTGTGTCACTCTGTTCAGTGTTCTTGGTGTGTAAGGTTGATCAAACATAAAGACATTCTACTGGCCTAGTAGGGACTTTGTGTGTAAAAACGTCCGTTTCTTATGCAAAGGAGGGAAGTTGTATGATTTTCTCTTGTTTGACACCAGTCACCCGTAGCAAGGGAAGAACAAACCATCAGAGTAGCTCATAATACGGCACGAAAAAGAGACGAGACTAGAATTCCTTCTCCCTCTTGACCGGGACGCATAAACACATGACTTGGTCTGTTAACGACTGATTGGTCCGGAAACATTGTCTCCGAAAGGTATGGCCTAGCAGACGTACCTCCACTTTAACAGTCCAAGACTGCGATACGTTAAGCAATCGAAACCAAGGGTCCAGAATGTCTTTGCAGAAGACTTCGACTCAGAATTTGCGCAAGAATAAATAACTTGACAGCTGAAATTTTATCGAAAGACTTTTAATATATCATTGCCACATGATCGTTGTAGTCCAAATTCACATTGTGTTACATTAACCCTGTGTAATACAATTTTCTATTAGTGTTGAAGGTATAAAAGATTACAAAGAGACTGTAACAAGCCTGTAACCGTGTAGGAGCAGCGGATGAGACCATGTCATTCCTTATGCTGACAGGATAGAATCAAGTCCAGTGTCTTGCTAAATTCGAGTCCGTGAACAGTGTTCAACGCGAATATCTTCGCTTGTGCAACGAAGAGCCACAAAATAGCAATAACATTATGTGATAGGATAAGCAGTTAAAGGATACTGGTAGATAGCCTGACAAACCTCGTTCTGGAAGGCCTTCGGTAAGTGACGAGTCTGTAGAAGCTATACGATTGCACGCTATCGAACTCACTGATACACACAAACGTTTCGAAACAGTTACAGTTAGGCTTAATAATGTGTTTAGCTATGAGGTCACGTTTAACGTCTGTGATCTTGTCATCACTGTTCATGGCCTTTTGAAAATTTTCGTGTCTACTTTGACTACCAAGTGACAGCTTCTAAGGTGGACGTATGGTGTACCCTTGTGCATGATGAAGTTGTAGGTCCATTTTTCCTACTTTTTTTTCTTTGATGAGTAGACTGTGATGTCTAACAACTACCTTGACATGTTGCTACAATTTCCAGAAGGTATCGTCTTACAAAATGACGACGCTCCCTCACACTACGCCAAAAGAGTTCGCGAATTTCTGATTCAAAATTTCCCCAGCGGTGGATAGGGAGGGGTGATTTTAAGTCATAGCGACCACGATCCCAGAATCTAACACCAGTAGACTTTTACTTTTAGGGTTATGTAAAGAGACGTGTGTATGGTGAACGTATACAACGACACTACTTTTTTAAATCAGAGAATCAGAGACGCTGTTCGCCCTATTACATCAAGTGACCTTATATGCGTGTGGGAAGAACTAGAATATGGTTTAGGTATGTGTAGGGCAACAAATGGAAGCCACGTCTAACCACATCGAACTGTGCTGCACACGTTTGCATACTTCAGAGACTTTTTCATTTCCATCTAGTTTCACATTTGAATCTTTTTTCATTGATTTTCTGTTTTCGGTTAAAGTTGCACCATGACATTACGAACGCACTGTACACCACAGTTGCTGAGTACTGCTTATCAAAAATCATTTATACAAGAGTATATAAAAAGAATCTGCATAACATTTTCTAATTTATTACAATGTTTAAATTAGTGACATCATTTATCAACATAGTCAGGCCGTTTATCACTAAGCTTGATCATCGTTTCATTAACTTTCCATTACCCGAGAAAAAATGTTTTTCGGTTGAGCAGCAGGCAGCTTATGTACCTTTTCCTTCACCTCTTCGTCGAGGAATAATCTATGGCCCCTTACATCAACTTTAAATGTGCCAGACCAACGGGTCAATATTTTATTTGTACGCAGGACGCTCTAACGATTCGGGAGCGATGTTCTGCAGAGTCTGAGGGGCGTGGGTGATGTTATGGGGACGCGCGTTGATGTACCAAAAATTAAAACCATTTACAATAGACATTGACATGCTACTCGTTGAATCATTCTGACGTCGTTTGTTTACTATTGGCCCTTTTTCTGGTGATGCACCAGAACTGCCCATGCGCGTCCAGGAAACTATGAGCATCATTTTTGCTGCAGAGGACTGGCTTCTGAGTCTAATTTCAGCTGGTGATCCGGCGTCTTTCCATTCCATGCTCTGGCGTTCGCACTCGGGTGCAAAGTGCTCGACCCACATTTAATCTCCAGTGATGGGTCGAGGATCTCTAGTCGGAGATAAGTGGGACTTGCGACTGCTACAATGCAAGTGGAAAACTGTGTAGGAAAAATCTTGCTTCCAATGCTCTATCTGAGAGCGTGCGCGCATCATGGTACAAGGTCGTACATGGCACTGTTCCTACAACCTGCAAACTCTGTTCAATTCACCTAGTCTTCTCATGTGACTGCGACATGTGTGCGGAAGAGGACACAGCTGAAAGTCGTTCTGTGTCCCGTAAATTTTGTGTAATCTGAGACACCGCAAGAGACATGGTGTGTTTTGTAAACAAGTCGCTATGCAACGTATCAAAGTGTCAGATGCCGTCATACCACAGTGGAACCCGAATCCTAAAAGAAAGAAAAATGCCACGACCTGTATATTGGGAGATAAAATTAACGCAATATTCTCCCTGAAAACGTCTGATTAATCGAATTTATCGGAATATTTGTTGAATGAACTCTGTAAGGAACAAATACTGAAGAAACATAGAGAAACTTTTTCAAATTTACTGAAAATAACATTGAACAGAGAATGTGGTAAAATGGGACTCTAATTTATTTGTTAAACTTCTTGTATCCTTCTTTGCCTTCTTTAATGTGATTTCCCGATCTACTGCGATGTATGGAGTCTTTATTTACTTTTCTATGCCCCATGTGCTGACTTTTTTTAGTTATGTGGCGCTTTATTAGAAGCGCACAGACAGAGAAATAGGCACATGCTACATATCTCAAGCGTGTTCTGGACTTGCTTGATGTGATACACATTTCAATACACGTCTCATAATGTACTGGGGATAGGCTGCTAGTCTACTGAATGAAACTGCCTAACCCTGGACCTCTAAAACAGGTAGAAGGAACATCTATTTCCTATGTTTAGGGTACATTTTATTTCCAAGCAGGATGTAAAATATGGAGGTCAGTATTTACTTCGATGTCAGCGAGAATGACATTTTACGTTATTTATTATTACATATTTCCGTCAGGAGGTTTTGATTTAGAAGACGATTACTTTGTTATCCACGGAAAAAATTTTCGGCGAAATGCTTCGAAAACGATTGTTATTTGCGTACAGCGTGCAGTAGATCTTTCATTTTTCAATCTTACAACCAAACAACAATCTAGGCATTAACCTCTTATGACAGACTATTAATTCGACCATCTGCTGACAAATGTGTTCTGTTCTTCGTCCTGTTATTTTGAATTTAGGAGAATAACACGTCAAAATATTCGTATATTAATTTCGATTACGGAGAAATAAACTTTCTGTTCTTGCTACACCTCATGAAGTTTTCAAGTTTAAAATGGAAATCTAGCTACGACACATGGGCTCCGAGGAACATTTACAATTTCATTTCGTAACATCTATTTCTTCCTTACGTTCGTTATTGTTGTAAATGACAGAAGATTATGAATCACCTATTGTCGGGAGGCGCTAAAAAAAGGTTGGTTGGGAAAAAGTTTCATCCTCATTAACACGATCGTCCAATAGCTGCTGACAGATTAACACACTAATGCGCTCATGCTCTTCAGTGAGTTGGTTTGGGACTCATTTTTCATCTACGAAAATTGAGCATGTCATGGATGATGTCGCCTGCGCAACGATGATTAATAAGCATTTGGTTCACCACTTCATTCGCAGTCACTCATCGGTTATTCAAAATCAAGACACGAACTTGTTCGGTGTCGGCGTCAATAGTTGCGGTGTCTGTACTCCCTGCTCCTTCAACGTTCTTCAAGCGTCTTCGGCAGCTTCTGAACTGTTCAGTCCACTGGTAAACATTTCGCATTGTCCCGTCGTTTGCTGTAGATTTCAGCTCTCGGTACGCCTAAAGATCACAGAAAAAGGGTTACCGAACGCTGTCCTCCAGCGGCGTAGCCTTGTCTGTTTTGCGAGAGGTACCCTCGTAGACGAGTGTTACGACCGTTGCTACAAGTACCCTTCAACAGTGCGATGTATTTAAATTTGTAGATCAACGTTTTGGGTGCTGTTGCAAGATCCGAAACATTGGTCTGCAAAACAACATGGCAACGCAGTCGCATAATCGGTAGCACTTTACATAAAAAGGACAATCCTTGGCTTTACAACTGCATGAGATAATAGGTCATCGTTACTCTGCGTAAGTTGGCTGTAGAAACATTTGTATCATATGGCAGACGGCGCATTCACTCATACGAATAAATATCGGGACAGTACACAAAACACAATGAAAAATCGCTCGAAGAAAATGAAGTAAAAATTCCATTCCTTTATTTTCATCTGTGTAAAGTCGTGAAATTATACCTGGTCCGCGGTGAACGCACTCCATGCTTTCCAACGTATTCTGTGTTTCTACACAATGTGTCATCACCTCTGAGAGTGAAGTAACCGTATGTGAGGAGATCAGAATTAGCTTTCTACACTGTTGTCTTTCGATACAGCTTCTGATAAGAAACTTGGGTCCAAAGCGGGGAAATTGCAGTTCTGATCCTAGAAATGTCTGAACTGTAGCCAGAATTCCAATATCATACCAATGAACCGTTACCACGCGGTTTTGTGTAACAAATATTAAAAACGCTTCGATGGTAACAAACGATGTACTTAAACTTATTGCGTATTCATAGTGATGTTAAGCTCGCACTCTAAACAGATTCTATACATGTGGAAACATGTGAATGTACGCAGTTAATTTTAAGAATTCGTAGTGGTACCTGGCCAATAGGTCGTCGGACGTAGATTGCTTTACAGAAATATGAAAATAATATTCGTTGTTTGAAGTTTCATAGGAGTTTTCAGAACATAAACGCTCGGTCTATGATTAAAGTGAAGTGTAATAACGTAATAAAAATGCCAGTCTTTCTATATGTGATGTACCGGTCTGTAATGAACTCATAGCTGAAGGGACGTTGTCCTGCTATACCTTTCTTCGTTACGTTTTGTTCCCAGTAACATTTCTATATGGAGCTATACTCCAAGTTTAGACAAGCCGTAATTCTTACGGGCAGCTACGATTACTCTTTCGTAATAAAAACGGTCTCCACATTTCTTCCTTTTATATCCACCTCCGCTATTTCTGTCACTGCAATTACGCTCTCGTGTCCCGTTTTACTGATGACATCTCCGTCAGACGTTTAAGCTGCTGCGCTGAGGCACAAATAGTTACCGTTTTACTCGGGTGGGCGTCAATAGCCCCAATATTTAACTTAGGACAGGTTATTCTCTGTCCGTCACAACTAGAAATTAGTGTCGTCTAAAACAGCTAACGTCTTGGTACTATCTTCCCCACGTTGGTATCACTACAGCCACTTCACTCAAGCTGACCGACATAGCGCAATATGTCACATCTATCAAGGGGGCCATGAATGGTTAGCTGTGCAGTGATTCCGTCATAAATAAGTGAAATAAAACTAAATAAGGTTAATTCCAATTCGATATACGAATAAAACAATGCATTGCTTCTCAAAAATGTTAGATGTCAGGTATTGACATTGACAAGAAAATTACCTGAAAGGGCTTTGCTACGTCACTCCCTGAGACGAATCGCTTCTAAACGATAAGAAGAAAAATTAAACCACGCAGCAAATTCGAGCTCAGCAAATGGAGGACGTGGGGAATGATAGACCTGTAGGAGGACAATAACAATACTCCTTTGCTGGGTACGGAGCTGACGTTGATGCCATTGCTTCTTTTTTCATACTGACACATGTTTTAGGCAGAGTGAGTTATCAGTTTAGTCTTCAGAATAGCTACGATCATACTGTTTTCTAAATTCGTCCTTTTGTGTATTTCAGTCAAGTGGATCCAACTGGAATACTGGGCTTCAGATATTTTAACGCAAATGGAAATTCTTCCAAAGGCTCCATTTATAAGCAGTCTACTCCATTTCTGACTTTTAAGGAACGCAGAATTAATTCAAATTCATCATATTTCTTCTAATGATCATTTAGGTGAAGGACATTCCAAAACCATAACCACAGGTAAAACCTCAAGAAAATTCACACTACGTGATTTAACGATAGAGTGTTAAGGATACGCGAAATAACACTTGATGGAACAAGAATGGTCCATTTGAAATGAAGAATTAAGTATGAGAAAGACTTACGATAGATGTCGTCCTCCTGTACTGAATTTTTGTTGATCTAAACGTCCATCCTAAGATTCAAAAACCTCTGGAACTAGACAAACAAATGCCGTGATAATAATGAAAGAACACATTTAAAACATCTGTAGATGAGACATACATGCAAATGAAAAAACTGAGAAACACGACATCAGAATTGAGGGCTATGTAGTAGTATGTGAAGGAATTCTTCTACCTGAGAAATAAAGTAACATGTGACGGAACGAAGCAAAGGCGACATAAAAAGCAATCTAAATGGCAAAAGGGCAATACTTGCAACAAGTCTAGTATTACCAACTTAAGAAACAAATTTTTAGGAAAATGATTCTGGAAAGCAGTACTATAAAGAGGTAAATCATTGACAATAGTAAAATCAGAGGAAGAGAAAGTAAGCGTTTCAAGTGAAGTTTTACAGCATGATGTTCTTCACAAAACAGGCAGAGAAAGTAATACTCGTAAAAAGTTATGTGGGTGGGTAGTTGGGGGTGGGGAGTGGGGGGTGGGGGGAATTTGTTGAAGGGAAATGTGTTAATACATCAGCGATAATATTGAAAATACTAGAGGGCGTAGTAGAGGACGAAAACTGTATGGGAGGACACAGATTAAGATACTGTGGTGCAGTAAATGGTGGAAGTGAACAGTGGCAACACACAAGGAAACAGCACACACTTTATCAAATGGCACTAGAGCCTTAATACAATAATACAATACACTATGAGATATTTACCCCAATGGAATTAATCAGTTTTCCAAAGGAGCACGGACACATATACGAAAATAACAAAGCACTAACCTAAGATAATAGCACAAAGTACAAAGTATGAACAACAAAGTGCTTCTAATATCAAAAACTTTACAATAAATGGGGCAACAATTAAACTACGAAAATAATTAGTCTTACAACAACGGCCGAACACGAGGATGTCTAATAAGAGTTCTTAGCCTAGTACCTAATCATAAAATGCACTCCACCATCTTAAGTAAACACTAGAAAGACATCACAAATAGACGGACATTAACCTTATTCACATCCTTTAGCAAGGAAGACAAAGCAAAGTATCAGGAGGAACAGACGAATCGTCCAAAGTATAATTCAATGAAACAGAGTTGTGCCCAACAGTGACCTCGCTGTGTTTCAGAAACGAAATCTCTTTAGTGACTTAGGAAGGCCAGCATTGACTCAACAATATAGCATTAGTCAACAGCAACAAACTCACTTCTAACACTTTTAGTGGTGAACAGTCTAGAGCAAGCATTTGCTTGGTGTCAGCTACGTCGTCTCCTTGACGTGTGAAGACAAATACGTACTATCTGCTGCTCCAGCTAGAAAGGTACCCTATCGTGACAGCAAGCCACAATCAACATCAGCTATCAGTACATGCTGTTGACTTGCTACACTGACCTGCTTCCTGCTTCGTCGTCAGGCGGCTGCCCCTGAGCTCCAACAAGTTTGCATTCACTGTCCAAGTGCCTCCTCGCTCTGATGACGACCGAGGCTGATGACGTCCTTCATCTCCAAAGGGCCATTATAGCCAGCCAACCCCTGTGCCAGACATGCTGGTACGTTCTATCAACGAGCTCTGTCAGCACACAACGTCATGCACAGCACTTGCCCACCACCGTCCACGACAGCCCGACACTGACACCAAGTACCTATGGCCAGTTCCGTTACATCGTGAGACTCCCAATAGTTCTGACAGGACACTGCTTCTCACCTCTTAGTGGCGCTGTGACCGCCAAAATTACGGAAAAGGAGCACATGAGCAATGCTGGGTGAACAGTTGTGTGTGGTGGGAAATTAATTGTGCAACACAAGTAACTGCATGTAGGTGATAATTCAAGCCGAAGAGATGGTCAAAATGGTTAGAGGGGAAGAACTAATGGTGGGATGCGTCAAAACATCGGAAGAATGATATAGTTCTCCATGCTACTGTATCCTGTTCAGGCCTCTCAATCTCCCAATAGCTACGGCAACCTACATTCTTCAGAATCTGCTTTCTGTACTCATCTCTTGGTCTCCCATTACAATTTTTGCCCCTCACAGTTTCCTCCAACACTAAACTGGTAATCCCTTAATATCTCAGAATGAGTCCTATCATCCGATCCCTTCTTTACTGAAGTTGTGCCGAAAATGTCTTGCTATTACAATTCTATTCATTACGTCCTCATTAGATACTTGATCTACCCATATAATCTTCAGCATTCTTCTGTAGCACCACATTCCAAAAGGTATGTTCTCCTTACGTCTGAAAGATCTGTCGTCCATACAAGGTCACGCTTCAGACTAATACCTTCAGAAAAGACTTCCTAATTCTTAAATCTATAATCGATGTAAGCAAATTTCTCTTCTTTAGAAACGCTTTTCTTACGAATGTCAGTCTATATTTTGTGTCTTCTTTACTTTGTCCATCATCAGTTATTTTGCAGCCGAAATAACGAACCTTATCTACTACTTTTAATATCTCGTTTCCTTATCTAATTCCCTCAGCACCACGTGATTTAATTCTGCTTCATGTCATTAACCTTGTTTTGCTTTACCGACGTTCTTCTCATATCTGTACATTCCCTTCAACTGCTTTGCTATCTCTATTAAACTGCAATGTCACCACCAAACCTGAAGGTTTTTATTTCTTCTCCATGATCTTTAATTGCTGCACCAAAATTTCTTTCCTTTACTGTTTGCTCAATGTACAGACTGGATAACATCGGGCATAGGTTACAGCCCTGCCTTACTCCCTTCTCCACCACTGCTTCCCTATCATGGCCCTCAATACTTATAACTCCCATCTGTTTTCTGCGCAAGTTGTTCAGAGCCTTTGGCTCCCTGTAAGGAAATTTGTGGTAAGGTCTTATAGGACCAAGGTTCCTGAGCTTACACACTACTTAATCTAGATTAAACTAACTTACGCTACGGGCCCCATGCCGGATGGGCGACTCGAACCTCCTATGGGGGGAGCCGCCCGAACCGGACGAACTAGACCCTGCGCTCCCTATATTTTACCCTGTTACCTTCAGAATTTCGAAGAGACTGTTTCACTGTCAAAAATTTTCTGCAAGTCCACAAATGCTAGAAATGTAGGTCTGCCTTTCATAAATCTAAGATAGATCAGAGGGTCAGTATTGTCTCGTGTGTTCCTAAATTTCTCCGGAATCCAAACTGATCTTCTCCGAGCTGGGCTTCTACAAGTTTTTCTATTCTTTTGAAGTAATTCGTACTACTGTTTTGCAACCGTGACTTATTAAACCGGTAATTCGGTAATTTTCGCACCTGTCAGCATCAGATTGACTCATTTAAACAAGAATTTAGCCACACGGGGTAGCCGCGTGGTCTGGGGCATCTTGTCACGGTCCGCTCGGCTTTCCCCGTCGGAGGTTCGAGTCCTCCCTCGGGCGTGGGTGTGTGTGTGTGTCGTCCTTAGCTTAAGTTAGTTTAAGCTAGATTAAGTAGTGTATAAGCTTAGGAACCGATGACCTTCTCAGATTGGTCCCATAAGATCTTATCATAAATTTCCAAATTTCAAAAAAGTATTTACATATGTGGGCACTGATGATGCCCTCCTCACCCAGCAAAGGAAATAACATGAACTATACAAAAGACTGCTGACAAAAATTCACAACACACATAAAAAAAATCAGATTGTCACAGAGAAAGGACGAGAAGAATCATTAACAAAATTTACATCAGCAGTATGTCAATAATTTTACCAATTATGTATAGCGATATAGAAAGTAAAACAATCTTGAAAACTCCGTGGTCTCCAACAACACCAAACAAAAGAATCTCAAACAGTATCTTCACAAAATATCGTCTCTGAATGAGAGGTTACTATCATTTCAGATCGACGGACACCAGTTCGAGTTCATACAAATGAAGACAGGCAAACATCGAATGGACCCGCTAGACCATGTCACCTCCTCGTGTGAAACAATTCACAGCATCTGCAGTTTCTAATGGAAAAAAATTTATAGTGCGTATTTTACATTTAATTTTGTAGCTCTAAACCGCATTGATTGTCTACTGTCTGGAAAGTAAATTCCAATACCTGTATTATACGGAAACATACACTACCGGCCATTAAAATTGCTACACCACGAAGATGACGTGCTACAGACGCGAAATTTAACCGACAGGAAGAACATGCTGTGATATGCAAATGATTAGCTTTTCAGAGTATTCACACAAGGTTGGCGCCGGTGGCGACACCTACAACGTGCTAACACGAGGAAAGTTTCCAACCGATTTCCCATACACAAACAGCAGTTGACCAGCGTTGCCTGGTGAAACGTTGTTGTGATGCCTCGTGTAAGGAGGAGAAATGCATATCATCACGCTTCCGACTTTGATAAAGGTCGGATTGTAGCCTATCGCGATTGCGGATTATCGTATCGGGACATTGCTGCTCGCGTTGGTCGAGATCCAATGACTGTTTGCAGAATATGGAATCGGTGGGTTCAGGAGGGTAATACGGAATGCCGTGCTGGATCCCAACGGCCTCGTATCAGTAGCAGTCGCGATGACAGGCATCTTATCCGCCTGGCTGTAACGGATCGTGCAGCCACGTCTCGATCTCTGAGTCAACAGATGGGGACGTTTGCCAGACATCAACCATCTGCACGAACAGTTCGACGACATTTGCAGCAGCATGGACTATCAAGTCGGAGACCATGGCTGCGGTTACCTTTGACGCTGCATCACAGACAGGAGCGCCTGCGATGGTGTGCTCAACGACGAACCTGGGTGCACGAACGGCAAAACGTAATTTTTTCGGATGAATCCAGGTTCTGTTTACAGCATCATGATGGTCGCATCCGTGTTTGGCGACATCGCGGTGAACGCACATTGGAAGCGTGTATTCGTCATCGCAATACTGGCGTGTCACCCGGCGTGATGGTATGGGGTGCCATTAGTTACACGTCTCGGTCACCTCTTGTTCGCATTGACGGCACTTTGAACAGTGGATGTTACATTTCAGATGTATTACGACCCATGGTTTCTATCCTTCATTCGATCCCTGCAAAACCCTACATTTCAACAGGATAATGCACGACCGCTTGTTGCAGGTCCTTTATGGGCCTTTCTGGGTACAGAAAATGTTCGACTGCTGACCTGGCCAGAACATTCTCCAGATCTCTCACCAATTGAAAACGTCTGATCAATGGTGGCCGAGCAACTGGCTCGTCACAATACGCCAGTCACTACTCTTGATGAACTGTGGTATCGTGTTGAATCTGCATGGGCAGCTGCAGCAGTACACGCCCTCCAAGCTCTATTTGACTCAACGCCCAGGCGTATCAAGGCTGATATTACGGCCAGAGGTGGTTGTTGTGGGTACTGATTTCTCAGGATCTATGCACCCAAATTGTTTGAAAATATAATCACATGCCAGTTCTAGTATGATATATTTGTCCAATGAATACCCGTTTATCATCTGCATTTCTTCTTGGTGAAGCAATTTTAATGGCCAGTAGTGTATATGTTGTGTGATTTTTAGATTGGTTCGTTTGCATTGTTGTAGTGGTAGAGGAGGGTTACTGCAATCGTTCAGAGGCGAGAAGACGGTTTGCGGCAAAGCAGAGTACAGGGTCGCACGAAGTAAACGACCACGCAGCTGCACACAGCCCCACTAACGGACGGCGGTATAGAATAATAGCTTGATTGTTGAAGGTGGAGGGGAACGATGTTCATTTTCTTGGAAAATGGTTCCGAATCAGATTAACTTGAGGGTCATTTCATAATGCACTGTTCGGTAAGATTCATGTGCGGAGTTGGCAGCGATATAATACTGCGAAGTTTAGCGGTACGCTGTGGAACGCCATCTAAGTGTAACAGTGTAGTTTGCATTCCAGAAGGAAAGAAAGCATAGCTATTCAAATATTTAGTGCCAAGACGGGCTGTTTGTGTAAATCCACTATTGGTGTCATAATCTTACTAATTTAATGAAATGCCTCAACGAGTTACGGTATCGGTAACTAGTCACGTCATTCGTTGGGTAGAGATAATTACTTGTATAGTATCTCGTGTTGCATTTTCGCTATATAAATAACAGAACTAGTTACGAGCTAATTCAGTTTTCACTCGTAGGTCAGTGTTAATTAATATTTTTACCGAATCAGACGAGTTTCTGTGTGTGCAAAAGCTAAAGTCGAAGTAACGACGGTTGTGGCAATAGATGGACTGTAAGTGCGATTGCATCGCAAGATTCAGCGGTCTTTTAATAGAAGAGCAGTTGGTGTTGGGTTAACGTTTTGCTCTGACATTGGCAGTACAAGCTCGCGCTCCTTTTGAAAGAGCTACTGGTATTCAAGTGCAGCGATGTATAATGCAACTGCCTCAGTTAACACATTAATGGAACCGAATAAAATTTTATCAAAGGACATTCTGTAAATCCTAATTCTAGTACCTGAAACTGGTTACTCGCCTGCGTAAAGCGAAGTAACATGAGCAAGACAGTGCAACACGAGCTAGCAACAGTGTAGGTCAGACAGCTACGTCCAGCTTCGATTTGTACACCAGTCTGTTTCGTAAATTTGTTTTTTGTGATACAGTTAGCTAAGATAATTCATACTACCCGTTGTTTGATGAGAACTGATACCTACCACATTACGACAGATTCAATGTGTTCGGAAATATCCGTTATAAATTTCTAGGACTTGTAGAGGAAAATGAGTACATAATACACACATCAAGAACGTTTTGCATCACCTCGGTTCCGAGAGATCTGGAATCTGTATAGAAAATTGGAATAGAGATCAACATAAGCATCATTTTCGCTCTTTTTGTTGCTCATGAAAACCACACATTGCAAGTTGTAACACCGTACAGCGAAACATTCAGAGATGGTGATCCTGATTGCTGTACACACCGCTACCTCTATTACCCAGTAGCACGTCCTCTTGCATTGATGCATGCCTGTATTCGTCGTGGCATACTGTCCACAAGTTTATCAAGGTACTGTTGTCCCAGGTTATTCCACTGCTCAACGGCAAGTCGGCGTAGATCCCGCAGAGTAGTTGGTGGGTCATGTCGCCAATAAACACCCGTTTACAATCCATCCCAGGCGTTTCGATAGGGTTCATGTCTGGAGAACATGTTGGTCATTCTAGTTTAGCGATGTCGTTATTCTGAAGGAAGTCATTCACAAGATGTGCACGATGGGGGCGCGAATTGTCGTCCATGAAGACGAATGCTTCGACAATACGCTGCCGATATGGTTGCACTATTGGTCGGAGGATGGCATTCACGTATCGTACAGCCGTTACGGCGCCTTACATGAACACCAGCGACATACTTTGGCCCCACATAATGCCACCCCAAAACATCAGGGAACCTCCACCTTGCTACACTCGTTGGATTCTGTGGCTAAGGCGTTCAGCCTGACCGGGTTCCTTCCAAACACGTCGCTGACGATTGTTTGGTTGAAGGCATATGCCACACTCATCGGTGAAGAGAACGTGATGCCATCCTTAACGGTCCATTCGCCATGTTTTTGGCCCATCTGTATCGCGCTGCATGGTGCCGTGGTTGCAAAGATGGACCCCGCCGTGGACGTCGTGAGTAAAGTTGCGCGTCATGCAGTCTATTGCGCACAGTTTGAGTCGTAACAGGACGTCCTGTGGCAGCACGAAAAGCATTATTCAACATCGTGGCGTTGCTGTCAGGGTTCCTCTGAGCCATAATCCTTAGGTTGCGGTCATCTACTGCAGTAGTAGCCCTTGGGCGGCCTGAGCGAGACATGTCATCGACAGTTCCTGTCTCTCTGTATCTCCTCCATGTCAGAACAACATCGAATTGGTTCACTCCGAGACTCCTAGACACTTTCCTTGTTGAGATCCCTTCCTGGCACAAAGTAACAATGCGGACGCGATCGAACCGCGGTTCAGCCATGTCTAGAGAGTCAGTCGAGACGTGGTTGAACCACAGACAACACGAGACGTTGAAAGGTGGCTACACTGTGCCACTGCGCCAGAGAGTGCGCCAAAGAGTACTATTAAGCCGCCTCCACAGTGGTTGTCGAGAGTTCATGGCGGTCAGTGCTAGTAGAGAGCTCGTGGAGGACAGTGCTTGTCCAGAGCTCGTAGAGGACAGTATGTGTTAAGAGTTCGTACCGAGATGTGCTAGTGGGCACTGCTTGTCGTGAAGTCGGAGTAAGATGTTGTAGTAAAGAGTGTTGTTCCATGTTTTATGCAGTTATTTGATGGGAGAGATAGCAGATGTTATTGTGTGCATTTCGTCAATATATATGAAGGTAAAAACTACAATGTTCTTTTATTAATTGTGTGTCTGAAATAATGCGTCACTACAGGTTCAGTCAACAAAGCATCTGGCTTGTGTTCTTGTATTAGAGTGAATTCTGGTTTTCTTGCGTAATTATAGTTTTTCTAAATTTCTTTTGTCACGTCAGTATAATTGATATTTAATAATTCTTGTCTTGTTTGAGAAGAACCGTGCCAGATGTGGACGTTGAGTCACACTCCCACATATAGAACAGTTACTTTTGTGCTTATTGGTTTGTAGGTTTTATAGTTGCTGGGGGACTTAATTAATTAACTGTGTTTACGAAAATTTTCTTACATTGTTTGTTGCAGTCAGATAGCGTAATAATACTAGTCAGGGCCAACCGATTACGAGACTTACGTAATCGGACATACAGCTACCTAAAAATCATTTTCAATCATATATATTTAATTAAGCCCCCATGCACGTGGCGACCGCTGCTTCGGATCGTCCCTTGGATTCTTCTGATTGCGAAAAGTAGTAGACTGTAGTATTGTTGTAGTAATTTGTAGTTCAGTAATTGTAGTCTGTATTGAATGTGTAGATTTGGTAATTGGCATTCTTCTAATGGTATTTTTCAAATTTATTTTTTGTTGTTGTCTTGTATACGCGTTTGAAAATCCAGTGCAATTATTTCAATTGTTCGTTAATCGTGTTTGAGGGAAACATCTCGTGTGAATAGTATTGTTGGAGATAAGGAGTCATTGTGTGTGATTTTCGAACAGTGACGAATCTTTCGTGTATTTTGTAAATGATTACGCGATCAATGAAAAAGGGAAAAATGATGAATAGTGAGAATGACGAAATTGTTGACATGGCGAACTCGCCAACACAGGAAAACAGTATGGTGGATAATGGAGTTGAAAATAATGTAATAAGTCGGGAAAATAGTCCGGAACCATTTCAAAATTTTTCTCAATCAGAAAATTTACAGAATATGAGATTAACGATAGAAGATTCTGAAATAGTATCGAACACAGATAGCTTTATAGCCATGCAGAAGGAAGCTGGTTTTGTGGGAAATGTGAGGGGTGAAAAGAATTTTGAAACAGTTACTATGGAGCAGTTGATGAGTGCTATATTAAATGTGGGATCACAGTTACGATCTGAATTAAAAACAGTTATGGAAACACAAATAGGAACAATTAAAACTGATATAGGAACTATTAAAACAGAGATGGGAACAATTAAAACAGAGATGGGAACAATTAGAACTGAGATGAAAGCAATGACAACACGTTTTTGCTCAAAAATAGGAACAATTGAGACAGAAATAGGAACAACTAAAACCGAGATGAAAGCAGTGGGATCACAGTTACGATCTGAATTAGAAACTGATAGGGGAACAATGGAAACTCAGTTAGGTTCACGAACAGGGACATTTTTGAAATACACGAAAGACGAATCAAATAAAGAAATTAGAGAAGAAGTACAACCGATTTTGAAGGCTCACAATAATAGCTTAATTTCAACAGAAATCAGACAAGAGGAACAGGACAGAGAACGGGAAGGAAAAGATCGCGTGACAGTGCAGAAATTTTCAGAGTTAAATTTACAATGTGCACACGATAAGGAGGAAATACTTGAGAGAATCGAGGAATCCGTACCAAACGACAGAATAAATAACTTAACGCAACAGTATGACCAGTTCACTACTAAATGTGACAATACCGAAACCCGAGTCGCGACACTTACAGAAGACGTAAATAAACAGAAAGAACAATTAAGTGACTCATCAGAAAGAGTTGAAGAGATCTCAGATAAATTGACAAGTGTTAGTTTAGCAGAAGGGTTTGAAGAAAATAATTTGTTTCATTTACGGGTTGCAACAAGAGAGCGCCAGGCGCGCGAACTTTACAATAATCGACATTCGGACCGGGACAGACGCGGTAGGTCTTTGTCGCCACGAGGCGAAAACTTTGACTATAAACACTTTTTGACTGTCCGGAAATTTAAAATCTTCCGCAATTCTAAGAATGAGATACATCCATGTGCATGGTTAGCTCAATTTACGTACGCACTTCCGCCAGATGTGCCGCAAGGTCACAAACTAGAAATTATGTGCAGCTATTAAAGTCCTCAGGGGATTCACTACTCTAAAGCCGTAGCGAGCATAGGGCCCCGAGCTGTAGTGGTGCTATTTCTCTTTTAGTTTTCTGTACCGCTGCCTACTCTTTCACTATTCTTTGCATCTGTCAAAACCAACTCTTCGACTATCAATCTATCTAGACAGTAGATAAACAATAACCGGATATGACTGTTTTACCCAAAAGTGACTTTGTAAATTACCATGTGGAGTTACTGTACCTTCAGCAGCACTCATTCATAGTTTAAACGAAATGTTACCTGTTTATCTTCGTGACAAGATTACTTCTTATGTTGATGACATTCTTATTGCTAAACGTTCTTGGAGTGAGCACAACAAAATTTTGGATTCATTATTACGTATCTTTGCAAGTGTTGGCATTACAGTGAACTTAGAAAAATCTGAATTTGGTCGTTCACAGGTGAAATTTCTCGGTCACATTATTTCTACAGAAGGTATTCTTCCTGATCCAGAGAAATTAGACGCTATTCGTAATTATGCTGTTCCTAGCACAAAACGTGACGTTCGTAGTTTCCTTGGTGTCTGCAATTTTTCTAGACGCTTGTTAGTTTGGACGATTTGGCCACACCTCGTTTTTGCGATCTATCTGGAAAGTTCTTTTTAAACGAAAATCGGTCGACAACTTTGTTTGGTTAGTTTGTATTCCTGATGAGTGGGTCAATAAATTGATTTGGTATACGCATTTCAGTTATGCACACTTTGGTCACCGAAAATGCTTTCATAAATTACGAGAAAATTGTTACTTCAGTAATATGGAAAAACGTATTCGATCTGTTCTTGCCAAATGCAAATTATGTCAAATGGCTAAGCCTCCAACGATTTCTCACAGAGCACCGTTGTTTCCCATCATTCCAGCGAAATTAAAGGAGATGGCTGCAGTCGATTTGTTTGGTCCAGTGGTTCGTTCTACTAATGGTTTTGCGTACATTTTCGTAGCAGTGGAGTTGACGTCAAAATATGTGTGTTTTACACCTTTACGCAAAGCAACAGCTCGTTCAGTATGCAACGCTTTTATCAAACATTTTGTTAAAGAAGTTGGTCATGTTGACAAGGTTATATCAGATAATGGATCACAGTTTCGTTCTAAAATTTGGCTTCGTACTCTACAGCGTCGTAAAATTAAACCAATTTTCATTTCACTTTTTCACCCTCAATCTAACGCTTCAGAGAGATGGATGAAGGAAATCAATAAATTGTGCCGTCTTTATTGTCATCAGAATCACAGAACTTGGGATCAGTATCTTCATATTTTTCAAAACATTCTGAATGAACTTCCTAATGACTCAACTTCTTTAGCGCCTCTATTGATATTAAAAAATAAAGTACCAACAAATCGCATTTCTGAAATCATTCCTTTTCCGCCTTCACGGAAACTGCGGCATTCTGAAGTTGTCAACCTGGCTCTACAAAATATTGCATCTGCGGCTGCTAGAAGAGAGAAATCAGCTAAACGTCCTGGTCGTTTAAAAATCTTGTCAGTTGGTCAGAAGGTGTTAATTAAGTCCCACCGTTTGTCTCACAAAGGAAAAGGCTTGTGTCGCAAATTTTTTCTGCTTTATAACGGTCCATATAGAATTCGTAAAATTATTCATGATAACACTGTCGAAGTAGAAACTCTTAAATCTCGACGCTCTAAAGGAATACATCATATATCAAACGTTAAAATTTTTGTGGAATAACATACTTTAGAGAAACTAACAGCTACATGTAAACATGCGGAGAGTACAAGGATACCGCGCTGTGTTTTGGCGGCGGCACATACTCAAAGCAACAGTGAAGTCTGCGCGCCGCACAAGGCAGTCGTTGACCGCAAACAATAGCTTCCTACGTCACGCGTCCACAGCTGATCGAGCGCTCAGTGCGAATGCACTGACAGACGTAAACAAATACACAGTCTAATTTCTCCGACTAAATTCTGTATAAAGCTATAGTGACTTGATGAATTCTGTTATTAACATTCAGTATTTTTCAGGATACGGTTGTATAAAATATTTAAGAACTTCAGGTAAATTCTGTGCGTGTCCGACGTTAAGACGACCTGCTATCGAGAAATTTTCAGGAAGAATGTAATTTCGAAGAAGAAACTAATAAACTAAAAAAGGATAACTATTAATTGAGTTTATTTTTCAGGTAACATATTTCCACATAGGTACGTACTTTAGACGTAATTTGCTGCTCGCGATTACGTGATTCATACTTTGTGCTAAATTTTATGTTCTATGAAATTACTTGTGAAGCGACGTGCTTGCGTACGTTAACTGATTTTGACAATGATTATTAATGAACTGGGCTGTAACTTGTGCATATTATGCATCGCTTAGCTGCACTGCTTTTTCACTGATGTCATATTTTTTTTTAATTATGTGCCTGCTGTGCTTATTTATTTAAATTGTAATGGTAACCTGATTTATTGTGCTGATGTGATTAGGTATGTAAGTTATACTTTGTCATTTATCTGCTTGCGCCTCCACGTTTACTTATTAAGATGACATATGAACATTTATTTGCTTATGCTGATATGATGCTAATAACCTGTTTGCTGCTATGCGTATGGATTGCATATTTATACATATCTGTTTGTCGTCACAACTACTCTTTAATTTGGTGTATAGAAATGCTGATATACTGTGTATAAACATAGAGTTTAGGTCACACTATTGGATTAATTATAGATTGTTCACTTGGCAGAGCCTCGTTGTAGGGATTGTGCTGCATCCACTTGTTGACATTCTGTTCTCTACTGGTATATTTACTCGCTATTGCTTGTTTTGCTTACGCTCAGTGCCTTACATTTTTAAGATAAGAAAATTAACTGCTATAATTCGACGAACGACATTAGTACAAGAAAGTCATTGAAGTCACATGAGCTAAAGTTTTATGGAAGCTGTATAAATTTATGCTAATAGGAAGGAAGCTAACGACATGACAGACCAAAACTAGGTTTAGACCATTAACAATTGTTACACTGCATTTTTCGTGAGCAATTGAAATAGGAAGTGACACTTGACACAAAAAATACTCCACATGTTTGCTTCTGCTATGATTCTTGAAGTGGTGTACACACTGTGAAATATTATGATCATTCACACTCCGTAATCGTACTTAATTACTGAGAGTTATTCGAACTAAGTCTGTTAGAGGTCAGGTATGCATTTCTTTTATTTAATGATGGACAAGGAACCAAAATGTATCTTATAATTTATAATGAGTAGAAGATTTGGGTCAGATGGATTACACAGAGGTTGTGTGTTGACAATGTGTCTTCGGATTGTATGGGATGATGAAGTTGCATTAGGATTTTATCTGTACTTGTTCGAGGAGACTGACTGGAGGAAAGAGTTGTTATGGAAGTGAAATGATATTGGTGCTGAGGTTTATATTTATCGACGTATTATTGAGGTATTGAGAGTATGTGAAGTAGATGATTATTGGAGTTTTTGTGGACAAGAGGTAAGGTAAATGATATTGATGATAAGACGTATTGAAGAGGTATCATTGAGGTATTATTGAGATTGTGTGAAGCTGATGATTATTGGAGTTTTGGTGGATAAGAGGTAAAGTAAGTGAGGTACATATTTTTTTTGTTGGTCTTATGGAACAAGGAGGATGAAGAGAGCAGACTAGAACACTAAAATAGAAGGAAGATAGTCTATACACACACTTTGTTAAATAACTAAGCAGTATATACTTTTTTTTGAAGAGAGGAAGTAATTGCATATCTTGGCTCACTGACAGTTGTTCAACAACAGTACATTTTGATCTGGCTTGGCAAACATTGGTCTTGACATGATGACTATGACGTTGACTTAACTATTATTGACTGTTATACATTGCTGCCACTACTACTTGATACACATGATGAACATCAGATTTTGACAGAATTACATTTACACAGTTAACACTATTCAATTACACAGTAGTACTTAATGTGGATGAAAGATGAGTGAGTGTGTTTTGTGTGTTATCCTTTACTAATCCTACCCACCTATCTCCTAAATATTATTTTATTTGTTTGTAGTGGCTTGCACTGACACCCATAAATATTATAGGTTTACTGGTATTTGTGTATTGTAATAGTTAATAGGACAATTACCTGATATCATTTGTGTGTTTGTTATGATTTGTATGTTACTGTAAAAGCATTTGTATGTGCATTCAAACTACTGTTCATGCCTGGACTGTCTGATTAGTGAAGATAAATATTCTGAACTGTTACCTGCACTTTTCAACATGATGTGTGACATTTGGTCGTGTTTAATTACTGCTGATGAACTGTGTGATCAGTGATTGTAAAAAAAATTATGGACTGTTACTTGTACCTTTTCTACATGATTGGTGCCACTAGGACATGTTTAATTTCTGCTCATAAACTCTGATGAACAGTGTGATCAGTGCTAGTGAATTTTATCGAACTGCTTCTGCTGAGAGATGTGACTTTTTGCTGTTTGCACCTACTCAATATTGCTGGGTGCCATTGATGGACTGCTTCTACTGAAAAGATGTCCCCTGTTGCTGTGTGTACCTGATCAACATTGCTGATGCCACTAATGGACTGCTTCTACTGAAATGGTGTCACTTGTTGCTGTCTGCACCTACTCAATATTGCTGGGTGCCACTGATGGACTGCTTCTACTGAAAAGATGTCCCCTGTTGCTGTGTGCACCTGATCAACATTGCTGATGCCACTAATGGACTGCTTCTACTGAAATGATGTCACTTGTTGGTGTCTGCACCTGCTCTCAACATTGCTGGGTGCAACTGATAGACTGCTTCTACTGAAATGATGTCACTTGTTGATGTCTGCACCTGCTTAACATTGCTGGGTGCAACTGATGGATTGCTTCTACTGAACTAATGTGACTTGTTGCTGGGTGTACCTGCTAAACTTTACTGGGTGCAACTGATGGACTGCTTCTACTGGAAAGATGTCACCTGTTAGTATCTTTTTTTTGTATAAACTAATCATTGAAAGCATTTTATGTGAACATTTGTATAAACTGATTTTTTGTATATTGTGTAAACTATTATGTAAAGTCACATGTATGAAAAGAATTTGTATTGCTTACTGTATTTCGTATATTAGGTTAGTAAAAGGTCAGTGCAAAGCCAAAATTTTTAACTAATTATGTGATATTTAGGTATTAATATTATCTTTTATATTTGTCTGTATTTTTGTGGACGAATTTGGTGGTATTTTCACCACCAATGCTGGCAAAAATACCATCAAATTCTGGCCTGTGGAGGAGGGGCATATGAAAGGTGGCTACACTGTGCCACTGCGCCAGAGAGTGCGCCAAAGAGTACTATTAAGCCGCCTCCACAGTGGTTGTCGAGAGTTCATGGCGGTCAGTGCTAGTAGAGAGCTCGTGGAGGACAGTGCTTGTCCAGAGCTCGTAGAGGACAGTATGTGTTAAGAGTTCGTACCGAGATGTGCTAGTGGGCACTGCTTGTCGTGAAGTCGGAGTAAGATGTTGTAGTAAAGAGTGTTGTTCCATGTTTTATGCAGTTATTTGATGGGAGAGATAGCAGATGTTATTGTGTGCATTTCGTCAATATATATGAAGGTAAAAACTACAATGTTCTTTTATTAATTGTGTGTCTGAAATAATGCGTCACTACAGGTTCAGTCAACAAAGCATCTGGCTTGTGTTCTTGTATTAGAGTGAATTCTGGTTTTCTTGCGTAATTATAGTTTTTCTAAATTTCTTTTGTCACGTCAGTATAATTGATATTTAATAATTCTTGTCTTGTTTGAGAAGAACCGTGCCAGATGTGGACGTTGAGTCACACTCCCACATATAGAACAGTTACTTTTGTGCTTATTGGTTTGTAGGTTTTATAGTTGCTGGGGGACTTAATTAATTAACTGTGTTTACGAAAATTTTCTTACATTGTTTGTTGCAGTCAGATAGCGTAATAATACTAGTCAGGGCCAACCGATTACGAAACACAGCGTAATCGGACATACAGCTACAAAAATTAAAAATATTTTCAATCATATATTTAATTAAGCCCCCATGCAACGTGTGCCTCCTTCCTGGTGGAATGACAGGAACTGATCGGCTGTCGGACCCCCTCCGTCTAATAGGCGCCTCTCTTGCATGGTTCTTTACATCTTTGGGTGGGTTTAGTGACATCTCTGAACAGTCAATGTCTATCTTCAAGAGTCCTGGGAACCGGGGCGATGCAAAACTTTATTTGATGTTTGCGTTGAACAGGAACCTACGTCCGGAAATACACTTTTCCTGTTCTACGACGGGTTCCGTATTAGATTTTTAACTCAAACACCTATGCTTGAGGACTTGATGTGATGCAGCACAATTATTAGGAAACAGTTCGAAAGGAAACATAACGCATCATCCATTTATCGCATAACCACTTTGCTGTGTATTAACACTTAGACATCACTTGTTTACATTATTCCCAAACAAAAAGAACCCAGAACATTGTAGGTACAGAACATAATGTTTTAGCATCATCAAACAAATGTGCTTAAGTGATAATTGGATGTCTCGTTATGTTTCCCTTCGAATTATTAGATAATAATTGTACTGCCTCACACCTAATTCAGTTCCTCAACAAGAAGTGAATAAGTTAAACTTCTGAATTGAAACCGTCGTACAACCGAAACGGTACGTTCCAGACGTGGGTTCTTATTGAAAATATTAAGTACCCACTTTCCCCCCCCCCCCCCCCCCCCCCATCCCCCATAGTTCGTGGAAGTTCGTAATGGGAATTTCCGAACATCCTGTAGAACATACTAGTGTATAGTTATTATGGTTGCTGATAAAACCACTGTCTCGGTATAAATTAAAACAAAGAATTGCATATGTCCATTTTGGCCCTTAATAAGCTCAGTAGTAGAAAAGTGCTAAGTTGTACTGAGACGTATTTACCGGACGTACGAGTAGTGTGTGGCTCATGGGGTTTGCGAGTAATTTGCTTATCACAAAATGGCACAGTACAAAGTCCCTATTACATATGAAATTGCAGTAAGTATCAAAGAGATACAACCGAAACAATTATTTATAACACCGTTATCCCAAATACGTCAAAACTTGCTTGTTAAACAACGCTGTAAGATACCTGGGAGATATAGCTACATAAATATAGGCTGTATTAAAAAGAATCATCCGATTTTTTTAAAAAAATCATAACTATTATGTTATTTGAGATATGTGCATGGACAACGCACTGGTGGAGAGAGGAACTTCTCAGTTTTACATATTTCCCGCCAGGTAGCAGCAGTGTGCACCCATTTCAGTCTAGTCTCGGGACAAAAGAACGCGTTTTGTGTACTATGTTTTGCGCAGTGCGGACCAGTAATAACAGTTCATTGTGGCTTTCGTACTAGGTATGGTGTGGGTCCTCCTACAGCACAAAGCATTAGACGATGGCATGAACAATTGCGAGTGACAGGTTGTTTTTGTAAAGGCAAATCGCCGCCGGGCCGTTCCCGAGGGTCTGACATAGACGTCGAACGCATCCGCCATAGTTTCACAAGGAGTCCGCAGAAATCCGTTCGCAGTGTTGCTCGACAGCTCAACAGGCGCTCGATGGCCATCTGGTGTGTGTTGCGCGGACGTTTACACATGAAACCATACAAAATTCTGCTACTCTGCAAGCACTTCGTGAAGGTGACAAACAACAACGTGTGGAGTTCTGTAATTTCGTACTTCGTAAGATGGAGGATGACAGTTTTCTTCCGCGATTACTCTTCAGTGACGAGCCAACATTCCATTTAAATGGAAAGGCGAACCGTCATGTGAGAACATGGGGTACGGAACAACCACATGAAGTTGTACAACTTGACAGGGGCTCTCCAAAACTTAATGTGTCTTGCGCAGTTTCATGGGAAGGGGTGTATGCCGAGAACAGTGTTACAGGAAGCATATATCTCCATACGTTTGAGAACTTTCTATTCCCACAGTTGGAGACTGATTCGAATGACTTCATTTACCAACAGGGTGGGGCACCGCCACATCGGCATCTGGAAGCGCGGGAATTTTTAAATCAAAGAATTACTGAACGATGTGTCAGTCGCACTGGACCAAATGATTCGGTCTTAGATTACTGGCCTCCAGGGTCACCCGACCTGACTACAGATGGGATATTTCTTGTGGGGGTTTATAAAAGACTCTGTTTATGTGCCTCCGTTACCAACAACAATGAATGAACTGAGACTTCGCATAACGGCAGCTGTGTAAGCTGTAAATCAAGACATGCACTTTGCGGTGTGGAAACAATTTGAATACCGCATTGACAGATGCCGTTCATCTCAAGGGGGCATGTTGACAAAGGTATGAAATAAAATTTTTGAGTTTCCCGTTCATACAAAGAAATTCATTGTATATGTTTATTAGTTTCAGAAATACAGACGTGCCAAATGAGATGATTCTTTTTAATACACCCCGTATAACTGGTCCTTCTCAACTTGTACACTTCAAAACTTACTCTTGCTACTTCCACAGTCAGATAAACATGGCAGTTTGGAGAGACACACGATATCAGGGATGGATAGCAATACTAAAATATCGTTACAACATGACAGGACACTTTGAAAAAAAAAACATGTGTAGTGCGAATTTCACAAAACAAAATGAAAAATAGCTTTCTTGGTATCCTATAACGAAGCACGCGTCTTCTTCATGCACCAGTCAGATCCCACGATGCAATAAAGGACCACCTATGACCGTAGCTCTGAAGCCTTTCGTCTATGCTTCTGATGCTCAGGTCGTTAACATATATGGCTGTGGCATCGTCTCACTGGAGATAATGTGGGTGAATGGAAGATGAGATATTGGCGTACAGTGGACGATACGGAGGCTGTAAGCTCAGGTTGTAAGTTCACTCCACCGTGTCTTTGTTTTCGGTCACCACTATTGTAACTGAGGAGTCCTGCCATGTCTTCTCCTGTGGTAATCTCCTTATTTCATTTTTGGATACATGCCAGTTGTTTTCTGTTCTATAAATTTTTTCCTTCTTCGGTACCTTATGTTACCACAGATGACATTCTGATATTCTAAGAGAAATCTAGTGATCTTATACATTTCATTAGTTATTGTTTCCACTTACACCTTTCCTCGTTCCTTTCTGTGGAGAATTACATTTCTTATTAGTCCACAAAATATTTTACGTCCTTCTGTGAAACAACGTCTCTGCCTTTCTGGTTTTGCCACAGTCCATCATTCACTTCCATAGAATGCAGTGCCCTTAACCAATATTTTGAGAAATTTCTTCCTCACATTATTTTCAATGCCTGATACCGGTAGATAGGAATCTATATGCGAGGAATGCTCTATTTTTCTGCTTTTACTGCTTTCGTGTGGTATTTTTTGATCCGTGGTAGCAGAATTCTTTCTCTTTATCCTACTACAAAGTTCCCAATGTCGATGTTATGTTTATTGCTATTCAACTTTTGTCTTTTACTATCTCTTAATCCATTATCTGTACTCAGTGGATCATCCATTCAACCTCTGTTATAATTCCTTCTCACTTTTGCACATGATAGCAGTGTCATCAGTGAATCCAAAAGTTTATAACTTCGCACACGAATTTTCATCCCACTTCTCGGCTTTTATTTTATTTTCATAATTGCTTCTGCAAATACAGTTTGGACAATGGAGGAGGAGGAGGAGATTAGTGTTTAACGTCCCGTCGACAACGAGGTCATTAGAGACAGAGCGCAAGCTCGGGTGAGGGAAGGATGGGGAAGGAAATCGGCCGTGCCCTTTCAAAGGAACCATCCCGGCATTTGCCTGAAGTGATTTAGGGAAATCACGGAAAACCTAAATCAGGATGGCCGGAGACGGGATTGAACCGTCGTCCTCCCGAATGCGAGTCCAGTGTGCTAACCACTGCGCCACCTCGCTCGGTATGGAGGAGGAATACTGCATCCCGCCTTACGATTTTCTTAGATATTGCATTATTATTATTCTCTCTCGTTTCTTCTTCTTTGGATTATGAGCCATTATGGACTACGTTCCATTCAACTATGTAGTTTTCTTTATTTCCATTCACATTCTTCATCATTTCTCTCTTTTTAATTCTGTCCAAGTGGCTCCAGAGTTATTCTGAGTTTTTCATGGAAAGCTTTGGCATCTTCCTTAGTATCTTGTGAAATGCCCCTCCTATTGGTTTTTTTAGCCTTTCTTATTTATTTTTAATTTACAGAAATACGTTAACAGTCCTCTTTTCAGTATGTTGGTATTCATTCTTTGTACGTAACCATAGAGAACTATTCTTCTTTTCCTAAACATGCAGTAATATTTTTCAGCGTATGTAGGAACTTCACTATTATGGCGTCGTCCGTATTGTGTTTGTTCTTTAAGTGGTCCCAAAGCTTTCCTTAGTAATTTTCTTTCTGTAATTTCTGCTGATTCAGTCATCGCCCTTGTTTACTTACTTCTCCTAGATACTTAAATTTCATAGCCCTCACAAGGTCTCCAAATTTCATTTTCATTACCACTTACAGTGAATCTGACTTAATGTGTCATAAATTTGATTTTCAGAAAGCAGATTTGCAAGTCTGCTTTTGCAACTTGTTATTTCAGCAAATAAATCTGTCTAGTGGCTGCTTCAATTGAATCTGATGACGGATATGTCATCGCAACGCCTAGACAGTCTATTTGCAGATTTTTTTTTGTAACATAATTGAACACAGTCATTTAGCTTTCTCCTAATGCTATTCCCCATACCCTTATGACTTTCTCCAGAACACAGATAAAGAAGAGCCGGTAGAGCCAATTAAGAGCAGCTGATAGAGCCATTTCCCTTTTTGACTCCAGTTTTGCTATAAAAACCTCAAAATTTCATCTCTGAATTTAATTTTAGAATGGGTGTTTGTTAGCATTTACATAATAAGATTTGTGCTTGTACTCACTAAGCCCAGTTAGTTGAGAATTTCAAGCAGTGACTTCTCATCAAAGGAGTCATAGCCTTTTCTCAAATCAATGAATGTCATTAGGAAATAATTAGATCTTTTTCTCAGATACTTTATAATTGACTTAAACCTGAAAATCTGTTATGAACGTGTTCTGTTTTTCTAAAACGTTGAAGTTCACCATCTTGTGAGTCAAGTTTTGTTTTGAACTATTTAATTATGCCTTTCATAAGATTTTATAGGTGACCAGGAAGAGAGAAATGCCACTAAAATTGTCCACTTCGGTTTTATCACTTATTATGTGGAGAAGATAGAGGATTTAAAGGAGCTATGGAAGACTTAAGAGAAAATAAGGCAGAAGGGACTGATAATATTCCATCAGAATTTCTTAAAACACTGCAGGAATTCGCAACATAACAACTATTCACGTTGGTGTTTACAGTGTATGAGACTGGCGATGTACTATCTGACTTTCGGGTGATATTCATAAGAATTCCGGAGACTACAAGATCTGACAAGTGCAAGAATTGTCTCACAATCAGCTTAACTGAACATGCGTCCCAGGTTGTGACAAGAATAATATACTGAAGAATGGAGAAGGAAATTAGAGGATGTGTTAGTTACGATCAGTTTGGCTTTAGCAAAGGTCAAGGTACCAGAGAGGAAATTATGGTGTTTCGGTTGATAATGGAAGCAAGACTAAAGAGAAAATCAATAAATGTCCATAGAATTTGTAGATCTGGAAAAAGCATTCGACAATGTCAAATGATGCAAAATGTTATAAATTCTGAGGAGAGCAGAGTAAGATATAGGGAGAGACGGTAACATACAATATGTACAAGAAACAAGAGGGAATAATGAAAGTGAAAGATAAAGAAGGCAGTGCTCGGATTAAAAGCGGTGTAAGACGGGGATGTTATCTTTCACCCCTGTTGTTCAATCTATAAATGGGAGAAACAATGTCGAAAATAGAAAAAAGGTTCTATAGTGTAATGGGAATTAAACCATAATTCATGTAAATGATAAGATTTGCTGTTGACATTGTATCCTCAGTAAAAGAGAAGAAATATAACAGGACCTGGTGAATGGAATGAACAGTCAAATGAGTTCAAAGTATGAACTGAGAGAAACTCGAAGAAAGGCGCAAGTAATGAGAAGTAGTAGAAATGAGAACACTGGGAAACAAAAAATAAGGATTGGTGATCACGGAGTAGATGAAGTTACCTAGGCAGCAAAATAACCTATGACAGATGGAGCAAGAAGGACATAAAAAGGAGCCTAGCACTGGCAGAATGGGCGTTCCTGGCCAAGAGAAGTCTACTAGTATCAAACATGGACGTTAACTTGAGGAAGAAATCTCTGGGAACATGCGTTTGGAACGCAGTATTGTATGGTAGTGAAACTTGGACTGTGGTAAACCAGAAAAGAAGAACTAGAAGCGTTTGAGATGTGGTGCTGCAGAAGTATGTCGAAAATCAGGTGGACGATAACGTGAAGAATGAGGATGTTCTGCACAGAATCGGTGAGGAAAGGAATATGTGGAAAACACTGATAAGGAGAAGGGACAGGATGGTAGGACATCTGTTAAGACGTCAAAGAATAACTTCCAAGTTGTAGAGGGAGCTGTAGCGAGCAAAACCTGTAGAGGAAGACAGAGATTGGAATATATCTAGCAAATAATTGAGGACATAGGTTGCAAGTGCTACTCCTAGTTGAAGAGGTTAGCACAGGAGAGGAATTCGTAATGGGCCGTATCAAACCAGTCAGGAAACTGATAACTCGGTCCGGTGGGAGATGTAAGTACAGGAGTGCGTGGTGCTTGTGTTAAGTTTAATCCCTATTTTGGATATGCAAAACTTACAATATTTTCGAAATATTTTGGTAAAATGTCACAATTTCTTTTGTTATTATGTGATCATTTTCCAACTTTTGTCTTTGAAGCAAACGTTTGGTGGAGAATATTTGCTTATGTTTCTTTCGACAGTCTCATAGAAGTTTCCAGTGTTGTTCTTGTTGAAGTTACAGTTGTTTCTTTTAATTAGAATTTATGACAGTTACTTTAAGTAATCCCGAAGAGTCTGTCTGTTTTACTTCTAGTTCCTAGGAATCTTATCCCGTTTCCTGTATTCTTGTCTTCATTCCAGTTTTTCCATGCATTTCTCTTCTTGTGACTGCTCCTTCGCATTCCAAATTCTACCACGCTTGCATTTTGATTTTGGTTAAGCGAATTGTTTATCATGCTGTTTGAACAAGAGATTGTTTCATTTGTTCCCACTTTTTTCGGATTTTTTGTTCCCAGTTTATTGCTAAAGATTCCTCCTTGTTTAAATTTTTCAGTTCATATTTATTGCTAAAGATTCCTCCTTGTTTAAATTTTTCAGTTCATATTTCAGAGCCCATAGTTTGGCTTATATCTTGGCATTTCATGTTTGGAATTGTTATACTTTAGTGAGAGATAGCTCAGTATTTGTTGTTACGTCAATATACGAGATTTCTTGGGAAAATTCTTGTAATATGATCTACTTAAAATACGCCTAAATTGAGGTTTGCAGTGTCCAAAGGTGTCTGTTTTCCGTGAAGCCGTCAAAGACAGTAGATTTAATCACTAGACTGGTTGTTCTGCGGAGTTCTATTAGTCTTTCGGCGTTCCTGTTGTCCTTTTGTGAGCAGCGTAGTTCCCAACAATGTTTCTGATCTTTTTCTCTCTCTCCAACTATGCATTAATTTCCTCATCCGTGTTAATATTTATTTATTTGGTATTTTGGTAATAATTTCTCCAAGTACTTCTCATTAGGCATGTATTAACTTTCCTGAGGATTTGTAAGAGTCTGCATCACTTTAAGTTGTCATATGCTCTCTCTAGGTTATCATGAAGGGTGCCTTTGTTTTTCTTCGATCTTATTTCGATTATCGGGCTACCAAAGAGACACTTTTTACAGTATGTCTCTGTAGGATGAGCTGCTAAAGACGTAAACATACACCTCGAGAAGAAAGCGTGAAATCTTCCAAGAATGTTACACTACCGAAACCTCCACCACACACATATAATCAGCAAGTGAAATGCTAGGAGCGAAAACCTTACGAATTTACTGAACAGGATGCTTGCTCAAGATGGCAGGGAATAACAGTAAGTTTTTCTTCAGCCTTGGAGTAATCTCTGGATAAATCGACTGAAGACCGTTTATCTGTAGTTGGCTGCTTGTTCACTGCGTACATTAAAACTCACAACACAAGTTTAATGGACACGCTCGAAGCATTTGGCATCAGGCATTAGGCGCGCATTATGCATGACGAATGAAGGCATTTCAGTTGTTGTCGGCTGTTCCTTAGTGGTGTGCGCTAAAGCTCGCGAGAAAACACGTAGTAGAAGAAGAAGAGCGGCGTGTATGATGTGATCAGAGTAAAAAAGAAACCTCTCTCATACTAATTACGAATCTTCCCAAAAAGTTATTTTATAATTAATTAAGGACGGATGAATAAATTTACTTTCACCTGCTGTCACTGATCAGTTATTTAAATACAAAGGAAATATATTTAATGATTAGGCATTGCTTCTTTTTAACTAAAAATAATTGGGAGAAAAGCTAAAGATAACTAAGCAACATAACAAGACAAAATGAGACAGCAAAAATTTGACGTAACTACTGAAAGCATCATCTTGGGAAAGCAAGTATCTGGGGGTACCCCTCCTTATTACTTTCCTTTTTCTGCCGCTCGGCTCTCCGACGTTATAAAAAATAACACACAGGGCAAGGTTTCAAAAACATTGCCAACAGCTATGATTAAACCTTACATTGAGAAAAGAAGAATGGTACAACAATGGGTTTCCAATTACAGACGTCACTTTATGTGGACGAGGTCAGTAACCGATGACACATAGTACGTTACCAGGCGTTTCTGGCGTACAAACGGTGTGGAACAGTTACTTGAAGCAATGGAAAATCCCATGAAAAAATGATATAACGCACTCGAATGAAAGAAAACGAGAGACAGTTATGACCATACGGGCCTAAACACGTGTTGCTTTACCAGTCAGCCATTATACAAGTTACGATTCAAGTGTAGGCCTCTTGATCACCAATTAAGTACAAACCTGTATCTTTGTTTCAGCAACACCGTGGCTATAGATTCACTCGATCAGTATCAAAAGGAGTGAAGGTGAGTAAAGAAGATCCTGTGCCAGTGAAACAATTGCTAACTTTGCAACAAAAAGACCAACATGAATGTCGTGAAGCAACTGGAATAAGTATTTAACGACTGCGAGCTCGTACCGCGATAAAACGCAAAATTTATATTAGTCTATTAATCGGAGCTTGGCTGTGGATGCCCTTAGCAACATGCATAAGAATTATGAAAGTTTTCGTTGCCAGCTACACAATTTGCAAGGCGGCTGATCTAATGCACTCATGTCAGTTCTTCATCTTGCAGCAACTAATAAGAGAGTCGAATGAAACAACAAGTTGACTATTAACAGGCACTGTTTATTTCTACAAAGCGTTTCGGAAGTTTAAGCCTTCATCATCAGTTGTATTTATGTGGATTAATATATCATGTATGTATTGTGTCATGACTTTGGAGTAACCTGTGACACCGCCTAGTAGAGAAAAACTAAACACCATTTTAGATCATGGCTCATAGTTTGGTGGTTATCTCTGACTAAAGCATGAACGAAAATATAAATGTGAAACCAAAATAGATAAAATAAAAGTACCTCTGCTTGTCACACGGTCCTTTCCCAATCGTGATACATTAGATGTACTATCAAACGTAGTAATGCCAAATTTGAAAGAACGCAAAGTCCCCAAGAATGGCAATGTTTTGCAGAAGTTCGAAATATAATGTGTACTTCAATGCGAGATACTTTTAACAATTTCCACAACGAAACTTCATCTCGAAATCTGGCAGAAAATACCTTCGTTGCGCGATAACAACGGTGAACTCACAAACACGATTTTCCGTAAATTCTTCACCAAAGAAGACGAAGTAAATATTCCTGAATTCCAATCAAGCACAACTGCCACGATGAGAAACATAGAGGTAGATATCCTCGGTGTAGAAAAGTAGGTTAAATCACTTAATAATGCGTAAGGCCTCCGGTCCAGATTGTATACCAGTCAGGTTCCTCTTAGATTATGCTGATTCAATAGCTCCATATGTAGCGATTATATATCACCCGTTCGTTCACAGAAAGATCCGTACCTAAAGACTGGAAAATTGTTCAAGTCACACCAATACCCAAAAGCGGAAGTGGGAGTAATCCGCTAAATTGCAGGCCAAGATCACTAACCTATACTGTATTAGAACATTATGAATTACCTCGAAGTAAACGATTTATTGACACGTAGTCATCACGGATTCAGAAAATATCGTTCTTCTGAAACACAGCTCGCTCTTTATACTCATGAAATAATGAGTGCTAACGACAAGGATGTCAAACTGATTCCATATTTTTAGATTTCCAGAAGGCTTCAGTCACCGTTCCTCACAAACGTCTTCTAATCAAACTGTGTGCCTATGGAATATCACCTCAGTTGTGCAACTGGATTCGTGATTTCCTGTCATAAAGGTCACAGTTGGTAGTAGTAGACGGAAAGTCGTCGAGTAAAACAGAAGCAATATCCGACGTTCCCCAAGCAAGTGTTATAGGCCCTTTTTGTTCCTGATCTATATTAACGACATGGAGACAATTTGAGTAGCTCTCTTAGATTGTTTGCAGATGATGCTGTCATTTACCGTCTAGTAAAGTCATCAGATGACCAAAGGAATTACAGAATGGTTTAGATAAGATATAAGTATGGTGCGAAAAGTGGCAATTGAACGCGAATAAAGAAAAGTGTGAAGTTATTCACGTGAGTACTAAAGGAAATCCGCTAAATTACGATTACGCGATAAGTCACACAAATGTGAAGGCTGTAAATTCAGCTAAATACTTAGGAATTACAATTACAAATAACCTAAATTGTAATAGTCACATAGAAAATGTTGTGGGTAGAGCAAACCAAAGACTGCGATTCATTGGCAGAACACTTAGAAGGTGGAACAGATCTACTAAAGAGACAGCTTACACCACGCATATCCGCCCTATTCTGGAGTATTGCTGAGCGGTGTGGGATCCACATCAGGTGGGACTGATGGATGACATCGAAAATGTTCAAAGAAGGGCAGATCGTTATGTATTACCGCGAAATAGGGGAGATAGTGCCACAGACATGATACGTGAATTGGAGTGGCAATCGTTAAAAAAAAGGCGTTTTTCGTTGCGACGGGATCTTCTCATGAAATTTCAGTCATCAGTTGTCTACTCCGATTGCGAAAACATTCTGTTGGCACCCACCTACACAGGAAGAAATGATCATCACTATAAAATAAGAGAAATCAGGACTCACACAGAGTGGAACGGTAGAGAGTCAGCTTGAAGGTGGTTCATTAAGCCCTCTGCCAGGCACTTTATTGTGAATAGCAGACTAATCACGTGGATGTAGATGTAAACAGTGAGTGAACTAAGATGACGTCTTGAACCAACAAGTCCAGAGAACATATAGTAAAACGAAAACACAACTTTGCACTCAACGAACGCATTTCGGAGCAAGCATGGAGCAAAGGCTTATGGAGATTTTGTTTGTGCAGATCAAAACATAGGTTTAAACTTCCATTATGAGATGGACTTACGTTTATTAATAAGATCTGTATGTATTGTATTACAACTTTTGAGTAACATGGGGCACTGTCAAGTGCAAAGAAACAGAGGAATGTTTGAGAACATTGCACATGGTTTCGCGAAGGTCTTTGAAAGAAAGGATAAATGAGGACGTGGACATATTCCATCCGAATGATATTTCAGGAGCATATATATTCTTTTTCTGAGTAGCTTCCATCTTATTGTACAGTACAAGACATGCTCTGCTATACCACATTACGTATTTGTAACAATTTAGTATTTGACAACAAGGAAAAAAACGTAAATCATCAACTGTAACATTGATATCCCATATCAGTGTTTAGTAAAAGTTCTGATTTAATTGTTGCTTCGAAATTATTAACTGTTTCAAATCACAATGATGGGATACAGTGATGTACAATAAGACTGGTTCTTTGAGGTAACACTCAAACATATAAACCAGAACCATCTCCTAAAAAGTCACAAGCAATTTCCTCCACCCCTGTGTTGAAGAACATGGGTGTATCGTCAATGAAGGATAGAGAAAAACTTAAGTGCTTTTGCCTTAACTAGTTTTCTCCAAAGACAGTTTCCAGTAAACCATCAACAGCTCACTTCTTGTCATCCAAGACTGGATGATTGAGAAGTACTTCAGCTCGCGCTTGAGGAAAGAGTATCATAATGGTCCATCCACGTTTCATAAGAGAATTCCGCTCTTGTACGTCTTACTGGAACCTGTAGCATGCAAATTCCTGCACTCAGTATGAGCGTTTTTCGTAACTTCGTACGTGTATATGAAAATTAGTTTCGTTTCACTTCAGTGATGCAAATTTCGGAGGCCTTTAGATAGTTATTTCACGTCTGTAACTCTCAAATCTTCACCATGGTTTCTTATATCACCCAGCAACTGTTAGATCACTTTTGTTACAATTGTAGGCCTTTTCGTAGAGGTTCCTCTACTCTACGGAAAATGCAAGCAACTTAACTTGGAGTATATGCTATTGTAGTGTTGGGCAGTTGGCTGTTAACAGCGCGTAGCGTTGCGCAGTTGGAGGCGAGCCGCCAGCAGTGGTGGATGTGAGGAGTGAGATGGCGGAGTTTTGAGAGCGGATGATCTGGACGTGTGTCCATCAGAGAGAGTAAATTTGTAAGACTGGATGTCAGAAACTAATATATATATAATGACTTTTGAACACTATTAAGGTAAATACATTGTTTGTTCTTTATCAAAATCTTTCATTTGCTAACTATGCCAATCAGTAGTTAGTGACTTCAGTAGTTTGAATCTTTTATATAGCTGGCAGTAGTGGCGCTCGCTGTATTGCAGTAGTTTGAGTAACGAAGATTTTTGTGAGGTAAGTGATTCATGAAAGGTATAGGTTATTGTTAGCCAGGGCCATTCTTTTGTAGGGATTATTGAAAGTCAGATTGCGTTGCGCTAAAAGTACTGTGTGTCAGTTTAAGCACAGTCATGTATAATTTTTCTAAGGGGACGTTTCATATTCTGTTTTTAATATATGTGGCGTCCTATTTTGTATCACATTTGTTTTAGATTGTGGACATGTTAACCACTGCGTGTCATCTTCTCAAATATGAATGTAAAATAAGTAACATAAAAATACCTCCAACCGTAAAAATGTTGTTCAGTGAACTTTATGTTTCGTTCGATATCAATAAGAGTCACAGTAAAATGTAACGAAAGATGTTCACGCTTATAGTTACTGTCAGAGAAGATAGGATATGTATATGAAGACTTCATCAGTAAAAACTGTCAACAAAAACTGATGTCACATTTCCGGCTAACAGAGGAACAAAACAGGGCTGCGTATCTCCACTGCTGCTACAAAGATCGTTTAATTAATTACCGTAACTTGTTGGGAATTATAACAGCTCCACATTTCCTTCTTTCACCTTCAAAAGGAAGTGTACGCTGGAGTATAATTTCGGAATGTGTTGTCGTACAACAGACAAGATGTAACCTTATCTTGGTCGTGTACTAGACGTAACTATGGCAGCTGGCGACGTATACCAGTCCCAATGTAGCAACTGGTAATTCAGTTAATTACAGGTAAATCAACATCGGCGGAGCCTGCGTTTGCCGAGGCAGCGTAGTCTCAGCTTCCAGGGCTACGACAGGACTGCCAACTACTGAAATCCGCCCACTGCTGGTGAGTTGGCGAGTCCCGTCCCGTCTCGCCAGCGACTGCCGTTAATTACGGACGCCGGCCGGCTGATCCGGCGGCGGGAGTCAGTGCTGCCACAGCGGTTGCCTACGCTGCCCCTGCGTAGCCACCGGCTACCGGCTCGCGACCCGCCCACCCCCCAGCAATGCCGGCCGAACCTCGCTGCTGCCGTGCCGCCCTCCGCCTGCGTCACGCTGCTAATATAGCGGTTATTTTGTGAGGAGCAGATTTATGGAGCAGTAAATGCGCCATTACAGGGGCGCTGGCTGTGGGCCTATAAATAATGGCAGCAGCGCGTTTCGCTCCCGTTGCGAGGCGTGGCGACCGAGACCGTGAACCAAACCTTGCCAGCCAGCCCCGCGGGACATTGCGGATCGGCAGGACACTGTAGTGCGTAACTGCTGCCGCGCTGCACAAAAGATCCCGTCGGTTTCGGGCGTCAAAAAGCGACTGCCGAAGAGTGAAATTGCTGCAAATTTCGATCTGGTTTCCGTCCGTATGATTGATTAGCAACACCTCATCAGAATTTATGATCAGCCAGAAGTTCAAAATGAGCTTGACCATTAATCAATGTATTTTTAAGAAACTGGAACTTGCACTTGAGATGTTCCAGGCCTGTTTTACTGTGGAGCAATTTATGGTGTTTCGTCGTCACATACACTTCAGGGAAAAAAAGAAGGAAAAAAACTGACGCACATAGAAGGAATTATCCGAATGGTACGGAAGTCCGTACATGTGACGTACATGCCCAGAGAAATCATAAATGATATCAGTTTCAGAAATATTGAATGATTTATTCCTTAGAAAGAGTTTCACAATCTGAGCAAGTCAATAACGCAGTAGTCCAACTTTGGCCCTATTGCAAGCAGCTATTCGGCTTGGGATTGATTGACAGACTTGTTTAATGTCTTCCTGGGGAATATTTGCTACATTCTGTCCAATTAGGTTACCGTGAAGAGCAACAAAGAGGAACGTACTTTATCGTCGATGACCGCCGTGCTGTAAGGGTGCTGTGGATGACAACCAAGAAGTCCTCCTGTGAAAGGAAAAGGCACCCCAGACCTTCACTCCTGGTTGTTGGGCTGCACGGAGGGCAACAATGAGGTTGGTATCCCATCGCTGTCCAGATTATCTCCGGGGCTCAGTTCGTAGCACGACTCGCCGGCCGGAGTGGCCGAGCGGTTCTAGGCGCTTCAGTCTGGAGCCGCGCAACCGCTACGGTCGCAGGTTCGAATCCTGCCTCGCGCATGGATGTGTGTGATGTCCTTAGGTTAGTTAGGTTTAAGTAGTTCTAAGTTCTAGGGGACTGATGAACTCAGCTGTTAAGTCCCATAGTGCTCAGAGCCATTTGAACCGTCGTAGCACGACTCATCGCTGAAGACAGTTCTGCTCCACTGAAGTTAAAATCCTCTGGATTATTAGGCCGCGTCATATTTCCTCTAAAATGATCGACGTTTCTACCCCTCTGCTGGGATCTTCCTCAGGATCTTCTGGTGTCCACTACTGCTAGAACACTGTCGGAGATGAGTGTCGCGTTCTCTTATAAAGGGGAGTTTTAGCGCGTTCGTGCTGGAGAAGTGGCAGTATTGGTTAAAATTATTATGGCTACCGTTGGTGGGCCACAGTCACAGGCTAATATTCCCGCACTGATGCAGAAGAGGGGACGTTGCTGGCTAGACTCTTGTGTTCTAGCAGTAGTGGATCCTGAGGAAGATCCCAGCAGAGGGGTCGAAACGTCGATCATTTTAGAGGAAATATGACGCGGCCTAATAAGCTAGAAGATTTTAACTTCAGCCTGCAGACTTACATGTTGCTATTTGCTGTACAATCAGGGTGTCCGGAACACAATAAAAATGCATTTCCGACCATTGATCCCCTGTCTCAATATAATCGGTTGTGGACCCATTATCACCTGTTTCAATTTGACCTAAATCATTTGAGACACCCTTTAAACTTCTGTCCTCAATAAAGCCAGAAGAAGAACATTTTTCATACTTCCCATCTCACTTTAACTTGGCTTCTGCTAAGAAAAATACGTAGCTTACTTCGTACAACAACCAGTGAGGCAAGATAAACTAAAAGTTCCTGACCCCTTCCATATGAAGTTTAGTTAGTGGACAGTCAAATTTTATCATCCACGAGTGGCAAAGTTCGTTTTTTTACCAAAATGTGTGATGCCAGTTTGTCTCGACAATAACTCTTTTATGAGTACATGAAAATGACAGCCAGCGTTGTCTTGCCGCAATGGTATTGCCTTTGCAAGCGTCGGTACAGACCGTTTGGCACCACTTCCAGGAATAGTTCACGAAGAACAGCTCTGTGGAGAACAAAGAATTCGTTTCCTGCCCTACGGATCAGCGTGTGACCAAGCAAGCATCTCCGGAAGTAGGAGACATCTCTCGAGTAACCACTGCATCGACGTCAGCAAGTTGCGCTGGCTGTATTACAAAACAGCACCTAGATTTGCAAATGACTTGTTCAGCCAGACAAAACAGGAATGTTTGTCTCACCGTAGCGTCTCGTGACACCGCGTTGCTGCCTCAACACACATCCTGCGAAGGGTCACTGGGTTTCTAAAGGCACAGCCCCTTAGCCGTGCTGGCACAACTAACCTACTATGACCACTTGACAAAAGGGGGGGCCCCGACTGTTTTCGGCTCGGTTGAAAAGAAGGAAAGCGGCGCCACGCAGCTGGTACGTGACAGTACCAAATGCTAAGAAGAGGGCGAGAAACTATTTACCACGTTACTGATGATTTTTAAATTGATCAACCGTGGCATCGCTGTGAGATGCATCGGCAGCATACGAAAAATGGGATGTTGCAAGGGTTTACTGATCGATCTGATGCAATTATTTATTAGGACAATTTTCATCCTTCCACTACCAGAGTGGGATAAGTAGAAAATGTGAAACGAGGGTCAGTTAATACACAGACTCTGACTGATTGAATTCTTTCAAGGTGTGTGAAGGTCTGTGGAGGAGCGCCAGCCCATTCTTCCTAAGAGCCGAAACCACAGGACATAGTGATGTTGGACGCTGCGTTCTGGACCACGTCGACGTTCTAACTCATTCCAAATATGTTCCATTCTGTTCAAGTCGGGACTCAGTGGTGACCATTCCATTTCACGAAAGTTATTGTCCTCAGGGTGCATTATCATACTGATACAAACTATAATATCCTCTGAATTGTTCCTCTAATGTATGCAGCACACAATGTTATAAAATGTTTTAATATCCTTCCACATTTATCGTTTTATTAGGCGCAGTAAGGGGATCAGATCCTAAACAGGAAAAGCTCGTCTGCAAATACTTCGTCCAAATACGACGGCATCATGAGACCTGCGGCTGTTGATAAATATAAATAATAACTGACGCGGAAAACTGTTTTATTTATGCAACTTCCCAGTTCGAAACACCACCTCCTCTCAACCCTACTGTTGGAACTGTATATGATGCTATCCTTCTCCAGGAAGTCGCCAAACGCGAGCTCTTTCATCGGATCGGATAGGGTATAGAGTGATTCACCACTCAAAATCAATTACTTGCAACCATCCATTGTGTAGTGACATCGCTCGTTACACCCCTTCAAGCATCGCTTGTCACTCTAAGTGCCACTAGCTTATGAGGAGCTGCGCGACCATTGTACACTATTCTTGTCTTCTCTCTACTTAAAGTCATTGTGCTAGCTGGAATGCTGGCAGTTTTTCCTTCCAACGATTTGATGCATTCTTTTACAGTAACAGTCCTCAACGTCTGACGACCACTGTCTATTACTACATGTCTGTCTGTCCTTGGATTGGCTGTAGTTGTTCCTTCTCATTTCCACTTCACAGTCTCACCACAATCTGAGCAGCTTTAGAAGGCTGAAGCGTCACTGGAGTATTTGTTATGTTGAATCCAATGACTAGTTCACGTTCTGAGTCACTGAACAGTGCCGACCAACCTATTTCACTTTTACAGCTTCCCTACGGAAAACATAATACTCTGCGCCTTCTTTTATATTGAGTGTTCTACCGCTGGTGACGTGCAGTGGTCAATTGCGCATTGCAGAGGCTGGGTTTATTCGACTGACACGACTGAGCTGAATTTTCACTGAAGTTTGGTAAAAGAATTAGAATCTATCAGGAGCTTCGGCACCTCTTCTTCTTAGTAGTGAGCGAGTAACTGCATCACATGAAGTCAGCTTCAATAGAATTTTGTGACAATGACCAGAGGTGTTTTCTAAAACAGAGATTCGTATAAGTCGCTGGCCCTTAACATAATACTAGGCAGTTACAGCTTTTCGGCACTAGCCTTTGTAATAATAACTTAAGCACGTAGTAACTGCCTAGCCTTTTGCGTAGAACCAGCAGTAGATAATATCTCATTTATTAATCATGGGCTAGCCCCATCTACCATACCGATCACACACTAGTTGCTAATTTTAGCCCTTAACTACACTCAACGTCGAGAATGAGATTTTTACTCAGCAACGGGGCGTGCGCTGATATGAAACTTCCTGACAGACAAAAACTGTGTGCCGGAAAATTTCAGTTTCTCGGAAAACTGCTCTTCCAACAGAGCTGCCCAAGCACGACTCACGACCAATCCCTAAAGATTTTATTCCGCCAAATTTCGTAGAGAACCTGCTGCGGAACCGAGTCCAGCGCTCTTGGAAGAAAGGGTATTGAGGAGACATGTCTTAGTCACTCGTCTTACAAGTTTCACTGGAGTGCGTCTGTATAGTCTGAAAGGTAGGACGTGAGTTACCGGTGGAACTAAAGCTGTGAGTACGTGTCGCGAGTCGTGCTTGTGTAACTCGGTTGGTCGCGTCCCCTAGTCGCTGACAGCTCGCCATTTTGCCTGTCTCCGACCTGTGAGCTTAAGACGGTGGTATGGTTACTAATAAATTGCGACGTAGTCGGGAATTTTTTCTTGATTTCCGTTATTTGGGGGTTAATATCCCGTCGCAGTCGCATCTCTCTGTCACATTACCGTTCTGTCACTGGGACGTCTCCAAATCGCGCTTCCACTATGGAATGCCTATAGCCAGAGACAGACTGGAAGGTTGTTTGGTCCAATGTCAGTCTACCAGTTTGGCCGATGGAAGTGTCATCCTCATGGTACCATGTCGTTCATAACGTTCTCCCCGCCAACAGACTTTTTCACATTGTCATCGGTGAGGCAGACCAATGCAGTCGTTCGGTCGCCTGCGGACACAGACATTGGAACTGGCTTCGCCGACAATCGGCATTTCTTGCTAGGACGACGAAAACTGGAGTCTCCAGTGAGATTCTCCTGCGTCCTGATTCAACCTTCCTTCCCAGAACAAAGAACAATACACATGTGGCTTGTAGGGGCATTATGTTCATTATGTAGCAGAGAGCGGGTATGACCCGGATCGTTGTGCCTTTTACCAGTATACGGTTACTGCCCACTGGGCATGGCAAAGCATGCCATGCTATCGTGAGCTTTTCTCGAATACGCCATATCTGATATTTCATAGTCAAGGCTTTGGATGAAGTGTTGAATCCTTTTTCTGTTCGGATTTTCATTCTTGTTACCTTGCTTTTAATTAACTTGACCATAAACAGAAAAAAAAATAAAAAGAAGTGTTGATCTGACTGTTTAAAAAGGAAAAGAAAGATGATAGAGCACTTGCCCATTAAAGGCAAAGGTCCAGAGTTCGGCACACAGTTTTAATCTGCAAGGAAGTTTTACACTCAACCTGTTTGAATGTGGCCACACTACTTGTAACTTTTACTACAGAACCAGGAAGCTGGCGCTTTATTGCCTGTAGCTAAGCCAACAACCGTCAGTGCGGCCACTAACACCGCTCGCAGTAGCCAGCACTGAAAACATAAACCAACGTTCGGGAACACCCACAGTATAGCCTGCCCACGAAAACGGCCAGCACGATGTTCGACTCAGAGATATTTTAAGAAAATTCTGCAACATGCAAGCAATCGTAACTTCTATCTTTTAACAGGACCACAACTGGCTATGACATTTGTCGTTCACCACAAGGCTACGCAACCATGTAACAGTAAGTTACACACTGCAAGCAACTTAGTTAAAGAATTAAACGAACAAATGTCCAATGCGGAAAAACCTTCAACACGAAATCCACAATTTTAGACGAACCCACATGTTAGCTGAAACTGGGCGAGTAGAAACCACACTACTAAAATATCGACTCACGGTCAGACCGTCCGTTCCCGGCAGCTGAGTGGTCAGCGTGACAGAATGTCAATCCTAAGGGACCGGGTTCGATTCCCGGCTGGGTCGGAGATTTTATCCGCTCAGGGACTGGGTGTTGTGTTGTCCTAATAATCATCATTTCATCCACATTGACGCGCAAGTCGCCGAAGTGGCGTCAAGTCGAAAGACTTGCACCCGGCGAACGGTCTACGCGACGGGAGGTCCTAGTCACACGACATCTGCATCTCTAAGATCAGACCGTGCTGGGCTTGTTGTTGCCACGGAAGGTACGGAATCCAGTTAATTTTGGCCTGCTGCATACCATTCTGTTCATTGTACATGAAAACAATTGTGGATGACAGGTTACGTTCGGAGCCTGAGGATGACACCATGTGGTCTCGAAACTGGTAACATGCGTTAAAAAGAATAAACCACGTTAGATTCAAATTCAGCCACTTATTTTGTTATCATTATTCTGGAACTAAATGTCCGTCTGTATCCCACTTTCCTTGTTGGATAACCAGAGATTGTCCACCTCGTTCCACAGCCGCAGGAATCCAACAGCCTACTGGTGCAACGAAGCCACGTCTGCCACTCATTACCACCAACTGTCGCTGTTATGCAGGAGTGGTACACCCTATCACGCCACGCAAAGAGACCGCCGCGTCCGCTGAGCACACCTCCTCAGCCAGGAGAGCTCACGCGACAACGTGGAAGATTGCCGCGCTAGATCGATTTAAATTGCCGAAGGGGGGAAAACTCGGCACAAGATGTCCGGATTTTTAAGATCAGGTAGTGCGTACACCTGGTCCACAGAATACATTTTCATTCAGATGTTCCCTCACATCGTACACATACAGTAAGTGTGCTGTGACGTCAACGATCGATAACGGCACATGAGCATCTTCACGGAGCATCATTGGGAGCCAATCAGGAAGAGGACATCGCCACTCCTCCCGAAAGCTGCGAGGCTCCGCAACAGCGCTGCATCTTGATATACGGCCGCATGGCACCTGAGTGGCAGTTCTGCTATAATAACGATATTAACTGACGATCTACTACCGTCACCAGTGACAGCTCCTTCATACCTTCGCGCCGCTGAGCGAATAACAATCTCTAATTTTCAAACTGAGTGGTGTCAATGTACAAGTGTTTGCCGAATCTGCAGTAGAACATTCAGAGTTCCTTATCTACGGACTAGTAGTGTCACGCAGCTCGGGACCTTCGGCTGCTTCGTGTGTTTGGACCTCCATACATCGAAATGCATACATAATTCCACATTTGCCCATTCAGTCACAGCTGTGGAGAGCGAAAAGGGTAAGTGTATTTTTTACTTCATATGAAGTGTTCTCTTATTGGAGTGATCATGTAATTGACTGTATGTGGTGTCTGTTCTTTCAGACATGTCCGAAAGAACAGACTCCACATATCTATAATCAAGGCGAGGACAGCCAGTTATTTCTTCAATGCGGTTGCACACCAGGCTCGAACTCTTGCGTTAATTAGCGAAATGCCAACAGTAATGAGGATCATGGGCTAGGAGCACTACATTTGTAGTGCGTTGATAAGTTGAGAATTTGGGTCTGACGGGAGGCGTGCAGTTGTGATGACAACTTTGTCTGGATGGCGCAGTGGTCAGCGCGTCTGCCTAGAAAGCAAGAGCCCCGGGTTTGGACCCAAGTGTGGCACAAAATTTCATCTTTCCTCATTGATTTAAATCAATGCCCACTCGAAGCCAATATTTGTAATTCACTTGTGATGTAATTGACTGTTCTCGTTGGCCACCTGCGTGTTCGAAAGCAGAACACAGAAAGCACATTATGTTTACCTTGGAACCAGATGTCTACTGGAAGCTTGTGGTAGGAATGCAGTCGTATCCAACGAAGGTGCACGCGGTTTCCGCTATAGCTGTAGCAACATGCGCTCGCGCCAGTTTCTGCAAGCACCAACAGAACGGCGTTGCTTCTGCGATAACCTGAGCTTGTGCTCTCATTCTTGTCTCTATTACTCTCACGACTCATTAATTTCTTACTTATTTTGTTCATACTGGTTCTACCTCACCTGGTAATTTTCGCGAGTGGATTGAACAAGCTCCCAGAGTAGGTTTTTCCTGCTCTTACGTACTCTTGTCTCATGGTCTAGATTGCTTGCACAAATGGCAGTCCAGTACTGGGCATTCGTGGCTTTTACTAGACTGTAAAGGCTGCCTACCTTTTCCCATGAGTTTGAAATCAATGTACGAATTCTGGAAGCAACTGCAGCGTCTCTGTTACTGCTCTGAAGCCGTTCCCCCCTACATCTAGGAAACTCAAACACGCCACATTCGAAACAGTTCAGTAGGTAGCGAAATGTGACGCTGAACAATCAAGAAGTCACGCGGATTTTTCAGGTAATTCCTCATTTATTTAAAAATCTGCAGTAACGAGTGCTCTTGTGATCATCAATATCAGTAAGCCATCTTATTCCCACATTAACTTAGAGTTGGCATATGAAACGATTGTATCTCACCTTTTCCATTTACACTCTAAGAGAAACAAAATACGTGACAGTATTATCCGAATTGGACGGAAACCGGTAGCTGTGATTTACGTGTACTGACAAACAATTACCGTCTGAGAAATATTGGACGATTTGTTGAAGAAAAAGAGGTTAACAATTTGAGATTCAATAATGTGCTGGTTCAGATCTGCTCCTTAAGTAAGCAAGTATTCTGCTTAGCATTGATGGATAGAGTTATTGGATATCCTCCTGGGGATATCCTGCTAGACTCTGCCCAACTGATCCGTTAGAGCCGGCCGGTGAGGCCGAGCGGTTCTAGGCGCTTCAGTCTGGAACCGCGCTACCGCTACGGTCGCAGGTTCGAATCCTGCCTTGGGCATGGATGTGTGTGATGTCCTTAGGTTAGTTAGGTTTCAGTAGTTCTAGGGGACTGATGACTTCAGATGTTAAGTCCCATAGTGTTCTGAGCCATTTGAACCATTTGATCCGTTAGATCGTCAAAATCCCGAGATGAATGGAGTGTCCTGCGCATAATGCTCCAAATGTTCTCGATTGGGGAGAGATTCTGCGACATTGCTGGCCAAGGTAGCGTTTGAAGACAAGCAGCTGAAACTTCCGCTATGTGTGGGCGGCTATTAATGTTGCTGAACTGTAAGCCAACGATTGCTTTGCCGGAATCTCATTGGCTGGAGTAACAAAAACATTGTAGCTCATAGTAATTGCTCAAAAGTCTCAATTTACATATTACAACGGCACATACAGTTCTGTCGCACTCTCTCCAAGTTCTCGGGTGTCTGATGCACTCTGGTACAGGCAGCGGGTGATAAACAGTATATACCCCTGACGACTTTGTATTGCTCAGGGAAGAGGCCTCATGCACTCGTGATGCTACTTTCAACAGCCGCAAAATCCATGTCAGGAGTGAGGAAAATCCCCACGGCACCCCACATTGGTGGTCACCGGCAAGAATTCGCTGTCAACTTATGGGCAGGGAATTGTCCAAGATCACCTATTAGACCCTATTTGCTGCCTCCTGCGAGATGTGCTTCCACAACTTTTGGAGACTGTACTCCCTATTGTCTGCGAAAGGATGTGGATTCAACAAGACGGTGCACCTACCCACTTCGATGTTATCGTCTGCGACCACCTGGAAAACTCGTACCCTCGTTGTTGGACTGGAAGTGGAAGTCGTGTACGATGGGCAGCGTGACTGCTGGATCTCACACCTCTAGACATTTTCCTCTGAGGTTAAGACGTTGGTGTTAGAAAGCTCCGTAGAAGCGGACGACGACCAGCTTGCTAGAGTCTGGTACAACAGACGCCAGGGACCTTTGACAGAATGTGGCAGAACTTCATGCGACGTTGCCATGCGTGCATTGAGACTGGCGGTCGTCACTTTGAACAATTACTATGAGCTACGTTGTTGTTATGCGGCGTACGGTGTGTATGTCCATAACACAAGAAATACGTATTTAGGACCATTGGTTCCCTATCTCAATATAATCGGTTGTGGGCCCACTATCATCTGCTTCAATTTGGCCCAGACGGTTTGAGATAACGTATATTCTCGTGGCCTCCTCTGAGAGGTACAGTCATCGACAATTTGGTTCTGGCGATCTTCAGTCCTGGAGGTATATACTTTGTGTCTCTAGAAGCAGAGTCTTATCCGTTCCACGACGCCGGACGTTATATTTGGTAAGTGCGTCATTGCAAAATAGAACGCTACGCCGGAGCCCAGTTTGTCAAGCATCACGGAACACAAGAGATTCTCCTGGATTGCTAGCCGCTTCGTGAACGGCAGGTTCGTGATTACTTATCCACTGCCGAGCAGATGTAACTTCATCTCGTACAAGCTGACCTAAAGTTTCTATAGTACATTATAAAACAATAATAGTTTTCGTCCCGTCACGTCTTGCAGATTTCGGCCGAACTCATTCCAAGTGATATCTTTCGTTTCGTCTCGCTAGCTTACCTTGCGGCCCGACCCCACTACACCAACCTCCTCATCTCAGAGTAACACTTCCACATCCTATCATCTTGCGCCTTCTTCTTTACTCTGGAAAGCATAGTTAATTTAGAGATTGGTGGTTCCCTAAGGTTCAGCTCATCCTTATTTGAGCGTCCCCTGGTTCATACTAGCTACACTGGCCAAACTTCTGTGCACAGCAAGAGTGGTAATCCTAAGAGCTGACATTTTTGTCAGTAGATTCAAGCAAGTATTTGTAGGGTGTCACTGCAACCTATACGCGAATTTTCATTAATTGACGTGAGGCGGGGACGTGCCTTGTTTGAAAACGCGCAGCTACGATTGCGCCATAAATTTGTTTGCTGTGATCCGCTTCATATGCAGGTCCCTAATGAAAACACGTGTCCAGCAAACGCTGATTAATGTTTTCCATAAATTACGAGAAATCAGTTACACAACAAAAACCGGGGTGGACGCCCACCCTTGTTGACTGCAATGAACTCTGGCTCCAATTCCTGCGAACACAGCACAATGCAAGCGGAATCTGTAATTTATGCCTTGACGGTTCTGTTGAATTCACGATGGGGAAATAATTTTAAATCTCCGCTGTATTTATGACCACTGCGGGGAGTGCATAGCTTTGGCCTTTGTCTAATACGTCTTTCATTGCGGAAAATTCGTTGGAAAGAAAGATTTATTGCGAAAATATAGCACGCATCGAGGAGTCGCAAAATGTATCAGATTTTTGATATGATACGTTTTATCAGCTTCCTTTAATAGCTAATATCGGCTAGTAATTCGCCACTGTAACTGAGCTGCCATGACAAAATTAAATCATATAACTTAATCTGCCTTAATAAATTGAAGTCATTCACCCGGTTTGAAAAATTCATTGGGCTTATCTGATGAAACAGTACTCGCACATGAACGTGTGTGGAAATACGTTGTGCCCTTCCTTTTACAACGTTTAGTTACAATACGGCTGCAAAATGCGTCGATAATTAGTACAAGTTTCCAAAACACTTCTCAACAAAGTTAATTTCTATTTCAGTGTGTGACATACTCTTTCCGTCATGGTTACCGTACGTTAGTGTACACGTAAAAATGCAATTTTATCCATATTTTTCGAAAGCAGTTGTTATGTAAGGAGAAAGTATGGTAAGTGGACGATCCAAAGACGAGAGTTCTTCATATTCATGATTCATAGCTGTGGAGCTATTGTATGTGAGTGAAGTGTGTAACAAACTAATAAATTTATCTATTTCATCACTTGCCAATATATTTTGTGCTCCAAAATTTCTCTCAATTACTTGGACAGTTTTCACAACAGCTACAGTGGTATACAACCTTTCATCATCAAATGATACTAAGATAGAGTTCTTAGGCTGTTTAATGATGCCAAGCATATGAATTAATCTTTCCTGATTTTTGACTGTATAGGTATTTTCGTATTTATAAAATCTGTCTAATAAAACTTTTAGTTCGCTGTGTAGCTGAAACACAGCAGTGTCAATATAATTACCTTTTGGTCTAATGGGCCAATGATGTTAACAAATGCCGTGAGGGATTAGCCGAGCGGTCTAAGGCGCTGCAGTCATGGACTGTGCGACTGGTCCCGGCGGAGGTTCGAGTCCTCCCTCGGGCATGGTTGTGTGTGTGTTTGTCTTTAGGATAGTTTAGGTAAAGTAGTGTGTAAGCTTAGGGACTGATGACCTTAGCAGTTAAGTTCCATAACATTTCACACACATTTTGTTTGTTTGTTCATAAATCTTGACTTGCACTCTGAGTGAAAGAGCTCTAGGATTCATCTAAATAAGTTTGTGTTTATGTTTACGGGGATATATGTGCTCACTGGTACTAACAGCTTCCACAGTTTCTTTGTCACACGCATCGACCAAATTGCTGGTTGCTAGCTTAACGTTGTTAGGAACACAAAATTCCTCTGTTTTTGCTGTATGGTACTACATACTACTTCTTATACATAATAATCGCGGTGTTGCCCTTGCCTGCTTTGATTACTGGTGCATCATTATTTTTAAGTTTCTTATTAAAGTCATTAAAAATCCTCTGCTCGGTAGTGTATTTTTTTAGGACCATGGAATTCTGCTGTATGAGTTTTGTTGTTGACACTCGAAATAATGTGATAGGTATAAGTACATACCGTTCTTTATCTTTAAATTCTTAAAGTTGTGTAAACTTTTCGTGCCTATTCTTAATATTCTTATCTGGCTTATAATTATTTGCAGTGTATTTTCTTGTACAGCTTTCTGAAGAAAGACACCAAGTGTACAAAAAAGGTTACGAAATTAAATTTCTTTTATGCAACTCGTTGTTTAATATTTCGTTATAAAAGGTTCTTGCTAATTAATAATTTAGGTCAGTGGTGTGTTATGAAGTACATCTAGTTCATAGCCTAACTGTAAAACAAATTGTCGCTTCTGTATCTTCAACTGCAATGCCAATAAGGGTACACCAGTTCTCATCAGATCACCAAATTTAAGCACCATCGGGCATGGTCAGTATATGGATGGGCGAGCGTCATGGTATGTTGATGACGATTTTCCCTTTCTCTTTACAGCAGAGGGTAGAGGAGGAGTAATGACGAAAAGTCCCTGTTTATCAGTCTTTGCACCAATGTCCTGTGTTAAATTCCAAACATCTCCTCCGTACTGTCTCGTGAAGTGAGGGGATGTGACGCTGTTGATGGGGACGTTACACTTGGCGGATTCCTTGTCGGTCTTCGAGGGGAATAAGCTATGTGTTGGCACCATGTTTCACCCTCCCCATTCTCTGATCATCTAAAACACGAACACGCCCCACCTGTTCATCCCATACGACTTCACTTTACTTACTTTAACACAGCTTCATATGTTAATTCCTTATCTAATTTAATGGTCCACATATCACACGCTGTACTTAGCAATATTCTCTTCACAAAAATGGAAAGGCTAACTTTAATTCATTTTAATAGTTAAACAATAGGGTCAGAGTATCGCACCTGACTTTACTCATCATTTAAATGCAATAAGGATTTGGTTGGGTTCGCCATATGCAGGTTGACGCAGGAGGAGATGTCAGTATTCAGGGATATGACAGAAAAATGATCTGAAGCAAAAACGTTGTACAGACATATGCCCTATTACGAATGGTATCCGAGATAGAATACTTTAATGCACATTAGGGGTTCGGCTAGTGGTGTGCACGTCTGTTTCTTACCCACCCGTCATCTTCTTAGATCTGTCCAATGCTTAGCAAGAAATGAATTTAGATGTAGTATGAGTACAACGTGGTTGAATACTCTGATATGTATAAAAATAAATCCTGTCTCTTCTATGAAATAAGTCAACTTGAATTTTGAACTCTTCGAATGTATTGTATAATCTCAGTGACGTGTCCATCACTGATGGGGAAAAGTAAACAGTCCGGGTATGTGGAACAAACAAAAATCTGTTGAACACAATTTCCACAAAAATACTCTCCACAGTGAAATAAAAGAAAGAATGGTTCTTCAATAAGTGAAACTAATTAGATACTAGTCCATCAGAAAGGGAATCAAAACAAGTGATGGTTCGTAAACAATGCAGCCACGTAGGCTTCCAGGACCACAAATTACATAAATGAGTTCTCTGACACTCAGAACAGTTACATAGGCTTCAGTGAAGACAATCTTAAAGTGTCAAGAGCTTTACGTTAAAAACTGTGAATTAAGTTTCTGTAGTCACACGCTCTTTGATGAGCGGTGTCTTGAAGCCCTAGTAACGTTAGGTTAAAACAGAAAAATAATTTTGTCATTACAGTTTTAAAACCGAAATCCATATCCAAGCTTCAGGCAAGAAGAATAAACACTCAATAACTCTTATGGTGTAATTCAGTGAATAAGTATTAAGAGCCAACAGTAATCATATATACGACTTCTCTAACAAGGATCAAAACTTCAAATCTGACACTGTCTTACCCACTAGAAGAACAACAAGCTGCTGACCATTAAAAGTCCCATCTGAGGAGGTGGCATGCTGTCCAGAAATCTATGGCCCAGTCCTTGGCATGGCGTGGTAGAGATCTTCAGGTTGCAGGCTGCGATGGAACTGCCTTCCAGAGCCTGTGTGGTGGCCCAAATAGCTATCTCGCAGACCGATATGTTTGGAGCTGTTTTGGCATGTGACATGGTGGAAACGTGAAGAGGTGCAGTTTGCCGACGAACTCTACCGTCGCCTTGCACGCAGCCTGCTAACCTATCCAAAGTGTTGTTGACACCATTTGATGGTCTGGTCCTGAAATTCTGGGGCTGCGAAGTTCACTGTCGTCTGCACTGTATTGGCTGAACTGGCTGCAACATGCATGAGAAATACACTCCTGGAAATGGAAAAAAGAACACATTGACACCGGTGTGTCAGACCCACCATACTTGCTCCGGACACTGCGAGAGGGCTGTACAAGCAATGATCACACGCACGGCACAGCGGGCACACCAGGAACCGCGGTGTTGGCCGTCGAATGGCGCTAGCTGCGCAGCATTTGTGCACCGCCGCCGTCAGTGTCAGCCAGTTTGCCGTGGCATACGGAGCTCCATCGCAGTCTTTAACACTGGTAGCATGCCGCGACAGCGTGGACGTGAACCGTATGTGCAGTTGACGGACTTCGAGCGAGGGCGTATAGTGGGCATGCGGGAGGCCGGGTGGACGTACCGCCGAATTGCTCAACACGTGGGGCGTGAGGTCTCCACAGTACATCGATGTTGTCGCCAGTGGTCGGCGGAAGGTGCACGTGCCCGTCGACCTGGGACCGGACCGCAGCGACGCACGGATGCACGCCAAGACCGTAGGATCCTACGCAGTGCCGTAGGGGACCGCACCGCCACTTCCCAGCAAATTAGGGACACTGTTGCTCCTGGGGTATCGGCGAGGACCATTCGCAACCGTCTCCATGAAGCTGGGCTACGGTCCCGCACACCGTTAGGCCGTCTTCCGCTCACGCCCCAACATCATGCAGCCCGCCTCCAGTGGTGTCGCGACAGGCGTGAATGGAGGGACGAATGGAGACGTGTCGTCTTCAGCGATGAGAGTCGCTTCTGCCTTGGTGCCAATGATGGTCGTATGCGTGTTTGGCGCCGTGCAGGTGAGCGCCACAATCAGGACTGCATACGACCGAGGCACACAGGGCCAACACCCGGCATCATGGTGTGGGGAGCGATCTCCTACACTGGCCGTACACCACTGGTGATCGTCGAGGGGACACTGAATAGTGCACGGTACATCCAAACCGTCATCGAACCCATCGTTCTACCATTCCTAGACCGGCAAGGGAACTTGCTGTTCCAACAGGACAATGCACGTCCGCATGTATCCCGTGCCACCCAACGTGCTCTAGAAGGTGTAAGTCAACTACCCTGGCCAGCAAGATCTCCGGATCTGTCCCCCATTGAGCATGTTTGGGACTGGATGAAGCGTCGTCTCACGCGGTCTGCACGTCCAGCACGAACGCTGGTCCAACTGAGGCGCCAGGTGGAAATGGCATGGCAAGCCGTTCCACAGGACTACATCCAGCATCTCTACGATCGTCTCCATGGGAGAATAGCAGCCTGCATTGCTGCGAAAGGTGGATATACACTGTACTAGTGCCGACATTGTGCATACTCTGTTGCCTGTGTCTATGTGCCTGTGGTTCTGTCAGTGTGATCATGTGATGTATCTGACCCCAGGAATGTGTCAATAAAGTTTCCCCTTCCTGGGACAATGAATTCACGGTGTTCTTATTTCAATTTCCAGGAGTGTAATTTGTGTGTGGTGCCACAGGAGCCTGATGCCTAGGGCATCACTTAACTCAGAACGTGCAGGCTTTTAATGTAATGGAAGAAAAGTCCTGATTTATACTACCAACCCTTTGGCATTCTAGCTGAACAAAGCCACCAAATCTACAGACTCGAATAAAAATAAAAAAATTTTATTCCACTCTGTACACATTTCAAGAATATCGGGGCAAAATTTTCTTTGTACTGAACACGACGTAGCAGCAAACACACCCATAGACGAAGTTCACTCTCTCCAAGAGACAACAATGACGGTAAACGCACATGTGAAGTTATATGTACGATAATTAGCTTGATTTGCCCAATATCCAAAATGTTAAAATAGAAGTTGTTAAAACATGAACATCACACACTAAATAAATTCGAATACCTCAGTCCTCAGATTGTCGAAAGACGTGACTGCCCATACCCAGTCTCAACAACGAAGTGCCTCCTACCCGGAAACCATCCCTCGCTTACCCGTGGTGGGGGTAACAACCACAGACGGCCAATTGTCAGCATAACTATGACTACCTGCTCACACCCTATTCAGATGTTCAAATTAAACCATTCTGCTTTCTGCCTAAGCTACTGCCATTGGCAAAACCAGAAGACTACAGATACTGTCCACTTTAAGAAACTCACATTTACTCATCTCTGTTACACATACTGGATAAAATAATAGGAAAGGTGTGTAGGAAGGACATAGGTGCATAAATTTCACAGTAAATATCGAGAGTAAAACGACTAACTACCTATTGAGAAACATGATATTTTGACTTATAGCGAGTGGTAATGCAACACAAGAGAGATTTGCATTTTTTTTTTGTTTTTTTTTTGTTTTTTTGAGCCATCAGTATTCTGACCGGTTTGATGGAGCTCACCACGAATTTCTCTTCTGTGCTAACCTCTTCATCTCAGAATAGCAGTTGCAAGGTACGTCCTCAGTTATTTGCTGGATGTAATCTAATCTCTGTCTTCCTCTACAGGTTTTGCCCTCTACAGCTCCCTCTAGTACTATGGAAGTCATTCCCTGATACCTTAACAGATATTTTATCATCCTGTCCCTTCTCCTTGTTAGTGTTTTCCACATATTCGTTTCCTCTCCGAGTCTGTGCAGAACCTTGTCATTCGTTATCAGTCCACCTAATTTTCAACATCCGTTGTAGCACCATATCTCAAGTGCTTCGATTCTCTTCTCCTCCGGTTTTCCCACAATCCATGTTTCAATACTACACAATACATTTGCAGAAATATGTGTGATATGGATCTGATGGATCCGCTGCAACACACCTTATCTCCTGAAAATAAAGTATGTCAGAACTAACCTTGCTGAGAAAGGTTAATACCTTATATATATATTGAAGTACAACTTAGAAGTCGAAACGTATCATACATTGATAATAATCGACCAATGCAACATTAGTTCAACTAATGATTCAGTAAAATTTTAAGTAGTAGCATTTTCTACAAATTACAACAAGATGAAGTTACAAAGCATACAACATCACGCTGATGCTTCTGAAGGTTAATGTGCTTGTGCATTAAATGGAGCAGTATAATGTAAAAATGTAATTTAAAGATACTTCGCAACAAAAAATGATGATGCCACATGTATACTAGAATTACAAGTTCAAAAGCAGAGTGTACAGAATTTATGAAAGAAAAACTGATCTAACTCAGTAATTTATTTAAAAAGTAGTCGAAATTATATGTGAATGTGTAAAACTGAAAGATATATTCTACTATAAAACTGCTCTCAATGTCAAATACGAAATTTATGGACAAAAAATTATTATATCGTGTTTGTACTGTGAATGAAAATGTTGTGACTACGGTGTATACAAAAAAAATCAGTTAATATCATAGTAAAACATTTGCACAACTAATTACAGAAACGTGCAAGATTTTAACAATAGCTGTAAGGCACTAATAAATGGAGACTAGCCACGCACTTGATCAGTGGCTTCAAATGTCTGTCGTGTGATATCTGTCTGTTAGCCACGTTAGCGGTTACAAAATGATGTTATTTAGCACTCGAAGTTAATATAGCTGTCAAATGGCACGTCATTAATAACAGTAAAAAATATGGACTACATATCTCTCTAACCAATGATCGTCGAACTTGGCAAACGCTGATGGCAAACTATACACGTATTCACATGAAAACTACAAGTCGCACTACATTTACACATTACAGTTCATTGTTCACACTAGACAATGCGACGTATTCGGCTGTTTGGAAGTCAGGTTACGAAGGGGTTGGCGCAATTTCTCGGTTGAAATGGACAGTTGATCTGCGCCGGTCACTTCTGCCCATCGTGGCGCACCTGAAGATGTCTGTATGACTTCGACCGCATTGCCCGCCATCTACTCTTTAGCCGAAAACATCACAATGTGTCAAAACGGTTTGATCTCAACAGGCACAAGTGACAATGCACCATCGTGCTCAGGGGATACCCAAATAATGCCTCTTCTCATTATCAGGTTGACTTTTGTCCGTCAATTACAGAATAAACTACTGGTAAGCTTAAGTATTCGTACCGAACTGCATGTACTCCCTATTTTTATGACAGGCAACTACTGTTGTGGCACTACATAGAGTTAAGAGGCATACAGATTACATGATCTTAGGAAGAACTTCGCTTACAGCTGGTAAAATTGTTGTTCATTAAAACACGACGGATTTCACCGCTTTAGGCGCTCCATGAGGTGAACCTACACGGTAAAAAGCAAATTACAGTGTCACCACGTTTTGTGCATATTAGAATATGTAAAGAAATGTCTGATATATACTCACAGCATTAAAAGATCATAGGCATACCCATCACTCCTTAACAAAATTTAGTATTCATAGGATATTGTCAATACTATGGAGAGCGAAAGGTAAATAAGACATGCCCCATTCTTTAAAATTTGCCTGGATCTTAAAAGGAAAAGATAAAATATTTTATAGCGAGTGGACGCTAAATGTTTTTAAATAAAAGAGGCCGGATTGGTGATAAATAGTTGTCACTGCTAACATGGTTACGAAAATTACTATGTGAAAAGAATCAGACGGCAGTGTCTTACCAGTGTGACAGCAGGGAAGCTCGGTGCAGGGCAAGGCAAAAGCGGTCCGCACGGGCGACAGAGAGAGACTAGCTGACTGGCTGAACAGAAGCTGTCTATGCGGACAGCGTGACGTCCTATACTTATGAATAAGAGCGCTGGCTCGCTACCTTTTCAAGCGAGAATTACATACTAGCATCTAATCATACAAACAATCTAAATTAGTCAGAATGCTATGCTGCTTTAATTGGAATTGGTTATTCAACATATTTTCTTTTTTATGTCTAAAAATTTCCACATTCGCTAATATATTCAAAATATAGCTTTATTTCTTTTTGCGAAGTATTTTTAAATTTTCTGAAGGGCTTGTGAGTCTGTGGCTCTCATCGCGTAAGTACGCTGTTACTGCAGATCGAAAGTTATCTAAGTTAAGGTGTTCCTAAAATTTTATTCGAAATGTCCTACCGGTTTGTCCTGTATCTTTCTGAGGGCAATCACTGTATGTAATGCACTATACACCCGCTTCGTTATATTTATTCACCACAGCTTTTTCCTTGTGCCCGAGTTTTCTGCCTGGATCTGAAAATGTAAAAGACGCTGGAATAATGTTTTTGGACCTCATACGTCTGCCAGTTTTTTTTCAAATATCGCACCTAGATGTAGTATTCTACAAAAAACAGAGCGTTCCTTTGTCTACTCGGCTGGTCTCAGCGTTACAAAATCTGCTTTAATAACATGTACGCAAATATACCTATTGTTCATGTCTGGCAGTTTTTCTGATATTGCACCGAGATATAAAGCACTCTGTCATCAGGCCACAAGTGGCCCATCGGGACCATCCGACCGCCGTGTCATACTCAGATGAGGATGCGGATAGGTAGGGGGGGGGGGGGGGGCGTGTGGTCAGCACACCGCTCTTCCGGTCGTTACGATGGTATTCTTTGACCGGAGTCGCTACTATTCGGTCGAGTAGCTCTGAAACGTCCCCTTTGAACAATTATACATGACTGTGCTTAAACTGACACACAATATTTTGTTAGCGCAACGCAATCTGACTTTCAAAATTCCCTACAAAAGAATGGCCCTGACTAACATTAAACTATACCTTTCACAAATCACTTACCTCACAAAAATCTTTGCTGCTCAAGCTACTGCAATACAGCGAGCGCCACTACTGCCAGCTAAATAAAAGATTCAAACTATGGAAGGCACTAACTACTGATAGGGATAGTTAGCAAATGAAAGATATTAATAGAGAACAAACAATGTATCTACCTTGATATCATCATATATAAATATAGCAGTTCATGACAAATTTCAAAACTCCGCCATCTCTCTCCCCACATCCACCACTGCTGGCGGCTCACCTCCAACTGCGCAACGCTACGCGCTGTTCACATCCCGCTGCCTAACACTACAATGGCGAGTATTACAACAATGCAAAGCAGCCACAGACTGCACACAGCACAGCCAGTGATTTTCATACAGCGGTGGCGTTACCAATAAAAAAACCTAAACAGCCTACTTACAGCTCCTCAATTGGCATCACGAGGCTGAGTGCACCCGGAAAAATGGCAACAGCACATGGCGGCCCGGATGGTCACCCACTCAAGTGCCGGCCACGCCCATCAGCGCTTAACTTCGGTGATATGACGGGAACCGGCGAATCCACTGCGGCAAGGCCGTTGCCGCACAGAGATATAGTATTCTACAAAAAAATAAGGGCATTCCTTTGATGCTCCACTGGTCAAAGCGTTACAAAATCTGATTCAATAACATGTATGCAAATATACCTATTGATCAGGTGCAAAGTATTATGGCGGTGAGTCTGAGCGCCTTTTCGGAGATACTATCTAAGGAGACTGGTTTTATTAAAAATCGTTTCATCTTTTAATTATTTTAAATTCGGGGATGATTTTTATTCACAACACGGAGGGTTATTCATGGGCTTTCCATGTGCCTATGGCGTAGCAAATACTTTTACGACGAACCTTGAGCAAGAATTTATGACAAAATTCCCTCAACATGCTAGAAAGTTAATTTTAGGGAATAGTTATATTGGCTATGTTTTGATATTATATGATAGTAATAATGTTGAAAGTGACCATTTTCTTCGGGATCTAAATAGTTTGAAAAATAAGATACAGTTAACTGAAGAGTGCACTGAGAATCACTCTTTACCGTTTTTGGACCTCAAAGCGACCTTAAAAAACAGGCTTCGATATTTACCGAAAGCCATCCACGACAGATCTTGTCATACACAGGCAACCATGTCACCCACTGAAACATAAAACCGCAGGATTTCGAGCCATGTTAAACTGAATGTGGGAAGTGCCCCTTACCAGAGAAGCTCAAGTGGCTGAATATGAGGACATACAGTATATAGCGTATCAGAACGGTTACGATCCAGAATTTGTTAACACAAGGAACAGGAATATACTGAAAATGAAAAAGCTTCTTCCCATAGCAGATTAGAGGCAGATTTTATAACACTTAGACCAGCTGAGCAGACAAAGGAATGTCCTATTTTTTGTAGAATACCATAACTGGGTGCAATATCCGAAAAAAATTGGCAGACGTATGAGACAGCAAAACATTATTCCAGCACTATTTTACATTTTCAGATCTATGCAGAAATCTCAGGCACAAGGAAAAAGCTGTGGTGAATAAATATAATGAAGTGGGTGTATACTGAATTACATGCAATGGTTGCACTAAGAAATATTGGATAAACGGATAGGACATTTCGAATAAAATTTCAGGAACACCTCATCTTAAATAACCCCCGATCTGCATTAACAGCGCACTTACACGACGAAAGCCACAGCATCACAATCCCTTGAGAAAATTTGAAAATAATTCACAAAAAAGCACCATAGCATTCTGGCTAATTTCAATTGTTTGTATGATTACGTGCTATTATGTGACGAAATTCTGTACTGTTCTCGCTCGTAAAGGTAGCAACCCGGCGCTCCTAGTTATCAATATATATGATGTCACACTGCCCACAAGGGTAGCTTCCGTTGCGCCAGCCAACTAGTCCCTGTCGTTCGCCAGGGCCGCTTTTGCCTTGCCCTGCATAGGGCTGCCTGCTGTCACACTGGTAAGACGCTACCACCTAGTACGTTCCACATAGTACGGGGTGATTCAAAAAGAATACCACAACTTTAGGAATTTAAAACTCTGCAACGACAAAAGGCAGAGCTAAGCACTATCTGTCGGCGAATTAAGGGAGCTATAAAGTTTCATTTAGTTGTACATTTGTTCGCTTGAGGCGCTGTTGACTAGGCGTCAGCGTCAGTTGATGCTAAGATGGCGACCGCTCGACAGAAAGCTTTTTGTGTTATTGAGTAAGGCAGAAGTGAATCGACGACAGTTGTTCAGCGTGCATTTCGAACGAAGTTTGGTGTTAAACCTCCTGATAGGTGGTGTATTAAACGTTGGTATAAACAGTTTACAGAGAATGGGTGTTTGTGCAAAGGGAAAAGTTCTGGACGGCAGGCAGCCCGTGACAGAGCACTTCATCACTGGCCTCCAAGAAGCCCTGATCTTACCCCCTGCGATTTTTTCTTATGGGGGTATGTTAAGGATATGGTGTTTCGGCCACCTCTCCCAGCCACCATTGATGATTTGAAAAGAGAAATAACAGCAGCTATCCAAACTGTTACGCCTGATATGCTACAGAGAGTGTGGAACGAGTTGGAGTATCGGGTTGATATTGCTCGAGTGTCTGGAGGGGGCCATATTGAACATCTCTGAACTTGTTTTTGAGTGAAAAAAAACCTTTTTAAATACTCTTTGTAATGATGTATAACAGAAGGTTATATTATGTTTCTTTCATTAAATACACATTTTTAAAGTTGTGGTATTCTTTTTGAATCACCCTGTATTTTACAGGTGCCACGACTAATCATGTTAGCAGTTACAATTATTTATCGCCAATCCGGCCTCTTTTATTTAAAAAATTTAGCGTCCATTCGTTATAAAATATTTTCTTTTTTCTTTTTAAGATCCAGTCAAATTTTAAAGAATGGGGCATGTCTTATCTATCTTTCACTCTCCATAGTATTGACGATATTCTCTGAATGCTAAATTTTGACTGGGAGTGATGGGTATGCCTATGATCTTTTAACGCAGTGAGTATGTTTTCGACATTCCTTTACTTATTTTAATATCCACTACACGGGGTGATACTGTACTTTGCTTTTTACCATGTAGGTTCAACTGATGCAGCTTGAAGCCGCAGAAACTGTCGTGTTTTAATAAATAACAGTTTTACCTAGCTGCAAGTGGAGCTCTTCCTAACATCATGCCTTTCAACAGCTGCGTTTGCCGGGAATACAAAATAAGAGGTCCAGTGTGGGCTGTAGTTATCGTATAGTACCAAATTTGATGAATTGTACCGCGTCGATGCATAACTGTTTTATGCTGGGAAAAAATTTGTTCCAATTTTGGCCACAGTTGCATATCTGGCGATGTGAATGCAAGAAAGGCGTATAGAAGTTTTGTCATATGTAATGTATTAGGAACGGGACGTGGGCAGAAAAGGTCAAACAAGTGAGAAAGGCATAATGTTGGTATTATTATTAACTGCCTCTTACACAGTTTGTTCAACATGAGCACCGGAGATGTCGACAAGAAACTGTACAATTCTGAATTAGCACCTGGTGGCCAAAATTAACAAATCTACCAAAGTTCGCTGCCACACGATAATTACAGCCCACACGAAACCTCCCTGAGTAGCTGCACGTTAATTATAACCACCCGGTACATGTGTCAGGTGCCGCTCCGCGTAAGTAGTGTAGCGGTTCCCTCAGTAGTGTAGCTGGAGTAGACAGCAGCGCACACCCATGTAGTTGTGACGTCAGCAGCGGAAGTGTGGGTCCCTCCTAGTCCATTCCTTCCCCAGCTGCACATTGTTTTCGGAACCTCTGTCTTGCACAGCCCTGGCCAATGCACACACTGCATACCAGCCACTCAATGGATGTTCCTCGAGGCTGCACGAGATTAGCCGAGCGGTCTAGGGCGCTGCAGTCATGGACTGGGCGGCTGGTCCCGCGGAGGTTCGAGTCCTTCGTCGGGCATGGGTGTCTGTGTTTGTCCTTAGGATAATTTAGGTTAAGTGGTGTGTACGCTTAGGGACTGATGACCTTAGCAGTTAAGTCCCATAAGATTTCCCACACATTTGAACATTTTGATGTTCCTCGAGTTCACCGAACGCGAGAAAGGTCCTCTCAAAGGCGCCGTATTGGGTTTTCATGAGCTTCTCTTTGCCATCTCGTACGCAAAACGGAAATCTACACAATTGGTAACACAAATAAAAATACATATAAAATACAACTACACCTTCCTAGCGAACTTTAGTTTGGTTCCCTACCCTAATTTTCATAAAACATCAAGGCTTTCCTTTCGTAAACAAGAGCATCAAAGATGTTCAAAAGATCTACACAACTGTGAGTCAGATTTACAGAAATTAAGAAAAATTGTACACATTATGAACCCTGATTAATTTCAGTCATGTTGGATAAATGTTACTGACTGTTTTTCTTTATGCAGGACAAGAAACTGATACTGACTTAGCATGTGTTTCCATGGTCGATGCTATGGGAGGTATGGACACTACCTTATGTTCACTTTACGTTCCACTCGATATTAGTGTGGCAAATAATGGTAGTTTTCAATAAAGTAATATTTCATTTAAAATCCAAATTTTTAAGAAGGTAATTTGAGGTTAACAATCCATACTATGCAAATCCAAATTTTTAAGAAGGTAATTTGAGGTTAACAATCCTTACTATGCTGCAGACAATTAAAATTGCGACATGATAATATCGACAATAAAACCACATGGAAAGCACCTCATGTTTGCTTAAACAAATAAGCACGGAGTAGGTAGATGGAAGCGCCATTTATATCCATTACGTAAAGAAATACTACAGAACGAATTTCTCATTCATAAATCACATTGCAGTGTAGTTTGTATGAGATAATATCAAAGCCAGCTGTGATTCCATAAGGGACCGCTGTGCACAGCGATCGTAGATTATTTTAAGGAGGGAGAGGAACACAGCATCTTTCGCAATCGCATCGGTTCTGTTTATTATCCTTGCATATTCAGATTTCAGCAATAAATTGCCATCTTCAGTGTATCTAAGTGAGTTACAATCTAACAAACTTTCTGCTATACCTGTCGTCCCCATAAAAGTCCCAGTCATCACATTGTATGGTGACCAACACATTTCCTATAGTATCCGGGAAAATATCCTCCCACTATTTGTAAATCTACGAATCCTAACCATTTCTTTCATAATTTTAAGGTTTGATGCATAATGTTTATTGTGCTTCGCCCATCAACGGGTTTCAACTTGAGTTTCTCAAGCAAACTTCAGGAAACTTTGATGAAATTGTGCTGCGTTGCGCCAGATACATGGAAAATTTGGTAACTGCTGCTTTATAGGGCCATTGTTACCAGCACAAATCTAAAGTGTAACTACGTCCGATTCCTTACAAGACGGTTTATACAAAAGACAGCAGCACAAGTTCGCACAGTGATACAGGCGCTTGAAAAATGGTTCAAATGGCTCTGAGCACTATGGGACTTAACATCTGAGATCATCAGTCCCCTGGAACTTAGAATTACTTAAACCTAACTAACCTAAGGACATCACACACATCCATGCCCGAGGCAGGATTCGAACCTGCGACCGTAGCATTCGCGCGGTTCCGGACTGAAGCGCCTAGAACCGCTCGGCCACCGCGACCGAATAGGCGTTTTAAGCAAGTTAAGCAGGACGATCGCTCAAATCCCATTCTCGGCATCTGTATTTAGGTACACGAATATCACAACGTTTCCATTCAAAGGACATAACCGATTTCATTGTTCATTTTCTGTGGACCTACCTAACGACTATATAGCGCAAACCCTCCTTGATATGGAAAATGGTGTAACAAAGGGTTTTGCATCTTGTGTATCGATAGCAGTTAAAATTTCCTGAGCGTGGTTATATTTTTCTACTCTTAGCACCGCAGTTACTAGACAAACTTTTCCGTGGCCTTCGTCGTATATTCGTCACAACGTTTTACGTCAACGTTCTCAATTTGGGATCGGAAAATACTTATCTTATTAGTCTTTCTGTGAGTTTCTTAGTGCATCATCCTAATTTCTTTCCGTTCTCTGGTTCCTGTGCTGCCATTGAAACGGATCTGTCAGATCAATTTCATATAATTAAGTTATTTCTGTGTTTCGTTGTCACTAGCCACCTGTATTTAGCGGTAGCAAGCATCAGTACAGGAAACGAGTCGTTGTTCACAGTTGTCACATGTATATTTTGTGCACCTTTATCTTTCCCGTATACTTATCTTGTGGTTAATAAAGAATGTATGTTTGTGTCAGGTATGACTGCGTATTTATCGCTGTTGATGCCAATATATAGTCTGCTTTAATGCTTATGCCAACTTGCCTTGTTTACACAAAAAGACAGAAAATCAGAGGTCCACCTGTGTTAATAGAACAGGTTGTTTATCACGGGTATACCATCAAGTTGGCAAGGGGTGTTTCATTCCTATCTAGATAGTCTCCACCCCAAACTCTCGTTTTGAAAGTGGGACCACTGGTCAACGACCACTGTCCAGTACTCCGTCGGTGATTCTAGGTAAGGACAGATGTGTTTTGGTAAACACTTTCCAGTGGCCACAGGAGTTGGAATGTTTTATAAATTAGCTATTATTGTGTTCAGTAACTGTGTTTCAGTTTTTCTATGTTAGTGACATTATTCTATTCATTTTGGATGTAATTTTACAAGTGCGTAAATAATTGGAGTGTCACTGAAAAGTACTTTGTGTGCAGACCGAACTGCTACAACGTGCGGTAACAGTTCAATGAAACTGTACCTCTTTTGAATGATTAATAAGGGCATCGCCAATGTATCATATAAATGCAAGGGATGTGATTGAATTTAACACGGTACTAAGTTTCTTACTTTTTATGATTTATGGGAATTTGAAAGCTTGTGCGTTTGTTCAGTCACATTCTCACATGGGCTACAGTAATGGTGACGCCTTTTGTTATCTGTAATAATTACTTGTGCTTTCAGTGCTTGTTCAGTATACGTGGGGATTTCCGAATTAAGGTTTCTTTTGTGGTGAAATAGATGGGTTTTCCTTGTACGTCCGACTACTCTGTACAATCACGTGCATGTCAGGTTTCACATTAGCTCATACTCGCATTAGTTAATGAACAATACTTAATTTTCTGTGTGAATAGGATGCCTATATATGGGAACGAATTTTACCCGTTTTCCTACTTTTGAATTTAATGTATTTTTCGTGGTTTGGCATCTGTCTATGATTGAGGTACCTCCTCTCTGCCGACTATACTGTTGTTCTTGCAGAAATTGTTTGCAGTGGAGAACATCATTTGCCATGCTTAGATAATGAGCGAACAAGTCTGTAACTGTTTCTCTTTGTATATCAACCCCATGCGTTGCCACGTCCAGTTTCCAAACTCTTCTAATTCAATGCTGTTCTCTGAACATTCATTCTTACAAAAAGCGTCTAGCTTCCATGTATTAATGTGCCAATGTTTTACTTTATCAAGAGTGGGGACTAATTTATTTGTTAGTGTGTGCGTGTTTTGTGTTCCCCAAGATCATATTTTACTTGTGAATTAATCCATTTAGCAACAATCTTACAGTCCTCCACCAGATGCTAATTTAAATTCATGAATTGTAATTCACGACTGAATGACGAAACGAAAAAGAAACGAAACTCCGCTATCAGGGCTTGAAGACCACGCAATGTCGACCGGTGGCCAAGTCATCCTCTGCCACGTGGCGTCATACGGATGTGATACGGAGGGGCACGGGATCAACGATCTGAGCTACCAGCCGCTGTCGATGTTTAGACCATGGAGCCTCTACCTGTCAACCAGATAGCTTCTCAACAGCCATCACGAGGCTGATTTCACCCCAGTCCATTCCTACGAGCAAGAAAATATTCTTAGCAACTCGGGGAATAGCAGCTGGCCCTCCGCATGTCAGACGTCTATACTGACCACTCAGCTACTAAACAGATTGTGTTATTCCTTTGCCTAAATTGAATGCTGAGTCAATATTATCAACAGCCCAAATTAAATGTTAATTAAATATTACTCACTGCCTAATTTAAATAATGAATACTTATTCCTAGTCAGCACAGCATACAGCTTTTACGCAACCTTCCACAGAAGAACTAACCATTTATATGGCAACCCTGCTCACAATGGTTTTTTTTTAAACCTTCCAGAATTAGGAGGAACCATTTACCATTTCCACTCTTCGTTTCACTTTCGAGCGCATAATCGTATCATCTTCTTAATTCTCCAGTGATTATTATAGTTTTTTCTGCTGCCATTATCATAAACGGACTTGATTGTAACCTCCTCCTACACTTTTAGAGCTATGTCTTTCCTTAAGCATTTCTCGTAAATTTTCACCAAGATATCATTTGTCAGGCCCTGATCATATATCTTTGCAAGTTCGATATGAATGTAACGCGGAGCAGGGGCTTTTACATACATTCTGTGACGAAAGCTGTACATATACTGAGGAAATTACGGGAGGAATAGGGAATACAGAGTTTCAATTTTTGAGAGCTGAAGAGGGAAATGTAGAAGAACTAGAGACTACGTAGACGAAAACCAAAGGATTTATTTTCCACTGTTTAGGGAATTTCACGCTCTTCAGTCTTGCTATACACTTATCGTGAAAAGACTCATCTTTCGATTTGACGCCACTTCGGCGACTTTCGCGTGGATGGGGATGAAATGATGATGATTAGGACAACACAACACCCGGCTCTTGAGCGGAGAAAATCTCTGACCCAGCCGAGAATCGAACCCGGCCCCTTAGGATTGACATTCTGTCGCGCTGACCACTCAGCTACCGAGAGCGGATAGCTCGGATGATGACACGCATACAGCTCCGAGGATTGTAACGTCTGACATGTGTTGAAGCACGATTACCGCTTCATAATGGTCGAAAGGCCATAACTTCAATCGTGACATAAATAATCAATGGCGAATATGGTACCTTTTAAAAGTTCTACGTGGCTGTGTGCTCCCACCGTCAGAAGTTAACCTGCTGTCTGTGTGCTTGGATTTATGCGATTAAGCTACATATATGCGAATGGGGTTTGTCTTTAAGTATAAAGCAGAGCTATATTGAGCCGGTCGGTGTGGCCTAGCGGTTCTAGGTGCTTCAGTCTGGAACCGCGGGACCGCTACGCTCGCAGGTTTGAATCCTGCCCCGGGCATGGATGTGTGTGGCGTCCTTAGTTTAGTCAGGTTTAAGTAGTTGTGACGTCCTTAGTTTAGTTAGGTTTAAGTAGTTCTAAGTTCTAGGGGACTGATGGCCTCAGATGTTGAGTCCCATAGCGCTCAGAGCCACTTTCATGAGCTATATTGTATTATCGGTTAGTTTCAATTGCACAAAATTAATTTGAAAATTAAAACATCTTATACTGTGATACTAAATGTTCCTGATGAATCGGTTTTCAGAATGAAGAGAATAAGTTTTCGGTGAGTTATTACTCAGACCAGGCTTGCAGGGCAGTATTAATATTAATAGAGATAGCAGTTGGGGGTCTAGAACAGCATATAAACAGTTAATACACCCAATTTCCCTTTGTCAACATAACGGAAAGAATATTTCATACGTATGAGTACTAACTACGCATTTCAGAGTAGCCGCTTCCAATGTAATGGCGAAAAAGCAATGCTGTAGCTGTACTGAGCGAAATGTGTGAGAAATGCACTAGTGTCAAATTGCAGTTGCTGCTCTCACGGTTACGTGGTAACCACAATTTGCTGAAGCCTAGTTTCGTTGCTTGAACTTTTCACCCCCACTCTGAGACAAAATTTGCTTGTCTCGGGGTCTAAACGTTGCCCTGATATTCAGTCTGTGGCGTATTTACGTAAATTGAAAACCGGAACAGGTGCTTTGCAGACGTAACGGCTGGCTGTGTGTGTCACGTTGTTCCATGTGCCCACCCATCATGCGCGACGTAGTTCTATCGACAAACGGTCGTCTGCGGAAGCGTGAGGTGCGCATATTGGGCCAATCAGAAGATTCCCTCTCCCTCTCTCTCTCTCTCTGCCCAAGACGGCAGCGGCAGAGGTAGCTCCAGCAACGCGCCCCACACAAAGAATTGCGTCGAGGCTCGGGGCGCTAGACACCTACAGTCTTGGAAAGCAAGTTATTGCGAGAACTAACGAGACTGAAGCCGAAGGAGTGCTGTTGCGCGTAGCTGCTACATTCACAAAGGTGTCTCTTTTAGAGGTGAGAGTGGTGGAGCTTGCGTTCCGTCCTCTGACTCCCTTTCCCAATTAACGCTTTCTGTAGCTATTTAGAAATAATTTTAATGGCTCGAAAGTATACAAAGACGTCTACTGGGAGACACAACACGACAAAACTAGGTCATTTCAAGTACATGGAATACACGTACAGCGAGAACTGTTTCAGAAGGAGATGCCAAACAACTGGGTTAAAATAACGGTCTAGATGCAAATGATATCTCATTGATGACCGGTTTTGACTTAATTTAGAAATCATCCTCAGAAAATGAGCACTATAAGAGCCAAAATATCAGACTTACAGAAGGTTTGGTATGGCTTATGAGGAAACAAAATTTTAAATATTGATGTATGAAATTGCTCTTAAGATCAGGGTTGGCCTATTTTTATTATCATCGGTCTGCTAACATCGTTATATGATAACACTGTGTATACGCTTTCTTAGGAACCCAAGTCACAAGTAGTCCACTCAAAACTCCTTAACCATCAACTACCTATCGTTACCATGGCTACAGCTGGCGTCCCCGTCTGTGTTTCTCTGATTCTCTAGCTGCCATTTTCGTCACCATGACTCCGTAGCAATATCATGTTCTCAGTACCTACTGCTATCACTACAGGGTATTACGCAACAGCTATACATTGACCTCTTAATATTTATATTACCTTTTCGCTTCGTAAGTGACTTGTCATTGTATTATGTGCAAAGCAGTTCCAGCACATAAAGACATTCTGTTGATATTCTTTCTTTACCACCTGCACGCCGCCATGTGGTAACTATGTTTTTCAGTTTTACAGAAACCCGCTTAGTGGCTCTTCGAAGATATCGACTTGTACCGTTACCATGATTATAGTAAACATTCCTGTACTTCTCTCATTTATTAGCTGCCATCTTAGTCTCTGTTTTACCTTGACAACTGCGTCACTTCGTGTACGCATTGGAGGGCTTGCGTAGCAGTTTCGTGGTCATTATTCCAGTATTTTCATCATTTAATTCAATTATTTGCGACTTGTATGTCACGTTATGCTAGCATTGCGGAAAATATCGGCAGGAAAATATTAAGAACGGCTTCTTTGTAATTCATACCAATGCCAGTAGGTGGCACTCCATCATCTTTCGATCTGTAAGATCACTAATTTCAACACAAAAAAGACTACATGTCTGATGATGTGTAGCTATTTAATTGGTTTTATATTCCTACATAGTTTGCGAAAACTTATTTTGTAAATTCCATGCAGCATTAATATATCAAATTTTGTGAAGCTTTTGCCACTGGGTGGGTCTGACGTAATCCGTGTCCGGCTCGGAATTTGCAGTCTGTATAACCCGTCGTTCTGCAGACATCAGTCAGCAATCTACCCTTGTGTAGCCATGTGAGCATCCAAGGAGCTACAAGCAGCAGACAGATGGGTAAATGTTAAATCGCTATTTCGTTATTCTTTTCTCTCACCAAACCTTGTGCAACTCTGCTATTATTGTTCTTTCAGCGCTCGTTTTCTGAAGAAGACATGAAGTCGAAACAGGTCATTAATAAAATATTATTGCAATTTAGACTGTTTTTTTTTGTTTTAATCCCACTCGTATCATCACCAGTTCCCTATTACTCCTCTGGACCATGTTGTCATACCAGTCACACCAACATGGTGGCTTTGAGCCCAATAGATAGCTGTTTTAACTGCCATCATCTTTTTGTTGCAGACTGCGATGATCTATTTTTCAGCACGCGGTTGCAATTTCGGTCATTTTACAAACTTCGAGATACAAGCTAATGCGCTGTGTTAAGTACTACACAATGGTTTAAGTGCGGAAACTCCAGACAGATACTTCTACGAGGGTTGAATGAAAAGTAATGCCTCCACCTTCGTTAAATGGATTTGGACGTGAATATTTTAATAAATCAAACTGAGAAATAATCCTTAGAATTTGATCTTCAATTACCAATATTCACTTTTTCTCAAAATCACCAGCCAATTGGATACATTTATGCCAACGATGAACAAGTTCTCTGAAGCCGTCACGGAAGAAGTCGACACCCTGTTTCCGCAACCACAGTCTCTCAGTTCTCTCCACGTCTTCATCACAAGCATAATGATGTGCCCGCAGATCGTCTTTCATTATTGGGAACAGATGGAAGTCAGATGGTGCTAAATTGAGAGGAGTTCCTGGCGAATTTGAAGTCTGTGCGCTTTCATTTCAGGAGTCAGCATCCGGGCTACCCCTCGTGCACAGATCTTCCGATAGCCAAGCAAAGCAATAACGTGACCCACACGTTCTTGTGAAATGCCAGTTGTGCTCGCAAATTCTCTCTGAGTGATACGACGATCATCCTGAATCAGCCTGTCAGCATTTTTCTTTTGAAATTCGGTGATTGCTGTCACAGGACGTCCAACTCTGTTTGTGACGTAGGTCAGATGTTACCGCCTCAGCACCTTTAAACTTACTCGCCCAACGACGCACAGTACTCAAATTATCATAAACTGCGTTCATTCTCTGATGAATGTCCCTTGGTATCACACCTTCTGCTGTCAAATATTCAATGACTTTACGTTGGTTAAATTGCATTGCCGGACCGTCTGCACAGGGTTCCATACTTTACACTGTAACAACACTACCGTTCAATGCTAAGGCTTCCCGCCAACCGGAGCTGTAGACAAGAGGCTACTGAACAAGCCAGTACCTGCCACATACCAATGCTGCTAAATTTTGAAGAGTTACGAAGGTGTAGGCATTAATTTTCAGTCAACCATCGTAAATAGAACATAACAGTCAACGGCGAAAAGATTATATAACATGTTTACCTCAACTTTTCTCGCCAAGTATCCTGTCTCATCGATAAAGCGCCCATTTTAGCAATTTTATCTTTGCTGCCTACTCATTTTCAGTTGTCTTGCGTCGGAATGCAATTTTTTATTTATTTTATTCACTTTAAACCGTTTCCGCGTACTGAATTCACACAATAAAGAATTTTACGTGCTACATTTAGCTCGATTTCAAACCATTTCATCTCGAAAACATACACAGATTGTTACATAAAAATTTTCGTTTTGACTTTATAGTGTTATCTACCTTCCTACACAGTTTGAACCGATTCGGACAAGTTTAAACTGCTGAAGTGGCGTCCCTCAAAAGCCTCCCAGAGAACCGTGTTTTCTGTAAGTTAAATACAAACAAGGCAAGATGTTTTCAAGAAATTAAAACCTACAACAGTGGACCAAATTTGGACCACAAGTCTAGCTCCAGTCGGAGTTATTTAAGGGTGACTGTTTATGCAGATAAAATCCAAAGGAGTGTGACTATTTTTGCACATAAAATCCGAACGGTGCACATACAAATGGTGCCATTAGCGAAGCATTAATGTCAGCCCAGTTAAAATCTTTTGCAAAAGGAACTAATCGATTCGTCCCGTTTGCCTGGGCGCCAGCTGCGGTTCGTCGTTGAAACTTCGTTCAAACTTCGAATGGCTTTACAAGTGCCCACTGGTCCAGGCTAAAATAAAAACTTTTTACACTATGTTCCTAGCTCAAATAATAACCGAGCACCAACACCCCTCCCAAAACACGATTCTGCCTGCGGTCTTTTCATACATACTTGTTAAACTAGTTAGTTACATGTTTATGAATACGACTGCACTGTCACAGAACATAATACTCACCCTGAATTGTACCAGTTATGGAGCAAGTCCTTCTTCTCTCAAAATACAACTAAGAGAAAGAGCCTTTCTCATGATTTTTAGCAGGCTAGCGTCCGTGTTGCCTCCAACTGTTCGATTTCGAACTGGATCAATAGGCGATCGTCAAATATCCCACCACATGACAGGCTTCTTCCTCTTATTGCAGAACAAAGGTATTTTACTATTTTTAACGTACATTTTCGTTCATTAGGGGACTATCTGTTCTATTTTAATATTTTAGTTACTAAATCAGATAACTCACTGTGTTATAATTTATGAACTCGCGATTTCGCTCACGGTCTACTCCCACAATTTCGCTGCCGTTTTCATAAAATAACCCTCCTTTGGAGGGGTTTGAGGAACTGCACGTCTGTCCAGCATCAAATATTTACGAAAAAAAAAACCAACTCTGAAACATTCCATCCTGGCCCTAGTCGGAAAGTGATCCCTCCAGACTGTCGCCAAAGCTTGATGGCTACGATTTGTCCCAAGCGCTTCACGCGATCTCATTACGTTACAAATTACAATTATCCACCGACGGAAATGGAAACCTTGAACTAATGCAATCGTGCTCGTATTCCATCATTTCCATATCTTTGGGATATGTTGATTGAAATTTCATCATTTTCCGACAGGACGTGCAGTACTTTAAGTGCGGAAAAATGCAGCTGCTACTCATAAAGAGTAGATGACGGCTACTGGGTGTGCCTGATGTTGCTCCATTTTCAGATGGAGATCACAACTCAGCATACCCAGAGGTCGAACGAATATGGAAATGGATGTGGAATCATGGTGTTGTGCGATCGCAGAGACGATTGACTGGAGTGGAATGGCTGCAGAACGAGTGATGGCTACAGTAGTGGAAATCAGTATAAAGGCAGGGTTCCCCCGAAAGTAGTAGTGCAATGTGTGTAGCACATCCTATAGAATTTATCACTGACGTAGTAGATACATATAACACATAAGTAATCATGAAGGAATTACATAGCCTTTCATAACACTATTGACAAAATAATGTGTTTCTTGAATGGAAATGGTATAAAGGCACTCGCTGCCCTCTTGTATTATTGCTTTGTAAATACTTTTTCCTACATTAGTTCTTACTAATTACCATAAAAATTGTCTTCGGTATTAATTTTGTTAGGGTTTTTAGTTCTTGCACTGAAATTGTCGTCCGCTCATTCCGTATAGCATTTTTCAGCTCACATAACGCCTCAGATTACTTTCCATTGTTATAAACGTGCCGTGCAAGTAGTCTCCTAATGGTTCACCACGGGATTCATACTCGCGCTACATCCAAGTCAGGGCAAGACATCGATACGTTGATCTTTAAACCACTTTTGGTTGTATCAGAAACATGCACAGATGCATAATCTTGTTGAAACATTAGGCTTTCGTTCCCTAGATCCTCACACATTCTAATTAATTTTGTCTCTAGCATCTTAGTGTACGTGTCAGAGTTCGTTCTAGTGTTCAGTCAAGCAATGCATGATTTACCTTTACGGCAAAAGGTTGCCCAAAACATAATACTTCCACCACCAAAATTTGTGCTCATACTTATCTAATGTTCTGTTCTCAGATGATGCCAATAGTATTAAAATCCATTCTGTCCATTTAAAGTAAACTTTATAACTGGGAATCACTTTATTTCATTCTGAAGACCACGACACATGTTTTCCAGCTAACTCCAATCTAGCTTATATATGTTTGGGTGTTAAAGCAGCTTCCTACAGTAGTCTCTTGAAACCAAGAGGTTTGTCATTTGACAAAATTTATAGTACGCGTCTGGCAGTTACTGACAGCTCCTTAACAAGTTGAGAAGAATAACGGTTTCCAGTCCTTGCTTTGCGCAAAAGAAACCGTTGAGAAGCATTAAACAATGTTCTACCTATCCCGTATTTTACGTTCTGTCCGTCTCGTGCGCCCATTCTAACGAAATTATTAATCACTGTACTTGAACGGTTCAACTTCTTTGGGATTTGACGACTAGAGAGTCCCATTTCCTAGTACACACCAATTTTTGCTTTTTCATCCCATGACAACTGTTTTCTGCGTGGCAATGTCACAATCTTGGTTTATGTACACAACACATACTGTCACTAACGGTGTTTGTTTCCTATCTACACTAAAGGCATAAAAGCGCACACTCTTACACCACACAAAGCCGCCTCCTTTTGTATTGAGTTCCACATTTTACCATCTCAGTCGTTGATGTCTTGTTGTATTCTGTACTTCTTCTATAAAAAGCGATACCATTTGACTGCATTTGTCAGTACGCTGGCTATGCCACTATTTCACGTACACTATGCACTGCTATTTGGGTTAACAAAGTTAATTTTCTCTTCAAATATCCATCTCTTTATACGGGTTTCCACTGCTGCTCAGGGCAACAGTGTGACATGAAGAGCCAGCACGGCTACTTCCTGAAGGACCATAACAGGAGGATATCGTATGATTTTTCGCCTGAAACTGACGAACGAGTACTGTAGGGAATCGGACTTGTTATAGTTTATCTCCCCAAGGACTCTCTTCTATGCGTTTTTGTGTAGGCATTTTTAAAGGGATTTCATTTCGTATTTTAACTGTTTTTTAAATGTTCAACACCTCGTGTACATCACCATAGCAAAGAAGGCTCAAGGCTCTTGTATTTCAGGTCAAAAATGGTACACGTTTGACCGCCAAAGCCTGCTGTCATACATGATCTTGTTTCCGAGCAACAGATGTCCTACACTGACGGAAAAAGCGCAACACCAAAAAACAATGGAGAGTAATGAAATTTCAGGGATACGTTTGTCTAGATAATATATTTATGTAATTAACATTCCGAGATCACAGGTTAATGTGAATTCTAGATAAGTCGCTGTAGATGTGAAATTCTGGCACATTAATAACCGGTGTAAAGGCGAGAATGTTGAATGCAAACATACAAACGTGCATGCATTGTGTGGTACGGATGCCGGATGTCAGTTTGCGGGATGGAATTCCTTGCCTGTTGCACTTCGTCGTTCGATACGGGAACGGTTAATACTGTTTGTGAGTAACGCTGGAGTTGTTGCGCGATGCTGCCCCACACGAGCGGGACTGGAGACAGATCTGGTGATCTAGCAGGCCAAGGCAACATGTTGGCTTACAACAGCGGTATGTGGGCGAGCTTTACCCAGTTGGAAAAGATCCCCCACCACCCGGCCTCGCCCACCTCCCCTTCCCCGTCAGATTGCTGTTCTTGAAAGACTGCACAACAGGTCGAATCTGACAAATATTTTGAAGTCAGGGTGATAGGATCATAGCTCCTGGTGTAGGTGCATTGTGTCTACCACACAGACAGGTTGGTTGTGACCTTCAACTGGCCTCTTTCTAACCAAGACAAGGCCATCAATGGCACCAATGAAGAATCAGCATTCATCAGAAAACGCAAGAGGCCTCGACCCCTGCCCCCAAACGAGCTCACATTTGACACCTCTGAAGCCGCAAATGGCGTTGGTTTAGGATCAATGGAATGCACGCTACGTGGGCATGTGGTTCGGATCCGTCCTTGAAGTAGCCGATTTGTAAGATGGTTCAAATGCCTCTGAGCACTATGGGACTTAACATCTTAGGTCATCAGTCCCCTAGAACTTAGAACTACTTAAACCTAACTAACCTAAGGACATCACACACATCAATGCCCGAGGCACGATTCGAGCCTGCGACCATAGTGGTCGCGTGGTTCCAGACTGAAGCGCCTAGAGCCGCTCGGCCACTCTGGCCGGCCCGATTTGTAAGAGTTCGTTGTGCCACTGTCATGCCAAATGCTGCTCAGATTGCTGTCGCTGTTGCAGTACAACGTGCCAGACGCTTACGCCGAAAACTACGGTCTTCGGTAGTGCCAAGTAGCCGGCAGAGTCCAGGTCTTCTTGCGGCCGTACATTCTCGTGACGACAGCTGTCACTAGCCATTGTGAGTGGTCAAATTCCTGCCAAGTCTGTAAGGTTATGGTTAGGTGGTTACTTATTCTATGACTGAAGACAACTGTGTAAGCAGTAATGACATTGTTTAATATTGCAATGTTGTCAAGGAAATACGCGGCCTCTGAAAGTGAATTAATCCTAAACACAACAATATTAAATTGTAACTATCACAAACTTAAATAATCCTGAACACAACACTATTAAATTTTAACTACAAGTTTCTTTACAAAATTATTCTTACAATTACGTTACGATGTTGGCCAGTAATATTATAAATTATCCGATTCCAGTTCAAAGTTCGGTACTGTTTTTAAAATGACGGTCAAGTCTATGGAGGATGGTTAGTTTTGCGACAAGTCGAGCAAAAGATTACCCAAGGTAGCTCGAGTTTACAGTGGATGCATGCTGGTGAACCAACAAGTTTACACCTCTACACGCGGTATTTACCTTAGCTGTGATGAGTTGTCGTCTGCATGGAGGCTTTCGCCTACTCAAATTCCTATAAAATCTAATTATGCCTTTGCTGCCGGCCGGGGTGGCCGAGCGGTTCTAGGCGCTTGAGTCTGGAACCGCGCGACCACTACGGTCGAAGGTTCGAATCCTGCCTCGGGCATGGATGTGTGTGATGTCCTTAGGTTAGTTAGGTTTAAGTAGGTCTAAGTTCTAGGGGACTGATGACCTTAGAAGTTAAGTCCCATAGTGCTCAGAGCCATATGCCTTTCCTGAATTTTCCAGCAGAAACTCTTCCTACATTTCTCGATATGTGAGAAAACATGAACTCATCCCTAGTCTCAGACTATGGCGATATACACGGGAATGGCTGGAGCAGTGTGGATATTATAATGCCTTCTCAGTTCTCGCAAGAACAATTAACTAATTGGCTGGCTCGTTTCTCCACAGTTGGAGCTCAACGACGCTACAGCTAATTTCTAGCAGGAGGTCAGCCGCTGTGAACACAGTGTTCATACAAATTTCTCCTCTGCGTCGTACAGAGCATTATATGCTCCGTTCTGCACTTGACGCCAGTTCAAAGAAGAGTCCTCTCTTTCTCGTAGCCGAGCTCGCTCCCCACCTGAGTTCTTTCGTTCTCTACGTCACAGCTTTTTCCGACCAAAGGAGCGTTCCTCTTACTTTGTGGAACTCTCTCTACGAATCACGAGGGTACTGCCATTGAACTGCATCGAAATCTCGGCACTCTCCTTGCCGGTGCGTTTCCGCCAGTCGGACGTTTTGTGCCTATTCCAGACACCTAAAAGTTACATGTGTCTATCACGTATGTACCACTTGCAGTTCACGTGATCGAATGCATCACTGGATTTGTTCGTATCGCTTTGGCATTCCGAAACTCAGTTCTCTTATGCTTCTTTCTGTCCTACTTCTGGTGGCCCTGTTACTCGTCCTGCAGTATGTACTAACAAAATGTCAGTTTGGTTTCCAGAAACGTTTTTCAACAGAAAATGCCATATATGCTTTCACCAATCAAATTTTGAATGATCTGAATAACCGAACACGACCCATTGGGATTTTTTGTGATCTCTCAAAGGCTTTTGATTGTGTAAATCACGAAATTCTGCTAGACAAGCTCAAGTATTGTGGCATGAGTGGGACAGTGCACAAATGGTTTAATTCGTACCTAACTGGAAGAGTGCAGAAAGTTGAAATAAGTAGTTCTCATAATATGCTAAGATCAGCACATTCCTCAAACTGGGGAACTATCAAGAATGGGGTTCCACAAGGGTCAGTCTTGGGTCCTTTGTTGTTCTTAATATATATTAATGACTTGCCATTCTATATTCATGAAGAGGCAAAGTTAATTCTCTTTGCTGATGATACAAGTGTAGTAATCACACCTGACAAACAAGAATTAACTGATGAAATTGTCAATACTGTCTTTCAGAAAATTACTAAGTGGTTCCTTGTAAATGGACTCTCACTGAATTTTGATAAGACACAGTACATACAGTTCTGTACAGTGAATGGTATGACGCCATTAATAAATATAGACCTTAATCAGAAGCGTATAGCTAAGGTAGAATATTCCAAATTTTTAGGTGTGTCCATTGATGAGCGATTAAATTGGAAGAAACACATTGATGATCTGCTGAAACGTTTGAGTTCAGCTACTTATGCAATAAGGGTCATTGCAAATTTTGGTGATAAACATCTTAGTAAATTAGCTTACTATGCCTATTTTCACTCATTGCTTTCATATGGCATCATATTTTGGGGTAATTCAACGCTGAGGAATAAAGTATTTATTGCACAAAAGCGTGTAATCAGAATAATAGCTGGAGTCCACCCAAGATCATCCTGCAGACATTTATTTAAGGATCTAGTGATATTCACAGTAGCTTCTCAGTATATATACTCTCTTATGAAATTTGTTATTAACAACCAAACCCAATTCGAAAGTAATAGCAGTGTGCAGAACTACAATACTAGGAGAAAGGATGATCTTCACTATTCAAGATTAAATCTAACTTTGGCACAGAAAGGGGTGAATTATATTGGCACTTAAGTCTTTGGTCACTTACCAAATAGTATCAAAAGTCTGACGGATAACCAACAAGTATTTAAGAAGAAATTAAAAGAATGACAACTCCTTCTACTCCATAGAGGAATTTTTAGATATAAATTAAGAAAAAAAGAAAAAAAACAAAAAAATATTTTAAAAAATAATAAAAAAATAAAATAAAAACACAAAAAATAAAAAAGTTGTTATATTAACTTAAGTATGTTGTTAAATTAACTTAATTATGTCATGTATTGGAAAATTTGACTCGTTCCACATCATTACGAAATATCGTATTCATGATCCATGGAAGTAGTATTAATCTAATCTAATCTAATCTAAAAACCTCACCTGTCTGGTCACTGACCTGTTGCAGGACGCCCCCCTCCCCTCCTATGAGCTTTCTGTGGTTCCTCCTGGGGTGCGGCCTTTGCATCTGCCCATACTGGCTTCCACACAAAACGTTTCCTCTCGCTGCTTATTTCACCTTCTGCTCATTGACATGCATTATATAGGAGTGGTGTGCTAATGCTGTCGATTGAGTGTCATCCCTTTTGCATTACATTCTTAATAGGCAAATCTGATCATTACCGCCAAAGTAAGTTAGGTATCATATTCACCTTCCAGTTATAAAGTACGAACTCTTCTGTATGGTGCGCAATTGACCTTCATTTATTCTGCCACCTTACAAGTCTTTCTGCAGTTTCGTAGCTCTATTACACGACCCCAATCAAACTCAAGGGGGTGTCGATAATAGAGCTACAAGCGTTCTTTATTAACATCAAGTGATGATGTCCAGTCTCAACGATAACTAACGCTCACGATCGTCACAGCGTGTATTTAATGCGAACGTGATTTACATGCTCATCGTGGCGTTACTAGCGCTACTCTTATGCGACCGGCGTAAAATGTGAATACACACTATCTTTCAGATATGGAAGCATGGCTACTAGCTTTTACTTATGTTACACAACTCCTTCTTGCTCCGATTTCTTTTCCGCCAGTGTATTTAGAAACTCGCGCATTTATCCCAGTTAAGCGATTGTAGGTTACAGACAACTATAAATTTGTCATTGGTTATGGCATCAGTATAATTAACCACGGAAGTTCTAAATTAGCTATTCGTTTCAATATGTCCGGAAATTTTTGCATTTTATAGCTACTAACTGGAGTTCATACCTCTCTGTAATCTTTCACCTATTAAGCAACTGAAACTGCTACAACGTCAACGACACTGTTAACACTATTTCAATGTAGTCCCACAATCCGCTCTTTCTCAAAGCATCAACAGTATTCTTAATGGTAATAGCTTTTTAATTACCTGCAAATCAGATTACCACAAAAATATTTATAAGCAACACAGGATAAAACTTCGTGAATAGAGCAGAAGAAAACCGACGATAAATCCTGTTCAGTGCTGGACAGTGAGTCACCTCAAGCTACCTCTTCTCAAACAGAACAATATTTTTGAAGTGTTCAAGCAGCCATAACAAATAAATCACGTATCTCGCTATCCAAAAATCAGATCCAGTACGAGCTCCTGGAGAATCAGGCAGATGCTCATTCCGAAGTCGTGTATTGAAGGCTCGAGAGTAAAACTTGGCCTGCACGGTGTTGGTGCCAAATCAGTTCCACTCAGTAGCTGCTGCTGTACCGCCAGTTGCAGACGGGTCTGGAAACAGAAACGTGTACAAAACAAACAAAAAAAGAAAATTGTAATTGCTGTTTTCGAGCCAAATATTAAAGTTCCATCAGCGTAATGCGTCATGGACGGAGTACTTTTAGCGGGAAAAGCACATTGGTCCGAGTGCTGCTCATTTTTTTCTATCCCTTTGCATTCTTTTTGTTTTGTTTTCATTCCCGTTTCGAATGTTATTGCCTTTTGTTACTGCGTTTAAGGCAATAACTGTGTGTACGCTGTTCGCTAAAATTTCGCTATGACGCATGCACGGCTATTAGCGGCAATTGATCATTAGCGCTAAAGCGAGGTGCATTCGGTCCCTGCAGTTAGTCTATTACGAGGTGTCACGTCAAATGAAACGGCAAATCGTTCCGTTTTTGACACTAGGTGCGAGATCCAACAATTCATAGCGTAACTGAGTACTGATGATGTGTTAACACCTGGAACAGGGAAACACTCGAATGTTCGTTTCGTTCCACGCAAAGTAAACCAACTCGTGAGGGGTTCTTGCGTCGGATCGTATTTCAACTCATGGAATGACAGAATGCGTACAAGACAGCGGTAGAACTTTTACCTTGCTTTTTGAAAAATAATTTTGTCAGCTACCCCTTCTTGCAAAGAACTCAGTGCTCCAGTCGTATATTTCGTTGACTAAAGTCATTATTTCTGTCTGGTGAACGGTATGATTCATTTGATAAATATTCAGTTTTATACATATTAACAAATTGTGAACATTCTTGGGGTAATCCTCCTTTACAAACGAGAAATTCTCCTTGAGCGATCATAATCATTCACTATCTCTGGAAATGAATTAAATCTTCTCGGATTTTCTGCCTCGTCAACTATGCACGTTATACATTAGTCCTCCACCGCTTTTTACTGTATGTGAAGCCTGATCTCAGGAATAGCAGTAGGGATTTAGATACGGTTATCACAAGAGACGGATTCAGGAAGAAGATTTATGTCTATAAGTAAGAAATAGTTAGTCTAGCCCTCGATACCCATGCGGAACGGGGGTGGTTCCCTAGTTTAGAATACAAACAGTAAAACTCCCGCCACTTATTCCTTAAATAATGGATCTTCATGTATGAAACAACTACAAATGACTGATTACAAAAATGTTTCAAATGGCTCTAAGCACTATGGGACTTAACATCTGAGTTCATCAGTCCCCTAGACTTAGAACTACTTAAACCTAACTAACCTAAGGACCTGCCCAAGGCAGAATTCGAACCTGCGACCGTAGCAGCAGCGCGGTTTCGGACTGAACCGCCTGGAACCGCTCGGCCACAGCGGCCGGCAACTGATTACAAATACGATAATGCGTTGAATATCTGACGTTAAGCATTAAGTGAGAAAAAGTTCAGAAATTATATGAGATAACGATTGAAGTTTGTTGAAAGTCGCTAAGCGCTCTCGTCATTATATCCTAGATCAGTATACTGTAGGTAATCTATGCTTAGATTTAATTACAAACTATCTCTTCACGTTACGCAACGTTTACCACTTCTTAACACTTGAACTATGTGTCCCATCATGGCATAATTTTGTAGGTAAATTTTATTGTATATGTGGATATCTCCAGCAAAATCAATTGGAAGTAGAATTGGTAGTGACGAAGTAATAAATTAAAACGCCACATCTGATAGTGAAGTTTTTCTGCGTGAATAGAGAAAAACCTAATTATTGTTAAGCCTTTTGCCTTACATCGTTTTGTGGGTAGTGTCAGTGAGAAAAGGTTTGAAGCCGGCCGAAGTGGCCGTGCGGTTAAAGGCGCTGCAGTCTGGAACCGCAAGACCGCTACGGTCGCAGGTTCGAATCCTGCCTCGGGCATGGATGTTTGTGATGTCCTTAGGTTAGTTAGGTTTAACTAGTTCTAAGTTCTAGGGGACTAATGACCTCAGCAGTTGAGTCCCATAGTGCTCAGAGCCATTTGAACCAAAAGGTTTGAAACTGCTTGTACACTGAGGTGAGAGCAGCCATGTGATACGTCCTAATAACGTGTCAGACCCAGTTGAAACCCCGTGCAGAAATATTGAACCATGATGCCTCTACAACCGTCCATAATTGCGAAAGTGTTTCCGGTGCAAGATTTGGTGCACTAATTGACCTCTCCATTATGTTCTATAAATGTTCAATGGGATCCATATCTGGCGATCTGGGTGGCCAATCAACTTTCTCTAGATGTTCGAAATGTTCTTCAAATCATTCGCGAACAATTGCAGCCCAATGGTTAGGCACATTGTCATCCACAAAAATTTGATCGTTGTTTGCGAACATGAAGTCCATGAATGGTTACAAGTGGTCTCCAAATAGCCGAACATAACCATTTCAAGTCAATCATAAGTTCAGCTGGACCAGAGGACCCAGTACATTCCATGAAAAGACAGTCCATACCGTTATGGGGACACCACCAGCTTGCAATGTGCGTTGTTGACAAGTAGAGCCCATGGCTTCGTAGGGCCTGCGCCACATCGAACCCTACCATCAGCTCTTACCAGCTGACGAGGCCACTGTTTTCCAGTCGTCTAGTGCCCAACTGATATGGTGACGAGCCCAGGAGAGGCGCGGCAGGCGATGTCGAGCTGTTAGAAAAAGCACTCAGGTCGGTCGTCTGCTGCCATAGCCCTTTAACGCCAAATTTCGCAGTACTGTCCTAACGGTTAGATTCGTCGTACGTCCCAGGTTGATTTCTGATGTTTTTTCACCCAGTGTTAGTAATGGCAAGTCTACGCAAACGACGCTGCTCTCGGTTGTTAAGTGAAGGGCGTCAGACACTGTATTGTCCTTGGTGACACGTAATGCCGGAAATGCGGCATTCTCAACACACTCTTGACACTGCGTATCTTGGACTATCGAATTACTTAAGGATTTCCGAAAACGATTGTGCCACGCTTCTAGCATCAGGTACCATACCGCGTCCGAAGTCTGTTAATTCCCGTTGTGCGGCCATAATAACGTCGGAAATATTTTCACACGAATTACCTAAACACAAATGCACTGCACTCTGTGTACACGATACTACCGCCTTATAGATATGTTCATATGCTATCCCATGACTTTTGTCTGCTCACTATATATGGTGTTACAAAAAGGTATGGCCAAACTTTCAGGAAACATTCCTCACACACAAAGAAAGAAAATATGTTATGTGGGCATGTGTCCGGAAACGCTTACTTTCCATGTTAGAGCTCATTTTATTACTTCTCTTCAAATCACATTCATCATGGAATGGAAACACACAGCAACAGAACGTACCAGCGTGACTTGAAACACTTTGTTACAGGAAATGTTCAAAATGTCCTCCGTTAGCGGGGATACATGCATCCACCCTCCGTCGCATGGAATCCCTGATGCGCTGATGCAGCCCTGGAGAATGGCGTATTGTATCACAGCCGTTCACAATACGAGCACGAAGAGTCTCTACATTTGGTACCGGGGTTGTGTAGACAACAGCTTTCGAATGCCCCCATAAATGAAAGTCAAGAGGGTTGAGGTCAGGAGAGCGTGGAGGCCATGGAATTGGTCCGCCTCTACCAATCCATCGGTCACCGAATCTGTTGTTGAGAAGCGTACGAACACTTCGACTGAAATGTGCAGGAGCACCATCGTGCATGAACCACATGTTGTGTCGTACTTGTAAAGGCACATGTTCTAGCAGCACAGGTAGAGTATCCCGTTTGAAATCATGATAACGTGCTCCATTGAGCGTAGGTGGAAGAACGAAACTAAAATGAGCTCTAACATGGAAAGTAAGCGTTTCCGGACACATGTCCACATAACATCTTTTCTTTATTGGTGTGTGAGGACTGTTTCCTGAAAGTTTGGCCGTACCTTTTTGTAACACCCTGCATACATAGAATCCAACTGTAATACTTGTCTTACTGTCTTAAACCTTTAACCTATGATTACCCCTCGTAATGAAGAGATTATGACAACGTTTTAAGATTTGAAACTCGGGTAATTATTATAAGAATGCATTGAAAATGCAGTTTTGCTGCCCTTGAAAACCTTTATAGTGGGAACCTGCAATTGAAATGTGTGTAAAATGTTATAGGACTTAACTGCTAAGGGCATCAGTCCCTAACCCTACACACTACTTAACCTAAATTATCCTAAGGACAAACATACACACCCATGCCCAAGGGAGGACTCGAACCTCCGCCGGGACCAGTCGCACGGTCCATGATTGCAGCGTCCTAGACCGATCGGCTAATACCGCGCGGCTCCTTGCAATTGGGAGTACAGGCTATACAGCATCCTTTTAGTAAGTTTTTGGCAGATGTTAACCACTTCCCCGAAAGGAAATCTTTTTGGGTACCTACTACCGTGAAATATTTTCTTCGAGAAAACACAACACACGAGTAAAATAAAAAAATGCTGTATTTCCTTCTTCGTTTGAGTCCGAATTTTAGCGTCTTAACACGCAGGTATAGAAGTGCATCCTCGTAAGTAGGAGTATAGCGCTACCTTCAGCTGCGTGCTGCCCGCATGCCAGGAAGATGCTGCCAAGGCCGTCCTCGCATTCGGCCTCCCCACCGACCGGCCACCAGTATTAGCAGCTATCGATTCCGGTATGCGTCATATTGCGACTCTATTACTCATGTAGATTAATGGTGCGTCATTTGATGCGTAATGAATTTTGCAGTGACGCCGTCGCCGGCGAGAACCGGGCGGAAATCTGACGCGACACATTAATTCTGTCCTTGAGCTGGCAAAATCGCCGGTGCGCGCCCGCTGATAATAAACGAAGCGGCGCCCGCGGCGAGGGGTGGCGCCGCGGTCCGCACTCGACTCTGCGGAAATATCGAAATGCGCGACGCGGCGCGGCGCGGCGCGGCCCTCTCTGCGCCGCCGCGCATCTGCCGGGGCCGTCCATCACGGGGGACACGACGCAAATCGCGTAACCGAATTTGTCGCGGCTAATCACAGCCGCGAGCGACGGGCCGGCCGCCCGCGGCGGCGTCAGCACGGCGTCGGGGCAGCACACTCGTACCCCAGGACGTTCCGCTGAAATCTATCGTCATTATTCATTCATAGATCAGGCAATAGAGCCTATTACCACGCATCCGCTCAACCGTTTAGTAATCCAAGACCATACAAGATAGGGGGTGTCGTCTGAGGTCACAGCATACCACTAGGATGCACAACACCAAATTCTGGTGCCCTACAGGATCAGGAACTACCCCAAATGATCACGCAAATTAATTGAAACCAACGATACTGTCACGGAACGGAAAACGTCTTATTTAACACTTACAACGAGAGGTCCCCTGAGGTGGGACAGATTTTTTGAAACTATCTATAGGGTGATGCAGGTTAAGATCCCAGTTATCACCCCCTGCAGCCGTTCACCCTGATGGACCCAGGTCTGCGAGTAATTAACCGAAAAAAGAAATTCGAAATTTTGTTTAATGATCAATAGAGTGATGGTAAGGTAATCACTTAAAATAACTGAATATTACAATAGAAAGACAAAATTAGTAAACGTTCACAGAAATTCAGTGAGTAAAGACTGATACAAAGAAAAAAATTAGAACAAGTAAAAAAGTTCATGCGGTAGTTGAAATTATCTGACAAAGGAAAATAAATAAAGAACTGCTTTTAAACAAGTTAACTGAATAAACATAATGATCAAAGTCATTTCGATAAAAAGATTTAAAAATGAAAAAGAAATCAATGCCCTTGATGAAATGTGAACCCACAACAATGGAAAAAAAATATGCAGATGAATATTAAAACGAAAAAAACGATTGTAAGCAAAACGACATTCAAGCTATATGAGGAATGGAAATAATGAACAACATAGACGAAAAAACAGGATGATAAGACGAAAGAAATTAAATGGAAGTTATTACATAAAATTAATGGAACAAAGATTTCAAGCGGAAAAAGAATGATAGGAAAAGAAATGAGAGAAAATGAAGAAGTTGATGTGATTACTTCACATGCTTTTACTCATCATATCAACTTGAAAATGTAGAATTTGATGTGATTACTTCACTTGCTTTTACTCATCATATCAACCTCTTCATTGTCTCTCATTTTTCTACCTATCATTCTTTTTCCACTTGAAATCTTTGTTCATATTATTAGAATTAATTTTATGTAATACATTCGATTTAATTTCTTTCGTCTTATCATCCTGTTTTTTGGTCTATGTTGTTCATTATTTCGTTTCCTCATTTTGCTTGAATGTCGTTTTACTTACAATCGTTTCTTTCGTTTAAATATTCATCTGCTTTATTTTTTCCGTAGTTGTGGGCTCACATTTCGTCAAGTGTATTGAATTTTTTTCATTTTTAAACCTTTTTATCGAAATGACTTTGATCATTATGTTTATTCAGTTAACTTGTTTGAAAGCAGTTCTTTATTTATTTTCCTTTGTCAAATAGTTTCAACTACCGCATGAACTTTTTCATTTCTTCTAATTATTTCCTTTGTATCATTCTTTACCCACCGAATTTTTGTGAAAGTGAACTAATTATGTCTTTGTATTATAATATTCAGTTATTTGAAAATGTCGGTCTATCGGTTAAAAAACAAGAAAAGATATTATCTAATTATATTGACAGTACAATAATGTGAAAAACATATTTTCCACTACAAGATGGGCACCTTTTTGTATGGTAATCGCCACACAGATGTTTAAAACATAACCTACATTCCTCCTGCAACATGGACAAAATAACGCAGAAACAACTGTAAGTAAAAGGAAATTCGAGCAAAATGAGGAATAGAAACAATGAATGCAAGAACATGGATAAAAAATAGGATGATAAAACAAAAGTATTTAAATCGAAATTATTTCATAAAATTAATTCAAATTACGTGAGCAAAGATTTCAGGCGGAAAAAGAATGAGAGAAAGAACAATGAGCGTAAATGAAAAAAGCAGTTGACAAAGCAACAGAAATAAAAATTACATTTAAATCAGTTAACTGGAAAAAATGATGCTCAAAGTACTATCAATAATGATTTGAAAATAAACAGAACTTAATGCAGCGGATGGTTTCCTGATGCAAGTCCTTTTGCATGCTAAGGCCTTACCTACTTATTTCGCCACGTGACAAGTTCATACAACCCAATTTTTTCAATGTTATTGAGCCTCTCAAACAATTCTGAAATTCGTTTTTCGTCAATTACTTGCAAATGAGGGGCCACAGGGGTGAATGGCTACACTGTGTAATAAGCCTACATAACTGTATAGATGGTTTCAAAAAGTCGATCTCACCACTGGGCACCTCTCCTCATTAGGTAGGAACATTCTTTTACAGATCCTTCCGGGGAACATCTGCCTGGGTGGCGGATAGGGTGATGTAATGTTCACTTGTAGGGAAAAATGTGAAGTAAGTGAAGTGTTCAAATTTTATTCAGTTCCAGAAAGTAAAGCCATCAGTCTCAAACAAAGCTACATAGAAATAACGAAGAGGGTCACTCCGATGGTCCTGAGATAAGCTAATGCAGCGGTTTGGAACACATGACGAATCTGGAGGGTCATTTTTCGAGTTTATCCCATCTGGCACATCAGAACTGAGATTGCTACTCTTTCCGGTAGAGCAGATCAACTGTAGTAATAATACCTGCATGCTCTTCATACAAAATATTCAGATCCAGTTCGTTTCTGGATATCTCTGACCTGTGTTTTACTGCTAACACATCGTTTTCGCCATGAACAAATGAATCACCGGAGTCAACTTTAGAGTCAGAGCCTTCGGAAGAAATCTCCTCCGATATCTTCATAATTCGTCTGCTTCTGTTAGACACATTTCCTGGCATGCACGGCTAAAAGAACGGCTGAGATAGGAACCAATATATGCTAGAACTTCTTTGTTGAATGTACTAATGAAAAGAGCTATAAAAGAAATAGCTACCCACATTAACAACCTAGCAAACAACCAAGAACAAATTGCAGAGTGAATGAGCCATAATAAATGAGATCTAAACTGATACTGTGTAAAGTGCATACGTATGTACAGAATATATTTTCAACGAGTGAAATTATAGATTACGAAGAAAGAGAAGCACACTAGAGCGAAATAAAACCATACTTAAAAATGGGTAATTTGGTAGTTTTGATTTTGGGAACAAAAACATTCACTCCAATCTTCTCTGAGCAAACTCACTCAAACAGAAATTAAAGGGCAGAGTAACCAGGTAGCTGCAAGTGTCATGTAAAGGAACTTACAGAATAAGCTGTATTATCCACCTGTGAGGCTCATTATTTTGAGTTTAGGAAAGTTCGCCTGTGAGGCGTTGTGGAACTGGAACTGAAGCAAGTTTTGCTGGGTAAATCGCCAGGACGAGGTACGTGACCCTCACTGCACTACTACTAAATACCAAATGAGACTCCTGTTGCAGGCTACAACCATAAGTTGATTTTGACCATCTCTAGTGGAACAAACGTGAAGCAGATCCGCCTGGCAGGTAGGTGTTCCGTTCTAAGTGTCAAATGGATATTAATAGGAGCGACTGAAATGTGTACCACACAACTTATATGAACATCTGGCTTTGAATGAAACAAGTGGATGCGACGAGATTTATTGACTCTGAAGATGGGCATTACCCACTAGCATCTTAAAAAGAACCATTAACAATCGGAGAAGGAAATAGAACTCAAAGTATAACGTTGGCACGGGTGGGTAAGCAGGAGAAAATACTTCTGTTAACAAATCGCGTACATGGCCAGTGACAGCAAATACGGTTAGTTAAAATTAATTAGTACAGAGAAATAGAGGAGCGAACACCATAAGATTCCTATACGGGTATATGCAAACTGAGAGCAATAGGATGGACGCGTGACTTTAATATCGCGTACGCGGTTGCTGAAGGGAGCGCCTGAACGACGTTGACGGGTGCAACGATGGCTCATCTTATCGAAACACATAGAACGTGAGTCAGGTTAACTGGCGGCAGCATCGTCTGGAGGATATGATTTCCGCCCTTTCTTTGTACTTAGTCCTTGGTGCAGCCACCCTTCCAGTGGCAGTAAGGATTGCTACGTCAGTTATTTCTCCCGTCCTAACCTTGTTGTGTATGACTTCGTACACAGTGGTATGGAGAATTGGGCTACAGAGCGGTGCATTAACTGGACAGAAGCAGAAGCAGATTAGCGAACAAATGTTCGAATGTGTGTGAATTCCTAAGGGACCAAACTCCTGAGGTCATCGGTCCCTAGACTTACATTCTACTTCAACTAACTTAACGCTAAGGACATCACACTCATCCATGCCCGAGGCAAGATTGGAACCTGCGACCGTAGCAAACAAACAGAATGTTTCACTTGCATTTCTCCAAACGAAAAGACTGTCAACGGTACCACCGACCACCTTAAATGGCAATCGATGCTAACGTTATACCTCTGAGAGGAATTTTTGGAATTTGACCGTGAGATAACCTAATGGAAACAAAACAATGAACCTGGGATTCGTTTCCGAAACACTCCAGCAGAGTATAACTCACAGTAAACAGACGGGTCAGGAACAGGCGCTCTCCCTGCACAAAGGAGGTTGTGCCATTACGTATTAAAATCCGACGCCAGCCTAATTAAGCACTATTGTGTCAAGCTAAATGATAAAGCAAAAGGCAATGCTAAGGCTAACCTGACCTTCTTTGACACACACACACACACACACACACACACACACACAAACACATAAACACACACTCACATACACAAAATTCTTTCCTTACATCTGTTTCTACTACAACACAATAACCTAACTTTGTAGATAAATGTGCTACTAACAAACAAATAGCCAATGAGATAGTGAACAGTAACATATGCTTCTCAACAACACGTACCTTAAATGAATGAGGTTCAACAGTTTATAATGCCAGTTACCGACACACATGAAACTAGCAATAATACTGAACGGGGAAAAGCTACAAATGATTCTGAATTTAAATCAGGGGGTCTACTAATGATCATAATCTTTAACTTCATTGCTTAGCACAGGGTCTCTATACCTGTGCGTTAACCACCTTGCCTTAGAATACATAATACAGTAAAGAGTTCTTTCTTAAACTCGGTTTGAGGCAACTAAACAGAATGCAAATCTAACTACACTGGCTCTGAAGGAGCCTTTGTATTGCTTCATTAACTAATTAAACTTTCATTGTTTGAAGAACCATGCTCATTAACAAAACCACACCACTATGTATGAGAACTGATAAGTATCCTTATTATTAATTAAATAAAGCACAACAAGAGCAACTCCTTAAATATCAAATGTGCTTTCATAAGCAACATTTTGACAGACTCAAAAATATAATTGGCTGTGTAAATGACAACACAACGTTAAATTCAAGTTCAACGACTTTCTCATAATAAATTGGGACACTCGAAATTAAATTCACTAGGATACGAGTCCTGTACAGGTTTGTGATTTGGGATAATCAAGGGCGTAAGATAAGAGTTCTTAGCAACGCCACGATTATTATTAAAATCAACCAGATTTCAGAAATACCTGGTCCATTTACAGAGTGCCAAACATAAACAATTTAGTAGAAGACTGGTGGCACTGGTGGTGCAATTTTCAGTGGCTGTTAACCTGGCGGCGATGCAGTCGTGGCAGTACTGTTGGCCTCGCCCTAATACTGATCTTCCTGGCGTCGAAATAATATTTTTATACGGCCAAAAACCATGCCAAGATAACGCTATCACCAAATGCAGCATCCGAGGCCCATAAATATTGCCCTTAAGCTCCTCTGGCCCCAAAATTTCAAAAATGTGAGCTACAATGTTCCGCTACTGGTAGCGAGGTGTTAACCACAACACTGCTCAGCCCAGACTCCTTAGCCGTCACGAACGACGAGTTGCCCCTTGCGCGCCAACCACACCTTCTCCACTCCACCAGGCTACTTCCGTAGCTGCGAGGCTTCCCCACATATTTAATATTTAATACTGTTGTTGTTGTTGTGGTCTTCAGTCCTGAGACTGGTTTGATGCAGCTCTCCATGCTACTCTATCCTGCGCAAGCTTCTTCATCTCCCAGTACCTACTGCAACCTACATCCTTCTGAATCTGCTTAGTGTATTCATCTCTTGGTCTCCCTCTACGATTTTTACCCTCCACGCTGCCCTCCAATGCTAAATTTGTGATCCCTTGATGCCTCAAAACATGTCCTACCAACCGATCCCTTCTTCTAGTCAAGTTGTGCCACAAACTTCTCTTCTCCCCAATCCTATTCAATACCTCCTCATTAGTTACGTTATCTACCCACCTTATCTTCAGCATTCTTCTGTAGCACCACATTTCGAAAGCTTCTATTCCCTTCTTGTCCAAACTAGTTATCGTCCATGTTTTACTTCCATACATGGCTACACTCCATACAAATATTTTCAGAAACGACTTCCTGACACTTAAATCTATACTCGATGTTAACAAATTTCTCTTCTTCAGAAACGATTTCCTTGCCATTCCCAGTCTACATTTTATATCCTCTCTACTTCGACCATCATCAGCTATTTTGCTCCCCAAATAGCAAAATTCCTTTACTACTTTAAGTGTCTCATTTCCTAATCTAATTCCCTCAGCATCACCCGATTTAATTTGACTACATTCCATTATCCTTGTTTTTCTTTTGTTGATGTTCATCTTATATCCTCCTTTCAAGACACTGTCCATTCCATTCAACTGCTCTTCCAAGTCCTTTGCTGTCTCTGACAGAATTACAATGTCATCGGCGAACCTCAAAGTTTTTACTTCTTCTCCATGAATTTTAATACCTACTCCGAATTTTTCTTTTGTTTCCTTTATTGCTTGCTCAATATACAGATTGAATAACATCGGGGACAGGCTACAACCCTGTCTCACTCCTTTCCCAACCACTGCTTCCCTTTCATGTCCCTCGACTCTTATAACTGCCATCTGGTTTCTGTACAAATTTAACACTAAGTTCCCTTATTACGGACCAAGTCATTTATAGTACATTACATAAAAATCATTTCGGTAGTTATTTAAATTCACTAACATAATTTAAACAAAATCGTTCAACCTGTATACACCCTCAAAGCATTTCCATGACAGATACAACATTATACCTAAGCAATACTACAAATTGACATCTAAATACCGATACAGATACAAAATAGTTCGAAAACAGATTTTACGGACTCATCACAAATAATGTAGCAAGAATCAAAATCCAGCTACCTCGACGTCGACAAGGATAGAGCAAGAAATGAAGGTGTCGTAGCATAGTGGCTCCCAGTTCAACTGGAATGACTATCTGTTACCGGCCATTCTATATCACGGCGGCAGAGGGCGCTCGTAGCACAGAGTTACTTTAGGTGTGGCTCAGCGGACGCGCAACACTCGGTCCGCAAAGACTGCAGAACCTTGCAATGTTTGGAAAGATTTAGGGATTGCAGGTAGCTGTTGTGAACTTCACTCCACGATTTTCTACTGGACACCTGCCAATCATATTCAGGTGGGCCACTGAAGACTGTATTCGATGGCTAACCTGAAGAGGACTGGCAGGTGTCCAGTCGAAATATCGTGGAGTGAAGTTTACGACGATCGGTTGCAATCGCGAAATCTCTTCGCCGGGAAAAATTTAAATTTCACAAGAAACTTGCTATTCCATTACCAGTGTGTGTGATAATGCATGGGGGTAGCATCGATACGTGAATATCCTACAAAAGGCTAAAGTGAAGTCATTCCTGTGCAAAAGCATAACACGACATGGGTTCTCGAAGAGCCCTATGTAAATCGGCTGTCTTGCTGCCGGAACTGAAACTTGCCTCCAATGAATGAGGAGATCAGATATCTGATGAACGAAAGATACTTAACAGCATTAAACAATTCCCTACAATTTTTTTTATTTCATTATCTTTCAGTGAACTGCTCAGAGGCAGGCAGCCAGAGCCAGGAGACATTTCCCATTTCCTGACAGGATTTTGAAATCTACTAATGAAAAACTGTATACAAGCACATCCCAAAAGCGTAGCCTCTCCCGAAAGATTCACAATGATTCAGTGAGAAAGCGGTATTCCGAATGTTTTCGTGATAAATGAATCCGCTTCAGTTTTACTTGACTAATGCTTTTTCTCGGTAAAATCGTTCACCAATCCGCGTTTTAGAATGTAAATCCCACCGTGGGATGCTTGATTGCCTACTAGAGAGTCGTACCATTTATGTAAAAAATCCAGCAAGTTTATCAAGTAGTACGCGAGATACTTCACGGGTGAAGTATGGAAAGGTTCTCTGAGTCAACCAATACCATGAAAGGTAAACGGGGCCACGTAAGTCTCCAACCCGCCGCATATCGTGGAAGCCCATCACAATGGCTAAACAGACTGCCGTGCTAACAGCAATGAGGCAAAAATTGTCACACGCAACCTCATAACACGCAAGCAATCCCGCATACATGGTGCGAGGAACCCATGGACCACACACCTCTGAGTACCCCCAACTGGTGGACGAGTGTGTCAACAGTATAAACAGAGGCGTCCAGTTACGCAATGAGGTGTTTGATTGTGTTTTTCACGCGCTGCGTTTTGAAACATACAGTATTGGTACAAGACACAAAGGAGTTAGAGACATTATCTGCCAGTGAGCATAGATTTAAATCAGTGGAGAAAATTGAAAAATGTGCTGCACAGTGACTCGAACAGGGGTCTTGTGCTTCCCAGGCAAGGACGCTGACCACTGTGCCATCTGGACAGAAGGGTCAGCGCAACTGTACGGCTCCCCTAGGAGCAGATTTCAGTGCTTGGCCATCAGCAAGTGTCAGTATGTGAACCATTCACCGAAACATCTCGATATGGGCTTTTGGAGCAGTCCATGCCACGTCCTGTTGCGGCACTTCCGTGTGCTCGAGGGGTCTTACACGATAGCAGGTAGGTGTACCAATTTATTTGGCTCTTCAGTGTACGTGCAATGCCACACCATATCTACGCACACATGATTCGCCTACCCATGAAATGTTGTACCCCAGGGCTCGGAAGAATGCAGTCTTGTGGAAACTTTGGCCAGGCCGCTAAATATCCCTACCGTGAAGACACAAACAAGTTCCTGATTTCTGGGGTTACTTCAGTAACCTTGGTCCCGGATTCGAAACGCGCCACCACTCAAATTTTGAATAAAAATCATTAGCAATTGCGACCGAAGAGGACTTAGGACACAAGCAGTGGCATTATTCAGCCAACGGCCTTAAAGAGGGCGAAGGAGTGGAGAGAGTTCCAGGGCATTCTCTTACCATCGGGATGGGAAACTGCCCCTGACGGTGGAAGAATCGGCAGTGATGAATGGCAGGATTATTCAAAAGACAATAGGAACCACTGCACTGAAGACACATAATGTGTATCCACAGACAATGTGGCCTCCAAAGAGAGAAAGTGTCATGATGATCTCTCCGTTGGCAGAACATTGCTGACAAGTCCCCCATTCGGATCTTCCGGGGGGGACTGCCGAGGTGGAGGTAACCGTGAGAGAGTTGGATTGATTTGGGTGGAAGAGACCAAACAGCGAGGTCATTGGTCTCATCGGATTAGCGAAGGATGGAGAAGGAAGTCGGCCGTGCCTTGTCAAAGGAGCCATCCCGGCATTTATTTAAATCAGTATGGTCGGACGCAGAATTGAACCGTCGTCCTCCAGAATGTAAGTCCAGTGTGGTAACCACTGCGCCACCTGGCTCGGTTAACCGTGAGAAAAAGAGTGCATAACCAGCAATAAGTTAACATTTTACGAGGCGGAACGTGGAATGTCAGAAGTTTGAATATGGTAGGGAAGCTAGAAAATTTGAAAAGACAAATGGTAAGGCTCAGTATAGGTATAGTAGGGATCAGTAAGTTTAAGTGGAAAGAAGACAAGAATTTCTGGTGAGATGACTACAGGGTAATATCAACGACAGCAGAAAATGGTGTAACGGTAGTCGATTTCTTTATGAATAGGAACGTGGGACAGTGAGTGGGTTATTGTGAACGGTTCAGTGATAAGGCAGTTCTCATCAGAATCGATGGCAAACCAACAAAAAATAGTTTAAGTGTACATGTAGACGTCGCATGCAAAAGATGAAGAGGTAGAGAAGTTATATGAAGATATCGAGCGGGTAAATCAATACGTAAAGGGAGATGAAAACCCAAAGGTCGCGGGGTATTGGAGTGCGTTTTTAGGGTAAGGAGTAGATGAAAAGCTTACGGAAGAATATGGACTTGCTACTAGAATGAGAGAGGGGAAAGACTAATTGAGCTCTGCAACAAATGTCTGCTATTAATAGTGAATACTAGGAACCACAAGAAGAGGAGGTACATTTGGAGAAAGCCGTGAGATACGGGATGACTTCATATAGATAACATCATGGTCGGAAAGAGATTTCGGAATCGGATACTGGATTGCAAGTCGAAACCAGGAACAGATAGAGACACACATCGCTATTGAGAAGTGATGAGGGGTATCTGAAGTTTAAGGGAATATGCAGGAAGAATCAATCGCAAAGAAATGGAATATGGGAACACTAAGGAATGAAGGTAGTTCAGTTGAAGAGGAGTGGACAACGTACAAACGTAAAAAGCACAATTACAGAAGTTGGAGAGAAGAATATGGGTACAAAGAAGGTGACTGCGAAGAAACCATGGGT